>NC_135573.1:168488258-170888258 GCF_965152235.1 Eretmochelys imbricata
TGACTGAATCTGGTGATATTCTGAACAAAAAAAGCTCTCTGTCATGCTTATAGCTGTTTTCATCACTTCACACTAACTCTACAGCCATTTTAGGTTTCAGAGTGACAAATTGTGAAAATCATGGAATCTTATTACTGTATATAGCTACAATATTAAAAGCTGTGTAACTGTGGTTCACTATTACTATATTTTAAAGTCTTTTTTATGCAACAGTGGGTCATTTATGCACATTCCAGTGTAAAGTGTTCCAACTTTTTTGAAGAGAAATTGACAATTAAAAAATACTGTAAATAAATACATTTCTTTACATATGTTTTTAAAAGCACCATCAATTACTAAGTAAAATATATATTTTTAAATGCTCACATTTCATTATTTATGCTCCGCTTATTTTTGCATTTTCCTTAGCAATGAAGTTGATTCCAATGGGTGAAATTCCTCTCTGTGTAGGATTTCAGCACAAAATTTATGCATCATTTCAGTCTGAATAAGTGGACCACAGGCCTTGTGCTAGCCTTTTGCATAGGAGTGAATTTCACATTCAGGTTCTTAGTTTCATATATTACCTGGGACTGATTGTTTAAAAACAATTGCTTTCACTGAAGTTTTTTAAAACTGTGGAGGTGAGTCTACTGGCCTTATATTTTATAAAAATGTGTCAGAAGCACTTAATTTTCCTTGGAATAAAGGATAAAGAAATATGAGGAAGCAAAGAAATTTTAAGGTATCTATACATAAAACCTAAATTTTATTCTTAAACCTTTTTGCTGTTGCTTCTCATATGCTCATATTGTAAATAATGACCTTTCCTATGTGTTAAATAAAAATAGATGAATTTAAGATTTCTATTTTTAGCAACAAGAATGAGAGAGGAAAGAAAGCTGAGTAGTTAAAGTAGTTCAAATAAAAATCGGTAGTAATATTGCACATCTCTGTGATTTAGTGTTAAAGCCCTATTGAAGTCTAGGAGTTCTCAGACTACACTTTAGAGCTTTTTAAAACTAGTTTTTAAATTGTATGATGTGTCCTGCTAACTATACATAAGAGGATTCTGACATAATTTTACTACTGAGCTCAAATATAGTCATGGCAGAAAAACGGTTTCGTCTTCCAAGGTAACGGAGCAAGTCCAATAGTTCACTTAGGAGCTTATTCTGAGTTCCACTGCATATCAGTTGGGAATAAAAGAACAAAGATAGAAAGGGCCAAAGCACAGAACTGGTACACAGGAGATTTGAGTTTTGGTACCAGCTGTGTCACAGACTCCCTTAGGGACTTGAGCAAGTCACTTACTCTCTGTATCCCAGCTTTCCTATCTGTAAAACTAATGACAATGACTGCCCTACTTTACAGGTGGTGAGGCTTAAATAATTAATTTTTATAAAATGCTTTGAGGTCCTTGAAGATAAGGCACTGTAACAGTGCAAAATAATTATTATAAAGCATGTCCAAAAAAAGGAAGAAGATTGACTGAGTGACAATGATCAGGTTATCCTTTTAAAAAAATCTTTTTAACCTTTGATACTGAACTTAGTTTTTAAAAAAGTGTTAGACAATTGTAATTATAACCACATAGCTACATCTAAATCTTGTATAAAAGTGATTTAAAAATGCATAATTCCCAAGAAGCTGTTTACAATACAATGTAAACTGTCCTGTACATAACAAAGTTAGCAGATGAGATACGTTTTAAAAAAAAGAAAAGAAAGCAAGAGTAATTTTAGCCTTAGAAGAAAGAAAATTTTAGCAAAGAAGTTGAGACAGTCAAGTGCAGTATTATAACATAGATTAAGTCTGCTTTTGGGAACAATACTTTTTGGAAAGGCAATTTATACTTTTGGACAGTACTGTAAAATGATTACTGCATGAGGCAAATTTCTTTTCTGTCAAACCACACCCCTATTTTAGTGATATACGCACCTCTTTTGTGTTGCCCACATGGACCTCAACTTGAGCAGCATTTTCCTGATAGGAGAATTAGCGAATATTGTAACTTATGCAAGAGACATGATTTAAGATGCTTGCCTTTTGTAAATTGCAATAAATTTTACTGATAGTTGTTGCAAAATTTGACCTGCAGGGTATCACAGCTAAAATGGGGAAAGACACCAGCCCTGGAAACATTGTATCACTGCCATAGGGAAAACTAATCCCACTGAAATACCCTTGCATACCTCTCAATCTGCCAATGCTCAATTGTGAAATAATGGCAAGGAAGGAGCGGGAGGAAAAGTTACATTTCAGGATGGTTATTTTTAAAAAAAAGTCAGTACCAATACCTAAATGTCAAATTTCAAAGATTCAGAACAATAAGGCAGCATGATTTAGTGGCTGGGGAACTACACTAGAAGTGGGAGGATTGGGTTCTATCCTCAGCTCTGTCGCTGACCTAGTGTGTAATCCTGGGTAAGTCGGTTCATCTCTTTGTACATCTGTTTGTCTTCATTGCCCATTTAGATTGTAAGCTTTTTGGGACAAGATGTGTGTCTTTCTATGTGCCCACACAGTGCCTAGAATAACAGGACTCCAATTTTGATTGGGACAGTTGGGTGCTACTGTAATGAAAATAATTAATAATGTGTTAATCATCAGTACGCTGTTCATACTCTGTTCAGCATCTCTTTCCTTTAAACGTTGATTCCATGATTTCTTAGCATTCCTCATGCCTAATCAATGTGAGGTCATCATGGATGAAATCTAGCTGGTTTAATTCAATTTATAATATGAAATCTAAATAAAATTGAAAAGATGCTGGTAGCGGAGAAACCTATTGAAACGCTGATGGATATTACGACTGCTCCTTCCAATGAACGGGTAATGTTCAGACTATTTCTAAATGGTTCACAGTTTCCAGGTCTTATTGGATCCTTCATTTCAGCTTCTCTGATATAGGCCTCATCGCTACAATACATGTTTTGGTTATTTTCATGTTGGACTAAGGTAATGTGATATACTTAGGGTTACTGTTAATAACTACTTGAAACCATCAGTATATCATAGCTAGCTATTCCTCTTTTAAGAGGCAAAATCCATGTGAACATCTAATACCAGTGTTCCATGCACTGATTTTCAACTTTCATCCGGGTGCAATTAAAGATGGTGGTTGGTTATCTTTAAAGCCCTTGAAGTCCCAGAGCCTAGCTATCTCAGAGACAGGAAAAATATATATTTTTGTAATTCTGCTTCTCCAAAAATACCACTTTGAAAGATTCTCAAAGTGGGTCTTAGCCTCTTACAATAAGATTAGTGGAACTCTGCTAGCTCTTAGGCTTTTGACCATTAAAGGCAGTAGTAGCAGGGCTGAGAATGTTTCAGGCCTAAACTGGTTATCATGCATCAACTCCACTAAGTCCAAATCCTCCTCTCCAAATAGTTCACTTAGTTCTGATTGCATAAGATGTGAAGCTCCTACTAGCAGTAAATCAGAACAAGATGATTAACATGATAAAAAAGCATTAAATAAAAATGAAAGAAAAGGTACAAAGTGAAAGACATCTCAAAAGATAATCGGTAAACTCTGAATAGAAGTAGGTGATAGAGAATCCTACAGCATATCTTCTGAGAAAAAAAGAATTATAAAGGTAAGTAATTTTTTCTTTAAAAATATAATCTATACAGGATTCTCACTCCTGAATAGTAAAAATTTGAGGGATGTCTGCCTCATAGAAAAATAATACAGCTGCCACGATAAGGCCAATGCCTATAATATGACCTAGGAAAGTATAATTTTTTAAAATAAATACATATAGAAGGCTACCTCTCAATAAATAACATCAGACATAATTCAAATCTTTAGAATCAATGACCAGTCAAGAAAGTTGATATAAAAGTTGGCTAACTGAAAATAAGAAACAAAAATATTTGGGGATGGGTGAGGAAGTTTGGCCACCTCTATTTGTGAACAAGTTCTAGGGTTCTGTTGAAACTGAATTCCTTCTTGAAACCAGAATACAAGCAATAATTATATGTAAGTATGCACAGAGATCACCATGTAGCTGCTACATATATGTCTGTGATGGAAACATTCCTGAGGTAAGCAGTGGTGGTCATCTTATCTTGGATAGAGTATTGACATGGTTTAGCTTCATGTCAGCCAGGTCATAGTAATGAGAAATGCAATCACACAGAACTTGAAGAATATTGGCAGGACAATATGCTAGGTAAGGTGGAACTCCAATATCACATTGGAGAGGAAATGAAAATGAGTCTGTAGCAGTACCATGCCCTTATGAAATTTGGCATAAGGCAGTTCAGTCACTACAGCCAGAAGTTTATTTAATCTATGAGCTGAGGTCACTGCCACCAGAAAAATGAAGTTCCATGTAAGAAATTCTTCTATGTAAATTACTTTAGGGGTCAAGAGAACACAAACCACCTGCCTGTAGACACCTTGCCTACAGATCTCTATCATGACAGGAGCTACCAAGTTAGAGAGAGAGGGGGTCTGGAAATGGGATGGAACAAGGTGTCCCCGTTCTAAGTGATTATCTGAGGCCAGACTCTCAGCTTTATTGGACTGAATTTGGCCATCTGCAGCAGAGCTGAGCACCTTATTTGTCTGAATCACCAGGAAACGCAAGATAAAATATAGTCTCGTCTAAGGTCTGCCATTAGCTTTGTTACAAATTGGATCAGGTGGAAGGCATAAAGGAGCTTCTCACCCCAGGGGATGGAGTTGTCACTTGCTAATGTGGTCTTTTCTTGGTGTCATTCATAATGTAACTTCTTGTTCCAGTAAATGGTGAAGAGATTCACCTTCAGTGTAGCCCACTGAAAGGTCTGACCCCCCCCACACACACACACAGTGATACAGAGACCACTCATGAAGATCTGTCATTGTTTGACTCAGTATGTTTGTGATCATATTATTCTTCTCTGCTATGCATATGACAACCAGGATTGTCTTGAGACAGAATGCATTTCCACCTGCAAGGCTTCTGGATAAAAGAAGCCCTGAGTCTCACACATCCTAGTGCCCTTCTCCAATATAGAATGTGGTGGCCTGCTTCTATGTTTGAATCAGGATCACCTTTTGGAGGCATTTTGAAGCTCCATACAGCATTCAGGATTAGAGCTGTCCGAAATTTTTTGGATGAATAGCTGATTTGCTAAAATATGCAGTTTCAGTTGACCTAAAACTATTTGCAAATTTGAAGCAAATTGATGAAATGGAAAAAAAGGAGGAAACCTCCTTATAAAGGTTACCCCAGTGGTTAGAACACTCACCTGGGCTGTGTGGGAGACACAGGTTCAATTCCCCTTGTGATGGGGTGTATCTACCCCGCACTGACCCAGCTGGGGCTAACTGCACATTGTGGGACGAAGAGGCAATGCCCCCTCACTCCTGCTGGGCAGGCTCAACCTGAAGACGGGATAGAAAAGAGAGTGACCCAGCTCAGCTTGGGCTGACTGAGGAGAAGAGTGGATGTATTCTGCCAGCTCCTGCCAGGGAGTTACTGGAGCTACAGACTGCGAAGGCCGAACCAGTGAGATCAACAGTGAAAACCCCATTGACCCTGGAGGATGAAAGTGAGCCAGAAAGCCAAGGTCCCCAGGAGAACTGACAGAGCAGGAACCAAAGGTAGGAAGTGACCTAGGAAACATGATTGTTAAAATAGGAAACTGAGCCAAACTGCAGACCACCGATTTCACAGGGCCCTGGGTTGAGACCCTGTGGAGAAAGGTGGGCCTGGGTCCCTCTACCCCACCCCACACCTACCACAGGGTGTGGGCACTGCTTAGGGACTTTGGCCGTTATGCCATGCTGCCCCAAGAGCAAGAGCATGGACTCTGGCCAGTAGGCCGCAATGCCCTGCTTTGTAGATTAGGACAGCAGTACCTACTCTAGACACTTAATTCATAACGCCTTATTGTGGCACGCAACCGGACACCCTGTGGCACTCTTCCTCTGCCTTATATGGAGCAGGAATTTTAACTGGGGTCTATCCCATTGCAGGAGTACACTCTAACCAGTGGACTATGGGATATTCTAGTGTAGAGTTTTCTCAGTCTCTCCTGTTGAAGCTGTTCCACTTTGTATGAGTAGTCATTAGAGCAGGGACTTGAGTCATCCACAGCCTATGAAAGTGCTCTAACCACCAAGCTATAGAGTCATTATCTCACTCTTTTCCTGGACCAGTGACCATTCATATTCATTTGCTGTGACAATTCATATTAATTCACATCACATGCCTCCAGATGTCCTAGTGACACATATAGGTGAGCATAGCACCAGTGAAGAGAGAGCTGAAATCTTTAAGGACTGAGCTTTGTTCACTTAAATGTTTTGAGTCTTAAAAGTACCAAGAACCACCTTAGAATATGGCTTTTGAAAAAAATTGCAAATTGTACAATTGTATGATTGACATGGAACTTGAGCTTCAAGCTTCTTGCCAAAAATTGTGTTCAACAGTGTAATACTGTCCTTAACGTTTAAGTGAGGCGGGACGAAAGTTAAAGAAAAGATCTCCCAGGCCCCAGTTTTCCTGGACATGGCAACTGTCAAAAACCCATCTTTCAATATCAGGAATAAGAGTTTCTCACAATTCAAAAGATAGAGACACAAAAGGTTGAAGAATCAGCAGTAGAGCCCAGAAGGGAACAGGAAACCTCAGGGGTAAAATGTTTTTGCACTTGCTCTTAAGGGTTTCTTTCTATGACTGCAGTAAACAACTTTTGTACCCTAAAGAATTGTGCCTAATGATTCTGAACTTTAAAATGGCACTTTGCTTTCAAATTTTTAAACCAAAGATTGTCCTGTTTCTGCAGAACCTTAGCTCTAACCTAGCAGCTAACTACAAATTATCGAAAGCATCACCATAAAATAAGGAAATGGAAAACTTATTGGAAATTCGTTTAAACAGCATTAAGAACCATTTGTAAAAGTTCAACTATATGGATTGCAAGGCCAAGAAAGTAGAATAAAAATTATTTCATGATGCTCTCTCCATTTTATTTACTAGAAGAATCTGTAGGAAGGAGAAAATATTTGGTAGGAGGGCATTCTTAAACAATAACAAGATAAAAAATCCTTATGAGAGGCGGACAAAGAGGTAAAAGTTGCTATGAAAGTGGGGCATGCCATGATATTTCATGTTAAATGGAAAATTCTTCATAAGTGCCACCAGAAGAGATTCATGAACAAGCAGAGAAAAAACTCTTGAATCTTCCCCAGCCAAGACATTTTCTTCAGTAAAGGCAGACCATTTCCCCAACCTATACGAGTAGTGTTTGGATTGTAAAAAGAAAAGGAGTACTTGTGGCACCTTAGAGACTAACCAATTTATTTGAGCATGAGCTTTCGTGAGCTACAGCTCACTTCATCGGATGCATACCGTGGAAACTGCAGAAGACATTATATACACACAGAGACCATGAAACAATACATCCTCCCGCCCCACTGTCCTGCTGGTAATAGCTTATCTAAAATGATCATCAAGTTGGGCCATTTCCAGCACAAATCCAGGTTTTCTCACCCTCCGCCCTTCCCCTCCCCCACCCCCCACAAACTCACTCTCCTGCTGGTAATAGCCCATCCAACGTGACCACTCTCTTCACAATGTGTATGATAATCAAGGTGGGCCATTTCTAGCACAAATCCAGGCTTTCTCACCCCCCCCCCACCCCGGGGGAACACACACACACAAAGAAAATAACAGAACGCCACTAGCCGTCACCTTCAGCCCCCAACTAAAACCCCTCCAACGCATTATTAAGGATCTACACCTATCCTGAAGGATGACCCAACACTCTCACAGATCTTGGGAGACAGGCCAGTCCTTGCCTACAGACAGCCCCCCAACCTGAAGCGAATACTCACCAGCAACCACATACCACACAACAGAACCACTAACCCAGGAACCTATCCTTGCAACAAAGCCCGTTGCCAACTGTGCCCACATATCTATTCAGGGGACACCATCACAGGGCCTAATAACATCAGCCATGCTATCAGAGGCTCGTTCACCTGCACATCCACCAATGTGATATATGCCATCATGTGCCAGCAATGCCCCTCTGCCATTTACATTGGTCAAACTGGACAGTCTCTACGTAAAAGAATAAATGGACACAAATCAGATGTCAAGAATTATAACATTCATAAACCGGTCGGAGAACACTTCAATCTCTGTGGTCACGCAATCACAGACATGAAGGTCGCTATCTTACAACAAAAAAACTTCAAATCCAGACTCCAGCGAGAAACTTCTGAATTGGAATTCATTTGCAAATTGGATACTATTAATTTAGGCTTAAATAGAGACTGGGAGTGGCTAAGTCATTATGCAAGGTAGCCTATTTCCCCTTGTTTTTTCCTACCCCCCCCCCTCCAGACGTTCTGGTTAAACTTGGATTTAAACTTGGAGAGTGGTCAGTTTGGATGAGCTATTACCAGCAGGAGAGTGAGCTTGTGTGTGTGGTTTTTGGAGGGGGGTGAGAGAACCTGGATTTGTGCAGGAAATGGCCCACCTTGATTATCATACACGTTGTGAAGAGAGTGGCCACTTTGGATGGGCTATTACCAGCAGGAGAGTGAGTTTGTGTGTGTGTGTGGGGGGGGGGGGTGTGTGTGTGTGTGGGGGGGGGACGGAGGGTAAGAAAACCTGGATTTGTGCTGGAAATGGCCCAACTTGATGATCACTTTAGATAAGCTATTACCAGCAGGACAGTGGGGCGGGAGGATGTATTGTTTCATGGTCTCTGTGTGTATATAATGTCTTCTGCAGTTTCCACGGTATGCATCCGATGAAGTGAGCTGTAGCTCATGAAAGCTCATGCTCAAATAAATTGGTTAGTCTCTAAGGTGCCACAAGTCCTCCTTTTCTTTTTTCCGAATACAGACTAACACGGCTGTTACTCTGAAACCTGTTTGGATTGTGTAACCCCTCAGAAACACATTCTTCCAACTTATCACAGAAGTCAGATATGTGCTTGCCCTCCTCTTTAGGGCCTAATTCATCAAGGTACTTAAAGCAGAAAAATCCTGAAGGAGAAAGCTGGAATGACAAATGCATGAACCAAGGGCTCTAGGGAGGACAATCAGGTAGGAAGCAAAATAAAATTTAAACTAGAAAGAGTTAAGTGGTCAGAGATCATCTTAGATATCTTAGGGCATTTAGCCTATGGGAGTTAGTTTTTAGATTTAGCATCTTTGGGTCAAATTCAGCAGTGGTGAAAATGGTGGCATAAATTGCATGTTGGCCCTCCACAGATTAGAAAGCAGGTCTAAGTAGCATAGTGTAATGTATTCCAATTTCAGATTCAGTGGAGCTACAACTTGAATATAAGTTACTGACTTGGCATGCTGTGGACCAAATTCTGGCCTTGGTAAAAATAGGCCGAACTCCCTTTGGAGTTAACTTGTTATGCCTGCTCACCCCAGGAATAAACTTGGCCCCAGATATGTTGACAATAGAGGGGGCATAAGCAGGAGGATCAGGGGACCTGTTTTATCTTACACCATCCTGTTTTCATCCTTTTAAAAAAGAAAAAGCTTCCTCCCTTGTTTACATCACCTTGAAATTTAACCAGGAGGCTTCCTTGAGAGCTAAAGCTTCTATTTTAAGTATTGGCTATTTAAGTCTTCTTGGGGACTGGATAGTTCAGGAAATAAACTTCATGTCTCTAAATTATTATCTAAATTACAATGTAACCACCTGACGAGCATTTGATTGCTTATGTGGACTGGCAAGATGTTCCCTGCCCAATTCTGTATGGACAAACATCATTAGAGGAGCCCCAATTCCCAACTTCACTAACTAGCACTTTCAGCACAATCCAAGGGAATTTCGCCCAAATTTTCACAAGTGACTTAGGTTTACAACTTGAAATACCTAGAGCCTGATTTTCAGAAGTACCCCCTTTGACTTGAAGAGAAGTGTTGGTGTTCAGCACCTTTGAAAATCAGGTCCCAGGTGTCCAAAACAAAGCATGAAAAAAATTGATCACTAATTTTGGGTGAACACATTAAAAAAAAAAATTAGGCTTTAACTGCCATCACAGATTGTTTCAACCAGGTCAAGATCAATCCAAACTAGAAGGATAATGTGTGAAAAATTGCAGTAATGACTGCTTGTGCTGTACCTATTTTGTGGATAAATGGAGGCTATCTGTTTCCAGAACTGGTACCACAGCACTTTTCAGAGTATTTCCTCAATTAAACTAAACAAAACCCACATAGTACACCTGAACATTCACCTGTGTCTAACAAGAAAAGATCTGGAGTAAGGCCCATATTGGCAGAGAGTGAATAGAAAATAAACTGCATTATGAGAGATGATTGGAGAATATTTCACTTTAATCAACTTTGCAGTACACGAAATGTACAATGTGATTGGAAAATATATTCCTGGTACAGTATGCTGAAACAAGAACACTTCATGACAGAACTATGTATTTTAAATCACTTCTGTAACTTCAGTACAAAAATGTGTTGTTCTAATGCATTGCCATTCCCCTTAAGTAAGAAAAAAAAAAAACACCTAGATTTTTCAGAAGCTTTACACCAAGAAGAAAGTCTTTAAATCGTACCTTTTTTTTCTCTTTGTTCTCCTTGTCCTCAGCATCCCTCTGCCAAATACTTTTTATATCAAAATCAAAAGGCCCTCTTTTTGTTTCATAGTTACCATTGAGCTGATCAGACTTAAACTCTTCATGAACCATGTAGTCAGGCATTGAGGAAACATGGGCTCTGTAGACCAAGATTTCACAATTATTTTTCCTATATTATTTCTCTGTTGCAAAAGTATTAATTCAAAGCCTAAAACTTAACAGACTAACAAAAGGAAAATACAGTAGGTTATAAAAAGTTACACAGCCTCCATGGAATCATAGCATACTTACTTAGATTCATCATCTGTTGGAGGTTTACTGTGGTGTGTATACCAGTCAGGTGCAGCATAAGCTACTGGGGATGTTTTTCTTGTATTAGGTGTAAAATGTTTCAACAAATCTTAAGTTAAAAAAAAAAGACAGATACATTAATGCTGTAGTATTTTCCATGGTTATAAATGAATATTTTTATGTTGCTGTTTATCTTTTACTAAAATTTTTATAAAAGAAATATTTCTATTCGTAGCCCTTACTGAGATTCAGTTTGGACAATCAGAACTTTCACTACTTTTTTAATCCGAATAGGATAATCACCAAAAGTGATTACCCACAAGGCCAGCAAGTGGCAGTAGTTTTGAAGGTCTGGCCAATTCATTTTTCCAATATTATTTCCAATACGGTATTTCAATTATATCAAGCATCTCATTTTACATATCTTGACATACAGTTATACAATACATGTGGATATATTTCTCATTTTACAGACTGGGAATCACTGAAACTCTGTGGCAAAGCTATGTCCATTTAAGTTTTTCACATCTTCAATTTACTGAAAACAAAATATATGTACAATAATAAAAAACATTTACTGCAAAAACTGAAAAGTAATTTTAATAAAACCTTTACAGACTTTTTCCAATTTTATGACAATTTCCTTTTGGGATTAGACCATTCCCCCCCACCCCCAAGTTTCAATGCTAAAGGTATATATTTACAGTTATAATAAACCTTCCAAAGCTCGGTACCCAGGTAGATGTTTTCTCTGTTAAACACAAAAGAAATTGTTCAGATCCCTGGGTAATGCAGCTAACCTGCCAAATAATTTATACTATAGTTAGAATGTATCAGCATTAACATACCCAGGTTTTATCATAAAGGTTTAGCAATGTTCTAAATTCAATTTAATAGGAATAGAAAAAACATTCTGGATCAGATGGAATATACTTTAAGAGCTAATCAATGGATTTTAGCCTAACAATAATATTTTAGCCATGAAAGATAAAGGAAGGGCAAAAGCTGGAGCAGAAAACAGTTAAGACTCCAACAATGAGGTATTGGGGTTATTGCAATGTGACATTAGACTATAACGATTACATTTACTGATAAAGATTTTTGCATTGTTTTCTTGAGGATTCAACATATTTCAACAACATACAGCATTTCCCTTTCTATAGTTTCCCCACAAATGTGTCACTTTTAAAATTGCTGGAATAGTCTCCAGTTATCGTTGTCAAATTTTTAAGCTCCCCAAACCACAAACAATGCTAAAATGAACTGTGGTTCACCAGGTCGGCCTCCTTGCTTTGCCAGCTTTACATATTCTGAGTCTGTGTCTTTGATCCATTTCCTGCGGCTCCCAAATGTAATTTCATTGTGATGCTCTCCGAGGTTGCTCAGACCTGGGATCTGAGATGGTGGAGGGATTGGGATTTCTGAATTCACAGACTTCTCTGATCGTTTCAGTGGAACATGGTAGTACCATTCTATAATCATTAAGAAAAAAATATTTAGGTTATACATTTACTGATAACGTTACTGTGTCAAAGAGCAAATGTAATAATCAAAGTCCACATTAAACTACAGAGTAACATTCTTTATTTTATGAAAGATGTAACAGAAATGAAATGCTCACTAAGGAGAAAATAAGAAATACTCGATACTTCTAGGTGATCACACAAAAACTGTGATACCACTGTAGAGCCTTGTTTAAAAAGCCTTTAATGTTGTTTCAAATTGTCACTACAACTGTCCTACAATACAATGTTATTATCTTTCCCATTCAGAGAACTAGGTTAATGGATTCCAACATCAGTAAAATGCAAGAAGACAGCAGTGGAAGGCATTAATTTTTTGGTGACCTTTCCTCCTTCAACTATTAACAAAAAACACCTAAATGCATTCCTACTTTTCTGCGATCAGCTCTTTACTTGTTTAAGTTAACTACTGAAATATAATCTGAAGAAATATAATGATTAAATTAAACAAAGCCCTATAGAGTAAGCCGCTTTCACAACGTACCTAATTTCTTCTAATTTAAGATGAGTTCCAAACATTGCATGGCTGAGCAATATTTCAGTGCACTAGAACCAGTCAGGTTAAGTCATTTGCTGGACACCTCAGCATGTCAGCAGTATGCAATTTTAAAAGACAACCTGAACTCAAGTCAGTTTCAAAAAGTTAGCTCGGAGTAGCTTGATGTACTACATCTGCCCTTGAATCTGACTCCCAAATTTTGTAGTTTTACATTCACATTTTCCCTTTGTTTTTTTCAAATATTTCCACTCTGATTATTGTAGGAAAGACCACACAAATAAAGGAAATGGACGGCTGACTATGTGGGAAAAATGGTTAAATGGAATACACATGATTGTACTATCAAAGCACAAAGTAAATATACAGAACAAAAGAGAAGATTTTTATTTACTCACCTTAAATTATAACAATCTGAGGTGTTACTTATAGCAAGTGTAGGTAAAACATTTTCAGAGAGAACTGTGGTTTTTAAGTTAACAGGTTCTCTATAAACAGATATTCCATTGAAATCAGTTAATATATTCCATGTAATGGCAATGGAAAAAGTGTATAAATGATAATTAAAAAACAAAAGAGCTTTCCTTAGTAGCAGAGGCAAGAAGCATTAGATTGTTTGCGGGGGTTTTTCCACCACACTTACTCATTGGTCCACCTGGAATGGGATGTTTTCATCCATCGGGAACCTTTTCATCCTAGTTAACTTGCTGGATAACTACCAACTTGGAACCCTACCTTATTCAAACATATTTGTTGTGTTTGTATTTAATACTTTAAGCCCAGTGAGAGTTTTCACAGTTGAATTACAAACTCTTTAAAATTAGTTTATAATGGAAAATGCCACTGGCCTACCCATTAGCAACAGAAACAGTTTGAGACCTTCTGGGAACCTCCTGTAAAAAGGACCTGTGACCCCAACTGAACAGGCTACCCTATGTTCTGATTTATAAAACAAAGTATGAAATTTTAAAGCTGGTTTTATCTCAGTTGAGTTTCTCTCAGGCAGCATTGAGGAAGCAGAACATCTGCATGATTTAGAAAGCAACAAAATAACTCTTGGTATGGAAAGAGTAAAGGGTTCAGTCAGGAGCAGCAAATAAAAATCATCTGTAGGAATGATCAAATGATCAAATGATCAAATCTGTAGGAAGAATTTCAAGAAGACATACGGGGGGTGGGTGGGCATAACCCCATTATGTACCTTGGAATCACCCATAAATCCTTAAAACTCTGTTAATAAACTAGAACTCAGAAAACACAAATTACTGATTTACACGAGAAATAACATTCCATCACTATAAATTTCACACAAACTACTACATTAAAAAAATTTAGTTAACTTAATCAAAATAAGTTTACTTCCTTCTTTCACAATGCTATTTATAAGAAAAAAATATTTTTAAATCTGAGTTGACTAGTTTTCATGAAAAGTGCTGGCTGTTGCTGGGTACTACAGTATGCAAAACTCAAGTTTAGGAACAACCTTGGGTCTTTAGGCCAGTACTCAGGCATGTCCTGGATATGATGTCATGATGCCTAGGGGCAGATAAAGTCACTTGGTAAAGTGCATCTAACTAGCTGGATTATAGTCTGGCATTAGCTTCTGCCTTAAAGCAAGAGAGGGGGGTGTTCCAAACAAGGAAAACAGAAGAAGGCCAAAATGGGAAATGGTGGTTTCCTCACATTGGTGGGGTTGAAGAGCATCTCAGATTCCTGTCTTGAATATCTTGTGTGACCAAGACAGAAAGAACACAAAGGAAATTCCACTATCAGCCTCATCCTTCCCTCCAAAATATATCAAGCATTATGGTATTGTGCATGTTCCCCGCAGCATAAAATGCTGATATAGTAGGTAGTATATGTGAAGGCTTCCTTCTTAGGAAGCAAAGGCTTCATTTCATTTTTCACACCTGAGACATGTCAAAATGTACATTTACATACAGAGAGCAAACAGTATACTTGCCACAAGAAGCGTATCGGTTGGGGGGTCCAGAGGGCTCTTTACTCATATTCCTCATTCCTCAAGCCTATATGAAGGAAGGGACAAAAAAGGAAAAAATAGCAAAAAAAAAAAAAAAATAGTTATCACTGAACAGGAGTGTAGACAACTTTTTTTTTTTTTTATTGAGGCAGGGCTAAAGTTAAAAAATAATAAAACAGCAGCTGTTGGATATCGTTTCAATTAGTAGCTTTGTACCAAAATTAAGTCTGTCCACTTTTAATTAAGTGAGATAAACAAACTTCTGTTCCAGGCTCAGTGGTTCCTGATTTGTTGTTCTTTTTGAGGGGTTAGAGCCCCTCCAAATCCCCTTGTATTTGCCCCTGTTTAACCAGATGGTGAATAACCCCACCCCCCACCCCCGAGCTCCTTAGACTCCTGGTGCCCTACAACAGCCTGGCCATGATCAGCATCAGGCGGGGTCCCCCGAACTAAAGCAGCACGTGGGCATGGTGGGACGTGGCCTGGAAGCCCCCACCCCCAGCAAGGGAAAGGGCTCAGCTTGACACCCCCCCTCCCCACCACCCGCGCCCAACCTGGTACCCACAGACACGCCACCCCCGACAGACAGACAGACACCCCCACCCCCTCAGATACCCCTACCCCTTGACAGACACGCCTCCCCTCCCCCCGCTTTCGGGGTCCCTTACCGGGAGTGCGGGGGGGGGGGCTGGGGGAGGGAGGGGGCACGTCCCCTTGGAACCCGGCTCACGCGCGCGCTGGAAGGAACCGACCCAGCACCACGCCGCCTTTCGCGACAACCACAACAATCCCCGTTTCCATGGCAACGGGGACTCTTTCAGGGCCACGCGTGGCGGAGGCGGGACTCCAGGGGCCAGAGGGAAGGGACGCGGGCGGGCCCGCGAGCCGCTACAAGCGCCGCGCGCGCGAAGGGGCGGGTGAGTGAGTGAGTGAGTGACGGGCACCCGCCCCGCGGCAGGACCCCCGCCACGCTGGACCTTTCCCGCTTGAGGGTGCAAATGACACTCAACCCTTTGGTCCAGGAGGTGCGGTGCTGCCCAGCGCTCAGGATTGACATGCCTGACAGAGCTGGGGGCCTGAGTCAGGGGCTTTCACATTTTCTTGGGGTGTGCTCCCGTTATTCCCTCTGTAACTGATTGCCCAGACCATCTTCCATCTCCTTTCTGATTGCACAGCACCCCTCTGGCAACCATAGCAAATGCTCACCTAGAAAAGTAACAGGAAAATATTTTTGACTTTTCTGATGATTCCGACGGTCTCTAAAGGTGGCTCCTGTTTCCTCTCTTCCTATATAGCAGCAACTACAACTGGAGGCAGCCAGGCTACTTTCTCCTTTTGCAGACATGCAAACTCTTGTTTGCAATGAAGGACCTGGGTACCTATAGAAACAACTAGTGGAGACAAGAGACTGTAATCTGCCTGCTCTTGACAGATTGTAAGAAATGTATGGGCCTCAGTTTGGGAGCTCCTGCCCTTAATGCTCATTAATGAATTCAGGGAAGTCCTCTTGATATATGTATCAGAGATGGTAATAATGGTTTCTTCTGGTCCTAAAATCTAAATGCCAGTGGGAATAAAAGGAGTTCAGCCTTTCACAGGAGACAATGTTGGAGGATTCAGCTCCATGATATTTTTTCACTTGTTGAGTCTCTTGAAATAAGAATGTTGAACATATGTCCCATCTTTCCAGGCTGAGCTCAGGGACCTTATGCTTGGCTTGTTCATTATGATATCACCAAGAACAGCCTGTGACATATTTAACAGCACTGAGTAGGGCAAAGGACATTCTAGGTTGACTCCTCTTATTATGATGTTATTCACTCTATCCTGAAGGCAAGTGCAGTACAAGGACAGCTTTCCTTTCAAAGAAGACTTATAATTACTAGATATTACCTTATTTTAAATTCATTATTAAAATTGTGGGTCATAAATAATAATAATAATATAATTAATACCTTATTTCACCTCATTTGCATGCTCCTATTCTTTCAGTGGTGAGTGCAAAGCAAATAAAAACATGTACAGAATTCCAAAGTCTTCAGGAAGCACCTATCTACCTCAGGATGAAACAAGCCATGGCACCAACAGTGACAGCTCAGACACAGAAAATCAAAGCCAAGATCTAAACTGGTATGTATATGGATACTTTTCTTTTAAAATATTCAGTCTCTGTTAACTTTTGTCATATGTATACAAGTTATACAAATAATTATAAAATCTTTTTTAAAGTTCTTATGCTCCCAAATACACTTACCACTCCTTCATCCATTTAAGAAGAAGAGAAAAGAGAAGAATAAAACAATGGCATATTCTCAGGGCCCAATCAAGTGCTCATTGAAGTCAGTGGCAATTGTTCCATTGATTTCAATTTGTCCTGGGACCTAAATAGGATTTGATTTTGTTTCAAATGGGCAAGGGAGGTGGTAGTTATGTAATATGATATATAAAGTCATAAACATTTGCACTGCTCAGTAATATAATCTAATAATTTACAGATATTAAATAAAGCCATTCTGTTTTGAAGCCTGTAGATTAACTATTTAGTAACATCTAAGTTATTGAGTAACTTAGTGTTACTGTCATTTATGTAAATTGTGGTTTGGAGGATAGCCATTCTTCCTCTGTCAGTAGTGTGTTTTGCTTCCGTTATTTCAAGATGCTCCATTTGGCAGAAATCAAGTTGATTCTTAATCAAGTTCTCTTTTATGAAGTAATGTCCTTTATTTAATTAGGGATGTGACAAATATTCCATTCATATGTGATTTGTATGCAAATATTGCCATTTTAAAAGGATTTCTATCTGGCCAAATCGTGAATTTGTGAGGGAAAATATGAACAAAAGAAAGCAAAACTTTGTCTTGGAATCTTTTACTGTTTGAGACAGTAGGCCAAGTACCCATTTTTCATCTAACCAAATTGTTTGCTTTTCCTGCATCTCTGACCATGTCAGGCCCTTTTTCAGTCCCTTCACTAGCTTTCTCTTGATTGCCCATTTAACTTGAAAAACGTATTCTCTCCTGAAAGGCCCTGAAAACTTTCCCTATACCTATTCTTATTCTCAACTACCATCCAGCGCTCTCACTCCACCCTTCAGTCTGTCCAAGTCACACCATTTATTGCCCTCCTCACATTCTTTTCTCATTCCCATCTCTTGTCCTTCATACATGGTGACCTATCTGCCTAGAGCATCCTATCTGCTAGGTAAATACTGGTACCCTCCAGGGATCTGTACCTGGACCAGTGCTGTTCAGCATATTCATAACTGTTCTGGAAAAAGGGGTAAACAGTGAGGTGACAAAGTTTGCAGATGATACAAATTTTTTCAAGATAGTTAAGTCCAAAGCAATCTGTGAAGAGTTACAAAGGTATCTCACAAAACTGGGCAACAAAAGGGCAGATGAAATTCAATGCTGATAAATATAAAGTAATCCACTCTGGAAAACATAATCCCAACTATACATACAAAATTATGGGGTCTAAATTAACTGTTATCACTCATGAAAGAGATCTTGGAGTCATTGTGGATAATACTCTGAAAACATCTGCTCAATGTGCAGAGGCAGTCAAAAAATTAACAGAATATTAGGAACCATTAGGAAAGGGATAGATAATAAGACGGAAAATATCATAATACCACTATATATATATATATATATATCCATTGTATGCCCACACCTTGAATAATCTGTGCAGTTCTAGTCATCCCATCTCAAAAAAAGATATATTAGAATTGGGAAAGGTATGGAGAATGGCAACACAAATTATTAGGGCATGGGACAGTTTTCATATGAGGAGAGATTAAAAAGACTGGGACTTTCAACTTGGAAAAGAGACAACTAAGAGGGGATATGATAGAGGTCTATAAAATTGTGACTTGTGTGGAGAAAGTGAATGTGGAAGTGTTATTTACTCCTTCACATAACACAAGAAGTAGGGGTCACCCAATGAAATTAATAGAGAGCACGTTAAAAACAAACAGAAGGAAGTATTTCTTCACACAACGCAGTCAGCCTGTGGAACTTGTTGCCAGAGGATGTTGTGAAGGCCAAAGCTGTAATGGGGGTTCAAAAAAAGAACTAGATATGTTCATGGAGGATAGGTCCATCAGTGGCTATTAGCCAAGATGGTCGGGATGCAACCCCATGCTCTGAGTGTTCCAAGCTTCTGATTGCCAGAAGCTGGGAGTGGACAACAGGTCACTCAATATTTGCCCTGTTCTGTTTATTCCCTCTGAAGCACTTGGCATTGGCCACTGTCAGAAGAAAGGATACTGGGATTGATGGACTATTGGTCTGACCCAGTATCGCTATTCTTATGTTCTTATAACCCAGACTGCATGGCTGCTCATTAAAGTCCCTCCTCAAAACATTGCTCTTCCCAAAAAAAGCCCATAAATCAAAATCCTCCCTGCAATCAACCACTGAACTGAAATACATACCAATAAAGCTAGAGCAGTCTAGCAAACTTAGAATAAGCTTGCTGTTCATAAGAGGCTCTGGATCGTAGAAACAGAGAAAACTGTGAAGATACTGTACAGTACACAATGGTCTTTACAATGCTTGCTCTTGATAATAAGAATGGGTAACATGAAATTTTTGAAATTCTTTGAATATCAAATCCTTGGTCTTTCTTATAAAACAAAAATACTTGATTCTAAAAACTGTGGGGATCCATAAGAGCCATCTGGTCAGGGTTACAGGCAGCAATCCTCTATACCAAGCAGCATGTCGGGGGCAGGCTACAGTGTTTCGGTGGCAAGAGACAGGTGACATTAAGAGGGAATGGATGGGACATTGGGCTCAGAGCTGGGCTGGAGGGAAGATGCTGCAGTAGAAGAGAACTGATGAAAGATAAGAGTACAGGGTCAGGACAGTTGAAAGCAGGACCAGTGGGAGAGAGCAGGTGGGAGACTGGGAAGAAGTGCTGGGACAAGATGGATGGCAGAAGCTGGGAATCTGATGAAATGAGTACAGGACATGACACAGTATTTGTGTCAAATTTCAGAAGCAGATTTGTATAAATTTGAATCCAGCAAAATGGCCAGATTTGTGTACCAGCAGATTTCATTTTGAGATTCATCACATCTCTACTTAAAATTTTAAGCATGTTGTAGATGACAAAGTTTATTAGACTGCTAAATATTTTTGGACCATATTATAAAATACTGTCTCCAAATCTCTGAATGTGTGTACTGTCACTACTCATGCTGATAAAAAACGCCTTATCTCATCTTATCTTTCTCCTTTGAACATTCAATTAATTTGACCAGGAGTTTCACTGAAGAACTACATTTCTGCACTGTGTAGCCTTCTTAATCTCCCACAGTACTGCAACTGCAGTGTTTTATAGAAAATGCTGGATGTTAGTAAGGGTAACATATGCGCTGGTCATTGCTGCCTCTTCTTCATCCCTGAGGGATACAGAAAGGCTTAGTTTTAAAACATGCAGTGTGTCAATTAAAAATTGCAGGTATGGTTAAGTGTGTTTATTGCAGGTTGAACTCCTACAGTCATAGCAAATAGTATTCACTACAGATTGTACTCTATTCTTTATCTGATATTGTTTGTTAATTGCCTAAATATATTCCATAAATAGAAAATAAGTTGAAAACATTACGGTTGCACAGTTAAACACTCCAAAGTCAGGCAAGTTGCATGTGCAACTTAAGTGCTGGCATTTCCTGGCTTTTAAAGTTTTTATGTGACTTTAAAGTTTTTTTAGTATAGGATTTTTAATGGAATTTTAAAAAAGATTTATAAAACTAAGGTAGTTTCTTAATTATTTTTGTTCATTATTGCCAAATTCCAGAGCCGAGTGATAGTCCAATTAGTTGAATTGGCTGTTAGGTAGATAAGCTAGAGAACACAGGGTAAAGAATTCTGTTTCCTGGTCTGTGAAATGGTAATTAAATCAAGGCTTAAAATTTTGCCTCCCAGTGTTTACATGTATAGTTAATTGTACCCATTTGGATAACTAATTGTCAGTCAGATATGGGTAGCTAGGCATCTAAATGAGTGCAACTGTGGGTGCAAATACTTGTACCTAAGTTCTAGAGGTTGTTTTCCTCTGTTGTTTTGCCTGCATCTGGCCACTCATTCAACTCTTGGATTTCTAAAGCCCTTTTCTATTTTCTAGGCTATCTCAAAGACAAGGACCCACACCCAGTAGTACTGAAAGCCAGACCCCTATTAGTCTCAGGCAGGAAGATAGGCAGCTTCAACGCTCACCCAAGAGTAAGTTCAAGTGATTAGTGATTGTAAACTGTCCAGTTGTATGTTGTGCACTTACAACATTTCTGTTTTATAAGTTATTCTGTTGTATGTGTTTTTACATTTTTGATTGTTTACGCACCTAAAGAGATGTTGTTGATAGACACATCCTATAAGGTGGGGGGAAATATATTAAAGCAGAACTGAATTAGGACCATGTTAAGGTTGCATGGCTAAGCAGTCAAAAGTCAGGAAGTTGAGGTTGTGTGTGCCACATTAATTTTATTTCCTTATATCTATGCATGACAATACAGCCTTTAATTACATATTCATGTGCTATTTCACAAATAATTCCATGTAATACCATGTAATTTTTTCTACAACCCTAAATGCACAGGAAGCATCTTATAGTATTATGTACTAATCAGACAAACAGAGTCTATGGCAGTTATTTATATATAATATTGGCAGAGACCAAAGCTAGAGCTCCACAGAACCCCTTGTCTCATTCACTGTGCTCCTTGAAGGACTGGCCTTATAATGTTGGAGACAAAAAAATAAAAAGATCATTGTGGAAGCTCCATAATGGATCTAGAGTTAAGGTTCATTGAGATTAGGTTAGTTCAAGTGGAGTTAACTGTTGCATTGAAGAGAAGACCTTAGTGGTAAGGATGCTTGAGCCAGAAAGAAACCAGCTGGACGTTTTGCAGAGATGGTGATAGGGAACACAGCAACATCTCTTTATTTTATAAACTGAGAAAATGTGATCTAGAACAACTGAGCATATGTCTTTATTGGAAAAAAGAAAAAGTGTGTTTTTAAACTTGGGTTAAAAGAGCAGTGAAAATACAGGGATAACAAACAGCTCCAGGTCAAATCCAGGCCCTCCATGTACTTTAAAATAAGGTGATAATCCAAATTAAAAGATGAGTTGCCATGTCTTCACTGCTATGCTAACCCAAGTTAAGAACACACCTTTTTTGCAGTGAAGACATAGCCTGAGAGACAAACATGAACCCCATTATGCCTATTTTGCAGCGACTTTTGAGAGTAGAACTGCATTTTTAACTACATCTGACTGTATGCTTGTTGCATGTTTTCCAGAAGGTATCAGGCTTGTCTTCCACTTGCTGGGGCTATGCATAACAGTTCTGTGGCACTTTGTGTTGAGAATCTGCGGCGCTTTTGCAAGGTAAAAATGAACAAGAATCTTTTTCTCAAGGTTGGGTGGGGAAATAGATAAATGCAGGTGGGCAGGAGAGACAGATTGGTATTAATCACACTCCCAAACCTGACAAAGAATTAAGAGAGTGATTTACATTGGTGTCAATCCAGGCTCTTGCTGAAACCAATTCTGGGATCAGGGGTCACAAGACCAATCACTAATTTTAATGTCTCTTCAGTTTTTGATATAGTGCCTGAATCTCCACTGCAGAAGTTAAAAGAAGCTTCACCATTAATTTCAATAGGTGCAGGATCAAGCCCATGATGAAGCCAACAATATGGGCTTCAAGAAATCCTAAATAAACTTTTTGCTAATACAGAATATGTACATGAAATGTGCGGATGCTACTAACTTTATGCTTTCTTTCTCCTTACTGTTCTCCAGGAAGATTTGGGCTCGAAAGATTATTTCACTGGTGCTGTTCCTCCTTTCTTTATTCTTTTTTGGTGAGTTTCTATAAAGTACAGAGTTAACTGAGACTCTGTAAGGGGGACCAACTTCTTTGCTCTGCCCTGGCCCCTTTGTGCTGCTTTGACAGAGAAGCCCAGCTGAGAACTGAAGTAGGCAGTTGGATATCCAAGCTGGATCTGCCTGCCTCTTCCCAGAGAGTGGATGGGAGGGAAACTGATGTCGGGGTGGGGAGACCCAAGTGCCCTCTCCCAGCACAGCCGTATGGAGCCAGAATTTTCCCAGGCTTGAGGAGCAGCAGTGGTTGGCCTTCACTCACCCCAGGAGGCAGAGAGCCCAGCTTGGGAGGAAGAGCAGCTGCTGGGGGCAAAATCTTCAGAGCCTCAGAAGCCCATGAGATATCACTAACTCTTTTTATTTAAAATAATGAAGAAGAAAAAATGTCTTTACTGACTATGGGGCAATGGCACTTTGTGAAATTGGGGGTCCCCAGGGAACTGTTTGTGTTGTTTTGATTCAACTGTTTTGTATCTTTTCTGATAGTTATAAACAGTTATTTAAAATGAAGTTAATAAAAAGAGGGAAATAAAAATAATTAAATAGAAATAGGCAGTAGCAATTTTTTGAAATAGGTGGTAGTAAAAAAAATTAAATAGCGGGAATTCCACAGAGTTAATGAAAACATAAGCAGGTAAAAAAGTGGAAATAAGCAGAGGTTAAAAAATAAACAACAAATAAAGCTACTGTCCAGTTTCATCAGAAATTATGTTACCACCTATCTCATCCTTCCTTCTTTCACCACTGCTTACAGTTTGTTAAACCCATTAATTGTCTCTTATCTCAATTTTTCTCCTGTGCATAAAGTTAAGCATCTGTAATTCTCTACAGGTTCATAGCCAAAAAATTCAGTCCATGTGTAATTCTTTGCTGGACCAGTAACTTCGACTCTGGTGTCACAATGAGATCTAATGAGGCAGATTTTTGAATGTGCACAGAGCTCTACTGAAGCCAGTGCAACTGTGTGTGGCCACAAGGTCCTGCCTGCGTGGAGATCATTGCAGGACTGAGGCCACAATAATCCCTGTTCCAAAGAACTGTCTTTTTATATGACCCCCCAATCCTGCAAATCCATACACTGGTGAATAGACCCATTAACTTGACAGTGAGTAAAGTCAAATACGTGCTCTCAGGATTAAGGCCAATAAACATAGGGGACCCTGATCCTGACTGGGATCCGTAGGTGATACTTCTATATAAATAAAAAATAACACATGTAATACGTGAACAATTTAATGTAGGATAAGCCTTAACTTTTGCATTTGAAAATTTATTTTAACCATGTAAACCATAATGCTCCATTAGCATATGTTGAAACTGTATTTTCAAAATTTTTCCCCAGGAAAGAGTATCTCCCCAACTCAAAAATCTATAAGAATGTCATTTCACCCTCCCTTGCAAGATATCCAATTTGGAAACTCAGGTGGAGGGATGGTAGGAATGTAGAAAGGGAGAGGAGCCATAAAGGTTGATTTTGCTTATTGAAATGCTGATGACAACTAATACAGCCCTTGGATGTCCCTCAAGGCTGCATTTTACATCCATTCCAAAATTAGACCCCAGTCTTGCAAACACTTAAACGTGTATTTAATTTGACTTTGGTGGGACTATTCACTGATAGCTTTACTAAAGCTAAGCACATGTGTAAGTGTTTGACAGATTGGGGCCCCTTGCTTTTGAAGAGAATAATCTGCTGGACATGATAATGTTCTAAATTTAAATAAAGTTGTTCTTTTTATGACTAACAGGTACTTACCACATGAGATTGCTTGATGGAGGAGGAATTCAGATGTCCAGGGGAATATATAATGGCTTTGTCCTCTATGATTTTAACCATTTCTGGCACAAGGTGACTTATGATTAGATTTAATCAAATAAGGACTGCCACTACCAGTCTAGCGCTAGGACAGAAAGTGCTTACACAATAACTTGCACCTTCTTTCTGTGGGGTTTCAGGTACTGTATATTGGAGACTCCAGTATCTTGGGATTTAATTATATTGCATTTAGCCACACATTAATAATTATTTCGTTTCCGGGTCTGCTACTCTTTTACTATATGCCTTTGAACAAATCACTTGGGCTAACATTTTCAGAAGTGGCCTTTAATTTTGGTCTTCTTCACTTTTGGTTGCTCAGCTTTAGATATCTGGGATCCCATTATCAGACTACTGAGCCCCTACAACTCCAGTTGAAGGCACGCAATTAAACAAAAGGCTTTATAATATAAACACTTAAAAGAAAACTCCTTTTGTTATAGTTTCAGTATTAGTTAGGGCATGGCTACACTTGCAGATGTAGAGTGTCGGGAGTTAAACCAGCTCTCGGAGACAGCAGCAGGGAAAGCGCTGCTGTGTGTTCACACTGTGTTCCTTGTGACTGTGGAGCATGTCCACATTAGCAGCTCTTGCAATGCCACAGAGAGCAGTGCATTGTGGTAGCTATCCCAGAGTGCAAGTGATTGCAGTGTGCTTTGGAAAGGGTTTGCAAAGCATGGGGGGTCGAGTGTGTCAGCATACTATCTTGTAAGTTCAGACAGTGGCAGGGGGAAACCCAACATCAGCCCCCACGCACACACACACACACGCCTCTGCAGCAGGAGCATTACACAGTAATGGTTTGCTTTGTGTCCCAGAGCAGATAAGCATGCAGGCTGTCAGAAACGGAGCTTTGAAAGAGGGTATCCACGTGCCTGCAGCCCAGTTCAAACAATGACCAGAGTGGCCAGTTCAGGGGATTATGGGACGTTTCCGGAGGCCAATCCCAGCGCAGTAATGCAACACGTCATCCACACTGACACCCTAGCGCTCCAGCCAGGACACAGAAAGCTCTATGCTTCTCATGGAGGTGGACTACCAGGAGCACTCCAGATGCAGAGTCCAGGCTCTCCAAGTGCCTTGCCAGTGTGGACACCTCAGGAGTTAGGGCACCCGGGACTGATTTAATATGCTCTAACTTGCAAGTGTAGCCAAGGCCTAAGACTTGTATCAAAAAGAGAAACTGGAATAGTAACGCACTTTATCATAGAGAGTAAAAAGAGTATGGCCATGAGTATTCCAACCTTCCTCATAGATAATATATTTACTTGTGTCAGAAGACAGTGAAGTAATGTTGTATTGATAACGTAGAGGAAATCCTTGGTTACAGGGGCCCCAGAAAACAACCGGAAAAGAAAAGAGTCAAAACCTAAAATGGAGATAGTAATGGAGAAGTTTTAGGGAAGGTTCTGACCTCCAATTGGCTGGCTGCTATTCATTTGACCCTTTTTCAGAACTGTAAAAGCTGGTTAGAGAGGGGAAAAAGTCATTGGATTGAGAGTTTGGAAGACATACTTTGAGGATAGGGTGGTTTGATGGAAGTTGACATAAAACTAGATGGAAATAGGTGTGTCCTTGATGTATCAATTAATTTTTTGTGTTAGCAAACTAGATGGTTTGTTTCCTGAAGGGTCTTAACCAATATCCAGGAGCCTGTCATGTAAATTCTTCTTTTAAACAATTATTATTAATAAGAAAAGTAATGTGTAAAATTCTGGATATTGCTTGCAATCAGATAAGTTTGAATTATATTATAACAAACATTTATCTAACAACAAGATTCAAGTTCCAGTGTTTTCCATGCTCCCTCCACAGGAAAAGATGTTTCTCTTTATTCAGATGTCTCTTACTTCCAGTCTGCTTGCTGCAAAAGAGCAGCCTTTATGGAATAAGCTGAGACATTTACAGACACAGAAAAGTTGAAAATTCAGTACACATTTTGTGTATATGTTTACCGAGATGATGATTGGTTCCTATGGTGGTGGTTTGTTTTTAATAAATTATATTTACCATCTTAGAATAAATAAATCAAATGCATGATGGGAGACTGTGGTATCTGCTTCATGAATAAGGAATTGTCCTGCATTAATCTTATGATCTATTTAACTGTCTTTCTCTCCTGGGTATTTATAGGGTGCCAGTTACTGTTGTATGTTAGTGTTACCTACTTGTAGTATGCAGGCATTGTGTCTCTGAGTGTCTACCATCTCATGTTCCTGTAGAGAGTGATTGCCTCTCTCTGCAGGAGGCTCTGTATGAGCGGTGTTAGTGTTTGGAATGAATGTTTTATTAATATTTCCATTTAGGATGAATCAGAGATATATGGAATGGATATGGAGTCTCTAAGGTAAGGTGGATTTCTGGATGACTTCTTGACTCATTGCTGTAAAGGAATTCAAACCCTGAGCACAACAACTGCACAAATGGAGGAGTTGGGTCTCCCACAAATTTTATACACATTGATGATGTTCCCAATCCGAAAAGTATCTGTAGGGATTTTTTTCTCCCCCTCCCTTAAAATCCAGAGGCAGGGAAGATGTTGGAGCTGGCAATTTTTCTCCCCTGTCTTACAAGCATATAAGTTGCTCATGTGCACAAATAAATAAGAAGGAAAAACTGCTTGAACTTCCATCTTCCTTGGATGTTTGCGGAGAAGCAGTAAAGATTATTATTCTCCTGCTGTTCAGCTTTGTCTTCCTTGTGGTGGAGGGACGGAGAAATTCTTTTGCTGGTTCCCTCCATATTCTGAAATGAATAGGAATAGAAACTTCTGATTGTTCTGCCTTCCTGTAAGGTGGAATAGAAGCTCCTCTGTACACCTTTCCCACTGTAGGTGGAGGAAACCTTTGCTTCTTCCCGACCCTAGCCTGGTGGTGTAGGAGCTGCATGTGAAGAAGCCCTGCATGGTTAGCCAAGATCAGAGGAATAAGAGGATCCATGTGAGAATAATCATCCAAGTCACTAAGGGGAGAATATAGGAGTATGGAGGGGGGAAAGAACAGCTGTGGGGCAAAATGAGAAACTAGAACACTTAGGGTAAGAAGGTCGTTATTGGGGAGAGAGAGTGACGGGGGGAAGTGGTGGACATGAGGAATGAAGGAGAAAAATGTTTAACAGAACAAAGATATTTAAAGTGGAATACAGGAAGATCGGAAGGAAGGAATAGAAATTACCAAAACCGGTGCAGCAGATACACTAAAATGGACTGTAAAAGGTATGAATGAAGAATGGAAAGAGAAGGAAGAACAAAAACAAGGGAGCCTTATCAAGCAGCAGTTTTTGAAAAGTTGATGTCAAGATGCTAGAAAAATAACATGAATGTTTAATTATATAGGAGATATTAGGGTACTATACAGAACTGTGTAGGCTGAAAAAGTGATGGGAGCTTTGGAGTTCAGGTAGGAGGGGGGCATGGGAACCCACTGTTCCCATGTGTAAGGAAAGGGGGACATTTTTGGTCAAGTAAAATATGTTTTAGAAGTTGTTGCAGTGGTGACTGCACTTTTTAATATGTATTTTTCGTTGTTTTATATCTGTTTGTGGTCTGTGTCAGAGATGGCAATTGAGAGATAGGAACTGAGCATATTCTTTTGTGGCCCTGTGTGCCATTTGTGTGAGTAGTTTTTAATCAAATGTAACCTGCTGCTGGCTTGGTCTGCATTCCAGATAAAACCGGTTTACTTTTTCAACCATATGTTCTTTCTTGTTTTGAAATGCCCTGAAATCTTTGAAAGTGCAGGTTATTGTATCTTGTATGCCAGTATTTTCCAGGCAGAATCCTTATTCTTTTGTCCATATTTTATTTTTTTTTTTCTACATCAAACAAAATCGTAGTCCTTCAAACCCGCCCTTACGCAATTTTTAGGATAGTTGCAGATATGCTTCCACTCACCTCCGTGTTACTCAGGAAGCAGGGTAAAATTTTTGAAAGTGCCTAAGTCCTATTGAAAGTCTATTGGACCGAGGGTCCTAATTGTTTAGATATACTTTTGAAAATTTTGCCCATGGGGCAGAGAGGTAGCTTCGCCATCTGAAGGTATTAGAACTGGTATTGAAGTCTAGTTTTCCTATCACTTACAAATTGATCGTCTGGAACAGATTTCTTTAAAGGTATAAAAAAAGGTGTCTGTTGCCTGTGTCTCATTCTCATGACATACTGCAAGCCAGACAGGCCAGGAAAATAGTGTTTTCTGTCACTTTTTCCCACTTTTTTTAGGCAGGCAAACCATGTTTTGAAAGAAATCCAATCTCTTAAAGAGCAGGTAGATAAGCTACAGACAGAGCTTCATGCTCTGAGACAAGGTACAAAGGACATCACCCAGCGTGCTATCAGTGAAGCCCTGGAAGGGAGTGAGATCAAAGGCGTTACAACATGGGTAAGAGGACACTGCAGGATTTTGTAGGTAGAGATTTCTATCTTTCTTTGTATCTACCACAGTTCCTTCTCACACATTTTTTATACTTCATTGACATATGTAGTGTAACAGTCTTGGGAATCCAGGAACAAATGTTCACCCACAATAAAAAAAATCTCTTTGGAATGTAGACTTTTTTGCAGGGTAGCTGGAAGGGTGGGATAACATAGGTAGGAATTTCCATCACCCTAACCATTACATCACCTCCTGAACAAAATGTATACTACATTTGACATTTGAAGGAACAATAGTCTAAGCTACAGTACTGATTTTTCACTTTTACCCCGAGAGAATGATCTGGTGGAAAATTCATAAGGAGAACCTGCAACTCAGTCTCCTGAGTCACTTCTGGTACCGTTGGGCTCCCTTTGGTCCCTGTCAGTGTCGCCCATGGGAGACCTGGCTACTGCCAAGGCTTTCCCCAGCCTCTCCCCAGAGAAACTCTGTATGGAGGGGCTATTTCACAGGGCTTGCAGGAGATACTATGTATGTCCTCCTAGCCTTCCACAGTCTGTCCCACAGGTCTGTACAGGGGATCCTCAGCACAGGTAATATTGTCTAGAGAATCTGTCCTTTCATCTTCAGCAGCTGGTCTTTGATGTAGAAGTGAATAGTATGGTAAGGGTTTCCCAAAGGCAATCTTGTTGGCAGTATGCGCTCAGTGTTCCTGAGGACAGAGTATATCAAACATCTTTGCTCTTTTGAGTTTTGTTCTATTTCTTGGAAGTTACAGGAATTTAACCAACTGGTGTGATCACTCGCTTTTATGAACTACTTGGTGGGTGGTGATTAAATTGCACATATATAAGGGGTCATTATATAATGACACGAAGGGTCATTATATAGGTAGTTACCACTATTATGATATAGTAAAACAACTGCACAGAAGGAGGGCTACACACACTCTCCTACAAAGGTGGCTATTGCCAAAATTATAGAACAAGGTGAACACAGTAGTTTTTTGACACTTTGGTTGAGATTCCAGGTGGTTTTCAGAACCTCTAACAAGTGGTCTCTGACTCAAGAGATAATACACTTGATACCAGGCATCCTAACCCAGCCTCTTAGGGTTATGTCTACAATTTGAGCTGGGGGTGTAATTTCCAGTGCAAGAAGACATGCCTGTACTAGCTGTGATCAAGCTAGCGTGTTAAATATAGAGTGTAGCTACAGTGGTGTGAGCAGCAGGAGAGGCTAGCCACCCCAAGTACATCTTAGCTGTTTCAAGTATATACCTATCCATCTCATTGTGCCACCGCGACTACACTTTATTTTTAGTGCACTAGCAACATCTACACTGGGGGAGTTAGGGATTTTTTACGCCCCTCACTGCTGTAGCTATGTCACCCTAAATTTTAAGTGTAGACCAGACCTTAGTCTAACATAATGGTTACTTCATGATTGTTTTACACGTACTTCAGATTGTAGGTGATCTGGTGTGTGTACTACTTTCAAAGTCCTTTCCCCTCTCACAGTTCTTACCTTTATATTCTTTCACAGACTGTTAAAAGGATGCTGAATAAAGTACTTGAAAAGCTGGATGAAGACCAAGTCCAGATGCCTGATTATGCCCTAAAATCAGCAGGTATTATTATTCTCCCCAGTTAGAATCAGGCTCCCCATGCTGTTATGCACTGTAAAAGCATATAAGAAGACAGAGTCCTTGCCTTCAAAAAGCTTACAATCTAGTTTAAGACAAGATGTACAAATGAATGTCACCTACACTAGGAGGGAAGAGGAAGAGAGGACAAGGGTCACAGTAAAATAAGATTATGCATTTACATAGTCTGACAATGTTCCAAGCCTTTTTATAAAAACGAACGCGTATTTTATATTGTTTTTATTAATCACTATTTTCAGTTTTATTACCCACCGCCTATTATCAATTTTGAATATTTTAATTAGCCACCATGGCCTGTTACTATAGAGAAGGACAGAATAAGTGAAAGAGAGACAAATACTGTTGCTAGAAATCAGTCAAAACCTGTGCTTGTTCAGGTCAAAGTATGGTAAGAGCCAAAATTCTTATGGTATTACCAGTGTGGGAAAGCTGTGCCAGTGTCCCTTCATGCCCATTTGAGAAGAGTATATGGAAGTAAGCATGTGGGGAAGAGAGAGCTATAAGAATTATGGCTGGTGTATGTTGATTGAGTCACATAAAAGAGTTGTTTGATAATGAATTTTTTTTCTGAGGGTCACATACGGTGATGCATGTCCAGTTTGAATGAGTCACTCACATAAATGATAATTGTATTACAGGGCTTTGTTCTCTATGTATTAGGAGTTAAGCACCCAACACCTGGTGTTGGTCATTAGATCCTCTGTATATTTCACATTGTTAGGAATACCTGCTGTATTAGAGAGGCAAAGTGAGTCCATCTTCTGTTGGTGAGAGAAACAAGCTTTTGAGCTTACTTAGAACTCTTCTTCAGGTCCATGTAATGCTATATGCGAGACATTATCTCATTATTGTATGAATATTTTAATTTCAGGTGCCAGCATTGTTCAGTCCAGAACTACTAGGAGCTACCGTCATAATAGAGGAAAATTCTTTTGGTTATCATTTCCAATGCTGGTTTTTGTAAAGTCTCCAGAAGTTATTCTTCAGGTAGAAATCAAAATAAAAGAAGTCTTGAGAGTTTCCTTTACCCTTTCCTCTCTTCCTTTTGGGTCTCCTTTTCCCACTACCATTCCCCATGTCCGCTTTCCCTGTTCTTCTCTCCGTACTGCTTGAAGTTCAGGGAAGGATCAGTGGAGATAGAAGGCCAGCGTATGCTGCTGTATTTCATGACATTTTTGCAGACAAACCCAGGTTGGCACCACACCACAAGTGAGAGAAAGAGAGAAATAAAAGCAACAGAATTAAGAATTGGGACCTGGGAATAAATATGGTTCATAAGTGCGGGGGGAAAGTGAAGACCATGGTACTAGAGCTTTTATGAGTGGTGCAGCCAGTACAGTCCATCTGAATACTGCATTGTGGAACTAGTATTTATCCTCAGCATTAAACAACATATTTTATATTTAATTTTTAATTAGACTCTAAACATATGAACTTTGTGATGATTTAAATATCATTGGCATGTTTCAAGATAGATTCTAAGGTGCCAAAGGAATCCCTGGTTTCAGGGATTCCACTGATTTCAGTGGAATTATACCAGTGATATCATTAGCCACATGGTTGCCTAAACCAATCATCATTGTTTTGTGTTCTGGTTTTAGCCCAATAATTATCCTGGGGACTGCTGGCCTTTCCCAGGAAGTCAGGGTGAAACTGTCATCAAACTGGCTGTGGAAATAATTCCAAGAGCGGTTACAATGGAGCACATTCCCAAGAAAATCTCCCCTACAGGAGAAATCTCCAGTGCTCCTAAGGACTTTGCTGTCTATGTGAGCATCTTCCTTAGCTTTTTATATAATATTTCTAAGAAGGGGGAAGGGAAGTATGGGGGAAAATATAGGAAAAAAGCAAGTTCTGTATATTTCCTTCACATCTACAACTCACTCCATGTTGTAGGAAGGGAGCAATTCATATATATAACTATCAGCACAATCCTTGTTATTCCATTTACTCTTAAAAATGAGACTTTCCCATTCCTGCACAACCTGCTGTGTCTACATGCTACCTATAAGAGAAGTAATGTGATTTAGGGGATTCTGCACAGGGCTGGGTACTCGGAACTTCTGATTCCAATCCTGGCTTTGCCATTAACTCACTCAACCTCTCACAATTTCCCCAACTATAAATGGGGCTAGTACTTACTTACCTATCTCACGGGACTATTGTGACTATAAATTAACCAAAACATGAAGTGGTAACTAGTAGGCCACAACTATCAGGCTTCTCCTGATATTTGTAACTTTGGAGATGTATTTGAAATAAATCCTTGGTTTATGAACAAGAGTGATATATTTCATGTGTTGTACCATCTATGTTTGGATTTTTTGGATATCCTGTGATACCACCATCCTGGTCAAACCTGGCTTTTGGACTGGTGCTACAAGGACCCTTGTTTTATGGATTTAGCACATCACTGTGCATCTGGGATATCATGTCATGCCTTTTGTTTTAACTGTCTGCATGAAGACAAAACACATTTAAACCTGTTGTAATTGGGTTTTCACTGTCTTTTGTTTTCTCCATGCCTGTGTTTTTCTGCAGGGTCTGATGGAGGAAGATGAGGAGCAAGGAACTTTCTTAGGACAGTTCATATATAACTGTGAAGGAGATTTATTTCAAACATTCCAATTGAAGGTACATTAAGGAAGAGGGGAAGTGACTGTGAGATTAAGATGGATTCTATTGCTTGAATTAGGGGGTTGTTTGAGCTTCCCAGCAGCAGTGATCTGGAGAAATAGCCCTGGGTGGAAAGGATTGTAACTTAGTCTGTAGTTCTGTCAATGGTGGCTTTTAAACTAACAATTTTTCTGCAGCACTATTGCTGGAGTCTAATCTGCTGTGTTACCTGCAATGAATTTGGGCAATCTTCCCTTAGTCTGCATAAAAAGAAAACACCTCACATACCACCAGAATATTGGTCCATCAAATTAAACATTACTGATCATTGTAAGGAAATCTTTTTGTTACAGATTACTGAAAATAAATCTGTTCTGTTTAAGTCCTCGTCTGTGTAGAAATTCTGTGCACAGACCTCACATGGATATCAGTGGGATTTCTACATGTGTTGGAGTCAGCCTCTAAGTGAGGAGAACTTCACAGAGTTACTTTGCTTACTGAGGCAGGCTAGCCTATTTTGTGGCTATGGCTCTATAATTACTATTTTAAAGTACAGTTAGTAGAGGTATAAGCATCTTCATATCTTGTGGGCAATGATTTCACATGAGTAAAATAGTGAACAAGTCACCCCTGCATGACGCTAATTGTTGATCGGCAGTGAAAGATACATAAAGTAAAAAATAATAACTTTAATTTCTTTCTTTCAGAATGAACTTTCTGAATTCATGAGGTTCATGAAATTGAAAGTGCTAAACAATTGGGGACACCCAGAATATACCTGCATTTATCGATTCAGGGTACACGGAGATCTAAAACATACCCAGGAGTTCTTTAAACAGAATCCCACACCTTAGGAACTCAAAATGGCAACAACACCAGCAAACTAAAAATGAAATTCTTAAGATCCACTCCACTTCATCACCCAAGTGAAAGGGTGTCCATAGAAGACAAAAATAGAAAAATAAAAATGCAAACAACATTATTTTTGGCAAAATTGTTTTTATTCTTCAAAATGTTATTGTTTCTATAGAAAAAGGTACAGTGTGTATAGTAAATAAATAGTATTTGTCTAATATTTCTGAGATTGCCTGGGGTAGGAAATTTGAATCTGAGCGAAGAGGGTTCTACAGGGCAGGATTTAACCTTAGGTGCCCCTAGGCACAGCAACTTCAGCACCCCCTCACCCCACCCCACCTACAGTTGACCTTCCTATTTGCTGTAGAAAAATGAAATTTTTTAACCCACTTTTAACTTGTAGGTGTCCCTAGAACACTGGTGACCCTAGGCACGTGCTACTGTGCCTAATGGGAAATCCGGACCTGGGATTCTAATGAGATAGAAATATGTCAGATGGATTTTTCTTCAAATCTAAATTATTAACCAGAGAAAATTTAGTGTTTTTTTCCTTTCCCCTTGTTTATTCCTTCCCCCCCCCCCCACTCCCGTTCCTCAGACGTTCTTGTTAACTCCTGGAAATGTGCTGGAAATGGCCCACCTTGATTATCACTTCAAAAGGTTTTCTCTCCCCCCACCCCACTCTCCTGCTGGTAATAGCTCATCTTAAGTGATCACTCTCCTTACAATGTGTATGGTAAACATCCATTTTTGCATGGTCTGTGTGTATATAAATCTCCTCACTGTATTTTCCACTTTATGCATCCGATGAAGTGAGCTGTAGCTCACGAAAGCTTATGCTCAAATAAATTGGTTAGTCTCTAAGGTGCCACAAGTAATCCTCTTCTTTTTCCTTAGAGATGGGCTCTTTGTATTTCCTATCAAAGCTTTCCCTTGTGTTCCATGTGGCACTCTTCTTTGCTTATCCTCTGTTGACCCACAGTATTGGTTAGGGGCTCCTGAATTCATAGACAGTGATTGATCTTGGAGAGTTTCAATCTTCACCTACACTTAAACTCATGGGGGCAGTTTCTCAGCTTATGTAAATTGTCCTAGCTCCACTGACTTTGCATTAACAACTTATACCAGCTGAGGATCTGCTCGAGGGATGCTATTTTTTCCTGGTGCATCCACAATCTCCTCTCTCATTTTCACATAATTTCAATGGAAGTTAGGAGCCTAAATGCTATTGAGGATCTGGGCCTGTATGTTCCTGTTGGTGAGAAGAGAAGCTTATGTATTATATTCCCCAAGTTTTTTACCAAGGCAAGACAATTTGCTATTAAAATCCCACCAAGTCACACAGTTATTTTATTATGTATATGTACCCCTCTCCCTTTCTCTCTTCAGCTTCTCTCTGCCTTTTAGTTTTTGATTTATTAATTGTTTTTTTACAAATAGGAGAGCTGGCATTCACCTCTTGAACATTTAATGCACCACCTCTGAGACATGCCATTTTCTATCCTCATAGGATTCATCCAACAATATTAATAGCAACAGCATTGCAGCTTAGTTGCTGACTATCTGTGACATCAGACAGTAAGTTTAATAACAAGATTTTGGAGGCACTTGCATCAATCTTGTTATTTATTAATTTCCACCATATGCATTACTCTTGTATAATGTTTCCCAGAGTCTCTGATAACTCCCCAAAATTCAGCCAGTAACCAAACTAGCACAATGTAGTTTTGTGGTCAAGTTAAGTATTGCAAATTCAACAACAAAATAATTGCAAAACAAAATAAATAGTCTGCTTTCCACATATGCTGTCACTTTGTGCTGTATGCAAGTCCTCTGACTGGATTTGAGTTTCTCCTCATTCTTTGTTCTTACAGCTTGCTTGCTTGTTTGTTAAGAATTTTGCATTTATATGTAGAATTATCTTCCAGTGCTATTGTCTCTTTCTTATGATTATCTTTTGTGATTCTTCTAATAATATTTTAATGATTGCTCCATCCATGTTAAATTAAGTTCTTTTTCGGGTTCTGTTCTATTTGGTTAATGCTTACATTGGTTTAGTATTGTATTTCTGTGTGTTAATTATGAAAAATGAAAACAATTAAACAAGAGAAATGATAAATCTATTTATTTTGTTTTGCTTTTATGTCAACTATATTATTCACAACCCCATAGCTATTTTTAGTAAAACAAGCTAGAAGTAAATACTCCTCCAGACTAAGAGCTGCAAAACTCTCATTGAAGTAAATATGTCATTGTTGATGGTTTATTATGTAAAAACCCACTGCTTTTATTGGGAGGCCAGACTGACACCAATATGCCTTACCATTTCAATGAGTATTTGCCCCTTTAGACTATTCCCTCCTAGTTGCTGGGAGGACATGCAGTAGGACGTACCAGTATACTGTACTTACAACACCTCTAGCTTCCCCCTCAGCTGCTCGCAGGTGGAAGATAGCCTTATTTCATCCACTACACCCACTGTTGCTTTCCATGAGAGGAGCCTCTATCCTTCCTCCTCCCAACTGCAGAAGGTAAAGGATTTTTCCTCTTTCTCTCCTCTTTTCTTGTAGTTATAATGATTTCAGCTGCTACATGATTTCAGCTGCTACATGGCATCCTCTTCACACTCTGAACCACCTGCCCAGATAGTTATGGGGAGGGAGAGGATAAAGGACCTCCTAATAAGCTCCTTGGGGGTAAGAACTGTCTTATTGTTCTGTGTTTGTACAGCACCTTACACAATGGGATCCTGGTCTATGACTGGGATTCCTAGGTAGGTGCTATGAATACAAAAAATACATGACAGCATTTTCAACAGCAGCAAGCTTGGATCTTGTGGCTTTGAGCACTGATTCCATATAGGGTTCCCCTTGTACCAAGAGCCAGAGGAGCATAAATTCTTTTGTACTGTAATGCTGGGTTTTTATTAGTATGCAGTACACCTGTCAAACCGTAACGCAGGTGTCCCGCCCCAGTCAAACTCCCCACCTGACACTGTCCCCAGAGCATACTATGCTTGCCATCAGACTGTAACCGACTGTGAGCTCACCAGCCCCATCTAGTGTTCACATTAAATCATTTCGCTGCCCCTGCCCCTCAAGGCAACTCCTAGCCTAACTTTAGTTCCTAAAAAAATACTCAGTTCATTTCCCCCTCTTTTCCTCTGCTCCTTTTCACTCTCTTTTCCTAACCTTTCCTTAGGCCTGATTCCCCACATGGCCACACTAGTTTTACACCAATCTAACGCCTTGATTTCCAGCAGTGTAACATTGGTGTAACAGAGTGGAGAGTCAAGCACAGGTCTAGCCTCCATTTTTTTTAACTGTTACCTATTTTCACTTTTTATTTTCTTGTTTTATGCTTATTTCCCTTCTTTCATATTTTGGGCCGCTTCTAACACTATGGTTTTTGTCTTGTTCAACTCCTACCTTTTTTATGTGGGTAGTTTTTTGTCCTGTTAATAACTGATACCAACTTTTCCCCTATTTCCTTTAGCTCTTCATTGTTTTGTTTTGTTTTTTAAAGGAAAGACGTAACATCATCACCACCTTTGTACAGCAGCAGGGCACAGGCAGTGGAGAACTGCATTGTCCGTGTGATCTGCTCTCCCTGAAACACCCCCTCTATGCTGCTCATCTTGAGCTCGCGCTGGCGCGGCTTTTACACCAGCTCAGCGCCACTGATCCCCCGCCCAATGGAGTAACGCCGCAGTGACACCCGAATCAGGCCGCTTCTTACACTCTCCCCGGGGCTAAGCGCACGCTGACGCTATACGAGGCCGCAGAGGTGGGTGGGGAGGAGAAGGGGAAGCGGAACTGGGTTGCGCGGGGCCGGGCTTCCCGGAGAGTTTGAGCTGCGCCGGGTTTATTTTGCTTCCAAATTCAGGGCGGCTGCTGCTGCTGCAATGCGGTTTCGGGCCAAGATCGTGGACGTCGCCTGCCTGAACCACTTCACCCGTGAGCGGGCTGGGCTGGGCTGGGGGGCCGCGCTGCGCGGAGCCCCGGGGAGCAGGTCTGCAGCAGCGGGGTGGGAGGGAGCCCAGGGGTCAGGACGAGAGCCTGCCTGTGGGGAAAGGGGTAGGGTGAGGTGTGGCGGGGGCTGGGAGATGGAGTGGGGGGGAGATTACAAACCCTCATGCCCCGTGAGCTTTAAAATCTCGGGGAGATGTGCCGCCAGATCCCCTAGCCTCCCCCCGTACCCCAGGGAGCGATGCACCCCACAAAGAGTGGCACGCGTGAGGAGAGGAAACCGGGGCTGCTTTGCAAGCACACGAGCCTCATCTTTCTGGCTGCTGCTGTCCTTGGCCATACAGTGCTTTATAGCCAGAGCAACTAAACTGGAGTCACTAGCTGGTTTAGAAGACAGATTTCAACGCCTGCTGCCTGGGGAGTGTAACACCGGCCCTTGCATAGCACATTGTATCCCAAAAGCCATTACTAATAAAGGTGTCCCTGTCTTCATTTTACAAGTGGGAAAACTGAGGCACAGAGCCCTGCAACAACTTGCCCAAGTTCTCAGAACAACTCAGTGGCAGATCTGGGAATATCTGTCCATCTGGGATATTTCCAGGGCATGTTGCATTGTAGCATGTAGGCACAATTATACATAAATAACATAAGAATAAAAAAATTACCATGGACCATTATTCTGTGTCTTGTTCCTATGTTCCAAAGATTTTACTCTGTAATCATCCGCTTTTATGTGTGTGTTTGCTTACTGTTTGTGGTAATGGTAACACCCAGGAACCCTAAACAAGTGAACCTCTTACAGAGCAGTATACAGACAAAAAATAAAAAAGATAGCTCCTACCACAGATTTCTCACAGTTTAGATGTCAGACAGGATAGGAGATAGGTGACAAAGCAAAATAATTATGTGCAGCGTAGTTGTAGCTTTTTAGTTCCAGGATATTAGAGAGACAAGGTGGGTGAGATGATATCTTTTATTGGACCAACTTCTGTTGTGAGAGAGACAAGCTTTTGAACCATAGAGCTCTTGTGTGGCTTGAAAGATTGTCTCTTTCACTAACAGAAGTTGGTCCAACAAAAGATATTACCTCACCCACCTTGTCTCTCCAAACAAAATAATGATGGGGGGCAGAGGGTTTAAACCAAAACAACAGAATTTAACAAAATATCAAAGTTTTGGGTTGCCACTTTCCATTGATTTATTTATTTTAATAATGTTCTTTCCTACTGAACTGCAAACCACAACCTTGCAAGCAAAGCTTTTTTTGTCCTGTGCTAGAAGTTTTAGGAAGTCATTTAATGAAATTTTATCCCATAGGTGTGATCAATACAATTGCCAAACTAGCCAAGACATGCACTCTACGCCTTACAGTGGACAAACTTTACTTCATCCTTACTGATAAAGTGGCTAATGGAGGGGTCAGCATGTGGTGTGAGTTAAGTCAGGTACGTGCCATAGAAATAGGCTGATACTGCATAATTAACAGTATATGAAACATCTCTCAGTGCCTTTAAAACTAAGGTGGCTGTTCTAAAGGTTTAAAAGGGACATCAATGGTGTATAGACTTTTTCAGGAATGTATTTCACCAGCAATCAAAAAAGCTAACAATGTGAGGAACCATTAGGAAAGGGATAGATAATAAGACAGAAAATACCATAATGCCACTATATAAGTCCATTGTATGCCCACATCGTGAATACTGTGTGCAGTTCTGGTTGTCCCAACTCAAAAAAGATCTATTAGAATTGGAAAAAGTATAAAGACGGGCAACAGAAATTATTAGTTTCAGGGTAGCAGCCATGTTAGTCTGTATCCGCAAAAACAAAAGGAGTACTTGTGGCATCTTAGAGACTAACACATTTATTTGAGCATAAGCTTTCGTGAGCTACAGCATGCATGCATGAACAGTTCAAAACCGTGTACATACTGAGTGAATTACTTATTGTAAATCTCGATCTTTCTACCTGAGTCTTGAAGTACACATGTAAATACTCTTCTACTTCCTTCCTTTTTTGGCTCTTATTGTGATGTCAGTGCAAGGCTGTGCTAATATAGCCTTCGTGCTGTTTGGGATAAGGGTGGTATTGGTTTCTTGATGTCACATCTATTTACATGCGAGGAATTTGGAGGCTTAACAAGTCATGCAGCCTTCTCTCAGAGCAGGAGTCACTGCCGCGCACTCTATGCCCGATCACAGTGAAATCATCAACAGACTGTGAATCGGGTTTTAAAGAGAATTAAATTCCAAATTCTTTGCATGTTCATAGATGTGACATCAAGAAACCAATACCTCCCTTATCCCAAACTGGCATGCATCCGATAAAGTGAGCTTACGCTCAAATAAATTTGTTAGCCTGTAAGGTGCCACAAGTACTCCTTTTCTTTTTGAGAAATGATTAAGAGTATGAAACAGCTTCTGTATTAGGAGAGATTAAATAGACTGGGACTGTTCAACTTACACAATGTGCAAGCAACCTGTGAAACTTGTTGCCACGGGATGTTGTGAAGGCCTAAATCATAACTGGGTTCAAAACCGAATTTGATGAGTTCATGGAGGATAGGTCTGCCAATTGCCATTAGCCAAGATGATCAGGGACACAGCCCCATGCTCTGGGATATCCCTACACCTCTGACTGCCAGATGGTGGGACTGGACGATAGGGGATGGATCAGTAGATAAATTGCCCTGATCTGTTTATTCTCAATGAAGCACCTGTAACTTGGCCACTGTTGGTAAGCAGGATACTGAGCTAGACAGACCACTGGTCTGACCCACTGTGGCCCTCCTTATCTTCTTAATTTCACGCATAGAGAATGTGTCTTCATGTGGCTGAACTCTTCTGTTTCTAGGATGACTTTCACATATATTTTCTCTCAGATTTTGTGTGTAGTTGCACAAGTGATAAGAATGTTTTAACCTCTCTGTTTACTAATGGGAGGTGGCATGTAAGAGACTGAAGTTAATAGGTTACGCATTGAATTTGCCTCCGGGTCCACACAGCTGGACCTTTATGGCTGCAGAGCCTGTTTTGTAACATACAGAACACACAGAGCAAAGGGGAGTTTCAGCCTGTAGACAGTCGGTTCTGAATGTATGGTACAATGCTTTAATTCTGCTTACTGTGACTTGCCTTATTTTAAATTTAAACAGTTTTTCCTGTCATTCCTCCCCTCTGTTTTTTTTTTTTTTTTTTTTTTTTTAAAGGGGAACTTCTTTGATGAGTTCCAAATGGAAGGAGTAGCAGCAGAACACAATGAAATTTATTTGGAGCTGACACCCGAAAACCTATCAAGGGCTTTAAAAACAGCCCAGAATGCCAAGACGGTGAAAATTAAGTTGACTAACAAGCACTGCCCCTGTCTCACAGTAGCTGTGGAACTGGTAAGAGCAGAAATGCTTTTTAAGTGCCCTTGGGAACAATGTAGTAAACATTGTGCTGTTCCCTAAATCTAATAGCTGATTTTAAAATCATATATGTCCTTTCCTGGAATAGTCTGAAATGCTGCTGGGAAAAGAATCTAATTTAACTATATTGATAGGGGCATGCCTTCTTTTATGCTTGGAAAGCACCTAGGATAATGTGGGTGATACTAGCCAGGGAGGGAAAGGGAGAATAAAATATTACAGAATGAGTTACACCAAGGCAATGGCAAAAAAATAAATGCTTCCATTCTTCTTTCCATCCAGTGGGCCAGGTTTTACCCTGACATATACTTCCCATTGAAATCAGTAGGTTACATAAGGTAAAATGGCAAAACTGTGGCTTTTTTAGTTTTGTTTTCTTTTAATTTAGATCTGCCCCCATTGAGGATTTTAATATTACATTCTATTGCTGTAACACCATTCATTAGCAGATCCTAAGTTGTTTTACAAACATTAATTATTTTAGCCTTGCAAAATCTCTTTTAGGAAGGGAAGTATAATTATGCCCACTTTCTGACACAGAAAGCTTAAGCATTTTGTCCGCGGTACATCACAAATTCCTGGCAGAGCCAGGATTAGAAACCTGGTCTCCCTGACTATTAATCCTGTTCCTTAACCACAAGAACTTTATTTTTCTCTCTCAAGCCCTCATTATCGACCAGTAGTCGCATTGTGACACATGACATTCCAGTGGGAGTTATACCCAGAAGACTGTGGAATGATTTCCGAGAGCCCAGTGTACCAGACTTTGATGTAAGCAAAGTTTTTTTAAAATCACTATTGAATGCACAGGATTGGGGTGAAACACTATAAGCTGCGTATGTTGTTAAACTTTAGTGTGTATATATATGTGTGTGTAATATATATATATATAATATACACCCCCAGCTTGAAAAGGTAGCCCGATTATTGTCACTATGAGGTGTATAGATCACAGATATTATTATAGATGTTTCTTTTTCTGGGTACAAGAGACCACATAACTTTTGACAGAGCTATCATTAGATTGTGTTTTTTACTCTTCAGTAAGCAGCCCAAGTACATCATTTTGTATGACTGTATTCTTTATAAGGTACAGATCCTTTTGTCATGAGCTCTAGAGCTATGTAAGAAAAAGACCTCTGCTCTAAAGAGAATACATTTTGTATGTAGTTTCTGTCTATCTGCTCACCATGTCTACTACACTAGATGTACAAAACCTTTCATGAACAAGAGGAAACTAACAACAGAGTTTTGAGTTTACGTGGCTTGGAAATAACTGGGATGAATTGTGTTCTGTTTCACCAATGTAGCTCCACAGTAACTCCACTGAATAATGAAGTTACTTTGAGTTTACTATGTGCAGAACTCCCCCCCCACCCCCTTCAGCTCTAGATGTTCCTTGTTATAACAAAGCCCCTCCCCTCCTGAGTTCATAGGAATGCTTATCACTGAGGAACAGAACCTCTGATACATATTTTGAAAAGTTGTTTGGGCTAGACCTTCTGCTGTTGACACATAACACAGATTAGGAACATAAGGGGAAAAAAGTATATAATAATATATAAATAAAGTATATAATAATCCTTCTCAAGTGTTGTGAACTGCTAGGAGGGCAGCATGCTGTTCTGAATGAACCAATGATGTAATCTGGTAAGGGAAGTGTTCTGTTCCTTGGTAATTCACTGATTTATTTCAAGTCTGTTGTGCACCCCTTGCTGAATAAGCATTTGATAAATACAGAAGTAAAGGAAGACCAAGTGTCCCATCCCATCTATTTCACTTTGTGAAATATTATTTCATAGTGCTGTTTTATTTTTAAATGTAGTTGATGTGATTTTTGTAGGTCAGTATTTACTTACCAGTGCTGAAGACCATGAAAAGTGTTGTGGAAAGAATGAAAAATCTCAGCAATTGCATTGTAAGTTAAAATATCTCTCCTAATCCCTTGAAAAAAGGGGCCAATTGCATTCCTTACTTACATAAAGAATTTCCATCTCACTTCGCGTAGTGCTCCCTTGTTAGATCTTGCAAGCTAAGCATGCTTGGGCCAGGTTAGTACTTGTGTGGGAAACTTCCAAAGAACATCCAAGTGCTGCAGTTCAGTGTTACTGTTGTTTTACAGGGCCTAAAAGTACACTGTGCGCATCACGGTAGGTAGTACTTTTCCTTCTAAATCAGTACTGAACAGTTGCTTCAGTGTGATGTTAGAGAGAAGTGTGATGCCACAGATACTGTCTTGCAGATGAGATGTAAAATTGAGTTCCTACTTGGGTTGTCAGAGTAAACGGGTTGATGCTGACTAATTGATCAAATTACAACCTGAGCCCCTCATCCTGCAAATACTGATGCATGTGCTTAAATGTATGAATGTATGTAGCCTCATTGATTTCAATGGGGCTGTTCATTGGCACAAAGCTAAACATATGTCTGTGTTTCCAGAATTCAGGGCCTAGGATTTACCTTTTGACCTGTCTAAGTTCTCTTAGCAGCATTTCAGCTATAAGTTGCAATCTTCACTTCTTAACCGAAATGGTTGGCTAGCATTGCTGAGCGCTATTAAAGGTCTGTCACATTCCATACTAGGAATAGCAGCATATCAGTGTTGGATGAAATGATCCTTGTATGTCCATTATTTTCCACTCGGGAATGTTGTGTGCCTTAAGTATTGTTTGTTTTTAAAGTGCTTTGAAATCTTCGGAGGGAAAGTGCTCTAGAATTGCGTAACATTAGAAACAGTATTATTAGCAGACTTTGCGTTACAGAAAATTTTTAGTTCTCTGGGATAACAAGAATTATTTTGAATACAGTGGTAGGAGCTCATAACTTCAGTCATTCAGATGATAGCTAGGCACAAAAATCATTGTTGAAAATTTTCTCATGTAGTCTTTCACTTTCAAAAGAATAAACATATCTAGAATTATCCTCTTTATAACTCTCTTGGGCAGAGTTATCTTTGTTTTGTCAGTAAAAGTGTGATCAGCATTGTGAGACAGGTCCATGCAATGACATACGTTATTCAGAAGCTCTGTAAAGTTATAGTCGTCTAGCACCTTTTATCCCAAAGGGTCTCACGTTATATTGAAAACTCTAGTCCTGATAATACCCATATTAGAGTAAATGGCCACACTCCATCTGCTTAAGTGGTGATGGATCAGTCCTTGAGTGCGCAGGATAGGAATCATTTCATTCGCTACTGACTTGCAGCCACCTTTCCCTTTCATTTTTCTAAGGTGGTACCTAGGAGCCAAACACAACAGCTGTGACCTCTAAAAATACTGGAGAGTAAATGAATTTCTCTGCTACTACATAATGCCAGCTCCTTCCACCCTACCCTACCCCGCTTTTTTTTCTCTTCTCTCTAATCCCCATCAGATGTTAGTCATGGGAAAGATAGTTATTGGGTGAAACCTAAAGAAAACCCAAATCTAGACTAAAGTTTTCAAAAGCACTTAAATTCCATTTTTGAAAATGGGACTTAGGACCTTAGATTATGGCTCACTGAAAGTCTATTGAATTTAGGTCCTTCAGTGCCTAAGTTACTTTTGAAAATTAGATTTAAGCTCCTAAATCATGCAGGCACTTTTTGAAAAGTTTACCTCTTTTATTTTATCAGAATATAGTCAGGTTTGAGTTTTTTCTGACTACCCCTGCTAAGGAGTTCAGTTTTACATGATTTATCTCCTGCTGCATTGTCCCTTTGGACCGTAGCTGTTGCAAAGAGTGAGACACTGTGAAAAAACTTTAAAGTTTTAGACCTGGCCTTGCAGACTAGGGGTCTGAACTCATGTCAGAAGCAAGGAGAGAGTTTGTGGAGAGTGTAGTATTATCAGTGTGATGTGCTCATGTTGGTCATGGTGCTTTTGAGGTAGGATGATGCAAACTGTATAAGTTGTACATTTAAATGTAATTTAATTATTTTCAGAGGGAAAATTTGATTGACAAATGACTGACTTGTATTGTAGGTGCTTGAAGCAAATTTAAACGGAGAAATGAACTTGAAAATAGAAACCGATTTAGTGTCTGTTACGACCCATTTTAAAGGTCTTGGAAATCCTCCATGGGGTAAGTCTCCCGCTTTGCCCCATCCAGATGTCTATTTTATCTTAATGCGTTGGTTTTGGTACTGATAAACATAACTCTAAGGGCTGATCTTGTTAATACCTGGGGAAATTCACTCTTCATAACGTTTTAACAATTAACATATAGTCAACAAATTTTAAATTCAAATAAAATGGATGTTGGCTTTTTTTTTTTTTTTCAGTTTTAGTTTTTGGAGCATTTGAGTTTTAATGAAAAGACTGCAGTTATTAATTGCGTAAGAGAAAAGGGATTTAAAATGATAACCCATGTACATATAAACTAGTGCATACTGACTAGAGCTGATACTCATCTTGTGAGTGTACTTTTGATACAAAGTCCTCTTTTATAACATTTTAGTATCCGAGAATGGTTCGCAAAGTTCTACTCAAGACAGAGATCCGGAAAGCATGGCTGAGGCACGCATAGACATAAGGAAGCTCCTGCAGCTACTTGCTGGGCAACAAGTAAATCCCACAAAAGCCTTGTGCAGTAAGTTCAATGGCTCTGACTTCAAGAGAAACTTATTCAGACTGCCATTTTCAGCTTTTAGGTGGCCAGCCTGAGACATCTTAGAAGGGCCTACTTTTCAGAAAGTACTGAGAGCCCAGCTTTTGCAATATCAGACCTTTTTAAAGTGTCTGAAATTGGCACCCAAAAATCACTAGTCATTTCTGAAAATTTAGTCACGTAAATTTAAGCTGTGAAAGTCATGCAGATGGTGTGCCATTGGAAAGTCCAGTCCTGCCCCATGGCACAATTCTCAAATCTCTAGAAAATAATGTAGGTATTCTGGCTACTCTTTCTTTTCTCAAGTGGTTTGCCATTGTGTTCAAGGCTGTTTTTCTAAATCTGTTTAAGTGTATGATGTATGCTATCAATGTACACCGTCACTGTTCTTATATGTTGAGACCTAAATGTGTATTACAGCCACAGGCAGATAGAAATCGGGTGTAGGATTTTGTATTACATTCAATACAAGTTCAGACCCTGCTGAGAGGAGAATCCTGGATCACCACTGCATTATGTTGAAGCGGGCTTTTCCTCTGAAGATGACAGAGCTTCTGCCTCTCCTATATAGAAGTTTCACTGTGTTATGTATTTGTGCCAGCCTTCCAACTAGCTTTTTGGTGTCTCTTTTACAGATATTGTAAGCAAAAGAATTGTTCACTTCATTTTGCTTCATGAAGAGGTTTCCCTTCAGTACTTCATTCCAGCACTTGCATGAATACTCTTCTACAGCTCAGCAGTTCTACCATCTGAGGCCTTCTCTACAAAGAGTGAAACAAGCATAAAGAATGGGGATTTTGTGAATTGATGGGCTGTTGGTCTATAACATTTAAATAAGTTGTTATATATTTTATTATTATATATATATATATATATATTTATAGAATTATTGTAAGAACTTGATTCCCAAGGATATTATATTTTTGTGCTGATTATATTTTGGATTAAAGTGAAAGTATACGGAAAGCTGGTCTTTCTAGTGTCCTGGGCAGGGAAATTGTAGAAGCTCATCCATGGTGCTGTTCACTCCACTCAGTAACTAAGCAAGTAGGTGAGTGAAGATGCTGTAACATGAATGTCTCTTCAGCATGTCATAAGGCATAAACAGAAGTTCAGCTCAAAGTACTTCGGGTTTCTTTAGATGAGGCCGCAACGTAGGCACATCAAAGAGAGCTTCTTGGGGGATCAGGGTAAAGACTGTGAAATAAATTCCCCTAGGATTTAAGGGCCATCACAAGCCTCACCACCTTCCACTCCATGGGCAAGGTGCATTTCTTTGATCTTGCCTTTTACTATAAACATAGCTGTGTGTATATAAAAATTGCAAAAGATAATGGACACACTTCTGCTGGGGAGGAGAAGAGAACAAATGAGACAGATGCTGCTCAGATGGCTTAATGGACTCCCAGAAGGTCCTTAGATGAGTGCAGTATAAGAGTCTATATAGAATGTTTGTTTATATTTGGATTGTTTCAGCTGCTGAGCTGTAAGAGTAGGCGGTGCAGTGCTATTTGAGGCCTTAGTGAGTAGGGGTATCAGTACTTACGCTTACTTTTATAGGTTTCAGAGTAACAGCCGTGTTAGTCTGTATTCACAAAAGGAAAAGGACTCGCTTACTTTTATATTCATGCCGACTGTTAACGTGGGTTATTTTCAACTAAGAGTCTCTCCAAAAACATCTTGTCCCTGTTCATGAAAAATAGCTCTCTTTTGCCCTTAAAAAAACTGATGACAGGGCATTTGGGGTTTCAGATAATACATTGGGATGACTTACCTTCTGTTGCCAAAAACTCAGCTTGTCAATGAGTTGAGGCAAGACTGGAGAAGCTGTGTCCTGTTTACAGCAAGAGAGGTAGCCAGAATGCCAAGGGCTTTGAACACCAGAGCCTTTCAGGTTTCAGAGTAGTAGCCATGTTCGTCTGTATCTGCAAAAAGTTCAGGAGTACTTGTGGCACCTTAGAGACTAACAAATTTATGCTCAAATTTGTTAGTCTCTAAGGTGCCACAAGTATTCCTGTTCTTTTTGCAGAGCCTTTCAATGAGACATTGGGTTAACAACTGGGATCAGCTGGTCTACAGTACTGGCTGCATTTGAACATTTTGTGTTGGCCATTATCACCCAAGGTTTGGGCTGCTTCAGCTGCCCCAGAGACAGGGTGACTAACACCACAACATGTGGGTGTTCAGTGGAACTGCAAATTGCCCCTCTGGCCTGCGGTGGAAGGTACCTCCACACTCCTGAGGTCAGTAGACCAGGACAGTGCTGTGCCTACAGGCAGAAGGAGGTGTTAATTAACATGCCACTTCTAGCACCCAAGGCTTTTAATTTAATTTAATTTTTGGCCTTGGATGTGGCAGCCAGATAGCTGGGTTCTTTCCAGAACTCATTTGTTTTGGGAGAATCCAGACTGATGAGATTCCGTAGCAGCCAGTTACCTAGGAAATTTCCAGCTGCAAACAAACAACCTTTCATCTTACTGTTAATTTTTTATAGTCACCTCTAACTACATCTATATGCATCTGTGCAACTCCTCCCCTTAAGTGAAGTGTCCCCAGCCTTCTCATTGACAGAGCAGAGGACAACCTGTATACCCTGCCTCTGTCACTCACTACCTCTGACCCCCAAACTGCCTTCAGACTTAATCAAACAGGGCTCAAAATCCACACCAGTTCTGTCAGTGAAAGGGCCTTTGGCATCTTAAGGATTTGGTTCCAGTGCTTTTTGTCACAAAAGTGGGACATTCTGTAGTCCTGAGAAAGTATGTATATTTCATGTCCAGCTCATGTCCTTAGTTCTCCACAATGTAGCAAACAGAATACCAGTGCTTGCACATGGCAACACAGTCAAGGCTGAGCCAGAGGAAACAGAACAAAGATGAGGCATGAAAGAAGAATGAAGGACAAACCCAGCAGCCTGGGAGGAGCAGATGTATAGTGGCAGGGATCCCAGGAGCAGCAGAGGGCAGAATTTGTCAGGATAGCACAAGCCCCCTGTTCCTTCCTTCCATCAATAAAATAAGCAGGACACAATTATGCTTTTGTGTGCAGGGAGTACAGAAAAAAGAGGGGACCTAACAAGTGCTTGGAAAGTGTGTGGGTATCACCACTTACCTTTTGGTTGTTGGCTCTTTATGGTCCCCTGCTTGGCTGTGGCTGAACTCTTCCAGCTGAGACTGGAAAGAGGAGGCTTCAGAAGATGGTGGTGATCCTGCACTTTATCTTTCTCCATCCCCACACGCTCCAGGACCTGAGGTCATTCACACTTGTAGAGGTTGGCTCACTGCTTTGGTCTGCGTGGGTAGACAGTTCGATGTTCCTGCAACATGCAGGAGACCACTTAGAGGGATGCGAACATCCTAAGGCAGTGGTGGGTAACCTGCAGCCCACGAGCTGCATGCGGCCCATCAGGGTAATCCATTGGTGGGCCGCCAGATTGTTTGTTTACATTTTCACGGTGGCCCACAGCTCCCAGTGGCCGTGCCCACGCTGCTTCCCGCAGCTCCCACTGGCCAGGAACGGTGAACCACGGCAACTGGGAGCTGCGGGTGGCCGTGCAAATGTAAACAAATGACCATTGCCCAGCATTGTCCTAAGGAGTCATTACCTGCAGTACAACCAGATGTGACTGCTACCTCTCTGTAACAGTCTACCTACAAGTCTGGACTGATCTCTTAGAGGAAGGAGGTAGGTGGTGGTTTTTGTGGAGACAGGAAAGGATTGTTTTCCACTGAATGCATCCGATGAAGTGAGCTGTAGCTCATGAAAGCTTATGCTCAAATAAATTTGTTAGTCTCTGAGGTGCCACAAATACTCCTTTTCTTTTTACAACAAGTTTGTGGCAGACTTGACCTCCCTCTCACTCTGGCTCAAGGGGCCACCTGTGCTCCAAGCCCTCTCACCAGTAAGTCTCAGCAGCATTCACCCACCTCTAATTTCCCCCAAAGTTGGTCTTCCTGCAGGGCTTTAGTATAAATCTGACTTTCACTGATGACTGGCTTATGGTTTTACAGATGCATTTGTGATTCTTCCCCTTGGCTCAAAATTCCACCTTACACCTTGGCCTGCCTCTGTCTGACACACAAACAGATGAAGGCTTCTTCAAAGCTAGTCCTCAACTGTCCAATGGCTAGTTCCCAAGTGACCCATCACAGTTTCAAGAAACCTCTATCTGTGACCCCTCTGTGGTCTGGACAGGGGTGCTACTTCTTTTGAGATTTTTACCTATCCCAGGGTCTGCAGCAATTACCCATCGCCACTAATTCTACTTCCTGGAGAGAGCCCTAACCTTCTTTGATGGAGCCAGTATACTATCCCTTGCTCCTAAAGATACACATAGCACTTATAAAGTTGATGTAATATCTTTGAGGTTATTGGATATGTCCATAATGTCCATCAAACCACGTTTATGCATGACAGGTTGAGGCAACCAGGAATGGTTAGCATATAGAGTCATTTGCATAGGCCTCTCACAAGCAAGGAGGCCTAGCGCTAGACAGTTCTCTCCTTAAGCACCTAATTAGAAATTCCACCCATTTCCTAGACACTCAGATTCATAGGAATCTCCCACCAACCCTCCTTCATGGCTTTGTGGATGCCAGCATGCTCTGTATTGCCGCCCCTTAGCCCATGTGGCACCCAACAGCCAGTCTGCAGTCCTTGAGCCAATAAGCGCTCATCCATTTGAAGAGAATGTCCCTTACTTCAGCAGCATTAAGCCTGTGTTCTTCTAAGAGAGGTTGTGAGTCCTTTGCAGCCCCTTTCCACTTTTTCCCTTCTTCTGATCCCTGCTTTACTCCCACCTGGGGCTTATTTTAACAGTTCCCTGTGATTCTGAGCAGATGTGATAAGTGATCACTTCAGAGAACAGCCTTGAAAATGGGAGGAAGAGATCAGTGATTTAAGCCCTGAACAAAGACAGCAAACCAATAAAAGCTAATCTAACAGCAAATCTTTAAGGCAGCCTTAGCTGGTTTATGGCTCCTGAAAGAGCCCTGCTTGCCTGATCTGCCCTATAGACTAACTTGGAGACACTCTTTTCCTCCTCAGATTCTCCCCTTTCTTCCAACTTTGTTCTCACACAGGACTTAGCTGCAGGTGCCCAGAACTACTGGTGTTCACAGCTTTTCACTTTAAGAAAGATCCTTGAAAGCAGAAGGGGGTCAAAAATATGCCAAAAGCAGCCTTATCTTGTCTTTATGGCTACAAGCTGGCAGGGAACCTCCTCTGCTCTCTGGAATAGCTTGCAGAATCCAAGGCTGTGGGAAAAGAACACAGAAAGATCCCTAAAAAGAAAAGGAGTACTTGTGGCACCTTAGAGACTAACCAATTTATTTGAGCATAAGCTTTCGTGAGCTACAGCTCACTTCATCGGATGCATACTGTGGAAACTGCAGAAGACATTATATACACAGAGACCATGAAACAATACCTCCCCCCACAAACTCACTCTCCTGCTGGTAATAGCCCATCCAAAGTGACCACTCTCTTTACAATGTGTATGATAATCAAGGTGGGCCATTTCCAGCACAAATCCAGGTTTTCTCACCCCCCCACCCCCCTTTCCAAAAGCCACACACACAAACACACTCTCCTGCTGGTAATAGCTTATCCAAAGTGACCACTCTCCCTACAATGTGCATGATAATCAAGGTGGGCCATTTCCAGCACAAATCCAAGTTTAACCAGAACGTCGGGGGGGAGGGGGGGGGTTAGGAAAAAACAAGGGAAAATAGGCTACCTTGCATAATGACTTAGCCACTCCCAGTCTCTATTTAAGCCTAAATTAATAGTATCCAATTTGCAAATGAATTCCAATTCAGCAGTTTCTTGCTGGAGTCTGGATTTGAAGTTTTTTTGTTGTAAGATAGCGACCTTCATGTCTGTAATTGCGTGACCAGAGAGATTGAAGTGTTCTCCGACTGATTTATGAATGTTACAATTCTTGACATCTGATTTGTGTCCATTTATTCTTTTACATAGAGACTGTCCAGTTTGACCAATGTACATGGCAGAGGGGCATTGCTGGCACATGATGGCATATATCACATTGGTGGATGTGCAGGTGAACGAGCCTCTGATAGCGTGGCTGACGTTATTAGGCCCTGTGATGGTGTCCCCTGAATAGATATGTGGGCACAGTTGGCAACGGGCTTTGTTGCAAGGATAGGTTCCTGGGTTAGTGGTTCTGTTGTGTGGTATGTGGTTGTTGGTGACTATTTGCTTCAGGTTGGGGGGCTGTCTGTAGGCAAGGACTGGCCAGTCTCCCAAGATTTGTGAGAGTGTTGGGTCATCCTTCAGGATAGGTTGTAGATCCTTAATAATGCGTTGGAGGGGTTTTAGTTGGGGGCTGAAGGTGACGGCTAGTGGCGTTCTGTTATTTTCTTTGTTAGGCCTGTCCTGTAGTAGGTGACTTCTGGGAACTCTTCTGGCTCTATCAATCTGTTTCTTCACTTCCGCAGGTGGGTATTGTAGTTGTAAGAATGCTTGATAGAGATCTTGTAGGTGTTTGTCTCTGTCTGAGGGGTTGGAGCAAATGCGGTTGTATTGCAGAGCTTGGCTGTAGACGATGGATCGTGTGGTGTGGTCAGGATGAAAGCTGGAGGCATGTAGGTAGGAATAGCGGTCAGTAGGTTTCCGGTATAGGGTGGTGTTTATGTGACCATCGTTTATTAGCACTGTAGTGTCCAGGAAGTAGATCTCATGTGGACTGGACCAGGCTGAGGTTGATGGTGAGATGGAAATTGTTGAAATCATGGTGGAATTCCTCAAGGGCTTCTTTTCCATGGGTCCAGATGACGAAGATGTCATCAATATAGCGCAAGTAGAGTAGGGGCGTTAGGGGACGAGAGCTGAGGAAGCGTTGTTCTAAATCAGCCATAAAAATGTTGGCATACTGTGGGGCCATGAGGGTACCCATAGCAGTGCCACTGATCTGAAGGTATACATTGTCCCAAATGTAAAATAGTTATGGGTAAGGACAAAGTCACAAAGTTCAGCCACCAGGTTAGCCGTGACATTATCGGGGATAGTGTTCTTGACGGCTTGTAGTCCATCTTTGTGTGGAATGTTGGTGTAGAGGGCTTCTACGTCCATAGTGGCTAGGATGGTGTTATCAGGAAGATCACCAATGGATTGTAGTTTCCTCAGGAAGTCAGTGGTGTCTCGAAGGTAGCTGGGGGTGCTGGTAACGTAGGGCCTGAGGAGGGAGTCTACATAGCCAGAAAATCCTGCTGTCAGGGTGCCAATGCCTGAGATTATGGGGCGCCCAGGATTTCCAGGCCATCCACAGCCTCAGAAACAACTCTGACATCATAATCAAAAAGGCTGACAAAGGAGGTGGTGTTGTCATCGTGAATAGATCAGAATATGAACAAGAGGCTGCTCGGCAGCTCTCCAACACCACTTTCTACAGCCATTACCCTATGTTCCCACTGAGAGTTACCAAAAGCAACTACAGCATTTGCTCAAGAAACTTCCTGAAAAAGCACAAGATCCAATCCGCACAGACACACCCCTGGAACCCCGACCTGGGATATTCTATCTACTACCCAAGATCCATAAACCTGGAAATCCTGGGTGCCCCATCATCTAAAATAAAATAGTTCCCCATGAAAGTGCAGCTGTCTCCTGGCAAGAGTGACCTGTGGTGGGGTCAGAGGGCTGGAGGAAGGAGAAGGGGGAACACTGGAGATCGAGGAGAAGTTAGTTCAAAAAGTTGTTAATTTTGGATTTTAATCTTCCTCCAATCTTGATGAGATCCAAGGGAACCAGAGAATCTCCTGGGCCCAATGGCAGCGATGTCCTATTTCTATCCCCTTTCATATGTTCCATGTACCTAGTTTAACCATGCATTTAATAATTCCAGTGCAGAGGTCCCAGGGCACCCCATCAACTCGACAGTAGAGATATACCACTGAATGTTGGGGCTGGTGAGAAAAGCATCACTTGGTGGCTCTCCCTTGGATCTCTTGGTGTCCCATTGGCCTGACGGACATGACTTCAGCTTGTAAAATATGTGGCAAGCCTACTACTTTCTCCCATCCCACCTCTGCCCACCCAGATTAGCTATGGGATGCCATTTTCTAGGACTGGGTGGCTGCTCTGTGGTCAAGAGCTCTTCCTTGCTGCTTGTCTCCCCTTTAGGTCTCTGGCAGCTCTGGCTGATGCTCAGGCACTAGCTCTAGGGCCTGGGTGCCCTCTCTGACCAGTCACAGATGCACTGGGCTCTTCCCTCTTCAAGGGTCAGTGTCACCCGGTGACAACAGGTTTTAAAAAAAAAAAGCATAAAAGCCTTTAGTTACTTAGGAACAGAAGTTTTTCCTGATTATTATCTTGCAGACTTAGTAAGAACTTCAGGATTGAGCCCACGGGGACTACGTGTAGCTGTAATACCTGTAATAAAATACTCATGTTAGAGAGCCTGAAATAAATTAACCAATACAACACTTCATTTTCCCCATATTTGGCCTTTCCAACATGTTTCTATCCCCCACTGGCCAGAAAAGCCACAAATTAAGTTAAAAGGAATTTGTCTGGATCAGAATGCAGGAACAAGTGTAATACTACTGATATATACTATATTGATTCTCATTTTTACTTGGTTATTTCTGTCAGAAGAGTAGGTAGTTATCCTTCTGATTCTAGTACACAAAACTATATTGCATCTATAAGCTCTTTCGAAATGTGTGCGCATCCATATATTGATTAACCTAGTCCTAATCACATGTGTAGCTTGCCATCTAGTGGTAATTTTGTTGTACTGCTTCATTATCCCTCCTCCCCTCCCTTCCAAGTTATTTTATTTCACTCTACAGATAAACTTATTGCTGTTTGCCTCTCTGTGTATAACCTACTGTATTGAATTTCAGTGTTCTGCAAGTCAATAACATTGCAAGGTTACAGAACATTAGTAATACTTTGTTTTGAAAAAGAGACAAAGGGATGCATGCCCCAGACGTAAATAAATTGTAAATCTGAGCTCCCCCTTTAGTGAGATTTTGATCATTATGTTATACTTAAACAGGTTTGATCAAGATCAAACTTTAAAAACAAAACAAAAAATACCAGAGATAGAGATACCAACTGCTAAAAGCCTCCCAGCACAACTATACCTCATGGGAGTCGTTGCATGACAGACATTCTGTTCAGATATAAAAACAGAACATAAAACACACTACTAAAATTTTTCCATGAAAATCTGCATATGGGAGTATAAAATCTAGGAGTCAATTAATATTATGTTATGAAGATTTTGCTAATCTAACCAATATAATGAATAATAAGAAAAATGATTAATTAAGTGACATTTTAAAAAAATCAGGAGGATACAGGAGCAAATCTAGCTAGTCATCATTAAATGTATACACACACACAAACACACACACTCCAATTCAAATTATTGGACTTTACACAGCTGCTTAACAAGTTCAACGATTACATGAAATATTGAGGTACATGATATGTGCTACAGGAAGTCACACAACATTGAGATGTAATCTAACAAACCAATGGGAGTAGAGCAAACATGCTGGGTGAAATCAATAGCAGCAAGAACTGACCAGTATCTTCCTCAGCCGGTAGGTTTTCCTTGTTGATGTATACTAGCAGTGGATTTTAATACCAATAAATGCTGAGCCATCACTTACTATTACTCATTTATTGCCCCAATCCTGCAACTGGAACCACATAGGTAGATACCAGTCTCCACTGACTTTTGTGAGGTTCCATCCACTTGAATCCAGCAACAGGATTAGGACCAATTTTACCCCCAACTCTTTGGTAACATACCAGCCAAGAAAATTTGCTTTTAAAATAGTCTCCTCCTGATTTTACCCTTTGGGCTTGTATTTATCATTATGATTTTATGCACACATTGTACATAAAACAGTGTGAACTAACATCTACAGAGACAGGTTGTAACTAGTGATTAATTTGTGAGATTCCTATACAGGCAAGAGTCACACAATGATATTAGTGTCCTGCAGTATGGTCAGCAAATAAAAATGCAAGCCACCAAAAATTATGACATGGAGAACGATACAGTCCCTAGCTGGTAAACTGAAGAAGGCTTAGGCCCAGGCAGATTGGTTGAGGCCAAGAGAGGAGGAGAAATGTCCATGCTCAATCACTTCATAAACTTACTGTGTATATGTACAATAATATATCAAAAGAGCTTATTGGTTAGCAGGCAAGGTTTCAGGACCAGGAACAGTCCCTAGGGGTGGAGAGGGAAAATGTATTACCTTAAGCAGATCTCTACTGAGAGCAGCAGAAAATAGCAGTTTATCATCCCCAAAGGAAACATTGCTTTGCTGCTTTCTATGGGCTGTATGTTGAACCCAATCGAGGAAGGGGAGCAAGTCATTTCCCGTACTCCCACACCTTTGCTGCATTGCATAAACAGTGAATCTGAATCAATATCTTATCTGTGGTGATGTGTAGCCCCAAGGGGGAGGAGGGGTCCTGGTTGTTACTTTGGCTCCCGTCTGGTCTCATCCTGCTCTTCAAACTTTCTGCTCCTGTGAGCAGCACAAATAATGGTAAATTTATTACTTTAACCTCCCACACCCTCCAAATTATTGTGAATTTCCTGTTTGAAAGGCAGCAGGTTCAAATAGTCTCCCGTTAATGTATTAGCTGATTCCACTTCTCTATTTCCATTTTCATGAGAGGATAATTACTGCCTCTATTTCACTGGAATTTAAGTTCCATCTAGTTGCTAGCTGCTTCCCCCCTCAAGTTTCACAGAAGGTGTGATAAATGAAGGGGATGGGGGGGTAGCTCCCTTTTATGGATATCCAGCCAGTTAGCTATAAAATCCCTGTTAGTAGCTGTTCTTTACTTGCTTTACCTGTAAAGGGTTTAAAAAGTCCATAGGTAAAGGGGAGGGAGTGGGCAGCTGACCAAAAGAGACAATGGGAAGGCTAGACCTTTTTAAAATTGGGAAAAAACATCCCCTTTGTCTCTTTGTTGTTGTTCTCCAGAAAAAGGGGACAGAGCAGGGACAGGGCTGGAACTATGCTGTAAAAATATTGTGTCAGGTATGAAAATCATCAGATCATACCTAGAAACTACTGATTTGAAACCCCAGATATGTACGTAGATCAGGAAATGTCTAGGAAGACACAATTAGGTTAATATCTTTTATTTCTTTATGGTTTGTGGACTCCTCTGTGCTAACCCCAGGTCCTTTTGTTTTGCTTGTAACCTTTAACATGGACCTCAAGAGAGCTATCTTGATGCTTGATCCTTGTAATTGTTTTATTTTAATCTAGCAAAAAGCCTAAATTCCAAATGTATTTTCTTTCTTTTTTGTTTTTAATACAATTTATCTTTTTTTAAGAACAGAATTGGATTTTTGTGTCCCTCAGATGTTTGTGCTTATGTTGTTTAATTAGCTGGTGACAACAGCTGATTTCCTTTGTTTTCTTTCTCGGCTATTCCCCGGAGGGGGGTAGAAGGGCTTGAGGGTACCCCACAGGAAGGAATTCCCAAGTGCACCTTCCTGGGTCCCAAAAAGAGGGTTTGGCACTTGGGTCTGGCAGCATCTACCCATCCAAGGTCAGAGAGAAGCTGTAACCTTGGGAGTTTAATACAAGACTGGAGTGTTCAGTTTTAATTTTTAGAATCCTTGCGGGCCCCCATCTTCTGCACTCGAAGTGCCAGAGTGGGGAATCAGCCTTGACAGATGGATAGGGGACATAATATACCTAGACTTCAGCAGGGCTTTTGACACAGTCCCACATGAAATTCTGATAAGCAAGCTGGAGAAACGAGGGCTTGGTGGAACTACCATTAAGTGAATATGTAACTGGTTAAACAATCACAATCACAAACAAAGAGTAATTATTAATGGAATGATGTCAGATTGGAGGGAGGTGTCAAGTGGGGTTCCACAGGGATCAGTTCTGGGTCCGGTGTTGTTGAATAACTTTATTAATTACCTGGATGTAGAAATAGAGAGCATACAGATCCAACTTGCAGATGACAAAGCTAGGAGGCTTGCCAAAACTTTGGAGGATGGAGCTAAAAATCAAAGGGCTCTTGATAAATGACAACAAATGAAATTCAACAAATACAAATGTAAGGTGCTTCACATAGGGAAGAAAAACCAACTGCACAAATACAGAATGAGGGATAACTGGTTTGGCAGCAGCACTGCTGAGAAGGATCTGACAGCTGTGGTGGATCACAACCTCAATATGAGTCAGCAATGTGATGCTGTTGCAAAAAAAGCAAATGCAATTTTAGGTTGCATTAACAGAGGCATAGCATGCAAGCCACAGGAGGTGACGGTACCTCTCTGCTCAGTGCTGGTTAGGCCTCAGCTGGTGTACTGTGTTCAGTTTTTGTCACTGCTGTATAGAAAGGATGTAGAGAAACTGGAAAGGATCCAGAGGTGAGCGACAAAGATGATCAAAGGGATGGAATGCAAGTCATATGAGCAAAGGCTGAAGGTACTGGGTATGTTTAGTTTGGAAAAAAGATTAAGGGGGGATATGACAGAGGTCTTCATATACTTGAGAGGCTGCCATAAAAAAGATAGAGAAAAGTTGTTCTCTCTTGCCATAGTGGGCAGGACAGGAGGCAAAGGGTTCAAACTACAGCATGGCAGATTTAGATCAAATCTCAGGAAAAACTTCCCAATAGTAAGAACAGTGGGACCATGGAACAGATTGCCTAGGGAGGTTGTGAAAACTTCTTCACTGGAGGTTTTTAAAGGAGGCTGGATAGCCAGCTGCCTTGGATGGTTTAGATACAACAAATCCTGTACCTTGACAGAGGGTTAGACTCGATGACCCTTATGGTCCCTTCTAACTCTATGATTTTATTAGTAGGGCCATTGCTAGAGTGGAAGATGCCACCCCACCTGCCATGTACCTGGGAGAGAAAATTCTTCTGTGTGCCCCTTGCTGGGGAGAGGAGTGGGCGGGAGGAATCTGCTGCCTAGTCCCTTCTAGGGTTGCCAATTTTGGTTGGATGTATTCCTGGAGGTTTCATCACATGACATAATCTTTAATTCAACATTAACCTTTAATTCCTGGAGACTCCAGGACAATCCTGGAAGGTTGGAATCCTCCCTTCCCCAGGAAGATGTGAAGATTCTGTTGCCACTGGCCATTCCCGTACTCTCGTTGTTGGTGAAGATTCAGCTGCAATCTTCATCCTCTACACAGAGTGATGTAAAGTTTATACTCCATCACCTCTTCTGTAGGGAAAGGGTTGAATGGCTTTTCAATGGCTGGAGAGTTCAGTACCATCATCTGCCTCCAAGAGCGTGAATCCTGTGGTTGTAATACTCACTGGTGACTTAAGTAGGCAGAAAATGGGAAAGTGTGTGCTCTCAATAGAGACGACCTCAGTCCAGCCAACACATAGTTATACTCCCCCATTATCTCAGACATGATGCTAATGTGCACAATGTACGGCAATAAGACTGACTTTATCTTTAGACATCAAATGCAATTGCACCAACAGTTGACTTTCCCTATTACTAGCCAGCTTCCATAACACAATGTCAGTTGTTTTATGGCTTAGGGAGTCTATTTGGAACATACCTCCTTGGATGGACATGGCTCTGTTAGCACCTTGGGAATTTCCTATACTTTGTACCTTCCACTCTTGAAGTGATCAAACAGGAAATTAGTAAAGTCAGAGAAGAAAACTGCTTCAGCCACTACAGTAGATTGCAATTCTGGAAATGCTCAGAATCCTTGCTTCTCTTGAGATTGTCCAGAAAGTATTAATAGATTGAGATTGCTGAGGTTCTGTAGGAGAGATATGAATTTCTACAATATAGAGATACATCCCTTTCCCAACCCCAAAGCCACCCCTGTCCCCACAAGAGTTGTGCTAAACAGATAGTACGGTTGACTGGCTGCCTAGTTTGTTGTACTACCTCAGCCCTAGTAGGGAAGGTCCGTAACATTAGTTTCAGCCTGATTTTCAGCCTGGCCTTAACCTGGACCTCTAATTTTACACCCACAGTTTTGCAGTTCAACTTGTCACTTATATGACTAGCTACTTGATTGTGCTCAGGTTAAAATCCATGGAGTTACACTGGGTTGTTAGAAGAATTTGGCCCTTTTATAGTACTGTAATATAATTATAGTATGTAGCTGACACACAACAGTTTTAGTATTACATGTGCCAAAATGCCAGTAGTTACAATCTCTAGTGAGGACATAGGCAGTATTCTGAGCATTGTAGAAAATCTTTTGTACAGTAAGGCCATATTTTGCTGTTTCTTACACATTAATGGAGTTACTCAGATTGATAGATTCCAAGGCTAGAAAATATCATTGTGATAATTTAGTCTGATCTCCTGTATAACACAGATCCTAGAACTTCCCCAAAATAATTCCAGGAACATATCTTTCAGAAAAAAGTGTCTTGATTTAAAAATTGTGGACTATGAGCCTTGGTAAATTGTTCCAATGGTTAATTACTCACTTGACTCACTGTTAAAAACTTACACCTTATTTCCAGTCTGAATTTGTCTAGCTTCAATTTCCAGCTGTTGGATCCTGTTATAATTTTCTCTGTTAGATTGAAGACCCAATGATCAAATCTTTGTTCCCCAGGATTTACAGACTGCAATCAAGTCACCCCTTAACCTTCTCTTTGTTAAGATAGATAGATTGAACTTCTTGAGTCTTTCATTATGAGACATGGTTTCTAATCCTTTTGTCATTCTCTTGGTTCTTCTCTGAACCCTCTCCAATTTATCAACATCCTTCTTGAATTGTGCACACCAGAAAGGGACATAGTATTCCAGCAATGGTCACATAAGTGCCAAATGAAAGGTAAAAAAAGCTTTCTGCTCCTACTTGAGTTTCCCCTGCTTATGCATACAAGGACTGAAATTAGCCCTTTTGGCCAGTGTTGCACTGGGAGCTCATGTTCAGCTGATTTTCCACCATGATACCCAAACCTTTTTCAGAGTCACTGCTTCCCAGGATAGAGTCCCCCTTTCTGCATGACTACATTTTTTGTTCCTAGAATCCAGCCAGTAAAACTACTGAAGCATGTGAGAAGAGAAACCTTTGCTTTGAATTCATTTAGCTTGTTAAGTTAGAGAGTTGTTGTTTTACTTTTTATTATCTTGTAACCAATTCTGACTTTTAGCATGTCTCATTACTTGTAATCACTTCAAATCTATCTTTCTTTAATAAACTTGTTTTATTGTTTGATCTAAATCAGCGTGCTTGGACCAAAGGGTTTGGGAAACTCCATTTTCTAGGATTTGTGCATATCATTTTCGATTAATAAAATTATGGCATTTATATGAGCTTGTGTTCTCCAGGAGAGGGCTGGGCAGTATGAGGTGCACATTTCTGGGGGCAAGTCTGGTACGGGGAATTTGTTGATGTTACTCTGCTGTGTAATTCAAGAGTGGCTGGCCATAGCACTCATACAGTATAGCAGGGAGTAATTTACGTGCTGGAGGCTGTGTGTGAGCAGACCAGCAGGGATTGCTCTCCCAGAGAAGCCTTTAAAAGGCACCCCAGGTTGGAGAATTGAGGGGACACAGCTGTTCAACAGACTGTACCCTGGGTAATGTCACAGTCATGCAGCCTCTGTCTGCAGTGTACTTGTAACAGTGTTGGTCTCAGGATATTAGAGAGCCAAGATGGGTGAGGTAATATATTTTATTGGATCAACTTCTATTGGTGCGAGAGACAGGACTAGGGTATACTTCATGAATCCTATTGCCTACATCAATCAAACTTGTAACATCATCAAATAAAGATGTGTGTGGATGTATCTAAGAGCAGAAACTGGCCCTAGGTTTGGGAGTTGGGTTTGGCAAGAGGTGCGGGTTTTGTGTATTGTATAAGAGTATTGTAAAAATGTTTAAAACAGATTATTCCACCCTTCATGTCAGTAATACCTTCCTCTGAGAGTGATCCCATTGATTTTGCTCAATGTGAGTAAGGCTGAAAGAATAGTGACCCTTAATTTGTTGCTGGACCTGTTAAGTATGTAGTGATAAATTAAGGAGCTGTTGTACTACCTCTAGACTGTGAAATCATTACTGCATATGAAGGAAGAACAGTCTACCCTTCACAGTGACTGAAGGGTAAATAACTCATCTTCCCATACTTTAAGTTCAACTTTGGCCTGAATTACTTTATCAAGATAAATCTATTAGTATCCATTCCAGGAGATCATATATTAAATGTCATACAGATTTGCTAGTTTGCTATTCACTCAAGAGATCATTAACCTATTATCTGCATCCAAAAACAAAAGGTTGTCATCCGGAACCAAACAGTTAAACTATTGAAGCAAAAAACTGTTTCCTTTAGAATCTTCTTTCTGGCATTCAACAACTTTAGTGTTCTGGATTAGAATCAAACAAATCTTTAGTCAGCAAATAGAAATGTGTGCAATATAAATAAAAATATATTTTATTTACTTTGGAGCAAATTCTGCTACCCTTCCTCAGATTGACTATTACTTCACATGAGTAGCCCCATTTCAGTATTAAAATGTAGACAATATAAGCCATGTATTAACTGGGTGCCTGGCTTGTGTTTTGCATACTTTAATACACCAACAGTTGTTGGTATGTTTTGATGGGAGGCACAATGTTTATCAGGAACTGTGCATATTTGTTTTATCCAAGCACAATGAATGGGGGCTAGATGGTGACTGGGCAGTAGCCATATACTCAGGCAAGGTGGAGATAGTGGGTGGGGGTCCCCCTGGGATGGGGAGACCCAGATCTGTGGGGGTACTGCCAGGGGGCAGCACCCCAGGGAAAGGGGCACCAGGGTCCGGGAGGGACACGAGGGCCAGCGGAAGCGGGACACTGGCCTGCAGAGGGTGCTCCGAGGCTGGAAGAGCTAATTCCCTGAGAGACCAGCCTGAGGCGCCACAGGGGTGAGTCGTGCCCCATTACGGTGTGGTGGAGAATGCGGGCATAGGCGGTCCACCCCCAATAAAAGGGGAAAGGGCAAGGATGGCGGAACTATTGCCCAGAGACTGAGAGACATAGGGGATGATGGATCCCAGTTACACGGGGGTCTTCTATGCAGAGACCCCAGGTGCAGTCCCTGGCAGTGCCCCGGCAGAAGGGGGCAGAAGATCTGCAGGGGATCCAGGAGGCCCAACAGGGACTATGGGAGGTGCATTTGGCCATGCATGAGTAGGTGGGCAAGCTGGTGAGGGAGCAGCGGGCCCTGGCACAACTCCTTTGGCAGGAGTTCTGAAGGGACCACGGACGGCGTGAGCAGCAGAGCACCAAAGCCAGGAGGCCTGTGGCAGGGTGCAGGGCTTGCTACGCCTGCAGGAAGATGGGACATTTAAGACGGAACTGTCCCTATTGGGGTGGGGGCAAGGTGCCACAGCCCAAGCAGGGATTAGGACAGGTCCCGAAGACAGTCCGCCAGGTGAGGGAACCTGGGCCGCTGTTGACCTGTTCGGCCTGTGCACAACAGGGCCACGTGCAGTGGACATGCCAGGCCCAAATCAGATGGTCCATGTCAATCCCGGCAAGGGGATGGAACCCCAAATGGAACATGGGAAGCCCCGGGCAGCCCAGAGACGGGGTGCCTGCTGGAGCTGCCATGTGCCCGGACATATTAGGAGGCACTTCCCCCTCACGGGAACTGAGCGGCGGTCAGAGGAAGTGCCTGTAGGCCTGGGAGGGCCAGAACTGGAGAAGGTGGTAGTGACTGGGACAGCCGGGATGCAGCAGGAGGCTGGAACCCAGACTGTCGTTAAGCCAGTCGCTGAAGGGGAAACCCAGACTGGGTGGGGCCAGCAAGAGGCTGGGTCCCAGGTGGTCCAGGAACCGGCCACCAAGTGGACCCAGACCCTGCAAGGGGCGGGGTCTGGGAGATGCCAACCTATAGGTGCAGCTGGAGGCCACAGAGCTGGGCCTTCGGAAGGCAGAGGTGGGAGCAAACAGTTCCCAGGCTGATTGGGGGAAGCAGGCTTAGCTGTGGCCACATCCCAATCAGGGCTCAGCTGGCCCTTATAAGAGTAGACCAGGAGTAGAGAGCTTCCTCTAGCTGTGGAGGGAGATGGGCCTGGGGAGCTTGAGAAGGTATCTGGAGTGGAGCAGGGCTGGGGGAAGGCCAAGGGAGCTCCAGCCTGGAAACCCCCCCTGGCTGTGGCCTAGTATAATGCCAAAAAGGGTACTGGGGTTGTGGGGGCAGCCCACGGGTAGGCAGAGGCAGCAGGTCCAAACCCCCCTTGCCTGTGATAAGTGACTTATATACTGCAGTCTGACCCAGTGAACGGGGGCCAAATGGTGACTGTATATGGCAGTAGCCATATACTGAGGTGAGGATAGTAGGTGGGGGTTCCCCTGGGAGGGGAAGACCCAAATCTGTGGGGGTACTGCCAGGGGCAGCAATATTTTGCTGCCATTACAAGCAGCCTAGCTCAGTCTAGGCTGACTACCAATGAGAAAGGACGCTTGGTAGAGGCTCTGGCCCAGGAGTCGTTACAGCCCTTACCTACGGGAGTCAAAGAGCATGAGACCTGGACCAGAAGCCTGCCGCCATTGGAACCCCAGGTAGAGTCTGGCACCAAGGAGCCTGGAGGCCCCGATACCTCCCACCCCCATGAGGTCAGAGTGTTTGGGTGGGACTCCCCATTGACCCAGTGGCAGACCCTATCGTCGAGGGTGGGACTCTGAACGCTAGGCCACCCTACCCTGCCTCTGAGGGTGGCTGTATTGACTCTGGCCGTTAGGACATGCTTCCCTTCCCTGCATCCCAGGGTAATTAGCTTGACTTTGGCCACTAGGCAACACCACCCTATAGTCAAGGGTGGTTGTATTGACTCCGGCCACTGGGTCAAAATTCCCTACAGACAAGAAAAACCCTATTGACTCTGGCCGTTGGGCCTCACTTCCCTCACAAGGGAAGGCCAATTGACTCCACCCATTGAGCCACGCTAAGGGGAGCCCTACTGACTCTGGCCACGGGGCCACACTTCCCTACTGACAAGGGAAGCCCTATTGACTCCAGCCAGTGGGCTGCACTTCCCTGAATACAAGGGGAGTTTTATTGACTCAGGCCATTGGGTTAAGCGACCCCGAGGCTGGGCATAACCCCCTTGGCTTCACTGTGGGGCTGTCACGCCCTTGCTGCAACCCCATGGTGACTGGGTGTACAGGCCCCATGACAGTGAGATTCTTGAATATTTAGAATCTAAGGAATAACTACAGGATTTAGCTTTCTCTTAGGGGAAACAAACAAACATCATATCAACTTTAAAGAGATATAGTCATCCTGAAGCCAAGTCAATTTAAAAAAAAAGTTAATACTTTCAGGTCCTATACCACCTGTCCCTGGGATCTCCTGCCTGTTAAACTTAGTCAGATTTTCCTATTTTTAAAGATTTTTTTCTCTTTAATACTGTGGGAAAGATCCAAACAAATAAATGGGGGAAAAATGGCTAAGTAGGTGACTATACAGGTGAAATGTGAAAGCAACTGCATGCTATCAAAGTAAACAAATTATCAAAGGAATATGTTTCTAATTTTTCATTTAGTCATTTTAGGTGTTACATAAGTTGGTAAAACTTTCATAAAGAAGTATTAATTTTAAGTTAATTGTGGTCCTTTAGATTTTAAATTAATCGCTAGTTTTGCTTTGCCAGTTTTGTCAAGGCTTTGAAGATGAATGTTGATTCACTTATAAATATTATGAGCTTTAATTGTTAAGGCCAGTGTATGCCTAATTATATCTCATCTATCAAAAGTTCAGCAAGCATGTTTCTACTTGCCTACCTGACATTTAACCAATTTCTTCAAAGTTAATGAGCCTTTGAAAATGTATTCTCATCTAATGAAAATGCCTGGGTGGTCAGGTGTTGCAGCTCCAAATACTTAGTTCTAGTAACTAATTAATCATATCAAATTTCTTTTCATAATCTGGGATTAGCCTCTAGTTAGTGTAACCGGCAATCTGCTATTAAATTGAAGATGCAAGATATTTTTTCAAGGTTTGCATGCAATATATTCATGCAAATAACTGAAACCCAAATAATCCTTTTTAGTTGTGTATTTGTTAAATTTAAAAAACACTAAAGTATTGGGTATTGAAGTGAGCCTTATTTTTTTCCTGACTTTCACTGGCTAACTTGCCTGTTCACCAAAACAGGGCCAAAAGAGAAGGTATAGAGATCAAGACTGTATTCTGGGCTGCCTCCACAGCAACAAACCAGGCAGGGCTTCAATAGGTTGTTTGCTGTGAGATGCTGCCAAAATCTTAAGATTTTCTTTGCATATTGTTTAATTGTCAGCTATGGGATGACTGCTGTATGGAATGAAACTGACTGCTTTTTGCCAGAGGCCTCAAAGTATCTCTAAACAGGGCTACCAAAGCAGATGGTGGTAGTGCAGATATATTTTATAGCAAGTGGGACAATAATTCAACCCCAACAGCTAGAGAATGCAAAGACAGATATGTTTGATTCATTATATATCCGTGCCATAAGTCACGTGAAGCTGAGACTACCTGCACTAAATAGAAGTCTCTCTCTAGTTTTAGTGTTTTTGTACATGGTAGTTTCTAGGAGCCCTAGTCATGCATCAGGACCTCATTGTGCTAGGCATTGTACAAACACACAACAAAAAGACAATTCCAAGTACTGGAGTACTTCCCCATTTGATACTGGGTAATCGGATGTATACCTTACAAAATCTTGAGCATTAGAGACCTAATTTGTCATTCACTGGTACTAAGAAATGTATGTTGTCCCCTGTGGCATTGGAAAGCCATAGATGGATACAGTTATTTATTTGGCTTATGCAATCTGGTCAAGTCAAGCGAGAGTGTTCCTATCAACAATGTTCAAGGCACAAAGACCTCCAGGAAACTGAGTCATTTTGTAGTCAAGGGCTCCATTTGGGGGGGGGGGCAGAGGGGGGCTGCAACCCCCAGTTTCATACCCTAGCTGGGAGCAACACTGCTTCCTTCTCTGCCTCCTTCCCTCACCAGCCATTAGAGTGAAAGGAAGGCAAGCGGCTTGCCTCCCTTACTCCTCTCCCCAGCCAGAAGCAATTAGGCTCACTCTTCTCCCCCCTCTTCCCTGGGCTGGCTATTCTTTGCTCAACCAATAGGAATGCAGAAGTGTATTTGGCAGAGCCAATAGCAGGGCTGGGCTTCTGCAGCACTTTTTTTCAAATTCATTTTCCTGAAACAAACCAGCTCAGGGATGGTGTGGGGGGGAAGTAAACTCTGTATTTAGGCAGAAGATGCTTACTGCAGGTTTCATCATGATCTGCCCCTCACCTTCACATGTTGACATGTTACAAATGGAGGTGCAAGCACCTTGTGGCACTAGTAGACACAGAGCTGTTCAGGAGGGGGAGGAGGCTGCTGCCTCAGGCCCTGCTGTCAAGAAACAAACATGTGCTGTCACACCCATAGGCACTGACTCAGTGGGTGCTCCATGGCAAATTAGCCGGAGCCTCATCATCCTTTGGCTGGAAATGGCTTATCCAGCTGCACTCCAATCAGCTATACCATGCAGCCGCCTATCATCTGTTTGGCAGGGAGGCAGGAGATGAGCTCTTTTGCAGGGTGTAGCTGTAATTCCTAGCTCAGCTCCCACTGCAGGTAAAAGTGGTCCCTTTCCAGGGCAGAGGGAGCAGGATGCCATTTAGGGAAGGCAGAGGGGGCTTCTGCTTCTCCCTGAGTTTCCTACTATGGAGAGCAAACAGAAATGAACTGCTGCTCTGCACTGTCAGTGGAGGAACCCAAAACCCATAGCTGCGAGCTGAGCAAGAAGTTGACAGGGCTCTCCTGGAGGAGCTGGAACAGCAGATACTCCCTCCCCCTCGGATTTGGGCAGTGGGAAACGTAAATTCCCCATTGTGCAGGCTGCTGCTGCTCCATGGTGGGGAGCCGGAGAGCTGTCTGTATTCTGTCCACCCCAACCCCTTCACACACCCAGGGAGTCTTTAATGAGTCTCTCAAATGACCCCTCAGGCTGGGTGGCTGAGAGACTGTGCCACTAGAAATCTCCCTGCCAGCCCCCACAGCCAGCAGCAGTGCTAGCAGCCCTGGGACCAGAGGGGCACTCAAAGCACTTCATTTGGGTAAATAGCTCCCACCCAGCTGATAGGATGGAACCCAGGAGACAGCAGGTTCTGGCTAGCCTTGGCAGAGGGAAGGGACCTGATGAGTGCTGATCTCCTTAAGTCTCTCCCATTGTAGAACTGATCAATGAAATAGTTTTAAATTGTTCACTTTATTAATATAACTTCATAAGCAAAGTTATGAAACATTCATTCACAAAACCAGTTACCCCAATAACTGGCTAATTGAGTTGCACCCTTTAATCCAACTGCTGCTCAAATCACAAACTTGCACTGTTTCAACATTGTAACTTCTGCTCACTGTTTACCCTTCCTTACACTTGTCCATATTATAACCCAAACTCCAGCATCTTTTCCAGTTAGCTGTTCTCAGCAGGTTTTACTAGAAACATGTCCCAGCCAGTAGGCCAAAGCGGTCATGTTTTGACTGTTCATTAACCAGACCCTTTAACAGGTTTACTAGGATAAAGTTATCTAAAAGGCATTAAGTGATTTAGCAAGTCCAGGTGACTTCCAGATAGAAAATATCTGCACAACCTCTATCTTAGTTTATAATATTTAAATATCTTAAGTCTACAGTACAATATTCACAGTTGGCCCACGTCAGCAAACTCGAACTGGGGTTATGGGGTGTTAGTAAATCTTTTATATTAAACTCTCTTGACCAGACATCCCAGAATCTTTTCTGTGTTAGCCAAAGGTGTTGGCTAAACACTGTTGGAGGGTCTTGTTTTGGATAAATGAATATCTTTGTCCTAGAAGGCCTGAACTTCATTATTCACTCTAGTTTCACTCTAAACATTAGCTGACCCTAGTGCGTTACTATTAAGCTGGTTTTTTAGTTAGAACTTAGTGCATTATTAAATAATGGATTCATTGTGTCCTTTTTACTCTAAGCTCTTGATCCTTAAGAAAATATCCAAAAGGAACCACTTGTAGCCAATATGGGACAGGTGTTTCTTCTCCAATAAAATCTATTGGACAATGCTTTTAGTCTATTAGGAATTACTCAGATTTGTCATAATGACTTATCAATATATTTTGTAATTTATGTCTTTAGCTCATCAATTATGTAAGCCAGATGACATGAAAAGAAATCCATGGTCAATAGTTCATTTTCTGTGACTACAAACAGTATATAAAGATGCCTGTTATTATAGAGGTATGCTGTGATGGGGTATGACTCACCACTGCAGCACCCCCACTGGATGTCCCAGGGGATCAGCTCTCCTGCCGGTGCACTTCTGCTCCAGGGACCCACATCACTCCCAGCATCCTCTTTGTGACACAGCCCTCCAGCTGTGCCACACTCTGTGCTCCCCCCTTCCAGGGGACAGCATCACAGTCTGCTGTCCAGACACTTCCCTCAGTGGCTTCTGCTGCCAGTTGTCTGGCCACTTCCTCAGTGGCAAAGCAGGGGAGGGGCAGAACCCAGACCCACCCACTACTCTAGGTCCCAGCCCAGGGAACCTGTAGATGGTAGCCACATGCTGCATCCCCTCCAACCTCTCAGTACCTTTCCCTGGGCCACTTCCCCTTTGCCCTTGCCTCAGGGCATCAGCTTGCAGATCCCTGTAGCCTGCCAGGAGCTGCCTTTAGCTCCCTGGGTCTCTGCCTGCAGCACTGCTCTGTCCAGGGTGCTTGCTACCTTCAGCTTGTAAAGAAGCCAGTCTACCTCCCTCCTCAACCTCCAAGAAGTGACTGAAGCTGCTCTGCTGTGCAGCCCTTCTTATATGGGCCAGCTGGGCCCTGATTGGCTGCGCCTCACAGCCCCTTTCTGATTGGTTGCCTCCTGTGCAGCCTCCAAAGGACACTATTAATCTCTTAGAGCCCAGTGTGGGGCTTAGTTACTAGTTTGGTTCGGTCTGTCTTTGAAAGAGAGAGCATGGCCATGTCAGTAATGGTGCTAGGTGGTGGAATGCACTTCAATTTTGCCAGCAGTAGTGAGGCTGATTGATTCATTCTATGCTACCTGTATTGCTGCAAATCTCATTATGCTGAACTGGTCAAAAAGGTCTATTGACAATGAGGTTTCATCGGGTATGTCTGCCAAATTCCAATGGTGCTGTAAAAAAAATCTATTCTAGTGTCTCAGTGAGAGGCCATTATCTTTCCAAAGTTTTTAGTGCATGTTAAATATTTGTTTTTTCTGTACTTCACATGTTAATGTGAATGAACAACTGATTATTTGTATGACTTAAAGGAACCAACCAAGATTAAGGCCTCATTGTACAAAGCACTTTTTGTAGACACAGTGAGAGACAGTCCCTGCCTAAAGAGCTCACAATTTAAACGGACAAATGGTGGGAAGGAGAACGGAGAGGGGAAGGAGAACGGAGAGGTGAAGTGACCTGTGCAACATCCCACAACAGGTCATTGACAGAGACAAGTTTAAAAACCCTGATCCCCTGACTCCCAGCCCAGTGTCCTAAGCACGAGATTTTATGAGAATGTATATTGTTTGATGGCAGGCAGGAGGTTAGGATGAGGAAAGTTCTAGGCAGAAACTTTGCATTGAATCAGAGAGTGTGTAACTTTAGGGATGAAATTGTTTTCATTCTTCTAATCAATTCCTTGTTCTGTGTTAGAAGAAAGCAGCTCTTCCTGTAATTCTCTACTATTGTCACATTATACTCTTTTTCTATGTAACTAAGGAAAGTGAGTGCAAAAATTGCATTCATGTAGTTAAAATCTCAACACTTTTATCTGGCATTAAAGTCAGGAAATTCACACTTTTGGTTCTCAGCAATTGGATCTCTTTTTTTCCCTTGAGCACATATGGTGGGTGGGGATGATGAGTTGTATCTATCCCATACTATCCCCACAGGGATTAACTGTGCATTGCAGGCTGAGGAAGCCAGGCCTCTCTGTCCCTGATGGACATGCTCAGACTGGAGACAGAGTATAAAGGAAAACAGCCCAGCTCAGGATGCATATTGTGAGCTGAGAAGGATGGACACATATTGCAAGCTCCCACGGAGTTGCAGAAGCCCCGGTTCACAGAGGCAAGTACACCAAGCCCCAGGCAGACAACAGACAGCCATCAGAGACCTGGGGAGGAACTTAGTCACTGCGGACTTTGCCAGCAGATGACCCCAGAGACCCATGGACTCCTGTACTGGGAGACCAGGTAGGAAGTAGCCCAAGGGAAATAGATACTAGTCCGGTTGACTTGTGGGACCCCCTGCCAGTGGACCTGATGGGCCCAGGTCCCCCTACCTCCTGCTGTTAACCCCACACCAGGGTGACAGTTTCTCCTGATTTTAGGCTACGTTGCAGTTTTCTACCATTCACCTGAGTTAGAATGCTAGACTGTTGAGTCTGAGTTGCCGCTTCCTCCTATCTGAGGGCCTAAACAACCCAGATTGTTGGTTTGCTATTCTGCCCTGTCCGAGGGTGCAAGCAACCCAGACTATTTGTTTGCTACTCCACCCAATCTGAGGGCCTGAGCAACCTGGGAGTATTTGTTTTGCTGCTCTGCCTTACCTGAGGGCTGGTGCACCTCAGACTGTTGATTTGATGCTCTACTCTGTGGGGACAGGGCGGCCCTGTGACTACTTAGGTTACACTGCCCTGGAAGAAAGGGTAGCCAAAAGGACTCTGCCTGCTAGGTCGTGCACTCCCGTTTTGTGGTTTAGGCCATCAGAGACTCTAGCAATCGGGCCGTAAGGGTGTATCTACCCCGCAACAGGGGGGTACACTCTAAAAATATTATATAATAGAGTAATTCAACATACGATTGGGCCAAACTGTAGTTGCTGTTTTGCTTTTATAACCGACTGTCTAGCCCTCTGTGGTTAAACCCCTCAGCCAAAATGATCATTTACTGTGAAATAATACTCAATACTGTGGTCTGAGGCTTTTAAATGTTTTGGGTAGGCTCTTCAAAAATGCTCAGTGCTGGCCAAACTCTGCTCTCTTGGAGTCAGTGAAGTCCTATTAAAGCCCTTATGTATAAGGGTTCAAGTTAGGGATTGGCAACAAGTCAGAGTGGTAGGGCAGGTCATTGATGAAAACTAAAAACTAAGTCAAATTCATCCCTGGTGTAACTCCATTGACTTTAGTGGGGTGATACTTGAGGAATACATTTGTCCCTGAGAATTCTAAACTTCTGTGCTTTGCACAGAATAAAACTTCACTAGTAGATTGAAGAAGATTCTTCTAATTATTTTAATCACCTTTTTATCATGTGCTCCAAATTGTAGCCTATTAAGATATAGCTCCACTCTGGAAAAATAATGATATAAATGACCCTTTCTTACTCAGCATATCTAATTTCTATGTATTTATAGTCCTATCTGTTTTGTTTATTGACAAATATAGGTGTTCCACTGCTGCTTACTCCTAAGAGATGGTCCATTGCATTTTATTTCTCCTTATTTTCTCATCAACAGAATTTGTGCTGAGGTCCCAATCAGTTACCAATTTGTGAACCTATTGGAAGTCGTGGGACTGCACAGGGTCACAGAAGAGCTAGTCTGAAGACTGCCCCAGAGCTGCAGAACCTAGAAGTACCAGAGTCTCTTACCCCCGGGACAGTCCACATGGTAGGTCTGCCCCAGAGCTACAGACACTGGATGCACTGCCTTGGATTCACTGAAAGTTCATCAGGCCAGAGATGTTTCAGGTGAAACATTTCAGGCTTAACGAATCTGCATTTTCTGAAGAAACTTTGTTTTGTCAAAAATGTTCTGACTAACTACTGATGATGCATCCGAAGGAAAGAGCTTGGATTGTCTCTGACCTCATGTTGAGTTTACAGAGCTGGTAGTTAGAAAAATAATCTTTTCTCTTGTGAACTGGGTACCTTTTCAATATGGAATCACTGGGAATACAATAAACAATGGAATCCCATGATACCATTTTATTGTCACTTTTCAAAGTCGGACTATGCTATAGTGGCATGCTGATAAAATATTGTAAATGCCATTTCAAATGGTTTTTAAGCGAGAGGGTGACTGATGTGTGAAGAAAAAAATGGAAAGGTTAAATTCACAGGTAATTTTGTTTTGGATCATTGTGACCTGATTCCCATTTTTATGTGTCCATCTATTTCTTTTCTGTGTTAAGTATCCACCTCCAACAGTGATATTTAGGCCCTTTGTGCTGAAAGGTAGTAAAATGTACATGCTAGAAGTTGCTGTAGGTACGTAGCCAGTAATTTCCAGTTACACTGAGTTCTTATCCACAGTAATCTCTCACACATTCTGTACTCCCTTTTTATGGTCATTTGCTACCTAGCTAATACCCCCATCAAAAGGCAGTACTCTACTGGTTTTAACCTCCAATTATTATAGTACTTTATCCAACAAACCCATATATTACATTGTAAGGCACAAGCCTTGGTAATGTAAAGTTGTGCGTAGAACACCATGAAATGTATGGGATTAATGGCTAAAAATTGTAAAGTTAAAACCAGAGTAAGAGAGCAGTTTGACTGGGTATTAGGAAGATGCAGATGACTATAAATAGGGAATGCAAACAGTATGTGAAGGTTATTGTTGATAAAGGAACAGTGTGAATCCCAAAAGTTCTATCATCAAGACAATAAAGATTAGTGTAACTTATTCTGTGCTGCAGTAATTGTTAGAATCTCAGCTTCCTTCTAAATAATAGATATGGATTCTGCTTGTTTCTATCTCTGCTTTCCTTTTACTGTCTCTGTAGCATTGAATCAGGAGCTCATAGATAAAGCTCAGCTATATTTCAATGTCAATGAGGTGCCAGAAGAAATGGCATGCCAAGTATAGCCAAAGCATGGCTACAAAATGTATACAGTTTTCAGCATCTTTTGCATTACGGGCAAAGTACTGAATGTTTGTTGGTTTTTATTCAGTAGTTTAGCATGATGGTATTACAGAACTTTCAGGCCTTAAGTAATGGTACCTGTCTTATCTCTTATCAAAATTTAAGAGGTCTATTTACAAAATACAAAGATGATATTGTCCTTGAACTGACTCCAGTGTCATCACAGGAGTTATCATATGTTGACGTTTTATAGTTGACAACCTTGTTTATAGTGCCTTCAGCTGAAAAATGCAGCACTCCTTGGGGAGAAACAGCAGATACTTTTATCATTGATATAATGTGTTCTTAATAAGAGAATCTTCTTAATGTAATTTTTTCCTCCTGTGTTGTGGATTGGGTGGTTAAAACACAAGTCAGTCTTTTATCTAGGAAGCTTATTGTTCCTGTGCTAGACAAGTGTCTAGTATTAACTCACATTAATATTTTAATTATGTTTGAGTATGACAATAGATCTTTATTAGTTCATGAGCATGTATAGAGAATCTTTTGAGAAAATTGGGTTTGGTTTTTTTAAACGACATAATGACATGTTAATGTAAAGGCAAGCTGTAATAGCTGGTTAGAATTCACACAGCACATGGCCTTTGGAAGATGATTATTTTTTTCTTCGGAGTTTGCTACTACATTGGCTAGGATCTCCATTATGAATTTAGTTACCACATAGGAAAGTCCTCCAAAAGGCCTCTCTACAAATGGAGAGAGATCCAGTATTGCATTAACTTGCCTATTGGTGATCCATCTGACTATAAAGGTTGGGGGGTGGGGGGGGCTGGAGGACTTTTTTTTTTTTTTTCCCATTTCAAAACCTCTTTCTTGGAATTGTTTTCCTGTGAAAGGACAGATTCTTGGCTCTGTTAAACCTGCTTTGTTGTTCCCGAGCCCAGGACAGACTTAAAACTATTTCAAGTGGACAGCTGAGGATCTTTGTGCACAGAATTCTTCAGTGATCCAGAGTCAACATGATCTATTTCCACGCTAGAGCTGGTCAAAAAACATGGTTTGGTTTTTTTGTGTGTGGTTTTTTTTTTTTCCCCCATGAAAAATTTCAAACAGAATTTTAATTCAACATTTTTAAATTGTTCAGTTTTCATGAGAAAATTGCAAAACAAAAGCAATCAACATTTTCTTTCCTTTTTGAAAATGGAAAAATTTTGTGTTCAGGGTTTTTTGTTTTTTTGTTTTGTTTTTTTCACCTTCCTCATTTTTCCCTGCTGGAAAATGAGGAGGAAAGGATGAAAAGGTGTGGGTGTGGGTGTGGGGGGGGGGAGGGGGGGAGGAGGATTTAAAAACTTACCAGTGCTCTTTTACTCTCTCCCTACCTGGAAAGGTTGAAAGGTTTTTTGTATATGTACCAATGCAAAAGTTGCCTGCAGGTACTTAAATTAAATGTTCATTTTTTGTCTGTCTAGGCTGTATTTGACCCATGAATATTTACTTGGAATCTTTTTTTTCTTGATTCACATAGAGTGAAAATATTTATTGGTCTTGGTCCTGTGCTTCTGGGGTTTAGGGCTCAATGAATGGAGACACACAAATTGCAAACCTTTCAGAAACTTTCAGATTTAATTTTACTTCCTGTTTATTCCCTTTCTGCAACTATTAATATGACTGAAATTTTCTAATGAATGCTCATGAAAAGTAAATGGTGGGCCTGTAACCAGGATTTGTTAATAACTTTAAACAAAATGAAATGAAATTTGTTTTGGGCAGAAGTAATAGTTCATAAAGGTCAGGTCATCTAGTCACGAAACAAACAATATCATATGACTTAAGTGACCAGTCTCAACTAAAATATCAAATGGTGAATAACTTGGGGCGGGGCGGGGGGAACTGTAGGCTGAAATGTTGGATGAAACATTTTGTACAAAACATGGTGACATATTTTGAATAGTGAACAACTTGTTTAAAAATTGCAGTCTGTTCAGACAACTTATGAATAGGAAAAAGGACTACTAACATCACAGAAGAAATTGCTGGCTGTAACTTATTTGCCCAGCTATTCTTGGGTTATATTTCATACCCCTTGTGAGGGAACAAGTGTCTATGGAATATCTAAATTTAGCATTTACAATCATATTTGGTAATTGACATGAATTAACTATCAGTCTATTTAAATTACAATGCACAAAAAACTAAAGTTTAGACAATGACTTGGATTACCCTATGTAACTATATAGTAGCGTGTGCATGCCTCCTTTATAAATTTCCCATTCCTTTATGATAACCAATATGTTATCAGTATTTTTATTTCAAATTTTTCATGTTATTTCTAACTTTAAAGCATTTTAAATTTAAACATTAATTTATTTTATTGAAACCTCCTCAGATAATGTATCTTAATGGAATATACATAACTGTTTTTACAGTGAGCTTTGGTTGAGATATATTAAATATAGCTCTGTTCTGTTCACTCCCTCTGCAGCACCTGGCACCGGTTACTGTTGGCAGACAAGACACTGGGCTGTAAGGATTTTTAGAGAGCCTATCTGACTAGAAGACTTTGGGGAGCCTTACAGTATACCTCCCACTAGGTCCCCCCCTTAAGCCCATCTATCAGAGCTGGAATAAAAGAAACCACCAGACAGATATGAACTCACAACCCTTTATTTACTAAAGGGGAAGGAAGGGGAGGGGGATGGATTAAGGACACTGGACCTTGAAATATAAGCATACACATGCACACAGACACACTCAATAAAGCAAAGATGGTTTTTCTATCTCCTTCAGGTACTGCTGGTGGCGAGGCTGCAGACTGGTGAGATCAGCAATGGACACCAGCGATGGATCACAGGTGTCTAAGACAGGTAAGTAACCCTATCAGACCCACCCTATCCCTCGCTGCGTCTATGGGTTAGGGTCAGATCTAACTAACCAGATCTAGTGCGAGAGTGCACATCTGCTTCCCAAAAGAAAATAACTTATAAACCCCAAGATGACTACTTCGTTCAGTGAGTGGCTACTGCAGGCCAGTAGCCAATGTGGAAAGTGTACCACATCAGAGAGAGAGCTTTTAAACACCTGAGCCCCAAAGACTCCAGAGCTCAAGAGCCCCTGGCCCCTCCCTTCATTTCTCTATATAGAAACCGGTTACTTAGCAACAACTGATTCCCACTCTTTTCACTTTCCCGCCTTTTGCCCAGAATAGAAGAACAAGAAATTGTCACAACATGGAGGTCACCTTGTTCTTATCCAGACCAAGATGGCCACCTAACAAACAATGCCCTAAAAATCCAAATGGGTGTGTGCCTTCCCCCAAGAATTTGGCAGAGCTGTACCTAACAGGGCTAGATGGACCATTGGTCTGATTCAGAATGGCTGCTCTTGTGTACTGTTGATTTAAAATTTGAAAAATATTTAACCAACTTTTAAATAGGCAAAAAGTCAGAGTCCAACAGGGCTAATACTGAACACAGCTGAAGCATAAAAATATGGTAATTTTTAAAACTTTGTTCCAAACTTTTAAACTTACTAAAGACATTGATCAGAAAAGTTTAAACATTGTATATAATGTTAAAGTAATTTTGGATTATTTCTCTATTGTATTTCATTGCTTTAATTTTTTATCATATAAACATTGCCATAACAATATAGCTATTTTACCTATAAAATGCTAATTAGTATTTATCTTATTGTAAATGTTCAACAGTCACCAAAGAAAGCAGAAACCTAAAAAGTAACTTTGAAAATGATGCTGTTTCCCAGTTTTTGAGTTATGTGAAATCTACCAGTTGATGTTTCATTTCTTTATTTCAGTAATTTACAGCAAGAATGTCAGCATCATATTGTTCCTTTGTTTTGCTAAACTCAATGGTCAGTGAAAGGGACCAACTAAATAATAAGCTGGAGCATCACAAGAATGAACAAATACTGTAAACATTTCTCTACAGAGCTCTGCCTGAGCACCTGAGTCATAGCCTGCAAAGACCCATGTTATTTCCAGCAAGGGCCTTTCATTGCAGTGAGATTTGAGGGCACTCAACGCTCCATCGCAGCTTCAGGCCCAAATAGCACACCACTAATTTGAGGGGTATTTGAAATGTCAATCCGTGAATTTCAAGGCATACTATAAATCAGGATGATTTGTTCAGAACAAAGTTCTTGATCTCAAAGCATTTTACAAAGAGGTTTATCCCAGCTTTACAGAAGGGGAAACTAAGACTCAAGTAAAATGCTCGAAGTCACTCAGCATGCTACTGGCAGAAATGGGAATAGAATTCGAACTCAGGTCTCCTGAGTCCTAGTCTAGTGCTTTTTCTACTAGGTGACACTGATTCTTAAATATGCTTTATGAAAGCAAATGTATATACTGCCATGAATCCTTTAGTTTATTAACTACTAGAATATTTGTTTTCTGTGTTAGCTTTTTTTATTCCAACTTCAGAGTACCTGGAGGATTTTCACATGTGGAGTTCAGTGTGCTGCCACCCTTTCTGTAGCTGCTTCACTCACACGCAGAGACTCACCATTTGTCTGGTCTTGCTGTTATCATACACGTGTCTCAATACTGTGCTGGCTCACTTGAAACAAGAAGAGGTAGGAATGGTTGCTGAAATGGGAGTTGTGGGTGCTGAACAGCTCCGAAAATCAAGCCATAGTTGCCCATAATATCTAGTTTTTATACAGTGGTTTTCATCAGTAGATCTCAAAGTGCTTTACAAAAGATGGGGAAACTGATGCACAGAGATTGGGTTAAACTTGAAGTGCCCTAATAAGATGCTATTTTTAAATATTTAGCCTGCTTTGCAGACCATTGTCTTTCCAAAATTATTTATTAACATTTTATTTTATGAAAAAAATGAACTAATCATTCATAAGTCCTGGTGTGTGTCCTGGCTACATTAGTGATCACCTCGATGTGAAGCCATTCCTGCTGTGATCAGCTGAAATTCTTGAATTGACTGCATGCATATTGCCAACTCTCATGATTTTATTGTGAGTCTCATGATATGTGGTGTTTTTCTAAAAGCCCCAGTTCCTGCAGTCATATTAGTTTCTGAGAATCTCTGCTTTTAATTTTACAAAATCTCATCCTCATGGTTGTGGAGGAAAAGGTTAAAAACCTGATCCCCATGCAGTCTAATGGCTCAGAAATCAAAATGAACCCCAAATGTATTACTTTTAAAAAAATCTCATTTTTAGTACTTGACTCAGGATTTTTGAATGCTTTGGGATACTGCTATATCTCAGATCGAACAGTAGGGGGTTGGTGGCACAACATAAGGTTAAGGGCTGTCAACCCTGGCACTACTTCCCTTCTCCTTGGGCTAACCAGAGCTTTGATTCACCAAGCTATAAAGCCTGGTACAAGACCTATTTCTTTGCTTTTGAGACCTTCCAGGAGTGGGTGGGTTGATCTAGCAGGGGATTGTAGAGAGAACCTTTAGTTACAATGGATGATGAATTTTGTGGATATTGTGTGTACTGAAAGACGCGACTTTCTTTAGGGTGAACTGAGGGGTTTGTATGCATATGAATCTATTCAAACTTCTGTGTATTTTTTATATAATAGGTCAATTTATCAGAGCTTTGTATAGGTGCTCAATAAATATAAATGAGTAAAACTTCAAATTCTTTTTCCAGCCACATATTCTGGCTAAACTATAAGGTAAAGGTGGATGAATTTGTATTGAAACTCATGGCTAAATAGTTTAGATTGTATATCATTCACATCAGTGTCTTAGTTATGCTCGAAATGTTAACAATGAAATCAATTCAAACGTTTGTATCTAGTCTTTTTTGTGTGTTTAGCGTATATAGCTGAACTTGGTCTCATAGATGCCTTCATGACAAGTGGAATGCTCAGAACACTAGTCATTATTTCCAGTGGCATTATTGCTGTTGGCGATTTTCGGCTTCAGTGAGGTAATAGCTCCTATTCTGTGTGCAGCTAATCTCATTTTCCATAGCTATCTTATTGTGATCCTATTTAATATCTTTTTTTATTCTTAGAGGATCAACAAGGTCAACATTGGAGAACAATGTAAAGCTACTAGAGAATCTCGGATACATTCAATAGAGGGTATGGATAATGCTCAAAACTGGCATGATTCAACAGCAAAAAATGTGGTAAGAGAAGTACCCACAGCTCTGACCTGCACAGTGGCCATCCATCTGCTGGGGATTGCCAGAGCACAGGCATGCACTGGCTATATTTCTCCTTCCCTTGGGAATGTCCTTGATATGCCTCCTACTCCAGGAAGGGTTGGCATATGAGTCAGGTATCATGACTCAGTCTCTGAGGGATTTCCCCCAGAGATTTCCCTACACCCCCCACCGGTCAACTAGTTACATGCCGTGTTGCCAGTTTAGTCATTGTTTGGAAATTTGAATTGAAATTGAAACATTAATACACACTTTAAAAGCACATACAATATATGATAAAATACTTGTACCTGAAAAAGCAGAATAGGTTTGAAAAGTATGAACAAAGACTAGCTTTCTCACAGTTGTTTTTTATGACAATGTTGCCACATTCATTTTGGTGATGTGGTCAACCTTATAATTTCAAATTATGATTTGTAAGTAAGGTCTGAATGAGCTCTCCCTTGAGAGCTAGTGATGAGCCAGGGCATGGGGAGGAAAAGCTTCAGGACCAGACTGTATGCACATGAACATACCTGCTATGCCTAGGTATCCAGCAGACAGAGTTGTGTTGCCCAAGTGATCAAGTCTGGCTGGTGTTGGGTCACAAATCACTTTGATATTGAATGTGGGGGTAATGAAATGTTATCCTTACATATGAGTAAAGGGCAGCAGACTTGTGCTTAGCCTGTCCTGATTGAGGGGGTGACACTCGGGGCTTAATTTGTGCCAGGGCTGAGCCCTGATACCTCTAGGCTTGGCAGTTCATAGCCCCAGGACCTTTGGGCTTGCCACACTAGTGATGCATATAAAAAACTAGCTTGAGCTGTGGCACGTTTCATTACAAACTAAGCACTGGTCACCCTCAGCTGAACTACACTCCCTAAGTAAGGGGTTTGGATGACAGATCCCAGTGGGGGTGGGGGTGAAAAGACAGGTGTTTTGCTTCATGGTGTGGGCTCTGCCTAAGTCACAGGCACCATTTGACCTACCCCTCTCTCCTGTTTGGAGAGAGCACTGATTAGGCTCCATAGAGTCTCTTGTTTTAAGTGACCACTAGACCTGAAATCACTGATAATCAGGTCTAAGTGCTTAGACCTGCTGTGGGACAGAGTCTGTGTGGAAGAGACAGCTCAGCTTGTACTAGCAGTCAGGTTTCCTCACTGAGAGCTGGGTGGAACCTCAAGAGACCAGCTCACAGAGGTCACAGTGGCAGCAGTAGTTAATGGCACAGGGCCATCTGCAATGAAGCAGTTAAGTGGACACTGGCACGACGAACAACAGCAGCCAGAGTGAGCAGCTGGAGCGAGTGGCTGAAAGAACAAGGAAAGTGCCTTCTGCCCTCCCACCCCCGAGAGTCCGAGGTGAACTCACAGAAAAGTGCCTCTGAACTCTGGGTCTTCACTGACCAAGGACCACAAATATGAGTGGGATGAGGTGGAGGGATAAAGGAGGGGCACATTAAAGGAACTTTTTTTTTTTTTGGACTATATTTTAGTGACTTTGCTCCAGAATGCTAGATTTGTGTTTGGAAAAATTATATAAATATACATTTCCTAGTAGGTCAAGATTTTTAAAAGGCACTATTTGCCAACGTTGTTATCTCACATTGTGGCCATCCTGGGGAGTTTCTATATTAAATATTTTTATATTTAATTTTTACATAAGAACGGCCATACTGGGTCAGTCCAATGGTTCATTAAGCCCAGTATCCTGTCTTCCAACACTGGCCAATGACAGGTTGTCAAGGTTCCTCCCCCACTCTGAACTCTAGGGTACAGATGTGGGGACCTGCATGAAAAAACCGCCTAAGCTTATCTTTACCAGCTTAGGTCAAAACTTCCCCAAGGTACAAAATATTCCACCCATTGTCCTTGGACTGGCCGCTACCACCACCAAACTAATACTGGTTACTGGGGAAGAGCTGTTTGGACGCGTCCTTCCCCCCAAAATACTTCCCAAAACCTTGCACCCCACTTCCTGGACAAGGTTTGGTAAAAAGCCTCACCAATTTGCCTAGGTGACTACAGACCCAGACCCTTGGATCTTAAGAACAATGAACAATCCTTCCAACACTTGCACCCCCCCTTTCCTGGGAAATGTTGGATAAAAAGCCTCACCAATTTGCATAGGTGACCACAGACCCAAACCCTTGGATCTGAGAACAATGAAAAAGCATTCAGTTTCTTACAAGAAGACTTTTAATAAAAATAGAAGTAAATAGAAATAAAGAAATCCCCCCTGTAAAATCAGGATGGTAGATATCTTACAGGGTAATTAGATTCAAAAACAGAGAACCCCTCTAGGCAAAACCTTAAGTTACAAAAAAGATACACAGACAGAAATAGTTATTCTATTCAGCACAATTCTTTTCTCAGCCATTTAAAGAAATCATAATCTAACACATACCTAGCTAGATTACTTACTAAAAGTTCTAAGACTCTATCCCTGGCAAAGACCAGCATACAGACAGACCCTTTGTTTCTCTCCCTCCTCCCAGCTTTTGAAAGTATCTTGTCTCCTCATTGGTCATTTTGGTCAGGTGCCAGCGAGGTTACCTTTAGCTTCTTAACCCTTTACAGGTGAGAGGAGCTTTCCCCTGGCCAGGAGGGATTTCAAAGGGGTTTACCCTTCCCTTTATATTTATGACACAGGTGCTTCAAAGGGAACAAACAGAAGAGGTAATGAATTGATCCATTTCCTGTCCTCTACTCCCAGTGTCTGGCAACCAAAGGCTCAGGACGCTTAGAGCATGGGGTTGTATCCCTGCCCATCCTGGCTAATGGTCATTGATGGACCAATCCTCCATTAACTTACCTAGTTCTGTTTTGAACCCTGTTATATTTTTGGCCTTCATAATATTCCCTGCCAAAAAGGTCCACAGTTGACTGTGCATTGTGTGAAGAAGTATGTCCTTTTATTTGTTTTAAATCTGCTGCCAGTTCATGTCATTGGGTGACCCCTGGCTTTTGTGATATATGAAGGAGTAAATAACACTACTTTATTCACTTTCTCCACACCAGTCAAGATTTTGTAAACCTCTATCCTATCCTCTTAGTCATCTCTTTTCCAAGCTAAGAAGTCCCAGTCTTTTTAATCTCTCCTCATATGGTATCTGTTCCATACCCTTAATCATTTCAGTTCCTCTTCGCTGTACCTTTTCCAATTTCAGTATATCCTTTTTAAGATGGAACGACCAGAACTGCACGCAGTGTTCAAGATGTGGGCATACCATGGATTTATCCAGTAAAAATGGAGGCACTTGGTTTGCCAGATCTAGCAGCAAAGCCAATGCTAACAACCTACATGAAAAGATTGCCAGTTACTGTAAAAGCCAAGTTTAGAAGTACTTAATGAGGCTGTTGAGAATGCTGGAGACACAAACACAGTTTACACAAACAAACATGGCTGTAGTATCCTACTTTCTATTTAAGCAAAAGACACCACACACTACAAACTGGAGGCAGTGGCGTATTAATGCCTAGGCCGACTAGGCCTAGGGCGGCAAATTTATAATAGCAGCCAGAGGTGACTGCTTCCCCCTGCACCGGTTCGCACCCTCTGCCACTGGCCCTGCTCTAACTCCACCCATTCCCCACCCCGGCCCCACCATCTCTCCTGAGCACGCCACGTTTTCTCCCACTCCCCCCCCCGCGAAGCTGTTTTGCACACAAGCACTGGCAGGGAGAAGCAGGATGCGGCAGTGTGCTCAGGGGAGGAGGCGGAGTCAGAGTGGAGGTGAGCTGGGGCGGGGGGGCAGGGTGGCAATTATTTCAGGGCCTAGGGACAGCAAAGTCATTAATCCACCACTGACTGGAATCCAATGTTAAGTCCATTGTCACTTGTTAATGCTGAAGCTGGACACTGGTTCCGAACAAGACCAGCAAATGCTGAATATCTTTCTGCAAGACACTCTGCTGACTGGTTAGCAGCATGAAGTACAACAGTGAAAGACTCAGCAGTTGAAAAAGTGAAGAACTCTCTCACCATATTCAAAAAAATGTGCATACATGGCAGCTGATGCTCATTTGCATCGGTGCATTCAAGTATTAGGTCATTGTAGCTATCTTCATGTTAGTAGTAGGCCATGTCAAGGTTCCTCCCCCACTCTGAACTCTAGGGTACAGATGTGGGGACCTGCATGAAAAAACCTCCTAAGCTTATCTTTACCAGCTTAGGTCAAAACTTCCCCAAGGTACAAAATATTCCCCCCCGGTTGTCCTTGGACTGGCCGCTACCACCACCAAACTAATACTGGTTACTGGGGAAGAGCTGTTTGGACGCGTCTTTCCCCCCAAAATACTTCCCAAAACCCTGCACCCCACTTCCTGGACAAGGTTTGGTAAAAAGCCTCACCAATTTGCCTAGGTGACTACAGACCCAGACCCTTGGATCTTAAGAACAATGAACAATCCTCCCAACACTTGCACCCCCCCTTTCCTGGGAAATGTTGGATAAAAAGCCTCACCAATTTGCATAGGTGACCACAGACCCAAACCCTTGGATCTGAGAAGAATGAAAAAGCATTCAGTTTTTTACAAGAAGACTTTTAATAAAAAAATAGAAGTAAATAGAAATAAAGAAATCCCCCCTGTAAAATCAGGATGGTAGATATCTTACAGGGTAATTAGATTCAAAAACATAGAGAACCCCTCTAGGCAAAACCTTAAGTTACAAAAAAGATACACAGACAGAAATAGTTATTCTATTCAGCACAATTCTTTTCTCAGCCATTTAAAGAAATCATAATCTAACACATACCTAACTAGATTACTTACTAAAAGTTCTAAGACTCTATCCCTGGCAAAGACCAGCATACAGACAGACCCTTTGTTTCTCTCCCTCCTCCCAGCTTTTGAAAGTATCTTGTCTCCTCATTGGTCATTTTGGTCAGGTGCCAGCGAGGTTACCTTTAGCTTCTTAACCCTTTACAGGTGAGAGGAGCTTTCCCCTGGCCAGGAGGGATTTCAAAGGGGTTTACCCTTCCCTTTATATTTATGACAGGCCAATAGATGCATTTCTAGACCTTCAGGTTATAGAAGACAGATTGACTGCATCTGTGACAACCCGCATCTTAGAGTTTTAAATGTTTGTAAATTGAACCCCAAACAGATGGCTACTTGTGCATTTGATGGAGCTGCAAACTCCTCTGGAAGATATAGTGGAGTACAAGCTTTGCTCAGAGATAAGTGTAACCCTAATCTCTCCTATACACGCCTGGAAAACCTGCTGGCTTTCTCATGAGTGATCCTTGGCTATTGTCTTAAAATTACTGCAAGTGGTGTTTGGCTTTGGAAAGTACCTACCTCGATGGGGTGGATCTAAGTAGTGAAGCTGGTGGACTACTTTTGCTACTAAGTTCAGAGAATACTATCGCCATTCTTTCTCTCTTGCAAGTCTACTGATAAAACTACTTGGGTCATTAAACAGTGCCATCCAGGCATCTCCTACTGTTGTAGCAGATCTTGGACCAGCAATAGAAGCTACACTTGGATCAATTAGAGGGAGATCCATTGAAAACATACTGAAGAAGCAAAGGCTTCAGTCCAGGAGCTGGCTAATGAAGGCACTTGCATTGAATCCTTAAGTGAAAAGTACAAGAAGTGTTTGTTAAGCTAGCTGAAAGTACACAGATCTTACAAACCTACAATGGCTACTTCTGGATTTTACTCAACCTCTACATAGCTTTTACAGATGTCTATCTTAGAAAACACCGACCACTAAATGGAGTTAGGCACTACCAGCAATGGGGCTGGCACGTGATCAGGACAGACTAGAGAATTTGAACACCGAGTCGAATGTCATATGGTGAATGAATGAAGATTTGAAAACAACCCTTTTATCTTCACTAGTGGTTTGACCCAATCTTTGTGCTATGTTTCCTGGGGTAGGAAAGGAGTAGGAATTCATCTCGTGTTACTCCCAGTCACAACAGCTACAATTGAGCGGTTTTTTTTTCCTCATTGAATAGAATTTTGTTTCTCTTTTTGCTGGATCATGAACATATCATAAAGGACTGGAAGTACCGGACACATGAAAAGCCTTCAAAGATGAATGTGCTGCATTCGAGAAGTTCATTAACAGAGTTGTGCAAAATTACAACAAGAAACCGAGAAGACTGTAGATGTAGGAGGCTTGTGTAGCTAACTTTAATTTGTGTGATGATGATTTTAAAACAGGAGTTAAATCTAACAAAATGGTGGTGATGAAACATTTTTTCAGTTTTTATTGTGGTGCCATGCAACCCACCTTCGCCTGTCTGGTCTCACCCCTCCCCCTAATAAATTTGAACCCTCCCTAATTTCAAATCCTGGGGAAAATACAGATTTCCCCCACCTCAGGGAAATCATCATTTGGGGAAATCTGCTGACTTTCTGGTCTGGAGAGCTGCTGAATCAGGCTCTGTACTGAACCTTGAATTTTTGCTACAATCAAATGGCAGAACACAAACCATGACAGCAACATCAAAACACCATTTCAGCGAGGAACAACCAGCAGGAGAAATTAAAGTTGTAGAAGTTGTTGTATTCACTTATTTTACTGGGAAAAAATCTAGATCCAATTGCTTTTTCACCAGTTTCAGTGGTGATTTTGTTAACTTTCAAATGCAAAGGACAATATATTTTGCTCACTGCATTTCCTGAAATGGCCCCTGTCGCCACAGTGAGAATTCCATCTTATTTAGCTTTTATGTGTAAATGTGCAATGCAGCTCATCAAAATGTTTTATTAGCTGAGGAACCTATTTCTGAATCTTCCTTACCATGGCAAAATTTCGACCACAGGGAAAAGAAACATGCAAGAAGAAATATGAGGTATGTAGGGATAGCCAAAACCACATGCAGTTAATTATCTGGTTTCTTTTCTGTTTTTATTGACCTCCTTCCTCTGTTGGATCTTTAAATGTTTAGTCTTGCATGGATTTCTTCTCTAGTTTTTGTTCTTTGGAATAGTGGTTCTAAATGGTATAATGTTTGCTCTGGTTAATGTTACTGCACTAATATATACATTAGTCCTCTTTTTCCCATATAAAGTAACTTTTTTTTTTTTTTATTAAATCAGTCTGTTTTCAGTGTATAGTATTTTTGGTCTGTATAGTCTCTGCACCAATAGATCTTATCTTTCCTGCCCAGAGTGGTCATGTCAGTGACTTGGAAGAGAAAACATATGTCAGCTTCTAAGGATATTCACATGCATACAGACAAAATGCATTGCTAATAAAGCTAACTGTATTATGTCATTGGTAGAACATATGAAGGGTTCATACCCATTATCTTAAATATTTTGTTTTCCATATGAGCAAAGTGTTTAACAGTAGTTCAGGAAACTACTAAAAATTAAACATGTTGCAATAGGGCTCGATGGGAGATGTCATAAAGGCTGAGCTTGTCAAATGGGCCTATGGGGAGTTGGTGTGCCCAAAATCCATTGGCTTTCAATGGGAGTTGGACACCTAACTTCCCTTAGGTCTTTTGAAAATGACACCAAAATTGCTTTTTATCTGTAGGTTGCCAGTTGATATCTAGTTCTAATCAAAAGTGATTGCCATCTGATGGCTCTTACAGTCACCTTAGAGAAATGAGTTGGAGCTGTCAGCCCATTTCCTTGGGGACAAATGTCCACATCAATTGAACAAAACAGACACCACCATATTTGACACTAACAAGCATCCTTGATCTCAGTCTCAGATGAGACACAATTACTGAATGGACATGGCAAATGAATTCCCTTCTTGTCCTCAGAGATGCTCCCTCCAGGTCGTGGCTGAGGTACATTGACAGGTGTGGTGAGGCGGTGCTCCACCCTCAGGCCAAATTGGGCTACAGCAGGCCAGAGCGGCTGCACAGACAGGCAGCCAATTAGGGCCAGGCTAGGCCCTATATAAAGGCTGCTCAGGCAAGAGGCAGGTAGTCTCTCCCAGGCCTTCAGAGGGTGAAGGTCTGTCTTCTGCTTGAGGAGACTAGCACCAGGGACAGCGCAGTACTGGGCAGGCGTGGGGAGCAGAAGGGAACTCCAACCTGGTACGTGCCAGGCTGCAGGCCCTGAGGAAAGTGCCTGGGTGGTGCAAAGGGGCCCAAGGGGAAATGGCCGAGGGGGAGAGAGACGGACAAAGGAAGAGAAGGAGGGCAGGCAGGAAGGCAGAGTAGAGAGCGGGCCTGGGTTCCCCCCCTTGCACTTACCCTGGCCGTTAAGAGTGGCCATCATGGACTCCACCAGACACCTGCCAAAAGGGGTTAGACTTTGGGGGTGTGGCTGGCCACTGCAGCTGGGACAAAGTGGAAAGACTACTTTTAACCTTTTTCTCCTCCCCCCCCCCCCGGAAGGGGGTGAGTGTGGACTAGGGGGCACTGCTGGAGGACAGTGTCCTAAAAAGGACCCTGTGAGAAGGGAGCAACGTGGGTCCAGACGCCAATGAAGGGCGAGAGATGGATGGGACACCACCAGCGGAGAGCGCTCCACATGGACTGAGCTAATTCCCAGAGGTACCAATGGGAGGCGCTGCAGTGGTGAGACCCAACCCCGTCACACAGGGCAATACAGGAAAGCTTACATTTCTGCTACCCTAGGCTGTAATTCAAGAGTAGTCAATTATTTTTTGTCAAGGTCCAAAGTTATTGGTCAAGAAATAGTCAAGGTCCAGACTCCAGAGAAAATAAGTGAATAAAAAGATTTTGGGATTTGTTCAAAAGTGTCTGGCAGTCTGGATTTGACCTGTGACTGCCTATTAACTACCCCTATTGTAATTGTGCTGCATATGCAAAGATGATTTTGGTCTCTAGTGCTTTTGTTCTTGGATCCTTAATAAATACTAAGGCCCTAGTTCGGCAAAACACTTTGTGCAGATGCAATGACTTTAAGTGCTTTGAACTGGTACCTTTGTGCTCTTAAATATGGAAAATGAAAAGTGCAGTAAGACTATTGAATTTTTTTCAGTGTTGTGTATCATTGTGTGGCACAAAAAAAACCGCACTGAAATGCATACAAAGTTTGCGAATCACAGCCTTTGAAAGATTAGCAAAGATACAATGGGCCAATATATCCTAAGGTGTATCTTCATTGGCCTTACTCCAGAAGTGAATACGAATGCATAGCCAAGGTACTGAAATCCATCGTCCTGCATGTAACTGTGCATTTTTACAGCCTTGTATGCTGGACTCCTTTAGTCAAAGCAGTAACTCTGGAAACTACAGTGAGAGGAATAAGAAAGAAAGTCTTTGTTTCTCTGACAGGTAGAAAACCAGCCTAGAACTAAACTCGTGGTATAAAACCTTCAAAACAGTTTTGTTAATCAAATGGATTTTTTTCCAGTTGCTAGTAAATACTTAGTACATGTAGTCTAAGCAGGTATCTCTCATTGTTCTGCTATTTCGAGCACACCAACCTGTTTGAGCTACCAGCCTTCCATGGACGCAAAGTATTACCACTCTGGTGGAGTTATGTGGCTCACGTCACCTGTGTTCTAATTATTTTGGCTTGTGTGTCAGTAACAGGACTGCTGGGGCTGACTAAAGAAGCAAAGTATTTTAAACCTTTTGATAGTTTCTGAATCAGTCAATAAATGGACAGGCAAAGCAGCTCCTGGGGATTTTTTTTTTTCCTGCTTGGCTTCATTTGCCTTCACATCTCAGTTCTAAGGGTGTGAGACTGATCTCATGGAGACGGGTTTTACATTGTTGTAAATCCACTGGCTTCACTGGAGTTATTCAGAGTCTCAGCTAGTGTGAAGTAAGAATCAGGCATTCCGTTTACTTCTGCTAACCTACTCTAGCGTTACTCTTACTACAGCCTTCTTAGGACTGCATCTATGCTGGAAATTTTAAGCACTCTTCCCACTGTTGGTCTACTGGTAGTAGTAGAGGAGATGCTAAAGTTAGGCTGTGTCATCTAGCCCTACTTGGAATCAGCTGAAAAGATTTCAGTTCAGTGTTCTATCAACAGGATAGCATAGCCCCACCTAGTACTGCACTGTCACCGTGGTCTAAGATCCCAAGTCCAAAGTATGTAATTGGAACCAGTGGCCTACAGTGCCAGAGGCATATGTGCTACCAGCTGAAACATTTAGTATAATCACAAATTAAAGTTGAAGACTGTACTTGTGAAAGCTATAAACATTAGAACTTTTTCTCACTTTGCAGATTTGGTTCTTCAAAATGCATTCTGTGGCTCCATTCATTTTTCTTCTGTACTGTGTGCTGCGTTTTCATTATCTGGCCACTTGCAGTAAAATACTGTATTGATTATTGGATAATAAGAGATGATTAATACCAGGAGTCTGTCTCGTAGTTGGACTGTAACATTATTACTTAGTATTTCTATTGTGGTAATGTCCACTGGCCACAATTTGGGATCAGGGTTCCACATATACCACTAAATATAGGATCTAAATATAGCATTTGCATTCCATTTTTCTTGAAATAGCAATTACATGTACATAGAAGAATCATTGTATAAAACTTGGCATGTAAACTCAGTAATAAAAGGAAGGTCCATTGAGATGGACTTGATATATCAGAAAAGGAAAGGCCATCTGAGTAGGAAAGGTTCTGGGATGTTTTAGTAAATCCTTGTGGAATATAAGGAAGCTATAGAGAAAGCAGGGAGGGCATTACAGTGATGGGAAGAAAACTGAGGAGGTAGAGTCCCAAAACATCAGGGGAGGGAGACCTCGGTGGAGAAAGGTGGAATTCCATGAAGGAAGTGGACAGGGCCCCTGTTCTGGGCAAGAGATTCAGGGGAAATGAGGGATTGAGATTAGATTCTATATCCAATTAATCCCAAATGCTCCTAGCAAACCAAAGACTTTTCTAGCACAAGAGATCACAGCACTCTGTCTCCCTTCACTGCCAGTGCTGTCTCCTGCTATGGCAAAACCCACCACTCTAAAACGGTAGTTCCCATTCCCATGGGTCCTTGGATGTAAACTTCATGGGGCTATGGACCCATTCCCTTCAGGGCACAGATTTTTGTATTCTCCTTTAATCGACCCTGGGAAGGGAAATGCCAAAGGCATGTGGAAAGCCAGAGAGGCCCTTCAAAGTGGGAAGGGAAACAGAGTAAAGCAAACTTAATTTGGAAAATGTGATCAGGATAATCACCTTAGTTTTGGAGGTGATTTTTGCCTGGGTTGTCTAGACAATCCATGCCTCTCTTAGGTAGAAGAAATGTATTTTAAAAAAACTATATTAAAACTCTAAAATAAACTCTATCTCTTGTAAGGTACATTTTCTTTTCTCTTCTAGATATTTATCATTGCATTGGTAGTGGCATGGAGAAATAGAGGCCACAGTAACTTTTTTGCAGAGGGATTACATGATGCCACTAAGCATCTTGTCTCAGAAACAGGTCATGTTCCCAAGAATTATGTTTCGCATTCCTATCTCTGCTTTCATGATCCTGCCATTGAATTTGAAAAAAGTAAGAGTTGCAATCCCCCCATTTTAGCTGCTGGAAAGATTTTAGTCAGAGTAGGAGTTAGTAAATGAAATGGCTTTTGAAGGTTACCTGCAGTATTTATTTATACAGTGTTTTTATTTATTTATAAATAAAATATATATAGTATTCTCATACATAAAGCTACCACATTTATGTTTAGAAATGCATAAATTTTCCCTTCTTTCATGCCCTCGTACCATCTCCACCACCTTTGTTCCAGAATGAGAAAGTGGGAGGAGGAAAAATATTTCAGTTTCCAAAACTGAAAAATAATGACATTTTAAGCTGAAACAGGATCATTTTTAAAAGTCACTTTGAAATGCAATAAATAACTTCTTTTTGGAAAACACCCCAAAAAACCTCCTAAAATTGATTTTTTTTCCCTATACAAATTTTCATAGGCAAAATGGGGGTTGTCTGACCAACTCTAGCACAAAAAATACTAATATACAGATTACATGCTACACTACCCGTAAGAGCACCACAGATCTCTGGTGCTCTTTACTGAGTGCTCTTTTGCCTGTTCTCCCTACCTTACAGCAGGAGCTTTCTGCCTTCACTGTTACATTCTTCTCCCTCTCAACACAATGAGACCCTCCCATCTCCTTAGTCCTCCTCTATACACTCTGGAAACCACCAAAACATGCACATCTCCCTACCAGTGAGCTTGACTGCCTCTTGTTGTCCTCCCACTCTCTATGGCCGCACATCCCCACTCCGGCATCCGGAGGTCCGGTCTGTGGCAGTTTTTCCACGCCCTTCACACTGGAAATTCTAGTTATCTTCCTTTTCAGTCTCCTTCCTTGTATGAGGGACAGGTCCGGAAACAACAGCAGAGGTAGGCATGTCACTTTGGGTAGTTAGGCCGGAGTAGGCCAGTCAGATTGAGCTGATCGCTTCCAAGGGTTCCAACCTGACTCACCTTCCAGCTTTCAGAATCCCTCCTTCCTCCCCAGCATAGTACCCTTAAGATCCCCAGCAGAAATCCTAAGTAATGGCCACTTCCCAAGATAACGTTGATAAGCCTGTGCCATAAGGGTTAATACAAAGATATGGCTAAGTGGTTTGGTATAAAAATCACGAAATTCTAAGTTACAATTCCCACAACCACTGTAACTCAAAACTAATGCACACTGGAAACAGAAACATCTTTCAACGTGCCTCTAGTTTAAGGCTTGTTTTAAAGTCTTAAAACTTGTGAAATAGACACTTATTAATGTACTGCACAAGCATGTGTGTTTTAACAGGGTCAATAAAATGTGACTTATCAATGTGTCTTAGCCAATCATTTAAAAAATCATTGCAATGTGAAATGTATGAATTGTTGCTGGTAACTCGCTTGCCATTAAAATGTTCGTTAGCTCTGTGTTGCTTGTTGGGCACATGCTGAAAATTAACCAGATGCCGTTCTCTTCCAGATTCTCTCTGCCCATCAGAAAGCATGGTACTCACAACTGGTTTGCCCTGCTACATATGCACAGAAGCTAAGGACAGAATTAAAAAAATAAACTCCCCCAACAACATCAGACACTTAGGTAAGAGTAAAATACATTTTGTACTTACCCTATGATCTGTTGCTGCTCTAGATATGCTATCCTGGGTAATGCTGACTAGTGTCTTTATATAAAGACAAATATTACCCTCCTCTTCTCTGAATATGTTAAACTTACTATTATTTTGAAAAGATTACTAAAGTTCTATGCTGAGAATTTATTGACTTGTTGTGAAGAATCAGGCCCAAGCAAACACTCAGGCCAAGATCTTTAAAAATATGTGCCTAATTTTCTAAGTCTCTATTTAGAAACCTGAACAAGTGGCCTGCAGAGTATCCTACTGCAGTCAATGGGAAGTGTTGAATATGCAGCACTTTTTATAATTATGCTGAGTAATTAGACATCTAAATGTGGACTCAGAACCCTGACTTTATACTAAGCATGCAGCTGCCCTCCCCTCAGTTCCTGTATCTGTAGACCACCCTGGTAACTGAGCAAAGATTTATTTTTGCCCTAATCCTACTTAGCAATATTCAATATTTCTTATCAATCTCTGCTTTATATTATTTTTGTCAGCAAAGGCAACAGATTATCTAAGGACTTCAAGTTCTAATGGCTACAGCTCAGGAGAAATCCTACTCTAAGTCCCCCACCTAGACGTGATTGTACTAAGACAGTTCTTTAAACACTGTCAGTTGATTTATGGCACTCAATCCTACACAGGAGAGAATGTGGCAAGAAAAAAAAAGGTGATATTATTCTGATGGCCACAGTTACAACACATTTCTCCATGGCACAATGCACATACAAGTAGGGAGTTGAATTTTCTTGCACTTCCCATAATCTGTGGATTAAAGAGAAGACTGCCATATCCTCCTATTGAAGATGTTTTGTATATAAAGCATTGAAGAAAATGTTTGTTTTTTAAACAAAACTTGTCTTGTTAAAGGAGCTGCCTTCTGAAGGCTGGAGATCTGAATAACTTCCTAGGCCATCAGGAGATGCCATGTAATACAACACTGCATGCTGCCTTTTATTTGAGAATAGTTCACAGGAAATATCTGGTAGGATTGGCTGAACATTTTCAGTCAAAATTGTTTTTTCGAACAAGTGGGTTTTCAGTTAAATGCAAAAAATGTTTATTTTTATTTAGAAAAAAGAACTGAAATATTTTTCTTCAGATATCCCACTGTGATGCCTCATGGGAGTTGTAATTCAGTTGCTTATGTCCCCTTTCTTCTCTATGGGATAGGGTTGACTTCCCAATTGAACTATTACTCATGTACTACAACCAGGTATTCTTTAATGCAATACCTCCCCACAGCATGAGAGTAGACCATGATTAGGGCGAGCAGATGTCCCGTATTTAAGACCTCCTACAGGTGTCCTGACTTTTTCTTAAAAACGGGCAAATTGTCCCTTTTTTTGTCTCTCCCCCGCCCCTATCAGTACTGGTGGGTCCTGCTGCTGGCCGGATCCCTGCTTGCCAGCCACCTGCCCACCAGCATTGAGTGGGGGAGGGGCCTAGTGTCCAACAGTGGGGCAGGTGTGCAAGGCTGATGGTGCAGCAAAGATGCAGTGTGTGGGGCCAGCTGCTCCCCATGCTGGTCTGTCAGCCCAGCCCCTGCTGCGAGCCTGATGTTGGCCAGCAGGGCTCCCTGTCCCGTTTCCAACTGGCCTTGGCTACGCGGTGCGGTGGTTGGTGAGTGCAGCTCTCTGAGCCACCTCTCTGGCCGGGAGGAGTGGGAAAGAAGGAAAAGTAGCTCTGCAAAGACTTGAGCCAGGTCATTCCTTCCCCCCTCCCTCCCTCATCCTCCCCTGCAGCTGGAAGCAGCTCCCGTCCCTTCTGTCCCGCACAGTGCCAAAAGGCGGCTGCTGGCCACATTCTGGTATGAATCCTGGCAGAAATCTGGGGGAGGGGATATGTGCCCCTCATGTGTTGCCTCAGGAAGACACGGCTCCAGGTACCAGAAGAGGTAGATCCATCCCAGGGGCCCAGCCAGACATGGAGAGCAGAGAGCACTAGGCAGAGAGGGTCAGGTCGGTCGGTCATCTACCCTGCGTGAGAGAGGTTTGTGTGTGTGTCACCCCTCCCCCTGTGAACCCTAAAGCCTTAAAGATAAGAAAGTAAATAAAAATTCAACTGCGCAGTATTTCTTTTTAATGGGCTCAGTCAACTTGATATTAATTTGAACATTTGTACTGCATAGTTCTGACTGATTACAGTTGAACTCTTACCAGGTGTCCGGTATTCAGCATTGGGAAATATGGTCACCCTAACCATGATGCTCCATGGGAGATTAAATCCAACTAGGGAGCCTTGCCTATAGCTGTGAATGGGAGTATGAGAACTGAATTACAACTTCCATGAAACATTAGAGCAGCATTTCCAAATGGATATATTTTGGTTTTTTACTTTTTGCTGTTGAAATTTGAAAGTTGAATTTTTCCTCAGAAAATAAGCCCATTTTCCAACCAGCTTTAGTAGCACATTTTAAGAACACTTCTAGGGCTGGCCCACACTAGAAACCTCCTCACCATCCACAACCCAGTGAGACAGTGACTAAGCATGGTAACAGACAATGACTTAGAGTAATGCTGTTAAGACATAAGGTTAACACTGAGAAAAATTGGCACCACAATCTAATCTGCCATATTAGTTCTGGTTGTATAAGTTAGACCAGAAATAGGAGTATAAATTCAGGTTTTACAGTATCTGCCCTGGACTGACATTTAGAAGCACTACCATTTAATCAATTTCTCCATGCTTTAGAATGCACAAGACTATGTTCAAATTTCATTGAATTTAGCTGCTTATTTGAGAAAGCAAAATTCAACTGTCAAACTATAAATGCTTAAAATCCTCCATCTGTATCTAGGAAGATGTTGACCCACATCCTCTGGTCCAGCTCTGAGTTGTGTTCAGAGCAAGTTCAGAGAGAGGATGGAGTAAAAGTTACATTAAGTTACCTTTCTGAATTCCTGGGGCAGGAGTCATTGTACGATGCCCAGCACTAGACAGAGCACTTTGTTCTGTCCAGCCCACAATAGACATTCCAGCAGCTGTGGATCAGCCTGGCACACAGGTGCCACTGTCATGCCTCCATGGTGAGAAGCCATGGAGAAGTTAGAAGTAAAACTGATGTAGTTTACACCATATTCTTTTGTTGTTGTTGTTGTTGTTTTTCTCTTAGGTACACTTAAACTTATTTCTGAATTGGGCCCTTTGTGTCTGACCCACAGCCAGTCTTTATATCTTTGGACCATCTCATGTTCCATTATTAACTTTCTGAACTGTGTCCTCCAGAGGACTAGGCAGGCCTGTGGTCAGTAATGAGCTCAGATCACTAGAGTTCTCTAGTTCTGACAGCTATCTTTACTCCTTCACCTTTCTTGGGTTTAATTCTTTATTCTAGTTGTCCATCCCACTGGCATGAATCTTCCACAGAAATTAGTTCTGCAAATTATCCAAAATGCTACCTGTCACTTTAAATGCTTGCCCATGTTCCATATTCATGAAATATCATTAGGAATACATCAAGTTCCAGTTGCAAGTCTAAGACCTGCTTTTCAAGCAGCTTTAGAGGATGAACACTCCTGGCAATCAGAAGTACAGAAACAATCAATTATTCAGTATAGTTAAATATAAAATCTTTAGAATGGTCTTGACTGCTCATGAGTGACTTCAGTGTAGTTTCAGAGCATATAAAAAGTTTATTCTGGAAATCCTAGCATCTGGCATCTTGCTTTGCATGCAGACATTTTGGCCAACTCTTAAGTTAAATCATACGATTAGTGGTTTGGGCTGAAGTTCATAGGAAGAAGTAATGGCTGATGTATCCATATAATGGCTAAATAACCATGTCTAGCAAGCTGAATTCATTTGGAACTTTATGACTAACTTAAAAAGACTGTCTGTCTTGAATATAGGGTTTGGTATTAAAACATTGTTAAATCAAGTTCACATTATTTATAAACGTTCTTGACATGGCATTGTATATTTTTGGCTCCCAGTTTACATTTATAGACTCAAATCCTGCAGTCCTACTCCATTAATATTCAGACAAAACTTGCACTGAAGTCAGAGTGAAATCCTGAACCCCTTGAAGTCAATGGCAAAACTCTCATTGACTGCAATAGGCCTACGATTTCACTTAAAGTGAACTGATAATCAGAACAAACCTGAACTATACATGTTCCTTAATTGATGCATATGTGTGTGTGCTGTACGTTTTATAACTGTATTTTAAATATTTGTTTTATTCTGTAACTTGATTCCTCTTAGGGGTAATTAAATGAAAAAATGCCATGGCAGCTGTACAGTATTTAAAGAATTGATGTAACTGTTCATAACTGAACCAGTAGATGGTGCTGGAGGGCAGAGGAAATCTTCTCCTATTAATTCTCATAACAAAGTTCAGTTGTCTTAGTTTGAGGAAATCAAAGCAAATAAGAACAAAACTCCTTTCATACCTTTTGTCAATTTATTTTTGCTCTCCTCTTTCATGAATGAGACTTTTCAAATGTGCAGTCTGGCAGATACTTAATTTGTACTGGAACCTTCTGATGCACACAAGAAATATTGCCTTCACATAGGCTTCCTATGTGGGCTTGAGCAGGTTATCTGACCTCTGTGCCTTAGTTCCCCATCTGTAAAATGGGAATAATAGGACTTCCCTACGTCCCAAGGGTGTTTTGAGGATAAATCTATTACAGATTATGAGGCTTTGAGAGACTATGGTGATGTAGTCAATAAAAGTACCTAAAATGAATGGATGGATAGACAAAAGAACTCCCGACTCCAAACTCTGCAAATACCTGACCATGTGAATAGCTTTACTTACGTGACTGTCCTATTGAATAGTCAGTGGATCTAGTCACATGGTCCTTTGTAGGATAGAATCATAAGTTATTTACTTAAATTTCTCTTGGGGTGAAGTCTGATTTGTTTATGGAATAAAAAAAATATTGAATATAGATTCTCTCTCTCTCTCTCTCTCTCTCCCCTCTGATCCTGTGAAATATATGATTAAAAGTAGGTTACAAAATTAGATTATGGCAAGCTGCATGTGTATTGCAGTTTGTCAAAGAAATACATACAGGCCTCCCCCCACTTTCTGGCACCAAATAATTTACTGGACACCTAGGTTGACACCTCTCCTAGGTTTAAAGATCATACTGGGCAAGCTTGGTTTTAACACTGCATTTATAATATATGTAAGTCATACCGGGGGGAGCAGAGGGGTAGAGTTGGGCTGGAAAATCATTCCTCAATGAGAAGGGCCCAGATTAGTGGACGAAGGATGTGTTATGTTTTCAGAGATCTGATGATCTGGCACAAATGGCAAGCATAGAAGGAAATATCCTACCCACAATATCAGCAAGTGAAAAGTGAGTTGAGTTATTTAACAAAGGGAAGTCAACAGGTATATAAAAGGAATACATGGGAATGTCAGAGCACATTCAAACCTTTTGTATTTCAAAAAGAAAAGGAGTACTTGTGGCACCTTAGAGACTAACAAGTTTATTTGAGCATAAGCTTTCGTGAGCTACAGCTCACTTCATCGGATACAAGCTGTAGCTCATGAAAGCTTATGCTCAAACAAACTTGTTAGTCTCTAAGGTGCCACAAGTACTCCTTTTCTTTTTGCGGATACAGACTAACACAGCTGCTACTCTGAAACCTTTTGTATTTCAAGTTACTCAACCACAGATGGGCTCTTCCACCTCTCTAAACAAACTGTGAAAACAGTTTTTTCAAACTGTGTCTTTGTTTCCCTCAGAATAATTGGCAGAATTTGTAATTGCTACAGCAACCTTAGGTACTACTGTAATTTTTATGAGGCTTATGCTACACATCAAGAATGCAGAAGCAATAACCACCTCAGATTATCTTTACTTTTGTGAAACCATTTGCAAGTAGTTGTACATAGGTCTGAAACTTTAGTGAGGCTCAAGATTCCCTGCTTAAAAAGGGTTGAAAGTAACTTAAAGGACTTACCGGTACACTGGAGTCCTAAATAGGGGGGCAGGGCCTTAACCAGAAGGGGCAAGGCCTTTGAAACCTGGGGCTCCCGGCCCGCGCTGCTGCTACCCTGGGGCTCCGGCAGCGGGGCTCAGGTGGTGATTTAAAGGGCCCGGGCCTCTGGATGCTGCTGGGAGCCCCAGGCTCTTTAAATCGCCAGCCTGGGGAAGCTGACCCCTCCCGGTATGGTCGGCTGTGTACCGGCTCTTGCTGGTATTCCGTGCCGTACTGTACCGGCTTACTTTCACCTCTGTGCTTAACGTACAAATAGATCAGATCCTCAGATGGTGTGAATCAGCATAACCCCACTGAAATCAACAGAATTGTGCCAATGTTTTTCATGCATCCAAAATGGGGGGAAGGGTTGGCTTGTCCAATGGTGCAGGAGCCCTGTTTATTGCCCTCTTTGGTCAATATTTATTTGAAAAGCTGAAAATAAATCAAGGTTCTCAATAAGGAAATTTAAATTACCAGTAGGCATGACAGCTTCTAGAGAAGACACAATCGCCACCACACACAGCAACGTACTGGTTTTTTTGTTCTCATTTTTGGCTTTGCTCCCATACAGTCAGTCCTGGTCATTTAATTTGAGGAATCTGATTCCTAGTGGTTTCAACATAAGGTCAAGTAACGTAACGGAGGGCATCTAGTTTCCCTAAAGTAAAATCAATCTTATCAGTAGTTGAGAAAGCCCAGGGGAACCTTAAGGAATTTGTATCTATCACAGGAAACTCTGGCCTAGGCCATACTGCTGAATGAGATCAGACTCTCATTCCACTTTATCAATGGCCTTCTTTGCATTTCAAGGCCACCAAGCCAGGCCAAGCTCCCAGATGCTGAGAGGTTAGGTTAAGAACTTGATATTCAGAACTGAACCAGAGCCCATACAAAGCCTGTTGGATTGGAGTTGGCTGAGAGGGGCAGTAAGAGATTCAAGAAGCCAGGTAAATTGTTAGCCTGGGGCTAATTTTAAAAGTTTAATAAGGAAGTGGAGAGATGTGGACAATGCCTTAGGCTCCTTGACTCCTTCTAGAATTAAGGTGATGCAAACCATATTTGAAAATTTAGGGAAGTAGCACACATTAAAAGGTTGGTTGTATGCCTTGAAAAGAATAAGATAAGAAGATATGTTACTGTTTTATATAGTTCTGCCTCAAATTTGTGTTGGTCCAAAGTTGTAGCAGTATTTCCCCTAAATGTTTTGGTAGACTGCTTCATTTACCCTAGAGACACACTCAGGACCCAAAGCAAGGATGGTGGTGTCCAAAAACTCAGAGAAAGCTCCAGCCTTAGTGACAGACTGAGGGGAATATAGTGCTTGATCAACATCCGAGACCTGCAATTAGTACAATTAATGTGTTTCATTTCTAGAGTCTGTGATGCCAGAGTCATTGTAATGACCTTTTTTCTAGCCTAACTAAAAGTTTCCCAGCCTTATTTCGTTGTGTCTGAGGTGGTAGGGGGGAAAGAACTGGAACACATTTTATATGCCTCAGGTCCAAAGGGTGAGCGTCACATTCTGTGGTGCAAGCCAGATGAATGAGCGGTTGTCACCACCTGCCCTGCAACCTTGGGTGCCTCACAATGCTTTGCTGTTGTAGCTCCCAGCCTGGGCTGCTCAGAAACAGCCTCCCAGCATGGAAAGTCACTCCCTGAGTGTCTGTGTATAGCTGCTGCCCTGGTCCAGCAACTCTGACCTCAGCAGCCTGTCGGCAACACACCAGCCACACTCTGGCTTCCACCAGCTTTTGTTACTATTTGCAGGGTGACCCCAACACACTCCCAGTTCTGAATTTTCTCAAAAATGTGGGTTCTGCACTGTCCATTCCTCTCCTGGACAGTTCAGATATTAAAGGTCTATTGCCTATGTAAGGAGTCAGTATTCAATAGTTTGCTACTTCAGCTGGAGTTACCAAACAGTTCAGTTTAAGCACAGCACTGGGTGGGATTAGATTGAAAAATAAAGCAAGTTTAGTAACCAAAGAAGATAGGATTTTAAAGTGAATTCAAATATAGGAGAGAAAGTTAGAAATGGTTACTAGCAAATAGAAGTGAAAACATCCATCTAAATGTCTAAAATTTAACCTAGCAAATTTTGGCTCAAGGCTTTGTTTAAGATGGCCTCTCTTACCCATCGTCTTCTAGCAAGATGGTCACTGACCCTCTCCTCTGTCAGGATCTCTCCCAGATGCTGAAAGTTGCTGGTGCCTTTGTCATCTTAGGTGAAAGAGAGAACTTGGGGTTTCTGCCCCTTTCTTTTACAGCCCAGTGAACCTTTGAAGTGGATTCTTCTAAAGACTTCCCCTCAAAGTAAGGTTTATTCAGAGGAAGATTACATGGAGTCTGGTGATGAAGGAGGCTCCATGCTCTTTCTCCCCCATTCTGCGTTTGCTGAAATGCAAATTTGCTGTCTCCTCTCATCTCCCCTCACTCCCCGCTTTCTGGCTGTCCCTGTTTACAATTTATATGTAAATTTGAGGTGTAAACACATTCCTTTGTTTAGGACAGGCCTGTTTAACAACTTTTGCCTAGGCAGGGCTGTGTGGTTTTGAACATATGCTAATAATATGAGACAGGGGAATTTCATAACTTATTGTTATGTGTACTTCTCCATGATAGTATTGACCATGAAGTTATTAGTGTTCAAATAATACTTCACAAGGCATATTTTGTACAAAGATTATTAAAATAGTGTGTAGGGTGTGACGACAAGGGTGATTTTGGTCACCGTACTATAAGTGAATTACTCTCTAAATCACTCAACATATCCCCCAAGTTTTGTGAGTTTATGATCAGACTTTTTAGACTGGAGCCTCAACTGGTATAAATCAGTATAGGCCCATTGATTTCAGTGGAGCAGTTCTGATTTACATCAGCTGGGAATCTGGACCTTTACATTCTGCAGCAGTAGAGGAGATGACGGCTCCCATGAGAGAGGCCTCAGCAGTGGAATGTGTGTTTAACTTTCCAAGTATGGTGTATGTTGCTTATTCAGTGATGTGCTGCCAATATTTTAACAAGGGGAGACCACAAAAATGTCCTCATTTAGCCTGTGATAAACTCTGCATCCCAGCGGGAGGGGGAGTGCTTGCAGAGAGGGGAGGGAGGAGGCTCTGGGGAACATATTCATTTGCTTTCCCATTGAAACAAAACCACTTTCTCATAGACAGGGAAGTAACAACACTTTTCAAACAAACTTATATTCAGTGGCACTTGACTGGGAATGGGTAAACCCAGAGACATTCAGCTTGAGGGTCCATACTGATCTTAACTGCAGGGTTGCAACACAAAAAGGCAGTCCCTGAGGACATGCAGTATCTCAAACCATAAAGGTCTACTCCATCTGCTTACACTCACCCAGTTTTAATTTGTAACTAGCCATTAGTTTCTCCATCCAGGATCCATTTGAGCAATGCTCTTAAACACATGCTGAAGTCTACCCCTGTTCATCACAGCAGCAAAGCACATGCTGAATCCATTGACTTTAATTAGAGTTCAGAACATACTTAAAGTTAAGTATGAGCTTAAGAGTGGTGCTGAATAGGGATGGTTGGCTGAATAAGGGCCAGAGATATTACATAAATCAGCAGCTCCTATAAGATTGTAACATAAGAGGCTACAGTCATTCTTGACACAATTCTATTGACTTCTATAGAGTTATAACAAGGACCCAAAAGATTTATTTACAAGAAATACTAATACCATTTATAAATAGATCCATAGTATACAGTAAAATGCCAGAGAATAATTTAATGACTATTTAATTTCCTTTCATACCGCCAGAATGTTGCAATAATTCCTATGGAGTGAAGCTTGTTGTTTTGAATAAATATGCCTTTGTTTGTCATTCCCCTCCCCATGCCTCTGGCAACTAGTCTGTCTGTCCTTAGAGTATGAGTTCTTCAGGGTGGGAGCTGTGGTTTCCTGAATGTCTGTAAAGTGCCTACATGTTGCGGGTGCTACCATGAACAACAAACTTGTCAGAGAAATGGTGGTAATTATACTCCCAGCTTTGCTTGCTGATGTGATATCTCAGGTCTTAAAGCCAGGCCTGAGAGTTCCCAGACAGCCACTGCATCCTGGCCTCACCCCATGTTGGCTGAAATCTGGTGAGCTGAGAAGCTAGTGGGACTGCTAGTAGTAGAAGCTAGTAGGACTACAGCCTCAGCCAAGGCACCATCCATAGGAGCCCTGATTGGATGATTGCCTGGGCTTCACCGATTGGTCCAACCATGCTATTTAAGACAGAAGGAGGTACAGGAAGTTGTCTGAGCAACAAGGTGGTTTTCTGTTATGGCTGCATTAGAACCTGCTTCATCCCTGCCTTCACTCCTGCTGCAACCGTGCTCCTGCTCCATGCTTGATTCTTGCCTCTCCTCCAGTTCCTTCCCTTACCTCACTTCTACCATCAGTTACTAGTCCTGTCTCCAGTCCTGGCTTCTGACTCTGGCTTGACCCTTGGCTCTGGCATTTGGTATCTGACTCTCAGTTTAGACTCCTGACTCTGACTCTTGTAATAAATAGATGACTCTGGTGCTGACCCTCAGCTTTGTTCCCCAACCTGAATGCCTGCTCTGCTCACTAGTTGTAAGTTGATATAGTGTACTCAGTATGGAGACAAGAAATATTCTGTGAAATAGGTCAAAGCAGGACCGGGATAGTGATAGTTTCCAGTTAGGAAGCTCCTCACATCTCAGAATTCTCTGCAAAGTTATGTGCAAAAGGACAGTGCCACTGGAATGCAGGCAACTTGGATGCAGAACATGTCACCTACATGTTGTGCAGCCAACAGTAGCAGGAGAAATGTAGTCCAAAGGCACAGGGTGAAGAGTGCCATGGATGTTTACGGTTGGGAAATCAAAATGTGCTCAGCTTTGATCTAATTCTGCTTGGGGTGAAGCCAGTGATCAAACTTCCACTGATTTCAGTGGCAGCAGAGTTAAGCCAACACTGAGGACTTTGGAAAAACTGAGCCTCAGTGCCCATATCAAACACCTAGGATCTCAGTTTTTAAAAACTCATCTGAAAGCCCTTTTCACCAGTGGTTCTCAAAGTAGGGGCACTGCTTGTTCAGGGAAAGCCCCTGGCGGGCCAGGCCAGTTTGTTTCCCTACTGCGTCCACAGGTTTGGCTGATCGCGGCTCCCACTGGCCACGGTTCACTGCTCCGGGCCAATAAGGGCTGCAGGAAGGGCGGCCAGCACATCCCTCGGCCCACACCGCTTTCTGCAGCCCCCATTGGTCTGGAGCGGCGAACTGTGGCCAGTGGGAGCTGCAATCGGCCAAACCTGCAGATGCAGCAGGTAAACAAACCGGCCCAGCCCACTAGGGGCTTTCCCTGAACAAGCAGAGCCCCTAGTTTGAGAACCAGTACTCTATACAGTAAACAGCATGGTAGGGTATGTCTGCACAGCAATCAGGAGGCATGATTGCTGCATATGTAGCTTTGATTGAGTCAGTTTGCTAAAACTAGCTGTGTAGCTGTGGCAGCCCAGATTAGCTGCCTGAGTACAGTCCCACCTGGAACCTGTTGTATTAAATTAGACGGAATAAATGTGCCAAAGGTGTTAACATAATGCAGTCACTGTGTAACATTAAACAGTGTTAAACAAGGTCTGGGGTTTGGTATATAGAGATCTCAGCCTGCTTAGTACCATGGCAAACACGTTAAAAGTTCTTTTAACCTTTTGTTAAAGATACAGAAAAGAAAGGAAAACAGTTAAAGCATTTGGAATGTAGTAAATCTCTGTAAGTAAATCTTTCATTTTAACAGCATTTCCTTTTCCCTTTTTCTGGAAAGAGTTTTAGAAGGAAACCCTCCCCCCTTATTTGATAGGCTTAGATGTATCAAAGGTGCTGATAACTGTCCTTTTGGGGGAAAGAGAAGAAGTTAGCTGAGGTGAGCTAGTGCTGTTGTTAAAGCACAATCCCATTTCATCCCAGGTGGTGGTTGAGTTTCAGTTGGAGCCAGGTGATGTTATCTGGATCTTTCTCTCTGGCCCTATCAGGCCAAGACATCCCTCAGGATTAGGATGTAGAAGGTCTGACGTCCTAGGAGCTAATGGGGGTGGCAGCCATGGTGATGAAGTTTGTTTCAGTAGCTTATGTCTTTTCTTGCTTATTTCCATCTCCCCTCAAAGTCAGTCTTTATTTTTTTAGACCCAAAAAGGGAGTGGTGGGTGGAATAACTATCCCCTCATTATTTTGTCCACCAATTAGACCCAATATCTGACATATCAATTTTGGTTCATTAAGTTCTGGTTCCACATCTTCTGTTTTTACCAAGCATAAGTTTAATACAGTCCTTGAGTTATATCAGTAGGCCTTTTTGTGTTGACTAATTCAACTTTTAGGTCTCCTTATTACAACTTTTCCAATCAAGAGTTGTCATAGGTTATCACTACATCTTATGAACTTTTACAAATGTTTTACAATTAAGCTCACAATGGCAGTAAACTTGTTGGCCCGATTTTTCACAACAGACCTTAGGTAGGTACTCTAACCTGTGTTGCCATGGCTCAATCAAAGCTAGTTCAGATATGCCTAAAAATCCTGTCCTGCTTGCTGTGTAAACGTACGCTTGGTCAATTTAGCTACCTTAGAAAAACAAAGAGCTCAGTTGACAAAGCTGGGATTTGAATCTGTGGTTGCAGAGAGTCTAGATTTGTCAAATCTGATGCTTGATGAGTAAGCTATTCCCCTTCTGGTATATGCAGTGATGATGAATAGTTACCAGAAAAGTAAAATAATATTTTCCAATTTTGACACTTTGCAATAGATCATAATGTAACCTGCTGTAACGTGGCCCCTTTCCAAGATATCTCAGCGTTTGTGCAAAAATATCTGGTTTTCACATTAAAATACAATTTGAACACAGTAAGATTTTTAGCTTGGCTTTCCATGTGTAAGTGGAATGAAATCCTTTATTCATTTTTTATTTTAATTGTTGTTTATTTGGGTTACTTTAGCACCAGCTAGACATAACTGAGATTGGGACACCATTGTGCTACATGAACAGTCCTTGCCTTGAAGAGTTTACACTTTAAATAGACAAGACCGAAAAGAGAAGAAAAGAAAGTGCAGCAGAAAGTGATAAAATGACTTGGGTGAAGTCTGTGAATTAAATCCACCATCATTTCTCTCTTTGGGTGACTTACCTTGCCACCTGTTAAATGCTGAACTGTTACTGATTCTGTAGTTGATTAATAGCTTTTCTTTGGTTGCTTAGATTGCTTCTTCATTCTTAATTTGATATAACTGGATGAAAATGCTATCCAATTGGTGCTTCTGTCCTCAGATAACTAAGATTTCCCAGCAATCCTGAATGTGTGGTAAGAAAGTGCTACCTTTGATATAATAATAAGTGGGGTTGTTCAGACTTAACCAACTATGCTCTGGCCACATGAGTAAATGAAGTCTGAGTCCAGGCAGATCTGGGCTGCAGAAAGTAAGTTTTACTTTAGTAGTCTGTTGCTAAATTGTGGATTCTTCCTATACTTTGCCCACATTCGTACAACACCTATAAACTTCAGTTCTTGGTAGGTTCACTTGCTTCCTATGGAGTTGGTAATGGCAAAATTTGCAGTGAGGTTAGAGGTAATTTTGCATATTTATTGGGCAGGAGCAGATTAATGGGTCAGCAGAGCTGAGCCCTACACCTTAAAGTAGTCCCAGAATGTGCAGCACTTGTATCATGGGATTGTAATGCCCGATTGTGATCAATGTCTCCATTAAATCCTTCCCTATGGATGAGGGCATTGGCAGGTGCCTAGCTGGCTCACTGTAGGACATCTGACATATATCCAGCCTTCTTGCATATTCACATTGTACTTTCTAAATCAACACTCCCTTTGAGAGTTTCAATAAAGCAAGAGAGACTGGATTTTTGAGTACACGTGAGCACAGGTACTTAATGAACTTGTTTAATTCTAATCTCTAATGCACCCTCTGTTTGGTCTGTGTGTTCTTTATTGATAAGTTAATGATCTAGATGATGTAACTGGACTTTTCCTTTTCTGATTTAAGAGGATTCATTTTAAAATTTTCTACCCTATTGTCCATGCAAGTTCCCACCAGTTTTCAGTGTTCATTGAGGACTGTAAACCTCAATACAGCCCAACTGTTCAAGCTTCTGAAGACTATAATACATTGGATGTGGAGACAAAGAGTGATGCAGGCTGGAAGGTACCATCAGTATGGTCAGGAAGTGTTATGAAGGCGGGGGATCAATGTCAGCTTTGAAAAGACAGGATACGCTGTCAGTTTCACTGAACAGCTTCTTTGGTACTGGCCCTTTCTCTGCTCGTTTGAGTAACATTTTGCTAACAGCAGCAGACAGGTTGATAAGAGAAGCACTAATAAGTCTCCTTGGGACTTACTGTGACATTCCAACCACCTGAGCCGCCTCAAACATCTACCATTTAAAAAAAAAAACTTGTCTGCCTCCCAAGTGCAGGATTCCCCTTTACAAGCTTCTCCCCTGAAAAAAATAAATGAAATAAAATGAGCCCTGTTTAGGACCAGGATGGGGAAGATTCAGTCCTGCACCAGTAACATTTTTTCTACATATTCACATATCTAAACTTCAAAGTCCAATACCATATGCCCTGCAGGATTTGAAATTAGGGCTTTTCCTATTGAAGAGGGGAAGTGAAACATACAAGCAGTCTGCAGTGCCTAAAGTGTTAGGTGTTTTTTCTGAATGTCTTAAGGTTTCTCAATCATAATTTTCATTGAGTAATAATTATTTTTGCTCTTTAGGAGTGAAGCCTACTGAATTTACAGAGAAACTGTTGGATAGAAAGAAGCACTAGGGCAATAGTAGTACAGTTTGCCCTCTCTTCCCTCCCCCCGCCTCCAACCTCTTTGCTATGGTGTCTCTGCTGGCTGAAATACCACCATCAGGGGGCATCATTCGATCCTCATTTATAGAGTCCATCAGTATCAACCAAAACAGCTCACTTCTGGATTATTGCATCATGGCTTCAGGGGTTAGTATTTTTGTTCTTGATTTAGACCTTCTTACTCCCTTAAAAGCTTTTGTTTGTTGTCTTTTGGTTTATAGAGGCTAATCTGCTTCAAAGATTTCTAAAATTGAGTAAAAATAATATCTTTTAACATACTACGTGTAGTGCATCTTTTGATGAGTACATGCTGGATTTAGAATTTCTTTAAAATCTCATTTTCACTTGATGATGTGACCAGATCATCAGCCATGCCTCCCTCCCCATTCTTCTGATTGCTTATCCCTTACTCCAGGGGGAAACAATCTGCTTCCCCATACCAGATGCAGATTACCTCATCTCTCCTTCCCCCATGCTTATTCAGCTGCACTGACTGAGTTTGGATGGGTGAGTGGAGTCAACACACATCTGCATGGGGAAAGTAGTGGCCTAGCAAAACCTGCTCTCTCCCCTCACCCAGAGTAGTGGTTTGAGGAAGCCACACAAGTGTGGGTTTGCGTCTTATTCCCCTTCCGTCCCTTCACTGCTGCAGAAGGCAGGATCACAAACTGGTCCTGAGAGAAAGAGGACATGACATGGTGCAGACAGGTGATAGGAGAGTGATGAAGGGATGGCTATTCTCAGTTGGCATGTTGAGTATCTGATTCAATTTTGGTAGAGCAGCTCTCTGAGGAAACAACTAGCAATTCTCTCTGGTATGTGCAAACAGAAGAATGTTACGACTGATGTGGCTCTTGCATGATTTGTCGGCTTTTCAGTCCACCTGGGAAGTTATACATTGCTTTTTTTTTTTTTTTTTACCAGCTTGTGTTCCTGGGGTTCATCCTCATTAATCTTTATTTTCAACTGTTCAGAATGATTCAAAAGAGTTTCCTAGAGTACTGGCAGGAACCATGGAACTGGCTAGAAGTGAGTTCTTGTTTCATTGTAAAGCTGTAAAATACAGGTAAGAACGACCTTCCAACTGCATTTCAAATCATATTGCCACATTCTGCCTCAAATGCCCATTGACTTCAATGTCAGATAAGCACCCACATTCAGAGAAGCAATGTAGTTAACAAGGTGGACAATACTCTCTCTTGTAAAAATAAATAAATACTCTCTCTGCAATCACCAGCTCAGTGTGGATTTCTCTTTAGAAAGTTCTGTAGTGGGCTAACCTGAAAACAGGAGAATACTTGTTTCTTCCTTTTGTTGTTTTCATTCTTCAGAATCACAAAGTGAAAGCGAAGTATGGTGCAGTGGTTGGGGCAATAGCCTAGGACTCTAGTTCAACTGCCTGCTCCACCAGAGGGTTCCTGTAGGACCATGGGCAATTCACTTAGCCTCTTTGTGCCTCAGTTCTCCATCTGTAAAATACTTCCCTGCCTCATGGGTGTGGGGTGAGGATAAATACATTCAAGATGGAGGTGCTTAGTTACTATGGTGATGGGGCCACAGAAGTAGCTAAGATGGATACAAAGTGTTCCAGGAACCATGCATTGATAATACCACTGAAATGCAACCACTTCTGGTATACCATACTCAACAACAGTCAAGAGGTAGGAAATTTGTCTAAGGACACCACGCTACCCCTTCTTCTAAAAGTTCCATGGGATCGTTAACAGTGCTGAGGTTCTCCTGGTAGCTGCTGAACAATTTTAAATCCTTTTGAAGGCAATGGGGAGTGACTGGGCTTAGTAGAGCTGGTCGAAATTTTTCTGACAGAACTTTTTTTCATCAGAAAATGCTGATTTGGCAAAATGGAAATGTTCTGCTGAAAAGTATTGATTTTGTGGACTATTTCCAATGAAAAATTATTGAAATGTTCCATTACAATAAAAAATTAAATTTAAAAACATAATATCAACATAAAAATAAAATTAAACATATGAAAATATTCTAAAAGTGAAAATTTTTCTGCAACCATGTAATATAATAATATGAAATACTTTGGAAAGGTTGAAGTGAAATTTCATGTTCACTTTTCCCTAAACAAAATTTCAGAATTTTGTTTGGAAAATTTTGAATTTTTTCATTCCAATTCTGAATGAAAAAATACAAGTTTCAGAATTTTTTACAGAATGAAAATTTCAGTGTTCTATCCAGCTCCCAGGAGAAGCTCCCTTTAATCAATCATCCTTTTGTTTCAAATATGTTTTAGAATTGCACCTAGCAGAGTCCTTTATTTAAAAATAAATAAATTAACGTGTTTTTTTTTTAATTTTACAGTTCTCTCGTTGGACTTCGTTTTTTTCTACTACATATTCTACGTTTATCATTTTGTTCTTGTTGTGAGTATGATTGCTCAGTTTCATAAGGAATTTTTCTTGTAATTGTATTTGTAGACCCAGTTTTATCTCCCATAAGGATCTGATAAAAAATGCAGTGCAAAACTACAAGACAAGTAGCTGTGTAATATGGTATGGTCTGCACTGATGCATCTCTTTGTGATGTGCTCATCACTGTAATATCTGAGGTACTTGTGTTATGGTAACTATGTAAATCCCCTGTGCATCCTGAAAATAAGACCCCTAAAATGTAAGAGATGATTCCTAGATAAACTAAACTCAGAGTCTATCTTAAATAAATAAAATATCCTTCTGCTTGAAATTCAGTCTGAATGAGCTCCCTCTTAAAAACTCCCTGTTCCCTATAACATCTTAAACGGTTGGGTTGCCTTTTTTCCTTGTTTGGAGGGCAAGTCTCTCCTTTGATTTCAGTTCAAATAATGTGTTTTATTGTTTGAAGTAGATATCAGGAAATATAAAAACCTAAAAAATAGCCAGTGGTTTTTGTAGTTAAAAGTAGGAGTGGTCAAATTTTTCTGTTGAAACTGCTTTTTGACAGAAAATTGGATTTTTGACTAAATGAAATTTTTCACAAAAACTTCCTCATTTGGAAATGTAATCCAACTAGGCAGCCTGATCTGCAAAGGAGAATGGGTGTGTGAGGCGCTGCAAGCATAATTTGGAATAGAAATATTTCAGTTTTCTTTTTTTTTTCCCCCTGAAAACATGACAGGGAAAAAAAAACATTTTCTGAACAGTTTTAGTGAAAACTATTTTCAGTGCAATACAAAGACTGTATACCATGTGAATGGAACAATGGTTTGTGTTAATCAATGTGAAATACAGCAGACTAAAGCAAACTCATCATTTTTATGTCAGAGAGGGATCACTGTTTTGAGTGGGATAATTTTATTCCTCTTGTTGATAAAGTGCATATGTCTTCTCCGGGTTCAAAAAGCACTGGTCCCTTGCGTGATGATGTTATGACTTTGCTGCTCCAGTGTAAACAGAACATGGGTGAGGAGCTCTCATCATAAATATGTTTTCTCTGGTAGAATTTCTGTTCAGCAGAGCGGTTCCAATTTGATATCTATGTTCTGTTCTATTAGTATGGGTCAGCTTAGGGTTTTTTCTTCAGCTAATGAGCTAGCAGGCAGCACCCCCCGTATAGAAAGCAGCTGTGAAGTGACTACCTGCACTCCACAAATACAGGGCAGGGAGTGATTGCCTGTGCTCACCCCCACTGAGAGGAGGCACATCTGAGCTGAAAGGCTACAGTGGATGTAGCTGCAACTGCCCATGAACACATCCCCACACAAGTCTCTATCTGTTTCTCGCTACTAGGAGTACTGTCTGCCGCTTAGGTGGTGTCCATCTTTTCCTTTGCTCACTGTGTCTCTTAGATATAATAGAGCCCTACAGCAGTGGGAAACACAATGAATGTTGTCTGCATTGGGCCCTTGCTTACTTTTCCTTGATATCTTCATTTTGATTTTGTTTTTTTTTTTTTAATTAAGGATTAAAATGCTTTATGTGAATCAGGAATGAGAGGGTTGGAAACAGAAATGCGGATTTCCCAAAACCCAGCAGGGTCCACCTTAATATACCATAGTTACCTATAGGTCAGTGATACTCGGACGTCAGTGGTTCAGGAGCCAAACTAGTGATCAACATTACCCAAAAGAGCCACAGTAGTGTGAATTCATTGTTTCATTTACTACAGTACTATTCATATTTAAACAGTATGACGGGAAATATTTTGTGTGTCTTTGTACATGTGTGTACTATTCCCACAGCAAGTAAGTTAACAACTTAGTGCACATTGATAACTTCATTGGGTAATAACATAGTAAAAGCATCCTGATTGGTTAATAACTTAGAGTGCTTAATAATGAAATCACACACTGGTTTAATATCATGTGCTGCAAAGAGCTGCAGGAGACACATTAAAGAGCCACTTGGGAGTCGCAGTCTGAATATCGCTGCTGTAGGCCCTTTAAACCAGCCACCGTGTCTTCCTGGATGAAATACTGATGGAAGTGATACTTTTGGAAATGTGTGAAATGGGTAGGCCACAGAAAAAATTACAACCTATGCTCCAGCCTCTGAAATATAACCCTGTGTTTTGCGGTGCCTATTTTTCAATCCAGCCAACCTCATTCAAACCAGCATAACTAAATCAGTTACTGTACTCTTCATCTGTCTTTAATTTTCAGTCTGAAAAGAAGAATGTGGCCCTTTTTTGTGTTTTTCTTAATGAGAAATTCCCCATTGGTTTCTGGCAGCTGGCAGATACTGTGTTTATGGTGGCCCGCTCATATCTTGTAAGGTTGCTCCTGCCCATTTAGCAGCATAACGTGTTCCTTTCAGACATTGCTCTAGCATTTCCTGGGAACTGTTGAGATGAAAACCATGTCCTCTCTGTGCAAGTCCAACCAGTTCTTTGCAGTTTGTTGTTATGGAACTTTTTTCATAATCATGGCAACATTGTGGACTGGAATGGTAAGTATTTTATGTTTTAAAAGTGAACTTTTGTGAAACGCACTAGACAGCAATTTAGGGTCAAACTTTTCTCTGATTTTCACTCTAGTTTTGTACTCAGTAGTAGTTGCAGTATGCTATTTTTTTTTACAGTATCATTTAAACTATCCAAAAATAATTCACTAGAGGTGGGCTGAAGAGGCAGGATTGGGGTCCAGACTCTATCAGACCAAACAACCAAACCAAGAAAAGCCACTGTCCACTTTCTTAAAACCCTGAAATGTTATGGTATATATATGATGGACGAATTTGTATAAGTATTACATTTCTGTAGTTTAATAAATAAAAATGATCTCTTAATTATTTAGTCAAATCTATCTTCCTCTGGAAAGCAGTTTCATAAATCCCTTCTCTTCAGTTGAGTGCTGCTCTTTTTGAATCTTCCAGTTAGAAATATATCAACCTTTTAGTGTTAAGATAACTATTGAAAGGTTAGGAAGAGGAAATATATCTTTACATTGTCATTTTTTGAATATTAGAATTTAGAATGTGGTTGCAAGAAAACATGTTTGAAGTAGAAGATTTAAAATTGATATTTTGTTGTGGAAATACTCTTTTAAAATCTATTCATATTTTGATTAAGAAGTTCTAGCTTCCAGTTTGGCTGGATTGGTACAAAGGCCTAAGAAGAATCTCAACCCATTAGTACATTGAGCATTTATTGATCCTTTGTTTCTCTTTACCAGCTGAAGGGGGTACTCATCACTTTTGCACAAGATGCAAAGAAATCCTTTCAAAATTAGCTCTTGGTGACATTGAGGGAAGTCACTCTCTGCACTTGTGGGAAGATGTCCTTCATTGGTCAACAGAAGCAAAAATCAGCTGATGGCAACTCTGTGCAGCCTGGCAGTGTAAGTAAATCTAATGCTGTGAATTTCTCATTCCAAAACTCCAGGTATCTCCAAAGCTCCATATTAATTATAAAGAGGCCAAATTTTCTTTGCAAATATAAGTTAGGAGAGTTACACTAGCAGAGAATTTGGCCCAAGATCTTTCTCCTTACCATTTCTTCATCCTCCATCTGTGCTTATGCAGCAGAAACACAAAAATACTACGTGATAGCAGTATGCTGTGATAGACATCAACACCAGTGTTAACGGATCGAGTTTAATAGGATGCTACTGAATCTATTAGGTAAAAACTCAGTTATGGCATATCAGCTGCATTTTCCAGTACATACCATATAGCATGTATGTAAAATTTGATGCTTGACTGTAATAAAAAGTGAAGCTCAGTGTGACAGTTTCCTCCTTGGATGCCACCTGGAACTGGGGTACAACTGAGACCCCCTGACTCACTAGTCTGAGCTCTCTCTTTTACTGTACTGCTGTGACAAGCTGTGAAGCTCTCTCCAGGCTCCAGCCTACACTTTCACCAGCACACATACAGGTAGGGACACACCCAGCTGCAGTTACATGCAGATGCTCTGACCAGCTACTGCATGGGTATTTCCCAGCTACTCAGGCACACACCCCCTCTGGTGTGTAACCCCCAAATTATACTATCTTGTGCTGCACAGGGAACTACACAGTGTAAGGTCATGAAATTCACCACCTCCCTCAATGTGGAGAGGAATATACCACAGCTTTCTGCCCTGAGTTATGACTCCCACACACGGGTTTTAGATAAAACCGAAACCAAGTTTATTAACTACAAAAGATAGATTTTAAGTGTCTATAAGGGATAGCAAACAGATCAAAGCAGATTACGTAGCAAATAAACAAAAAGCGCAAACTAAGCTTAATATACTACATAGATATGGATATGAATAGCAAATTCTGACCCTAAGTGAAGATACAAGCAGGCTGCAGATTTTTAGGGTGCAAGCTGCCTTGCTTACAGCTTGGAATCCCCAGGTGTTCTATTCAAAGCCTGAGTCCAACACTTCCCCCAGTTCAGTCTTTGTTCCTCAGGTGTTTCCCAGGAGTCTTCTTGGGTGGAGAGTCCGTGAAGAATCCCGGATGATGTAACTCCCCTGCCTTATATAGCCTTTGCATATGGCATGAACCCTTTGTTTCAAAGCTTTGTTCCCAAGCCAGTCAGTGGAAAAATACTGACATCCCAAGATGGAGTCCAGCACCAGGTGATCTAGTCACATGTCCCTGTAATGTCACAGCAGCCATTTTTCTGAGGATGTCTGTAGCATCCTCAGGAAGGCTCCCTAGGTGGGAGATAAGCTTCTCCTAAGGCCTATTGTTTCTTCCTAATGGCTCATTAACCTGAATGGGCCCATCCCAGCCAGCCATCTAGACTGAGAGCGTTTTGCCTCATGGGCATTGCCTAAGAATAGCTACATGTGAAATAGATGCATAGTCAATATTCATCCCTTTGGATACAAAAATGATACACGGGTACAAATAGGATAATCATATTCAGCAAATCATAACCTTTCCAATGACATCTCACATACTCTTCTTGCATAAAATACATCATAACTATGTCAAAATCATATCATAATATTACTGTGAAGAATATGGGGTGCAGTGTCACACTCAGATGTCTCAGTTGCCACAGTGCAGCAAATGTTGGTAGATATGGAATTCTAAATGGTGACCACTGTTTCTTTGTTTTTCCCTTCAGAATTTCTATCTGGATGAGTTTGAAAATCTGACCGATGAGCTGCTGTTCAGAATCAATGCATTTCTCCAACAGGCTTCACTGCTCCTTCCCTGCCAAGCCCCCCACCATCCCCCATCCCCACATACACACTTACAAAGAGGAGTGGGGATGAAGAGGATGAAAACTCTTTAATGGCTCACTCTGATTATTCCGACAGTCAGGCATCGGAAAGGCCAAAGGCAGTCTGAATTTAGGTTACTCAGCTGAACACATTGAAATCACTTAACGTATTAGATAATTCTCCCCAAGGAAAGTACTCTGGGAAGTGAAATCCTTAATGTTCACAGTCCAGCTGTCAAGTGTGTGCACCCTTGTTTGCAAAGAGCTATTTTTAATGTAATACTATGGCTAAAAATTAATCACGTAAAATTTAATCACATAGAAGTCAACAATTCAAAATTTGGTTTTCAGAACTACTTTAATTCACATGCCTCACACATAATGGGCCCGTTCTCAGCTGTTATAAATTGGCATAGTTCCATAGACATCAATGGAACTACCTGGATTTACCATCAGCTGAGGGTCTGGCCCTGTACTAAGAGGGTGAATGAGGTAGAGCAGGATATCAGGTTCCTAGTAGGATGATTAGAAAGGCTAGTTATTGTGAAAACAGTGGGCCAGATTCTCTGATGCAGGACCCCTGAGTTGGCAAAGGTGATTTAAACCAGCTTTGCATTCCCCCAGACCTGGAGCTGCTAGGGATGGCTTGGCCCCTGGAATCAATTTGGAGCAACTCAAAGCTGCACTAAATTTATGCCTGGCTGGTTATGGCCCATAGCAGATATTTCAGAACTGCAAATCAACAAGATGCAGCATCATCCTGAGTGTGTTTCCTCTCCCCTAGCTACGTCCTCTCTGCCAGGGCCAGGAGCAACTACACAAGAGGAATCCTCCATTGTCCAGATTCATCAGGCTTACAGCTGCTTTGCCACAGAAAACTGATGCCAAGTGGCTGCAGTGCAGCCACGCATCTCCCCTTGTCCAGGGGTTAGTATGTGTAATGTTGCAGCTGACGACCTCCACCATAAAAGTGCATGAAGGGTTTGGTCTCTAGGCTCCAATTAGTGCATGGGCTTACAGGCCAGGGGTAGAGGTTTATTCAGAAGAGTGAGGTTCCTGGCCCATAACTGAACTGCTGATTAGCAATTTTTTCCTTATGTCTACATTTTAAAGAATTTGCCACTTGATGAAGATCATAGAATACAGAAAGCTGCTAAGGTTGACAGGAACTGTTCAGGTTTCAGAGTAGCAGCCGTGTTAGTCTGTATCCGCAAAAAGTACTTGTGGCACCTTAGAGACAAACAAATTTATTTGAGCATAAGCTTTCGTGAGCTACAGCTCACTTCATTGGACGCATGCAGTGGAAAATACAGTGGGGAGATTTTATATACACAGAGAACATGAAACAATGGGTGTTACCATACACACTGCAATGAGAGTGATCAGGTAAAGCGAGCTATTACCAGCAGGAGAGAAAAAAAACCAAAAACCTTTTGTAGTGATAATCAAGGGGGTTCCAAAGAGGATGGATCTAGACCAATGGTTCCCAAACTCGTTCCGCCTCTTGTGCAGGGAAAGCACCTGGTGGGCCGGACCAGTTTGTTTACCTGCTGCGTCCACAGGTTCGGGCGATCATGGCTCCCAGTGGCCGCGGTTCGCTGCACAAGCGGCGGAACAAGTTTGGGAACCACTGGTCTAGATCCATCCTCTTTGGAACCCCCTTTCAGGTAGTTGAAAGAAGCTATCAATTCCCCATTCATTCTTTTCTTCTGCAGACTAAATAATCCCAGTTCCCTCAGCCTGTCCTCATAAGTCATGTGTTCCAGCCCCGTAAGCAATTTCGTTGCCCTCCGCTGGACTCTTTCCAATTTTTCCACATCCTTCTTGTAGTGTGGGGCCCAAAACTGGACACAGTACACCTCATGAGGCCTCACCAATGCCGAATAGAGGGGAACAATCATGTCCCTCTATCTGCTGGCAATGCTCATACTTATACAGCCCAAAATGCCGTTAGCCTTCTTGGCAACAAGAGCACACTGTTGACTCATATCCAGCTTCTCATCCACCATAACCCCTAGGTTCTTTTCTGCAGAACTGCGGCCTAGCCATTCGGTCCCTAGTCTGTAGCAGTGCATGGGATTCTTCCTTCCTAAGTGCAGAACTCTGCACTTGTCCTTGTTGAACCTCATCAGATTTCTTTTGGCCCAATCCTCTAATTTGTCTAGGTCCCTCCATATCCTGTCCCTACCCTCCAGCGTATCTACCTTTCCTCCCAGTTTAGTATCATCTGCAAACTTGCTGAGAGTGTAATTCATGCCATCCTCCAGGTCATTAATATTGACCAATAACAAGATTAAATGACTCCAGAGCATGAGTCAGTCACCATTTCCAGCACTGTCTGTAGGTTCACTCACAGGAATACCAACTTCCAGGGTTGTGTTTCCTGGAATTCATGCAAAAAACATACAATGGCTGTAGACAAGGAGTAGCCTTATTACATAACACAGCTGTCCTAATCAATAACTGTCATGCTTCAGGACATAAAATGACAAGCAGCTAGGGTCTGAGGGAATTTTCCACCCTGGTACCACATATTATTGCACATTTTTTTCATTATGCAGTGTGTACTCCTTCTACTGAAGAATCCAGCATTGGCCAATGTTAGGTACAGGCTATTGCACTAAATACCATTTCATAGATTTAGGTGAACCAGTAAATCTGTTGCATCCTCTGGTCCTGATAGTGGTCTCAGGTACTCCAGTGTAAATCCATCTGTTTGTGTAAATATATCTGTTCTTTGCAGTTCCCTTTCAAACAGTCCAAGAACTTTTGAGTTTTTGCTAGTTAATTTAATAGTATGTCTAGCACGTACTATTTTGATAGCTGCAATATCAGGTTAAGCTTGAATGAAAACAATTAGGTATGAGAGTGCAGAGTAAACTTGCAACATAGAAATTTAGCAAAAAGGGGAAAAAATTCTTTGTTTCCGGAATGGCGTGTGAATCAGTTTATTAGCTGCCCAGCCATTTTCATTATTAGTAGCATGACAATTGCTTGGTCATTTCTAATTTAATAGGATTTTATCTAGATCTTGCCTTGGACTTGAAACAGTCCAACAATGTCAGCTACAACGTAAAGGTAGCTCACAAGCGGATTCATTCAGGGTTTCCGAGGAATACAGTTCAAATTGGTAACAGTCAACCAGCAATGTCTGCCCATCAGACCATAACCATGAAGCATCCCACTTCAGAGAGAGGATTTCGAGTGGAGCTTTTCTGTAGAGCAACTCAAGCAAAAGTGTCAGTGACCTCCATGTCAGATGCCATTAGTGTGTCACAACAGAACTCATGGAATCAAGGAGACATGAATCCAGATTGCTATCACCTGACAAAAATGGGAGATGCTTTGCCTCTTGTGTTATCTGGGACTCGATATCCAAAAAAGCAGTCTTCATGGGTGTGGCACAAGGAGAGCGGAATGAACAGCCAGCCCTCTTGTGCACCAGCTAGTGCATCTGATAAAAGTTGCAAGCTGCTCAGACATTCCTCATTGAGCCTTTGGAGACCACTAATGCAGTGCACTAAAGACGACTTCTGTAACTCTGTGCTTGAGAGCCTGAAAACAGTTAAGGGACCAGCATCTCAGCGAGTCAAAAGTGTAAATCAAGTATCAAATTCTACACGTTCAGACAAGGTCAAGAGAAAGCAAAGGGAAGGCAAGTATGTTGGAGGAGAAACCAGTGAAAATGGAGGGACAGAAAAGAAAAAAAAATGGATCAGAAATTTTCATGCTGCCCAATGAGGAAAGTGTGCCATGTCAGTCAAAGTCATTGAAAACAATGGGAGTAGCTGGGTGCTCTGATTTTTTTTTTTGACCCCCTACCATATAGTCATGATAAATAAAAATAAACACATATTCATAGCTGGTGAATGATGCTGAATTTAATAGCCTTGACAGACAATAATTCTCTATCGATTCATGGAACAGACAGTCCTCCCAGCACTCCCCCATCAGTGTATCTCAGTTATCACCTACTCCAGTCTTTTTACCTACTGAATTTTTTTTTCTGGCAAGGGTGCCAATTAGTGTCTGTTTTGCTAAAAGTTTCTATGTTCTGGATGCCTTTTCACTGGGAACTCGACTGAGATCATGAGCCCCATTCACAATGGCAACTGAATAACCACTAGATTATAACTGTCATTTTCTACCAACCTTATTTCAATTAGGACAGCTCACGCTGATGTAAAAAGTTTGATGTTGCATGGGGGCTAATGTTTAGTCCATTTCTTAAATCGCTATTTATCTTTCTTGACTTCATTGTTACAATCTCATTGTGCTTCTTGTCTAGCAAAATTAAACAATCTAAATTAAGCAAATTAAATTAACTCTCCTTTTTAAATAATTACTCTTGGTTAGTATGATAGAAATCAACTAAACGCAATAATCTGGGCCTTAGGAGACCTGTATTTTATTGAATTTGTGTTTTTAAAGAAAGACTCCCAACCACAGTGATTCTGTTTTGTTCAGTGAATAACCTTCACTTGTTTTCATTAGCATTCACTTCTATTATGCTTCCTGGGCAGGGATTTGTTAACCCTTTGGAGACTGCTGACCTACATAGCTTCCTAAATTCTCATTCAGTCTGGAGAATACCAGTATCCTCAGGTTTAAAATAGCAAATCAAAAGGAGTTTACTTTGAGTGTGTGTTTGCTTAAAAAGCAAAAGGTCACAAAATACTGAGTTGCTATATGATATTGGAGTCTTGAACGATAATCCTACAGATAGAGTGTTTTATTGCAAGTTATACTTACAGTTCGTAAGTCTAGCATAGTTGGTCTTTTTCTCTCAAGACTTATAGGATGAGACATTCTATAAGATTCTGGGTTGCTCTGCTTTGATGTGAGGTTTTTATGGAGTTTCTAAGTATTGTGAATTTTTTAAAAATGAATTGAAAGATATTCTGTTTAAAATAATCAGTGACTTCTCTGTATTTATGAAAATCTAATAAAAATAAGTTTAATTGGAACATGATATTGTAGTCAAGAAGACTGAGCACAAGACTGGGTGCCAGAACACACCAGGGTTCTGTCCCTCAGTCTGCTTGGTGACCTTGGGTAAGTAACTTGCACTCCTCATTTGCTGGTTCTCTATCTGTATAAGGGGCATAATTGTACTTACCCATTATTGTAAAGCACTTTGTCTGCAGGTGCAAAAAGCACTGTATAAGTGCTCCTTATTATTGTGTGTCACACTACAGCAGGCACTCTGCATAGAACAGTGTTGCCCAACTTTTTCTGGTCATGCTCCCCCTTACCAGTAATGTCTGCACCCCTTCTCCATTACTGGACAGTTGGCTCAGCAGGGGAGCTGGGGACAGAACTGGAGCTGCCAGGCTGAGAGGGAATGAAGGCAGAGCTGGCCTGGGGGCGGACCAGGGAACGGAGCTGTGACTGGGGCTGGAGTTGGGGCTGGGGCCAGGAGTGGAGCCGGGGATAGGTGCCGAGCTGGAGATAGGGACAGAGCAGGTCTGGGTGGTGCCCCCTCCCCAGGCCCTGCCGCCCCCTCCCCAGGCCCTGCCACCCCCCTACATTCTTCTGTACCCCGTAGGGGGGCATGCCCCACAGTTTGGGTATCACTGGCATAGAAACCCCTCCACTATATAGATGGCAAGTGGATTTGCTTTGCCATGGGCCCAATCCATTTCAAACTCTTTCCAGCACATAAAGCCTTTTTTATGGAGAAAGTTAGTATGTAATCAGACAGAGCCAAATATTCTAAATGTGGCCTTAATTTGTATATATGTACAAAGAGTAGTTTGGGCACTTTTCAAGCATTCACCAAAATGCTGTACATTGGTATCAAATTATACACTGTATACTATGTGACAGTGTGATCATATGCTAAACCACAGTAGCAAAATAACAGCATGCAGCTCTTTATGATGAGCAGTGGGACATAAATGTATGTCAGCTTACTCAGAGTTTTGGTTAAATTAGGTATATTTTAAGGCTTTATTTATATTCAGATTGTTGTACAGTAATTACAGGTACCTGAAAGGCTGATGGTCAATATTTAAGGTCCAGATATCTGAAGGTCACTTTTAGGCATTGGCTTTTGTTTGTTTATTAATCTTGCTGTGAGGGTGCTCCCCAGACTGGCCCTGAATTAGTCCAGATGGGCCCAATCAGCCAATTAAGCTGCAAATGGGAAGATGTAGGCTGAGTGGAGGTGCTAATTAGGAGGAAGTTCACCTGTGAGGGAACAGGCAGAGCTTCTATAAAGCTAGAAGGCTGGCAAGAGGGTGAGAGGTCATCTGTAGCCTCTCTCCCTGAGGTAAGAGAGAAGAAAGGGGTGATAGGAAAATCCTCTTGAGGTATTTCTAGGAGGCCAAAGAGAGAAGGGTCTGACTAGGAAGACTGGAGAAAAAGAAGCTTAAGAAAGCATGGCAGGAAATAGTTCAGGGAAGAGAGCAGAAAGGGTGATGAAGTCCCAGAACTTAACTGTTTGCTGTTAGGCCCTGGACTGGAGCCCCAAGTAGAGAGCAGGCCTGGGTTCCCCTGCTATCCATTGCAGAGTGGTATTGCTAGAGGCAGTGAATTGGAAGACTGCCTAAGTCATTACGGGAGTGATATAGCCCGGGCAGGACTGCCTGATGTTGCTTGTTCAAAGGGCCTTGGAAGAACTCCTCCAAAAGGGAAATCAAAGTGAGCTGTCCAGAGGGCTGAGTCATGAAACAGCCGTACTGTGGGAGGGGGGGAGAGCTGCAATGGTAGAGAAGAAGAAAGGGGGTGCTGAACTGTCTGGAGTTAGTTTCCAGAAGGGGGCATGACCAAGTGGTAAGTAAAGCAACCTAAGACACTTGCAAGACTTTCTCAGCTCTTCGTAGAATCCTGAGCATCCCTCCTTCTTCTTTTCTACTTATCTTCACAGACTGGGCATCATAGTGACCCACCGTGAGGCTGGCTACTCCCTAAGGAGCTTATCACTGCTGTAATGGTAAAAAGGTCATCTTCTACAGTGCAGGAATCAGAGTTTGGTTTTCAGTCTCCTAGGTCAGCAAGTGCAGTAGAAGGAGCAGGACAGGGGTTCCCATGGTGGGATGCTGGGAGTTTTGAGGGCAAGGGGGAGTAATCAGAAAAACGATAGATTTCTTGACTACCTTAGAGGAAAATGATGAATTCTCAGACACTGGCAATAACAAAACCAGAGTGATGGCTGGCTCATTGGCCCTGCCAGCTCCTTGGTTTTATTTCAACAGTAATCAAGAGAGGTAAACTTTTTCAGTTAAAATCAGAAAAGAGCTTCACGTCAGCTCTTTTCCCCCGCAAGCAAATCTTTGGAGCTAAATAGTGCCCCCACTCCTGTGAATGGTGTTGGATGCTGAGCACATTTATCTGTGGTACATGTTGTGTTCTTCAGCATTAAAGAAGTTAAAATGAGGCTTGATTGTGTTTGTAAACAGATTTAAAGAACCAAACAATTCTCCTATTTTTCCTGAATTGCCTGTGTCAGTGGTGCTTTTGTGTGCCCCCCTCCCCTGCTTACCACCCTCCCCTGCAGCGGCTTCACTTAATGTACACTTTATAGTGACTTTTCACAGTGGTTAGTCTTGTCACTGATTCCCAAGAATAAAGAATTGTTAGCTTCTCCCAGATACGTAACATGTCCTCTGTGTAATTATGGGAAACCTGAAAGCATAGCAGTCTCATGACTGAATAACATCAGCACTCAGAAATCCAGGGAGAAAAGTAGAACCAAATTCTCTGTGTTTTCTCCAACTCATGGGAGGTATTACTCCCTGAAACTTTGTGTCTGTCTTTCAATTTGGCTATCATGTAAAATTATTTAAATTCCCTACCCTGCTCTCTGTACTTCAGCATAGGCCTTTCTTGAGTTGCCTTTTCTTTCTTTGTGGAGAAAATAAATTCCTATATTTTTAATCTCAATTTTCCATAAAAAAAATCAGGTATTACATTTAGCATTTTCATAGTTCCAGCAATAGATTTATAATGCTTTGTTTAGGGGCGTGAGCATGGTCACCATTTTAAGATGGGTGGTGCGGGGAATAAATCACAGAAAAAACACTGTGTTTTGCCTAAGTTTACAAGGTGAGTGAATGGCAGAACAGGTGCTAGAACCAAGGCTTTTGACTTACATTTCACTGGGCTATCGGAGAAGGGTCCAAACTACCTTAAAGCATGGGAATACATTAAGATCCATCTCTAATTTAAAGTTTGAATTTCTTTTTGATTTAACTTGTTGCTGAAAATTTGTTCGGCATTTCCAAAAAATACAATTACCTCCTGCTTTGGGACAACTGTAAAACGTGAAACATCCATCCTCAGGCAGGTCCCAAGCACAGATGCTTTCAGAATGTGAATATTTCAGGAAGTTGACTTGCTTTGCATTTTATCATCAGCTGCTATCTATGGTACTATCTGATACTGCATTACCATATTATGTGAGCACCACACAATCTTTAATATATTCTCATGGTACCCATCAGGTAAGACAGTATAATTATCCCCATTTAACAGATGAAGATTGAGGCACAAAGGGACTAATGATGGGATCCATAAAGGGACGTAAGCATTGCAGGACTGAGCATTACAGTGCCTACTTCTAGACACCTGGAAAATCACAGGATCCACAGTGATCCACAAAGCCTGAATTAGGTGCCGAGGTTCCGATGCCATGAATTGGGAGAGATGGAGCCTTAGCATGTGATCCACAAAGTCAGCATGCTGGGTTGGGAACTGCCTACACTAAACAGTGTGAGGAGATGTGGATGACACATATGTCTAAAGCCCCACCTCTCTCTTGGAGCGAGGTGCCTAAGTTCAGGCTGCAGGGAGGTATGCTGATTATCCACAAATTGGTGGAAGATAGGTGGTACTCTACCTAAGTGGGTGGGGCCCAAAACAATACAGCTGGGTTGGAGGGGGAACTCCCTTTAACCTTTAGAGCTGTGGATGTGGGAGACCCTGCCCCCCCGCACCCCCCCCCGTTCAAGTCTCCCCTCCACCTGATGAGAAGGGATTTGAACAGTGATATGCCACCTCTCAGGTAAGTGTTCTAACCACTAGGCCATGAGAGAGTCTGAGGTAGGTCTCCCTTAATCTCTCCTGTTGAAATTGTTCCACTTCAATACTGTCCTTCTGCTCTGCTTAATATTAAGCAATCTATAGGTCCAGAATTAGGACACTCAGCTGTTGAAATTCTTTCTCTCAAGGAAGAGAGACTTGAACCAGAGGTCTCCCACGCCCTGGGTGACTTCCTTATCCAATAGGCTAAAGGCTATAAGGGATGTCCTCCCCACCCTCCCTGCCTATTTCATGTCAACTTGCCTGAGGGGCCCAGTTCTGAGCATGCCTACTAGATTGGGCTCTGCATGTCAGGTAGGCAGCTGAATGCCTGTCTTCCCCAGGTTGTGAATTGCTCTGGGGCTTAGGAGCACAGCACACATGTGCATGAGAGAGAGTAGAGGGAGGCAACAGTGCACATGCCCAGAGGCAGGAACATAGGTGCCTCGGGAACTTTTACTGCAAACACTCTCACTGAGTGAGTTTAGGTGCCTACAGAGTTGGACAGCAGCTGAGCAAGAGTTTATGGATCATAGTGGTGCTTAGAGTGACCAGACAGCAAATATGAAAAATCAGGACTGGGTGAGGGGGTAATAGGAGCCTATATAAGAAAGACCCAAAAATCGGGACTGTACCTATAAAATTGGGACATCTGGTCACCCTAGTGGTGCCTAAAAATGGGACTAAGTACCTAAGTGGATCGCACCCTAAGTTACTTGCCCAAATTCCTCAGGACATCTGTAACGAAGCAAGGAATTGAATCCAGGTCTCCCCAGCCCTAGGCTACTAACCTCAAAATTGGACCAGCCTTCCTGTCTATTCGCTACGGAAGGGAGTGGCTTCTAGATAGAAACAATAATTTAGATGAGCAATTGTTCTGTTTATAGAGGTGGGTCACTGGCCAAATGCCTGGGTTGGGGTAGGTTTTCTGGAAGGTGAATCAACTGTTTCATGAATGTGCATAAAATAAGATCGGGAAGGTGTAATATGTTACTTTCTTCTGGCTCATGATCATGTCAGTTATACCACGTTAGACTCAGACTCCTTTATACATCGCTAATGTACAGCCCTTTATACATCACCTCTGACTCTGAGCCATCAACGCTAGTTGTGCCCAGAACTTAGAAAAAGTGAAAGTAAAAATAAGTGGGGTTAGAGAGTACTTAACTTATGACCTTCTGGAAGTTGATTTTCCTGCTATGCTCCTCTCAGTAATGTCACAGAGATTTAGATCCCTTAGTCCCACTTATCAATATCTCACTTACATATCTCCTTGTATTTGGCCCTATGATTTCAGCTCCTGGGTCTATAATTAAGTTGGACAGTCTCCCTACCCTGGAGCACCAAGTCAAAATGAACAGCGGCTGCAGCTTCAGGTTTTGTATACAATAGAATTACTCTCTCTACCTTAGCGTCTATTGACTGCTTACAACAGCACCCTGCTGGGCTGGATGGTATCTGCTGGCATCGGCTTTAAGTAGCTTGTCTCTGGTTCAGGCTGGGCACCGGAATATACTTCTGATTCTCCATTGGGTAAAGCAACGTGTACATCTAGGGCGAATGAACTACACTAAAGCTGTTCTCTTTAAGTGGGGACTCTAGCTTCTAGGAACAACTTGAGTTGAGCTGCAACCTCCCAGCATCAGTCAACTGACTAATTAGTTTAGAAAGGTAGTAAGTGCTGTACAAATAAAATGGTGTCCTGGATCATGGCTAGAGCTCGTACATGCTATGGTAATAATAAAAAATGAAGGGGGTGGTTTCTTCTCTGATTTTGGAGGAGTTTTAGGACCACAAAGTGCTATAGTCCTTGTGAGGAGAGAAGAGATAAGCACCATTCGTTCCTTGTTTGTATCACTCAAACATGCATGTACTAGAAAGGGCTCCTTACAGCAGAAGTAGTAACACAAAAAACTTCAATGTCAATGGAAAACCTGCAAGATCTTGGAAAGGAAAAGGGAATGGATCTTCTTTCAAAGATCGCTAAAACAAAACAGAGGTCACAACAAATCCCATTCTCGGTAGTATAAATTCATATATATACTTTTTAAGGCAAGACCACCTAGTTTGGCCTCCTGCTTAACGTAGACCATTGAAACACACTGAGGGATTCCAGCATCTAGCCCATAATTTCTGCTCAAGTTATAGCATCTGTTTGAGAAAGATCCAGTCTTGAACTGAATTCCTTGAAAACTACCTACCCCCTGTCCCCCCAACACATGAGCAGGCTAAAGCAGAAATAAGACTCCATATTTACTGAACAACCTATGACATGGCAAACAGAGAAAATATGGAAAAGTTAGTTTGTGTCACAATTGAAGTAAATATATTCTGTATGGGGGAAGTTTGCTGTCTAACTTACACTGATAAAAAGAAAAGCAGTACTTGTGGCACCTTAGAGACTAACAAAGTTATTTGAGCATAAGCTTTCGTGAGCTACAGCTCACTTCATCGGATGCATACAGTGGAAAATACAGTGGGGAGATTTATATACATAGAGAACATGAAACAATGGGTGTTACCATACACACTGTAACCAGAGTGATCATTTAAGGTGAGCTATTACCAGCAGGAGAGCTGAGGGGGAGGGGAACCTTTTGTAGTGATAATCAAGGTGGGCCATTTCCAGCAGTTGACAAGAACGTCTGAGGAGCGGGGGGGGGGGGGGGGGGGGGATAAACATGGGGAAATAGTTTCACTTTGTGTAATGACCGATCCACTCCCAGTCTCTATTCAAGCGTAAGTTAATTGTATCCAGTTTGCAAATTAATTCCAATTCAGCAGTGTCTCGTTGGAGTCTGTTTTTGAAGTTTTTTGTTGAAGTATTGCCACTTTTAGGTCTGTAATTGAATGACCAGAGAGATTGAAGTGTTCTCCGACTGGTTTTTGAATGTTATAATTCTTGACGTCTGATTTGTGTCCATTTATTCTTTTACGTAGAGACTGTCCAGTTTGGCCAATGTACATGGCAGAGGGGCATTGCTGGCACATGATGGCATATATCAGATTGGTAGATGTGCAGGTGAACGAGCCTCTGATAGTGTGGCTGATGTGATTAGGCCCTATGATGATGTCCCCTGAATAGATATGTGGACACAGTTGGCAACAGGCTTTGTTGCAAGGATAGGTTCCTGGGTTAGTGGTTCTGTTGTGTGGTGTGTGGTTGCTGGTGAGTATTTGCTTCAGGTTGGGGGGCTGTCTGTAAGCAAGGACTGGCCTGTCTCCCAACGAGACTCCAATGAGAGGCTGCTGAATTGGAATTAATTTGCAAACTGGATACAATTATCTTAGGCTTGAATAGAGACTGGGAGTGGATGGGTCATTACACAAAGTAAAACTATTTCCCCATGTTTATCCCCCCCTCCCACTGTTCCTGAGACCCCCACCCGACACTGTTCCTCAGACATTCTTGTCAACTGCTGGAAATGGCCCACCTTGATTATCACTACGAAAGGTTCCCCCTCCCCCACCCCCCGGCTCTCCTGCTGGTAATAGCTCACCTTTAGTGATCACTCTGGTTACAGTGTGAATGGTAACACCCATTGTTTCATGTTCTCTGTGTATATAAATTTCCCCACTGTATTTTTCATTGAATGCATCCGATGAAGTGAGCTGCAGCTCACGAAAGCTTATGCTCAAATAACTTTGTGAGTCTCTAAGGTGCCACAAGTACTCCTGTTCTTTTTGCGAATACAGACTAACATGGCTGCTACTCTGAAACTTACACTGATGTATATCAAAGGTAATGCCATTGAAGCCATTGAAGTTACATCCATGTGAATTCAGGGTAATGGAGGTCAGAAGCTGGCCCATAATCCATGGTATGTTGATAATTGGGTTTCAGTATAATGTGCAGTTCTTATTCTTTCATTAGCTGCTCTACCTATGAACCTAACCAGATTGGAACATTTCTGCTTCTGAAATTAAGTTACTTGTCCTTTTTTTTCCATTTAAATATTTCCTGCTTCCATAGAGAAATTAAATATCCTAATTCATTAATTTTCATTATATAAAAATTAATTACTGGGGGGTGGGTTGTTTTGTTTTGAACAGTGTTAGCAAATTACCTAGTGAAGCAGAAATGGCTTGTATGTCCAGTTCAAGGTTTGGGCACTAGTTTATGCTGCTGTTTTGTTCATCCAGATGGGTGTGTCTTTTCTTGAAAAGTATGCGGTTTCTGAAGCAAGTGGCAATTCCAATGGGAATGTTAACATATGCACAATGCTTTCCTGGTTGTGTCTTTGTTTAGGATCTTCTTTATTGCTAGTCTGTTTTCCTTGCCTATATAGTTTTCCAGTGCCCTATACCAGGAACAAGTAGTCAGAAACCTCTATCTACTGATCACTCACACACTTACACATTTTAACAAACATTGTACAGGGCCAATCAAGAGATACTTGGTCTATTAAGGGCAATTATAACAAATATGCAATCCATAATGTTCAGCAGTAATAGTCCTGTATTCTCTCCAAGCAAAGAAAGAATAGTGACCATTTCCCTGAAAACTCAGCACATTGATGTTGGTTTTTACTAAGATGGTTTTGTCCCAGTGTTTGTAGACTGCTACAGACTGGCTGCAGCTGGTTATTGGTTACACTAAAGGCTTTTTAGGTAGATCTGGCAGTGTGATGGTACCTTTAAAGTCAATGTAACTGGCCCCCTTGTGCAGAGGGCTTTGCTGGTCGGAGCAAACCTGATATAATGATTCTGCACTGACCCTGCTCCAGACCCATGGTATAGGGGGTAAGTTAGGGGATGTGACCCAAGTGTATTGCACTACAGCTATTGTTTGCTTCATAGGGAGCTCTTCAGCTAGAAGGAATCAGTATCTGTTGGTGACTTTGCACATTTTAAGCCACCATGAGATGCGATCATAACCTCTTATGTGTCTTCATCACTTTATCTTGCACTCAGCTATTGTCTTCTGTCATCAACATTTCTGTCATCCATGATATGTTTAACTCTCTCCTTGCAGTAGAAGACTCTGTTCTTCATTAGGCATAGGCAAATTATTGTAAACTTTACAACTCACAGATGAGGGTAGCAAACCCTTTCAGAATACCATCCTGCCCATGAGTCTATTTTGCAAAACAATCTGTTCTGTTCTTTTGGTACTGTTTTCACTGCAGTAGCATGGAAAGTAGAGAGGACTGAATTTTTCAATGGAACATTTTTCTGTAGGAAAATGTGGATTTGTTCACGGCAAAACATTCTGGGGGAACATGTTGGTTTTGATTAAAATTCATTGAGGGGAAAAAACGAAATGCTTCATTTCGACCTTATCAGAATGTTGATATTTCTTTATGAAATTACATTTACTATACCATTACAATACCAATTGCCTGTGAGCAAACAAGGTGTCCATTACCAAACCAATTATGTTATCAGTTACTTTTTAAAATATAATTGGTAACAAAATAAAATATTTAAAAAAGGGTGGGTCTACAGCCTCCTTTCTTCTTTAGGATTTAGAAATAATGGGAATAAAATCACTTGCCTCAGAACTCTAAGGGCAGTTTCTCCCTGACCCTAGCTTCCAGTTGTAAGAGGAAGTCTACCTCCTGCCTCAAAAATCTCTTGTGAGAGGGGGTCCCTAGAAAGAGACGGAAACTGCATGGGATATCTCTTCTGATCTGAAGGACCTACTGGTCCTACGTAATCCTGAACCAAGCTTTTTGAAAATAGGTGGTTGCCAAAGGGGGAGGGGGTAAAATAGATCTTTGGGAGCCTGCTTGGACCACCACATGATGGCTTTAGACCTGCTGCCCATTCAAAGCGCCAGACTTTGGGGCAGCAGAGTAGGAGCCAGTGGGTTTCAACCAATAAAATCTCTGCCTTTTCCTTTGCAGCTCAGACAATCATGGAGATTGGTGATGATACTGCACTGAGAAACACTTCCTAAGCTATGGCTGTTGTTTGCATTGCTTTCTTTTAGGGCAGTGGTTCCCAACCAGGGTACATGTACTTGCCTCATTTTACAACAGGCTACATAAAAAGCATTAGAGAAGTCAGTACAAACTAACATTTCATACAGACAGTGGTTTTATGCTGCTATATATACTATACACTGAAATGTAAGTACAATATTTATATTCTAATTGATTTTATAACAATATGATAAAAATGAGAAAGTGAACACTTTTTCAGTAAGTGTGCTGTGACACTTTTTAAAATACCAGACATAAAAATACAAAAAACTACTTGCTTACTTGAGGTGAAATCAGACTCCTGAAAAGGGTACAGTAGTCTGGAAAGGTTGATAGCTGCTGCCTTTTATATTATGATTATATATGCTTATATTAAGATACAGACTTTAGAGTAGGCTTCTCACATATTTTAAGCAATAAAGATGTAATGTTTAGTACTACTATGTGGTTACCATTCAAACCCAGTATGCACATATCTGTATTTACAGTACCAAACCAGCTTCAGATTATCCTGCTTCTCCAAATATCTTAAATGTATTGCTTATGTAGATGAAATATTTTAAAGCCTGGAAGTAAGCTTCATTTCTTGCCACATAGTAATCCTTTGATTTATAAGGCACAATATTTGTCACGGCTGTTCAAAGATTTCAGGAAAATAGCGATTTCAACTATGGTGTCTGAGACATCCACACAACCACCCAAGAATGATTGTTTTAGCAGGAATGAAAATAAGAGTTACAATCTGGTTTTGAATGGCCATTACATCATTTCCAAACAATTCCAGCAATTTCTTTTAATGTAATTTCAACAGCATAAATTGGATGGAAAGTTATAGGACTGTACTGTCCTTTTGCATCTGGTTTCTGTTACTGCCAAGCTGACAAACACCACTTACTCAGAAAATTTTCAGAGAAATAACTTTTTTTTTTTTTAATGTCGCCTCCTTTTGCTTTCAGCAGCACAGTGTCAAAATAGCATGATGCATATGTCATTTCCATAGGGCAATATGAGAGTTGTAGCTGAGTGGTTAAAAACTTTTCTGCATGCCACTTCTTACATGCTTGACACATACACAAGATGGGCTTATGGGAGAGCAAACTGTTTGTTTCAAATATTTGTTGTGAATTAAGAGTCTGATCTAAAACTCATGTAAATCAACGGACACCCACTGACTTTAGTGGACTCTGGATCAGGCCCTCAGCCGCCTTTTCTTTTGTTTTGTGAATTGGTCCTGATTTCTCTTAATGTATCAGTTGTTAGTAGACATTCACCAAATAGGTTAGTGAATAATTTTCTGCCTGTGCTTTTGTCCCTAGAAGAATGACCCACAGCTTAATTCAGGTTAAAACAACTGTCTTCCATCTTGGTGGTTTTTATGGCTTCTACTTTCTTACCTGCAACATCTTAACTGTAAAAATTAAATTCTTCCCTTCCTTTAGAAATCAGGCCACTTTTAAGCTATCTCAATTTGGACACTCAAAAATAGAGGCTCCCAAAATTGCTAGTCAATTTTTTTGAAAATTTTGACCTAGAAATTTTCTGAATGATGTGCTAGAGATGTTGGCGTCATCGAAATTGTTACTTTATTACCTTAAGACTTCAACATTGACCAAGTGAACGCTTCTGATAGAGGACTTTGGACCATAGTGTCAGATTTAGGCCTGCAGCAGGTAATACTATGTGCTACAGAAATAGCCAGGCACACCCTAGACCTTTGGAGTAGGAGTGGACGGGCAATTTAACCTCCCCCACCCTACCTCTGTTCACAGGTGGTAAGTTGTAATATTTAGTCCAAGACAGACAAAGAAGGAAGCCCAAGGTGTGGCGGGTAAGAGCCTGGTTCCCAAATGCAGTGAGTCCCCACAAACTCATGGGTCCAGTTAGGTTTGAGAAGCAATTCAGAGAGAACCACATCTAATCAATGGGCTATAGGGTGGATATGCTGAAACATTAGGGTCATATAGTGAGCACCGCTGTAAACAGAGTGGCACCAACTCTCCACCACCACCCCTCTGACAAAAATCCAAAGCAGAAGCTAAGACTCTAAGAATTTACTACAATCCGACTTAACAACTTAGGTAAGAGCGGGGAGTGGGAAATCATTTTTCACCTCAGCCATTGTAACTGCTATATCATGACCAGCAGAACTTTTCAAGACAGTGAATCACATCATCAACTCAAGCTACTTCAAACCAGCCTGGAAGCCAGGATCACATGCTGTGAAGACTTGTTATGGAGTAGACCATTTAAATGACCTCTCCAAATAACATGATCCATATACTGATTTCAGGACCAGAAACATTCCTCACCTTTTTTCAGTCCTCAGCCCATTTACACGAGAGATGCTTGAGGCAATGTGAGAAACCAAAACAACACAGATGACTCAGCCCTATGCTCCTGGTAGACAGTGAGACAGCTGGAATGACCTAAATCTCTTCCCAGTACAGATAGCTAAAGTTACTGCTTAAACATGGAAACCTACCACTCTAAAAGGTTCAGCCAGTACTCGAGCCAATGTTGGGCCCTATGGATCTAGTAAATTACCATCTAATATCCAATTTTCGCAAAGCAACTGAAAGGCTAGCAGAAATCCATCTTCAATCAGAACTATCCATGGCCAAGTTCCCAGACCTCTCCCAATCACACTTCTGGGCAAGACGTGGAACAGAAACAGCATGAGTTCTACTGATGGACTACCTCCTTTTGGGTATTAACAGGGGAAGGATGTCTGTTCTCATATTTGTAAATCAGCAACAATGGATAATCTTCACCACCAAGTACTAATATCCCACTTTTAAAGAAGTAATCAAGGTAATGGGAAGGAGATTAATTAGATGGGATCCTTCCTTTTAGGTCGCATTCAGAATGATGAGTGACAACTTCTGTTAGTACCACACCACAAATCATTAAGTTATCATCTGATTGATATATACAGTTTTTGGAGCCACTTGGGGATGAATACCTAAAAATTGTCCATGGAGGTTGCTCCTGTTAATTTTATTATTATTTGTGGATAGGAATGTGTTGAATAGGCCTGGAGACTGAAGATCCTCTGCTTATCCACAGAGCTGATGAGAGCAGGCAGTTAACTCGTAGTTCTCTCCAAAGAACAGTCACACCATAAGCAATGCCAGTGGCTCTCAATCTGCGAGCTGCTTGCAGCCCAATCAGCACAGGTAAAATGTGTTGTATATTGAAAAATGTGTGGGTCACCTCCACACAACACACAGAAAGCTGCATATGTGGCCCACAGTGGTAAATAGGTTGAGAACCATTGAGCAATGATAAAGCAAGCTTCCCCTAAATGCCGTACCATTGCGCTTCAAACATACCCTGGAAGGACCATCTACTTCAGAGGTCACATATTGCCTTTTCTGCTGAAACTGCCTATAATGTCAATTGTAACTGTAGTCCTTCTACAGTGGTTTCATATCCATTAGGATCTGAACTTTACTCTTATATTTAAAGATTATAAGCAGCCTGACCACTTACAGGGTGAGAACTATAGAAAATCATTCCAGGAAGGAGGAATTCTATTCAAAGAAATACAGCACTGCTTCTGTAGTTCATAGGGCAAATTAAGAGAGGAATCAGTAAAGTGGAGACAAGTAGAACTGGCTTTTATTAAATTAGGGAAATTTAAAATAGTTAGCAACAGCACCTGCTTCTGTTCTCTGTTAAGAACAGCAGGAATGGCCAATACATACCAGTTGCTAAAACTGTTAAATAGCCAGACATAGTACTGTAATACACTATCCCCTGACGATCAACCTGTACTGCTGACTATTGGCAATACAACTGGTATCTCAAAGAAGATATATTAGAATCAGAGAAAGCACAGAGAAGGGCAATAAAAATTATTAGGGGTATGAAATAGCTTCCGTAGAAGGAGGGTGTGGGGAAGACTGGGACTGTTCAGCTGGAAAAGAGGTGACTGAGGGGAATATGATAGGTTTATAAAATCATGAAAGGTATAGAGAAATGGAATAAGGAACTGTTATTTAGCCATTGATAGAGCTGATGGAAGAGAAGATCTGAGACTTGGTTGAGTTTCAAAGGGAGTTCGAGCAGATGATGGAGCAAAGGCAAGAGGAGGCTGAAGGCAAGAGTCAAGACTTGCAGATGCAAGCTGGACTGAAAAACTTGGACGGGAGACTGCTGGGTGAGGACAGTGGTCCGTGGAAGCATGTGACTAAGAGGCAGAAGAAAAGACAAGCTAGTGAAGGAGAAATAGAGCTCAGGAGGAGGTTTGCTGAGCTGGAAAATGAAGAGGCACAGGAGGCTGCAACTAAAGGAGGAAGGGCAAGGAAGAAGAGAGGAGCAGCTAGTCCTGTAAGTAGATACCCAGAGTTCAGAGCCCCGGAAGATACAGGATAACTTGCAGAAGATGGCAAGGGACAATGAAAGACAAATGGACTTGCAACCAGGAAGACCTGCCTTTTCCTAGTGATTGTGTAATTCTCTGGCCTTCCTCCTGTTCTAAGTGATTTGGGGACTCCCTAATAAGAACAGCCATCCCTATCACCAGAGCTGATCTGGAGAACAGAAGGGTGTGCTGTGTGCCAGGAGCTAAGATATGGGATGTGGACCTGAGGCTGAAGAGGATCCTAGTAGAAGCAGGAAAAAAAATCCACTAATTATCCTTTGTGTGGGAACAAATGATCCAGTGAGAATCTAGCTGTATCCTATCAACAGAGACTATGTCAGGCTGGGGAAGACGCTTCAGGAAATGCAGGCTTATCTGATCTTCAGTGGGATTCTGCCTGTCCCTAGAAGAGGAGAATGAAGGCAAAACAAGATTATGATGAACAACAGATGGCTCAAGGCAGTGGTGCTTTAAGGAGGGTTTGGGAATGGTTGACCACTGGGAGGCAGTCATGGACAAATAGTTCTCCTGGGATAGACTCCACCTCAGAGGAGAGGGAAATAGACTTCTGGGATGGAGGTTGGCACAACTTATTAAAGGAGATTTGAACTAGGAACTCAGGGGAAACACTTGGGAGATGCTCATGTAATCTCCACACCTGATTTTTAACACTGAGAGGGAGGAAAATTTAAGTAAGAATGGATACAGCAATGGAGAAAGGAACAGCAGTGGGTAGGAAAATGGACATTGAGAGAAAGGATAGTGCTGATACCAATCAGATAGGTGACACTGGCAGTAGAATGTCTGTACCCAGTCAGGCAAGGAATGTGGTTGAAACCAAGCAGCAACAGTTAAGATGTTTGCTTTGGTGTACAAGGAGCCTGGGTAACAAAATGGAGGAACTAGAACTACTGGTGCAGGACGTGAAACAAGATATTCTACAGATAACAAACATGGTGGAATAGTAGTCATTACTGGTATTGAAGTACAGGTACTGAAGGCAAATAAAGGCAAAAGTGATGGAGTAGCATTGTATATTAATAAGGTAGACTGTAAAGAAATTAGTGATAGAATGGGTAAGACAAGGTCTGTTTGGGCCAAAATCACTTTTGGGAAGAAAGCTACTAGAGGTTCTCTTGATACAATGCTTGGGGTGTGTCACAGACCACCAGGATCCAATTTGGATATGGATAGAGACCTCTTTAATGTTTTTAATGAAAGAAATACTACTGGGAATTGTGTGGTTATGGGAAACTTTATTTTCCCAGATATAGATTGGAGGACAAGTGCTACTAATAACAGTAGGGCCCAGATTTTCCTTGATGTGATAGCTGACAGATTTCTTCAACAAGAGGTGGTGCCATTTTAGATTTGGTAGTAGTAAGGACTTCATAGAACTGGTTGTAGAGGACAACCTTGGCTCAAGTGATCATGAGTTAATCCAGTGTAAACTAAATGGAAGGATAAACAAGCATAGATTTGCAACAAGGGTCCTTGATTAAACTTAAAAGGTTTACTTTTAATAAATTATAGAATCATAGAATCATAGAATATCAGGGTTGGAAGGGACCTCAGGAGGTCATCTAGTCCAACCCCCTGCTCAAAAGCAGGACCCATACCCAATTAAATCATCCCAGCCAGGGCTTTGTCAAGCCTGACCTTAAAAACTTCTAAGGAAGGAGATTCCACCACCTCCCTAGGCAACGCATTCCAATGTTTCACCACCCTCCTAGTGAAAAAGTTTTTCCTAATATCCAACCTAAACCTCCCCCACTGCAACTTGAGACCATTACTCCTTGTCCTGTCCTCTTCCACCACTGAGAATAGTCTAGAATCATCCTCTCTGGAACTACCTCTCAGGTAGTTGAAAGCAGCTATCAAATCCCCCCTCATTCTTCTCTTCTGCAGACTAAACAATCCCAGTTCCCTCAGCCTCTCCTCATAACTCATGTGTTCCAGACCCCTAATCATTTTTGTTGCCCTTCGCTGGACTCTCTCCAATTTATCCACATCCTTCTTGTAGTGTGGGGCCCAAAACTGGACACAGTACTCCAGATGAGGCCTCACCAATGTCGAATAGAGGGGGACGATCACGTCCCTCGATCTGCTCGCTATGCCCCTACTTATACATCCCAAAATGCCATTGGCCTTCTTGGCAACAAGGGCACACTGCTGGCTCATATCCAGCTTCTCGTCTACTGTCACCCCTAGGTCCTTTTCCGCAGAACTGCTGCCTAGCCATTCGGTCCCTAGTCTGTAGCTGTGCATTGGGTTCCTCCGTCCTAAGTGCAGGACCCTGCACTTATCCTTATTGAACCTCATCAGATTTCTTTTGTCCCAATCCTCCAATTTGTCTAGGTCCCTCTGTATCCTATCCCTGCCCTCCAGCATATCTACCACTCCTCCCAGTTTAGTATCATCCGCAAATTTGCTGAGAGTGCAATCCACATCATCCTCCAGATCATTTATGAAGATATTGAACAAAACTGGCCCCAGGACCTACCCCTGGGGCACTCCACTTGACACCGGCTGCCAACTAGACATGGAGCCATTGATCACTACCCGTTGAGCCCGACAATCTAGCCAACTTTCTACCCACCTTATGGTGAATTCACCCAGCCCATACTTCCTTAACTTGCTGATTATTGCTTGCTGAAATTAAGAGAATATAAGCAAGTTGACTGGACCAAAGAACTCGAGGATCTCATTGTGAAGGAGTCTTGGAATTATTTTAAGTCAAAGTTTCAGAATCTATCTGAAGCCTGCATCCCAAGCAAGGGGGAAAAAAATTGTAGGGAAGGGTTGCAGACTAAGCTGGATGAGCAAGCATCTCTGATAACTTACAAGGCATGTGTGACATTATTGATATGAACTGTGACCGTATAGATCATTGTTGCAACCAAGGTCCTACAGTTGCACCAAATCTTATACAAAGGAGATCAATGTGTAAGGTATTGATACAAAGGTTGTAATTTGCTGGTTATGCTTATGCTGTCTGTATGTGTGTATAATTTTTGTATTTGAAGTTATGAATATCGGCTATGTACTTGTATCCCAATGCGTTTGATGCTAAGCAGCATCAGTGAAGCATTTGGTCAGCTTCTTGAGAAAGGACTATTCCCAATAAGTGCCCAATCAAGCATCCGATGAAGTAAGCTGTAGCTCACAAAAGCTTATGCTCAAATAAATTTGTTAGTCTCTAAGGTGCCACAAGTACTCCTTTTCTTTTTACTTAATGGACAGTGGACCTTGGGAGACTCCAATCCACATCTGAGGAGCCTTCCTGGGAATGTTCAAGGTAGCATGTGAGCAATGGCTGACGCCTGCAAATTTAGTCATGCAAGGACATGTGACTTGCCCATGTGACTTCAAACTCCATCTTGCTGCTGTGATTTTTCCACAGTAAGAACAAAGGGGTCCTTCAACATAGTAGAGGATATAAAAGGCCCTGGAAACCCTTCCATTTTGTCTTTAATCCTGCTTCTGACCTCTGGAGGAACTGTGCTTGAAACTGAAGCTCTGAACAAAGGACTTAACGACCCATCCAAGCTGGGATGTTGGACCTTGCAAAGGGAATTAAAACCAATAATGAAAGGTTCTACAGCCATATAAAAAGAAAAGAAGTGGGACCGCTAAGCACTGAGGATGGGATGGAGATTAAAGATTATCTACACATGGCCCAACACCTAAACAAATACTTTGCCTCCGTTTTTAATGAGTCTAATGAAAAGCTTAGGGGTAGTGGCAGGGTGGCTAATGGCAACAAGGATATGGAGATAGAAATTATCACATCCGAGCTGGAAGTCAAACTCAAACTGCTTAATGGAACAAAATGGGGGGGCCTGTATAAGCCCAATAGCAAGGATTTTTAATGAATTTGTAAACTCAGGGGTCATACCCTATGACTGGAGAATTGCTAATATAGTTCATATTTTTAAGAAAGAGGGGAAAAAATGTGATCCAGGACATGACAGGCCTGTTAGTTTGACCCCAAATTGTATGCAAGGTCTTGGTATAAATTTTGAAAGGGAAAGTAGTTAAGGACATAAGTAAAAGGTAATTGCGATAAAAGACAACCTGGTTTTACAAAAAGTAGATCATACCAGACCAACCTGATCTCTTTCTTTGGGAAGATACCTGATTTTTCAAACAAAGGAAATCTAATTGACCTGGATTTCAGTAAGGCATTTGATATAGTTCCACATGGGAAATTATTCCCCATATTCTCCAATTTAACTAATAATGTAAGAACTGAAAGGTGAATAAGGAACTGGTTAAAGGAGAGACTACAGTGGGTCATACTGAAATGTGAACTGTCATGCTGGAGGGAGCTACTAGTGGTGTTCATCAGTGATTGGTCTTGGGACCAATCTTATTTAATATTTTATTAGCACACTTTATTATTTATTTTTTTTGTGCTAAGGTCAGTAATAAAAATTTGTGGATGACCCAAAGCTGGAAGGCATTGCCAGTATGGAGGAGGACCAGAATATCATACAAGGACATCTGGATGACTGGATAAACTGGAATAATAGAAATGGGATGAAATTTAATAGTGTGAAGTGCAAGGTTATGCATTTAGGGACTAACACAATTTTTGGTATAAACTGGGGGCTTATCAGTTGGAAGCAACAGAGGAGGAGAAAGTCCTCCTTTGATTAACCAGTACATCCAGGTCTATGAACCATCAATGTAATGCAGCCATGAAGAAAGCTAATGTAGCACTAGGATGCATCAGGTGAGGTATTTCCAGTAGCGACAGGGAAGTGTTAGTACTATTATACTAGGCACTGGTAATACCTCATCTGGGATACTGTGTGCAGTTCTGGTTTCTCATGTTGAGAAAGATGAATTCAAACTGGAACAGGTGCAGAGAAGGGATACTAGGAAGATCAAAGAAATGGAAAGCTTAACTCTCCTTATGAAAGGAGACTCAAAGATTAGCTTGTTTAGTCTAATCAAAAGAAGTTTGATATGATCGGGGAGCTATGATTGCCCTCTGTAAATACATCAGAGGGATAAATACCAGGGAGGGAGAGGAGTGGTCTTTTTAAGTTAAGCACTAATGTGGACACAAGAGCAAATGTCTGTAAACTGGCCATCAACAAATTTAGGCTTGAAATTAGGCAAAGTTTTTTAACCATCAGAGGAATGAAGTTCTGCAACAGCCTTCCAAGGGGAGCAGTGCGGACAAAAAAACCTAACTGGCTTCAAGACAGAGCTTGATAAGTTCACGGAGGGGATAGTATGATGGGACTGCTTACAATGCCATCTGGCCCACTGGTGATTGCCAGTAGCAAAAATCCCCAACTGCTAGAGACTGGAGACTAGATAGGGAGGGCTTTGAGTTGCTAAAGAGAATTCTTTCTCAGGTATCTGCCTGGTGGGTCTTGCCTACATGCTTAGGGTCTAACTGATTGCCACATTTGGGATGGGGAAGGAATTTTCGCCCGGGTCAGATTGGCTGAGACCCTGGAGAGTTTTTGCCACCTTCTGCAGCATGGGTTGCAGGTCACTTGCAGGTTTAAACTAGTGTAAATAGTGAATTCTCTGTAGCTTGAAGTCTTTAAACCATGATGTCATAAATATAAAGGGAAGGGTAAACCCCTTTGAAATCCCTCCTGGCCAGGGGAAAGCTCCTCTCACCTGTAAAGGGTTAAGAAGCTAAAGGTAACCTCGCTGGCACCTGACCAAAATGACCAATGAGGAGACAAGATACTTTCAAAAGCTGGGAGGAGGGAGAGAAACAAAGGGTCTGTGTCTGTCTGTATGCTGGGTCTTGGCCGGGGATAGACCAGGAATGGAGTCTTAGAACTTTTAGTAAGTAATCTAGCTAGGTATGTGTTAGATTATGATTTCTTTAAATGGCTGAGAAAAGAATTGTGCTGAATAGAATAACTATTTCTGTCTGTGTATCTTTTTTGTAACTTAAGGTTTTGCCTAGAGGGGTTCTCTATGTTTTTGAATCTAATTACCCTGTAAGATATCTACCATCCTGATTTTACAGGGGGGATTTCTTTATTTCTATTTACTTCTATTTTTATTAAAAGTCTTCTTGTAAGAAACTGAATGCTTTTTCATTGTTCTCAGATCCTAGGGTTTGGGTCTGTGGTCACCTATGCAAATTGGTGAGGCTTTTTATCCAACATTTCCCAGGAAAGGGGGGGTGCAAGTGTTGGGAGGATTGTTCATTGTTCTCAGATCCAAGGGTTTGGGTCTGTGGTCACCTATGCAAATTGGTGAGGCTTTTTACCAAACCTTGTCCAGGAAGTGGGGTGCAAGGTTTTGGGAAGTATTTTGGGGGGAAGGATGCGTCCAAACAGCTCTTCCCCAGTAACCAGTATTAGTTTGGTGGTGGTAGCGGCCAGTCCAAGGACAACGGGTGGAATATTTTGTACCTTGGGGAAGTTTTGACCTAAGCTGGTAAAGATAAGCTTAGGAGGTTTTTCATGGAGGTCCCCACATCTGTACCCTAGAGTTCAGAGTGGGGGAGGAACCTTGACATGGTGGCATAGTGGTGGGATTAACCTGAAATCTTTTTGAGATCCAGTTGAGATTTTTTGAACTAGAAATACAGATTTTAAAAAGAATTTTTTTTTTCCTGTGGAAAGGAAGTCCAGAAAGCAGCTGAAACTGAAAGCAGCTTGTTTTTTCTCTGCTTTGTGGCCAAGCAGAGACAAAAGGGGATTATCTTGTGAATTGCAGGTTTTCTTTGCCTGGAGGCAGGGTACTTAACTCCTGCAGGGAAATTCACAGTCTTCCAACCCAGAGTTTTTTTTTTCTTTTTCTTTTCTTCCTAAAAGTAAATAGGGGGTGTGTGTTCTACCCATTTGCTTTTTCTTTGGGCTGGGTAAGCAGGTTTCCAAGTAGTTGGAGGTTTTTTGCTTTAATTTGGGCCCAGAGCAGAGACAAGGGAATTGTCTTTTTCTGTAGGCTGACAATCACTATCAGAGAATAGGTATTCTATTCCAGCACAGCAAAATTTTACAGCCAAGTTTTGTTTGTTTATTTCTAAACCTCGGGTGTAAAGTTAGTTAAAAACAGAGAGGTTAGAATGACCAAATCCACAGCTCGACTACAGCTGGAATTAGCCAAATTTCAGGCTGAGGAAAAACAAAGGGAACATGAAGGACCGATAGAACTCATGCGGCTGGAGAAGGAGGTACAGGAGGCTGCCCACAAGAGGGAAATGGAGGCAAGGAAGCATGTGGAGGAGGAGAAGGAAAAAGAGAGGAAGCATGTGGAGGAGGTGGAGAGGATAAAGGCCCAGCAGAATATACCAACAAACCCTAGTAATCCTTCTCCAGGTACCACTTCCCAGCCCAGAAAGTTCCCCACCTACAAGGCAGGTGATGATACTGAGGCCTTCTTAGAAAACTTCAAAAGGGCCTGCCTTGGGTACAACATCTCTACTGACCATACATGGTAGAGCTGAGGCCGCAGCTCAGTGGACCCTTAGCTGAGGTGGCAGCTGAAATGCCGAAAGAACATATGAACAAGTATGAACTATTTAAATCCAAGGCGAGAGTCAGAATGGGGATAACACCTGAGCAGTCTCGTCGGAGGTTCAGAGCCCTAAGGTGGAAACCAGACGTGTCATTTATCCGACATGCCTACCACATTGTGAAACATTGGGATGCCTGGATATCAGGAGCAAGTGTTGAATCTCCAGTAAATTTGCCCTTCCTAATGCAAATGGAACAATTCTTAGAGGGTGTTCCTGAGGAAATAGAAAGATACATCCTAGACGGGAAACCCAAAACTGTAATCGAGGCAGGAGAGATTGGAGCCAGATGGGTGGAGGTGGCAGAGAAGAAGAAAACTGGTCGCAGTTGGAGCGGAGACCAGAAGGGATCACCCCAGACCACACCCTATTACCGGGGGCTGCCCAAAGCCCCACCTACCTCCCAAAGAACCCTCCAGACCCCTTATCGTCCCACCACCCCATTCTCCAGCAACCCTCCTCGCTCCAGTGACCCGTCAGCTGGACGATGTTTTAAATGTAACAAGCTGGGGCATGTAAAGGCCAACTGCCCCAAGAACCCCAACAGATTACAGTTCATTGCACCGGAATCACACCAGAGGTCCACAGGCCCAGATACCTCCCAGATACCCTTGGAGCGGAGGGAAACTGTGAGTGTGGGCGGGAAGAAGGTCACCGCGTGGAGGGACACCGGAGCACAAGTGTCAGCTATCCATGCTTCCTTAGTGGACCCCAATTTAATCAACCCAGAGATCCAAGTGACGATTCAACCCTTCAAGTCCAACTCTTTCAATTTGCCTACAGCCAAGTTGCCTGTCCAGTACAAGGGCTGGTCAGGAACATGGACTTTTGCAGTCTATGATGATTATCCCATCCCCATGCTGTTGGGGGAAGACTTGGCCAATCATGTGAAGCAGGCCAAGAGGGTGGGAACGGTCACCCGCAGCCAGGCTAAACAAGCCGTGAGGCCTAGCTCTGTTCCGGAAACTTCTATCAGGACCCGGTCAGAGGTGATGGACCCAGACCCCAGGCCAATGTCTGCAACAGCAGTAGTGGATCCAGTCCCAGAGACCCAGATGGAACCAGTCCCAGAACCGGAACCAGCCGAACAACCAACACCAGACCCCGTGTCAGCACTGAATCCAGTACTTGCAACCTCAACACCAGAGGGCCCCACCGAACCTGAACTGGCAGCAGCTGATAACCCTACACAAGAGGCTCAGCCGGAGCCTGAATCCCAACATAGTGCACCAGCGGAGAGCGGTTCACAGTCAACAGAAACAGCTCCATCCCCTATATCGCTTCCAGAGGGACCAAGCCTAGGTCCCCAATCCAATGAGGAACTGATGTCTCCAGCATCAAGGGAACAGTTCCAGACCGAACAGGAAGCAGATGAAAGCCTCCAGAGAGCTTGGACGGTGGCACGGAGCAACCCACTTCTAATCGATCCAGGTTTGTTGTAGAAAGAGGACTTTTATACAAGGAAACTCTTTCTGGGGGACACCAGGAAGACTGGCATCCTCAGAGACAGTTGGTAGTTCCAACTAAATACCGGGCCAAGCTCTTGAGCTTAGCCCATGATCACCCTAGTGGCCATGCTGGGGTGAACAGGACCAAAGACCGTTTGGGGGGGTCATTCCACTGGGAGGGAATGGGCAAGGATGTTTCTACCTATGTCCAGTCTTGTGAGGTGTGCCAAAGAGTGGGAAAACCCCAAGACCAGGTCAAAGCCCCTCTCCAGCCACTCCCCATCATTGAAGTTCCATTTCAGCGAGTAGCTGTGGATATTCTGGGTCCTTTTCCGAAAAAGACACCCAGAGGAAAGCAGTACATACTGACTTTCATGGATTTTGCCACCCGATGGCCGGAAGCAGTAACTCTAAGCAACACCAGGGCTAAAAGTGTGTGCCAGGCACTAGCAGACATTTTTGCCAGGGTAGGTTGGCCCTCCGACATCCTCACAGATGCAGGGACTAATTTCCTGGCAAGAACTATGAAAAACCTTTGGGAAGCTCATGGGGTAAATCACTTGGTTGCCACTCCTTACCACCATCAAACAAATGGCACGGTGGAGAAGTTTAATGGAACTTTGGGGGCCATGATACGTAAATTCATAAATGAGCACTCCAATGATTGGGACCTAGTGTTGCAGCAGTTGCTCTTTGCCTACAGAGCTGTACCACATCCCAGTTTAGGGTTTTCCCCATTTGAACTTATATATGGCCGTGAGGTTAAGGGGCCATTGCAGTTGGTGAAGCAGCAATGGGAGGGATTTACACCTTCTCCAGGAACTAACATTCTGGACTTTGTAACCAACCTACAAAACACCCTCCGAACCTCTTTAGCCCTTGCTAGAGAAAACTTACAGGATGCTCAAAAAGAGCAAAAAGCCTGGTATGATAAACATGCCAGAGAGCGTTCCTTCAAAGTAGGAGACCAGGTCATGGTCTTAAAGGCGCTCCAGGCCCATAAAATGGAAGCATCGTGGGAAGGGCCATTCACGGTCCAGGAGCGCCTGGGAGCTGTTAATTATCTCATAGCATTCCCCACCTCCAACTGAAAGCCTAAGGTGTACCATATTAATTCTCTAAAGCCCTTTCATTCCAGAGAATTAAAGGTTTGTCAGTTTACAGCCCAGGGAGGAGACGACGCTGAGTGGCCCGAAGGTGTCTACTACGAAGGGAAATGTGGTGGTGGTGTGGAAGAGGTGAACCTCTCCATGACCCTTGGGCGTATGCAGCGACAGCAGATCCAGGAGCTGTGCACTAGCTACGCGCCAACGTTCTCAGCCACCCCAGGACTGACTGAACAGGCATACCACTCCATTGACACAGGTAATGCTCACCCAATTAGGGTCCAACCTTACCGAGTGTCTCCTCAAGCTAAAACTGCTATAGAACGGGAGATCCAGGATATGTTACAGATGGGTGTAATCCGCCCCTCTGAAAGTGCATGGGCATCTCCAGTGGTTCTAGTTCCCAAACCAGATGGGGAAATACGTTTTTGCGTGGACTACCGTAAGCTAAATGCTGTAACTCGCCCAGACAACTATCCAATGCCATGCACAGATGAACTATTAGAGAAACTGGGACGGGTCCAGTTCATCTCTACCTTGGACTTAACCAAGGGGTACTGGCAGGTACCGCTAGATGAATCTGCCAAGGAAAGGTCAGCCTTCATCACACATCTTGGGCTGTATGAATTTAATGTACTCCCTTTCGGGCTGCGAAATGCACCCGCCACTTTCCAAAGACTTGTAGATGGTCTCCTAGCAGGATTAGGAGAATATGCAGTCGCCTACCTTGACGATGTGGCCATATTTTCGGATTCCTGGGCAGACCACCTGGAACATCTACAAAAAGTCCTTGAGCGCATAAGGGAGGCAGGACTAACTGTTAAGGCTAAGAAGTGTCAAATAGGCCTAAACAGAGTGACTTACCTTGGACACCAGGTGGGTCAAGGAACTATCAGCCCCCTACAGGCCAAAGTGGATGCTATCCAAAAGTGGCCTGTCCCAAAGTCAAAGAAACAGGTTCAATCCTTCTTAGGCTTGGCCGGTTATTACAGACGATTTGTACTGCACTACCCCACTGACAGACCTAACCAAAAAGAAACAGCCAAATGCTGTTCAGTGGACCGGAAAGTGTCAGAAGGCCTTTAACAAGCTTAAAGCGACACTCATGTCTGACCCTGTACTAAGGGCCCCAGACTTTGACAAACCGTTCCTAGTAACCACAGATGCATCCGAGCGTGGTGTGGGAGCAGTTTTAATGCAGAAAGGACCTGATCAAGAATTCCACCCTGTAGTGTTTCTCAGCAAAAAACTGTCTGAGAGGGAAAGCAACTGGTCAGTCACTGAAAAAGAATGTTATGCCATTGTCTACGCTCTGGAAAAGCTACACCCATATGTTTGGGGACGGCGTTTCCACCTGCAAATCGACCATGCTGCACTGAAGTGGCTTCACACCGTCAAGGAAACTAACAAAAAACTTCTTCGGTGGAGTTTAGCTCTCCAAGATTTTGATTTCGACACCCAACACACCTCAGGAGTTTCTAACAAAGTGGCTGATGCACTCTCCCGTGAAAGTTTCCCAGAATCAACTGGTTAAAATCGTCCTTGAGATGTGGAAAATATTGTTAGTCTTTATGTACTTGGTAGTATATTTAGAGATGCATGTGTCTTAATAACTCTGTTTTTCCTAGAGCTCCAGGAAGAAATCCCAGCCAGTGTTTCACCCTAGCTGAGATTTGGGGGGGCGTGTCATAAATATAAAGGGAAGGGTAAACCCCTTTGAAATCCCTTCTGGCCAGGGGAAAGCTCCTCTCACCTGTAAAGAGTTAAGAAGCTAAAGGTAACCTCGCTGGCACCTGACCAAAATGACCAATGAGGAGACAAGATACTTTCAAAAGCTGGGAGGAGGGAGAGAAACAAAGGGTCTGTGTCTGTCTGTATGCTGGGTCTTGGCCGGGGATAGACCAGGAATGGAGTCTTAGAACTTTTAGTAAGTAATCTAGCTAGGTATGTGTTAGATTATGATTTCTTTAAATGGCTGAGAAAAGAATTGTGCTGAATAGAATAACTATTTCTGTCTGTGTATCTTTTTTGTAACTTAAGGTTTTGCCTAGAGGGGTTCTCTATGTTTTTGAATCTAATTACCCTGTAAGATATCTACCATCCTGATTTTACAGGGGGGATTTCTTTATTTCTATTTACTTCTATTTTTATTAAAAGTCTTCTTGTAAGAAACTGAATGCTTTTTCATTGTTCTCAGATCCAAGGGTTTGGGTCTGTGGTCACCTATGCAAATTGGTGAGGCTTTTTATCCAACATTTCCCAGGAAAGGGGGGGTGCAAGTGTTGGGAGGATTGTTCATTGTTCTCAGATCCAAGGGTTTGGGTCTGTGGTCACCTATGCAAATTGGTGAGGCTTTTTACCAAACCTTGTCCAGGAAGCGGGGTGCAAGGTTTTGGGAAGTATTTTGGGGGGAAGGACGCGTCCAAACAGCTCTTTCCCAGTAACCAGTATTAGTTTGGTGGTGGTAGCGGCCAGTCCAAGGACAACGGGTGGAATATTTTGTACCTTGGGGAAGTTTTGACCTAAGCTGGTAAAGATAAGCTTAGGAGGCTTTTCATGCAGGTCCCCACATCTGTACCCTAGAGTTCAGAGTAGGGGAGGAACCTTGACACATGATTTGAGGACTTCAGTAACTCAGCCTGAGCTCAAGGGTATATTTTAGGAATAGGTGAGGTTCTGTTGCCTGCAATGTGCAGAACATCAGACTAGATGATCACAATGGTCTCTTCTGACCTTTAAAGTCTGAGTCATTCACATAACACAAGAACCAGAAGTCACTCCACAGAAATAATAGGCAGCAAGTTTAAAATAAAGATAAGGAAGTACTTCATCACACAACACACAGTCAACCTGTGGAACTTGTTGCCAGGGGATGTTGTGAAGGGCAAAAGTATAATTGGGTTAAAGAAAGAATTAAACAAGTTCAAGGAGGATAGGTCCATCAATGACTATTAGTCAAGATGGTCAGGGAGGCAACCCCATGTTCTGGCTGTCTGTAACCCTCTGATTGCCAGAAGCAGGGATTGGATCACAGAGGATGGATCATTTGCTAATTGCCTTCTTCTGTTCATTCCCTCAGAAGCAGCTGGCCCTGACCAATGTTGGAAGACAGAATAGCGGGCTAGATGGACCATTGGTCTTTCCCAGTATGGCTGTTCTGCAAGAGTTTGTCTGCAAAGAGAAACCGTAAAAAGATTGATTTAGGAGATAAAGTAGCATTGATACAACATGGCACTAGCTCTCAGGCGGAAAGTCCTTTACTAATTTGGTTTAATACAGGAAAATCTGCGCTTCTTGCTAAAGAAAGAATACAAGTTACTTTATCATAGTCTTGTTTGAATTACACTTCCTCTCCTAGAACTTTGCTACTCACTTAAGAACCATCACAGTTATAGCCTAACAACTGTTAGACCAGTTTGGGCTGCCATGATCTCACTAGCTCTCATAGCCCCAGCAACGATAGGCTTGCTAATATTTGGTTCGGAGACTTCCAAGGAAAATTTAGGGTGCTGCAGGGGATGGTATTGATGGTTTCAGTGTGACCTTCTTCTGCATCTGTATTGTAAGAATGTCCCAGCATGGCGCTAGAGGTGTCCATCGTCTAAATGAGATGTAAAACTTAATAATTACTACAGAAGTAAGGAAAAGACAAAACATCTTGTGGGATAAGAGTTATTAACTCTGGTGTCCTGGCCAATGTTCCAAAGGGTCTTTTAAATTCAGACTACAGTATTTGACCTGTATTCTGGAGAGCCTTATATGAAGACTCTCTCTTTTTTGCTTTTTAGTATGTGTGATGTGATATGGGCAGTGGGTGAAACTTCTCCTGGGTGTGGCTAGCTCCTTATCCCACCTCTTCTGCACACAGCCCCACCCGCACTCCACCCCTGCTCCAGCCCAGGCCCTGTCCCCTTCCACTGCTGACTCACCGCTCACCTCTTCCCCACCCCCCAAGTCTCTCCCTCCACTCACCTCCTCCCCCACTTGCTGCTCACCCACCTGCTGCTCGCCTCATCACCCCCCTCCCACAAGACCCCCTCCACACACTCACACAAACACCTGCCATGCAGCTGGCTCACCACTCACCTCCTCACCCTGCTGCTGCCCCCCACCCCCCGACACCATCCCCCCTTTCACCTTAGAGCACTAATAACAGTTCCCCAAGGGATCTGAACAGGCAACAGCTGTAGTTCAATTGCCAGATGGATTCTCCTCTACATGGCAGGGAGTTCGGTGTATAGTGTATATAGAGAGGAAAAGCCAGGCTACCTGCACCAAACTGAAGCCTAATCTCTCCTTTTTGAAAAAGTGCTTGTCATTGACAGCCGGCATTAAGGCAGTAGTTTAATAACGTTTCTTACAAAGAATTTCTTGCCAGACTCGTTTACTTAAACTGGGTTAGAATAAAATGACTAGATCAAGAAATAAATTTACGGGCTATGTCAGCTCCTCCTTGAAGCTGGTTAGTAGTTACTTGCACTGAGTACAGAGAATATAACTGACAGGTCATTTGGAAACTCTTTTTAACCCCAAAAACCACATTTTTCTACAATATAAAAGCCAGCTGAATGTGGCCAATGGCTTCCTGGGCGTTGGCAAATTCCTGTTAAAGATAGGTTTCAGAGTAACAGCCGTGTTAGTCTGTATTCGCAAAAAGAAAAGGAGTACTTGTGGCACCTTAGAGACTAACCAATTTATTTGAGCATGAGCTTTCGTGAGCTACAGCTCACTTCATCTGATGAAGTGAGCTGTAGCTCACGAAAGCTCATGCTCAAATAAATTGGTTAGTCTCTAAGGTGCCACAAGTACTCCTTTCCTGTTAAAGAGATTCCTTACCACTTTAATGGCCCATTAACAGTTTCTGTGATTTGCTACTAGTCTCTGGAATTTAAGGTTTTTTTACTGTAAAGTTACTCAGGGAATTCCTCTCCTCGCTCCCCTGCCTGCCACTGGCTACCTGCTTGCGTCCTCTCTCTCACTCACTCACACACACACCCACACACCCCACAGGGAGGGGGAGCAAGGAGGGACTTGACTGGCAGCTGCAGGGACCTCTGAAGGGGGTAAGGGGTGGAGTGGAGGAGAGGAGGAAGACTCACCAGGTTCTGGGAGCCTTAGGGAAGGGTCAGAGCAGGAAGGAAAAGAAGTGGGGGGAGGGGGGTATGTGTGGCACCAAGGCCCAGGTGTTGTGCGGCACGGACTGCTGTGCTGGGGAGGCAAAGCCTCCCCTTGCCTATTATACCTGCTGCCCATGTGTGATGTATACGTGACTCAACTTCATGAAGCTCTATCTCAGTTCTATAATAAATTGGCCAGTGATGTAGGTGCTCTGTTGTAATTGATTGAGATCAATCAATGGAACATTTACTTTGGATCAAAGGTGCTATATAGATTAAAAACATAGCCTACATCTATGCATAATGTCTTTTTAAAATCTTTTTACAAAACTATGGAAATTCCAAGACCAAAAAAAGTGTCTAAAAATTATGAAGTGGTGTTGGGAATTTTGGCTAATTATTTAATAGAAAGTAGTTTGAAGATAAAATGCAATATACTGCATAAGTGCTTGGTATCATTACTTCAGTTGTGACAGTGACTTCCACGAGCAAGTAAGAGTCCGATCCTTCAAGATGCCAAGAGCCCTGAGCATCCTTAATTTTGGTGGATCTGATCTCCAAGGGCACTCAACGTCATGAAGGATAGTCTGCAAGGTAGTTATGACTCTCTGTCCATTGTAAATCCAATTTCTCATCACAATTTCATTGAAGATTCTATATCGTCAGATTCTTTCCATCTGAAGTTCTGCACATGGATTCCCACCAGAGGAGAATGAGTTTGTTTCTAAAATTTTGAGGTTAATGGACAAGTTATTTTGATGACATGGATCTTTGAAATATAAGCTGTACAGTAGAACCTCAGAGTTACAAACCACTCAGGAATGGAGGTCGTTCACTAATCTGCAATGTTCCTAACTCTGAACAAAACATTATGGTGGTGTTTTCAAAAGCTTACAACTAAACATTATAATACAGTTTTGAAACTTTTCTATGCAGAATAAAATTTCTGCTTTTCCTTAATTTTTTAGTAAACACAGTACTAAAGTACTGTACTTTACTGTGTTTTTTTGGTTTTGTTTTACTCTGCTGCTGCCAGATTCTGTACTTCCAGTTCCAAAACAGGTGTGTGGTTGACTGCTCAGTTTGTAACTCTGGTGCTCAGAACTCTGAGGTTCTACTGTACATAAATTTTGCAAAGTCCTAACTATTGTTTTTAAAGATCTATCTGAAAGATATCTTTTCCTTGGAACTTTAGGTTTAATTATTGAGCAGATAAAATGAAGTAAGTTATTGTGGAATATTTTGGAAGTTTGGATGTTAATTTTAGTAGTATTATACTACATCAGGTCTCAGCAGACTTTAAGTCTTCAAAGGCCTGAGGTTTTTAAACTTTAGTAAATGTCTTTCAACGTTTAACTCTACCAGAGGAATCAGTTTGATATTTGAAGAACCTTAAAAAATTTCAGAGCACCCATGAAACCTCAAAACTCTCATCAAGAGTTGAACTTTCTAACATTTTGGGTGTTTGAAACCAGAATTTGGTTAGGACTCATCTCTATTATCTTTATTATTAAACATTTACATTATGATAGTGCCAATAGGCTCCAGTGAGAATTAGGGACAAGTTGAAACTCTCCTTTTGAGGGTGCGTATTAGGAGAGCATGCAACATACTGAATTCTGCCTTCTGAGAAGGGTGGCAGAGATTCTGAGAGGGCCAGAAATGAGGTCAAGAACTCTGGACCCTTTCTGGATGTGAATTTTGTACATTTACAGCTTTAGAAAATTTTAGTATTGGTTTCACTAAATGTTTTGTTCAAACCATTAACCTATCAGAACGCCATAAATCTCCCATACATAAAATTATAGTATGCTCTATAATTGTTGGTACCTTTTAGAAAAACTGAATTAATTTGCTCTAGCTCTCTAACCTTCATCTGTTTTGCACAGAAAATATTAGTTGAAAACACTCTGACACAGAGGGGTGCTTTGGGGTTTGTCCTCTTTTTACAAAGTTGGTGCCAAGACCAAATGAAGTGATGTTCTTCTTGTTCAGGGTAAAGGTGCTAGCTGTTGTCAGGGCCACTAGAGGGAGTTCCTGACTCACCCCTGAGGCTTCACACACAAGTAATTTCCATGTAACTTGCAGTCTCCCCTCCCTTCTCCTCTCCCACCCTCTGCCCCCCCTCCCCACCCACCCCCCGCAGCCTGAAGGAATCTGAAAAAAGAGTGAGGGATTTATGTTTTTTAAAATAAATTGTGCCTAGAGTAAACTTTTTAAACTTTTTTGGTTGGAAGCTTCATGAGCCCAGTGAAAGCAATTAATTTCCCGTGTGCCTTGGATTTGAAACCAGGGATTTGTCAAATTGTTGCAACAACTGTTCCAGAGCAAAGCACCATCACTAACAAGACTTCCATCCTAGCAAGCATTTGAAGTTTCTTTTCTGACGGCAATTCAGTTTGACAGGCCTCTGAAAGGAAACCAGTAAAGAAATTCCTTTACGCTTGGGAAGCAGGGGGTCTAAGATAAACTTGTCCAGTGGTCCACAAATGTTAAATTAAAATCCAGGTGGCTACAGATTGCAATCTACCTGGCTGACAAAATTGTGGGATGGGGGGGAAGCATTGACCCCAACACCAAATGAAGCAATGAAAATTAATAATCTGAAAAGGGGCCTTTTTGCAGACATTAGTATACCCCACACACAACAATCCAAGATTTTGAATTTATATCTCCTCTCCTTTCCCTTCCAGGGCCTCAACATGGACAAAAATCTTGTAGAGAAGATCAAATGAGAAGAGATGATTTGTACATGTTTTTTAAAATAACATCAGTGGGACTAAAAGCCTGTGCTGTCTTGTTAGTGGAGGGAAAGCATTCTGTACTCCTGTCTTCTGGTGCTCTATCGGTTGGCAAGCAGTGTCTCCTTCTGAATTATATAGATCCAATGACCAGTGAATTTTGGCTGCAATTATCACCTAGCTTGTCACCATAAAGAGGAAGAAGCCCCTTCTTTCTTCCCTGCTGTATCACAGCTCCATAGTTTTATGTCCTTCTCTTTTATCTTGTGTGTGTTAGCAATCATGTTAACTCAGATGATTGTGAATTCAGGATGCACATTAATTTGTATTTATGTTAACTTTTGTGTTGGGGCAATTCAGCTTTGTGTTAGAGTTGGATGGAAAAAGGCATTTCTGTCCCAGGGAAAACTGTGTGATTTTAGAAAAAAAATCATCTCCATGCAGGACAAAAAGTGAAAATCTTGACACTTTTTTTCACAGGGCAGAATTTCCAAAAATTTCTTTTTTGGGAGAACTGAGATGTAATTTTTTAGCTTGCCAGCTGCCCCTGTGGAATGCTCTTGTCAATTTCTGTCGTTCCCTGCAGCCAGCAAATGAAATTCACAGAGCCTTGCTGGTGGGCTCAGGGAGGCGGAGTGACCCGGCTTCCCAAGTCTCTGCTTCTCTACCTCTTCGGAGACCAGTTGCTCAGTGACCCTCTCATGCACTCCTGCTGGGCTGTGGGTCTCCCATTGGTTTCCTGGCAGGGAGAAAGTGAAATGGAATGACCCTCCCTGCCAGGGCCAGCTTTACAGTTTTGGCCGCCCCAAGCAGTGGGGGAAAAAGCCGGTCGCCGTGGCCACAAAGGGGAGAAGCTGCTGCCGATTTGCCGTGGCAGCTGGAGGAACTGCGGCCCCTTTCGAACTACTGCCCTAAGCACCTGCTTGGAACGCCGGTGCCTGGAGCCGGCCCTGCTCCCTGCCATCCTGCATGTTCCCTCTAACATAGGCTCCAAGTTGGGGGTGTGTGGGTAGGGGGAAATTCAAGTATTGTTGACTCATGATTTTTATCACCACTTTCACAATATTTGGAGTTTTTTCTTAAAGCTCCAGTTCTTGGAGTCATGTTTTATGAGAATCTCCACTTTCATTTACACACAGATTAAGTTTCCAGCCCTTCTTTTTTGGGGAGAAAAGCTTGAAAGTGTGACACAAGAACACACTAATGGCTCACAAACTAGAAGGCAAAGAGACAAAGCTCAATATTTATCACTGGCACAAAACTCTCCTGATTGGTTTAAAAAAAAAATCTTATGATTTTGAGGGCCTGACTCATGATTCTTGAATTGTGCTGGTGGGGCAATACTGGAAATATTTTTATTCACACAAACCCTTCCTGAAAGCTTAGGAGGGAATAGTACAGGGGGATATGAATAGAAAAGGGGGGGGGGGGGAAGTGTTTTTAATATAAGTGACTGTTTTTAATTCTTTTAAAATTACAGATTGAATTATTTGTTACCTAATCAGACACAGGGAACTCTGCCGTACAACACACATATTAAAAAGCTCAATATTTCAAATCTGTTTTGTTCTCTGAAATGTTTGATATATTTAGCATTGTAGTAAAACAATCAAAGGTGTGGCCTGGGCAGAGATATTTCCACACTTCAAGTAGCAGCAACGCTTCATCTTCAGCTTTTCATATAACATGGGAGAGGAATGGTGACTCCACACACTCTTCCGTCCCTTATAGCTTCATTTTATTTTCTACCCCAGCCTGCATTCGCTGGTCTTTTGTTCTTTGACAGCAGGCTGAAGCAAAGCGACTAACTATGTGTCTCGGTTTCTCAGATGGCAGCAATCTTCTTCCTCTGCTGTCTGGTTTCTACAGCTTGAGAACTAAACCCAAGGGCATTGTAGTCTTGGCAGTGCTATAATTTTACATGACCTTTAATGCCCTGATGTCATCATTAATTAGGCCATTGCCAGCCTTTTATGATTCTGAAAGTTAATGCTTGTTTTCCTGCCCACCTAATTAAATCCATCTTTTAAGAGTTGCAAGGAAAATTGGCATTTTCAACTTTAAAGCTGGCGCCTAAAATGTTGGATAGCGTCCTACGGGTGGAAGTGCTCAGGACACACACTGGCATGTGGATGGTTCAGGGATTCTGGGATCATAAGATATTTGTCAGATGCGAAGTGAAATGAAAGCTGTTGGAAAACAGTTTCTATGATGCACATTTCCTCTTATGGTTGTAAAGCATAGGAGGTGTGAATACACGAACGTGTTTGTTTCTCATGCAATGTTGGCTTGTGGAAGCACGCTGCTGGTTTTTAAAACTCTTCTTTAAGAAGCTAAGGGGGCTGAGCTAAACACAGCTGCAAGTTGCCGTAGAGATGGCACTATACACTGAGCTTTTACAATAGGCTGATATAAGTGTCACAAACTGGGGGTGTGGGCAGTCATGCCTAGTGATCAGAGACTGAGTCCAAGGCCAGGGACAGCACCAAAGGTGAGAACGGCATCAGGAACCAAGAGTCACAGCTAAGGTTTAGGAACTGAGCAGTGTAAGCATGGGAATGATTGCAACTTCAGCCATGAGCATTGAGCAGCCACTGGCCTTTTGCTGCTGCTGGGTTTAAAAGCAGGTCTGGTGACACATCTCAGTTGGCTGAATTGATCAATCAGTGTGTTCAGCTGCCAGGCAGCTAGCTGGTCTCAGGCTCAGCTGTGGGTCCTGGTTCTTCACAAGAAGCATAATTGGTTTCTTACGTGTTCTGCAGGAAATTCTCAGTTTCCATCTTGTGTACAATTTCCCATTCAGATTATTATTCTAATAATTTACTTGTATTACCTGTAAGCAGAGTCAGGATGAGGTCTACCCTGACATCTGGTGGTGAGTCATGGTGGGTTGTGGAAAAGAACTTCAGGGGCTGATCTCATTTGCATAGGCACACCCACCCTGACTAGATGGTCACTTTGGCTGCTGTAGGAGCCCCAGTTTCTCTGTTATTGGGGCAGAAATAAACTGTTATTGTGATTATGTGAATCAAGGACAGTGGAACTGTACTTGGCCTTTTGTTATGCTGGAGGGACTCACTGTCAACTAAACATCACTTGCTAGGCAAGGGTCATGGGTTCCAAAACCCAGTGAATAGAGAGAGGCTGGGGATAGGTGTTAATACTTGGTGGTGTGGGCCCCCTGGTGAGGGTCTTACATGCTAATTGCACTTCCTCCTCTCTCCATTGTGAAATATCAGAGCTAATTTTGATTCCATTAGGAGTCTAGTTACAGGCTGCTGAGCTGAATTCACTTTAGGCTGATGGTGCACCAGGACCGAGGCTCCCCTACTACAAGCTGAAATCACAAAAGAGCTAAACTTACTAAGAGCTGAAATCATTGAGTGTTGCGTTAAGGAGTGCGGGAGCCTGAAGATATATGGCGGAGCAGTTTGCGGGACAGCTGGCAGAGCAGAGCGGCTGGTGGAACAGAGCAGTTTGTCGGATGCCTGGAGCAGCTCATGGGGGCAACTGGCAGAGTGAAGCCCCATGGAGAGGTGGGGCAATCAGCTTTGGACCATGTAAAGTGCCCCCCCACCCCCATCTCCACCCAGGTTGGGATGTAAAACTCTGCAGATAAACTTTCGAACTCTGGGGCTGCCCTGACCAGGTACAGACTTTTGGGTCATTTGGACTTTTGGGACTTTGGGGTGATTTTGGGTTGCTGGACTCAAGAACCAAAGGGAAAGGATATGCCCCAATTTGCTTGGGGTGGGTTTTTGCTCATGGGTTGTTTTATGAATCCTGTTGGTGGTGGTTCCCCAACATAATGCCACATTGTTTCTCTCTGTTATTAAAAGGCTTTTTGCTACACTCAGACTCTGTGCTTGCGAGAGGGGAAGTATGGCATCTTGGAGGCGCCCAGCGGGGGTGGTATATATTTGTCCCAGGTCATTGGGTGGGGGCTCAAGCCGGTTTTTTATTGTGTTGTTGGAATGGAACCCCTAGATACTGAACCCGGCCCTTGTTGCTGCCAACTCTGACGAGCAGAAGGGCTACATACCAAAACACTGAGGAGCCTAGTCATGGTCTAAGATGGGGTGGGCAAACTTTTTGGCCTGAGGGACACATCTGGATATAGAAATTGTATAGTGGGCCATGAATGCTCACAAGATTGGGGTGCAGGAGGGAGTGAGGGATCTGGCTGGGGGTGTGGGCTCTGGGGTGGGGCCACATCTGTGAGTGAGCCAAATAATTTAAAATAAGGCCTTGCTAGCACTTTATGCCTGAGTGCTCATGGAGGTAACGTTATTGGGCGCACACAGTGCATAACAGAACACTTGTCATTGAAACGCTTTGGGAGTTAATACAACAGTGTTGTAGCGGCAGCAGATTGTCCCTGGAATAACATCCTTCCCTTTTCTGGCTGAGTGTTTTCTCTCAAAATCCAAATCCATGCTGTTTGTTCTGTGCCTCCAGAAAGGCTTTGCAAACTGCAGTGTCAAGTGGAAGTGACAAAGCAGGATGTTTTCTTTGCAAGAAGGTATCCTGTGTACACAGCCCATCATCACCATTCAACTTTCAAAACAGAGGTGACGTGGCGGGAGAGCTGCCGGTGAAAGGTCCAGGCATCGTCATCCCTCCTGTCTCAACTGACAACTGGAGAAAAACAAGATAGACACGACCTGTGCAGAAACTCTGAGTTGTTGATGCTTCTAGCTAACTTGGTGAGTGACTTGGGGTGCCTTGGTTGCCACCCGAAGCCCTTTTTGGTGATGCTACACAGACAGAGCTTTGACTGACAAGCAATCTCCTACCTCAGAATATTATTTTATCCTTAACATCTAATTTTCTCTTTCAATTTTTGATTTATTAGGTTCCTTGCTTTAGTCATAAATTGGCTCAAATTCATCCCTGTTGTAACTCCACTGATGTCCATTCTACTAAAATAATTCTATAGTCAATGAAGATAAACCAGAGGTGACAGAAGCTTGTCTTGAATGGGGAGGGAGTCCTTTGTGTGGGGAGAAGAGGGAGTTGGGGCAAAGGAGGAAGGTTGGGTGCTCTGGATGGGGAATGAGATGAGCTACTGAGACTTGGGAGGGGAGGGGCATGCTGAGGTTTATGTGGGACCTGAGCAAAATCTGAAACTTTCCAAAAAATTACCATGGAGACAAAAAAATACGATTGAAAACTTTAAAGAGGATTGATTGTAACAAAAGACAAATCACATTTCATCTTCCTTGCTTTTGTTTAAACAAAAGCATTTATGATACTATCAAAATAAGATCACTCTCTGTTGACGCCATCACTAACGCCAACATACAATTTTGACCCATAGCAGATCAAAGACAGTGTTTTATCAGGGCTAACTTGCTAAAGAAGTGCTCTTCTTGCGAAAATGAAATTGATATTGAGATGAAATTCTTTAGAGTGACATAGGTCTGCAGGAAAACATAAATAAGATTTATTAAAAAAGGACTGCATTAACAACTTAAGTCACTTTTCCAAATAATGTGTGTCTCAACTTGTTTAAAAGTCAAATTTTGTCAACAAAATCCTCTTTGATCAAGTCTCCGGTAGCGTTTTGATAGTTCTTGAGCTTTTTGATCCTGGAATGAGCATAATTTGGTCAGGTTCCAAATAAATGAAAATGCTTGTTTTTGTTTTGTTTTTTTCCAGACCTTCCTGTAATGTTGTGGACAAGCATGTCTAGAGCAATGTAAAAATGTCAGCTTGAACTTTTGTTTCTGGTTTTCATAGTCCGACATGGTGTCCTGTCTTCATCATGGAATGTTTTCCTCTCTTAATCTTTTCTTCTTGAAAGCTTGTTTAAGGCCTAGGCCAGCTGCTACAAGTTTTGATTCATCGAGAACCAGAGGCCAAAATTCTTGAGGGTGCTATAGTTCATGTTGAAATGATTTTATCAGCCTTGATTCCTCATCAAGCATAAGCTCAGTGTCTTGAAGTAAATGACTTACATTGTTGATGGCTTATAGGGTTTTAAACCAGAAAGTGGCCAGTAAAATGAATTCAGAAGACTTTAGAGTCTGCTTCATTGCATAAGTCTGCAGGCAAGTCGAGGCTTCCTTCAGTTTCACAAAAGCTTGTAGGTTTTCCATCAGTCTCTTCACTAGTGGTTTCATTGCTTCAGTTCTTGCACTCTGAGTCTGCTGCATATTTTGCAATGACATGTCTGCAGCTCTCTGTAGAATTTTCTGTTGGGCAGGACTGCAACTGAACAAGATGTAGAGGTTTTTGAATGTTTCCAGAGAAATGCTTTACCTCCATACTAGACTCTGCTGCATTCCCATCACAAAGATTCAGACTGTGTGCACTATACCAGTGAATAGACTGAGGAATCTTCTGTACAATTATAGCTTGCGCGCCTAAATCCCAGCTATGTTTTACTATATATCCTTGGGCTCGACAATTTTGGAAGTCAATACCATTCTTTTCTAATTACCTTGCAACTTTCTTTCCGTTTTTTTTCCATCAAAGTAGAGCAACAAATGGATGGAGTTATACTCATGGCTTTTAACCTGATCATATAGCTTCTTTCAGTTGTCTCTGAATCCAGCATCCGATCCACAAAGCATTTGTTACTTGTTGCTCTTGCTCACTACATCCATCAAAAAGACAACAAAGACAGCAAGACAGTGCTTCAGCAGATTGAGTCCACACCCACCAGTCTCTGCACACCTTTTCTCCATTAGGCAACGTCTTAGGAACCCCATTCAGTACAATCAAATCTCTCTTTGCACGTGTTAGCTGTCTCCATGTTGCTGGATTACTATTAGGCTGCTGTTGATCTGTAGTTTCACTCTGCAATTTCTTATCCAAATTCAAGGCTAATATCTCTGTGACTGATGTCTTTTTGTACTTGGCCACAGTAGACCAGTCTAAAGCACTGCCGCCTTGTGTATCTTCTTCTTCATTTATGTCATCGCTGTTCTCAATGCAGAAAAGAATTTTTTCCTTGTGAGATCCTCCTTTATCTCCTGGTGGTGACAAGCACCTTCTGGCATTTTTTCTCCACTCCCCAGCCACCCACCCCTAAAGTTCACTTCCTCTTTACTTCATATTCGAGTCATATTTTCTTTTTCTTTCATTTTAATTGCTTGTGGCACATAGTGCTGTATTCCAGGCATTTCTTTACTAGTTGAGGGTCCTGCTCAGAAAGGCTGCACCTATGATTCATACAGTAACAACTAAAACAGGGCTACTCAAAATGTGACTGCATGATTTTCAAAAGTATGTTTTAAATAAAATGGCCTAAAATAAATATGTAAGAGAAAATATGGGCAATGAATTGTACATTGATAAATTACCCTCTTTGCACAACAACAATTATACTGAACACACCAATGCAGGCCTAGAATGTTGCAAGGCACAGATCAGCGCAAGACACTGAGAAACACAATGCAATGACTCGGCATAACTGACATATTGCATGGAGCAAAAAGAAAGAAGGGTGCCAAGGCCGATGATTTGACATTTCATGTGTTTGTTTGCAACCAATAAGAAGGGCAAGAATCGGGATTCTTGATGTTGAAAGGTGGTGATGGCTTATAGGGTTTCAAATCAGAAAGTGGCTAGTAAGACGAGTTCAAAAGGTTTTAACCATTTAGATAAACCAGTACACTTCATCGAATAAGTCTTCAGGCAAGTCATGTTCTTCCTTCAGTTTCACCAAAATTTGTAGTTTCTCTTGGTCTCTTCATTGGTGGTTTCATTTCTTCAATCCTTGCACTCCACTGAGTCTCTGACATACTATGCTGCTAAATGTCTGAAGTTTCCTGTAGAATATTCCACTGGGCAGGACTGGAATTGAACAAGTCCACTGATGGCCTGATCAGGGAGAAAAATCGCTTTATACCTTTGCTAATTCTATTTTTATATAACTTCCCCTTTAATCTTATTTCCTGTTTGTTTATATTTAGAATTCTAGCGCTCCCCTCCCCTTTAATAAGCTGGAGAACCTGCAAGATTCAGTTTTATAGAGCTCAATAATAGATAAAGATTCACTCTAGTCAAAGACCGTGGCAGTCTTGTGAACAATCTCTGCAGGAAAGTAATGCAGCAGGCTCGTCCATGTTTACATGGAATCCATCACAGTAGTATAAGCATTTCTGCATTTTAGTGTCTTCTGACTTCATATGCAGGTGCTGTGGAGGGCTATTTAAATTAGGAGGGCCATCCTGCCTCCCCCCCCACCAGCTGTGCCACAGCTTCCCCTTCCACCTGCCCTTCATCTCTCAGGCATCCCCCACCAACAGCCTGAAACCCCACCCCCGAGGCTTATGAGCCCCTATACCCGCCTCTTCCCACTCCCTGATGGTGAGCATTTCCCTCAGGTGCTAGGGCCTTCCCACTCCCTAGCAGATTCCCCTTCTTATCAGCTTTCAGATCAGTTTTTACTTTCTCAAACCTGGGGCTAAAGTGTCTGCAGTTTATGATGATCAGATAGCCTCAGGAGGTGTAAAATTAGATCCATTTAATGGTTCTGGATCACTCAGAATAACCCTAGCAAAATAAAAACACATTTGGAAACTTATGCCAGTTTTAGAAAGACTGAAGCCAAAATTTTCAAACTAAGGGGCCAAATTTGGGCATCTAAATTCATATTCTGGCACTTAGCACAATGGAAATAATAGCTTGATTTTTTTCAAAAGGGTAGGTCCCTTACAGGCCCCAATAACTTCAGTGGGAGGTGGGAAAAATCAGATCACAGATATTTAGAAGTCTGAAATATGGGTTTAGGAACCTGATTTTTAGGTCCCTGGGCTTAAAAATCCCAGCCTTACCCTTCCAGCAGAGGGAGACTATTTCCCTAGTGTCTGATTCAAAGGGGGACTGTACATGTGAGCACTGTAAAGAGATGCTCTCAGTGCCCTTCTTACTTCCGTTGGTCTGTAGAAAATAGCAAGGACTTTAATTAGTTATTTAGACCCCACAAAATTCTACACTCAGGTCTTTAAAAATGTATAGCTCAACTGTCTCAGCAGCTGTTTGTGTCATATATTTTTCATTTCTTGCAACTGCTTTTCCCAGTGAGATGTATTGGCTCCAGAGTAGATTACACCCAGCCATCCTTTCTCCCTAGGTCAGTCACAGTGCAGGGAATGCACTGGAATGGAAGTAACTTAAGAAACCAGCAGAGCTGTTCATGTTACAGCATTAGCCAAAATGTAGGTAAAAAAGGGCTGAGATCTTGGAGCCTGCTAGCTGTTGAAGTTCTCAGTAATGAACTCGGGTCCTTAGCAGGGTGTAGCTGCTGGCAGTTAGAGCAGGATGCTTAGTATGTCGCTGCTGTAAGTGTATTAGAATAAAAGGAGTTTGTGTGTAAAAAAAAGCACCAAGTTCAGAATCACAGTAAATGGACCCAGCTTCAGTCACTTCTCACAGACAAATGGAAAGTGACATTCTTTAAATGCCAAGGTCCCCATGCTGTGTGGAACTTGTCGCATCTGATAAGCTGGGACACACAGAAAACTTGGCAGTTTCCTAGGTTTTGGCACTGTTTCTTCACTAGATGACTTTTTTTCAAAAGTTGTAAGAGGGACGAGTGCAAACTGTTGGGAATGGAAAGGCACAAAATTCTACCTGTCTACACCAGTTCCTTTCTCTGTATCATCCACAGAGTCCTGTGAGCAAAGCCAAATCCTAATGGCTTATTTTACAGCGAAATTGCAGTCACAATTAAAATACATAAGGGCCCAGTCCTGGAGGGCGGTGTTGGTGGAGCTCAGTCTCTTGTAGCATTTCAGGGTTGCCAACTCATGCTTTTATTGTGAATCTCATGACATTGGGCCTTTTTCTTAAAGCTCCCACTCCTGAAGTCATGATAAATTGAAAATCTTGGCTTCTGTTTGAGAAAACCAAAACCAAAACCAAAAATTATTTCTGCCCCTTGTGACTGTACACCGTGCCCCTAAAAAAGCTGGAAAATGTGAACCATAAATGCTCAAACAGAGAGAGAACCAAAAAGACCCCAAATGTATTATTGTTTATAATCTCATGATTTTTACACCAATCTCATACTTTGGTGCCTGACCTATAATATTTAAACTTTTAGGGTTGTAGCCAATAATGTGGCTACATAAATATTTGAATAATTCAACTGGAGCCACAAAGTATAGATGAGGATATTGATTATAAAGTCTGGGATTGTTCAGATCTGGGCCTTTCATTCTGGTCCCTCTCATGCAGTTTTCCGATTAGTTCCACCACCGTTCAGTCTCTCTCCATAAATGTGAACAGCACTAGTTCCCCTCTCTGTAGGAGGTGGCATTTTCTATGGTGTTTGGTAGATAGGCTTGTTGGTCAATAGTTTATTTATTTTGCATGATACAGTTGTGATTTGTGAGCTACAAGAGTGCCATGGGGACAAGGGAACCTTTGAGTTCAAACACGGACAGTAAGGCCTACATCCTTAAAGGTATTTTAGATGCCGAAGTCCCATTGAACTCAAGTATCACTGAAGTCAGTGGGATTTAGGTGTAAAAACACCTTTGAGGATCAGGGCCAAAGCCCTTCTATGGCCACAGGTTAGTCACTTAACCTTTTATTCTTATAATTAAAATGAAAAATATTACATGGTAAAGTCTAATAGCTCAGCATGGTACCATTTATCTGTATCATGGTCATGTCTATAGATTCTAGCTATGAATCAGGGCCTTGTTCTGATAGGCACTATACAAACACATAAAGAGACCATCCCTGCCTCAATTTTTCTATTTGTAAATATTACAGGTAAAAATAATATTGACCTCTTTCACAGGGCTGTTGTGAGGCTGATGTAGATGAAAGTGCAAGGACTAATATTTAGGTAGTGGATTAAGACATGGGCCAATGCAGATCACCATTGAAAAGAGGACGGAAAACCGAGATTTTTTTCAAAGATTTAGAGTAGGTTATCTTTTTTTGGTTCATGAGACAGTTGTTTTTAACCACTGTTGAACTAACCCATTTAAAAATTGACAACTTTCTGCCATTCATTCCTATAATAAACTTCATTTCCTGCATACTAATCTGCACCATAACACTATCAGGAATGGTGCTTTTCTATTTGATTGTTGGTTGTTCTTAAGGACATTTTGAATTTTAGACCATAATCCTGCAAACCTTTACACAGTGCTTAAAGCCTTCTAACCATGTGAGTAGAGACGCAGACTGAAATTCTCAGAGTCAGCTAAAGGATTTGGATATGACATTCCTATTTATTTTAAGGGGAATTGAGCATCCAAATCCCTAAGGCAGCACTGGAAATCTTAGTTATTGGCTTCAATAGGACTCGTGTGCTTAAAGTTAAGTATCTTCATATGCAGACTCAGGGCCTCAGTGACTTCCATTCCTTTTGTAAAATATCACATCACATTTGAAGTAACTGTTCCTAGAATGCTAATTTTTTTCTGCATACTGCGTTTGAAATAGCAGTTGCATATTTTGACATGCAAAGGGCAGAGAGAAGTTCCAAGACAATGCTATCTCTAAAAGAATCAACATAGATTGTAAGCTCCTTGGAGGCAGGGACTGCATTTTTGTAATGTTTGTACAGTGCCTAGCACAAGCGGCCCTGATATCTGATTGGCCACTTACCCATATGCAAACAGTAATAAATTACCATACGTGGTATCTGTGATATTTTTTATTTTAAGTATAAGAAATACCACAAATACTGCGGTTTAAAATTAACTGAGTGGAGCTGGAGAAATAGGGTCAGCTTTCAGGAGGAAATATATATTGCTTCAGAAGAAGTGGCTCAGGAATGTAAACTTGGGGTTTGTTTTGGGGTGTGGCCTGGAACAAAACAGCAGTGGCACCATAGTATGTCTGATAGATCTGTGTTCCTTACAACTCTGCCTGCTTGCTGCATTGCATTTTGCTAATGAGTCTCTCATCAATTCAGTAAAAGTATTATTCCAAGAGGCGAACACTACTTTTTTCTTCCATTTTTATTCCCATAATCCATTTCTTGTTGTTCAGTTAACTCCGACTGACACTCCAACATTTGTTATGACATTTGTTGCAGGAAAGGTCCTCTCATGGATCAGCAATAGGGTAAAAGATAGGAACCAAAGGTGAGGAATACAAGGTGAGTGTTCACAGTGGAAAGGTAAATAGCAGTGTTGCCTAGGGATCTGTACTGTTCAACGTATTCATAAATGATCTGGAAAAGGGGGTAAGCAGTGAGATGGCAAAGTTTGCAGACAATACAAAATTGCTTAAAACAGTCAAGTCCAAAGCAGACTGTGAAGAGTTACAAAGAGATCTCACAAAACTGAGTGACTGAGCAGCAAAATGGCAGATGAAATTCAATGTTGATAAGTGCAAGTAATGCACAGTGGAAAACATCCCAGCTGATGGGGTCTAAATTAGCTATTGCCACTAAAGAAAGAGATCTTGGAGTCATCATGGATAGTTCTCTGAAAACATCCCCTCAATGTGCAGCAGCAATAAAAAAAAAAAAAACTAACAATGTTAGGAACCATTAGGAAAGTAAGTGATATTAAGACAGTAAATATCATAATGTCACTATATAAATCTATGGTACACCCAAACCTTAAATACTGCCTGCAGTTCTGGTTGCCTAATCTCAAAAAAGATCTATTAGAATTGGAAAAAATACAGAGAAGGGCAACAAAAATTATTAGGGGTATATAACAGCTTCCATACAAGGAGACATTAAAAAGACAGGGACTGTTCAGCTTGGAGAAAAGAAGACCACATGATAGAGGTCTATAAAATCATGAGTGATGTGGAGAAAGTGAATAAGGAAGTGTTGTTTATTCCTTCACATAACACATGAACAACAGGTCACCCTATTAAATTAATAGGCAGGAGGTTTAAAACAAACATAAGGAAGTACTTTTTTACACAATGCACAGTCAATCTGTGGAACTTGTTGCCATGGGATGTTGTGAAGGCCAAAAGTATAACTGGGTTCAAAAGAGAATTAGATAAGTTCATGGAGGATAGGCCCATCAATGGCTATTAGCCAAAATGGTCAGGGAGACAACCCCATGTTCTGGGTGTCCCTAAACCTCTGACTAATAGAACAGGGGAAATGGATCACTTGATTGACTGCCCTGTTCTGTTTACTCCATCAGAAGCACCAGCCACTGTCAAAAGACAGGGCTAGTTAGACCTTTGTTGTGACCTGGTGTGGCCTTAGCCTCTTTGTATCTCTTGCTATCCCCTGCATGTGCAATTACATGTCACAAGACATGTAGATTAGGCTGAGGTACAAAGCACCCTATGTCAAAATTACTATTCTATGTTGTTGGGTGCACATCATGTTTGGTTTTATGATGGTTTCTTTTTTTAAAGGTCTGAACTAAATTTGGTAGGGATCAAAGGGTAGTAATTTATTCAAGCTGTGTCCTTAGTACCAAACTGCTTCCACGATCGCAGAGTAGCTAGATATTTCTACTGATGTGATAAACAGTGAAATAGTTAATGATGACTTTAAAATTGTTGTTATGGTTTTAGCCTGAATGAGAGCATTCATCAAAAACCTAAAGAAATGGATTTTGCATCAAGGATCCAAAGGGGAATGGGTAAAAAGAAATCTTCTCCATCACAGTTTGGTGCAGAATGACAGCATAATTATTCTACTGCAATCCACGAGCTTCTGTAGCAGCTGAAATCTCCGTACATGAAGGGAAGGAGGTTCGACCTGAAGAGGATGTAGTGATGATGCCTCCATTCTATTTATTTTTAATGTAACATTTGTTTCAAAAACAGGAGGAGCAACTACACTCAGTGTGCTGCTTCTTGGTATATGTATAAATTAGATTGAATTATGCTTCGAAAGGAGGAAAACATTTCAGTATTTTTATTATGTTTTTCTAATTCCACTTTAAATTTAAAAGTTCTGAACAGCTTACTCGTGGATGGTGGGAGTCTGGTAGCACAGGCAACTCAAGTCATTTGTTAAGATTAATAAGTGGGCAGGTCCCAGCTGGCCTTTAATATTAACATACACTAATAGTACATAGCTATTTAAGCCCTGCCTACACAAGAGCTCATACAGCTATGTTTAAACGCTGTTCTTGCTAGCAGCATTGCTATTCTTTTTGGGTTGCTGGGGATGTCGATTCTGGCAAATAAATAACAGTCCTGCATCCAGACTTCAGGGGCTACACCCGGGACTTTGTGATTACCAATTATGGTTACAGCATGCAAGCAAGAGTGACTAAAAATAGCAAGGAGGAATAATAAGATAGACAATATGGCCCAAATCCTGCAATGAGCACTGTGCAGGCACAGGAATCCAGTCTCATAAAGCTCATTATAGGATCAGGGCCTATATTCTCACACACACAAATAGCTTTGACTGACCAAAGAGAGCAGCCTGGGACTCTCTTGTTCCTTTCTCCTAAGTAGCTAATTGTCATTATAAAGGCCAGAGTTCTACCGTTGACTTGTGTGACCTTCAACAAGTCACTTCATTTCTCTCTGCCTCTGTTTCCCTTCTCACCTTGTCTGTGTAGACCATAAACTCTTCAGGGTAGGGAGCATCTCTCACTATATGTGTGTGTATAGAGAAGGGGTCGGCAACCTATGGCACGTGTGCCAAAGACGACACGCGAGCCAATGTTTAATGGCACGCTGCTGCCTGCTGGGTCCTAGCCACCAGCCCCGCTCAGCCGGCTGCCAAATCCTGGCAGGCAGCAGCGTGCCATTAAAAATCCTGCCTGCCTCGGCCCTCTCTTCTCCTCCCCCACCACAGGGGCAGGGTGAAGAAGCTTGGTCCTGCCGGCTGCTGCTGCAGGGCAGGCAAGGTCCCCCCCTCCCCCGCCTCTTCCCCCAGCATGATGGGTTCATGTCCTTCCTCCTCTCCCTCCCTGCCGCCGATCAGCTGTTGGCCCTTGCGAGGGAGGGGGAGAAGCAGAGCTGCCACGCGCTTGTTGCTCTGGGGAAGAGGCGGAGAAGAGGTGGGGACGGGGCCTTGAGGTAGAGGGGTGGAATCAGGGCATATCCCCTCCAGCCCCCTGTCATGAGCTGCTCAGGGCAGGGGGCTGGGAGCACCCCCAGGACCCCAGCCCACACCCCCAGCCCTCTTCTCTGACCCCTGCACCCCCCCCATGACACCAGCCCTGACTCCAGCACCCCCCACATATCCAGCCCTGCCACACCCCAAGCCCTGACTCCTGCACCCTCCTCACATACCCCCAGTCCCCTGCCCTGACTTCTGCACCCCCCACACATACCCAGCCCCCCCCAGACCCCATGCCCTGACTCTTGCACCCCTCACATTCCCACCCCCACCCTGAGCACCAAATGGGAGCTCCTGCACCCCCCACACATTCCCACCTGCACCCCTTGCACCAAATGAGAGCTGTCCAGGTAAACACTCCACACCCAAACCTCCTGCCCCAACCCTGAGCCCCCTTCCTCATTCTAGCTACTGGCCAGACCCTACACCCCAACGCCCAGCCTGCTCCTTCACCCCCAGCCCTGTGCTCAGTGCACTCCCACTCTCAGCTCAGTGCAGAGAGAGAGGAAGCGAATGGGCTAGAACCAGGGAGAAGGTATGGGCTTACTCTGTGTGGGCAGGGCTGGGATCCCAGACTGGGAGCGGGCTGAGCGGGGCCAGCAGCTAGGACCCTGGCTGACAGGAGCCAGCGGACGGAACCCCAAACCGGCAGTGGGCTCAGTGGCAGTGGGCTGAGCCGCTCAGCCCACTGTCAGCCGGGGTCCCGGCCGCAGGCCCCGCTCAGCCCGCTGTCGCCCTACATAAACGGAACCCCAGGCTGGCAGGGGGCTGAGGGGGCCGGCGGCGTAAGATCAGCATTTTAATTTAATTTTAAATGAAGCTTCTTAAATATTTTGAAAACCTTGTTTACTTTACATACGACAATAGTTTAGTTATATAATATATAGACTTACAGAGAGAGACCTTCTAAAAAACGTTAAAATGGATTACTGGCACGCGAAACCTTAAATTAAAGTGAATAAATGAAGACTCGGCACACCACTTCTGAAAGGTTGCCGACCCCTCCTATAGAGCCTAGCACAATGGGCTCCCAATTGCAGCTGGGCCCTTTAGCTTCTACTATAGTAATATATATCCAGCTCCTGCTCCTTATTAGTACAAATCCACCATAGGGAAGGGTGTCTTCTATATATTATACTTATTTATAAATTTTGATTTGTAAACCAGCAAGGGGCACTTATCTTACACTCTAGGCTCACCTGATAAAAGCCAACCTGCAGCAAGCCCCCAAAACTTCACAGCACAAACAAAATAAAGTCCCCAGCCTCACTAAACCTCACCCCTCAAACAGCATTTCCCTCCTTGAAAGTGCCCTTAAAAAGATGACCCTTGTAGCATGCCCTGAAATTCAGCCAGCCTGGATTATTTTGGATCAAGGGAGGATAGCACAGTCCAAAAGAGAAGCATGGAAAGCACCCTGCCAGCATCTCCCTGTTTATAATTAGAGGGATTCAGGTTGAGTGCCTTTACACCTTTCAGTTGTGATAGAACGGCACCAGGGAGCCGGAGCAGAAGCTGTCTCTCAGATATGGTCCTGGTGAAGAGAGGAGCAAGAAACAAATCCATTTTAAATAAGAGAAAATAATATAGACAGACAAAGATGGGTAAAAAGATGACATGTGCTGGGACAAAGTGTGTGTCCTTGAATGTGTTTTTAAGCAACAGCCTGATCCTGTTCCTATTGAAATCAATGGGAATTTTACCACTGACTACAAAGAGGCTGCAGAGTTTTCTATAAAAGTAAAACTTCATCACGCTTCCGAATTTAGACAAAATAACTGAGGGTTTGGGTGAATGTTCAGTCACACCAGATGGACTCTAAAAGGGAATGTTTTACATTCTTGATGTAATATTAAAAGATCAGTCACAGTTCAATGGTTTTAGTCAAATCTAGGAATTGCTGGGGTGGGGGAAGAAGCAAAATTGCATATAAGAGCTCAACTACACGTTGTGGGTGCTTGATCCCATTTGTAGGTGTTTGATCCCAGTTTTGTAAATGGTCCCTATCCTCATATGGGGCTGAACAGAAATCACAGAGCCTGACCCCATTTAATCCTGTGGCACCTGAAAGCATATCCTGGATAGGAATTTTAGAATCTGAGCCTTTCTCTACTAAGAAGTGTTATGGAGCACTCAATCTTGCACAGTTAAACTGCCCACCTGGTGAATATAGATCAAAGTAAATCCATTATTTCAGGGACTATCTATGTTTCCCTTTCTATAATGTACCTCCCCTCTATCTGGACTGCCCTTACTACTCATGTCCCAATTTGTGTTCCATTCTAGTGATTCCACAGCAGAATGGGGATAAATTAAGGCTAAATGGGAGTCAGAACTGTGCCAGACTGCTGGTTAAACTCTCTTTCCCTTTCCCCTGTGAATATCCAGCTAACCATCTTTTCCCTTAACACTAATGGATTTTTACCTTCCATGGCAATTTTTCTCTGTCTTCCATCATGATCTTGGAAATGATCTTTCTCAGCGACACCTCTTAGGGAATACAAAAATCACTGAGCTGCTGCTAATCCTGAGCAAGTACCCCATGTGCCAACAGCAGATGGCAATTTCCAATGGGCTGAAGGTTGCCATTTGTTGTTTTTCTCTCCTCCATGTGTGCAGCTGTTTCCCTCACTACTGAAGGAGAAAAAGTTCACCCCCCCTTTTTCTTTTTCTTTCTTTTTTTTTTTTTTTTTGCGATTGGGACACAGATATGTGTAAACTTGTCTTCACTAATCTCCAAGTTCATTCAAATTGTATGTCAGACTAGTACCACTCCCTTGCTCTTTTACAATGACATTTACAGCTGCATTTTCTGTGTTTTAGTGAGAGACGTGTAATAAGCCCTCTTTGACACCTTTAAGATACTAATGACTGGTAACCTACTCAACTCAATGTTAAATCCCATCCTCATTGGTGACAGTCTTCAATTCCCTGAAATTTTAATGTGCTTAATAGAATTTTACATAATCTTATTTAAAGACTTGATTTTGCTCATGGAGCTGTATTTGGTAGTATCTGATCTTGAGCAGAGGCCCTGATCCTGCACATTCAAGCAAAAGTCTCAATTGAGTTAGGTAACGTGAGTTCAATGGAGGTTTTGTCTGGGTAGGTGCTATGCCTACACAAGTGCAGCCATTGGTTAAGCAAGATGTTGTGATGCTCACCTCCTGGTGGAAGAGCTGGGCTGTTCCCTAGAATAGAGAAGCAAAGCCTTTATCACTTGGGAATTACACATACATCACGGCTTAGGGTGGGATTTCAAAAACCTTCATCATTGGACCTAACTCTTCTCCCATTGAAGTCAATGAGAGTTTTACCACTGAGGTCAGTGGAAACAGGCCAATGCTGAAAATTGTTGAAAATCTCACTGAAAAGAGTAGCTAGATACAGTGTCCAGAAAATCCACCAGTTATTTCTCTCTCAAACTTACCCAGTTTAACAGTCAAAAGATTTTTCTAACTACCAGCACTGCAACCTGGTACATCAAAAACAAACAGTGTTCTTCTAAGAACACACACATCTTTCTTTGCGATTACTGCTTTCTCCTAATTCTCTTCAGTGCAGGATTGTCCAAGATCATTTCAACAAAGATCCTGGAGTAAGAATTGAAGGGGTAACTTGTTTTTGATACCTTGCCAGGCAGAATAAAATGAAATGTGCTCTTGCACTATGTTTGCTTGGCAGTATTAATAGCTGGGAAAACAATTGTATCAATAAACAAGACAGATGTGACTTGATATGTATACAGATTGTGACAGATATATGTCACCCACTGGTGGGTGTTGGTTGCATGTCTCTACCTGTTTTTATGCTGTGCCTTTAGGGGAGTGAAGTGAATTTCAGTATTGTACTCAGGAAAGGTGCTCCATCACTAGCTCTGAGTGGAGATTGAATCCGGTGAACAGATACAGCAAGGACAGCAGCAATGTAAGCTTCCCTGCCCTGCCAACATTCTTCAGCCCTGCTCTAGCAGGGCCAGCTCTAGATCTCAGGTGGAAATTCATTTTTTCATGTCTATTCAATTCTTTGCCTCTCTGTTGGAATTGACAATCCAGTCAATAATTAGTGCAAAATGGAATGGCTCTTTTTGTGATGACCGCTGTCTGCTGGGAATTGAACAGAGACACCCCCCCTCCCAACTCATTTCACATAGATCACTGAAAAAATCTCGAGGTGACTTTTGGTCCAACCTTGCTGAGACTGGAACCAGTGTCCTAAGCTGAATGATTAGATTCTCAATCTCTCTCAGCTATTTAGTCCTCCCATAATGTTTCATAAACACGTATAAAAAAGAAACTGTGTTTTATAATGAGCAGTCTGCTACATGGCAAAACAAACAGAACTTTGAATAGTGTGCAGACTTTCCCTTTGACTGCACTGTAACTTCTTGGAAGTATGAATGTCCCAGTAGTTTATAGCACAAATGAAAAGATCACTCATGGGAGTACTAGAAAGACAAGGTGGGTGAGGGAATATCTTTTATTGGACCAAATTTTGTTGGTAAAAGAGACAAACTTTCGAATTACACAGATCTTCTTCAGGTCTGGAAAATGTACTGTGTTTGAAACAATGTATTCCACCTTGTATTTAGTTGTGACACTTTGAGTACATTTCCCAGACATGAAGATCTCTGTGTAAGCTCAATTCTCTCACCAGCAGAAGTTGGGCCAGTAAAATTACTTCACCTACCTTGTCTCTGTCATACCCTGGGACCAACACTGCATACAATCATGTCCTATAATGGGGGCTACAGAACTTTCTTTGCTATTACTCCTTTCTCCTAATTCTCTTATAAACCCTTTTCTCCTGCATGCTCTTCTGGGGTTATCCTAGGGTTGCCAGGCATCCAGTTTTCAACTGGAACTCCCGGTTGAAAAGGGACCCTGACGGCTCCGGTCGGCTCAGTGGGGGCCTGGGACCAAGGCAGAAAGCGGCCAGGGAGACCCAGTTCATAGCCCCCCACCCAGAGGGCTGGCTCTGCAGCTCCCATTGGCCAGGAACCAGGTGCCTGAGGGTGCGAGGGCAGCGCGTGGCGCTTCCTTGGGCACCCATACATCTAGGGGCTGCAGGAACCTGGCAGCCACTTCCCAGGAGCCATGGTAAGCACCGCTGGGACCCCAAACCCTCTCCCGCACCCCAACCCTCTGCCCTAGCCCAGAGCCCTTCCCTCACCCAAACTCCCTCCTGGAGCCTGCAGCCCCCTGCACCCCAAGCCCTGGCCTCAGCTCTGAGCTCCTGCTCCCCAAACCCCTCAGCCCTGGCCCCACCCCAGAGTCCACACCCCCAGCCAGAGTCTGCACCTCCTCCCACACTCTGAATCCCCCTGCCCCAGCCCAGAGCCATCTCTTGCACTCTGAACCCCTGATCCCTGGCGCCACCCCAGAGCCCGCACCCACAGCCGGAGCCCTCACCCCCCTCCACCACCCCAATCTCCTGCTGCAGCTCGGTGAAAGTGAGCGAGGGTCGGGGAGAGTGAGCGAAGCAGGGGGGGAATAGGATGACCAGGGCAGGGCCTCAGAGAAGGGGCAGGGCAGGGGTGTTTGGTTTTGTCCAGTTAGAAAGTTGGCAACCCTAGGTTAGCCCTTTAAATTTGGCAGGCTCAAGCAGCTGCCAACCTAAAGAGGCCATTGTTTAACTGTGTAGAACTGCTTCAAACTCCTTCCTTACCAGCTAGTAGGTGTTATCTACTGTTATGTTTACCTCTTATTCCTAAAGATATGAAATATGTTTTTTTCTAATCACTGGTCCACCGCTGCTAAACCACATCTTTGGTTTGGTAAGTCAACAAAAGTCTGGAAAGTATTTGTATTAGTCCTCCAAAATGTTCTTAGCTCTCGTAGCTCCTGGTATTTTGAGCCTTAAAATCACAACAGGGCTCTAGTTGTGGACAAGACTGCTTCTGTTAAAATGTTTAGTCCTTATACTGTATTTGTTTTATGTATGGTTGTATGAAAGGCCAAATTTACTACAATTTCTGTATGAATAGGAGAAGCATTTTAAGGATAGCTCTTGGAGAAAATTATGTGATTAGGATCAGTTAGGGTTTGTAGCAGTTGTGTTTCTTATAAGAGCAAAGGTAAGGTTGCATAAGTGCTGATGACTGAGACTGTTCCAGTTGAATGGTCTCTATGTGAATGTACATAGCCTCCAGTGTAAAAATCTCAGAAGTGACAGGACACCAACCTGACCTGTTAGAATGTCTTGCTTTTGCTTTTAGATTCCCCTCTCCTTGCTGCATGAAATAAACAATAATTTTAATTCTTTTCAGTAGGAAATAAACCACTTAATTTTAAAGTATAGAATTTAAAGCCTTGTGTTCCACTACTCCCAAGTAGAAAGGACAATTTATTGCATTCTGGGTGTAGCAAATATGTCTTCAAGTAGTGCAGAATTGTTTTTCATTTTCCTGAGTTGTTATGCCATATGTGAATGAACACATTGGGCTTTCATTTCCTCTTAATAAGAAGAGCTTTAAAAGGCTTTAAGGGTGTTTAGATCTTAGTAGCTTCAACTCTCATAAAACTGGGAAATTCCAGTTTAAAAGTCATCTCTTCTTGGATGGGACATTCTATTTGCAGAACATTATACTTCTTAAGTGCTTGACTGCTGGCATCGGTGTGACTATGCGTTTGCCTCAGTCAAGATTTTCAGGAAGAAACCTTAAATCCAGGACAATATATGGGGACCAATCCTTATTCCTTTGAAGTTGATGAGAGTTTTGCCGTTGTCATCAGTGGAAGCACGATCAAGTCTACAGTGCAATGCAATGCTTCCTACTTTGTCTTCCAGTGTGGATAGGATGCATGAGTTCCATAAATGTGCCCCAAGCTGACTGATGTGGCTGTTATGTGAAATAATCCTTCAAAGAGCAAGGTTCTTGTTTTAAGCACTATGTTTACATATGTCATATAATATGAATTGCTGCATCAGTACTTTTAAATAATAAGCAGAGCAGTGAAAAATACAACACATTTTATGTGGTTGTATCAGATTTGAAAAGGTTGTGTTTCCAGAGACTATCAATGCTCTTAAGTTAGCTGTTCATTTATGTTTAGTTAAAGTGGATAGTATTTTTCCTTGATCTTCAATTAACATTTTTTTAAACCTCCACTTTCTAAAGAGAAGTTAATTTTAGACTTGAGTTTAGCTAATGTCTGTTTTACATTAAAGTCAGAATGCAGCTAACACAAATACTCATGGGTGTTAATATAAACAGTCACCACTGTAACTGAGGTGTCCATCTGAGGAGCAGCAGTCCGAACTCTCACTTTGCTGCAGTATCTTACTATATGGAGTATTCTCTCTGGTCACTCGATTACAGACCTAAAAGTCACAATTCTTCAACAAAAAAACTTCAAAAACAGACTCCAATAAAAGACTGCTGAATTGGAATTAATTTGCAAACTGGACACCATTACAGTAGGCTTGAATAAAGACTGGGGGTGGATGTGTCATTACACAAAGTAAAACTATTTCCCCATGTTTATTCTTCCCCTCAGCCCTCCCGCCCACACACACACACACACACTGTTCCTCACCTGTTCTTGTCAACTGCTGGTATGGCCTACCTTGCTTATCACTACAAAAAAATTTTTTTTTTCTCTCCTGCTGGTAATAGCTCACCTTATCTGATCACTCTCGTTACAGTGTGCATGGTAACACCCATTTGTTTCATGTTCTCTGTGTATAAAATCTCCCCACTGTATTTTCCACTGCATGCATCCAATGAAGTGAGCTGTAGAAACCTTATGCTCAAATAAATTTGTTAGTCTCTAAGGTGCCACAAGTACTCCTGTTCTTTACATGGAGTAGTGCCTTACTAATGTCTGTTTTAGTGAGACCCCCTGTGAGGTAAGGGATTGCTCAGTGTGAAATAGGGTGCTAGAATTGGGGCCCTTTATGTCAAAGTGCTGGATTTACAAAGGCATTTAGGTGCCCAAGGATGCAGTTAGGTACCTAGTGGGATTTTTTTTCTCTAAAATATCTAGGTAGGTTAAGTGCCTAATTCCCACTGAAGTCAATGGAAGTTAGGCCCCTAACACACTTAGGTGCTTTTGTAACTCCTATGGAGGTGCCTATCTGCATCTTTAAGCACCTAAATTCCTTTGAAAATCTGACCCCAAATGCCTCCAATTTAAAAATTAGGGTCTGATTCTCCTCTTATTTATATTGGGGAGTGAGCCCAAAAATGAGGCCCTTAGTATTATTTCTTTTAAATGCTTACGTAGATGTTTTTGTTGGAAGAAACCTATTAAATGATATTGGAGAGCAGCTAGACTATGAATAATCCTGGTTACATGGGTAGCCTCCAAATAACCCCCTTCCCTGTGAGGACTCTGAGTGGGGCCACATGATGTCATCCCCACAAGTGGCACCTTCGGGTTGTGCGGGGTTAATTTAGAGAAGGACACCACAGTGGTGTAATGATATGAAACTATCAAGCTTTCATTCATACACACACACCACAGTCTTCAGTTACAAGGAACTCTCTATCTTCAGGTCCCAAAACACTGGTGTCTATTGCTAAAACGTGTTTAGAGGCCCACTACTACAGGATGATGTAACCAACAACACAAGATCAGGTCTGATTCTGCCCAGGAAAGGGCAAAGGTACATGTACACGTGTCTGTGTGCACGTCAGCCTTTACATCATTGTCACGGCCAAGCAGTATTTCTTATGCTACATCGTTATTCCAAATGTGACCCTCTAATAAATGACACAGGAATATGTGCTGTGTGTCATGTATGTAGTTGCTTGAGTTGCAGACCTCTGCATGTGTTCTTAAACTGACAGAAATGTATTGATCCCTTTGTTTTCTCTTTACTTAATATAGGAAATTAAACTTTAGCTTAAAATAACGTACAGTTGCATGATTGATATGGTAGATAAAATATCGATCATTTTTAAACCTGAGGACTTCATCCCATCAGAATCCTGAATGGGATACTCAGATGGTCGCTTAAGTGCATAACTACCTTATGTGACCGTCCAAATGAAAGATTTTGATGTCCTCTTGAGGCCTCCCCCGACGGTAAACTGAGCCCACAGTATCTAAATGCTTCTCACTGTTGCTAGGTAGATGTCACTGTACACTGTAGCCTAGAGGCTTTGGGGGCCTCATGATAACGACTGTGATTTCAGTGGGATGGCGACGTCTGTGGCACTTGTGCTGCTGCTGACCCACGGCTGGTCAAAATAATATACCTAGACCTCTTTAGGAAAACTCCAAGCTAGGCAAGAAAGCGCTTTTCAGCGCTGCTTCTGGCCTCTCCCAAGAAGTGACATTAGTCAGCACACGTGGCACTTAGGCTGCTGAGCTCTATGCAAGAGCATTATGCTGTCTTTACCGGATGCATTTTTTTTTTCTCCTGCTACGGGGTTATTGGCAGAATTCTGTGGCAGGAAACACTTGTCTAACTAATCATGCAAATGAAGCTGCTGAAACGACACGCACGCTGCATTTGTCAACTGCCAAACTGAAGTCCCATAATCTCACGCCAAAAACTAACGGTAGAGCTCTTATTTCCAAGTTGGAAAGCAAACACAGGCAGTCAGATTTCTTTTATTCTGCGAAAACAATGGATACTTATAGACTTCATCTCTTTTCCTGAGGGACCCGATGTATGCCATCCCTTCACTCCCGACCCCAACACTGTCCCCACACCTCTGTCAACCTACACTGTACCTTGCGGTGCTCATGAACTCAGGTAGCTACATCCATGTGGGCAAGATTTAGTACTACCAGCTGGGATGCTAAACTGCTGAGATGAGAGCGTGTGTCGTTCCTTTGCTGAATGGATGTTCAGCTATGTGTTGGAAACGCATGTTGACATCTGAAATGCCCTGTGGAGTCTCTTGGGTCAGGGAGCCAACCAATCCCTAGACAGGAAGGATTAGGGGGTGGGGGGGGGGGGTTGACATCACATTGTTAGCTAGCAGAAGGTGAATCCACTGCTTAATACCACACAGAATGGATTAGGGCATTTCACTGGAACGGGGGACTTTCCTTGAGCCCACAAAGTCTGGGCTGCACCTCCTGCCCGGTTGGGGGGGCAGCCAGAATGCGAGGTATTAGTTTTCACTGCTGTAGGAAGATCAGCAACAAAAAACAACTGGAATGTTCTCTGCCTTTGCTGGAGCACAATCCTAAACAGGTACAATGAAAAGATTCCTTCTCAGCCTCGTCTGCATGATTTTTTTCTTAATGTAGCAAAAGTTGTGGCTTAAGGGTTAGGGCTGCTTTTTTTTTTTTTTTACAGCAACAAATCATTAGCTTTTGGAAGCTTATTGAACTTATTTTGTTGGAGTCCAGCAGTGGGGGTTTCCCTTCACCCTCTTTGAATTATATATGCTGTAATAGTCTCTCTCTTGCTTATATCACATCACACATAACCAGATCTTGCAATCTCGCATGCCTAGAGGGAATGATGTGGGCTCCTGCTGTCTGTAACAGAGTGACCACTGCATGGAAGATTTAATTCGTTTTGTTTTTTCTTATGCCAACAGCAGGATTGGAGAGAGGGGAAAAACGGGTGTGCAAAATGGGAAAGGGGCTGTGTTTTGCTTTCAGCTAGTAACTGTTTTCTTAGAAGGCAAAGTGTCTTGTTAGCAGGATTTTATTGAGAGAATAATGCTGGAGCAGCACTTGAAATCAAGATGCTCATGGAAAGGGCTGTTTTACAGGCTGTTTGGATTTGAATTAGTACGTAAGCATTATAGCATACAGAGTCCCAGTAGCAATCCATGTCTTTTATCCTCCTTTCTATTCCCGAGGAGAGAATTCAAGAACTGTTACTGGGGTAAAATCTTGGACCAACTTGCTTGCATATTTTTAGGGTATCGTGTTTAATAGCCATTGCTGTAATTCATTTCCAGCAGTTGTTACCATTACTACTAATGCAAGAAATTCGCTAATGCTGAAAGAAAAGACTGCAATAATGATCACATACTGAATATATTTTGTGTGTGTGTGTGTATATATGTCTCTCTCATAAATATACATACACACAATCTCTTTATATGAAAGAGCATTTGAATGGAAACACTCACAGTAAGTTATCTTTTCCTATTGTTAGGATTATGGTGTATTAGTTTGATATTCCATCCTTAATTCACAGCACTGAGGGGGGGGATCAATAGTAGTTCTTCTGTCTTGTTTCCTTGTTTTTAATTTTTAAGGGTGAAAAATTATACAATCTATTCTGGTCACTTAAAATACTGTACATACATATATATGCAGAGCTGATATTGAATACCCATCAGAATGTATTGGCTACTTTGAAGTCATTATTGCTAAGAATATGGTTACAATATTTTAAGTGTTTTTAAAATCTCTCAGCAATATAAACGTAGGGTGTATATGTAGTATCATGAGTTTTAGAAATATGTTTTTATTGATGTAAAATAATACTTTTGCCCTGCAGCTGCTTCTCAAGTCTAATAACTTCACAGTTTAAAGAAATGGTTAAAACAAATACAAATAAGTGATTAAAACATAATATAGAATTGTCATTTGACTCACTTTGGTTTTGAAGTGGAAACTCGTTTTGAGTTAGAAGAGTTCCCTAAAGCATGCACACCTAGCATCAAATCTGTGACTTTTTTATGTGTACTAATGTGATTTTTATTTAATTGCCTCACATGCTGAGACTTTGAAGGCAAAGATTCTGCTCGGAGTGGGTTTTTACAGTCTATTTATTTAAATGCAACTCATCCATAGCTAACTTATATCTAGCTCAAACGTATCTGCACCTGTGGTCATGATATATGATGGTGATATATATTGTTTGGTTGAATTACTTTAACATTTCACTCAGTAACTCCAGTGAATACATACAATCACCGGTAATAGGAGAAAAATCAGGTATCTAACACATTTGCCATCTTTGAATCTCGTGTTATATCAAAAGTATTCTTTCAAATAGGTAAGCTCTTGCATCTTCCAAGGAATAATACGCAGGTATATGCCAAACTTGTGAAAAAGCTGTTTGGGAATGTAAAAAGGGCATTTGTGGGTTGAGGTAACTCTGTATGATGATAGTAGTAGCAATATTACTGTAATGCTATATTATGGTACCTAGAAGCCTTAGTCATGGACCTTAGTGTAGCAGGTGCTATACAAACACAGAGCAAACAGCCCCTGTCCCAAAGTTACAATGCCCGCTAAACTAAGGCAGGCAGGAGTTAAAAAAAATAATCTCAGCTTTTCATTTTTAAAATGTATAGACATCTTCAACCAGTTAACAAAACACTATGATAAAACAAATAAATAATCATCATAATAGAAATAATCCCATTGTATGAAGAAGGGGGAAAAAACACCTTGTGGCATGACCACAGCTGATGATGTACAGTAACTTTACCTTATTTAAAAATCACATACCAATCTAATCAGGTTGTACATGGCATCTCAAACATCCTATATGATGTCTGATCTACCACCTCTATCCATTAGATGAAGAAAGACTGTGGTTTAATGGTCTAGAGCACAGGAAGGGGAACCAGGAACTACTGGGTTTGAATCTTAACTCTGACATTGGCTCCTCGGGTGAAATCCTTGTCCCACAGAAACCGGTGGGAGTTTGGCCATTGACTTAAATGGAGGTGGGGGCGGGTTCAGGATTTTAACCCTTCTGTTGCCTGGGTAAGTCATTTAATCTTTCTATATCAATTTCCCCTTCTGGGAAATGGAGCTAACACTACATGCCTAAGGGTGTATTTAAAGGGCTAATATTTGTAAAGCAATACTGAGCTTCTTAAGAATTTCCTATATTCCATTTAAAGTGTGTCTGTGTCTCGAATTTTCCAGTTCCTGAAAACAGTATCCTTTCTCTGTCCCAAACCCTTGATGTGTTACTTAGATTGGGACAGGGATGTCTCTTTTTGTTCTGTGGTTTTACAGCACCTCGCATGATGGGGCCCTGGTCCATGTTCAACATATTCATAAATGATCAGGAAAAGAAGGTGAATAGTAAGGTGACAAAATTTGCAGATGATACAAAATTACTCAAGATAGCTGTCGATGAAGAGTTACACAGAGATCTCACTAAACTGGGTGACTAGGCAACAAAATGGCAGGTGAAATTGAATATCGATAAATGCAAAGTAATGCACAGTGGAAAAAGTAATCCCAGATATACATATAAAATGATGGGATCTAACAGTTACCACTCAAGAAAGAGATCTTGGCGTCATCGTAGATAGTTCTCTGAAAACATCTGCTCAATGTACAGTGGCAGCCAAAAAGGCTAATAGGGTGTTAGGAATCATTAGGAAAGGGATAGATAATAAGACAGAAAATATCATAATGCCACTATATAAACCCATGGTACACCCAGACCTGGAATACTGCATGCAGTTCTGGTTTCCCCATCTTGAAAAAGGTATATTAACTTGGAAAACATACAGAGAAGGACAACAAAAATAGCTTTCATCTGTGGCGAGATTAAAAAGACTTGGACTGTTCAGTTTAGAAAAGTGATGGCAAAAGTGGGGGATATGTTAGGTTTATAAAATCATAAATGGGATGGAGAAAGTGAATAGGGAAGTGTTATTTACCCCTTCACATAACATGAGACCCAGGGGTCACCCAATGAAATGAATAGGCAACAAGTTTAAAACAAACATAGGGAAGTACTGTTTCACACAATGAACAGTCAACCAGTGGAACTTGTTGCCATGGGGTGTTGTGAAGGCCAAAAGTATAACTGGGTTAGAAAAAGAATTACATAAATTAATGGAGGATAGTCCCATAAATGGCTATGAAGCAAAATGGTCAGAGATGCACTCCAATGCTCTAGGTGTCCTTAAACCTCCCAGAAGCCGATTGGACGACAAGGGATGGATCACTTAAAATTGCCCTACTGTGTTCATTCCCTCTGAAGCATCTGGCCCTGGCTACTGTCGGAAGACAGGATGCTGGGCTAGATGGACCATTGATCTGACCCAGTATGGCAGTTCTTATGTCTTGGGGCTCCTAGGTGATATGATGATAAAAATAATACATCGTTATCACCTCTGCATACAGATAAAAAGGATGTTGTGCTGACAACTGACTGCTGAAGTTTGAAGTAAGGACCATAGCTTTCTGCGTGTCTGTCCAGCAGTAAACCTGGTAATGACTGTAACCTTTGAGTGCCAACAGTATAGATCTAGTAAATTGGCATCACTAATAATAGTAATAATGACTAATCTTATTTTTGAGTCCTTGTGGTATTTATGGTTCCCCTCAGATTGCACTGTAAATGCTTTTTGGTTCAATTATGTTTAAGTAAATCTGTAAATTTCTGAACAGCTAAATAGAGCCGTGTGAATGGATTTGTTGGTTTGCTGGCAGTTACAAAAAAATCAGAAAAAAAGAACTGTTTCAGATTCAATTAAAGGATTTGTTCAAACTGAAATGAAACATTTTATTTTGATTTCAAGCATTTTAATGTGTAACATTTTTGTAATAAATTTGATGCAAATTTCAAAATGGAAAGTCCCTTTTAACTGAAAAATCTAAATGAAAATGTCAGAACGAAATATTTACTTTCAGAGTTTTAGTTTTTCAGCATGAGCAATTCAGCAAAGCTGACGTGAATTCACAAAAAGTTACTGTAAATCTATATTTCTGACCCCCCAAAAAGTTGTTGGCTAACAACTCTCACCCATAAAGTTAAGGAGACAGCAAGCTAAAATCCTAAAATACAATAACTGTTAAACAAAAGGCTGAATTCTGCCCCCAACCTAAAGCAAAGCTGCTCTACAGCACCCCTGTACTGTGAGACATATCCCCTAGACCAGTGGTTCTCAGACTTTTGTACTGGTGACCCCTTTCACATAGCAAGCCTCTGAGTGTGACGCCCCCTTATAAATTAAAAACACATTTTAATATATTTAACACCACTATAAATGCTGGAGGAAAAGCGGGGTTGGGGTGGAGGCTGACAGCTTGCGAACCCCTGTGGAATAATCTCACAACCCCCTGAGGGGTCCCGACCCCCAGTTTGAGATCCCCTGCCCTAGACTCAAACATCCAGAGCTTTTCACAGTTACTCAATTTTATTTATTTATTTAGCTAAGAGACAACTGACAGCTCATGAATTAATGAGTTATCACTAAAGTCATTTCTTTCATTCATGAAGTGAATAATCATAACATGGCCAAACTGCCATGTATTCTTTGGGTATCCTATCTCTTATACGCCCATACTGCATATATGGGTGCATACATACTGAGACATCACAAACCACAATTTTGAATTTCTTCTAAAACAATAGGGCCAAGCTGGTATTGTTGATTCCAAGATCGAAGTATCTTGAATATAATGACATACAGTAGCAGGAATAAGAAAAATAAAAAACAATGTGCTCTTATTGAGGGTATTGGGCCAAATTTTGCCACTCTTATGGCATTACTTTTGCAGTCCAATGAAGCTGCACAGGTAGAAGCGCGACAGTGAGTTTATTTTGTAGGAATATTTTTGTGGTTTTAAACACTACCAAAATAATTTTCTTGCAGTGTGTTAGGTAAGGGACAAAACTCTTCTGAGGCTCCTTGTTTTGCTCCACTTAGCAGAGTATAAAGTACATTCCAACTGTCAGCACAGTGGCTGGTGCCTGCTGAAAGTAGGTAGGTAGCATGGATATGTAAGGATGCATGTAGGGACAATTTACAACAGTAGGTAAATATTCTAATGTGTCTGATTCAAAACAGCATGGGCACAGCTTCCCTGGAGTCTGTTGGAAGTCTGTTCACTCTCACTCAGAGATTAACGGGCTTGAAAATGCTGTTCTACTCTGAAAAGCAGTTTAAAATGGCCAACACGATTCAGAAAGTGTGAGCTGGATTCTATTCCTTCTTTAGTGTCCTCAACAGAATTGCCTATCAAGTTTCAACCAGCTACACAAGTGCAAACCTATTGACCATGGGACTGGCTTTACTGAGGATGCAATTAGGCCCGCAGAACCCTTGTTATTGGTTGTGATGCACAAAATAGTTGAGAATTTTGCTTTTCTATTAGCCCCATGTTGAATTTGCAAGGCTGGCTGTTAAGAAACACATCTTTTTTACTTGTAAACTAAGCACATTTGATCTGGAAGCAGAAACTATAAACATGGAACTCCACAGCAGTGTTTTTACAGAATTGATTTTCTGAGTTGAACTGCACTGCAGACAAGTCTCCCCGATCTAGGCTCATGAGTTCTCTTTACCCTTTTGTTTCACCTCGGCTGCCACCCTTGAATTAGTCCCATTGGTCCCATTTAGTTTTAGGATCTAGGGAGGCAATATTAAAACCAAGATATTTTATAGTGTTACAAATGCAGTATATTAGATTCCACTCTCAGATTACAGGTTCCTACATAGCTATGTCCCATTGGGTTTTGTACTAGTGTTGATTTATTACCTGATATTAAACAAGTTTTTTACGAGCTGGTCTAAGGAGGCTTCTTCTTAACTTGTTTCAAATGTGATGCCTTATTAAGGCCATGAAGAGAGATCAGTGGGAGGCATAACTTATTTTCATTAGGGCATTCAGACAGCCACTCAATGGTGAGTCTTTAATAATCCAGGTTTTCAAGCTGCGATTAAAGAGATTTTAATGCCACATTCCCCTCACGGATGAAATTCACTCTGTGCACAAATTCCTCTGAATTGTGCCCTCCCAATAGATCTGAAATGTGACTGAAGTAGCCTTGTACTCACTTTCTTCACAGAGCTGAATTTCACTTGGGACCAGACAGCTTGCTCTTTAATAAAAATAACCATAATTAGTATTAATAGAGCCTTAACTAGATGCTGTCATCAAATCAAAATGACACTGTGATGGAGGGGGGTCATTTCATTTCCCTCTCATACAGACAATCTGTACCCTGTTTATATCTTTGAATAAATACAATAGTTTTCCTCTCCCATCTCAGTGCCCATTGCTGTTTAAAACCTCATCTATATCCTTTTATAAAACTAAAGTTTCTTTCTACACCTCCTCTTCCCCAGGGTTGATTCCATAGTTGGTCTTGTGATATTTGTTTTCTGGAATCCTCTGGCTTTGTGAAAAACCAGTGTTAGTTTTCTTAAAAAATAAAACTTATTCTCTAGCCCTCAGGGTTGTGGAGAAAATCTTGAAAATAAGCTGCAGTAACCTGAAGGCAAAGAAAAAGAACCCGCCGTTTTTGTAAGTCATCATTTTTAAGCCAGTCCCATGATTTCTTGGGACTTGATTTGTTATTTTGGGGTGCTTAAGGTTGGCAGTACTGCTTCCCAGTATTGTCTATCCCGGTTTTCATAGACAGTTTAACACTAAATCTTTCTCAGTCTTCTCCTTCTAAGGTATCTGCTTTTCTCCTCAGTTGTCCTCTTCAGTGTTTCTTGGCTCATTCCACATGTGTGGTGATGAACTTTTCTGTGCAGCTCAGAACTGATGCTGATAAAATAAACTTTCCATTAGGGATTCACAGGAAAGCCAGAAACATGGTGGGATGAAAATCTAAACATCTTTCAAAATGACCCCTGTTAACATTGAGGGAGATACAACTGTGGGAATGAAGATTTAAGGAGGTGAAGGACAATGTTGGGGGTAAAGATCAAGGTTTCCGTGGGACAAAGAACAAAGTGAGTTTTAAGAAGGGATTTGAAAGTGGAAAGGGAGCCAGCCTGGCTGGCAAGAAGAGAGGCTGATATGGGATAATCTCTTTGCCTGCTTTGTTGCCTTGCAAACTGGAGCACCCTGGAGTTCCAATTATCAATGAATTAAGATGAGAGTCAGTGGCAAGATAACCAAATAATGTTAATTATGCCACTGAGCCATGAGAACAGGCTTGCATCTGACAGTCAAGCTATCAGATGTCAGGGTGTATGGTGAAAATGACGTAATGATTTATTCAGTCTTTAGGCAAGGGGTGACAGTTTAGAAAATGGCTAATGTTGCAAAGATAAGTGTAGTCCTGTGTTCTGAGTAGAAGACTATGAGCAAAGGAGCTCCTGAGTTCTAACACTGCCTGTCACAGGGAATATTTCTGGCCCAAGCTATCCTCTCTTGTAGAGAAATCAATGGACAGGGACTCAGAGAAAAAATCACTATGAAGATTCCCTTGCACCCCCACCACATTAACCTAATAGGGGAGCTGCCACCATCCCCCTGCCGAAAAATCTCTGTCCCTTGCAAAACTGGCAGAATGCTAGGGATCTTCAGGAGGCCAAGCTATCTTCATGGAGGACCCTGTGCCTTTGCTCTGGCCATCCCTCTTGAATCCCTGCTGGTTTCTGAGCCTCTGCCCCAGTTATCCTGTCTGTAAAATAGGGATAAGGAGTGCTTGTAAAAGTCTTGAACAATAAAAAGTGTTATACAATGCTAATTACAGTTGCTCGTCCGTGTTTACTACAAGAGTAATACAGGATAATTCTGATGCATCAAAACATGGAGTAAATGGTCTGCTAACTTTCCACCCAAAGATCTGGAGAAGTAAGGAAAAAAGGTGGAAAGGGATAATAGTGAGAGAAGAATTTGAAAAGGGAGGCTAGGACACTATTTGTGCTGTTAGCTCAAGCCACCATGTGGGTCAGTATAAAGGCCCAGGTTTTCCCAGTATCCTGAGTTAAGTGCATAATCCTGTAGTATTTAACGTCTATTGATAAATTAATCGTTCATTCTGAAGAGTCCCAGAATAGCATATAGATCAGTGAGAGCAAGGGAAAATGATAGCATATTTAAACAGGGTTTTAACTTTATGAATACTGTAACATGACTCTATGAGGGAGCATAACAAAACTTAGAACTTTTAAAGGAATAAAACCCGTGGTAGCTGATAAGTCCTTGGACCTTATAAGTGTAAAGAGTTAGAGAGGATAGTTTAGTGACCTAAGCCGTCCCCTCTTTGAAATTCCTGTCCTTTGTCATGGTTCCACATTTGAAATCTCAGGGGTGTCTTTCTGACTGAGTGCCATGCTCTTTCCTAGAACTAGTGGGGTTATTTAAGCGTTAATACTTCTATTCCTCAAAGTATGATTTCCAGTAATTGACTGTGATTTGTATGAATCTGTTCATTTGGAATTGTTCGATGAATTTTTTGAGCAAACATCATTTATTTCTTCAGATCTGACATTAATAAAAAACACCTATACAAAACTTCTGTATGCCTGGATGGTAATTAAACATACAGTATCCTACCAGCAACCTTAATACTAATATGCAAATAAACTAACTCTACCAGCCAGCAGCCTTAAATAACCAAATGGAGATAACAATTTACTTCAAGAAGCTAACAATAAAAATGTGAGCACTCCAGAAAATCCTCCCACCCCCAAATCATCCTTATTCTTCCCCATCACCACCTGCCCCATACCATATCAAACTGCTTTTACAGCATGGCCTGAAGAGCATCATATGGAGGTTATTTTGGGATAAGAAAAGGAGCAAGTTTTGAAATCTTGGAGCTTTCCTAGAGAAGAGCTGAGTGGCAGCTCCCTCCCCTTTTATTAAGTAGGGTGAGCCATCTTGAGTTTCTCCACTGACCACAGCTGCAGTAGTGCTTCTTCTTACAGATTTCTCTGAACTGCTTGCTTTGAGCATTCAGTCAATCGTTCAATATTCAGAATTGAATGAATTAACTAGTGTTTTTTCCCTTTTCCATGAGAAAGAGGTTTATGTTTTGGCTGCATACAGGGAACTCAGGTTTTAAGAGACCCTGGACTCTTTCCCTGACTGAGAAAGAGACGGAGTTATTAACCACTGAAAGTAAGATGTCCTGGAAGTTAGATTTTAAGGGGTTTTTGTTGTTGTTGTTGCATTCATACAAAGTCTTTCCACATGCACGTGTATAAGTTCCTAGTTGGGAATGCTGTAGCCAGGTCCTTATTTGGCTCATTTCATTGGATTTGTAGCAGGACTATTACCAGAGGTGAAATTGGGCTTCACAATCTCAGCGGCAAAACTCTTCTTGACTTCAAGGAGCCACCCCAGGAGTTTGTGCTGTATTACTTGTTAGATTAACTGTTCCAGTGCCAGAGTTCTGCCGTGGGCTTTCAGGAACACTGTCCACTACTGTTAAGTGTCCCATATGCAATAATATTTCTCATAACTAACAACATGTATTTACTGGTGTCCATTTTTAGGTGCTGTTCCTCACCATCACTGCTTTCCCCCACTCCAAACATTCATGTGAACAGAAAACACTTGTACAACACAAACTTACTCAAACCAAACATAGAGTAAGGCAGGAGTGGCCAGCCTGTGGCTCCGGAGCCACACGCGGCTCTTCAGAAGTTAATATGCAGCTCTTTGTAGAGGCACCGACTCCGGGGCCGGAGCTACAGGTGCCAACTTTCCAAAGTGTCGGGGGGTGCTCACTGCTCAACCCCCTTGTTCTGCCACAGGCCCTGCCCCCTCCCCTGAGCCTGCCATGCCCTTGCTCCTCCCACCCCCTCCACCAGAGCCTCCTGCATGCCAGGAAACAGCTGATCGGGAGGTGCGGGGAAGGAGAAGGAGGCGCTGATCAGCAGGGCTGCCGGTGGGCAGGAGGCGCTGGGAGTGGGTGGGGGGAGCTCATGGGGGGACTGCTGACATATTACTGTGACTCTTTGGCAATGTACGTTTGTAAATTCTGGCTCCTTCTCAGGCTCAGGTTGGCCACCCCTGGAGTAAGGCATCAACTATGTTTTCATAGAGAATTTGGTGCACTATTCATTTACCTCTGCTCTTCGCTATGTGAGATTCTTTCAGTAGAGACCTTAAAAACTGAGGTATTGTATGTTCTTCATGGACATTAGAGTAAGGGCTTGCCCACTGTAGGTCATAGCGTTTCAGCTCCTGCTGCTGTTTCACACTGGGTATGTCTACACTGCACACTAAGCCTGGGTTCTGACTCAGGTTTGAGCCCAGCCCAGCCCCGCTCTCCTTCTTCTACCCATGCAGAAAAAAGCCTGACTCAGGTCAGCAAGCACTCAGGACCCAGGTCCTATGCGGGGGGCGGGGGGGGTGTGAGTCAGAGCCAGAGTTCCATTGGGATTCCGGTCCAAGCCCTGTCATTTTTCACCGTGGATGCAGGTCAACCTGGAGACCCAAGTTGAAAGGTCTCTGTGGTGCAATATGGACATGTTAGCATGGCTGTGAGCTGGATACATCAATTGTAAATGCAGGTTTGGAATGCAGTGTGGATGCTCAAACATGGGTTTGGAAATACTGAGCCCATAAGCCAGGGTCTCAGGTACCAGGACTTAGCATGCAGTATCGATATATCCACTGTGGTATGAAAGTGCCTTCCTTCCATCTCAGTGGTGGCTGGTTTTCAGCATTAGAGTATGTATACTGCCCTAAATAGCTGCCATGACAATGATGTATGCCCAAGCAAAGGCCAGCTTCCAAAAGCAGATGCTTCTGCCAGCTAGAAAATGGGAAGAGCGTTTGGGTTCTAATACTAGGTAATAATTATCAAATTGTAATGTGATGATACTAAATTGTCATTTTAGTTTCATAATTCATTTTTAGGGCTGAGTTCCTGTAGCTCTGGAACAGGGCAGCAAACTGACAAGCTTGTAACTTTAAAAATGGTCTTTCTCTGTGTATTGCTTTTTTAAAATTTCATTTTGACTGAAGGACAACTGAACTAAATTGGGGTAAAATGACAGACTGCCACGGTTTCTTTTTCCTGTTAATTCTCTGGGAACCAGTTGGTGTGTGTGAGATGGCACTTTGCTATTCAAACTAGCTTCCCTCTCACCTTATTCATTCATGTCAGAACCTGGTGATCCTAATAATGGAAAAAGTCATGGGAAATTTAGGGCATCTCAAAGTGAGGGGCTGTGTATGAGATGAGGGGCTGAGGGTGAGTCATGGAGAAATTCAGTATACCATTTTGATCTTTTGTACATGAAAAACAGGAACTTTTAAAAATTATTCCTGAAACTAGAGGAGGTTTCAATCCAAACCTAGACCCACTGTCATGGTCTGACTCAAAATCTTGGATGAAACTCTCTCAATATTCATGGATTAATCTCCGGTTAGTGCCACAGGCGGTAACTGATAACTGGTCCTTGCATGCCCAGGCAAATTCTGCAAAGGATCTTGAGTAGCATGGGACCTCAGAGGTGTAGTGAACAGGCCCACAGGTACATGGAACACACCCTGGTGCTCACTAACCCATGCCCCTATCTACCGGGTAAGTCGCAAACACCTTAATGGTTTCTATGGTGGACAAGAATGTTATACTCTACAGTGGCATAGCAAGCAGAGGGAAGCATAGGGGTTGTGGCTACTACTATAGAAGGCATGCAGAATGATTCCATGTCGATAGCCATCGACTGCAGCCTACGTCCTGACAGTCCTCTTGCGAATGCGTGCCACTGGAGCCCAGGTGAAGGGCGAGAGAGTGTGGATGGTGTGATGCAAGACAGCCACTGAAAATAATCCATGCAATGTGTTCTGATGGTGGAGGAAAGCTTTGGGCGAATAGCAAAGCAACGGGCATGATGATGCTGGGGGTTGTAGTCTCAGATCTGCAGGTAGGTAGCTCACAACATCAATCACAGGTTGTAATCCTTTCTTTGTATTAAGCTCCTTACGCACTTCATGAGGAAAGGACTGCCACTCATGCATCAGGGTTTTTTAACACAACCATACTCGCAAGATGGAAAACCGTCGGCTTCATCTTTGGTCATGAAGGACAACAGCAACAGCGATCTCCAGACCCAAGTCCAAATATTGACAGTTTCATAATATTCAGTTTAGAGAGAAAATAGAGGCCCTGATTCGGGAAAACACATAGGAGTGTATCAATTTTAAGCATAGACTGAATTGGGATCCTTTCCTGAATTGAGGCTGTCAAGGTTCCTCCCCCACTCTGAACTCTAGGGTACAGATGTGGGGACCTGCATGAAAACCCTCCTAAGTTTATCTTTACCAGCTTAGGTCAAAACTTCCCCAAGGTACAAAATATTCCACCCTTTGTCCTTGGATTGGCCGCTACCACCACCAAACTAATACTGGTTACTGGGGAAGAGCTGTTTGGACGTGTCTTTCCCCCCAAAATACTTCCCAAAACCTTGCACCCCGCTTCCTGGACAAGGTTTGGTAAAAAGCCTCACCACTTTGCCTAGGTGACTACAGACCCAGACCCTTGGATCTTAAGAACAATGAACAATCCTCCCAACACTTGCCCCCCCCCCCCCTTTCCTGGGAAATGTTGGATAAAAAGCCTCACCAATTTGCATAGGTGACCACAGACCCAAACCCTTGGATCTGAGAACAATGAAAAAGCATTCAGTTTTCTTACAAGAAGACTTTTAATAAAAATAGAAGTAAATAGAAATAAAGAAATCCCCCCTGTAAAATCAGGATGGTAGATACCTTACAGGGTAATTAGATTCAAAACATAGAGAACCCCTCTAGGCAAAACCTTAAGTTACAAAAAAAATACACAGACAGAAATAGTTATTCTATTCAGCACAGTTCTTTTCTCAGCCATTTAAAGAAATCATAATCTAACACGTACCTAGCTAGATTACTTACTAAAAGTTCTAAGACTCCATTCCTGGTCTATCCCCGACAAAGACAGATTATAGACAGACACACAGACCCTTTGTTTCTCTCCCTCCTCCCAGCTTTTGAAAGTATCTTGTCTCCTCATTGGTCATTTAGGTCAGGTGCCAGCGAGGTTACCTTTAGCTTCTTAACCCTTTACAGGTGAGAGGAGCTTTCCCCTGGCCAGGAGGGATTTCAAAGGGGTTTACCCTTCCCTTTATATTTATGACAGAGGCCAAAGAGAGGTTCAAGCTACAAATTCACATCACAACTCACATTTAGGTGCAAGGTTTTGGTTTAGGTCTAGATCTACCAGAACCTAAATATGTACTATGGTTCATAAACTGTTATAATAATAGTAACAGGTAAATAAGAGTAAATATAATTTTTATTACTTTTAGTATTATTCTGTATTACTAGTTATGGGGCAAAGATTTTAAAATTTGAATGTCTCAGTTTAGACTCCTAAATCAATTACCTAGATTTTAATGCAAACTGTTGAGTGCCCAGCAATTTTGAAAATCAGGCCACTTAGGCCTTCTCTACATGAGGAAGTTGCATTGGTTTAACAAATTTGTTTTTAAACTAAGTTAGTAAAATTGATGCAGAAGTTGGCCCTTTTAAATTTTCGTTTAAAGCAGGTTGACTTTAGTTTAATTTAAATGGATTAAGAATCAATTTAAACTAAATGTAGTAAACTTGGTATAAACCAAAATAAGAGTTTCCACTCAACCTTTTGCTAAATAAGTTTAACTAAACCATTTTAAAACTAATTTATGTTAAACCAGGGCAAGGTTCTTCTGTAGACAAGGCCTTACTTAGGCATATAAACATGAATTTAGGAGCCTAATTTTAGGCTCTTCTTTTTGGAAAATGGCTTTTTAAAATAATTTGAGTAAAATTTGTGTTCTATATGTTCTGTCACTTTGAGTGACAGAAGAAGGCGGTTGGTTGCAACTGCTTAACACATACACCACACATATGTGAACACACACATACAAATCACAAATCAAAGTAAAAAATGAAGTACTGGTTTTTTTAAATGCTGGGCCTCTCTCCCGCCCTTGGCGTCAGCCCTGAAATCTCCTGGGGTGTTCATTGTGGGGACAATTTGTTGAGACAGGTGATACTGCCCCAGGATGACTGATTCCCTTTGGTAATTACAGATGCAATTCATCTTTTCTAGTTCATTTCTCCCTCTCTCCTCAGGGGGATAATCAGACTCTAATTAATACAGGTTGGGGAAAAGGCAGAGCTTCAAAAAACCACAGGATGAACACTCAGACATTCTTGTCTTTCAAGGCATTAATGATCTGGCTTTCAAGTACATATGAGCAGATCCCTGCAACACCATGCTCTTTCAGGTTTGTGACTAGTGTATGCAGAAGTATTTGTACCTATGGAGCAAGACTGATAACTCCCAGTCACCTTGTAATAAATGCACAGTGGAAGACCATTGTACAGCTTTTGGAGGTCACAAAGTGGAAACTCCAGTGATACAGATGCTAAAGATGCTCTGTTGCACCTACATCTAAAATAGTTGGTCAATTTTTTTCTTCATGAATAATATTCATTCCGGTTTGGGGTCCCGATCTTGAAATTACAAGTTTCGCTCTGTGGTTTGGGAAACAAGAACTGATTTTCTTTGAACGTGCTTAGTGGATGAGATTCTGTGCATTGCCTCTGAGAAGCACAGTTCAGAACTTCCTACCCAGCTGGAAAGGAGCTAAGGTGGCTTTAAGGCGGCTTTTGTGCCATCACAATTGAGGGCTCCTCCAGGGGCTGGAGAGACCTCTGGGTAACTTAAACAGTCCTGGGGTCCTGTCTAAGTTATGGCCACTTCCCCAGCCTGTCCTATGGCCTGCAGTGCTATCTGGAATCTCGGCAGTGGTGTGTGTTGTGGCTCTGCCCTGACATGCCCCTCCCACCCCAGCACACCTTCCATGCCAGGGCTAATGGGTATTTGGAAGGCAGCCTTACATCTGTCTTCTGCAGTGCCTGCACTGGGGGACACCTTCCCCTAGCCAGAACTCTGTATTTTAGGGCCCCTTAGCCCAGCATGACTGGGAATGAGTAGCTCACCTGTTGCATGTAACTGTGTTTTGTCGAGTTTACACAAATAATTTTCAGGCCTTGGGTTGATTGTGAGCAGTTTGCTTCAGCTATTCAGTGTTTACTGTTAATTATTTATGCTTTGTGATTGGTTGCCTAAATCGCATGGCAGTGCTCCTGCCTGGATGTCTGTGAAATGGTTTAAACAGGAGAAGTTGTCAATGCCAAATAACATGCTTCCAGAGTCAATAGTCTAAAACATAGTATGTTGAAATCAGCCCTTTTATTCATATTTACTTATATATAATTTGACTAGGTCTAGTGACAAATAACATCTACTGAATTTAGATTCCATACAAGGAATATTGGATACTATCATAATTGCTATAAGTTTCGGATTGTTATTAAAATTTTTCTCGACGTTTAACTACTCCGTTGAAAAAACCACATAGATTAATCACAGTAGCAATGTTTTAGTCTCCAATCCTACTTTGGGAGCATACACATGTACAGCTGTCAAAGTTAATAGGACTCTGCAAAAGCTCGGAGGGTTTACATTTATAGATCTCTAGCAGGTTCATGGTTATAGGTGTTAAGGCATTTTTATTGTAAATACTTTTAATGTACTAGAAAAAGAGTCCCCCTTTTGGTTTGAAATAAAGTTTGAAAGCAGGGTTTTTTTTTTAAAAGTTTGTTTTGTAGATTTTAAATTTTGATTACTTTTAATGTATCTGAGCAGGGGTAGGCAATGGGGATGTGGTATAAGTGTCAGTGCTCAGTAGGAAAGGACACTGGACAGAGATCTAATTTTGTTGGGGCAGAATTGGAGGGAATAGTGAGATGGCGGTAGGAAAATACTGAAAATACTGTCCAAGAGAAGTGTTGAAATTAACACCAGAAAGACTATGACAAAGAATTTCATTTATACGAAGGACAGAGTTATATTTGCTGTGGGATTCATAACCTGAATTTCCTAACTTCAATGCCTTTTAAATGTCATGATGCATGTTAATACAATCTGTGCATTAAATTTGTAATTACCATCTGTATCTTCTGTGCATGGATGCTTTCTAGCTTCAAATGCAAAGCACCATGTATCCTAAACCTTTAAGGCTGTGGATTCATAACATACCTTAATATGGAGAGAATAGAGCACAACTGCGAATTACAAGCCAATAATTTAATGAAGAGTTTCAGGTGACTCCATGGAATAAATCACAAGAGCAACGCATATATTGTTTCTGTTGTCACCAGAACCCTCAGGAAGAGATTGTAGAACTTAATTTAAAAAGTGTCACTCTGTTTTTTATTTTAAATGAGGGCTATAAGTTCTGGATCCATGCCCTATACAGTCTCCTGGTGTCCCAAAGCACCAGCTGCTGTCTTCCCCCTTTCCCTGCTTCTCCTGCCTGCTCCCCAGTTCTCTCTCCTGATGACTTTTCTGTAACCATGTGGCTTTGCCCACTGCTTCAGTGGTCCTGACTGTTGTCACTGCCAGTATGTCTCTCAAGTGTTCAGTGATTGGTCAATTTTCCTTAACTGATGGGCATGAAAGCATACCCAAGGCTATGACTGGTGGCGTTTCATTCAGTACAGTGATGAATTCAGACCCATAAATTACAATTTTTTTCTTTTAGAATAATATCTTGTACTTTTATGAGACCTTCCATCTCCAAGCATTTCATAAACACTTATGATTCAACCCTTTCAATACTCCTGCTTTCAACACTGCCATCCATGTACTATATATCTTGTGTGGTCTACATTTCTATACTTAGACTGTGGCTTTAAACTGCTGCTTGGGTTGGGTTTGGGATCCATGGAAGGAGCTTGCGGAGGGATGGGCCTGCGGCAGACACAATGCCTCGGGGAATGATAAGGAAGTGCTCACACCAGCAGCATCTGTGAAACCCTTTTCAAGGATCATCATGTGCTCCTCTGTGCCAGCCCAACTCTGCTGGCCTATCGGCTGCTCTTCCTCTCACACTGTGAGGTTTCTGTAGCTGCTGTTGACTCAGTCCTTGCGTGCTGGGAGTGCAAGGACCAAGGTCATGTCTGGCCTATGCACTGCATTTCCAGGAGAGAGAGAGGAAGCTCTTCTACATTCCCCCTCTTTGCCTCTTCCACTTTTCAGCCCACTGCTGTCCAGATCTATTTCTTCCACCACTCCTGCTGCTTCCTTTCTCCTCCTTTCTCTGGTGATGTCTCCACCATCCTCTTTTTCTACCCTTGCATTATGCACTAGGCTGCTTCTTTTTTTTCCACCAAAGTGACTCCTCTTCCTAACTCCAGAATCTCAGTCCTTCCCTGTTGTCCAGCTATATCACATCACACCCTTGCATTAATTTCTTTGCATGGACCAAAGTGTGTTCATATTGTAAACCATATGCATGTTCTATAATATATGTATTCTGTATAATAAATCAGTATTTACCTGTTATAGCTAGAGCAGAGCAAAACTTCTTGGTTTCCGGTCACATTCTCTTTGGCTTTCTTTTTCTTTCATCCCCCTTGAGATTTGATTTGAGGAGATGTTGAACAAAAGCAAAGCGAAAGCAAAATATAAATGGAGTCTGCCCAGCATTATGAAGGTCTTCTTGTGGATGGTTTCACAAAACTTTGTCAAAATTTGATCCAGCCTTTATGGACAAGCCTACAGAATTTAGTAGGACTGGAACCAATAGAATTGTATAGGGATGTCTTTTCTATCCTACTTTTAATCCATTCTGTCGAATTTGATAGCAGGGATCAAATTCTCTATTATATTCTATAGCATGGTTCATAAAATCTGCAGAAAGATATAACTTTATATTAAATTCAAGTTCTTACATAAGGGAGAATTGGTTATCCCAAGATTTATAACAAACCAGCTGAAATCATGAGCCCTAGTTTGGTTACCCCAAATTTCAGTGCTTCAGATTAGAGAGGGTGCAGCAAGTGCTTTTATTGTTTAAAATTTCTGCCTCTGGACTTGAACATCATCGATCATACATTGTCTGATGGCAGGTTGATTAAATGTAGCAACCTCAGTGCTGTCACTTAATTCTGTTTTAAAGTGTGCATTGGAGAGTGGATTATCAGCAGCCCAGCAGAGTTTAGGATTTGTTTATAATCTCATCTCATTCATTACCTTTTATTCGATCTCCCTGCCTGTCTGTCTACACATGTCTTTCATCTTGTTCTCAGATTGTAAACCCTTCAGGGTGGGACATTTGTATTTTATGTGTGTACTGTGCTTAACACAATGGGGTTCTGAATGCTGATTGGAGGCTCTGAGGTGCTATTGCAAAACCAATGATGAATATCACTAATCAGAGAAAAACACGAATCTCTTCGGGGGTATATTTGTGTGCTTTAATCTATTGAAACTTTATATTCTACAGTAAAGACTTTATATTGTACAGCTGACTAATTTGTATTCAACATGTTACATTTGTTTTGAAACTCATTAGGGCCTTAGACCATATGTGGGAACAGGTGGGACATAGCAGACAAAATTTGATAGTATTAAACAACCTTCAATTCGCAACCCCTCTTGATATATTGAGACGGAAAGCTCAATTATCTCTCTAAGTGTGGGTTAGGATGTAATGGTGCAGCACTAGGAGGAGAGACAGCATGGGATGATAATTCCATATCCATTGTGAGATCTCATGCTGAGTTAGGGTAATCTACCCCACCACCCAAACATTAGTTCTGTTGTGCATAATGACTTGTGGCCATGTTCTTAGAATGCAACAAGATCTTCGAATTAGCTCAGCCCATGTCTCTACTGTGTTTTCAACCACGATGTTAAGAAGACTAGCGGGAAGCAGAATGCTTTGCTTTGCAAAGTTAGGATGCCTGAGGGCATTAACAGTAGGCTTGCAACTCACCCCTTCCTCACCCTGCCATGTAAAATGTGTTGTACTCAGCCCCCTAAGGGTGTGAATTCCAGAAGGAAGTTATGTATCCACACAGATCAGCTGAATGTATTCTATGGCAGCACATTTGTTCCCATGAGGAAAGGAACCATGTTTACTCTGCTGCCACATTAAGGATTTCTTTCAGGGGTGAAACGTGACCTGCACATATGTGCATGGTGACAGAAGGCCAAAAAGAAGACATCAGTTTGTTAAATTTTTAGCAAACTTCCTCAGATGTGCTGTTCTTAGTAAGTAACTGAGCCACCATTACTGAGAATAATTTATAGAGAGACATGGAAATACAATCTCCAAGGCAAATTTGTCCATTGTGATGATCTGAAACGGAAACAACCACTTTCTAAAGTCAATTCCCAATACCTCAGATCAGAACACCCCAGATTTTGGGATGTTCAAAATCTGGATCTGGACTCTAGAGTTGATGTAAGCAACCACTAAAGATGCCAGGCAATGGGGAGTCAGACAGTTTTTTTGTTGTTTTTTTTTTAATGGAACACTTCACAAATTTGCTTGTCATCCTTGCGTAGGGGCCATGCTAATCTTCTCTGTATCATTGGCCAAACTAATTATGACAAAACTTCTTTCCACCAAAAAAAATGCCAGTTTGTCAAAACCTAAATGTTTCATGGAAACATATTATTTTTGACAAAAATTTAATAGGTAAGGTTTTTCAGGTCAATGAAGGAATTTCTGATCAGAAAGAATCCCCAGAATGTACTCAGAATCAGGAAGAGCAGGGACTTGAACTTGGGTTTCCTACATCACAGGTGAGAGCTGAACCACACAGATATTGGCTACTGTAGGGTGATGATTCCTCTTGTGTTTTTTCACTAAAAATTTCAAACGGCCTCGTTTTCATTCCACACTGGAACAAAAACTATTTTTTAACTGAGAAATTTTTTGCTAAACAGAAATCTCATTTTTCAGCCAGTCCTAGAATCTTGCCCCTTTATGAGCACCATTAGCTTTATCATCATTGAATGCTGAAGACCTCTTCATGATTAACAGAGAAATATCCCTCAGCAGAGATGCAGGTTAGAGAAATCATGTTCTTCTACTACAATGCTTGTTTTTGGATTTGGGATTTTAGTTCTGCCCACTACAAAGAAGGGACAGTCAACAGAGTTCAGATCTGACTTGGTGTCAGAATCCAGACTTGCCTGAATTTGGGATATTCAGACACAGGTTGTGGAGTGGACATCACTGTGTTGTAATACCTCGGAAATGATGACTTTCTTGTTTTAAAATACTTTAGAAATACTGTGAAAAGTGCTGATTTGACAATCCTAGAGTCTTTTGTTTGTCCACAGAATGGTTATGTTGCAGACAGTGGGAGTGCAAGCTTCTCACACAATCCCTTGCTGATGTTCCTCGGTGCTATTCTGAAGCAACATTCCTTTAGATGAGAGAATACAGTACTGCATTTTTCATGCCGATTCAGTCTCTAGCCTCTCGGTCAAGAGTGCCAACAAAAATGCTAATCAGTGCCAGTTTTGTGAGGTGAACTCTTATCTATTAGGTATGGAACAGATAACACAAAACAGTCTTCAGATGGTAATATGTTCTGATCACCACTCACTTAGAAAAAGCCACCTGGAGGTAGATGTTTCCATATTCCATGAGTACCCCCTGAAGCTAACCATTCACTCACCCCTTTCTCATGTTTTCTAATTAGCAAAGCTGTTTGTGTTTTAACCTGTGGTTGCTACCTCATGGTCTATCCTGCCTCTTCTGTTTGATCTTGCTGTTAAATCCCTGAGCCAAATTTTCCTCTGTTACACATCAGTGGAGTTAGACCAGCATAGCTAAGAGAAGAATTTGGCCCATAATGCTACACAATGTCTGTGGCTATAGGCTGTGATGTCATAAATGCAGGATTCTGATTTCACTGCCATGTGAGGAAAGAAAAGTTGGGCTGGGTGGGGAAAGATTGTAAAGAGCCCACCAGAAATAACTGCCATGCACAGTTCTTTTGATTTTTAGGTTCTTTCCTTGCAAATTTAGTCCAGGATAAAAGTCTCCATATGCCTTTATAAGGGAAAATAAAAGAAAAATGTGTTTCTCAGAGTTTCCTAATGTCTTTAAATACTGTGTAATGCAGGGAATACTCTCCCCCAAAAACTCTGCTGTATCTGTCTTTGTTTCAGTACCTGGTTTCTTAACACAGGCTCGGGTTAAAGTCCTTGCTACCAGGGTTTGAATTGCATGCCAAAAAGGAAAAAGGAAAAGAAAACACACTTACGATGTACAGAATTTTGTTTTCTCTCTCTCACTTTATCATAGCTAAAATTGTCTGGAATATTATTTATCCTCTAGGAAGCCATACATTATGGCAGTAGAATAACAGCACATTAACGTATGGCAACATATGACCAATAAATATATGCCCAGTCCTTTGGAGAATGTTGTTTTTTCTGCTGGCTGCTAACATAAACAGGTATAGTTTATGCTCCTCAGTTTTCCCCAAAGGTCACATGTAATGTCTCAAAGACATAAATTACAGGCCCCAGCTAATAAAGAGACTGTTTAGTTAAGGCAAAGTTTCAGCATTTAGGGTTGAAAAATGCTTCCAGTTTCAAGGATTCCATTAAACATGAAAGTAATTTTTGGGGTGTAGACAGCCAGAGAAAGGTGGACGGTGATAGGGGTATATGGCAGAGAACACGGGAAGTGTTTGTATTTGGGAAGGGAAAATGAACTAATGGAAAAAAACATTTCTCATCTGCCTGTATCAAAATAGGTGAGGTGACATTGGGACCCTCTGAATTAAGGACTAACGCCCTGTCCTGCTGCTGTGAAAGTTAGTGGAAGTTGGATTGGGCCCTTATAAAGAACAGTATTGCTGAAGATCTTGATGTGGAGTGTGACTGTGGTGGGAGAAATGAAAAGAACTTAATGTTGTCATCTCAGGCTATTTTTTAACCATGTAATCAATGTTAGAGCTGGAAAGTGGGGGGGAAATGAGGTTTGTGTAGAAACAAAGGACCTACTGAAGTTAATGGGAGTTTTGCCATTGAGTTTGCTCAGGCCAGGATTTCACCCAAGATTACCTGTTTGCTGTATCCAACAAGACCTGGCCAATCATAAAAGAAAGATAGGTTTTGCTGCATTTTTATCAGAACCTTAGTCCACTTAATTCAGCATGTTGGTCCCAGCAGAGTCTAATTCTCACTGTTACAGAAGAAGGCAAAAGCACCTAAAAAACTACCTAGTTTCTTTCTGATCCTTTCAAGGCAGTAGAAGGGGACTAACTTTATGGGGTCTGACCTTGCTCTCATTGAATGAAAAACTCCCATTGACATAAGTGTGGGATCAGACTCAGGTTATGTCTACACTGCGATAAAATACCTGTGGCTGGTCCAGGTCAGCTGACTTGGGCTTGTGGGGTTCAGGCTGCGCGCTATAAAATTTGCAGTATTCTTTCGTGTGTGGGCTGGAGCCTGATCTCTGAAACCCCACAAAGGCTGGAGCCCAAGGGTGAACATCTAAATTGCAATTTTTAGCCCTGCAGCCAGAGTCCCATGAGCCTGAGTCAGCTGACTCGGGCTCTACGACTTGGTGTCATGGGTTTTTAATCATAGTGTAGACATACCCTAATGGTCTTAGGTCTCTTGTACACTGGAAATTTGTCCCAATTCCAGCAAGCAGAAACAGCCACCAGTGTAGCTGTACAAACTTTTAATGTAAACAGGCAAAGCCCCTGTATATGCTAGAAACCGGGATAGGCTGCATAGGTACAAATCATGTCTCATAGCAGTTTATGCTAGAGGGTTTCACAGGTGCAGTTATATTGGTGGCTGGCCACCAACAGCTGAAATTGGAGCAAATCTCTAGCATATACAAGTCTGTAGCTTGCATAGCTACAGATATTATTAATATCTCAGAAAAGTTGCTTGAAATAGTTTCACACCAAAACACCTCTAAAGGGCATTGATTTGTTGCTTTGAGGTGGTGAACTCACATAATAAATGTATGAAATATTTCCAAATATTTAATTTAATACTTTAAATACAAAATATTTACTCCAAAGCTCTTTTTTTATAATAGGTCTTGGGGGAGGGAAATCCTCATGCTTCACTGCCCCATTTGACTTTCAGTTCTTTCCTCTATTGAGTTAAAACAAACCAAATAGTTATGCAACCTGGAAAGTATCACGTTTTAGTGAGGGTCTGGAGCTCTGGAAATGTTACCAAGCCATAGGGCTTTAAAGGGATTTAAATGCTGCTTAAGGTTCTCCTTTTATGGAGATCAGGCAGCACCGGCTGTAGCAAAATTAAAAACCCTGCAAAGATCTGGTATCGTAAACTTAGAGCAACAAATTCCATTCTTTGCACCCAGAGCTGGCTTACTTTTGCTATTTTAAGGTTGTTTTAAACATTGCATTAGCTGAGGTATGAATCCGCATGTGTGATCTCATCATAGAAACTGTGTGAATACAGTGCAGTCTAAAAGGTTCAGCCCTTGTATTTAAAGATGCAATTGCGGGCAAAAATATCAGAAAACTGGGAATAAACTAAGCCACTAATGTGCCAAGAGCAAGAAACCTTTATACACACCACCCTGATTTTAAACATGACATGCTGAGTCCCACTATTGGCTGTCCTAGAATGTGTTTGCAAATTTTCCCCCCTTAGACCAAATGCGGTATTCTAGATTGCCAAGAGCTGAGCCTTGCTTCAGTCTTACACATTTATTTTTCAATTTGACCCACCTCAACGTCTCCCAAAAGAAACCAGTCCTCCCTGATTTCATGTGGTGCACCTCATCCATGGGCAGCGGGAATAATAGGCCAGGAGAGGCTCTGCCATGGGACCCCAGTTACGGGTTTGACGGGGGGGGATTTTTGTTTTTTATTATGCTCCATGCATGTGCCAGGGTGGCTCAGGAGGTGGAATGTGCTATTCAGCTTCCTGGGTTCATCAATAACCTCCCTGGACTCCAGGGAGATTACTGATGAACCCGGGATGCTGTCTGAGTAACATATACTGCTTCCTCAGCGGCCCCAGAACCTGCATGGGGCATAGCAAAAGTTCTAGCTCTTCTTCCAGAAGAGAGAAGAAGAGAAGCACTTTTGAATTTTTGCAGGATGGCTTGGGATATGCGGAGGGGAGGCCCTGGGGCTTCTCCGAGCAGGTTGTGGGGGGTGGGGCTCAGGGCTCCGGCTGGCCAGGGTCTCCTCTGGACGCGGGTATGGGGGGGAGGTCTAGGGGCTCCGGCCATGGAGGGGTGAGGGAGTTTCTAGCTGTGAGGGGGGTAAGGGGTCTCAGGGCTCTGGTCGCGGAGGGAGGCTCAGGCCGTGGGGGAGGGGACTGGGGATCTTTGGCTCCATCCGTGGGTGGCGGCACAGGTGTCTCGGGGCTCTGGCCACAGGGGATAGGTAGGGGGTCTTGGTCTGTGAGGGGGGCTTGGTCTGAGAGGGGGGCGGGGAGCGCTTGGGCCGCAGAGGGGTTGGAAGTCTCGGGTCTTGTGGGCCATAGTGGGGGGGAGGGGGCTCGGAGCTCCATCTGTGGAGGGGCGGAAGGGGTGCAACTGGAGTCTCCCCGAGGTAGGGCTCCACCCGCTGCCCATGATCTCATCCCAAGGTAGAATATTTGGTTGGGTGGTTGGTTTGTGGTTTGGGGTGGGATTTTTTTAAAGGTTTGAGGAATTCAAAAGAGTTTTAAATTAGGGTGTTTACAAATTTCCAAGTGGTAAACATTTTTGAAAAGGTCCCTAGCTTAGTTTTGGCACATAACTGCAGAATGATTTGGCTGACAAACTCTGAGTTTTGTTTCAGCCTAGCTGTCAAGTGCCTTTCAGTGTGTTAGGAAGGGCCATATACTTGAAGAACATCATCATGGATTTTGATTTTTCCCCCCCAACTGCAAAAGAAGCCACCTACACCACTGCCATAAGGATGGGAGATCTGCACATTACTAACCTGTATAAAGCCCCTAGTTCAAAATGGTTGAAGCCAGCACTCCCAAGTACACCAATCCCAGTCCTATAGATTGGTGACTTTAACAGACACCCCACTCTGTGGGGCTATGAAATAAATGAAGCTGATGGTGAAGACCTTACGGACTGGATGTGCATGGCAGACCTGCAACTGGTCTTTGATTCTAAACAGCGATCAACTTTCCACTCTGCTCACTGGCAACGCAATTACAAACCAGACCTCACCGTTGTTTCCAAAGATCAAAGCAAGAGTACGCTTCAGGCATCCCACAAAATACTTCCTAACTTCCCCAACAGCCAGCACAAGTCCATCGTCATCCACGTCAGCATTGAAATCCATGTGATTCTGTCAAAATGAATCCCACAGTGGAACCTGGCATTGCTATAGGGAAGCTGTCAGAATAGAGCGGCTCTGAATCCCCGAGACACCGGAATGTAATCACCTGTTCATTGGCCTCCTTACTGCTGTCGCCAAGAAGAGTATCCCCAGGGCTTCTGGGAAGAATATGCTCCCTGCTGGACAAAAGAAACCGCAGAGCTGCACTGGTAATGCAACCACAGGGCAGCCCATGGGTTGCGAAGGCCCTGTTAGAGTCTCTAGACGCCAGAGGTGGATTGAGTGTATTGAAAGTCTGAACTTCAAACGCTCTAGTTGTTATGCTTGGGCCCATTATAACATCTCTGAGCCATTAATCCAACAGAATAACAGACCTCAAAAGTCCGGCCCAACTCCGTAGCCTACAAAAGGTGGAAAGCACAAAAGGACCACTTGACAAAAACACCAAGCAAGAGATCTATCATCAACCTCATTGGACAAAGATCTCAGTCCCTCCACAAGACCCCATCATCATCAATACAGATGAAGTGAAAGTGGTTTAGCTGCAATGAAGAAAGGGAAAGTGGCCAGCAGAGAAAGTATCCCCCCAGAATTTCATTAACTAGGCCCAAGGGAACTCCAATGGCTGGCGAAACTTTACACCAAAACCATCGAATCCAGATGCATCCCAAAAGCCTGGCAGGAAGTGATAGTAATTTCCATACACAAACTGGGCAAGCAGACTGACAACCCAGGAAGTTATAGGCCAATATCACTCCTGTGCATTACATCCAAACTTCTGGAACGTATCATTCTCAGGAGAATCAGTCCTCTTGTCAAGTCAGTCATCCCCAAAGAACAAGCGGGATTCCGGCCTTAATACAGTTTTGTGACCAAGTTTTGGCCCTTGTAACACACAGAGAGGCCGGATTCCAGAGGAAATTTAAGACCACCACAGCCTTTGTAGACCTGTCATTGGCCTAGGATACAGACTGGATTAAAGGCTTAATGCTGAAGCTCTGAAGGATCATCCCCTGCCGCAAAATACTTTGCCTGCTATGCTGAGGAGTAGGTGGCTTTGCGTTCACTTGGGCAAAACTCAGTACTAGCAGCAACACTTTTTCCATGTTTACACACGCAACATGCTTCCAAGGAAGTCATCTGAATTTGCATATGCAGATGATCTTGCCCTGGCAATGCAAGAAGCCTCCTTCAGTGACATTGAGTCCACCGTAAACAGGGACCTAAACACAGTGGAGGAATATTTCTGGAAATAGAGGGTCAAGCCAAATCTTCACAAAACAACAATCACTGTATTCCATCATGATAACAGGAACCCTAAGCGCACCCTGAAAGTGACCTTCTGCGGCAACACTGTGTGACATGATCCCACTCCAACCTATCTCGGTGTGAAGATGGATCACACGCTAACCTTCCATGACCATCTGAAGAAGGTAGCTGCCAAGACCAAGACAAGGGTCAACCTGGTCCAGGAACTGGCAAGCACAAGCTGGGGAGCATCAGCATTATGGACATCAGTGATGACCCCTGTGTACTGTATAGCCAAGTAGTGTATGCCAATATGGACCAAAAGTAGCTAAATTCAACTTGTTGCTGTCCAGCCGAACATTGCAATGGGATGCATCACTTGAACCCTCAAGTCAACTCCAACACCTACCCCCCTCCCTTCCTTAGACGTTCTTGTTAAACCCTGGATTTGTGCTGGAAATGGCCCACCTTGATTATCATACACATTGTAAGGAGAGTGATCACTTTACATAAGCTATTACCAGCAGGAGAGTGGGGTGGGGGGAGAGGAAACCTTTTGTAGTGATAGTCACCCATGTTTTCATGGTTTGTGTGTATAAAAACATCTTCTGTATTTTCCACAGTATGCATCTGATGAAGTGAGCTGTAGCTCACGAAAGCTTATGCTCAAATAAATTGGTTAGTCTCTAAGGTGCCACAAGTACTCCTTTTCTTTTTGCGAATACAGACTAACACGGCTGTTACTCTGCATCCAACACCTTGGCGGTCACTCTGTCGCACATTGCTCCCCCATTCATTTGCTGCAATGCCGCAACCTTTTGGGAATTCCAGAGGATTGTGGAAAATGAACGTCTTCTCATCCACCAGGATGTAACAACCTCCCTCACCACCAGTTGATGTTGCATAAGCCCTTTTGGACCCAAGCATTTAACCTTCAACAATGCAACTTCAGTGATGAAGCTTGGAAAGCCAAATGGAGTTCACAAGAAGTCACAAACACCTTGTGAAAGACTCGATGCAGAAGATCCCTGGCTTCGATCTCCCACAAAGCTCCTGGGCAACCCTAAACCGTATTTGCACAATCCAGGGCAGATGCAGATATTTGCAGCACAAATGGAAAATTAAAGACTTTCCAGTGTGTGATTGTAGTCACCCAGAACATACCATGGAACATATAAGAACTCAGTGTCTGATTCACAAATACAAAGAAGGTATCACAGCAATATACTTTGCTACTCCAGATGCAATTATCTGGCTTAACCATCTAAATGGTTAAATCATCTTGCACCCCAACCTGATTTAAACCTATGATGCTCTTTTCAAAGAACAGATATTCTCAAGCAAAAAACCTGTTTGCAGTCATCTCATGAACAAAATAAAAAAGACAAAAATGAATCAAAACAATCTAGCGTTTATGCATGTCTAGAATTTGGAAAAGTTGTGCTAGTGTTTATCTAAGGAAGGTGTCAGTGAAAACTTTTCCTCTTCAGTTATGTTTCAGCCATTAATTTTTGTAACGAACAACATACATACTAAATAAACAAATTATTTTGAGGTGTGTGCATGACATAGGAATAAACCCACAGCTATTGTGTTGAATGATCATCTGATCTCTCTCCATCTAAATATCTCTTCACTGTGGAAGCACTGAATCGGTTGTCTCAAGACGTCTACTCATGTCACACTCTGTGATTATGTTGTTAGTCGCTCCATACCATTTCACTGGGAACATAGAGGCATATGGCTTATTGCTACAGGGGTCATAGTGTTGTAATTTTTCTTCCCATATGCCAGATATGCCTAGGCCACTGAAACAGATAATATTGAGGGGCATTACACCCATAACATGGACAGGAGCATACATCACTTCCTGTATTAGTGGCTTGTCCAAGGCAGTGACTTTGAATTGTATGATTTAAACCCGACTAATCTCTAATTTCTGCTAGAATTCATTTGCTCACAGTGGGTTACAAGGTCAGTGTTATTTTACCCAGTATGTAAAAGTTATGGCAGCTATACTAAGGGACCATGCTAAAGTATTAAACACAAAAAGGAATTTGCCCCTTTCGCTGAGTTTTTTTCAAAAAGAGAAGCAAATGCACTTTTGTCGATGTAGTTTTCCAAACACTGGCCATAAATAAAAGAAACTTTATTTTTAATATATGGAGAGGTATAAAGACTAGGAGGCTGATAATTTTGAAGAATGGTCAGAAGCTTGTAAACTAGGATGAAAATCAAGAATTTTAAATAATAAATGAGCATTTATATTGAATGAGCTTTGCAAACATAAATGTAGAACTTCAAAAGTATCAGCAAAATTATTAAGACAGTGATTAAGGGTTTGGATTCAAGAAACTTGAGTTATATTTGTTAACATACCTAATGCTGCCTAATTATTTAACTTTCCTTAACTATTTGAAGAGAATTAAGAAATCAAGCTGACTTCAGACTTGTACACTTTCAAAGACCCACCAAACCAGAAAGCCTCCTAGAATATCATATTAATTCTGAAGAATCTAAATAACTTCAAAATTCCACCCACAGTCTTAATATAGTCTTCGCAATCTAGGTGGATTTATGTGGAAAGGCTAGGAATGGATTTAGCCACTGTCCAGTCTCCTGTTGTTTACAGAGGGCATTCTTATTAAGGGACCTGTGTCTTGCTGTGCATTCCTCCATCTCCAGTATGCTTGATTAGTCCTGCCACTTATTAGTTACTGCTGCCTTATCTCTGAGAATGGGATAATCTCCATCATAATTAGCTACTGCAGTGTCTTGTCTTAAATGATCCCCTGCAGTGTTTTATCATCTGAAATTGGCAAAATGCTTTAGATCATCAGAAGAAAAGGAAACTGACACAGAGGAGTCTCAATCTGTCAGTGCAAGGGCAGCCAGGGCAATCTTCTGCACTGCATGACAGGACCCTAGAGCATTTTTCCTACAAACATGACTTCTCCATGGAGAAGGAACAGGCTTTTGTGTATTTGTGCTGGATATTTTTCCACATAACTGTATTTTAAAAAAAACTCAGATCCTATTTGTTTACGCTCCAGGTAACAGAGCAAACATAGATATTGAAACCTGTTCTTTCTAAGGAAATTGACTTGCTTTTTTTCCTGGGATACCTGGTGTTCAATTATCCTATTAGGTGCTGCTGTAATCATAGCAAATTACCTCTGATCTTTATTGTGATAAACACAGAAGAATTGTCCTGACTTGAATAAGACAACTATTAGAACAGTAGAGGTGTCTGATAGCTGTGATGCCTTTAAGGGCAAGAAGATACAAGACAAATGTTAATTGCTGTAGGGTTGATATTTGAATCTAGCCAAGAGACCAGAATTTACAGAAAATGCAAACATAGGGGCTATCTTTGCAGATTCCTGTGTGCCCTCAACTGGCTTTAGTGGGAGTTGAGGTTACGCTGCACCTCCCAAGGGACACTCAGCTACTCCCTTGTACATATCACAACACATTCTAATAATCATACTATCCAAAATAAGGTGCTTTGTTTTTAAATGGAGCTTTTTTCATAAGTATTTGTAGGGTATGTTGTATCACCCCCTTCTCCAATCCTTCCATTGCCTACATGTATGTTACCACATCAAAATCACTTTTGTGTACCTTTTCCTCATTCTCAAAGGTGCACAAAATCTTACCCCCATCTAAAAATCCATCTCATGTTTCTTTTATACCTCCTGTTGGTCCCTACACTCCTCCAAGTCCTCCTCCCTTACTGTTGCCTTGATCTCCTTTGGCCACTGTATGCTTCATGCTTTAATTCATCTTTGGGCCTGTCAAGGTTCCTCCCCCACTCTGAACTCTAGGGTACAGATGTGGGGACCTGCATGAAAAACCTCCTAAGCTTATCTTTACCAGCTTAGGTCAAAACTTCCCCAAGGTACAAAATATTCCCCCCGTTGTCCTTGGACTGGCCGCTACCACCACCAAACTAATACTGGTTACTGGGGAAGAGCTGTTTGGACGCGTCTTTCCCCCCAAAATACTTCCCAAAACCCTGCACCCCACTTCCTGGACAAGGTTGGGTAAAAAGCCTCACCAATTTGCCTAGGTGACTACAGACCCAGACCCTTGGATCTTAAGAACAATGAACAATCCTCCCAACACTTGCACCCCCCCCCTTTCCTGGGAAATGTTGGATAAAAAGCCTCACCAATTTGCATAGGTGACCACAGACCCAAACCCTTGGATCTGAGAACAATGAAAAAGCATACAGTTTTTTACAAGAAGACTTTTAATAAAAAAATAGAAGTAAATAGAAATAAAGAAATCCCCCCTGTAAAATCAGGATGGTAGATATCTTACAGGGTAATTAGATTCAAAAACATAGAGAACCCCTCTAGGCAAAACCTTAAGTTACAAAAAAGATACACAGACAGAAATAGTTATTCTATTCAGCACAATTCTTTTCTCAGCCATTTAAAGAAATCATAATCTAACACATACCTAGCTAGATTACTTACTAAAAGTTCTAAGACTCCATTCCTGGTCTATCCCTGGCCAAGACCCAGCATACAGACAGACACAGACCCTTTGTTTCTCTCCCTCCTCCCAGCTTTTGAAAGTATCTTGTCTCCTCATTGGTCATTTTGGTCAGGTGCCAGCGAGGTTACCTTTAGCTTCTTAACCCTTTACAGGTGAGAGGAGCTTTCCCCTGGCCAGGAGGGATTTCAAAGGGGTTTACCCTTCCCTTTATATTTATGACAGGGCCCTTATGCTTGGAAGAGTCTCCCACCTCCCTCTGCCAAGGACTTTCTTGGTCCCCCTTATGGTGTTCAGTGATCATGCAGGCCCAGATCCTAAAAGATGTCTGCCATTCATTTCAATGAGAGATAAGAGCCTAAATACCATTAAGGATCTGATGGATCAGCACTTAAGGTGCTTCTGAGAGCTCTGTTTTATTCATCGTCTGGTTCCAACTGGGCGGGCACAACAAATGCTTCACAGTGCCCCTCCCAAGCTCTCTGTCTGGAGAGCTCAGCCCTTAAAGGGACAGTCCCCAATAACACACCTCTTCAGATCTCTCATCAAAGCTCACTCCTTCCTGTAACATTTTTCTCCTATACATACTCCCTGTTCTAATCTGTTGTGCCTTCTTGTCTCTCTCTTAATATTTGTATTATTGTAGCACTTGGAGTCCCAGTCATGGACCAAGACTCCACTGTGCTAGGCGCTGTACAAATACCCAACAAAAAGATAGTCCCAGGGTCAAAGAACTGTATCTTGACATTCTGTCCTTTTTCATAGCACTACAAATTCTCATGGTGTTTTAAATGCAAAAGATGCCATTCCTTATTATTCATCAGTTTGTTTGTAAAGCGCCATGTTTATCAGTGTGGCTAAATAAACGTATATTTCCTGTAGTTGATAAACAAGAAATACTCTTCAGCCATAGGTGGTGGACTTTGTGGCCTTTTCTCATAAAGCACCGATGTTGTGGGGTACAAACACGTGCTGTGTTATGTTTGATCTATTACTTTCAGAACTCTGCTCTTGGACTTTGCTTGGACCAGTACATCAATACATGAGTTCACACCACAAACTTTTAGATTTTTGAATCCAGAGCCATTTAAACTTTTGAATTGCTTTATCTGAGCTTTTCAACCACATTCAATTTCTTCAGATTGTACCAGTGAACACTATATTGAATTTTGCTTGAAAATTTAATGATGGTTTAAAATTCAAAATACCTGATGTGTTTTTTTTTCCCCAGTGCGAAATTGAATTTTAAGGGCACGACTTTCAGAAGTGCCGAACATCCAGAACTTCAACTGAAGTCAGTGAGAGGTTTGATTGCTCAATACCTCTGAAAATCTGGCTCATAAATAGTAACTCCAATAAATACTTCAGTCACTTCTCACGTAGGGATGGATTGGGAGCTCTTTATTCAGTCTGAATAGTACCATGCCTTACTGCACAAACAGTATCATTGAAGTCAGTGGGAACATGTATTGAACGAGGAGCTACTCCATTGTGAGAAAGGGGTTCAGAATCTGGCCCATATTTAGCAAAGAGACTCAAAAAAAGTGCTTCAGAATTAAAAATCCAACAGTGATTTTGGCTTTAGGACACAGTGAAATGCTTTCCCTATGAAATGTAAATATAAGTTATTTCCAAGAACAGTGTCTGAATATTAAGTCTCTCTTTATTTCTATCTACTACCACTTTCACACTGGGGCTGGGGAGGAGTGGCAATAAAACTCTTCACAGCCTTGTGGCATGCCGACGCATTTGTTCTGGTCCTCAGTTTCAGCCATCTTCTGGGAGTCAATGGGACTACCCCTGTAAGGACTGCTGAAGCAAGTAAAGGCTGTGGGACTGGAGCCAAAATTTGCGCTGAACCTTGCTATAAGAAACCAAATAAAAGAATAAGTTCAGCTGGACCTCTCTAAGAATTGTTCTTTTACCTTGTGCAGAATGGCTCCAGCCGCGGAAATAGAGTGGGAGAGAGGGGCGCAGTCTACACATAAACTGGGGGGGGGGATTCAAAATGAATTATCAAAATGATTAATGATTTAATAAATGAGAATTCAGAGTTTTGAGGAATGTAGTTTTCAGAGACAATCCTCTTCCACTCAACAGCCACTCAGCTTCACTTTGTGTGTCGTTCATTGTAGGATTCTCCAGAGGAACTCATTACTAATCAGAATATCCTGTGTGCTCACACAGCCGTATCCAAAACCTTTTGCCTTTCATCTCCAACAAGGAACATGAGGCTGTGGGTGAAATGTATAATTTGTTGGCTTGACTATGATTCAATATGTTGCTGTACATCACAAAATCAACACACTGAACTTCTCCAAAATATCTCTAATGATGGGGGATAAAAATTAAATCTTTAATGCAGGCAATTTAATGCTACAAGGTACCGATAGTTGCTGCAAGTACCAAAAACCAGAGTCTTTTACCCTAATATTTTTCCTGAGTTAAATCCTGGGTCCAGTTAAATCAATGGGAGTTTTAAAGCCAGGATTTAACCCTCTCCACCCCAAACCTAACATTCTAAGAACACTGGGTGAAATTCACCCCTGTACAGAAGACCAGTACAAAGCTGTGTAATGCTTTAGGTCTACCGGAGTCTAGAAAATAGGATTTCAATAGGATTTGAGTGATACATAGGCATTCTGCCCTCTGTTCACAGAAAGAACTCCTAATGAAGTGAATGGTAGCCTTGCTGGCAGACCACCAGCAGATCAGGCACCTGTTCTCCAGTTGGAGTTATATGTGGGAAATACCCTATTAAATTGCGAAGAGAAGGAAGTAGATTATTTCCTGAATTAACATGCATGAAAATATATTAATTTCTGGAGGAACTTGAGAAGATAAAAATAAAAAGTAGGGCTGGTGAAAAAAATACAAAACTAGTTTTACACAAAAGTTCTAAGTTCAAACAATTTGAAACAGACCCATTTTTCACTTTTCTGAACTGTTCATGAAATGTTATTTAAACTTTTTGTTTACTGAACACAATGAACAAATGTAATAACCAGGCTAATGTTCTATTTTAAAAATAGAACAAATATAGAAACAAGCATGAGGTTTCTCGTGAGGAATTAACAGGTTTGACAAAGTTAACAATTTTTTGCCAAAAAGCTTGGTTTTGGATAAAAAGGTTGTTCTTAATTTTAAAATTTTTGCCTTCGAAAATCTTCAACCAACTCTAAAAATAAATGGTTCAATTACAATTTTTTACTACATGCAGCTTTGGTGTAGCCATATCAGCCCAGGATATTGAAGAGGCAAGGTGGATGAGGTAATATGTTTTACTGGACGAACTTCTGTTGGTGAGAGAAACAAGTTTTCAGCTACATAGGAAGAGCTCTGTGTAGCTTGAAAGCTTGTCTCTGTCATCAACAGAAGTTGGTCCAATAAAATATATTACCTCACCTACCTTGTCTCTCCAATTTTTTACTATATAATAGAGCTTTTGTTGCTGGCCAAAGAATGATATCAGGCCTACAGGACTTGTATACTTCATAAGACTGAACCTGAAGAGAAGTTTGAACAACTGAGTCATTGATGTCATACCACAGTTTTGAGTGCATTAAAACTGTCATACCATGGTTTTGGGTGCATTAAAAATGCCTAAATAAAACACAAGCTATGGGAATGAAATGGAAACTCAAGCCATGATGTCAAGGAAGATGATTACTTTTAGCTGGGAAATATGGAGCAGAACCCAATGAAATTTTAATAAACAAAGATTCTTGAAAAGGAAAAGAATTGTCTTGTGGTTAAGGCACTTGGCAATAGAAGATCTGGGTTCATATTCTGGCTCTTGAAGTGTGTCTTGGGCAAGTCATTTAATATCTCTGAACCTCAGTCTACCATCTGTAAAATGGGAATAATAATCAGAGCTGGTAGAATATTTTCTGATGGAAGTATTCCCCATTGGAAAATGCCGATTCAATAAAATTGAAATGTTTCATGGGAGTACAATGAGGCTTTTTCAAAAAGTTCAAATGCAAATTATTGAAATGTTTTGATAATGTCAGAATGCTTCATTTTAACTTTATCATTTTGACTTGTATTATATTAAATTATAAATTATAACAATATTAAAGTTAAAACAATAATGTGAAATGAAATATTTTGATAAGGTTGTTTCAACCTTATGGAAATGAAATATTTCAGAATTTTTGTTTCACAATAAATTTTGACTTTTTGTTCTGATGTGGACGAAAGGAAATTTCAAAATATCAGAATTTTCCGTTTTCCTATTTTCAAAGTTTTGACCAGCTCTAATAATAATACTGCATTTTCTCCTATCCTTTGTTCATTGGGTTTATTTATTCCTCGAAGCAGCAAGTATTTAGGCATGTACTTAACTTTATACATATGAGTAATCCTATTTTTGTCCAAATATTCTTAGCTTACTAAAGAATGAATGGAAAGAAATGGTTTTCTGGGTATATAATCATACGTTTTTAACCAAGGTTCTAGATTTCTGGTAGTTTTTTCTTACCAACATCCTCCATTTTAAACACCCTTTTGGCTATTTGGCTGCCTCCAGATTTAATCTTTTTTTAATTCACAGATTTTTATCGAGACTTTCCTCAGAGCATTTAGTCCCATTAACTAGTAGTGTAGTTTTAAACTTTGTAGTGGGTAGGAGCTTATACTTGGTGCCTTTTTAAAAGTTCAGTGGAATTGTTAAAGGCTAATTTCTACCCTGTGCTTTCGAGCTGTGTTTCTGACATAGTAAACATCATTACCATTTGCTGCAGTGGGGACGTGTTTGGAGGGTCTCTTTTTAACTGTTCTTTCAGTTATGGAACCATGTCTCTCTTTTCTCTTACCCAGTTCAACACCTTAATAGTCTTGGCATTAAAACAGTTTTGCATTACTGGAATGGCAGAATTTGGCAGCTTCCCTGGGTGTGTCTCAAGTACTTATTTAGTCATAGACCAAGGCAGACTCTTCAAAATCAGTCTACTTTATACAAAGGACTTGTCAGCAGCTGTACTTCCAAATTGGGTAATAGACCTTCCTGGCACATGACTGGGTTTTTTTAAAGAGAGCCAGCAACTATAACCAAAACATAATAGACAGTATTTGCTTAAGTAACTTCAAGACAGGGGATGTTTGCAGCAGCCAAATGACACTTGATAGCTCCTTTCATGAAGCCCTCTGCATTTTATATAAGTACAGTGAACCCAGTGTTAAAGGCTATCTTTAATTAATCATCACATCTCCTAAACAACCACCATTAGCTATTCCCAAGCATTTTACAATGCTGTACTAAATGACTACCCCTTCAGAACTGCACAAAATTAGTCCTGCTTTATAGCAGCAGCTTCTCCTAGGGACCAGCTGAATAGTTTTGGACTTCAGTACGCACAAAAGGAACATGCTGCCTGCACAAAAGGCTCAATTCTGCAAGTGCTCACTACTTGTCCAGCCCTTTTTAAGTCATTACAGCTACTCGAAGTAGTAAACACTATATATGATTGGTGGTAATAGGCATTTGTTGCTCCAGGCCCAAGGTCTGTACGCAGTAGACTCCTCACTTTTCTTGATTCTGTGTATTGCTTTATAATTTTACATGGAAAAATCAGTCAGCAGTTAAACATCACACTCTTCACATGTTTTGTTTCCTTTATACACAGGGTAACTAACAGACAGATAAATGTTTTAACTACAAGTGGAACCATAAGGTGGCATCCAAACTTTTATTTTCCAATAGCTTCTTTTCAGTTGTGTTATAATTTTGTCAGACATTCACCTTTCAGAAATAAATCTTCTAGATCTTGTCTCAGCCTGAGGTGAATTATTTTTGAAGTCTGAACAAAAAGGGGCTTGCTGTTTTTGGAAAAGGAAAGTAATGGGCAAAAATATGTATCCATTAAAAATCTCAACCTTTTCTCAACAGCTCTAAACTGCAAAGAAGAGGGGATAGAACATTGAAATTTGGCATGGATGTAGTCCTAAGGTCAGATATGTGCCTTTCAATAGTCCAATGGAAATCTGTTTGATTTGTCTTGGTTATGAAAATCTAAACATTGTACTTTCTACAGTTACTTTGATTTTTGAATAAGTAAGGATTTTTGGCAACTCTCTCTTCTCCTTCTACTGATGCTGTGTGTCAAGCTCTGTAGAATTTTAAATCCTTTTAAAAATGTTGAAACTGTCTCATTTCATGTGCAAGTGGTACAATAAAATACAATATTTTAAGGTGCATATGGAATGTGACAGATCTCCAGAGACCTGCCATATTTCATATGATGGTTGAAGTTGCATACGATATGGATTGAGGCAGGGTGCCTTGCCTTGTTTTATACTGTCTTTTAATGCCGAATATTTTCTGTCTTCCTCATGCATGTGATGGGAAGAAAAGGCTGAGAGATTAATCTGAACTTGGTTTTGTGGCATCTTGGGATGTTTCACTCAGCGCTGGGTTGAGTGTCTTTGGTTTAAAAGTTCTCCCTTCTCCAGTGGAGTCATAGTTATGAAGTTCAATTATATATATATATATATATATATATAAAATATTGGTGAGGACATTTATTTTTCCAGTTCATGCAACTCTTTCTGAGAGAGGAAACAAGCATTACCAGTCAAATCCTGCATAGCATGTGACCCTCTTCCTGGTATAAGTGTATTACTTGTGAGTGATAAGAAATGGCATCTCACAGCCTGCAATATCCATTATGTATTATAATGATTATTTTGACTGAGTGACCTGACAGGAACTGGCATAATGCAACCAGACAGAAAATATAATAATTGTGTAAAGGCACCAAATGGTGAGAACAAGCTGTTGTTCAGAGAGAGTCTGAGAGAAACCCTTGGGGAAAAAAAACAACAACTGTGAGTGTAATTTGGTTTGATGTAACTTCAGTTAAATCTTAATATTGTTGAAAATGTAGAATATTTGGCTTGAGAACTCAAGATGTGCTGCTGATGTGGGAATCATTTTGATCCATTTCTGACCTACACAAACAGACAGTTCATCCATTTTGCTGTGGGTGGACATTTTGTCCAGAAAGTGACAAGTGAACAATTAAGTAGAGAGTTTTTCGCAGATGGAGAGTCCTTTAGAACATCTAAAAGTCATGCTGTTGCTGCTACCACTAGGGTTCTGCTCATCTCCAGCCATGCTAAACACTACCTTATCTCTGTTAATCAGAATGGTCTGTTTCCATACGGTTTGATGCAGTGTCATGGGAGAAAGGAACCCTGACACAACCAGCAGTACAAGTAGAATATACAAGCAGTAGTGGTATCAGCTGGCAAACCACTTAAAGCTACGTTTAATGCTTAAGCAGAGAATAGACACAGTGCCTATTGACATGAAAATATAACAGAGAGGTAGGATTTTTAAAAGCATTCAGCATTGGACTACCTCTGTGCTCATTGAAATCAGCGGTAAATCTCCCATTGACTGCATTTGGGATTAGAGTTAGCCAGCACTGAGGGTTTTTTTGAAAATCTTCCATAAAACTGGAGTTAATAAAAAAAATAATGAAATCATGATACTTTGAGGACATGTTTTTATTGCGAGACGCTTAGTAGTTCAGTGGCTTTGCTGAAGCATTAACTAGTATACACAGAAAAACTCATTGATTTAAAGTTGCAGGATACTGGTGAACTTTCCACTCTCTTTTAACTCCATCATTTGCTTTTTACTCCATCATTTGCTTTGCAAACACAAATGGAAACTCTCGGGACAAAATTTGGGCAATCTGGCAAATTAGAAGGTTTTATCAAATCTTATTAAATCTGAGCAATAAAGCTTGCTGGATTGGGGTGAACCTAATGCTGAATCCCCTCTTTTTATATCTCTCTGTGAAAGCAAGAGAGAGCAAAAATGACTCTTGCAATATGCAGTCCAGCCAGGGAGCCTGACTCATATGAGAGAATGAGGTCATTAGGCATCTGTGCTACAACTCCTATTAGTCAATGCACCACCGAATAGAAAGGCAGTTTAATAATAGACTGAATTATGTTTGATTTTTGAATCAGCTCAATGAACAGAAATATTTTGATTGGGGTTGAATCAACCTGAACCTATTTTGTTTTTCAGGAGAGAGGAGTTCCTTGATGGAAAATAAAAAAAATTCAGCAAAATCAAAATTTCCCCCCAGAAAGGTAGTGGTAGTGTCCCTAGCCATGTGTATAATCTGATCTTGTTATGCTGTGAAGCTGAATACTCACAAGGAAGTTTTGCAACTACTCAAAGAACAACTTTTAAATGCTGCTTAACACAACAGAGACCCATGGACTGTAGGTATCAAAATAAATGCCATTTGACTCAGGTCTGTTGCCAAATAACAATTGTTATAGCCAATCAGAACTCTTTGGCGTTCCCTCCAACTGCAGTTTTCAAATAGGTACATTTAATCACTGCTGGGATCTTTGCCAAAGTTTGGGCGGCCTGGTCCCTGAAGACCATGTTTTCTCCTAATGTGTGACAGATGGCATGACTACAAAGCTTTACACATCTGTCATAGACACCATTGTTTGTGCAATAAATACAGAAAACAGGATGTGGGAGCTTAGACTCGTCTGACTCCTTATGGCTGAGCTTTAACCTCTAAGTAGCATCTGTTTTTACAGGTTTCTGAATAATATAGCATTTCTTAGCTTATATTGCAGGAAAATAAAAACAGTGTTCATGATTGGGATTATATAACTGGGGATGGGCTTCAGGTACAATCAACGTATAAAAGGAAGCAGGAGATTAACATTTATGATGATATTTTTGCCTTAACTTTATCTTTGACTTCAGTGGGATTACTCAGATGAGCAAAGTGAGCAGGGCTTGATCCTGTTTCCATTGCACTCAGAGATGGTTTATAACTTACATCAGTGGATAGGGCTCTTGGTCCTTAGTCCTTTAAATCTTGTTATATGGGAGCCCTAAACCAGCTTTTGATCATTTTTAATTATCCCTTTCTTAATTAGCTTTAATTTTCTTCCTATTTATTTATTTATTGAAGAGACTACTCTGGTCCTTTCAAGTTTTTATCTGTAGTCTGGATGGATGGCTTTGGTTGTTGGTATATGGTTTTGGTTTTTTTACATGGAGAAGTGTTGAGAAAACCAGCCTGATGCTAATTAGCCATTTATGTCTTCTCATTAAGAGACAGATTGTCATAGTGGTTGTGACTGAGATTGTCTCAGTGTAGCAGATATGGCAGAAAGACCTTTAGTTTGAGTTGTGGAAGAGAAATATATCAGATTACATGGTACTTATTACCTTACACTTCCTGAAATCATTCCTTTTTTTCAGACAGCTGGATGAAAGCCCCTGGCTATAGTTTCTAGCTAAAATTGCCAAGATTCCTAATGAGGTTTGCAAGTCTTGTGCTGGATAAGCAATATCAAAACTGTTTAATCTTTCAGTTGGTTAAAACCAAGACAATACAGCAATCAAAGTTTCAGTTTTAAAATCAGTGCTCATTTACCAGTTGGATCAAACCAATCTAGTTGTCATAAACATTAAAATCTGTAACTGAGAATATTAACTTTTAAACGTTAAAAGCCCACTGTCTGATTCTGCTGTCAGGTTCATCTTTGTAAATCCAGACTGACTCCATTAAAATCAATTGGATTTATTTCAGATGTATGCCAGTGTCAGAAAACAGTTTGGTCCAGAGTACCCATTACAAATATATATGAGCCTGGACAAATTTCCTGGGATGATTACATGGCAATAATCTTGTAATTTATCTATTCAGATTCTATTATTATTATTTATTTTATTTTTGTTGTAATAGGGTTTAGAGGCTCCAGTCAAGAGTCAGAGACTCACTATGCTAGGTTCTGTACACACATAACAAAAAAACAGCCCCTGCCCCAAAGAGCTTAGAGTATAACTTCTAAAGACGCTACATTGAAAAAACTCTCAAAACTAGTATTTTTAATTAGTTTGTAGTTTGGCACGTAAACATTTCCATTTAATTTATCAGAAGTTGATTACATAAATCAACATAATATGGAAGAAATTTAGAGTTTTAGAATGCGCTAAAACACCAGTCGTTTTCCATTTGATTCTATACAGATGCAACCTTACTTAAATTATTTATCTTTCAGAAACTATGAGGCAGAGATCACTAGGTCACTAGCAATTTACCTATAGAGATCTGAGCTCTTGAGGAGGCAGGGGGAAATGACTGGGCAATCTGTCCACGTAGGCCTCAATCCTGCAAAGGGCCCTTTGCTCACTGAAAGCTTTTGTAAATGAAATGACGTGCTCATGAAACTGGGAGTATAATTTCATCTGGTTTACAATGTGGGCAAGCAGAGTGCACATAGGTCTACCTGTGAGGTAGGGCAGTGCCATTATTCCTGTTTTACCAATGGGGAACTGAGTCATAAAGAAGCTAAGAGACTTGCCATCAAGTCACACATTCAAACAAATAAAGGCTGAGGTAAACACTAGTGTAAATCCAGAGCAACTCTATTGAATTTAGTAATTTATTTTCCTCAGTCTTTGTATGAAAGGGTGATTTGATGGCAAGTCACTTAGCCTCTCTATGACTCAGCCCCCTATCTGTAAAATAGGGATAATAGCACTGCTTTACCTCACAGGGATATATTGAGGATAAATATGTTGAAGCTTGTGAAGCACTCAAATACTACAGTGATGCTGGCTGTACAAGTACCACAGATAGCTACAAAGATAATGTTACCCTAAGTGGATGGTCCACAGTAAGGATATGTGACTAACTAGTAACTAAGGTGTTCTCTTGTAGCTCAAGTGGCAGCAGAGGCCTGCATTTTTGGACCTGGAGGGAAAAGGTTCTAGTCTTCTGCATCCTGGTGTGTATGCACAGGTGTGGGAACTAGGCGTGTGGGGTTGCTGCAGCACCCCCAGGTTTTACGTGGGGCCTTGCTCCTGGCCCCACATACGGGGTTCTGGCTGCCGGCCATGCTCCCGTGACTCCACAACTGCCCCCAGCTGTGGCCCCAGCCTCAGGGCCCTGGGCCCTTACCCCTGTCCACACCCCCTCCTCCGAGAGTCCCAGCTCTGCTCCAGACCAAGTTCTAGGGGGTGGGGGCACAGACAAGGGTAAGGGGGGGCATGAGGTAAAAAGTTTGGGGACCACACTGTACAGTTTTGCTGGCTTTCAGCACCCCCACTATAAAAAATGTTCAGCACCACTGTGTGTATGAGACTGTCTGCAGCACATGAGTTTGATGCGTCTTTAAATCTGTAAACTAGGCTGAAAATTGAGTAAACCGGAATGTGTGACAGAAACAATCTTAATCATTAAATAAGATTCTGTGTTATCTTTGGGCTTGTCTATACAGCAGGTGCTAGAGCAGCACAGCAACGGCCATAGTGCAGGAAGGAGTTTTTCCATCATTGCAAATAATCCGCTTCCCTGGGGCCAACCGAAGTATTTGTCCACCAAGTCATGTCTACACCGGGGGTTAGGTCAGCATAGCTATGTCAAGCTACATTTTAAGTATAGATCAGGCCTTTGATTGTGTTAGCATTAAAGCATAGCTATCAAACACTGCCTTCTAAATACCTAGGTTCAGGCAATATCAGGAGGTAGTTTTTGAATAATGAAATATATTTTGAAGTGTATTTTAGTGTATTTGATTAGTTATGCCAGTGCATATTTTTGATTATTTTCAAGTGGTAATTTCCAGGTGTTTGCCAAAATTCATAGCACAAATATAAGGCTTAATAGAAAGGATTATTGTCTTCCTGGTTATATACATATTTATATTCTTCCTGTTAAAAACCCATTTTACTGATCTCATTCATCTTACAATATCTCTCTGTAATGTTAGCCACAAGCAATAACAAATAATAAAAATGAAGATTACTGACTATACTGACTTGCTGCCCCTTCAGTGACATGGCTGGTTTCTGGACCATGAGCTTGTTTTCAGATTGGTTAGATTATCTTTCATTATAACAATACCTTGCAGAAAAGTCAGATCTTAAAGGGCAAAGTACATGAGTACAACAGCAGCGGGGAAAGAGGCACACAGACTTGCCTGTCTGTCTAACTCAGTGTAAAATCCTACTGAAGGCAAGGCACAGGTATATTCTTAACCTCAGTGTAGTTAGTCAAGGTCAACCCTATACTTCTTACCTGAGGATCACATTGACTAGCTAGATTGAGGTAAAAACTGTAGTGCCTTGTCTCCGCTAGGATTTTAAATTGAGATAGCTGCCTTGATGTGAAGTCTGTCTTGATGTGATGTAGTGAAGACATAACCTGACGGAAGAAACGCCCCCAAAACAAAATACCTCTAACGAAGACAAGAACAGGTAATGGGGTGAGTGTAACAATAATAAATTAATGTGGTTACAATGGCTCATCTGATGACTCTAAATAATTTAAACATATAGTGGTGGTTTTTTAAAATGTTGATTTATTTATATTAACATAGCACCTAGGAGCCCTAGTCAGTGACCAGGACCCGCATAGTGTTAGGTGCTGTACAAACACAGGGCAAAAAGATGCTCCCTGCCCCAAGGAGCTTACAGTCTCGAGAGAGAGAGACAACAGAATCAGACAGACAGACAGGAATACAAGGGAACAATGAGATGGCACTGGTCAGCATGAGAGGCAATGCTGTCAAGTTTGTTGTAAAAAGAAAAGGAGTACTTTTGGCACCTTAGAGACTAACCAATTTATTTGAGCATAAGCTTTCGTGAGCTACAGCTCACTTCATCGGATGCATACTGTGGAAAGTATAGAAGATCTTTTTACACACACAAAGCATGAAAAAATCGGTGTTTACCACTACAAAAGGTTTTCTTTTCCCCCACCCCACTCTCCTGCTGGTAATAGCTTATCTAAAGCGATCACTCTCCTTACAATGTGAACACAACAGAACCACTAACCCAGGAACCTATCCTTGCAACAAAGCCCGTTGCCAACTGTGCCCACATATCTATTCAGGGGACACCATCACAGGGCCTAATAACATCAGCCACACTATTAGAGGCTCGTTCACTTGCACATCCACCAATGTGATATATGCCATCATGTGCCAGCAATGCCCTTCTGCCATGTACATTGGTCAAACTGGACAGTCTCTACGTAAAAGAATAAATGGACACAAATCAGATGTCAAGAATTATAACATTCATAAACCAGTCGGAGAACACTTCAATCTCTCTGGTCACGTGATTACGGACATGAAAGTTGCGATATTACAACAAAAAAACTTCAAAACCAGACTCCAGCGAGAGACTGTTGAATTGGAATTCATTTGCAAACTGGATACAATTAACTTAGGCTTGAATAGAGACTGGGAGTGGCTAAGTCATTATGCAAGGTAACCTATTTCCCCTTGTTTTTTCCTACCCCCCCCCTCCTCAGACGTTCTTGTTAAACCCTGGATTTGTGCTGGAAATGGCCCACCTTGATTATCATACACATTGTAAGGAGAGTGATCACTTTAGATAAGCTATTACCAGCAGGAGAGTGGGGTGGGGGGAGAGAAAACCTTTTGTAGTGGTAAACACCCATTTTTTCATGCTTTGTGTGTATAAAAAGATCTTCTATACTTTCCACAGTATGCATTCGATGAAGTGAGCTGTAGCTCACAAAAGCTTATGCTCAAATAAATTGGTTAGTCTCTAAGGTGCCACAAGTACTCCTTTTCTTTTTGCAAATACAGACTAACACGGCTGTTACTCTAAAGTTTGTTGTAGGCATTACGGCAAAGCAGAGTTTTAAGGAGGAGGGGGAGGTATCTTGTAGAAGTTTATGGGGAGCTCCTGCCGAGCTTGAGAAGGAGCATGAGAGAAAGCATGAAGGTGCTTGTTTGAGAATTTAACAATTGAGCGATTGAGGCTGGCATCACTTGCTGATCAGAGATGGCAGACGACATCTCAATAGTAAATGAGAAATGATGGGTAGGATGGGGATAAGTTGTGAAGTGCCTTGAAAGTGATGACAAGCAGCTTTTGCTTCATGCGTTAGAGATGGGGGTGCCAGTAGAGGGATTGAAACAGAAGTGTGACATGGTCAGAGCAACAGAAGAGGGAAATGATCTTTGCAGCCACATTCAGAAAGGATATGAGTGGGGCAACCTTACATTTGTCAAGACCGAAGAGAAGGATGTTGCAACAATTGAGACACAAGATGATGAGAACTTGGACAAAGTTTTAGCTCTGGTGCTGGATAGGAAAGGCCATATCTTAGAGATGTTTTGCAAAAAATTATCTGCAAGATATAGACATAGCCTGGATGTGAGGACCTAGAGAGAGTTCTGAGTTGAAGATGACATCCAGGTTATGAGCCTGAGTGATGGGCAGGATGGTGGTGCTGTCCAGTGATTGAGAAAGGAAGTAGCAAAAGGGGGTTGTGGGATGGAAGAGGAAATGCTCTGTTTCAGCTGTAAACCAGTAGTACTAGTTTTCCCCTCAACCTCACCGTTATTAGTTGGGTGATTTCTTGTAGGCATCCTTGCGTCAATAGCAATGGATACAGCAGAAGAAGATGTGTAAAGAACTATTTTTAAAGAGGCATTTACTCTATTTTAACTCCTTGAATTTCATTTAATGATTCGTTTCTGTCCTTTTCTTGTGTGAAGTAGGGCCTGACCCTGTGGAATGCTGGGCAATCTCAATCCCTAATGACTTCAGTGAGAGCTCAGGGCACTCATCATTTTGCAGAAATCAAAAAGGCATTGGGGGGGACAGACTGTTTCCCACTGCCATGGAAGGAATTTTAAAATGTAATTTTTCTCTTTTGGTTACAGTTCAAAGAAATCCTTTAGTAACCTAAGTTGATTCCCAAGATCTTTTCTTGGTACAGAGAACTGGATGAAAGATCCTGGCTAAAATTGCCTAGATCACTGAATGGAACAGGGGTGATCTATGTGCACAACACTTGTTTATTTCTTTTTCCCATTCTCTTTCTTGTACCAGAGCATTAGAGATGATAAAATAGACATGAGTTACTGATTGCTGATTTAGGGGATGGAAAAACACCATTCTTCCATTATCCCCCATAAAATATTTGCCGGGGAAGATATCACAGAATCTGTTTTTTCCCTGGAGGTTCTGATCTTTATTTTTAAATATAAAAGCCACTGTGTTCCATAATGCTTCTGATCCCATTTGAACGCCAGAGGTCCCAGATCATCGATTGAGGGGGTTAATATTCTTTTCAGGCCTTTTTGTGCCTTGCATTTTGCTCAAAAGAAGAATAGGTTTTGAAATGCACGCTTTTCAAGAAAAAAAGCAATCAAACAAAACTACTAGGAGGCACAAAAGTATTATTTAACATAATTTTATATTTTACATATTAGGGTCAGGTCTTCTAAGCCATAGAGGTGACCAAGATTGGAAAACAGTCCTTTTTTAAATGTTTTAAAAATATTTTTCAAACCACTCAATATTTCTGTAATCAAAATTAACAAAATACATTTAATTTGCAGAAAATAAAATGTAATTGTTCATCAAATGCAACATGTAAGTTGAGTAAAGATATTACATTTCCTGTTACAAACCTATTTTATCTGATTTAATTCATCTTAAGAGTCTCTCTGTCTCTCTCTCCATGCTCTCACACACACTACTCAGTTAACTGATATCCTGTATATTTCCTTTGCATATATTTTATGTATATATGGCTATAGGACAAATGTAAGTTTAATACATTATATTGCATTCAGATCATTTGTCCTGTGTGTACACACACATTGTATATTCATCATCTAAAATCCAACATTAGGAAAGATGTACCCCCTTATTAATGTGCTTTACCAACATTACAATGGTATCAAGACTTTTTCAAGAATTTTATGGTGTGAGAGGAGGACTGCACAGACTTGGTCTATTAAAGCAACTATGTGGAAGATTCATGCCATTCATGCTTATATAACATAAGTTTTGCAAGAGCACCGCAGGTGCTGTCAGCTACTAATATTTTCTTTGGGGGAAAAAAATGCATGAAAATGTGAATTCCAAGTTCAACTTCAGGGGGAAAAATTCAAAGGGGGGAAAAAAGCAAAACTGAAATAACCTATCTGGGGGTAGGGGAATTGCCTTTATTTTGTGGTATAGGACTGCACTGAGTGAACAAATGGTCCTGGTTATCTCCCCTCACAGCAGACAGGGAAGAAACCTCTGAAAGGATCTCTCATCATTTGACTGGAATTCACTGTTTACCTTTTTCTCCTGCCCACCAGGTGGAAAAAGCCACAGACCTGGCAGATTTCCTGATAACTCCCAATCCCTGCATCTTGTTGGTAACACAGCTCCATTGGAGCCATGATGTGAGGGCTTCCACCTTGCTTCAGCTGCCCCACGATGGCTCAGTGGAAGATATAAGACAGTATTTTCTCCTGTATACATGCTTTCTTCTGGCTCATCCAGTCTGCATCCTTTCCCCCAGAATGGACCTCAAACTTTGCAGAAATGCAGTGGCCTCTGTAGGATCAAGGAGCCATAAGGAAAAGGTGCTCTGGAGATAACTGAGTCCTCTCTCCTTTTGGAGGGTACCCTGTGTTGATCTGAGGGGTTGTTGAGAGACATCAATCTGACTCTGAAAGAATAACAGTGTCTGATGAGCCAAGAAATATGGAGGATGATTTAGGTATCACGTGTTGAATTCCTGCCTCCTTGTTTTGCTCAGGAGGTTAGAAATTGCTTAGCCTAACTCCTCCTCAAAGTAGGAGCAGCTTATAAACATAAGGTGCTACCTCAGTCTTACAAAAACAACTCAAGGCATACAAAAGGGGAACAATGGACTTTCCTAGCACAGGAAAATGCTTCAATTTGATGACCGTTGTTCTAATATATCATTTTCCTATTACGGTACACGTTCCCTTGTTGCTTCCTTTGAGATTTGATCTTGCAAAACTTTTTATATAGATGGACACAAATACGGCGTTTATTGGTAAAACTTCATGCTGTTCAGCATTAAGTCTTTGGGATATCTGCTCTTTTGTCTGTTGAAAAGGCAGAATTGACAACTTTAGCTTTGGCTGAAGGATCCTGCAGAAGAAAGCTATACTGTGTTTCATGGGGCTCTAAGGTATTTCTGTAAAAGTACATCGTTGTATTGTGAATCTTTTATTGTCCTGTATTTGTGCTACAATAGCTGACCACCACCATCGCATTTCCACGTGTGAATCTTGATAGCAAATTCCCTGTCGTTTTAGCCCTGGGGGAGGTGGGGAGTTCTCTATGCTGACACTCTATGCGTGTGGTCTGGAGTTTGTAACTATACATCTACACTCCCATGTGTATGCTGCGCAACACAAAATGTCTGCAGCTAAACGTCATTGACAATACCATTGCAACATAAGTTTGGCATGTCCTCATAACCCCCTCAACCTCTCCGCCCCATGAGTTCTCCCTGTGACCTGCACAAAAAGCTTGCAACAAAAGGCCGGGTCCCTCTCCTGGCCAATGGAGTATACTGGTTCCCAGAGCAGAAATGCCATCATAGTAGATCTCTTCACCTGTTGGTGGTTGGCTTTGCTCCTGCCACTTTCATCTGCTTTTGTCTTTATTCACTTGGGATTAAATTCACCTCTGTGCACAAAAAGCCAGCAAGGCTTATTATTAATTATTATTATTTGTTTGGCAGAAGTGCCTAGAAGCCTTAGCCAATGGTTGAAGCCCCCTGGTGCTAGACACCATATACACTTATAACAAAAAGTCCCTGTCCCCAAGAGTTTACAATCTCAGTTCATGTACGTAAAGAACCGGGTTGTCCCCAGCCCAGGAAGGACCCACTGCCACATCCAGTCTTTTTCCAGGCAGTTTTATTTTCCAAGGATAGGCAAAACACAAACTCGGTTCCTCAGCACACCCTGGGCTACAACTCCCAGGGGATTTTCCCTGTTGCCTCTCTCCTGCTTCAGTACCTACTGCAGGATTCTTCCATGCTATTAACTGAGCCTCAACCTCCCAGGGCTTTCTCTCAGGAGGTCCTTTTTCCCCAGCAGGTTCCCACTGCCTCCCTTCCCAGAGTACTCTGGTAGCCTCTCCCAGGGAACTCGTTGTTGATCTTGCTCCCTGCAGCCTCTGCCATCTCTTCCTTATTGACAGCTCAGTTTTTTATAGGGAACAGCTGTCCTCTCCTCAACTGCACCTAAAGGGGCAGACCATCCTGTTACAATGCCACAAAAAGCCCCTAGTGAAACTTCAGTAGTATATATGCCTTATGCTGGCCCTCTGCATGGGATTGAATGCCTCTCTTGGTCTCTTTCTTCCTTTTACATGGTATAAAACTACCCTATATCTGTGTACATATGCTCTCTCTATCTCCCTCCTGCCCCTAATGTCATCTTCTATCTGTGCCCAAGGTTTTGTGTTTCTCTTCCTCTATCCTTGCTTGATATTGGTGTCATAGTGCTGTACAAAGCATCTCCTCCAAACAACAGAATATGCTCAATTATGCATCAGAATGCAGTATGTATTCTTACCACCAGAGTGCCTCAGGTCTGTCTCTCTCTCTTTTCATTCTTAAACTATGGAGGCACGGAAGCCCAGCAAATTGTAAAGGTTATTCAGAATAGTTTCCAGCAAGAGGATTGGGATGAGAATCCATCAGTGAAGTATCGCTTGCCCGCTGAAGGAGAATCCAGATGTTGAGGTATTCTGTTGTTGAGTATAGCATGCATGTATGCTGGAAACTGAGCTGCTATTACTTAAGTGCCATATAATTCACAGGGACTCCCAGTCATACCGAAGCCATAAACGAGCTGGAAATATTGCACGTCCATTTTTATCATGTTTTAACTGATGCTGCCTGGGGGAGGTGGGAGAATTGGGGAGATGCCAGTCTCGTGGAGGACAGAATGGCTAAGTGGGCTGGGGAGAGGGAATGCTCCTAGTAGCCTACCTTACCACTGTTCCCCAGAGGAGCACCGTGAGTGCTTCATTAGCACGTGCTGACAACTGCAGCATGTGCAAAGGCCACCACACAGTGTCAGACAGGCCACGCACTCTTGGGGCCATAGAACGTGGCTAGCCATGCTTGCCAGGCTCCACTGCACAGTGCTCACCAGAATGCTAGGAAGAGATTCTGCTTTGGGCCCGGCTCTGGAGTAGGTCGTGTGCGTAACGTAACATACATCTGTGTTAGCAAAACTGGAGCCTTTACATGGTATGAGTGAAGCGAGCTTTTGAACCTCCTTTACCTCCCCTCCCTCCAGCTCAGTCAGGCAAACAGGACTCCTTCCATGGTTTGGAGAGTGCTTCAGGATCTACAGGGAAGGAAGATCTTAGATGGATTGGAGAGAATCAATATCTTGCACGTCTGTAGTACTTCTCATGTGAGGATTTCAAAACGCTGTACAAACATTTATTAATTAAACTTCCCAGCCCTCACGCTGTGATAGGTACACGAGTGTTATGTCGGCTTCAAAGGGGTGGAAACAGGAGCTGACAGGTTAAGGCCAGAATGGGGGGGCCTAAAATTAGGCACCTACGCGGCCCAATTTTCAGAGGTGCTGAGGATCTGCTGCTCCTGCTGAAGTCAACAATTCTCATCTCTGGAAAATTTAGATCACTTGTTTAGTTGCCTATATATGGACTTATGTGATGATCTCTAAATACCCAGATTTGAAAATTCTGGCCATAGTAACTTGCCCCCAGTGTCAGAGGGAGTCAATGGCATTGCTAAGAATTGTGAAATACTGACTCCAAAGACACTTGCGCCTTGCTTCCTCCCTATTACAAAGCAATGTGGGCCACATACTGCTTTGATATAATATGGTTAGAATTATGAGAGGTGCCTGGAATGCATTCTGGTTTCTCATGTCTCAGCTCTTGTGCAGTAGGATAATACAGCTAGCCACCCACAAAAATTCAAGTATTTAAATGCTCATCCCTCAGTTTTCATAACTTTTATTTCAATTCTTAGAACACTTTTTTCCAAAGATACATTTTCAGAGAATACCATGAGCAGTGAATCACACGAGCTTCTAGGCTATTACACACAATAGCTTTATTTTACCATATTATCTACTCCTTTTTAAAAATAACTCCTAAATACAGACAAGTGAAATTGCAAGCAGAAAAACAGTCTGTATTAGCAACTGGAATGAATGTGAGTCTTAGGAGGTTGACCCCAATCTATCTTCAGTGACAACTGAACAAAGCATTACAAACTCACTCCCATATGGTGCTTACTATTTGCACTCAACCGGATATCTAAACACTGAGACCTGATCACTCAGCATTGCAGGAAATCTTCAGTGAGAGTTCTGAGAGCACAAGGAATGCAGGATTGGGCTCCCTAATGTGAAGCTTGCCATGTGACCAAAGAAAAAATAGATTCCATAAGGAATGCATTATGTGTGGGGGAGGATATGTAGATGTGTGTTTATATCTATCTATCCACCTTATTCTGTTTCAAAGACATAAATATGCATTGGCTCCTTCAGTGGAATTATTCCAAATTTACACATTATAACAGGTAAAAATCTGGCCCATTTTGTATATTTACTTTTTTTTGGATCTGCTTTATATATCCATATCTATCATATATTCAGCCTTACGAAATTGTAAATGCTCTTTCACCTGGCTTGAGTAACATTTATTGCCAGGAGAGTAGAATATCTTTAGTTTCTCTACGATCAATCACCATGATAAATGGCAAGCAAGAATGTTTTCTGGCTGGGCTGGGAAATTTCATGGAAAACTTTACAAGTATGTGTGTATGTGTGTATATATAATATAAAGAACACACACAATAGTTTCACAAGTTAGAATATCAGAAATATATTAAACTGACCTTCGTGGAGAAATCTTTTAAATAGCAAACTTATTTGCAAAGGATCTTCAAAATCTATCTGGACAAACCAAATTTTGGTCAATTCTCACAAATGAGGCATTAATGTACACAGTTGTCTCTTCCACCTGATAAAAAGGCTTACCTGTCAAGTTTTATTGTATTTATTTTTGCCCTAAAGCCCCAACCCAGTACAGCACTTTATGTAGAGGGCTGGTGAGAGAAACATCAATGGAACTATATTATGTTGGAATATGTGGTTCCATTACAATCAAAACACGTTGTGAAATCGAGTCAATTTTGCTGGAATTTTGTTTTGAAAAATGGGGACTAAAAATAATGTGGAAATGTTCTGTTTTGACATTTTCTAATGAACTATTTTGATTTGTCATTTAAAAAAAGGTGTTGTTTTTTGTTTTTATTTTGGCACTATCTTATAATGCAAAATAGAAAAAATGTGGCATTGAAATGAAACATTTTGATTTCAGAACAAAATGTTTTGAGTGACCTGAAACAATTTTTTCCACATAATTTTCCTTTACTAAGAATTTCAAAATTTTTGGATTTCGCTTTGATTTGGAATGAAGCCAAATTGTATAATCTCAAAGTCCTTCATGAAACAGAACTTCTATCATACTGCCTAACTTTAAGTATATGAATAGTTAATTCCAATAGGGCCAGTCCTATGCTTATAGTTAAGCATGTACCTAAGTGCTTTGCTAGCTCAAAGACTTAGTGAGTAGAATCAAGATTTACTAAATATCAATCTTCTGTTTACAAAAACCCTGAAACTGTGATAGACAGGACCAAGTAGGTCAGGATCGTGTTGGAGGTGTTCTTGTGGCAATGGCAATTAAATGCACTGAGCTGCAACCCCACACTTGGGTCTGCACTAACGGATTCAGTTGAAGGAGGAGGGGCATGAAGTGTGTTCTGGGTATGTTTCAAGGTCTCACAATTTGATGTGGAAGGGGGAAACCTTGGAAAATGAGACCGAGTATGACTATCATTTTCTCCATTTCTGCAAAACTTGGTCATGTACATATTGCTGTAATAGAAGTGTAAACAAACTAACAAAAATTAAATTACATGGATTGCTTTCAGGCCCAGATTTTCTAATCTTACTCTATTATGCTGGATCTCCTGTGTTGCCAGAGAATCAACTGGTGGCCAGTTTTTGGGGTCTGAAAGGGATTTTCCTCCATTTGGCAAAACTGGCAAACTGCTGTGTGGGCTTTCTCAATGGGCATTTAACATCCAGGAAGTGTGTTTGGGGGGGAATTTAAGTCACTTTGGTGGGTTATAGTAGGATTGGTAGATCAGGAAAGGTCCAACTGAGAACCCTAAACTCAGGGAGTTGCTTGGGCATTGGCCCTGAGTGTTGGTTTCAATGTAACTGCACCTCTGACTACACCCTCCATGGTCTGCTCAAGGTACCAGGCCTCTAGGCATCACGTTTCTCTAGGCAGACACCCACATCCCAGTGCCTGCAGATCAGGGTTTTAGGCTGCAGTCCCTTTGATCTGACTGTGATTCCTCTTTCTTCTCCCACATGTCTGACGAACTTCCAGCCCTCTGCTCTTTAGTATCCCTCCAAGGACAATGACAGTGTTCTTGCCAGTGACCTTCCTAAACAGAGTACCTTTATGCAGGGATAAAAAAGCAGACCGAGAAAACAGATAAAAACAATAAAAGGATCTGCATGTGTAGTAAATGTACCAGAAGTCACCCATCCATCCTATGGAGACCCTGGCAGGTTCCAGTCTGTCCTAGCCTTCACCGGGGTGGCCTCTCCTTGGATAAAAGTCATGTCTGTTTGTTGAATCAAAATGAAGGGCCCCAAATCTGTTTAAACCCAGCCTTTATATACTTTTTCTCCCAGCCTCCTGAAAATAGATTAAACCAATCCCTCTCCTATCCGCAGGTGTTTAGGCTTCAAAGGTTGGTATTGGCATAGCTAACCTTGGTATTTTGCATTAATTATCCCCTAGTGATCCAGAAGCACACAAATACACATCACCTATATTGGTACAAAGGGCAATGACTATTCTGTGACTCGGACCATCTGGCCTATCTCAATATAGTGGCTTTTTGTGGTTTTCAGGATTTTAGTGTAGAATACAGTAATCTCAGGGTAGGTCTGTGTTCATCATGTCTGCTACACTGAGCCTGGCAGGTGAGGAGGTGTGCCTCTGGATCTGGTGGAGGTATGGTATGTACCTGGCGCAGTTCACCCCCCTCCCTGACACTTGCCCCTTCTGTGGAGTGAGGGAGACCCTGGTGTGCATCTACCTCAAGCATGCCAGGTTACTCCTCCAGAACCTTCTACTCAGGTTCTGGCTGCATTTCTCCCTGCACCTCCTGCTCTATGCACACCGTATCCGTGGCCCCACAAAGTTGTCTTCTCCTGGCTTTGGCCAAGGTGGCTGTCCACCACACCAGGAGGAGTTTACTGGACAGGGAGGTTCTCTGTGACTGTGGGGCCTATTTCCACTCCTCACATATCCAGGCTGAGTTCTTCCAGGCCGCGTCCGCTTGCTCCCTGGACACCTTAGAGGAGCAGTGGGTGCTGTCTGGGGTTCTCTGCTCAGTGTCCCCCTCTGGTTTCCTGCTTTTGACCCTGTGACTCTCACTCCCATTCCTGTTTTATCATTTGTTGTCCCCTGTATTTACTTGGGATCGGGGTTCGGTAGCTCCTCCCCTTAAGGCTGGGAGGATGGGCCTTCAGATATGGGCAGGCTTGCGCCTGCCCATCTCCAGATGCTCAATAGGTAGTACAGATATGACTCTCTTCATCTTAACTCTCCTACCTCTGGTGAGGAGGGAAGAAGGGGTCAGACTTGGACACCAGTCGGGATCCCTTTGCAGCCCTGAAGGTGCAGCGGGGCATAGCCTTCACTCTTAGGCTGTCTTAGGCTTTTCAATGTCATGTATTCATCACTCATAGCTCACCTGTGTGTGAGGGTACTATGCAGCAAGGAAGCCTCATTTCCAGTGCCTCCTACTGACTGGCTGCCTGTTGTGGGATTTGTTGCTCTGGCCCTACAGTCCCTTTCTGTGAAAAATTTCTTCCTGTTCCTACCCAGATGGGCTTCATTATCAGTTAAGCCTTGCTCCCCAGCCTGGTATATTAATTGGCCTCTCAGGCCTACACTAGCCCATTCAGGGTCTGTGTGGGGAACACACTCCATCACAGGCTTATAGTACTTCAAAGGCCTTGGTTCAGACTGCATTGAAACAGTCTTGGGTGGTTTACATCAATTAGGTATTAATTGTTTAATAAAGTTGCAGCTTCCAGATTTAATCAAATTCTGGCATTTGCCTTTGATTGCTTCCATGTCCATATCAAACATCCAGTCTTGCAAAAGACACACACACGTGACTTCGCTGACATTAGTAGTCTCACTTGAAGGCTATTCCTGAGAACATCTTTGCATATAACATAAGTGTTTGTAGATTAGGGACCCATATTGTAACATGTATAAGAATACTTGGGACTTGTTTCTTGATTCCATGTGTAGCAACTTCTCTTTGCAGAGTTTCGTCTCTTCTCTCCACTTTGTAAGGCTGTATGTATTCCCTCAGATTTGGTAACCATATTGGTGGTTTGCTTTACCTGGTATGAGTATCCCTGAATTTTTGTCGTTCACAGGACGATGGGGCCCATAAAGACTACAACCCTTGAAAGCCCAATACAGTGCCTTCATTTAAAAGTAGGGTAAGGGGTCCTCCACAGGATTTGCAATGATTTAAAGCAGGAAATGCTTCTGAAAAAGGGATGTTTTCAATCATCTTTTTAGCAGTCGGAGGAATGGGGCAAGGGATCAGAAAGAGGTTGTATGTGGTGGTGTTTCTTCTGTGGAGTTTATTGCATTCTCTGGGTGTGCTCCCATAGACTGTTTCCCATTCGCCACTGCAGAGCAATTATTTGCATGTCTCTTTTCTGAAGGCAAGCCACAGAGACCTGCCAAGTTTGGTGGTGAGTAATGCAGATCTGGCAAAGATGAAAACTGAGTCACCTGCAAGTATTTGGAATGCTGAGAGCACAGTGGGGCTGCTTAACAGTTCAAAATCTCTAGCGCCTGCCAAATGAAAATTTTACAGCAGCTGAGGACCATTTCCTGGTATTTCATTGCTGTTTTTTTCCAGGGCGGCCGGGGGGTGAGGTGGGGGAGAAGGGGAGAAGACGCCTGGAAAATATTAAATGGATCCCTGAGGGCATACTGGAAAAAAAATCTGCAGTTTTGCAGACAATAGTCAGCTATTGCGTGGCTGTATATTTATTGGAAATCCACCACAGTTATGTAATGTTTTCTTTCTTTCTTTCTTTGGATTTAAGGTATTTCAAGAGGCATGTTTTCTGATGAATCCTTTAATCATTATAACGAAGTAAATTTTAGGTGTTTGTTCTTTGTGAGTAGCTAAAATGATTTTAAATAAAACAAACAAGCTCGTAAAGATCTAGGTTTACATATGGAATTTGCCTTGCCCTTTCATGACTGAGTCCCACTTTAAGGTTGCCACAAATACAAGGATGATTGTGAGTTTGTGTATTTTGACTGTGTGTGTGTGTGCGTGAGTCTTGGGGTATGAGAAGTACTTTTACAAAGCAGTAATGGGGGCATAGTTAAAAGTGGGGAGCAGTGAGTTTGAATTTTAGGAGAGCCCCTTTCCCTTCTAACCTTTCCATGCACATTCACAGGGATTATAAAACATGTGTTTCTCTATATCTGTTCATTTTGTTTTCCAGATGTAGCAAGGCTGCCAAATTGGCCACATCTGGCTGTCCTTTCACGACCTCCCACGTTTTCAGCCATGAGGAAGAGAATAGCACCTTTTTGTGCAGCGCAGGGGACTGTCTGTAGATAAATACCAGAACTGGGAAAATAACAGATTTTTGGTTCTCTGGCAATTGCAAAAAAAAAAAAAATAATAATTAGGTGTTTGAGGGGGTTTTTTCTGACAAACAATTTGGCAAAATCAGCACAAGTTCACATGTTATTTGTGTTGCCAAATCTGCACTTTTCACCAAAAAAAAAAAAGTTTTGTTTGAAAAATTGTACATAGTTGTAACTGTGACCTCTTGCTAAAATCATGAGAATCAGCCCCTTTGGAAAAAACTCTGGGCTGATAGTTGAGGCTTGTTGTTTGGTGCAGGGGGTGAGGGGTAAGAGAGGTGGTGGAGGGAGAGAAAAGTTGGTCTGTGTTGAGGTTTCTCTTGAAGTTTAAAGCTTGTCTAACTCCACCTCCAAGCCAACCTGAAGAGGTTGGGTTACTTCCTTTCCTTGGGTTTAGTTTGTGAACCAAATGCTGCAGGGTTGATATGATCCTGGCTAGGTGGAGTACTTAGCTCTGGGTTGGGTTGGGTTGGTTGATTTAGCTCCCCCCTTCTAGATGGAGATCAGCATGGTTTTGATAAGAACTTCCATGATGAGAGGGACCATCCGTTCTACTCCAGATATGAGTGGGAGAGGGAAGGCATAATGAGTATTTGGGATGATTTCCTATCTTCTTCTTCATCTTAAACAAAGAAGGAAAAGGGGAGGAATCAGTCGTATGTAGCATCCTATCCCGTGCTTGCTTTGTAGACAGAACACCCCCGAGTTGAAGTCAATGGGAGTAATGTGAACGTGTTGCTTGCTTGGGTGCCTGTGGAAAGGCAGGCTTAGAAAAAAATAGGTCCAAATAAATGAGGAGTAAAAGTGTAATGACATCGATGGAGGTACACCAGTATAAAATTTGTGCAAGTGAGATTGGAATCAGACCCGCTGTATTGAGGTTGGAATACACTTGGAGAATATTGTGTGTAACAAACCTGTTTTTTATTTGTTTGTTTTTTTCCTGAGAGAAAATGTGGGCAGGCACAGCTGAGAGAAAGTGGATATAATTTACCTGGGCTTCTGGAAAAGTATTAACACCAGTACTGACCCTACACAGGTGGTCAGTAAATATGATACATTTACTGGAGTGATTGCAGAAAAATTGTCACTGGTTTATCTCCAACTGAAGTTAGTGGGAACAGATAGGGCTCAGCACATCCAAACCAGCGTTTAGCACCTTGAAGAATAGAATCATAGCATCATAGAATCATAGAATATCAGGGTTGGAAGGGACCTCAGGAGGTCATCTAGTCCAACCCCCTGCTCAAAGAAGGACTGATCCCCAATTAAATCATCCCAGCCAGGGCTTTGTCAAGCCTGACCTTAAAAACTTCTAAGGAAGGAGATTCCACCACCTTCCTAGGACCATTAGCCTGATAGAGCTGTTGATTTCTTCATTCGGATTACTACTTACCTTAGTGGGGCTGAGGTGTGGGATAAATAATGTTTGTACTGGCTGTTGAAAAATGTGAACTCTTCTACAAGTGTTGAGTATTGCTGGTATTTCTGTCTAGTTAGTAGCTCTAACCATTACAAACAGTAATGCCCCGTGCATTTAATGTAATATTGTTTGTGCAAAACACTTTTGACTGAGCTTTGTTTGCTCATAATAAATCATAGTTTGATTTCTCACATTTAAAGTTCATTTTCTTCTGTGCCCTGCCAGAAGGAATGATGTGCCATTTTTTTCCTCAAAAGGAGTAATTTTCCTCATGTTCAAAGAATTTGTAAAATTAAAAACAGTCTCAAATGTTTATTGCTCTGGTTAGTTGGAGTCTTTTGGCAGCAGGACAGTAGAATAACAAGACTGCTTGATGCTGAGGGGAGTTTGGTATATGAGGAACAGAAGGCTGAGAGTGGCACAACCACTGAGAAAATGTGAGGAATTTAGGACTTTGTTCCTGCTCCTAGTGAAGGCAATGGCAAAAATCCCGTTGGCTTCAATGAAAGCAGTATGAAGCCATAAAAGAATTCTGAATTGCTACCGTGCCACCCATTTTTCTCTCTAGATGCTCCAGCACAGAAGCAGGGCTATTAAATACATTTCATTCTTGCGATGCTTGGTAAGAATAATGGTTCCGCAAGGGAAAAGTTTATTTTGTTGAATAATCTCTCCCCCGCCACATGATTTACTATAATTTCATTAACGACTCCAGTCCAGTACATTTCCTGGAGAGTTAATGGCAGGCTCAGTGCTAATGACCCTCTGCTTTGCCTCAGGCCATTAGCTCTCTCGGCTGGTCATTATTGTCCAGGAAGTGACCTGGGCCTCGACCACAACGACTTAGTTAATTTGAATTCATTGCACATTAGAGCTTTGGTTGTTGTTTCTTTTCACACTCTCCCTATAGTGTTTGACTCCCCCACATCCTCATTCTGTTTTTGGTAAGTACAAAGTTGGAACCCTTCCTAAACTGTATCAGCATTGGAGGAATATTGAATAGTTAAGTAAATGCATGAAAGCAAGAAACTCTAAACAGATTTCTAAAAGAAGCAACTCACCAGCAACATTGTCCAGCTGGCATATAAATATAAGTACATTTGACCATTAATATTTCCTTTAAAATGTACATTCTGGCTCCCTAGTTATAAGACCATGAGCCTGATCCTGTACCATGCTGAGCAACCTGAACTCCTGCTTTATGGGAGTTGAGGGCCTGCAGCATCTCACAAGAGAGGCTCAGCACCTTGTAAGAGTAGGACCTAAATCTAGATCTCCTGCACTCTGTGTGCTTTGCTTTTTATGTAATAATCTGTGTGTGGGTCCAGATGCCATAATTGTCCACTGAGCTGCACACACGGGCTAAAGAGGGTAGAACTCATGTTTGTTGGCTCCTAAAACAACCATTGTCATTATCTCTGTTAGCTTTTCAGTTGTAGGAAGGCTTAAATGAACTCTTTTTAGGGTATATGTTTGAAGGTGAGCTGCTCACAAACATTTGGGGAGTTTCCAACTAGCAAAGGGCAATTGTAGTATATGTACATGTCAGTCAGTACTTCATAGCTATAGTTACGTGTAAGCAAGTGAAACCCAAGCTTACACCTGGTTGCCCTCTGTCCCACTTTAATGGCTGGACTATGTAAATCTGCTGGTGGCTTTGAGCTAACATGAATGGCTCTTTTAGCATAAACAGAAGAGGCTCATGGTTTTAGATCTGTGGGTTCCAGATTTAATCCTTGCTGCAGACAGGGATGTGACATTATATTCAGGTGATGTCTGAAACTTGGGCATGGTTCACTGAGGTTTGCTAACCATTGGCAAAACTAAGCCATCTGGATGGTGGCTCTGCCAATTTGTAGTGTTGACAAAGTGGTAAAGAAATGGAAGTGAAAACTTATTTGAAATAAGATAGTAGAAATGACTTAAGTGGGGGGTCAACACTAATTTAGCTGCACTATAAACCCCATATCATTAGTTACTGGGTAGGGAATTTAAATATTAATTGCTACATTGTCAAACTAATTTTACTGGGTTTGATTCTTCCCTCACACAAGCTTCCTCCTTCCCCCACCCTTGTTCTTCTAACACATTAGGGCCTTCTTCATTTGTGGTAAATGGGACTGGATGTTCTTTGTCAGCCTGGATAATCCCACCTGAATTGACTGCAGCTGGGTGTTGGACTTCATTGGTCAAACGGTTGGTTAAGGGGGTTGATTGGGGTATCATATAAAAGTGACCTCCACATGTATATTCTTATAATCGCATTTCAATCAATTTGAGGATACAGTTAACTAAAGATTTTTGGGCCCAAAGAAGTTTCACAAGAAACTTGGTTAATTTTATTACTATGGTACCATACAACCAAGTGCCCCATGATCTGGGTATTCTCATGGCTTAGTGTTCATGTCACACTCCCTGTCAGTACCCAGCCTGGGCCAGGGAGGCTAATGATACAACCAGCAGATCAAATTCGGGAATGAATCCTAGCCATGAGCCACCTGAGGAGTGTTTCACATACGCTAAGAAAGAAGGGCTTACACAGTAATATATTTTTGTTTTCCATATTATTAGATTTGAATAATACTTTTACCCCCAAAAAATTCCAAAAACAAACAGAAAAACAACCCACCCTTTTTGACCTTGTGGCCTTCAATCTATTCCTTGTCTGCTGCTAAAACCCCTTTGAGGATTCAGTCTATGTGACCAGAACATGCAAGTTACAACAAGGGAGACTTTGTTGAGCACCTATTTTCACTGCATAAGTCATCACAGAAACTGCCCCAGTGTACTTTGCAACCCCCACCTTGACAAACAATCAACATGTACATGAGTTCTGACATCTGGTAGAAAGTCTAAATTGTTGTTAGAAGGTTTCAGAGGGGCCCAAGTGCCCAACACATACAGTCATATTTATTTCTGTGGGGATGCTGGACTCAATGAAGCAAAAGACATGACATTCAGAGAATGTCTAGGCAGTTATATTATGCCTGGAGTCATTTTATGAGGTGTGAGGCTGAGTGACTTTAGCTACCTTACAGAAGCATACAGTGCCTAGGACAATGGAGCTCAGAACTCAGGGCTTCTAGGCAAGATTGCAAGCCAAATAAATAGTAATCGTGATAAAAAGCAGTTGAGTAAGATTTTTTTTAATGAATAAAGGAAAGAAAAGTTATTTTGAGTTGAACCCTTAAATGACAAATTTCAGTTCAGTTCAAATGTTTATAAATGATTAGTTTATAACCTTTTCTGACAGAGGGCATTGTGGGAAGGGACAAACCTGATGGGCCCTTTACCAATACGCCTGTTTTAAGAAGGTGTTGTTTTGACATAGAGTCAAATATTATTAGTTCTGGAAATATATCACAAAGTCCCACCAACATTTAGTTACATTCATCTTTATGGTATCAAAATGTCTCCAAACTTGAATTAAACTTCACAATGCTCCAGTGAGGTGGGGAAGTACTGTATTGTATATTATCCTTATTTTACAGAGGAGGAAGCTGAGATACAGAAAGACTACAGACCAGATTTTCAAAATAACTTAATCAAGTTTGAGTGCTCAGCTTTAGACACCTATGTCCTGATTGATTTCAGTGGCAGCTGCTAGCACTCCGTGCCTCTGAAAATAGGCTTTGTTTTCTAAATCTGGGGATCCAAAAAATTAAGACCTCCAAAATTACATTTCCTTTTGAAAATTTGATTTGCACATGATCATGCTTGTCTTTGGCAGAAATGGAAATCAAACCCCTTTCTCTGGGCTCCCAGTGCTTTGACTGAACCACATGACTATCCTTTCTCCCATTAGCAGCTAGCATCATTCTGCAGGCAGGAAAAGTAAGTTATGTTAAAAGCCAAGGGGAATTAATTAATGTACACAGGCAGAGAGACTACACAAAGAAGCAGGAAATTCCTCCAGATTCTCCCTTTCTAAAATTGTGCTTTCAAGGTCCTTCTTAGTGTCGACTTTAAATAACCATTATTTGCTCTCGAGTTACTTTGGTATTATCAGCTTGCCTTAGTGACAGATTGCTGGATAGCTCTCTTTTCTTCTTTCCAAAAGGAGTACACCCTTCAAAACAGACTGTTTTCCAAGTTATTAGCTTCTTTGTTATTGTATCCATACCATTCAGTGATCCAAAAACCCTCCCACCAGGATAGGAAAGGCTAAGTTTCCCCAGCTGGAGACACAGCTTTAGACACTAGCCCTCTTATTTGTTGTCCCAGCCTCAGAGAGGGCACAATGTGGCCAGCATGGGATTCCGGTAAGAAAAGAGAAAAGGCAGAAAGACCAGGACTTTGAGAACAGCAGAACCGGGGGCAGCAAAAGAGCTTCAGCTTGCCTCAACTCCAAGAAGCAAAAGGTCAAGTACAGGCAGGTTTTGGCTCACATTTGGATGTTGACTCTCAGCAAAGGGTCGCAGGTTCAAAGCAAATTTGGGGCTGCTTCTTTAGAAAGAGAGCAGAGAAGTGGAGTTGATGGGTCCCATTCACTGAACTGGATTAAAGAGGCTGAGGCTGCAGGTATATCAGATGCCAACAGTGCCTGATGGGCTGTAGAGTGAGTCTGGCTTGCCTGGGGAATGAATTTTGCACAGTACCACTGGATCATCATCATTTGATACAAGACAAGGCTGAGATCATGATTCAGGTATGTGGAATCTGTATATAAATCCGAATAATTAATATAGCCGAGGCTGGGGGGTTGAGGGGAGAGAACAGGAGAGTGTCAGATTACTTTATGCTCCCAGCACCGTTTAAAGCCGCAATTGTCCTTTATTTCCAACTCAGAGATCCTATAGTCTACACATAATTTATCATAATGTGGTTCTGTACAACAAGGTTGGGTGTGTGCAGCAAATATGTTTTAATTAAAGAAAACAAACAGAGAAGTCCTGCCAAAGTCTGAAGTGATTAAATCTATCCCGTTCCCTGCATTATGTCTGTACATAAAGAAAAAAAATCCATTTTAGTTTCCAGTAGTCAGGGTCCAAACTCACAAATGCAAAATCTACAAGAGAACTTCTTTAATCCACAGTAACCACAGGAAGACACATTGTGGGTTACCAAATTCTGTGGTTTAGTGAGTAAACAAAAAGGCAATTAAAAGTCCCCCAGGATTATTGCATAAAGCAATTGTACTGCTATCCAAAGCAATACATTAATGAAGCCATTGTATCTGTGATTGTGGTAACTTGAGCATTATGTGTAGCATGTCATCCATTGTAACCATATGATCACCTACAAGGCAAAAGTTGCAAGCAGCAAATATGTGTATTCACTTTGGCTGTGGGCCAGTTGCCTAGTTACAGAAAACAGCTTGTCAGTTGGCTGATGTATGAACACCAGAGAATATAGGTGGATAACAGCAATCATTTAATTTGTTCATAACATTTAATAAAGCAAAAGGTTTGGGTGTGCTTGCGGTCCTTTGACTTCTTTTCTATGTGCTTTGTAACTATTATCGATGAATGCTTAGCATTGCAGAATAAAGCTGACATGGCTTCTAACTGAAGATGAAAGTTTCCTTCTAACTGATTTGTGGTCTGCCCACTTCAAAGCTTGAGTGTTCCATTCGGCAGTCATAATGTTAAGAAATGTGTATTATTCTCCTATTTTCCATAATGTTCTGGCTTGAACTATACTTGTCTTACTTTTACAAGGCCTGATTCATCAGTGCATCATGGTTTCACCAGTGCATCTGCCAGTTTCAGTGGAGTTGTATGGGCATAAAACTGAACCCAGTGGTACATTTGGCCCACTATCTCTTCAGCTATTCAACATTATATTTTAAATGAAATATGCATTTGAATGGCAATAGATTTGTTTGGAAACCATGGCAAGAATAACTGTAAATACAAATGGGTCGATCATTTTGGATTACATGACTTCACTTCAAACTCTTTCTGTGAAAAAGTTTGTTCAGCTTATTCAACAGTTTATTAAGATAAACTTATTCAGCTTGTTCAACAGTTTATTAAGATGTATGAAAAAATGGGCTTGAGTCTCTTTTCATTTAGACCAGTATAAATCAAGAGTGACTCCACTGAAACAAGTGAATTTACATGAGAGACAGGAACAACAGGGCCAATAACTCTTAAAATATTTGTTATAAAATGAGTTTAAAGGAGGGAGCAGTCTACGCAGCTCACAAAGGCTCCAACTTATGCTGCTATTATGCAACAGAAAGCATGAGTCAACGTGTTAACCTCATTAGCTTTTGTTCCATCCAAAAGACTAAAATGAATGGGTCAAAATGCAGAAAGTAAATATTTTTTAAGATTCTGTATTTGTGTATTGATTTTAATCCTTCTCTTCCAACAGGATGTTGTTGTTCCATTAAATGACTACCTGAACTGACACTACTTCTGGCCATCCTTATAAACATTTCATTTATGACTGTAACTAATTAACATCACCCCACTATTTGCAATACACTTTAGGTGTTTCCTATATGACTATACAGAAGTGCCATGACTATTGCTGTAGCAGTATCTGATGGCGAAGTCACGATTTTAAAGATTTTTTTAAGAATGGCCCAGTATTGTATATCAGTTATGTATTGCCAAAGACTCTACCTGGTGGTTCTAGGTTCAACCTTGGCCACATTGTCTGCTGGGCAAAGCCTTTTGATACCTTTGTAGTTCAAGATGAATACCACTCATAGCAACTCAAGGGAGAAATTGTCTGATTGAAAAAAGCCTCAGAAGCCTTCTATTCTGCTCCTCACAGCTGAGCTGAAGTCAAAATATGAGCTTCAAGGAGGTTAGAAAGATTTGTATTCAGCAGATATTGCCCTTGGCCCATGCACATGAGGTTGACAGTTATAACAGCCACAGGTCCTGGTACATACTATTACTTACCTGTAAAATGTCATTGGAAAAATTCTGACTGATGTTCAGGACCATAATGTTTAGTGAAACAGAACCATGCTACAGACCACTTGCATTCCATTTAATTAATATGACCCTCACTTGCATGTTCAGATATTGGAGACTATTTATTGTAACTTTTTAAAAGCGATTTATTCTAAATCATTTTCCTTTCATTTATGCATAGCTTTATTTCCTTCCATTGCTCTTTTCTTGTCCATCTCACTTTCATTCCTCTTCTTCACAGTTCAAACAATATCAATATTAACCATTTACATCCGTGTCTCAGAAAATGGTGAGAAAATGAGCCAGAAGCTAAGGAAGGAAAAATGTAGACTTGGCTTTAATGAAGAATTTTTAATATTGGGTCTGATTTTGATATTTTCTAGTGTCATTTGGGAACTATTCCACTATTTAAGTCAGTGGAATTACACTGGTATAAAATCAGCTTGAATTAGATTTGGTTCAATACAAGATATGAGTTGGATTAAAGTAGGAGGGGTGCTGGTTGGAAGTTTTCTGACAGAATATTTTTCAGCTGGAAAATGCCCGTTCATTGAAAGCATAATGTTTTGCAGAAATGTTTCTGTTTAGACTAAAATTTTCCATGAAAAATGGAAAAAATGTGTTACAGTGAGATCAAAATGTTCAATTTTGACTTTTTTTATTGAATATTTGTTTTTTCCCCATTTTGAAACAAATTTTCATTTTTTTTCCAAATTTTATATAATATAAAATAAAGTCCAAATCAGAATGAAACTTTTCAATTTGATCAAACTGCAACATTCTGAGTAACTCAAAACGATATCTTTCTTTCTTTCTTTTCTTGAATAACATTTAATAGGAAATTTTTGATTTTTTTTTCTTTTTATTCTATTTGAAAAAAAAAATCACAGGTATTACGTGAAGCAAAAGACCTGTTTTCCACCCATCTCTAGAAGTAATAATAATGAATATTTTCAATACATTTCATCCAGAGATTTCCAAGTACTGTATAAAGGTGGAAGAGTATTGTTATGGCAGGACTCACCAGATGGCATTGTTACATGTCTTGCAGGTTCTTTTTCTGAGCATGCAGACAAAGTACAGTTCTTGAAGAAATGCTGTATTTTAGGGATTTTTGTGTGATCCAGGTTCTTTTAAGGGCAAACAGCTAGATCTCTCTCAGTAGAGTCAATCCTTGTGGCAGAGCTGCTTTCTGGGAACTGGGTGTTGGTGTTTGAACGGAGTTACTTCAAAGCGGGCTTTGCCTACATGTAGTTTGTGAGCACTTTGTTTAAGTAGTGGTGAGTATAGTGTAAATAAACAAGTTACAGTAAGAACATGCCCAGAGGCCATGTCACTGATTTTTTTCTCCAATGACAAACTGACCTGCATGGTCCTAACATCTGCCATCAGTCAGCAAAGGGTTGACAATATTATTCCATTGTTACAGATGCAAAGAATAGTAGTTGGTGGTAGAAAAAGGAGTAGAATCCAGGTCACCTAGCCCTTAGTCCAGTGCCTTATTCGTTGGGCCACATTACTTCCAAAGTAATAGGTACTCCTGCAAAATGTGGAGAAAGGGGTCAAGTCAGGGGTAGCCCATATAGTTCACTTTACTGGGCCTGTTCTTCACTGATATAATCTTGCAAGGTTCTCAGCACCCTCAGTTCTTGGTGGAAGTCAATGGGAGTTGAGGACAAAATGCAGCCATAATTAAATGTATTTCAGGCACAGTTGCCAACTTTCACGCGGTAAATAAGCACCCGACTTTCACAATAAGTCAAAAATCAAGCTAATCCTGTTTCAAAACAAGGCCCAAACAAGCCAATCCCTAAGAACTCCAACACTCTATGTGACTAGATTCCCCCCAGCATGCAGTCTGGGATAGTGGTGGGCCTGCTGTGCACCCCTGACTCTCTCCCGCACTTGCCCCTGTTTGCCTCTTACCTCTGCTTACTGGGAGCCGATAAAAAAAAAAAAAAAAAAAAGAAGCAACAAGCTGCAACAAGCTACAAGCCAAAAACTAGCCAACAAGTAATTTGCAAGCCAATTAAGCCAAAAACAAGCCCAATTTCTGCATTTTTTCACGGGTTTGGCATGTCTGATTTCAGGAACATAATATCCAAATAAGCCTCATAGAATAATGAAAAAAAAATTCACAAATATTTGTCATTATTCACCAATTGATGAGAAAATGTAAGTAGAATCTTCACAAAGATTCTTTGATCAGAGCTAGCTTTTTAACTGGGAATGTTAATAAAATCATCTGTGAATTGTAAGGATATAATTCCATAAATGAGCTTAGGTAATATTATAAATCATGAGAGCAGAGACTTAGTTGTTTGTATAGCCATCAAAACCCACAAATAGCATTATCAACCCTGTAATGCAAAATGTGCTTGGTTTTTAATTGTATTTGAAATGTGGAATAGAATCTATGCTTCTTATGCTTGTACTTCCCTTTCAAGTGCTTCCTGACCCTGACTTAGGCTCTGATCCTGCTCCCATACAATACAATGGTAAAACTCCTTCCCAACATACCCTTGTGACACACATCACCACAGTAAGGGTCTTTGTCCCCCGCTAGTGGCTGTTCCACATAAGTGGTTAATCGGGTAACTACAGCTGCCAACTATGATGCTTGTTCTTTTAGCTTAAGCAGGAGAGGCTCAGGATTTTAGGTCTCAGTTCAGCAAACCATTTATGCATGTGTTAATGTTGAGTATGGGGTCGAGCTGACTCCTATTCAGCAAATGGAGTTATGTCTTATTGACTTCAATGGGCCTTGAGTATGCGTTGAAAACCTGAGTACATGCCAAAGTGTTTTGCTGAATTAGGGCCTTAGTGCAAGAGGTCCAGTGTTTAATCCCCACTGATGACCACTCACAAATACCCTCCTAATTAGCTCCCATTATAACTTCCTACGACTAGAAAACTACTTGATATTTTCCTTCGGTGCATTTCTGCCTCAGATACCCCTGTTGAGCAGCATTCCAGCCTGCTGTGGCATCTCTTCTCACTGGTTTGATTTAATGAATCCCCTAATGCCCATGTGTGAAATTGTACCTGTGATTTTTTTTTGTTTTACATGAGTTCACTTGTGTTTAAACCTTCAGCCTATGACTTGATAAATAGATAAAGTTCCTTTACTTTACTCTTGGGCCCTTTACACTTTCTTTTTCTTCTTTGTCCTTGCAACTGTTAGGACTTACTTCCTCCTTCTAATCACCTTTCTTTTCCTTATGCTTCTCTGTCCTACTCAGTAATGTTTTCCTTGGTCTACATTCTCCAAAGTGACTAATATTTTTGGGTGCCCAGCTTGATACATTTTCCAGTGGCCTTATTTTTAGGCATTTGGGTGCTTAGTACTTATTGAAAACCAAGCGCCTTTTAAGGTTTGGGCATAAGAGGCCTAAATTTTCATGAGCATTTGTACTTGCTGTGTTGGAAACAGGGGCCGGCTCTACCAATTTTGCCGCCCCAAGCAGTCGCCACCGAATTGCCCCCGCTGCAATGGTGGTGGAGCTGCCACCGAAAGCTGCCGCAGCAGGAAGAGCCGCGGAACTGCCGCCGAATTGCCGCCGCGGGACACGGACTGCTGCCCCAAGCACCTGCTTGGAAAGCTGGTGCCTTGAGCCAGCCCTGGTTGGAAACTAATTCTGTACTTCTCATAGAGGCAAAACTTTCACCTGCGGGGTCACAAGATCAAACCCTCATTAGAAAATCTGCAAACCTAATCGTGCCGTTAGAATAGAGGTGCTGGTTTCTGTGTAAAACTCACATTTATCTAAGAAAGGCCCAGTGCTCATTTGTAGCTAAATACAATGCAATACCAGGTGATAATGCCTTTCCAAGTTGCAGGAGGTCTGAAGTGGCAGGTTCAGGATGATGATACTCTTATTCTGCTTCATAAATTCAGATGCCCTGCAGAGAGTTGGACCTCTGCTCTAATTTTGCTTTTCACATTTAGCAAGAGGCTGTAGTTCACAACATGATTGGTGGTCGCCTCCCTACATGTAAGTTTAAGCCAGTTTAAAAGTATCCAAGAGATTGTGGGAGCCAGTGTGTTGCCCTCCCTCTATTTATTTATTTATTTGAATGTTTATTATCCAGACTTGGCAGTTGCTAGAGAGGAAGACTTGCTGTACAGTAAATCAGCACTACTTAACGACAAGCCTGAACCCCCACTGGTTGTAGGCTTGAACTGCCTTTATGTAATGAATTTATTTTTGTGACCTGTGACTTTCTGTAATTGATAACTTGTAGGAAAAAGCTTTGCCTTCCAAGTGAACAAAAAACAATTGTTAAATGGGTTTTTCTAAAGACTGCTGAGGTATAGCATCGTGTTTTGACTCCTGTCTCTTTCCTTCCTCTGCCCTGCCCCCTTTTTTAATGCAAAAAGCCAGAATAAACAGGATTCGATTTTCCCCAGTCTTTGTTAGACATTATTTTGCATTCCAGCTGTGTTTGCTCAGGTTACAGTGGTGAAAAGGAAGCATGAGCCTGCGAATGTGAAGTGTGTGAGGGATTGCGCTTAGTGTTTGCAAAGGGTAGGGATTCCATTTGTCTTGCATTATGTATGGCTGCCCCTCATAGCTCCAAGGAAAGTGGCATGCACTCACAACCACAAGACATACCCAGAGTCCCCAGTGTAGTTGTATTCTGGTTGCTACCTCGTGATGCCACGTTTTGACTATTGTTACCCATGCTAGCTAGATTAAAGCTGTGCTGTGATCACACCTTTGCTTGCTGTGTAGACATACTCTATGAAGTGGCATTTGGGAGTTCATCCATTTTCAGCTTTAAGAGAGGGGCTTGTACACTAAAGGAAACTTAAATATTATAATAATTCATATATTCATAAATCATTATCTGTAGTCCCTGTTCTGTTATTTCAGATACTTCTGCTCAGATCAGAATTTTATTTCCCCTCTCCCTCCTGACACATACACAATTTGTTTCTCCTTCTTAATCCTGCAGACAAATCATTGTGATTGTATTTTGTGATACTGCATGTATCATGATTTCACAGCTGCAGGATCAAGTAGGAAGAGAAGACTGGCTGAGAAGGTGCAAGTGAAAATACCCTCACTAGAGCAAGCGCAGCAAGAATAATTATGAAAAACAAGTCAAAAGCACACAGGCTTGTTTATTCTTTCAGTCTGATAGGCTGAAAAACTTGCTGTGATATGAAAGTCCTTCTTTGAAATCTACACCAACAATAATTAGTAATAGTTAATACTTTACACTATTGCATCTGAAATTAAACCTCACATCTGAAAGTCACAGCTGAATGCTTTTCATATAATGGACCAAACGATAATTGGATGTGAACACACCAAAAACTTTGGAGACTTTGTCAGCATTCAGATTTTGCAATTTAGCCCTTTTCTTTACTGTGCCACAACTTTGCAGCTTTTCAGCAAACTGCCAACACTGATAAAGTGCATTACGAAGGTGAGTAGTTATTAATATTCCTTTTTTACAGATGAGGAAGCTGTAGCACATAAATGTGAGATGTCCAAAGACACAAGTCAATAGTGCAGTCAGGAATTAAAATGCAGTTCTCCCAATTTCACTATTCCCTGCTTTAACCATTGGACTACACTGCCTCCCAGGCTAATGCATCCCTGGATATTTGTTTTGACTCTAGGACATGTATCCTGTTTAAAAAAATTTAAAAAAGAGTATTGCCTTAGACTCATAGACTTCGACTTTAAGGCCAGAAGGGGCCATCGTGATCATCTAATCTGACCTCCTGCATATTGCAGGCCACAGAATCTCACCCACCCACACCTGTAATAGACCTCAAACCTATGGCTGAGTTATTGAAATCCTCAAATCAGTCCTTGTACTGTATCTGTCTGGATTAAGAGACACTAAGTCTCTGGTGGAGCTTTCTACCAAAGTGAGCTCTAAGCTAATGGGAGTAAGAAGGTGCTATAAATATCTGCCTAGCCAGCTTCTGTTTTTAACCACAGAATGAAGTCCCCAGAGCAAAATGATAAAGTCAGGTTCACTTAGCCTCTCAAGACTTGCACTTCTGATTAGGCATCCAACACTTTCATGTAAGGACTCTATCGAACTGACAGAGCTTGCCACAAGACATTAGGGCCACTGAAAACAGTTCCTTTCAAGTTGTGGCCATTTCTGATGGTAAGATGTGAATACTTTTTTCATTTTCTTTAGTCCTGGGCTCTGTAGGTAAAATTTTAAGACCTTCTAAGAAAAGAAAAGGAGTACTTGTGGCACCTTAGAGACTAACCAATTTATTTGAGCATAGCTTTCGTCGAATGCATCCGATGAAGTGAGCTGTAGCTCACGAAAGCTTATACTCAAATAAATTGGTTAGTCTCTAAGGTGCCACAAGTGCTCCTTTTCTTTTTGCGAATACAGACTAACACGGCTGCTACTCTGAAACAAGACCTTCTAAGTCACTTAGGAGCCTAAGCTGCATTAAACGTCACCAGGCCTTAAGCTGCTAAGTTACATAGGTGATTTAGGAAATGTTGCCCTATAACTAGATCTTAATCTTGGGCATAGTAATAATAATATTCACTTTGCACCTTCACTCCCTGGTTGTGAATATAAACACACTTTTTAAAAAAATAGAGGAGAATGTTTGTCTTTTAAAAAATGTGTGTGTGTCTGTGTCTCTGCGTGCGGTCATCTTCGGGGTCTTTCTACTCATTTCTCAAGTTCTGTTTGAAACCTACTATGTGCTTTTGACCACGTGACTGGAATGTTGGTATATTATTTTTAAATCACTCAGCAAGGGGCACTAAGTCAGGACTCAAGTTGGGAACATACCCTAGAGCCATTCATTGCCTAGATCATCACGTGTTAAGGTTGGACTGTGCCTTATTTGCACTGCCTTGCACAGGGAGTAGTGTGCAGCTGCACCATCCAAGCAGAAGCTCCAGGAAGTATCGGGTCAAATTTACCCATGTCCCAGTGCAGAGCCCAGTATAGGGATGGTGAGGAGGCAGTTTGGGCTTCCCCAGCTCTGGAGCTGCCAGGAGCCACTTAGCCCCTGGTGCTGGAGCTGCCCTAACTTCTGCCTAGCTGCTCAGGGTGCTTAAGTGCCTTGAGAGGTGAGCAATATTTGGAGTGTAGGACCACTCCAGAACAACCCTTCCTACCCCAAGAGGGTCCAAATATGGGGGGGATTGGCGGTGAGGCTGCAGAGCAATAGTAAATAGGATTCACTGCGCCTAAAGAAGGTACTTTGTCTCCAGGAGCTCTGTGTGGCATGGGAAAAGTGACCGCTGCTCTGCCCTTTAAGGAGAGTATAGAGCGTGCTCCTTTCTGTGGCCAAGGATAGTGATTTTTGCCTGGCCCCTGCCCAGGGTGGAGGGCTCTTTATGCCATCACAGGGGGAAAGACATAAACTAACTCAGGAGAGGGCAGACTGACTATAACCCTGGCAATATGGAAATATTCCATAATCTTCTTCCTCTTTTTTAAATGTTGCAGCACAGCCAGTAATGAATCAGAGCACGGTGCCATGAACAGCTTTTTGTTTATCACAAACTGTTCCAAGTGGGGGAAATACTGGTCAGTGTCTTGTTTCTATTGTTCCCCATCCTCTGTTGTCAAAGTATCAAACTCTAATGGAAATCCTACTCTTCATGCTTTTTGTGAGTCATCCAAACAATCAGAGCAGCACAAAATTATTTTTAAAAGCGATTAAAGACTCACAGAAGCAGTGCAAGTTTGGTGCTTGAAAGAGCAAAAGGTTTTCATTATATTTTAAGGGAAACCCTTTTTCATGTCCATATAAATCCAACGGGCATGGAATGTCTGCTTCCTGCCAAATCTGGCATTAACTCTGGCTGTCACTGAAAGGGAAATTAAAACCATTTGGGTCTTCATCCTTGAAGGCTCTTCCCTACACCAGTGTGTTACAGTTTACTGTGATGTCAGTTTATGGTGACTTAGTGCAACTGAGCATACATAGACCTTAATTCAGGAAGATATTAAGCACATAGCTAAGTTTAAGAATGCGTCGTCCCATTGGCTTCAATAAGATTTAAGCATGTGCTAAAGTGTGTTGCTGAATTGGGGCCTACCTCTGTTTTTTGATATGGAGATATCAAAGATTGAGCTCAAGGTGTGGAATTTGAATCTGGATTTCAGGCACTGTAAAGTTCAGCAATGTTTCAAAACGTGGTTTTCTTCTGAGCCCATCTTAAAATTGAGCTTGATTGCTCCTGACCCCTACGTGACCAGGGGAGGGGCACCTCATGCTGTGCACATGTGCTGGACACAACAGCAGTACTTGTGCTCCTTTGAGAGCAAGAACTGCAAGTATAGCGTTCACTAGATTGTGCTAGTGACATGACCTACCTCGCTGTACCAAGCAGAGGAATTGGCCCATGGGGAGGGGAGTATATCACTAGATCGCCTAGCTCTGTGCACTACTGTTGTATCCTCTTTGAAAGGGAGGAGAGGAGGTTCCTTTATTCTCCAGTGGCATACAATAGGCACTTCTATGAAGAGTTCATAAGATATCTAATATACGGCCTTTTGCTGATCTAGGACTGATAATTCCCATTTCACCTTCAAGGAGATTAATTTTATAGAGATTAATTTTACTTTCTCTGTAAAATTAATCTCTTTGGAGGTGGCAAGGGAATGGTTGGGGGCAAAAGAAGAAACATTGAATCATAGTAACAAGAACTCTCTGTTTTTATTCACACAAGTGACTTTTTTTCAATCTTTTGTCAGATATGAACCAGGGACCTAGACATAGAAAGCACTATAGCTGTTTGCCATTGAACCACTTCAGGACTATATGTGGCTCATTTTCCCTGGAACAGTTCTCACTTTGGCTCTAATTCAGTAAAGCATCCTTATTTGGGACAGACCTTAGACCATGTGCTTAAGTACTTTGTTGAGTTGCGTCTCAAAGCAGCAAGGTAGGCGGACAGAATATTCAAACAGGCATGAAATATCATCATTACCAACACTAAGCCATTACACTCTGACCTTTAACAATTTTTCAAAGAAAAACAAATGTATTCTTAATGTATTTATGAGCAATGGATTGTGCCCCTAAAAGGAGCAATACCATTATTGCAACCCACCCCCTCCAAATACAAAGGATATTTGTTTTACTCTAATCTTGTTCTCCATTTGTAATCCATCTGTCACAGGGAAAGAAGCCACTTGCACCAAATATTCATAAGCAATGTGGAATTCATCAGTGGCCTGCTTGCCCGTTTTCACTGAAAACTACCTCCCACCTTGAGAAGTACTAGAAATTCTTCTCAAATGACTAGAGTTCAGTTCTGGGTGGGCTATTATTCCAAAGTTGCTCGTGAGCATATTTCTCAGTGCTTCATGTATTTGCTTTACATTTGATAGTTCTATGGAAGCTTTTAGTGTCAATATGAAAATTCCAAGATGTGGTTCTAAAGTCTTGAAAATCAAAACCAACCCTGATTTCAGCACTACTGTAGTGCTTTAGATGAAAATTGGAATAACTAGTGTAGCTAGCTAGAGCACAGTCTTTCTACTTCAGATTTATTTAAATTCTTTCAGCTCCAACGCCAAGCAATGCCAACTGCTTGTATAAATAGAAGGACTGTTACACAAGACTAGAAAAGAAACATTCCATTTTTCTGGGACTGTCCTACAGAATTTAATAGGAAATTTAATATCTCTGCTGTAGGATGGTTTACAAAACGTTTAAAAGGGATATTGTTCATTATTAAATTCTATGAGATTTTAGAGTAATTTCTATAGGACTGTATCAAATTTCTGTGGAACCCTTTTTGTTTCATCTCTAATATATTCTATAGGACTCTTCCATAAGGGAAGTTCTCTGTTAAACTTGATTACAAACAAATAAAAATGCTACATCTGTCTGGCTTTTTAGAGTTGTCTATCTGACCACCGCTATAGTATCAAAGCATTTCCCAGAGAAATTACAATGCAATAGTATTTTACCACAGTGGTTAAAAATGCTACATCTTACAGTAATGATAAATGCAGTGTCTTAGGCAATGACTGCAGTCATTTTTAAATAAATGAAGATAGCTGTCAATTGAATTCCTGTCTTAACTCCTTTGTATCTCTAACATGGGTACAACCGTAACCAAGGATATGAACTTATCCAAACACAATGGGGAAAATATCCAATCAACACTTACTCAAAATTTTGGCTGTTCAGACTGAGGATAAAAATATGAAGAGGGAATTTTCAGGGCTTCAAGATATGAAGCTGGGACTTTGATTTGGGCCTGTCCATAGTATTTAGAAGTTAGCTAGATAGTATCCAAGTCATGGATCGCTGTTCAGTCCTTTCTCTACTTGCCATATCTGACATGAAGGAGGGTGGTAGAAGTCAGCTTGTGTATCAAAAACAGAAAAAACTTAGGGGGGTCAACAAAAATTGGAAAGATTTTGACAAAAAAGTATTTTGGGGGGATGGGGTGATTGCCATTTAGTTGAAAAGCTATTTTCTGTAGATGTTGTTTTTCTTTTTTGGGTAGCCTATGGCCCTGGGTTCCTGCAGATCCCTTGGGGGCAAAACCACTGCTTGGTCCATGGTTGAGTGGGAAAAGCAAACCTTGCTGTTGTGTGAATAATTCAGAGAAAACTCTTCAGACAACATTCTTCCCCTCAAATCATTTTCTGTGGGAAGGGGCAATCTGGGCCATTGTTTTTAAGATGGGAGGCAAGATAAAATGTGAAACCTTGCCAATAGGTTTTACAAGTAGAAAGCTGAAAAAATATTACTTGTGTCATTAGAAAGCTTGCCCAAATGAATTATTTTCATATTGAGACCTAAAGCTCTGTGAACGCACAGAACACTTTGAAGCTATGCTAGAAAAATATATGCCCAGTTCATTTTAAACAGCTTAAAGTTGTGTCTAAGGCTGTGAATTCATAGGATTCTGTAGGATCCTGAGTAAACTTGATTACCTCAGTATTTGGGTAAAATTAAAAAAAAAAAATAACAAATCTCCATTATGTATTTTTTTTAATCTCCTGTGTGTGTTTGTTTAACTGGGGGCAGAATTTGGCTATGAAACGCAATATTTTTTTAAAAATTATAATTTAATCACTATAGTGTCCTTTAATGTTGTTTTGCATATGTGTGTTGGGTTTTGCTTAAAATTAGCTTTTAAAAAAACCCTCTATATTGAAAAATAACTTGTATTATTAATTCTAATTGTGTTTTTAAAAGTTATAGGTCTTTCAAAGCCTTTTTCTCCACACAAATTACTTTTGGTTGCTCCATATAAGCTGCTTTTGCACTTTTGCCCTTTTCTTCATGATGAAATATTTATCTAATGGACTACAGCTGCAGTAATGTTTCATAGATGGAGGAGGACATGTTGCCACCACTCACTCACTCCTTCATGATCCTGTTGAACATGTGAATTGTATTTAATTATACACAAAAAAGAAGAAGTGAAAAAGTCCTCTGAGAAAAAAGTTCATTAGTTTTGGTGCCTTCAAAACGTGGGTTCGAATGTCTTTTCATCAAAGTCTAAATAAATACAATAAAAATACTATCATTGTTCAGTGAGTGTGCATGGGGAAAAATAGGGAATGATGCAGTAACATTATAACAAGTAAGGGAAAGATACAGACTTTGTGTGGGTCTGTTTCAGGCTTAAACTGTGCCTTTTTCCCATGCTGCGTCAGTGTTGTAGAGAAAAGATGGCTTGGCTAATACACATGACTTACTGCTGCCTGGTAATGACACATATGGGGCTCAACAGAAGGACACTGCGCAGGTGATTTAGATTTTGTGTATAGATTTCTCAAGTCCTGCCCACATCTCCCAGTAGAAGTGTGTATCATAGTTTTGCTGCTATCATCATCTGAAAAGTATCCTGAATAATTCCACGACCCTTTTGCTGAGATCTGGTTTGTGCCCTGTGCAGTCCATTCTAACTCTACTATGTCAAGAACTGTTGACAGACAAAGCACCCTAGAATACAAGGCTTCTTCTGCATCTTGGCAGGGGGTTAGACTAGATGACCCTTGCGGTTTCTTCTAACCCTGTGATTCAGTCTTCGCTCCCTCTATTTCATGACAGAATGGCCTGAGATGAAAGTCAAAGCTACAAAAGACCCACCACAGCTCATTTCATCGGCTTAGTAGAGGAGATTTTTATGCTCCCCTATTTAACAAACTTGATGTATGTTTGCTAGTAAATGCAAATACATTATATATATATGTGTGTGTATATCTAATTACTGGGTACCAGAATTATGAATCTGAGTACCCCTCAGGCAAAGATTTGGAGATGGTTGAAGATCTGGACCTGAACTTTGTGATTACAGAGATCAAAATCTGACTACCATTGAATTTGTTGGGTGGTGGTAGGGAAATGTCTGAAATCTGAATATGCCTGTAGTTTGTGGCTGAATTAAATGTTTAAAAATATGTATGGTCACTTTAGCTGGCCCATCTATCCCTCTTCTACCCCCTCCAAGAGAAAAATCCTTCTTGTAGTTACTGTAACTAGAATCACATATCCCAGATCTTTGGCTACAATCTCTAAGTAGCGAACATTTCAGATATACTGCACAGGGTCTCAGTATCAATTTAATATCTGAGATGTCCTCTACATACAGATTACATCCTGCCCTTTCGGGAGATAGACTTGACCTAATCTAATGATTCTTGGCTTAAGACACTTCTGGCATTGGCAAGAAGCTCCTGTAGCATCCACTATCTGAGCTGCTTAGATTCTGCCAAGGTTCTACCATTTCCTTCCTCCATCCCAGAAACCAGAGCCAGGATGAGGAAGTAATAGAAAAGGTATTTAGGGAACAGACTTGCTGACACCACAGATAATTATGGTACTGTGTGTTCTGGATTTATACCACAATGACTGCATTGTAACATTGAACCAGGGTGTAACTTCATGATGTGATTGTTGTTATGCAATCAGGGAGGTTTCTGCTCCCTGATTATTTGGTGGCTCTCCGAAGCTGACTTCCATTGATCTAAGCGTTCCTTATCTTCAACTGTTGTGTTGCCAAGTAAAAACCTGCAGAAGGGAAGCAGATGTCTGAGGGACAAGTTATAAGCAGTAGTTTCATGTGGGATGAACCGGCAGGGTTGTTGGGTTTTTTTTAATCGGCTATGAAAATGATTTGTTACAGGCCACAGAATCATTGTTAACCAGGTTCCCATCATTAAATGCAATGGACTGCATGGGAAAACGGAAAGCCTGCTTCAGATGGAGGTTTCTTTTGAGCCAGATGGATGACATTTGAGACCTCAAATTAAAGTGCCAAAGGGAAAAAAGGGTGATAATTACAGCATCAGCCATAATGCGAACTTTCGAGAAAACAAATGAAATTGTAGGCCATAAATGTCAGTGGCAAAGTGCACCCAGCAGTCATTCCAAAAGGACATAGTTTCTTCCTATTCAAACAGTGGGATGCTAACCAGATTTGGCTGGAGTGCTTTTTCCACCCCCATCAGCAGGAAACAAGTTCAGGCTTTTGAGGCCCAATACAGCACCGTTGATTGATAGTAAAAGCTACATTTTGCCTTGCCTTTCTGACAGATTTCAGAAAAATCCCACATAGCAGTTGTAGATTGTTGACAATACTGGTTTTACTGCACTCACTGCATCCTCCTTGAGAAACCATCCATGTGAAAAGAAAAGGAGTACTTGTGGCACCTTAGAGACTAACCAATTTATTTGAGCATAAGCTGGTTAGTTAGTTAGTCTCTAAGGTGCCACAAGTACTCCTTCTCTTTTTGCAAATACAGACTAACACGGCTGTTACTCTGAAACCTGTCATCCATGTGAGTTTAGCAGTCAGAGTGTTAGAGAGAGCTGTTCTGGTCAGCGGCCGCTGGGTTTTTGCTTGTGTGCATTTCACACAAAATCCCGATATCCTGAGAGACAAGTCCTTTTGCAGGTGAAAAAACAGCTTCTGGGAGGCAAGGACTGTTTTATCTTTAGATCTTGTCAGACCTATTGGGTGGATAGTCCCCTGGGGTGAAATCCTGTCTCCACTGAAGTTAATAGCAAAACTCCTATTGACTTCAGTGGGGCCAGAATTTAGAAAACTTTAAGCCTCTTTATAGTTGTCCCTGGCCCTTCTGATGAGGATTTTGCTCTTCAGCCAAGTGCTAACACAGTAGGATTAGAGAATTAATGAAAAGACCTTCATGATGCCTTTTGAGCTAGAATGGGTCAGAAAACCCGTTTACACTGTGGTGGTCCCAGCAGTCTCTACAGAAATTAAAGCTGGGAGGTTTCAAAGGGGCCTTATGGCCAGACTTTCAAAGGTCTTTAGGCACCTAAACATCAGATAGGCACTTCCTGGGAAATTTCAAAAGCACCTAAGCAGGTTAGCCTCCTAACGCCCATTGAAATGATGAGGTAATCAGCCATAGAAGGGGAAACACATAGCCTTGTACACATTTCAAACAGGCCTGGCCAACTAGCAGATGGACACGGATATTTCATGAAGAACAACAAAAGAGAACAATCCCCACCACCTCCCATGCCCTTCCCCCCACATTTTTGTCATAGGGATATTTGTTGTGATTTACTGATGAGTTACTATGGGAAGTTATAAAAATATCCCTTCAAAAATATTAGAGAGAAGTTATGAGAAGTACTGAGAGAAGTTATGCCAAAACTCTTGCCATTTACCCCAGAGGTTGCAGTTCCTATTTTAGAACAGGCAAAACAATACTATCTGTTTCACAAAGGACTCTGAATCTACAGCATAGTCACAAACAAAAAGGAAAAAGCTGTCCATGTTCCCACTTTTTATTGATTTTGAGCCCCTCATTCGTATATTATTTTAAAAACATCCCTCTCCTGCTGGCTTGAAATGTCCTAGTACGTATAAATGATTTCATCATTTCCTTTTTTCCGCTGCTTTAACCACACCCTGCGTTAGCACAGGAAAAGAATTTTATCTTCCAGGGCTCACTGCAAGGTGACAGTGGTTGCATTCAGGAGCCATATGTGCATTTTGATTATTGATCCCTGTAGCTGTATCTGGATTATACAAGCTTTGTTTATAGATCTAACTATGCTGGGCAGGGTGGCTGTCTTTATGTGCAATGCCTGACCGAGGACAGGGAACAAATCTAGTCCACAGAGAAATACAGAGTCAACCGCATGGTCTGTTGTGTTGTACCTGCCTCAGAAGCAGTGGTGGATAATCTGTCAATGGTGGGAGGTGTGAGGGTCTTGTTCTTCATTAATCAAAAGACTGCTTGGTAAGAGCAGTAGGTATACTGATGGGAAAAGTCTATGAAATCATTTTTTTGTTTTAACCTAAACCTCTCCATTTTCACTTGCCTTGCTATGGGGAAATCCTGCCAGGAAGCATATCCATTATGCAAAATGTTGACAAAAAGAAGGCATTTGTTGAAGTTACGCAACTGTAGCACAGTTATTGTTAGCTCTTTGTGGAAGGGACTGTCTTTTTATTGTGTGTTTGCACATTGCCTAGCACTGGTACTTGGCGGGAGCTTCTAGGCACTATGGTAGTAAAAAAAAATAATAATAATTAATACTGACGGAGGGGCTAGCAGGACTGATAAGTGAGCAGGGCCATCACTGCAGTGAGGCAGTAAGCAGCGCTCTCCCTGCTTCTCAGAGCCTACTCATATAGCCGGGCCTGGCTCCACTCTGAGAATCCTCGGTTCTTTGGTGGTCACTACTAGGAGGATTTGAGCTTCAATGAATGCTGTCTCTATACAGTCTGAAGCTGCTGCTACTTCTATCCTTGTCTGCTTCTTCCTACCACCTCTGTGCAGAGAGGCAGTTGCCTCATATCCACCTCTAATATGCTTAACCCTCCAGTGATTGGGGGAAAGGAGTGAAGGACAAATAAGGAGTTTCAAGTGGCTAGAGGGGCAAGAGGAACCCAGGGGAGATCCCAAGGGATAGGGAGCTATGGAAAAATGTGGGATAGGTGAGCTGCCGTAAAGGTGTGTCTGAGGAAACTTTTAGGAGATGGAGTGAAAGACACCCCCAGTTACCCTATAGAGATAGGACTGCAGGGAGGAGAAGAAAAAATGCCAGGGGAGGGTGGATGCAAGGGGGGAGGGAGAAAGAGAGAAAGACTAGTTGGAAAAGGGGGACAGAAAAATGGAAATACTTGATGAAGGGGAGGGAAGGTGTTGAGGGATCTGTGGATGGTAGGAAGGAGAGATGGTTAGTTGAGTGTGCAGGGGAAGGAAGATATTCCAGGCAGGAAGGGGAAGATGGGAAGGCTGGGTAAGAAGAGAAAGAGGAAAGTCTGCAGGGAGCAAGGGTACGAGATTGGGGAAGAGCAGAAGACACCACTCCAAGTGTCAGGGAAATGACCTGAGTGAGTAGTAAATGCTTTGCTCTGATCCTTGTGTTGGTAGAAACTTGTCATTCATTATCAGTGAATCCACTGGTTTCTACTGCCCAAACTATGCATTCAGCAGAGGAAAATCTTTGTGAGTTTCTGTTGCAAGTATTGGCAACTTAAGATCCAAAAAAACAAAATACAAAACAGAATGAACTACTCTGGGCATAAACTTTGCTGCTGACCTGGGTTAATGGTTACTTTCCCCACCAGAGGGCAGCACAATCTACCAATTTTGCAGGCGTTTATGAATTAGCTGTGTTGACCGATGTAATAAAGATATAGATAAACGTCCTATACAAAAAGAAGTATCTGAATTTGAAAGGGACACTGTCCTGTCACTTTTGAAAACAGGAAAAAAAAACTAGGTCCATGCATTTCTTTGTGTGCCTATTTTTCTGTCTTTCTGGAAGAGTAAAGAATTCAATAAAAATGATAAACTACAGGCTTATTGAACTAACCTTTAGAGTTGAATATAGAATTATAATATCCTTGTTATTGAATTATATAAGATGGCTCAAAAATCCTTATAGAACGTAACAAAATGAAAACCTTTCTATAAGTTTTGAGAACCCCATTGGTTTCAATCCCTATTATGTTTTACAGGAATAGTCCAAAACAAATGCTATAATCTTCAATTATTCTGGAGGATGTGCACATGTACTCTCCTGACTGACACATGTCAGTGATAATACATGCAACATATGCAGCTCTGTTCTGATGATCACTGTAGAAATATTTAGGATAGATGGTATATGGCATGCAGTAAAGGGAGGAGAAAACCCCACTAAGGAAACATTTAGATGTCAATTTGTATAGAGTTACAGTGAAATCTGTATATAGCAGAAGTTTATTGGTCTGCCTTCTGTCTTTTGAGACCATCCCAAGTGTACTCCACAGTTTTATTTGAAGACCACTTCCGTTAAGCTAATAATGTTTGTTGGTCTCTTGAGTAGTCACTTAAGATGGGCTTCAATATATTAAAAAGAGTAGCATAAAAATGTATTTTAAATATTGTGAAAAATACTATTAATTTCATTTTATTAAGATGGCTTGCACACATGTCCCACTGCAATAGAGAAACAGGGGATTTTTTTTTCTATTGATCATGTTTCAGACTGAGATTGCATCTTGTTTGAAAAAAGGACATCTTGTGAAAGTGACTTTTTTCTTTATTTCTGAAATGTGCTCTTGGCCTTGACCATCACTTCTGGGAAGGGGTTTGAAGTTTCGAGATGAAGTGTTAGTTTTTAACTTCTGCTTATTTGGAACAGATTAAATCCAAACTGCATTTCATCTATTCAGATCATTTCACCTTGTCTACTGCTGGTTTATTTGGTTGAATAGTGTTTACTATGAAAGATTTGTAACTTTGCCTCCTTTCACTACTTTTCTGTCCCTGCAGTCCTCCTCCACTAACTCCCTACTTACTTCTCTTCGCACGCTTACTCTATTGCTTTCTTAGCCACTTATTTTTTGCAAGTATTTATTGTTTCACTAACTGTTGCAACAGAGGGAAAAAAGAAAAGCCTAATCCAATCCCATGCAAAATGGCTGTGTTAAAGAATAAGGATGAAGTGTGATTTATACAAAAGTCAGGAACTGGAAATGTTATGGTTGCACATGCAAAGACCTTTCTTTAAAAAATCCTTGGAACTTTCACTAATCCCGAACATTTTTCACGAGATCACCAAAAGGTACGTTTGCGATCTATCCGAGATAGTCCATAGATTTCAAGTTTCTACCTCAAACTTCCAAGGTACTACAGCTATTATGAAGAAAGTCATAACTGGGAAAATGTATATTTACTTAATTCACGTATTTCTCAAAAACTGAAGAAAAAAAATGGGCCCTGGGCTATGTATAAATCTACCAAATTGCAGCCTAAAAAAAAAAGGAAAGGAAAGTCTATAAGCAATTGAAAATAGCCCTAGGAATCCAAACACTGGTATTAACTGTAGTTGTTGCTATGTACTCCGCTCTTGGTTTAGTGAGCATCTCTCTTACATACACTACTCATTCATAGGAGGCAGGTTGAAAACTGACTTGAGTAGGAAAGGAGGGCTCATGGTGTCAGGTGCTATTTCCATAAAGCGCTTCTAAAGCATCATAGTGTACTGGAATGATGATTAAAAGATCTTAACGGTTGGTGGTGGCTTGGATTGTGAGCTACTCCCGCACAACGATCTATTGTATGATATTCCCATTTTGTTATCACTTTCATCTGGTTTCCCTCGACATTTCTGACTCTGTGAACCGGGGATCATGCTTGAGTGGGATGGTGTCAGGTGTCAAGCATTACTCATTGCATATTTAGTACTGCATTACACAAGCTTCCAGGCTGCAGTCTGAGAGAGCCCCAGCTTGCTGGCATTACTCCCAAGGTTATCTCTACCATCTCTACTTCCCCTCTGTTACCAGGGCCAGCATTGAACCCCAGAACTGTGTGGGCTCCATTTGACACAGCAGGAAACAAACAACCCAGAGTCTTCTCTACTCTGCTGTGCTTACGACTGAAAATCCCTTTCCTAAATCAGCGAATTTACACGGTGCTATACAAACCTAGAATAAGATGCTGTCCTAATGCCATAGAATTTCTAAGTGAGCAGGAAAAATGAGAGAGTGCATGTGCGTCAGTGGCATAGAGACTCTCTTTGTCTCAATTGCCACATCATCTCTATAACCCAGAGACAGTGGGCAAGAGACACAAGAGTTTCCTTCCCCTAGATGTGCATGCGAGTTGATGCTTGGCTCAGCAAAAGCAAAAAAGAGTCAGCAAGGATTCCCTTCAAATGTGAATGTTTATAACCAGAAATCAAAAGAACCAAAAAGAAAGAGAAACTTTCCCCAGCAGAGGGTTCTGTCCTATGACCCCGGCTGCTTTGTCGCAGATATTTTCCCTTCTCTGTCCCCCAAGCAGCCAATTTATAATTCTCCCCCTCAGGAAGGAGGGGAGGGAGGAGCAGACTGAATTAAACCCTTTGTTCATCTGGGGGCCAAGTGGTTACCTGTCCCCTGACACCGCGATGTTCCTTGAATGTTGCAGGAGTGCCAGTGTTGTACCTCGGGCAGCAAGAGACACACCTGAGCTCCTGTCTAACAACAATCTTTCCTGCTCTAGATGTCCTGGCCTAGATTCCCTTCTATGTGACTTGGACTGCAAGGAGGGTGACGAGGTGAATGCATTTTGTGTTAGGGAAGGAGGAAGAGAGGTGAGCGATTATATTTTTAAAAGTAAGAAAAACAAAAACCAAGAGTGTGTTTCACCATCCTGGAAGGCCACCCATGCCTGCTTTCTTGTAGCTCATGTTCTCTTCCCTGCGAGAATTGTTACTGCAAATCCCTTCATGATCAGCCGTGTTTCGCATCTATGGTTTGCTATGAACTGCTAGCTTGTCACAGCACTATACAGGTGTGCCTTTTATAGTAAGCAGGATTGTGTCGGAGAATAAAAGACGGGCTGCAGCCAAAGCTGAGTCTGACCACTCCAGCAGCTCTGCATGGGATGGTGTGTAACAGGCACATTAAGAATCCTCAAGCAAGTCTGCCACTGAGCAGAATTTTAAAGAATGGATAACTGTCAATTCAACAGATTTGTGTCCTGTTTTCATAATGAATAACCATTCCGTGGTGATGAACGTATTCTAGCTTGGATGCCCTTAATGCAGGAAAAACGCTATTGGAATCTTTGTCTCATTTTCAGTGCAAAAGCTTAGTTGCTTTGAAAGTCCCTTTAATTCTCTTACTCCCCACGTGCTTTTCCCACTCCCTTCATTCTCTCCTAGGTGGGAATAAGTCACAGAAAGTTTCCTAATCTGCTGCCAAAACTCATTGTCTCTTGCCTAGCCCTGTTACCTGCATCAGGAATACCCCAGCACAGAAAGAAGAGCCACAATCTATGTTGTGCAGCTTTCCACAGTGGGTTTGGGTGAAGAGAAAATCAAGAAGAACCTAACTGGCATCACATGCCCCACTTCATCTACCATGGGTGCAGTCATGTGGATATAGAGGGCAGCACAGAGCCCTGACTGTTTTAGGCCCAAGGTTGAACGACTCTCTACCACTATGTACTAATTTATCAGTTGGGTTGTCTCTAGCCAATGGCAAGATCTTCTTCCTTATGCGGCACCATCTATAGACCAGCTTTCCTGATAACCACCAACCCTTGCACCCCCTCCCCCAGCTCTCTTTAAATATTAGTATGAAATCTTTGTATGGTAGAGGCCAATCCCCCCTTCATCATTTTCTTTTGCCTATTATGGTTATTTCTGGCAGATAAGCTGCTTTTCCTGGGGCACTGGGACCAGTTTTGTTTTAATTCTTTGTAGTTTGTGCTAGTATCCCACATACTTTGGTGCTATCAGGAGGAATCATTAAATAATGGATTCGATCACAATGGCAGTTACTGAATTTCTGAGGTTTTTCTAATTACTATTTTATTTATAAAGCACTGATCATATACTCCATGGTGTACACAACCAAAATAAACTCTCTCCTAGAGAAGGCTTTACCCTAAAGAGCTTACAGGTTAGAACACAGACAAGACTGAGACGCCCCATGGCAGGTGTTGTTTTTCCCATTTATATGTCGGGGTGAGGAAGGCAGTTGGCTGATAGGGTCTAGTGTTTGTGGACCATGCAGGAATTCAAAATTTGTCAGGTCAAAATGTACAGCTCAGCTTTGCAGCTCTAGGACGATCAGAATAAGCATCCAAGCTGTCATTGTTAGTGTTTTGGTTTGGAAAAGGAAAAATAAAACACTTAATTTAGAGAGATTCTTTTCTCAGGTCTGAGCAGTAATTATCTATATTTCCAGTGTACAAAAGGCAGCTGTTGACTCCGTCTGTGATATTGCTGTCGTTGGTAGTTTATTAGTGGTTTTTCCATTGAATTAACTGGGAAGTAGCTCGTATGGGTAACACCGTATCACAGATATTTCCAGGAGCTGGGACCAGTTACAAGTGAGCTTTTTTCCCCCCTGGTTTTCCCAAGAAAGAAAAGTTCCTCCTTACTACTTTGCTGTGTTTAAGTAGAGTGAGATAATTTGTTATTAGGCAGCATTATCCTCTTGAGGGATCTTTAACTCCGTTTTTTTCTCTTGTTTTCTTTCCTTTTACACATATCTGTGTTTCATTTGTGTTACTGTGTGCCTCAAGCCCCTAGCTTGTTAGGCACTGTACACACATGTCCTTCCCTTTGAATGGGCTGGAAGTGTATGTGGGGTTTGCGGGAGGGGAGAAATAGGTGTATATGGTACGTGGCCAAAGATGCAGGGTGGAGCAAATTCATTGGCAATTATAAAAAAACTAGGAGAGATTTTTTTTCACTTGATTCAAAAATGGAGAAGAAGGTGTCATGGGATATGTAAGGGTGATGTGGGCCCAGTCTGATGCGAGGCTGTAGTCTACCTACTATGGACCCTGAAGTCAAAAGAGTAGGGGTATAAGAAGATCATTAAAGATGGAAGTGCCGTCATTCTGAGGGCAAACGATTAAGCCACAGAGAAGGACTTCAGCAGAAGAAAGGTCAATTGAAAAATGAATTCTGGAAATGGTGTTTGAAGATGCACTTTTCCTTCTTGGTAAATTAGGGTTCAAGGATGACTCTCCAGTTTCTGGCTTTTGGGACAAAGTAAAGGCTTGAGCTAAAGGAGGTTTGGGGTAGTGACAGCAGAATAAGAGAGAAAGGATAAGAGTCATTCCAGAAGGAAGATTTCAGTCTCTGAAGTATTTAATAGAAGATATTATGATGCAGTCAAGAGCTGACAGTCAAGGCAAGTGCTACAGCCAGATGGATCAGAGAGTGACAGGAGGATGTAGAGGCAAGTGTTAGTCACGTAGCTGATGGCCATTGCTGAAGATAAGAGGGAGATATCCCTGGGGGAGATGTCATAGTGGATGTAGATGAAACCAGGGGTGGCAACATATGGGTCTGTTATGATTAACATTATTATGGCAGGAAATATATTGAATGGAGTTGTGAGACCAGTCCATTACATTATTGGTCTTTTTATTGATGATAATGTGTATTTTTAATTATTGGCGACAGCCCACAAAGCAATGGATGGGTGCTCTAAGTATAAGCAGAAAGAATGAATACATTATTTCATTCCACCTCAAAGCACTGGCATTGTGATAAAATGCTTTCATTCTCAGTTCTAATGTAGCGTGGGATTGATAGCAAAAATGGTTGTTATATCAAGACTATTCACCAATCTGAAATGACCCGTGGTCTTAATTTCTCCTGAATAGATGTCTCAATCACAAACCCCAACTCAAATGGTACTAATTTAGCACTTTCAGGAGAAAGGGCAAGGATGGAATGAGCCGCTAAGTTTCTCCCTTCTTTCATCTACAGGTAGCTCCCATTGAGAAGGGTTGAGACACCTGGGTAAGGCACTGTGGGGAAGCTTGCGTTGCCATTGCTCATGCTCTATCTGGTCCATAACCTTCCTTCCCACAAGAGAATTTCTTTATTTGGCTTCAGCTATATCATGACAAAACAATGTGCACAAGACCACATTTTTTCTTCATTCCTGTACATCTAAAATGCAGAGCAGTAGTTAGCAGAACTCCTCAGGGTACAAGAATGGAGGCTGCAAGGTATGGAAACAAGAGGTTTTCTTGTCCACAGTTGCAAACAATAATGCTTTGTATTGTTTTCCTCAGGGGACACTTTTTTTTGCAATCTTGTTTAATAGTTCTGGATTGAATTTCTTTGTTAAGGCAGAAATATGAATTAATCATTAAAGGGCAAAAGCTGCCCTGCTGTAATTCACTGCATAGCCAACACTGATGTCCTTCCCTGATGTGCCAAAAAAGCTGATTTTTTTAGACTTGTTAGCTCAGTCAAGATATCTGAATATGATTGAAAAGCCCTCTAAACACTTATTATGATTTTGCACTTCTGCAGTCAATGGGGGTTTTACTTTTTACTTCAATGGGTGTAAGGATTGATTGTTTAAGTCACATGATATGTTTTCTGCTTCCCCCATGACTGTATACTTTTTAATTTGGAGGTAACTTCATCAACAGCATCACAATTAATTAACTAACAGACATATATGAATTACTCTTGTTTGAGCACACACACATTGGATTGCATGTGAATACCGGTTGATTCAAAGAACAACCATTCCTCATTCATTCCTTGTAAACAAAAACCCATTCACAAGAATGCCCATTACAGCAAAGCAGGTCAAACCGAATGACCGTTTGGCATTTGAACACATGAATGGGAATAATACTTTTTCAGCATCCAACCAGTTGTAGGTACTGATAAAACACCTAAGGGAGCTACCTGGCTTTGAAGCTGAGCACATGCTTTGAAGCTGAGCACATGCTTAAGTGCTTTGCTTGATGGTGGTCTTGATAATGATGCTGTGATTTCACAACACGTTGCACAGGACTAGATGCATTTCAAATTGCTTGAGTTTCAGTACCTAAGATTTCAGTAACTTTTCTTACTCAAGACAAAACCTGGGCAATATTAAGAGAGTCAAGATAATCCTAAATGCAACTAATGGTGTTGGCAACTCATGGTTTTATTCTGAGTCTCACCATCATTAGTGTTTTTCATAAAGCCCGACCACCAAGAGTTAAATAACTGATAATATCAGTTTTCATTTAAATAAACAGCAAGTTTTTAGCTTTCACAGTTGTGGAGAAAAGCCTGAAAATGTGACCTTTCCGGGCATGACACTAGAAGGCAAAGAAAAGGAAATCAAAATGTATATTAAAAAACAGGATTTGGAGGAGCTTGGCTCATAATTAAGGCCCTACTAAATTCACGGCTGTGAAAAATGCATCACGGATCATGGACTCTGGTCTCCTCTGTGAAATCTGGTCTTTGTGGACTTTTATACTATACTACAGGGTAAAAGTATATACAAAAGTACACAGTGTTTCTCAAACCGGGGTTCCTAACTCAAAAGAGGGTCGCAGGGCTATTGTGGGGGGTCACAGTATTGCCACCCTTACTTCTGTGCTGCTGCTGGCGACGGCACTGCCTTCAGAGCTAGAAACCTGGCCAGCAGCCACTGCTTTCCAGTCACCAAGCTCTGAAGGCAGTGCAGAAGTAAGGGTGACAATACCACAACCCCCCTACAATAGCCTTATGACTCCCTCTTGGGTTGGATCCCCCAGTTTGAGAAATGCTGAGTCTTCAGGGCTTTCCATGTTTATATTTTGCCGTTTTAAAATACGTATTCATGTTTTGTTACAGCACCATGACATTTAAGATTTAAATTTCTGAAAATGAAATTCAAGATGTTTAAAATGCAGTGGCTGCGAAATTTACGAAAATGGACCATGAATTTGATAGGACCCTACTCACGATTTTGAACACATAGGGATGGAATGCTGGACTAGCTAGCATGTGCTAGCTAAGCCTGACCTAAGCTCATCCACTCTTCCTGCTCAAGACAAAACCTGTGCAATGCAGAGAGTTAAAATAACCCTAAAAGGCAACTAGTTTATTTCCCCTAAATCTTCTGAACAAATGGACATTACAATATTAAATGTGACACCGGGGGAAAATTACCTGGAAAAAGAAAACCACAAATATCTGAGTCATATAGTTAGCCCAGCATTGTACATCTGCCTATAATTGCTGTAAGCAGAGGAACATCCAAAATACCAACAAGCTCAGTATCTGAAATATTAAATACTTTGTTTATTGCTCAAGGGATCTGAGAGTGGGTTAACTTCCCAATTTTTGGGGCCTTGATTCTGCCACCCTTACTCTCACAGAAAAGCACCTTACTATTCTGGTAATCCCATTGCTTTGAACGGGGCTAATCATGGAATAAGGTAATAATGTGAAGAAGGTAGCAGGCTCAGACCTTTTACAAGTTTTGATGTGCATCAGCTGTGCTGTGTGGATTTCGCTATCATGCAAACAGGACTGAACCACAATGACTTTTAGCTTTTGCTGTATTTTTGATGCCTTAGGCCAGTGGTTTTCAACCTGTGGTCTGTGGATCCCTCGGGATCTACAGACTATGTCTAAATTTTCCAAAGGGGTCCACGCCTCCATTTGAAAATTTTTTAAGGGTCTGCAAATGAAAAAAATGTTTGAAAACCGTTTGCTGTGACTAGGAAAAGTGGGTGAGTTTTATTTGGGTTTGCAGTGGTGCCAGCTCTTGTGATTTTACCATGAGTCTCACAATATTCAGTGTTTTTTATAAAGCCCCAACTCCAGGAGTTAAGTAAATACACAAAAACCTCAGCTTTCATTTAAATAAAAAGTAAATTTCTTGAATTTGTGATTGTGGGAGAAAAGCCTGAAAGTGTGACCATACCAGGTTCCAAAACCAAAAGGCAAAGAAAAGGGGAACACCAAATACATTTTTAAAACCTCTCATGATTGTTGACTCAATCGCGTTACTCAGCAGGGGTTGGCTCATGGTTTTGAACAATTGGGGATGGAGTGCCGGAGTAGTTAGCATGTATTAGCTAAGCCTAACCTAAACTCAATTACTTTTCCTCTACTACTGTGTAGTAGATCCAGATTTGAACCATTTTCTTCTCCTTTTTTCTTGGTAAAATTTACTGGTTTGATGATAAGAATCTGGAGAAAGGCCTATGGTCTGTCAACCTTTAGGGCCTAGTGCATGGTCTAGCTATCTCTTTTCTCAGGTGTTTGTCCTGGCTGAGGCTAGCTGCAGGATGGGGTACGTCAATTGCTTCAGAGGAGTCTTTCCTTCAGTTGACTTTGTTCATGATAAGTATATATTTTTTTCAAAAATATGGTGCCTGCACCCTGTGATTCAGTAAGTGTTCCCATTCTATAGATTAAAAGGCAAGTGTGACATATGTACATAATATGTAATGTGCACATAGGGCAAGACTATGGGGTGGTGTAAGGCACTCCTTTCTAGCCCTGCATTGTCAGTTACAGGGGGACAGCACACCCCAGCACAGGTGAGCAAGGAATGGGTGGAGATGAGCAGGGAATGGGTGGAGCCAAGACTCCTCCCTCACCTCCAATTTGCCAGCTCAGTGCAGCTGAGTCAATGCAAAAGGGAGAGTAATTGGCATCTGATGATGGGCCCACTTGAAGCGATGGAGAAACCAGGGAAGGTAAGGTGACTCTGAATTACAATTCTCTTCTCTGGGCTGCTCCTCAGGTGATACAGCTCTGCACCTCCCCAGCTTGTGTATATATACCATTGAAGTTGGTGGAGCTATGCTGATTTACACTAGCTGAGAATCTGGCTCCAGGTCTCAATTCAACCCATAATACGCAAAGGCAAGTTTTGTGTTAGCTGCAACCATGCTTCCTCATTTTGAGCAGTACCTTAGCCCCACTGATATATCAGTGTGAGTGAACATGGCAGAAGCTAGCCTTCAGAGACAGCAAGCAGCAGAGCAGCATGTTAGAGCCCCCTTGTGGGAATGATTAATCAGTGAGAAGAGACTCCTTTCCCCCCCTCCATTTAAATGCATTAATTAAGCTAGTTTTTGTGTAAGAAAAGTTATAGTAAAGTTACATTAGAATGCTCCCTCCCCCAGGAATAGAGAGAAAAATCTTTGTTTCCCTCTATAGATTCTGGTTGGCATGTTTTCCTCTATGAATTCAGTGGCATTATGCAAGGGGCAGATTTGATCCTTCGAGTTTTATAATGACTGGTATGCTGACTAAAACTCTTCCTTGTCATCTAAATCTCTCCTGGTTTTGGTTTGCCTTACAGATCTCTTTTGCAGGATCAAATAGCAGCCATGAAAGGACAGCAACATCATTGTTTTCTCCCTTGTTCATACGCACTTTTGTTGTTCCTCTCTCCAGTTTTCTTACAGTTAATTGGTTTAGGGAAGTTTCCTGGCATTAAAAATATGGGGCCAAATTCTATCTTTTGTTATGCTGTTGTAACCCCACTGAAGTCCCTGGGGTTGCAGCAGTGTAGCTGAGAAAAGAATTCAGCCTCACAGAGTTGAGGGCAGTGTGAGCCTAGACAAACAAATGTTGGGTGGGGGATGGAAGGAAATATTTCATTTAGAAACTTTAATGCTCGTAGGTGACAGAGAAGAAAACATTTCTGATTTTTCTCTGCATCAGTGTCAGTTCCTGAGCCCTGGAGGCTGACGTGTCAACCAACAGGAAGAGATTTTGAAGCTCTTAACAATAAAAATAGTTTTAAAAAGGCCTTGCTGGATTTCCCTCTCATAATGTAGATTTAGAGGTTGGGCTTTCCCCTGAATCATGTCATCATGAATCAGAGCGTAGACATCAGCTCCCCTGAGGAGAAGAACTACTAGCCCTGTAATCCAAATGAATGATAGATGAGGTCATCAGATCCTGAGCATCCTGGTACAATTTACACTAAAATGAAAACAGATAGTAAAAATAAATACCCTGCACAACTATGGAACAACGGGAGTAGGATATAGATTCTTTGGGGCAGGGACTATGGATCTGTGCCTTCCAGAGAGCTCAGCACATAGTGATTTCACAAATAATATCTATCTAAAACTAATAATTCACCCCAGATCAAATGGATTCTTCGTTTATAGTATATAAATGCTGTGACTGCATCTACCTTTATTTAAAGATTTTCATTTCCAATGTATATATATCTCCTTTCTGGGCCCAGGGGAAAAAAACAAACAATCCCCTGGTCTTGTTCCTTCCAACGAATGTGATTAGGTTTGGCAGAATTTGATTTTTATTTTTTATCTTTTCTATGGACAATATTGATGTTTATTTTAAGCATTTTTCTCTTTTTATTAATTTTCACAGTTGTACAAAATTATGAGGGGATTAGACAATTATTTAATGACACATTGAAATTCAAAAACAATTAAAGCTTTTTAACTTAGGTTCTGAAGCAGAATTCTTCTTTGCCTATCTGAAAATCTCTATTATTATCAATGGGAAAAAAATAATCTGTTTGTGTTTGCAGTGAAAACTACATTGAGTGACATTTAACAATAAAAATCTGGTCTTTCAAGCCTAAATATGATCGCACAGGATATAAAACAGTGGTACACTAAAGCTGACCAGTATCTGGATTTTTATTTATCCTAGTCTTGATTCTCCCTTGTCTTGTACCTTGTGAAGCCATCTGTACCTGCGCAAAGTGAGTGTAAAACACTGCCAAATTGGAATGGTGGTTTTTTACACTAATGTTGCACTGGTGTATGATGACAGGAAATGCAGAGCAGTGAAGAATGTAGCTCCTTGACTGCTCAGATTGTCTGCAATCATTCTATGTATGGAGCTCTAGATGAAGTCCTGTGGGAAACTTTCAGGATCAAGCCCAAATCTGGGAACGGGTGATAAAGGAGTGCAAACTTAATACTTTTCTTTTAATTCTCCACCATTTTCTCCAGCCAGTCTCCTCACCAAGTCACTACATCCTTTTAACTCATCCACTACTACCAAACCACTGTTGAAAGAGTGTGGGTGGGGGGTGTGTTAGCACTTGCATTGTTGCTACGCTCGTCGGTGTCTTGGAGGCTAGTGGACAGCTTTTAATTTTTAACTTTTAGTTTAACTTGGCAGGCGATTCCAAATTCCCCTATTTCCCAAAGTACTTTTTTTTTCTTTTTAATGCTGATTGTATTGCATTCAAGATAAACAAAAAGAGGAATAGTTGCAGAGAGCTGAAAAGTACCAAAGTGTTTTCTAGATGACCGAAAACTGTATTATATGGTACTAACAACTGTATTACACAAATACTGAGTTTTGTGTTTCTTCTTACAAATTAATAACTAACATAGTAAATTAAAAACCATTAATAATAAACTTGCCCTCACATCCAAATAATCTTCATGGTGAATTTAAATGCGAAATACTACTGAGACATGTTGATTGTCTTGAAGATATTGCAGGGGTATTGAATGTGAGAGTAGACAGATCTATTATCCTTGAAGGTCCCAAGATATTTATACGTACACCTAATGGTTTAGAGACCATTCTTTTGCAGTCACCAGTTGGTCATTTTTGGAAGGTTAAGGTAGGTTTAGATTTTATGTTGCTGCATCCATAATTTGGTTTTGTTGATAGTCAGTGGATTTAACAAAAATAGACATCATGTTCTGTACACTTAAGTTAATGCGAGAACATTGGTCTTGTGGGTAATTCCCAGAACGTATAATACAGAGATAAACAGCAAATCAGTTGCTAGTTTGGAACATAGAATCTCAGGGTTGGAAAGGACCTCAGGAGGTCATCTAGTCCAACCCCTGCTCAAAGGAGGACCAATCCCCAATTAAATCATCCCAGCCAGGGCTTTGTGAAGCCTGACCTTAAAAACCTCTAAGGAAGGTGTCATAAATATAAAGGGAAGGGTAAACCCCTTTGAAATCCCTCCTGGCCAGGGGAAAGCTCCTCTCACCTGTAAAGGGTTAAGAAGCTAAAGGTAACCTCGCTGGCACCTGACCAAAATGACCAATGAGGAGACAAGATACTTTCAAAAGCTGGGAGGAGGGAGAGAAACAAAGGGTCTGTGTGTCTGTCTATATGCTGGTCTTTGTCGGGGATAGACCAGGAATGGAGTCTTAGAACTTTTAGTAAGTAATCTAGCTAGGTATGTGTTAGATTATGATTTCTTTAAATGGCTGAGAAAAGAATTGTGCTGAATAGAATAACTATTTCTGCCTGTGTATCTTTTTTGTAACTTAAGGTTTTGCCTAGAGGGGTTCTCTATGTTTTTGAATCTAATTACCCTGTAAGATATCTACCATCCTGATTTTACAGGGGGGGATTGCTTCATTTCTATTTACTTCTATTTTTATTAAAAGTCTTCTTGTAAGAAACTGCATGCTTTTTCATTGTTCTCAGATCCAAGGGTTTGGGTCTGTGGTCACCTATGCAAATTGGTGAGGCTTTTTATCCAACATTTCCCAGGAAAGGGCGGGGGGGTGCAAGTGTTGGGAGGATTGTTCATTGTTCTTAAGATCCAAGGGTCTGGGTCTGTAGTCACCTAGGCAAATTGGTGAGGCTTTTTACCAAACCTTGTCCAGGAAGTGGGGTGCAAGGTTTTGGGAAGTATTTTGGGGGGAAAGACGCATCCAAACAGCTCTTCCCCAGTAACCAGTATTAGTTTGGTGGTGGTAGCGGCCAGTCCAAGGACAACGGGTAGAATATTTTGTACCTTGGGGAAGTTTTGACCTAAGCTGGTAAAGATAAGCTTAGGAGGTTTTTCATGCAGGTCCCCACATCTGTACCCTAGAGTTCAGAGTGGGGGAGGAACCTTGACAGAAGGAGATTCCACCACCTCCCTAGGTAACCCATTCCTGTGCTTCACCACCCTCCTAGTGAAAAAGTTTTCCTTAATATCCAACCTAAACCTTCACCACTGCAACTTGAGACCATTACTCCTTGTTCTGTCATCTGGTACCACTGAGAACAGTCTAGATCCATCCTCTTTGGAACCCCCTTTCAGGTAGTTGAAAGCAGCTATCAAATCCCCCCTCATTCTTCTCTTCTGCAGACTAAACAATCCCAGTTCCCTCAGCCTCTCCTCATAAGTCATGTGCTCCAGCCCCCTAAGCATTTTTGTTGACTCTTTCCAACCTATGAAATGGTCAATTAATGCCCAAAATTGGCATAGGCAATGGCAGCTCTGTAAACAGTGCAGGAGTGCAGTTGATTGATAATCATGTATGTGATATCATAAATGGGAATCGGGAGCCACTTTATTCAAAATTGAAGAAAAATCATAGAATCAGAGCAGTGTAGGACTGACCTGGAGAGGGAATGTAGTTCAGCCCTGACAGCTGTTTATTTAACCTGGTCTTAAAACCCTCCAGTGACAGGGATTCCACAACCTCCCTTGGAAGACTGTTCCAGAGCTTTACTCTCATTAGAGTCAGAAAGTTTTTCCTAGAATCCAACCTAAATCTCCCTTGCTGCAGATTAGGCCCATTAATGCTTGTGCATCTCCTTTCAGATAAGGGGTTAACCATAGGGCCCATAATCCTTTATCCCACCCTACACTAGCAGTGATTCTCTCAAAAATCAATAGGAACATGTTGGGGTCCATTTTACAGAGCCCCAGCTCCCCTGCAACTTCCATTCTGCCTAATGGGACTTGCCACATTTTGTAATAACTGCTACTGTACCTGGGTCGTCTCCTTCGTGAACTCCTGAAACAGTCACTATTGCTCCACCTGCCAGCCCCGTATAGCTTGTTGCTCAGTTTGCTAAGAGTGCCTTCAGTGTCCTCTCCATCTCTTTCTGTTGGTCTACCAGTCTTCACATTAGCTCCTTCATCTTTTCCAGATTCAGTCTGTCCTCTCACAGGCTACCTCTCAAGCTTTCCTGGTTCTGGCTGACAAATGGGTCGTGGATAAGTCCACGCTCACAAACGGGCTCTCCCCTTTCTGTCCAAGTTTTCCAAACCAAATAGATGCACCTTTTATTCCCTCCATCTTTTTCCCTCCTACCCCTGCACTCGCCTTTTCTTTTTCTTTTCTTTTTTTTTTTTTTTGACCAGGAAAATGAAAGAATAAAAACAACTTTATAATGCAATGTTTAGACTGAAATACTCAAATGTTACTTAATTTCTTTCTGGCTTTCTTTGTTAAAGGGACACCACCAAATTGAAATCTCATCAATGGGGGTGGAGGGGAATTAAAAGTAATTTGTTTTTAAGAAGCAACCCTAGTTTTTTAATTTCCTAATATTTGCATGGTTGAAGAGTTATTCAGAAATTAACAAAAATGAACACTATTTTTTTTGCATTTTCTGTATAAAAATGTCTATTTTGGTGCTAATATTTGCATATACGTAATACTGCCATCCTCAAACATTCAAAAATCACAAGTCAGGCCCCCACAAATCATTAGATTGACTTAAAATCATGAAATTTTTAAGAATAGATTTTGTATTGCTTTATTTGCCTTCTGTTTTTTGCTCGAGTCCTGAGGGTTGATGTTTTCCAGCTTTTCTTTGCAACCAGGAGGTCTAGAACCTAACGTGGCTTTTTTTGTTTTTGTTTGTTTTTTAATGAAAGCCAAAATTCTCTCAAAATCATGTTTGCAGGACTGTGTTAGACTCGGCACCATCCTGAAGGGGCTGAGTGTGTGTACCTGTGCATTGCTGATCAAAAGATTGATCCCATTCCCAGAGCATCTTGGCTGATTTGAGGCTCTTTTGTATTACTTAGACCCAGTCCATGTTGTGGGGTCCGACTGAACTGCACCATTCCAGAAGAAGCTGTAAGAGAAACTGTGCGAACAATCTCCAAGAGCTCTGAGGTGCACAGGGGAGTATATATGTTACTACATCACTGAAGGGGTTGTAATATGTTCCTTTACCTCTCGGCAAGGGCAGAGAGAAGGGATAGAAAAGATGAACACAGGAATTGTGGTTGTGTCTAGATTCTGCACATGATGGGGCTCATTTGTGCCTGTCCATCCAGCTTACCAACACAAAGGCCAGATGCTGTTTTGCCCTTGTAAAATACAATCCTACGGTATATAAGGTGAGGTATTTCCAGTAGAGATAAAGATGTATTAATGCCATCATACAAGACATTGATAAGACCACATCTGGAACACTGAGTACGGTTCTGGTCATCCATGTTCAAGAATGATGAATTCAAACTGGAACAGGTGCAGAGAAGGACTACTGGAATGATCAGGGGAATGGGAGGGCCTATCTTAGGAGAGGAGACTAAACGAGCTTGGCTTGTTTAGTCTAGCAAAACGAAGGTTGAGATGGGATATAATTGCTCTCTATAAATATTTAAGAGGGGTAAACACTAGCGAGGGAGAAGAGCTATGTAACCTAAAGGGCAATATTGGCACAAGAGCAAATCGGTATAATAAGGTTAGAAAAAGAACTAGATAAATTCATGGAGCATAGGTCCATCAATGGCTATTAGCCAGGATGGGCAGGGATGGTGTCCCTAGCCTCTGTTTGCTGGAAGCTGGGAATGGGCAACAGGGGATGGATCACTTGATCATTACCTGTTCTGTTCATTCCCTCTGGGGCACCTGGCATTGGCCACTGTCAGAAGACAGGTTACTGGGCGAAACTGACCTTTGGTCTGACCCAGTGTGGCCGTTTTTATGTTCTTAAACTGGTCATGAATAAATTTAGGCTGGAAATTAGAAGCAAGTTTCTAACCATCAGAGGAGTGAGTTCTGGAACAGCCTCTGAATAGGAGCAGTGGTGGCAAACAACCTAACTAGTTTTAAGATGGAGCTTAATAAATTTATGAACCTGATTGTAGGATGCTATAGCAGGGGACTCACTGACCTAGGAGGCCATTCCAGTTTTATGTTCGTATGTAAATGAGACTACAGTGTTCTTGGGACTCAAGCTCCCTCCTTGTTGGTCCAGTACTAAGCACACTGACATGTCTCAGTGAATAGTGTATCTATCTTCTATCTTGGGGTTTTCAATTCACTCATCATAGCACCCATTTCCACATATCTGAGTGCATAATTCATATATATTATGGGTAAAATTTCAAAAGCACCTGAGCAATTTAGAAGCCTAAATTCCACTAGAAGTCTTTGGGACTGAGGATGCTAAATGACTCAAGTGCTTTTGAAAATGGCATATTTGCACTTTTGAAAATATTACCCATTTTGTATAACAGTAGTACATTAATGCAACAAGAACTAACGCAACAAGAAACCAGGGAACAACTACAGTGCCTTTAATCCTTTCCTCTTCTATGGAATATTATAATGCATTCCACAGGTTTCCTTGGATATACAGAATTTGCGCTTACTAACGTGTGGTGTCCTCTAACCAAGTGCATAATGTAAGATAATACAATGTTAAGGAGAGAGTTTATAAGGAGCCGTCAAGGAAAGATTCAGGTAATAACTTAAAGAACTAAACAACGTCACTTTTCAGAGTTTGTCTGATTTATGACATGCTTGTTTGCCTGTGTTATCTGGAGTGGCCCCTGTACTGGGAAAGCAATCAAAGAGGCCTACGGGTGGGGTGGTGAGACCAGAGATTGTAACAGCTTCCTAGAGGGGGCTGCAGCTGCTGGATAGAAGTGCCATGCGATCAGAGCAAAGCCAGAGGGGTTGTCTGATTGTGCCGTTGCTGCTTTCAGAATCAGACTTTTCCTAAAGACGATTGGAAAGTTATCGGAACTCTGCCCCAACTCCTGTTCCCTCTCAACTTTGCTTTGGAAAATCTGGACATTCTTTCCCCACAGAAAGACTGTAGGAGATTTTTTAAAAAATTTTTTTAAAGTTAGTGGGTTTATTTCTGCTGGATTTCTTCTTCCTTTTGCCGAGTTGCTTTCCTGTAGCTGGTGTGCTTGGTGGATGAGGAAGCAGCGTGCATACTTGGGAGCTGTGCAGAAAGGTAAAGTCCAGCAATGCATCTACTCCTGATTTGAAAACATTACTCCTGTTTAATGTGATAGCATTGTAGGTGGGTATTGCACAGAGCTTTGCTTATGGCTGGGCTTGTTATAGGTAAAGTTGTGATCTCGGTCTTTTGAGAGTGATCTGTAGAACAATGTGTTGTGAAATCTAATAGTTTTCATGCTTTCTCTGTCAACTCAAGACATGCGGCTGATTTATTCATCCAGTTGAATAATGTTTTTAAGAAAGGAAATCTTTTGTGGTCATGGGATTCAGCTTTCACATGTGCAGTAAGAGGGTCAGTTCCTTTTCTAGAGGATTAAGATAGTCCACCCCCCACCCCCGCCTTTCAACTCCCCCTTCCCAGTGTAGTCATTAATCCATTGACATAAGCATGCAGTGTGTGTATGTGTATGTGTGGGTTTTATATTCTAACCACCAAAGGTTAAATCAGGGTTAAATATTTTTTTTTTTTGGCGTTTCATCTGTTTTTATATGTTTGAGTCAACTTAAATCACAGTAAAGCGGTGAGAGGAAATTAAAAAAAAATACATAGTCTAGAAGGATTTAATTGTAATCAGGACTAATAGTGCTCTCTCACTCTTTAAAGCAGTGGTTCTCAACCAGGGGTACGCGTATCCCTGGGGGTATGCAGAGGTTTTTCAGGGGGTACATCACCTCATCTAGATATTTGCCCAGTTTTACAAAAGGCTACATAAAAAGCACTAGTGAAGTGAGTAGAAACTAATGTTTCGTACAGTGACTTGTTTATACTGCTCTATATGCTGTACACTGAAATGTAAATACAATATTTATACTCCAGTTGATTTATTTTATAATTGTATGGTAAAAATAAGAAAGTAAGCAATTTGTCAGTAACAGTGTGCTGTGACACTTTTGCATTTTTATGTCTGATTTTGTAAGCAAGTTTTTTTCAAGAGAGGTGAGATTTGGGGGTACACAAGACAAATCAGACTCCTGAAAGGGGTACAGTAGTCTGGAAAGGCTGAGAGCCACTGCTTTAAAGTGTTTCTTAAGAGCCAAGGCTTTACTCTTTTCTGAGCATGTAGATCACTGGGAAAGGGGAGTACACAATGGATTTCAATGAAGTTGGGGCCAGGGGGTTATGGTGTATGGCATAAGGTTCCCCTTTATTTAATGAAGCACCTACTGATGAGATTTTGCTGAAGCATTTCCACTAGTGAAATGGTTTTCGCTGCAATGAGAAAAAAGTAAGTGTGAGGAATAAACATGCTGGCTGCTGTTTTATGTGAAAGTCCAAGGTTTGTGGTTTGGTTTTGTTCTGTTTTGTGGGAGGATAAGAAGAGCAGGGAATTTCCTTTAACATAATGGAAAATATTCAATGGTTTATATATGTGAACGCAACCCTAGTGAAGCCAGTGGAATTGTACAGGTGTAATAAAGGGCAGAATTTGGTCCAGGGTATATTTTAAATCTACATTGTTAACAATGCTGCTGGGTTGGGCAAATGAGATTTGACTCAGTCCATATTCAGGTTTCTAACAGGATGAACGTATGCATTTTGGATAAGAATGTATTCTCCAGGGGAGAGCAACATATCAATGGAGGAAAATATGATTTTTGTTCCCCGGTTAATTTCAATTGGTTAATTTCAATGTGTATGTTGGTTAAGGAGAAAAATCAGCTTTCAAACAATTATTCCCAGACTTCAGAAATTGTGACAAAACTTTCATTTACAGTTTGAACATTTGAAAGGCAAAACTGAGTCTGCAATATGTTTAACAGTTATGTGATACTTTATACACTGTACTGAACTATTGTTCTGTGTGGACACAATTAAAACGTATCAGTTGTCCAGTGCTTTAGAGAAGTCACTGGGAGTCTTTGCCCATGCGGACTACAGGATCAGGCCCAGAATCTCTTTTCTGCCTCTTGGAAACTATCTCAAATGACAGACAGCTTTAAAAATATATGTTAAGCAAGAATGTACATTAGACAGCCTTGGCTCTAAAGCCACTGTCATATGAATTGGAAGGATCTCTAGTTTACTGGAGTTTGTTTTGAGCTGTGAGAAATCATGACTCAACTCAAATATTTTATTTCAAAACCTAGGATCAGGTGATAAGTACAGCATTTTGTACCATTTTTGTTTTTTGCATTTTAACCAGTTCGTGATTTTTTTCTACTTTGAGGAGTGCCTGGAAGTGGTCATTACTTTGTAAAAGCTGTGTTTAGGTTTTACAAGCTATGAATTTTGCAACAATATGATGTAAAGGAACTGTATATAAGGAAGCATACTTTATGTGTTTATCTGAAATTTGGTAGGACACTTCTGCATATTGCTAAATACTCAGTTGTCTATGTTTGTTATATAAAAACAAAGCTGTTGCTGGAAATTAATCATAGTTATTGTATACGTCAATCTAACAGAGGGCCCATCCTGCGTCCGTTGAAACCAATGAGATTTTTGCCACTGATTTCAACTGGAGCAGTAATAGTCCCAGAATTTGGAGTCATAGAATATAGGGATATTGGTAACTGTGTTTCTAATATTACACAGCTAGAAAGGGATTGTTCGTTTCAAAAAGAAATTAATTAAATTTAATAGCTAATGCTTTGCGGAATGCTTATTAACTCCTTGATTGCTTAGGTAAATGTGCTCAATAATCAACATCTCATTTCCAAGGATTTCCCACAGGTTAAATTCTAGCACATTCAAGTTTCCTAATACATATGCATATGCCACAAAGAACAATTATTTAAACATATAGTGGCCCCAAACAATTCAGACATTACAGTTTCCAAGTTAATCTGAACTACCTACATGCAGTTCATACATTTCCTGTTATCTTTCACAACTAAATGTTTCGGGATTTTTTTTTTTTTTTTTACTCAGAAACTGGGTACTCATAATCTGACCTATTTTTGCGATCATTTTGGTGAGGTGTATTGTTAGGACATGGATGAAACTCAAAGTTCTGGGTTCTTTTTCTAATGCTGTTTTACAAGCTTGCTGAGTGATTTCAGGCAGTTCTTCAACCCTTGGGCTTTATATCAAAATTTAATGCCTCTCTGAAAGATCTGGGCTAGTTCAGCCACAAGCTGTTGGGCTATGCAGGTATCACTTTGAGATTCTGTATTATGCAGGAGTTAAGACTAGATAATCATAATGGTCTCTCCTGGTCTTAAAAATCTACAAAAGTCCCTTCATCTCTATGTGTTCGAGTTTCCTCATTTGTAAAATGGGGCTACTAATAGTCACGTCGCAAGGTTGTTGTGAGATATTCATTATTATAGAATTCTTCTGAGATCATTGAATTTGCCAATGTATTTCTTTGTGGTTTTGAATCATAAATGCTTACATGCTCTTTTAAAAACAAAAACAGTGACAATAACCAAATTAATGAGCAATCCTACAATTATTTTTAAAAGTCTTAAAAAATGTATTAAAAATTTAGAAACATATAATTTTGTCCTTTTAAAGACTTTTACATAGATAGATCTGGTCTTATTGGAAAACCCGGGAAGTAGGTGGGCGCAAGCCCACCCACTGCTAAAGGCCCCTCCCCCAGCCTAGCGGGAGGGACCACTGGACCCAGGGACCAACTGATTACGGGGGACAACTAATGAAAAACAGGGACTGGAGTGCTTTGTTTCAGGGCTTGTACTCCAGTACAAGTACTTTCAGTACTCCATTTCTTACTCAGTCAAAACTGCTGTTGACTTCAGTGGGAGTTTTGCCCGAGTAACAATTGCAGAATCAAGAAGTCAGTCAATTGTGGGCTTGAAGAATCCCTTCATCCCCTTTTACAGCCTTGAAAAGAGGGATGGGCCTGAACCAAAACATTTAGTCCATGCACTCTGATGTTAGGTGGACAGATGGAGACAGATCTTGATTTTATTGATTGTTCCATCTCTACTGGAGATTCTTGGAGTAGATCCTGTCTTAAAGGTGATTGCAGGTGAGAGGATGAAGCAATTGACACTTCAACTTTGCAAATCTACAGAAAGTTTGGTATTGTTATTTGGAATCAGGACTGACACAGCTTCAGTATTGCTATTTTGGAGAACACCAGTTTGCCCTGTTCTGATGTTGTGAAGAGGGTGATGTACTCCAGGGACAGGTTTTATGTAGATATAGCTTTGGTACATTTTTTTCCCCCAGAGAGCTTGAAGTATACCTAAATTGTTACAGCAGTTGACTGGAATTCCTGGCCACTAGTTTCTGTCCCTAATTCTCACACTGACTCATTGGGTAACCTGGGGCAGGGCTCTCTTACCATTTCTGTGAAACTCAACTGTTAAGTGAGTATGATAATACTTACCTATCTCACAGGGCTGCTGTGAAGTGCTTTGAGATTCTTAGATGGCACTATGATCCCACTCCTTTCTGTTGGGGACATCAGGCCTAAATGGCACTGTGGCCAATTGGCCTGAATTAATGAATAAGGCCTGCTTGGCAGCCGGGGAGGGAGGGCAGGAACAGAGGAGCCTATACAAATGAAGTTGCGCCCTGCTCATATCACTCTGGAGTGTGTGTTGCCTGTGGAGGGAAGGGCACATGGTGACCATAGTCCCTATTCTGTTGCCTATTGAGGGTCAGTTTATCCTCCTCAGAAATTGCCTTCATACAGCCTGTTGTGTCCATGGATTAGGATTTGTTCTTAAGTAAATGCAGGTGTTTAACAGTAAACTATTTTATTGAAGAAAGCAAGCACTGTATCTTGGCCATGTCAAGGCTTTTAAAGAAAGCTTTGGCCAGCAGCCTTCCCTAAGTGAGGCCTGCTCTTTGCTAAAAGAGTGAAAAGAGTTGCAAAAAGGCAGCATGGAGGATGATTGTTCACAGCTGGGGATGAAGGACCTCATGCCCTGCTCCCTTTACCATTCCACAGGAACACACCAGGTGTGTACTTTATTTGTATCCATTTTGGCCTTTAAAATAAATCTTGTAGTCTCTCCAGAGTGTGGACTTCCAGGATAAACACAATGTGTTATGCTTGGTAAAGGAGGCTGTCAGGGTTCCTTCCCCACTCTCTGAACTCTAAGGTACAGATGTGGGGACCTGCATGAAAGACCCCCTAAGCTTATTCTTACCAGCTTAGGTTAAAAACTTCCCCAAGGCATAAATTTTGCCTTATCATTGAACAGTACGCTGCCACCACCAAGCATTTTAAACGAAGAACAGGGAAAGAGCCCACTTGGAGATGTGTTTCCCCAAAATATCCCCCCAACCCCTACACCCCCTTTCTTGGGGAAGGCTTGATAATAATCCTCACCAATTTGTACAGGTGAACACAGATGCAAACCCTTGGATCTTGAGAAACAATGAAAAATCTTTCAGGTTCTTAAAAAAAGAATTTTAATTAAAGAAAAGGTAAAAGAATCATCTCTGTAAAATCAGGATGGAAAATACTTTACAGGGTATTCAGATTCAAAGCACAGAGGATCCCCCTCTGTGGGAAACCTTAAAATTACAGAAAAGAGGAATAAACCTCCCTCTTAACACAGGGAAAATTCACATAAAACAAAAGATAACTAATCCGCTTTGCCTGGCTTACCTATACTGGTTGCAATATTGGAAACTTGGATTAGGATGGGTTGGAGAAGATGGATTTTTGTCTGCCTCCTCTCAGTCCCAAGAGAGAACAAACACGTAAACGAAGAGCAGAAACAAAAGCCTTTCCTCCCCGAAGATTTGAAAGTATCTTGTTCCCTTATTGGTCCTTTGGGTCAAGTGCTAGCCAGGATACCTGAGCTTCTTAACCCTTTACAGGTAACAGGCTGTTGCCTCTGGCCAGGATGGATTTTATAGCACTGTAGACAGAAAGGTGGTTACCCTTCCCTTTATATTTATGACAGAGGCTAAATATGGCTCAGATTATCTTTATGGCAGATTAGGAGAGTCTAAAATGATAATAAGTGACATGGTAATGGATTTATATGTCTAAAGTGCATTTTTTTCCTGCTTGCCAATCCATCTCCTTTGTTTATGTATTTCACAATGTAATTATGCTCTCAAGGTTGCTAATTTTGTGCATAGTTTAAAAATATGACCATAGCTGAACTGGAACACTCAGGACTCTGGGGTTAGTGGTAGAGGCTTGCTTCTCTGTTCTTAATATAGTAAAACAGAATTTCCATACCCTGCAGGGTCCACTGTAGTGATCTCTTGTTGATATGAAATTAGCATTGCCTTTCCTCACAGGGACCGTGTCTTCACCATTCTTTTCTGACCCTGCTGCTATCTGATTACCCATAGGGTACAGACCTATGTGATAACAGGACTAAGGTAATGAATTGCTTGAGGCTTGAGGTGACAGATTGATTTGCAGTGATAATCTAATAGACAGGTGTGTTGACGCAGCCTGTTTCCAGTCCACCTCCACTGGAAAAGATCTGAGGAATTAAGCAGCATCAGAGACAGAGGAAGGGAGGATGCTATTAAGGTTGAGTGTTTGTCTTTCTAGTTCTTTAAGTTACATGGACACTCTGTTAGCTTGGGGGCAGCAAAAAGCGGAAGTTTAATCCATTTAGGAATGTATTTCTCTGCGGTCTTGGGAGGGAGCGAGAGAGAAACCAGTATTGTTTGGAGAGCAGAGCATTGCAGTGGGATCACATTCAGGGTACTTACTCCAGGGCTCTGCCTTGCTGTTTAATCCATCATTGCTGCATTGAGATACTAGCAGACAAAGATGGGTGTGGTGCCCACTAACCCATGCTGAGGAAACCAAAAGAAGGTGTATGATTTGAGGGTATGTTCTTTGCCACGCTGGTTGAATGGATCTTGCACAATGAAAACGGAGGGAGTGGGACTTTCATAAAAACATGCCTAGAGGGTCATTTGGTTTTATTTTAATGTTAAAGGTTTGATTGTGTTTCGAGAGTGTGGTTTTAATTTGGATAAACAGTTCAGTCTGTAAATCACGTGTTGGACTATTGATATAATTGAGCATTTAGCTCTTGCTGCTCTTCTCTTGTACATGAAAAGCCTTAAACTATGTGTTAAATTTCCATCTGACACACTTACCCTCAGAATATTTAAGCCTGTATGTTCGATGCACTAAAATTTTGTTGGCTGTACACATAAGATAGAACCCACAGATTCAAGAAGAGCGATATTTGCAAGTATATTGTTTGGGAAGCTAAAATTGCTTGGTTTTCCTCTCCCCTGCATCTTTCCACCCTACTCCATCCCAGCCAAATATAATAAAATACATTAAAAAGTTAAAAAATAATGTTCTGGCCAGATTCCAATTTGGGTAATTATGTTCTCTCCACCAAGACGTCCCCTGCAGTTTCTGTTGGGTATGGTAGTATCCTCTTCCTGTCCTAAACTGTTGCACAGTATTGCTCTGTCCAGTAGTGTAAAAAACAAAACAAAACAACAACTGAAAAACCAGCCAAATTCCACCCCAGAAGTGGCTGCCATTTCAGCTGTGGGCAAAGGCCAAGATCTTCAAAAGTATTTAGGCAACTAACTCCCTAACTCGACTTTGAAGATCTGGGCCAAAGTGACTGCTGGGTCCAAACTTAGTCTCTGTTCAACTCCTGTTGAGTCAATTGGAAATTTTACCTAAGTAAGGGCTGCTGGGTGAGTCCATAAAAATGTAGCCTGAAATATAATTTGTCATTACTTCAGATGAAATGTATTAGACAGATGGAACATCAATAGTAATAATAATAAATATGTCTATAGAACCTTTAAATTGAGGGCATTAAATAATTTTGGTAAAAAGTATTGGTGCTCCATTTTACAGAAGGGGTACACAGCGATTAAAATCCTTGTAAAAGATCACACAGCAGGTCACGGGCAATCAAATCCAAGCATAAAATCTGGAAATTGTGGCTCCTTGTGCTCTAGTGATTAGTCCAGGGAACATCTCATTCAAATTTAGTTAGGTTTGCAATCTCCAACACTATTATCATGATAAAATATTTTTGTTTAAATAGGGCGGAAATATTACCTCTGTAGGTAAAACTCTGTTTAAATTAAATGAGTATCATTATAGTCATTTCAGTAAATACCACACTAATTACAGTGCAATATTTTAAATAGAAATGCTATTTTGAAAGATGGAAAGTCTTCCTTACTACAACAGTAAAACTCTGCAGCTGCATGTTGTTCTCTGTTGTGGTCCAAAAAGGTGAGGTTTACATGGCTTATGGGATTTCTTATTCATCAGTTGCAAAACCTCATTAAAAGATAACAGCAATTTGATTTTGTTGTCTACAGATGGACACCAGACTTAGGAGTTGGTCTACAGTCAGTACTTTCATAGATTCTAGGGCTTGGAGGCAGTATCATGATCACCTTTTCTGACCTCCTTCATGATATAGGCCATTGAAAATCACCCAGTAATTTCTATATAAGCCCATAACTTCTATAGCATATCTTCTAGAAAAATATCCCGTCTTGATGTAAAGACTAATTATGGACCTAATCCAGTAAGGCGCTCTTAAGCGTGCATGCATGCAAGTAATCCTGCTGAACTGGGAACTGTTTATGCTTAAAGTTACATAAGTGCTTAAGTATTGTGCTGAATTGGGCCCATATTTATTTACAGAAAATGGGTAATTTAGAGTAATATATTTAAAAACAAAATTGGGGGGGTTATGTTATAAATATACAGCAAACACACTTGGTTGTGGAAAATTGTGAAAATTCCACTTATCTGCCCACTGCTTGAAAATTTCCAGATGCCTTAAAAGTGCTCAGATTTATTACCTGAGTACAGGACTTTATTGATAGTTTTTGACCTGAAGTATTTTTAATAATATGAAATTATTATGTTTAGCAAGTGGAAAAAATCACTGGCTAGGCAGATGGCCAAGAAGGATTACAAACACTAATGTTACTATTTATTTATATTGCAATTTATACATAATATAAAGATCAACGGGAAATTTACTAATTGTGCCACAGCTCGTCTTTGTGAACACATGTCCCAGTTACGGCTACCCTCATTTTCCCTCCCCTGTTCCCTCCATTGTTTTTATTTTCCGCTTGTTGCATCTCGTTTGAAACTAGATCATAAGATCTTCCAGGAAGAGAGTCTCTCCTGCTGTGTGTTTGTACAGAACTCTGCGTAATGGGGACCCAATCTAGCTAAGGCCTCTGGAGGATGCTACCATAATACTAATAAAAATAATGAATAATTTCTCACTGTGCTGGGTGCTGTACAGACATAAAGAGCTAGACTGTTTGCAGCCCTTGCTTGGCCATGGAGGACTGGATGAGATGCTTCCTATACATGCTTGCCTAAGGGTGATATGCAGTAACAGATGCTGTGCTTTGCTACCCCGTGGCTGAAAGGGGGCAGGAGGGTAGAAGGTGGTGGTACAACGGATGGAGCAGAGTGTCAAGAGGGATTGGGCCTACTAGAGACACAAACTCTTCACTTGCCTTTTTTAGGGTTGTGCAGCCCTGCACTGTCCATATACTAGGCTGAACTTAAAAACCACAGTCTAGCCCAAAGCAAGAAACAGTCCCCACCCCCAAGAGTTTAAAAACTAGATTATAAAGTGCAAAGCTGTGTATAATAACATGGTTAAATTCACCCTGATACAGATGGACAACACAGGCTTATGCAGCAATTTAAATTCTCAAAATAGAGCATAAGTGGGAGTTAAGAGGCTCGGGGCATAGGCCTTATGCTTGTACCTGGATGTGAATTTCACCCCGGTAGCAGAGGCTGTTTGAGGGAAACACAAGATTACATGAATCAGCTGTGTGTGTACAGGTTACTTGTATGTTTCACACCCTTAAATAAAGAATAAGGGGATAGCAGCAGCTTGTTACAGGACATTTACTTAATAGTTAAGATGCTGAATAGCTAATGAGAGCCCAAACCGTGTCTCAAATAGTGTGGGTACTGAACACCCACCACCATCGGGAACACAATTCCCCCTCCCAAACAAACACATTATTTTTAACTTAACTGTTACATCTCAACCTCTCCAGGACCTCTGCAATACCAATGGAATTTGTTTCAAATTGTTGGCTTTTTTGGCCTGGTGGTGAGTATGTTGCTCTACAGTATCGCATAACACAAGGCCATCCTAGAACAGCTTCTGCCTAAACTTCAGTAACAGACTGTTCCTTCTGGGTTTGAAGAATGAGATGTTACCTCATTTTAATACGTAAACACAAATCCAGATTCTGTGGATAGGAAGTGTGACCTGGCTAGCTCCACAGTTATGTTTGTTGATTCATTGATGGAAGATTAAAATCATGCTTGAAAAAGACTCCAAAAATGTTCCCTTTTAACGTGAGCTACCTGCAGCTACTATTTTAAATGTAAATATTTCATAGTATTTTAGGGCCAATTATGTGCATGTTCTCTCCTGCTGGTAATTCTGTGAATTGTCATAAGTCCCGTGGCTTTGGAATTGTTTTCATTTTCCTGATCATGTGACTTTAATGTGATCTGAGAAACGAAAGTGCTGGTGACTTCTGGCCTGATTCTGCAATCCTTACTTGGGCCAATCTCTCATTGACTCCAGTGGAAGTCTTGGCTGAGTAAGAACTGCAAGATCAAGCTCTTAGGTCTTAAGTAATAGACTGACATACTTTCAAGTAGTAGACTTAGATTAGTATAACTAAATCAAAGCACTGAGATTGGAAAGGTTGAGTAGCTATGTGTGTCTCATTTAATTAGATTTCTTTTTTTTAAGGCCCTGGTCTCCTCAGTTCTTTCTTACTCAGGAAAAACTCTGAATAAATATTCACTTCTAAAATTAGAAGCATGTAAACTTTGCTGATCTCGCTGAGCTGTTGTTGCTTTTTGACTGTGATCCCTGGAAAGGTGATGCCATGTCCTTCAGGTGTCGATTACACACCTATTTATTATCTACACATGCCGCCTCCATCCATAAATAAAACAGGTGAGCAAATATTGGCAGATCACCCACACCCTCTGGGCATGCTATGCCTGTTGAAAGAAATGTCTGACTTTAAGAAACACTATGATGTTCATTTTAAAAAGCTCTCTATTCTGTATTTGTTATCAGGCTGCAGGTGTTCCTTTTCAGCAGATAATCCAGTGGCATCACTCCAGCCTTGTATCCAGCTGTTTCACTTTATTCCAAAGGCCCTCCTGTCTTCTATAATATTTCTACTGAAACTAAGATCCCTCTTTTGTGTTATGTCTTTTTCTCTCTCCTGTCTGTACCATAACTATTAAAAAAAATTGTTGTGCAACCTTTCTTTCACTCCTTTGTGTATATGTTATCTACCTGAAGCCTGATTGTATGACCGTGTTTACTTGCATGAGTAGACTCATTGACCTGACTCTCAGATTTAGCTTAGTCTTTCTTGATTAAATGGCACAGGCAGTTCAAAATGCTTTTCAGTGGGAAACAAGGGAATAGTTTGAATACTGAGCTCTCCAAGCCTTTGACAAACACATTTGTGATAGAAATGTAACTTTCAGCCTTTCTGAACGTTAATGGTATTAATAAAGGCTGATTTTTAGAGGTGGAAGGGTACAGACTGTACCACAGAAATATCATGAGTCCGAGGCGGTATTTATATGAAAGAATTGAACTGGTAGGATCGCGGTCGTGGAGGCTCAAACAGTGCAGTATGCCCATTCTAGTCATCCTGTTTCTTTTGGTCACAGTTTTGCCCACACCGTTACTTACACTGTAGAACATAATTACACTTGCACCTTTATCAGACTGCCTTATCTTGCAGTTCCTATCAGTGCTCCTTGAAGCAGTGGCTTGTGGGAGATTTTGAAAGGCCTTCTGGGAGCCCAGTTGAATGGTGTGTGTGATGAGATCAAGCTCGTTAATTCCATGGGAAACTCATATAAGTCCCCTGTGGCCATTTTCTTACAATTATCCAAAACCTCGGCCCCCTCACCCTCTCCCCCAACTTTCCCTGCAACTGACAAATTATTTCTCTGGAGTTCGCAAGTCACAGGAGCTTCAAGCACATTTATAAGCTTTGCGGCCATTTTAAAAAGTATTTTCCCCCCTAGTGGAGGCAGAGGCTGAACAGGTGAGCTGATGCCTTATTAGGGTCCCGAAATTCCCAAATGTAATGTGGTCCTTGTGGAGTGATAGCATTGCCTCCCTATGTGAGAATGCAATACCTTCAGGCACTGTTGAATTTTTGTCATTTCATATGCTGGAGTTGGGTAGAGTGCTGTGAAGCGTGCTCCCTTTATAGACTGAAATATAGGCCCAGATTCTCAATCCTGGTGTCGTGCAAAAGCCTCAGAAGACTGGAGAGGACATGAACATGCCAGAAACCAGGCTGAGGCTGGGAAAACCATTGAAGGCTAGAGAGATGCTGGGATCTATAGCACATTATGCGTCAAGAGTAGCTTCAGATCTACAAGCAGGTTAAGGTTGGGAAAGTTTTGGGTGGCTGGAGAGAGAACATGGGAGATGTGAGGCAGCAATAAAGGCTAAAGAAGCCATGTAGAATAGCAGATGAACTGAGTTTGGAAAAGAATCAGAAGACTGGAGAAAGGCTATGGCCAGAAGTGGATAAGAGGATTTCTGGGTAAATATTTGATGAGGATAGCATAAAATGAGGGAGGCTATCAATTGAGTTTCAGTGTTGCTAGATTAAGCAGGGGTTTACAGCACAGTAGATTATTGATGGGAAAGATTGGTAACCGTGATTTTGGTTGTTTTTTCGCCCCCAGGCCGCTTGAAACTCATAAGGGGCCACATTTTCTGATGTGTCTTTATCCTACAGTTCTGCAAGGGTGTGATGTACTATTTCATTTTCTTGGGGAAGAACCTTTTAAAATGAACACCCTGCTTTTTGTAACAAGCTCTCTGAGGAGCGGAGAGCAGAATTCCGAGTGTATGAGCATGTTTGGCATCTTGGGAACACGCAGAAAGAGGAAAAACCTAAATGTGCTGAGGGTGCCTTATTTCTGTGAATCGGGAATAATTCTGCTGAAGGCAAATGGGGTTATACTGGTGCAAAACTAGTGCAAATGAGATCACGAACAGCCCATAGTGTATGTTTTTTTCTACTTACTGATGAGGGTAAGAGAGCAAAGGCAAACTTGCTTGTTTAAAGATATTCCTATTATGATAACTGCATTTGGAAAAAGTTTGGATGCTGGAGTTTTGAGTCTTGTAGATTAATTATTTTTCTTGGTGGTGTGAGCAGGCATGATTATCAACCATTTATGGTCTGAAAAAATCCTGCAGCTGTAAATTATTTGATGATAGTTTGTGTAATATATATTAACTTTTACTTGTATCTGGCTTACTTGTTCTGCAGATAGCTTTTCCACAACTCAGTTACCCTCTTCCCTGAACTTGAGACCACGCACCAGTATTTTAGCATTGATGCACACCTGGTATCTGCTGCAGTTTTCCATATGAGATCATTTAGTTTTGCTTCTGTTTTGGTTATTACACCCGTGCCTCTTAAGTGCCATCCTTGCTGACCTGCTTCATTATCACTGTAAGTGTATGAAAACCATATAAGTCCTCTGATAAGCTAAATGTTTTAAATGCTTCATTCCACCCACCCGATTTATCCAGGGCTTTGGCACAACTGCAGCCCTGCAGAGAGGGCAGATTGGGGTCACACAGGGATTGCTTTTCCTGCAGCCTTTGCCCGTTTGACAACATGAGGCACAAAAGTAAGAGAAAGGAGGAGCGCTTCAGTGGAAATGGAGAGAAGGGTGAGAACAGAAGCTACGTTCTCCCATTCAGTGAGAGAGAAAGAGAGAAACCAGAATTCGCATCCTATGGAGTGAGCTGTAGCTCATGAAAGCTTATGCTCAAATAAATTTGTTAGTCTCTAAGGTGCCACAAGTCCTCCTGTTCTTTTTGCAGAATTCACACAGTTTCCCAGAAGCTGGAGAGGGGCTTCGGGGGACCCCTTCCTTTCAGGTTTGAGACCAGCAAGTCATCCCCGTGAATCCTGCTGCTTGAATCCCTCCATTTCCTTCATCCTGCATCAGGCTTCAAACACCTTATCCTCATGCCAAGCCTCTGCCCCGCACTGCTGCTCATGCTGTCAGCGTAGTCATCTGCGACTAAACACATGCCTCTGCTGTACTATTTGCCAGCTCTTAAGGAACCCTGTGATGAATCATTTCCTCCAAAAATGTGAAATATGTTGAATAAATTATGTATTTCATATTATTATCAAACATGGATATTGCAGTATTGTTTAGAGGTGTTAGCTAGGTCTTGGCCCCATTGTGCAGTACAAATGTAGTAAATGGCAGTCCCTGCACTAAATCTTACCATCTAAAAGACCAGAGTTTTTATGTCCAGTAATGACCTCTGGAGACTGTAAGTACTGAGCATTGGTTCCGAATAAGAATGGCTGAGATGTCTGTTCAGGTTTAAGTTTCAGATAATGGTTTGGAATAGTAAGTGATATGAAGCTAAAGAAACACATTACCAGAAGGAAATATCAGATAATAGAAGGCATTTATGATTGTTGGCTTTGAATGGTTCGTGCTTTCCTGGGGAATCATGACATTTCATATAAACATTCAGGGGATCTATGTTACACTTGAAGCATACACTTCTAATGAAACTCTGTATTCCCACTGATGCTGGAATTCACAAAGTGTAATTATCCTGCTTGTTAGACACCTTGGTTAAATTGAGCTAGCAGAACCTATGTAGAGTGTATGCTCTCAATGACCATACTTTCTTTTAAAGGATTGTAGTAGATTTTTAAAAGAAACTGTTGTAAAGCATATTTTTAATCCGATGTTTGAGGCAGTGTTGAGTAGTGCTCAGAGCACAGGCCTGAAAGTCAAGAGAACTAGATTTCCTTCCTACTGATTCTGTATGTAACTGCGAGCAAAACATTTAGGTTCTCCATGCCTCAGTATCTCCTCCAGTAATATCCACCTTTGTAAAACGATTTCAGAAATTCAGATGAGAGCAACACAGTTTTGCAAATTATTTTATTATTATATGTTGTAATATTTCATTATATTCCTATACATCCTGGAATATATTTATTTTCCTTAGCTGTCTCATAACTTCTTCAGTTACAGGTACTTTTCTCAATTATTTGCACAGGAGGGTTCTGCCTGATTAGCATTTAGAGTATAGTAGGTTTATTCTTCAGCCGTTGAACTCACTTTCTTTGTCTTTGGCTCATTCATGTGGGTACCATTACAGTTGTTTGAAGCAAATCCCTGATGACTTGCTGGTGTGTTGACCTGTACAGCTGCAGAGGGAAGAACTTTTCGAAAGAAATGATACTGTTTAAGCAGATAGAATGTCTTGCTTCCTTGTACTTCAGCGGTGGGAGAAATGAAGGGCATGTCCTGAGCAAATCGTAGTTTTCTTTAGTACTGTAAGTAGCGCTGACAATTCTCAGGGCAAAAGTAATGAAAGACTGAAACATTTGTTCCTTAATATTGTGATTTTTTTTTATTACCCTAGTTACAGAATTTGAATCCAGCTTTCATACACCCTAAAGTTCAGATATTCAGATGTTGATACCTCTAGATACCTACCTCTAGTTGATATGTTGCATGTCCAAAATTTTCTTCCTCCGTGTGGCAGTTCTTCCATACTGCTATGGGGATGGAGTAAAGTGGGAAAACTCCCTCCCTCACTTGAATGAATTCTCTGAACCCTCAGAGAACACTTTAGTGGCCTAAAGGTGCAGAGTTTCCAGGTTGCTTTAACTATGTTTGAACAGCTTGCAGCAGGAGAAAAGGTGTTCACTGAAAAAAAATAGGAGAGGAAAAGTGAAAATACTAATTGCCAAAAACAACATAGAAGTTCTATGAAATTCGAGTGAAAGAAGGCGCGAGAACTTTTTTGTAATACTTTCAACCTGTATGAGAGCTTCAATATAAAATTCCAGGCGAACGTAGCTTTTGAGGCCCTTTGGGATCGTAGAACATCATGATGACTGCCTGTACTGCTGTGTTTGTGTTTCTTGGAGATTAAGAGCTGGCAAATATGAATGACATATCTTTTTACGAGCATTTTATTTTGTGTGAAACCCCATCTTCCCTGAAGGGAAGCAAGCTTTTCTTACTTGTTTTAAAGTTTTGCAAGTAATTGGCTTATTCCTATGTTTAGAGAGAACTGTTTGTAACAAGCTGTTTATTTGGGTCTTTGTTAGTGAGGCTACTCTAAGAATAAAGTGCTAATCAATGAGCATAAGAATATTTGGCTGATGATGACATTTTACGGTTAATGACATAGGTGTTGCTGAACTGGGGGTCATGATTTTCTTGAATACAAATAAGAAGCAACAAATATAATAAAATATGATATTTGGATAGTAACACAGGCTGTTCTTGTGAGATAGCAACCCAGATATTAACAACTTCTGGGGAATGGCAACATTTATCTGGGAACCAATCCTGTCCCATTGATTTTTTAATCGTAATGGGATTTGGATAGTGGTAACAGCATGCCGGTTATTAGCAACAATTTTTGGAAGAAAGGTTCTACCTGAAGGCAGGTTTGCAAGGCTGCAGCCCTAGAAGAAAATGGTGAGGGGTGCTGAGCACCCCGTGCAGGCAGGTTTGTGTAGCTGCACCCAGGGAAGAAAGTGCTGGCACCTGTCTTGGTTTATGACCAAGTGCAGCCCCTCCCTGCAGCTGGTGGTCAGCCCATCCCAGTGCTTCCTTCTGGGGCTGCAGCCCTGCAAACTGGCCTGTGTGCAGGGACTTGCACAGGAGGTAAGGGGTGGCGAGATGGGAGGGGAGGCTGTGGTGGGCTACAGGAAAGGAAGCACTGGGATGTGCTGAGCCCTAATGCTTGGAGAGGTTATTGTGAGCCCCCAGCGACCCTGCTCCCAGTGGAAAGCCCTGGCATCCAGGCTGCATCCTCCCTGCAGGCAGATTTGCAAGGCTGCAGCCAGGGAAGGCATGTCTCAGCACTTCCTTCCCTGTCTGCCGCTTCTCAAACCTGCCTTCCTCCTATTAGCAACTGCCAGATAACAGCAGCTTTTTGCTGGTATCCGAGCCGAGGGGCTGCTAATAAACAGAATCCACTGTAAACTGTTCCTTTTTTTTACAACATTCAGATGGTTTAGATCTTGTGTGCTTCTTATTTTAACGTTTCGATCTAACTCTGGTGTTTATGAATAGTTCTGAATTATGGAACATACTTAGGACTCTGAAATGGACGTATAAGCCAAGTCATTACCATCTGATAGCTCTTCAGTGGCCTATATGAAAGAAGTTCATGGCCTTCATCCAGTTCCTAATAAACTTTTGTCCTTCTTGCCAAAAGCACTATGAAAATAGGCTCTAACTGCTGCTCTTGATGGTGTTATCGTATCAACATAAGCAAAAGGCTATGTCAGGGTTTAGTGGGGGAGGTTGGCACTCCTGGTATGGATGCGTTACCTGTATTGTGAACAAATAAAGGTCTCCAGAGTTGTTTAAGTGGATGCCAAACATAGCAATACTAAAATGGAGTGCTGATGATTGAAATAGTGTTTATCCTGACCACTGCTGTTTTAAAGAACTTTATTTATTTACCAGAGATGGGGGAGGGAGGGAGGAAGGGAGAAATACTGGAAATGTAATGAGAGAACCTCAAAAACCGCAATTTTTTGCAGTTCCTTCCAAATTTTCAAAATTAGTTCAATTGTATCAAAATTGTGTGATGATTAGCCTATTTTCACTCAAAAATAAGCCAGTTGTTGAATATAAAAATTTTTGAAAGCGGAAATATGTTTTGGATAAAGATAAATTCATTTTAAAAAAAAAACTTGTATTTTAGTTTGTACAGTGCAGACCAATTGGGGCCCCAATCTTAGTTTGATCTCTGGACACTACTTTCATACAAATTATTGTTAGTAGTAGTAAAGATTGTAAACGGAAGACATTTTTCTCCTTCTCAGTCCTCAGACTCTCAGTAGCATGCTGACACTGAAATGTAGAAGGGATGCTGCTGCTGGCTCGTCACTGGCCTTCATGGTGTGTTATCACAGTGGCTGCCCTTAGTGCCAACATTTGGGGGCACCAAATCTTGGTGTTTTTGTTTATTTGCTTGTACCTTTTGGGTGGGGAGGGAGCACCGAAAAAGTTTTCCATCCTGGATAGGATAGTTTTGGCTGGACGTATTCCTGGAGGTTTCATCGCATGACATAATCTTTAATTAAAGATTAATCTTTAATTCCTGGAGACTCCAGGACAATGCAGGAGGGCTGGCAACCCTAGTCCTGGAGTCACAACATCTAGATCTGGCCCTGTTGTCGCCAGCTACTAAATGTACATTATGGGTTTGTTCCTGCTTCCGCTGAGGTCAATGGGAGTTTTGATGTTGACTTCAGTGCGAGGAGAATTGGGCAGTTTGTGGGAACAGCAAAAACTTGCCTACCCCTATTTTTGAAGAATGTTGTGTTTGGTCCATGGCTTAAAAGAACAGATACATCTTTCAACCCACCCTCCAAATCATAATTACCACTATATTAGTCCACTCCATTTGCAGAGAAAGCAGTGCAAGGCTTATGCAACATTCAGGTTCTGCTTAAACCCTCAACATAGGGCCTAAATGGTGTATAGGTTTTAAGCTGGTCTTTTCTGCCCAGGAGTAAATTTCTCACTGAACATAGATATTAAGTCTACACATCATACTGGCTGGCTATTTTTTTCTTTTTACCCCTTACGTTTTTGCCCTCATCAAATTCACCCATTTTATTGACATCTGTAAAAAGGGTTCCACTTTTTGCATTTTGTGTTCCAGAGGTTGCAAAACATTTTACTCATCCGTCTTCTCTGAATTCTGGAAGAATGTTCACGTTGCAACCAGAGTGTGATCTGTCCTGTGATGAAGAAAGCCTTTCTATCATGGAAACACCATTCCCAACAGAAACCTGCAATGAATCTTTTTCTGACAAAACATGGCATCGTGGCTGATAGACAATAAGTATGAAATCAGCCCTCTGCTGCATTGTGTGTTTGGGGACTGTGTGGGAGAAAAAACATATTCTTTTACAGAAAGAAGAGGGTGTGGTATATTAGGGAATATCATATTTGTACAAAAAAGCTGGGCACATTCTTTGAGCTTGGCTTTCTGCTCTTGAGGGTGGGGGAAACACAGTGAGAGAAAAACATTCCTGGAGGGGATTAATTTTGAGGTGACTCAAATAGACACTTTGATCCCTTCCATCTGCAGGTGGCATGTTTTAACTTGTTAATATATGGATAGCAAATTCCCTTTTGCCTTTTATGTTTGGAAAATTGCTCATAGCCCACACATGGCTATGTAATTGGGAGAGATTGTTCATTCTTGCCTGCAGGAAGGCATTTCTCTGTCTGCTGAGCTTGAGTTCCAAAGCAGAGAAGAAAATGCTGTCAGAGAAAGAGCAGCAGAATTCCTGGTCTGGCCATGGGTTCACTATAAAATGGCCATTGAAAGATGTTCATTGCATTCAGGGTGCTATGTGTTCTGTGGTATGTGGGACATCGATTCTGCAGTAAGCCCCTCCCCTCTAGCTCCCAACTGAAACTGGTGCAGTATTCTATATAATAGTAACATTTTGATAGCTTTGAGTACATTCGGACAGGTGTTTTTTCAATGAATTATATGCACAGAAAATAAAATGATTTATATCTTGTGTTATTTAGCTTGGTTTTAAACTCAGTGCAAGTCTCAATTGTGGAGTGGTTTTCTTTTTTTCTTTTTTTCTTTTTTTTTTTTTGCAGTACAAATAATAATGAGAATACATATTGCATTGAAAAATGATGTAAGATTGCATGGGAGTTCCTGTGAGATGCTTTGAAGTCACTGAATGCTCAGCATCTCTGAGAATCAGTCATTTAATTTAGGTGCCTAACTTTAGGTACTTACCTTTGAAATATTTAGCTTAAACCCACCTGTGTCTCAATTTCTTCATTTGGTCTTTTAAGGGTTTTGAAATTTGTGGATGACAAGCATATTATATTCCTCTTCCTCCAAACGGGTTGTGTGTCAAGCAGGTGTTTGAACCAGAATTGACTAAGATTATCCGAAGAAACAGGTAGAGCTCCTTGAATGATGGAATTTCTTGGCTTTGGAATTTACCATAGTATTGTGCTTCAGAATTTGTATCATACAGGCATGTTAGTAGCTATCAGGTACTGAAGATTTTGATTGATATTTTTTCTTAGTGGTTCCTTCAGAAAGGCTTAGCTGTGTGCATTATTTTCTATATCTCGAAATTATGTTCATGTACAACATGCCACAATGGAAAATTGGTAAGCCTGTTTATTTACTGTATGTTAAACTATGGACATTTGATGCTGAAGATGTTAAACAGCAGAATTTAATGACTGGCACTCCACATTTCTGTTACCCTAACTGATTCCAGAACAGGTTGTCAGGAAGAAATTAAAGTACCTCAGTTTTTAAAATGAGTAAGTTTTCTTTTACTGTGGTCTCAGTCAAATACTTTCTGTGTTGCTTATAAATTTCAGCTGTGCTGGTTGAGGGGCTTTTGTTTTGAATGTTGCAACTATCTCTTTGGGTATTAAAGGTCCCTTAGAACTTTTAATGAGCATTGCTGTGCTAGGCCAAGTATCCTGGCCATATTCCAGCATGAATAATTTCATTCTAGCTATCTCAACACCCCCTGTAGTTTTACTCAGATACGGCATTGTTCCCTTCCCCCTCTACTAAAAGCAGGTGTGGAGAGTTGCTGGTTCAATATGGCTACCAGATTTGCACTTCACGTTATACATCTGTGGGTGGGATGAACTGATTTCTGTAGAACATTGACTTTATTTCAGAAGAAAAAGAAGATAATGGTGGGTGCTCTGCCAGGGTGTGGTGCACATGGGCACAAGGAAACATCCATCCTCCAAGCCATTTTAAGAGAGAGACTCACTACAGATGTTTAACCCATGCTACCACAGTGTGGCTGTTTGTCACCCTCTAGTGGATGAACCTCTGATAGAGGTTTATGAGTCAGCTATTGCTTCTGAATATTGGACCTGGTTCCTTTACCCAAGTACTAGAGGTTCGTGCTTTTCAACCTGGAGATGCTGGGTCATTCCCCATAGATGGCTTGGCATCATTATAAAATGTTGGGAACCACTGATTTAATGAGTTACAAGGGATAATTATTATTTATTTAACTTGCATTAATATGTTCTGTGGGACTTGGCAATTGCTGCTCTGTACTCACACGGTAGATGTTGACAGCTGAAGAAAGTCCAATGGGCTAAGAGAAGTCATACATACCTTGCTTAATTATTCTATAAAACACTTACTGATTGATATGAAGCTGAAATACAACTGTATATTTTCAGCTTTTGTGGGTTTTTTAAAGGACACGTGTAGGCTTTATTGCATTCTTTACAGGTAAAAGGACTTGGCTCCCAACATTTCCCTTTCAGTGATGCTTGGGCTGCTGAAGATTCATATGAAGCAATTATTAAAAACAATAACAATAAAACTCTATTAGAGGGCTAGGTTATCAGCTGCTCCCTTTCAACTTGTGTCTGCAAAAATGCCTGTTTTCTCATACATGTTCCACAGATTTGTTAAGGTATTTAGGCATTGCTGGGTTCAACATAGCAGCATCCTAAGTGAGTTAGGATCCTAAGTCTCATTTTCAAAAGTGGCATAGGCATTTAGGAGCCTAAATCCCATTGACTGTCAAAATATGGGCCATAACCACCTGTATCTACTAAAGTGGGGTTTGTGAGAACAAATTTACAACCGATGTAAATATATGATTCTTATAATGCAAAACCAAATACACATCCTCCTGAGATGACATATGTATGGCACTTACCTTCTCTTAGAAAAAGTAAATTGTTGGATTTAAACAGGTTGAGAGTGTAGAAAATTATAACATTAGGTTAGATGACAAGTAAACCTTGCATAGATTATATGGCAAGATGCTGACTGTAAAATTAGTTTTTAAAGGCATCCAGATATAGTATAAACTATGGCTACAATAAATAACATGAAATAGAAAGACAGGAGTAAATTATAGGGTAATGTTTACAAAAGGAATAGTCCTGCTAAGGGGAAATTGTCCGTGAAAAATGCGTAAGGTATCTTGCTCGCATAAGATCAGAATTACTGAAGAAGATAGGTTCCAAGAGTCAAAGCCTTGTTCACATAAATAGTTGCAGTGTACTCAGTGGGACATCTCACGTAAGAAAAATGAGCAGGATCTGACCCATTGCCATTTAAAAGACTCATAATTTCTGACCAAAGATATGGGACAGTTGAACACAGGCAAGAGCTGATAAAGAGCAGAGTAATAGCTAATACCTCTTAATACTCTGTAAGCCCTTATTTAGGAATGATTGTTTTATATTGACTATGAGCCATGGTATGTCATAACGACACTTTAGCTTAATCTTAAAACAAGCCAGCAATCGTTTGCACATGCAACGAGGATGAATGTGCATGCAGAGCTTCAGTGCCTATTTTTGTAAATTTGGCTGTAAAGGACATCTATCATATATGTTTGTTGAGTTGTAGCCATGTTGGTTCCAGGATATCAGAAAGACAAGGTGGGTGAGGTAATATCTTTTATTGGACCAACTTCTGTTGGTGAGAGAGACGAGCATTCGGTCTAACACAGAGGTCTTCTCCAATGTGTAAGGATGTAGATTATTACATATAGGGTGGGAACAATTAATGAGACTGTATTAAAAACAGTATGAGACTTCCAAAAAACCTCTTGTGCTTATTGCCTTGCTAATGAAGCAACCCATTTTTGATCAAATGTATGGGATCAAAATTTCTGTATAAACACACCAAAATAAATCTGCAAAGAGAGAATTTTCTAGGAAGTTACACTTTGGTAAAGGCGCCAAAGACACAAGTAAAAATAGAAACTGAAAACTGTAATTAATAATATCTGCCAGAAGCCTTTCTGATGCAGCAAGGATTTTTCCAGAGCACGTTAGCCGGTATTGTGAGAGACAGTTTGGGGAGACTGCGTGGGGCTTACTTAAGGTATACCTATATGGCTGTCAAGGGGTTAAATATTATTTCTTAAATGCCGTGTAGTAATGAATAGAAGGAAAGCTTTCCTAATTGTAGTGAAGTATTTTTGGAATTTGCCCAGTCAGTTGGTAATATTTCACTAATTAAAGGAACCCTTTGTTTAAACCAGGCTGACAAGAGTTCGTCTGGAGGATTGGCTGTTGGACAAGCTGAGGTATGTTCTTAGCAAATCAACCCATTTTATGAAATGACCTTTCTGAAGTAATGCTTTTAACTTAGAAGAAGGTAATCACATCTGTGAATTCCTTATGGTTTCTGTGCTGCTGTGGGTTGCAGGCTGTAAAATGTTTCACTCTATTTTACTGCCCCTGAGTCCTGTGTGTAATGAAAATGAACCAAATAAAAGAAATATAGGCGCAAGTATCTTTATGACTGGAAGGTATGTAGAGTGATTGGATAGCAAAATGCATGGATTGTAAATGTTTGCAGAGGGAATGTTTGCAAGCTGGATGGGCAGGGCATATATTGGTTTCCTACTGAGACCAAAATGACTATGCCCATCTGGAACACTCACGTCCTAGGGGGCCATGTACAATGTGGCTGTGGTTTGGTGAACAAAGGTCACCCCATGCCAGACTAGCTCCATGCTTGGGAACTGTGGATCTTTTTTGAGGGAACTACATTCATTTGCAGAGATAGTTTGGGGCAATGTAAATAAAATTAAAAATTGTAAAAGCTTTATACTGCTGATTAATGGTAATATACAGAATTAAAGGCTGCTATATATTAATGCTATTTTCTAAACTTTAGACATAAACATGCTTGAAGAAATACATGCAGTATCATATATACCATTGACACAGTGTGGTATATTTGCTTAATTCAGTTGTTTACTTTGTTCAGTGGGTTCCTGCTTGTGAAGAATCCCAGTTTGCAAGATCAAGGAAAGAATAAAACTGCTGACTGATTTCTCGTTTCTGTCCAAAATACTTTGTATACTTTTTTCCTGCCAATGCATACAGCTGACTCAGTGTTTCTCTTAACAACTTATTAGGTCATGACTTAGTAGCTTTCTCTTGTAACCTTTTTTCTTCGTTACAGAGATAGGGTCAAGAGTTGGGAAGGCAATTTTTTTTATTGCCAGTAATAGCATTTTAACAATTATATATCAGTTTCCATCTCCAAAACATTTAAAAAATATCAGTTAATTAATCCTCAGCAGCCTTATGAGATGGGGAAATACACTGGACACAATTCAAAAGTTCATTCTTGTTTTGAGGTATTACTAATTCCAGCAATATTTCTGACATTTAACAAGGAATGCTGCTGGAACCATGAACCCAACTCTGAAACTGAAATGAAATTTGGAGTGCACCCATTCTAAGCACATCAATGTGCAATCTAAGCCAACTCTCATAATTTTATTGTGACTTTCACATTATGTCCTTCTTTCTTTTTTCTTTCTTTTTTGAAGTAAGTTTCTAGCCCTCAGGGTTGTGGAGGCAGTCATGACTCCTAACAATTCAAAACCCAGAACCCAAAATGTAGCATTCTTTAAAATCTCATGATTTTTAAGCCAATCTCCTTATTTTTGGGGGGCCTAATTTCATCATGGCATCTGAATGTAGAAGACTGAGGGGAGACATTTTTTCTCCAGAGATCTTAATAAATAGCAAAAGTTTCCTCTCCATTTACCTTGCTATTTGATATTTGTCAGGTCTCCAGGCTGGACTATATAAAACATTAGATCAGCAGTTCTCAAACTGTGGGTCGGGACGCCAAAGTGGGTTGCAAACCTGTTTTAATGGGGTCACAGGGCTGGCATTAGACTTGCTGGGGCCCTGGGCCAAAGCATGATTCCCATGGCCCAGCGCTGAAGCCAAAGCCCAAGCTCCACCACCTGGAGCAGCGGGACTCGGTGAACTCAGGCTTCGGTCCCCCTTCCTGGGGCTGTGTAGTAGTTTTTGTTGTCAGACGGGAGTCACGGTGCAATGAAGTTTGAGGACCCCTGCATTAGATCAACCCAGGCATTTAATCATTTAAGAAACTATTTGATTTGCAGCAACTTGGTTGTAAGTATTTTGGGCTTCCTTGGAATCAGAGGAGGCAATGTATGCTGGGACATCTTTGGCTTGAGAGAACCTCGGAGCATGTTTAATTCCAACAGAGATGCTACTCAGTGCCCAAGATGAAGAGTTCCAGAGCTGAGACCTTCTATTTTCATAATGTGACCCCATCAAAAGTAGTTGGTTTTGATGGGGGAGAACGAGCAACAGTCTATGGAGCATGTTGGTAGGTAGCATGAAAAAGTTGGGTTATAAAGAGTTTTTTGGGGTTGAAAAAAGATGGAATTGGGGACCCTGTGGGGGAAGTAGTCGTGTGTTGCACAGGGAGGAGGAGTTGGAAGTCTCAGGAATGGAAGGATGAAGTGAGGAGGAAACGGAAGGATCTGGTTGGGTTGGGAAGGAGGAAGGTGAGAGGAAGAAGGAGAAAGCAAAGAGACCTTGAACTTCCATAGTCCCTTTGATCCTAGAATTTCAGCACTTAACAAACATTAATTCATCCTCACAACAGTCCCTGTGAAGTAGCTGAGTATGATTATTCATTTGACAGAAGGGGAAACTGAGACACAGTTTGTTTCAGTTTTTTTCCTTTTTAATTATCTGAAAAAAAAGTTGCATTTCATGTGTTTGTGGCGTGATTTTTTCACACCAAATATGTGCTCAGTTGGTAAACAGATGTTTTTTTCCTAACCCTTCCGATTCTACCTGTGATCTGAAAGTAAGATTTCAGGATAAAACCCTCAGGGATTTTCTTTCTGACTTGTGCATCATCACCAGCAAGCTGGGTCCAGCTGAGGTGTATAGGTATAGTTAGAATGAAGTTAAGTTACACGACTCTGTAATCTGAGTTAAACGTGCTGCATTTGAAAATGTGCAGCAAATTTGATCTGTTTCTTCAGTGCTGAGTTTAATGAAGTTAAATTCTGGATTTACACTGATGGGCGGAGTGTGAACTGCTGGCTGGGGGGAGGCTAGCTCCCAGTCCCGCATCTTCTGCCTGAGGCATGCCCCCCCAAAAGGGCTGGAGCCCAGAGCCCCCCCACCGCGGCTGCTGGCCTCCGCCCCAGGCTAGCGCCCCCATCCCTGGAGCGCCGGGAGTGCGGGCGCTGCGGCCACAGCCCCCTCAGCCACGGAGCATCGGGCGGGAAGACGGCGTGGCCGAAGGCTCCTCAGCCCCAGAGTGGCTGGGAGGGCGGGTGGCACAGCCCCAGCACTGGCAGGTCGGGCGGCATGGCCCCAAAACCCCCAGCCCCGGAGTGCCAGCAGTCAGAGGCGGCGCAGCCTGGAGACACAGAGCGGGAAGCAGGAGGGGGAGTCTGGGGGCAGAGCATGGGCGAGGCACACTTCTGGTTGTTTGGGGAGGTACTGCCTTCCCCAGCCTATGATACCTGCTGCCCATGTTTACATTGATGAAACTCATGGGAGACTTTGGCTCTTAGTTAATAAGTGTGTTGATGATGGGCAGTCCAGAATAGAATCCAGCTCTCCTGTAGCTGTGTTGGCTTCACAGAGATAACAGAAGCTAATTAAGTATTTAAAATCATCTTTTTGTCACAAAGTGAGCAGGTGTGGTTGACAACAAGCAGGGAGCAGATTGGTTGAGTAAGGAGGTGCTATTTTCATGTAATCTCTTTTCTGAAAATAATCACAGTTTAACACACTTGCCCGGGTCACACAGAGCAAGGGATGTATCGACAGAGCAAGGGATGTATAATCATTTTATACATCGTGTCTGATTTCTGTTTCCAGAAATGCATTAGACCCTTGGCTTAAGCATGAAGATCACATTCAACTCTCTTGCATTATCTTGACTCATTCAAAAAGCTGGCAGGGAAGGACTCAAGTGTGTAGGCCTCAGGCTAGTAGAAGCTGTTGCTTTCGTGGATGAGTTGGAGCAGACAGCCCCAATTATCAGCATTCTCTGCTAGTCAGCCAGAGAACAGATTTGATGTCATCTGTGAAGACAGCTGTTTTTCTGCCTCCTCTGCTAGAGGAAAGGGGTAGGAAGGGAGTGGCTATTAATAAGGGAGGTGGAGTTCATTATGAGAGAAGAGGGAAGGCATTATCCCACCTCTCCAATATACTTAGTGACTTTTGTAAATGGATATTATTAAGGGTGGCAAGGAGGCAACTGAGTGTGATTCAAAAAAACCTGTTTCAAACAATCCAAGGGTTTTGGCTATAAAAAGTTGATGATGAATAGAACTAAATACAATTTGATGGCTGTCCTGATGCAGACATGTTGTTTACTATAACTCAGCATGCTTCACCAATCAATTATCTAATCCCCTGGGAGTACAGAGAAAGCATTAGATCATATACCTCAGCTGAACATTATCTAATGCATTAAATTTAGTATGAGAGCCCTCTGCAGCTTAAAGGCAGAAGCTGAATTCTCACATGACCAGGGCTCAGCCTTGCTCATGCTTCACTATAGTCATGTTCCACTGAAACAGCTTGGGCTACGCTGCTCTGCCATGAGGATGCCACTGCCAGGGCCTGAACAGCTTGTGCTAATTCTGCCAGTGTTCAAATGGCAGGGATGCTAGACCTACTAATCTGAGAAAAGGAAGGAACACAGAGATCAGAATAAGAGGCTTCTTTTCCTGGCTGTTGCAGTGCATGGCAAGTCTGCTGCCACCAAGCTAATACTGATCCCCTGCGAACATTTTAAAAATTGATGCAAGTTGTAGCGATTTTGTTGGAAAAACAATATTTTGAACCATAAACACTTGGTTTTGTCATTTTGTGTGTTTATGGATTTCAGTAGAAATGTAACACCACCTGGTGCCCAGTTCCACAGTCCTTGCTTGTTCGAAATTCTCACTGAGGTCATTGGGAGTGTTTTGGATAGCATGGACTCTATATCATGGAATTCGGTCCCTGGTTAATAACAGCAGGAGAACACAACTGTGTATGTACGAATGCTCTCTGCTCCAATAAACCATGTCACCGTTTAATAAATGTTTTGTGGGGTATGTCCTCAGGGTGGAGGGATGGCTAATCTCATAATATGAGAGAAAAAGGAATAGGTGATGCATTAAAAAAAATTGTTGTTTGCAAAGCAGAATGTTGTTGATCAACATGCTCTCACAGGTTCATTTTAAAAGACCACACAGAAAAACCGGGAAAAAATACAAAGATAAATAGATTGCCACAAATCCTCCAGTGACCAGTGAGAAGAATGTGATTGTCTTCTAGGATAGAATTGGTAACTCTGCACTGTAGATTCGGGAATGGCACTAAAGTTAACTTCTAAGGGAGACATGAATATATGATAATGGAATAGTTTTGTTTGACCTGATTTATCTATAATGATTGGGGCTTGAAGTGACATTTGCAAGGGAATAACAATGAAAACCCAGTTGCTAAATACACCATTTCTTGCTTGGGCATTATGAGATTAGAGATTTTTTGAGCCAAGATACAACTTCATTTTCTCAACGTAGCAAAAAATGTGCACACTATTTTTTCATGGCCTGGTTTTTCCCAGTTAGTGTCGAAATAAACATTTAAATAGAGAATAAATCCTGAGTACCCCGTTCAGTGAGATTCAGTAAAGGAATAGACATTTATATCAATTAAAATAAAAATATAGTAATAAATTAATTAAGGTTGCTTCCATTAGTATATTTCATAAAATAGTAAATTTCAGAAACAAGGAAGTAAATAAATTTAAGAACATATACTTCCTATTAATATATTAAAGTTGTAAAATTCCAGTCACACAAATTTTTCAATATAGTTTCATATGCAAATTGCTATCACTAATAGCCTCGTAATCCATACAAAGAATTTGCATTTAACTACAGCTGCTTATGTAGTGAATTCCAAGTTTTTGGGGTGTAATATCTTTTTAAAGCATATTTCTTCCAGTCCCAGCCATACACAGGGGAATGGACTGGCAGAGAAAGCAGCATGGTGAACAAGTTCAGATGGTACATGTTGGGTCACAGACATTGGCATCCTGAACTTATCTCTAGAAAGGAAGGATTTGTCCCTCTGATATAGATTATCGTTCACTGCAGTGTATCCTAAATACGAAGGAGCAAATATTTAAAACGCGTTATTGTCCCTTTCAGATTATAATTCAGCCCCACCTCTGAGATTTCTGATAAAGTTGATATTTCATCTGAAGTCCTGTTTTCCACTATTTCTGTTGTTGATCACATGAAGGCATAGACGTGCCAGTGGCAGGTAGTATATCACTACTTCCATGGATTTTTAAAAGTTCTACTGTTGTTCTCAAGAGTGATGAGGAAAAACAGCCATCCATTGATTTGTATTATCTTTGATGATCAGCTTTGAAAAGGGCTACAATATTTTGTGAACCAAATTTAGAATCTAGCATGCATTTTTCTCACCATTGCTTTATCAGGGATACTACTGAACAACTTATTTCTATGGCAAGGTTAGATTCACCATTTTCATTCAGCTGGTCACACACAAGTTAGAAAGTCTGTAATATGTTCAGATTTAGTTATTTTCCCTCTCTTCCTTTGCAGAAGAATTTGTAGGTTTCTTTCTGTTCATTGGGACTATCCCAGTGTAGGTCTTATTACACTTTCTGATTAATTGAGTTCTCTGCTCTGTTTGGCTGGTTGTAAATATGATCACACAGGCCCTGAAAATAAAGAAAATCAAGATTTTATTTTTATTTCCTTAAGAACAAAAGTGGTCTGTATTTTTTATTGTGTCTCCTACCCTTGTAATGAAGCTCTGTTTAATGGAATGGTTTTTATCTTTAAAAACTACAGGGCTTTTAGAATTCACTGAAGGACACAGATGAAGAAAAATATGGTCTTTGATCCTAAGAGTGGTGTTAGCTTCCTAGAACCGCCTTTAGGGAACGTTAACCCTGCAGACCCAGAGGATAAAAAGCTTTAACAAGCATGTAAAAAGCATTTTGAAATGGGCTAATTCTGTAAGGGAGATGTACTTAAAGTATTTTGATGGCTTGATTAGTTTTGAAATTGCCCAAAGTTTTGCAGGAGCTTTTCAGGTCATGCAGGAAGAAAAATAAAATCCTTTAACTACTGTTTGTGATTCAAAGAATGTGTGAACAGTTTTGGTGAGGTTGTTAGCTAGGCCCTGGTCTACACTAGAGTTAGGTTGACATAAAGTTTATGTTGACCTAATTCTGCAAGTGTCTACACTAAAATGTCACTCCTGCCAATGTAACTCGCCCACTACACCAGCTTAATAACTCTACCTAAATGAGAGGTGTAGAGTCAGCGTCTATGAAGTTTGGTCAGCACAGTGTCAGTGTAGGCCAGTGGTTCCCAAACTTGTTCCTCTGCTTGTGCAGGGAAAGCCCCTGGCGGACCGGGCCGGTTTGTCTACTTGCCGCGTCCACAGGTTCGGCCGATCGCGGCTCCCAGTGGCCGCGGTTTGCAGCTCCAGGCCAATGGGAGCTGCTGGAAGTGGCGCGGGCCGAGGGACTTGTTCTGCCGCTTCCAGCAGCTCCCATTGGCCTGGAGCAGTGAACCGTGGCCACTGGGAGCCGCGATCGGCTGAACCTGCAGACGTGGCAAGTAAACAAACCGGCCCGGCCCGCCAGGGGCTTTCCCCGCACAAGCGGCGGAACAAGTTTGGGAACCACTGGTGTAGACACTGTGTTGTTTACATCAACTGTTGTTGCCTTTCAGAAGCAATCCCACAATGGCCACATTGACAGTTAAATCTGTGCAAGTGCTCCTGGTGAGGACACACATGGCCCACACGAGGTGCATAATGTGGACATGCAAAAGCTGTTTAATTACTGCAGCAGCTGTAAGTTGACGTAACTTGGGTTGACATAATTTTGTACTGTAGACATACCCTAGGAGAGTGGCATTTCCATGCAGTATACTTTTTTTGGCTACATATTTTGACTGGAGGGCTTGAGCCAGAGGCTGTAAGACTAATAATGGGAACTACATGTGAATGTTGAAAGGAGACTCTTTCATCCCTCTTATAATGACTTTGCTTCATAAAAGAGCATAGTACCTGATTCTGCTTGAATAAAGCCTGCGAGAGCTTTGCCATTGATTTCAGTGGAGCAGAATGTATGCTCACATGCTCAGGGTCTAAGTGATGGCCATATGTGGGATTGGAAAGGAATCTTCCCCTTGATCAGATTGGCAGAGACCTGGGGGATTATTCACCTTCCCCTGCAGTGTGTGCGTGCGGGTCACTTGCTGGGATTATCTGGGTACCTCTCACTAACTCACTCACATCAGGGCTCCAGGGTGGTAGGTGCTGGACATACACATAAAAAAAGAGGGTATGCAACAAAGAGTTGATAATGTAGCTAGACGAAGGTGGGGAGAAAGTATGATACATTGGCTTTTCTTCTATTACTAGTCAACATTCACTTTTTAAGAAAGAATACATTTCTGTTAGAGTTCCCTTCTCTTTTAAAAACTTGTTATGAAATGAATACCACATATTTTATGTCAGCAATGTTTTTGTGTACAAACGAGCAAAAGAAATAAAAGTCAGAGTTAGGCTGCAAATTTTATTCACACAGGTATACACACATAGGGAAGACACACGCCTGCCTCCCTACACAAAGACACACAGTATCTTACATACATACAAGGCATGCATGCACATACTTTCCTACACAGAGACACTTTTTCATACTCTTTTCCAGGGGCTGCCTAAATCACCCAGCCGGGAAGGGAGGAGCATGGGTTGGATGGGAAAAGATGGGGTGTGGTGTGGAGGAGAGAGGATGGGGAGGGAAAGGGGCCAAGGACAAGAGCAGGGAGGCGGTGAGAGAGGGCAGTGAAGGAGAGACGGGAGTAGGGGGGATATGTGGGGGGATGCAGGGGGAGGCAGAAGGCTACAGCTGTATGTGGATGTGGGGGCACAGGAGTGTACAGGGATATAACGGGAGCACAGCAGTGTATGGAGGTGAATGGGGTGCAGGGGTGAGGGATTTGGGGGTGGTGGCTCTGGGAGGTGGAGAGGATGGGTGGGAGAGCACTGTAAGGGGTACAGGGCCAGGACGGATAGTTGCGGGGGGCAGAACGGGATGGGACAGGGGATGGATGCAGTCAGGGGGATGGGGGGACAGGGGTGGGACGGGGAGGGTTACAGTGAGGGGGATGGGTGTGCAGCCCCATTCCCAGCACTCGGACACGGAGATACACAGACCTCCAACGCCTGGGTGCCAGCGATGGGGCGACAGACCACAGTTCGCAGCAGGGCCACGTGCCACAGCTCGAGCCCAGCCACATGAGGAGCGTGAGGAGAAGAGGGCCGGGCAGCAGCGGGAGAGGCACACGCCACATGACCCCTCAACAGCCACCTGCTGAGCACTTGCCAGTCGTGCTATTTCCTTCCCTGCCCAACCAATGGGAGCTGCATCTGCAGGGGGCGGGGAACAGAATGCGGACCACCCCCCCCCCCCCCCCCGCGGCAGCCCCTAAGGCCAGGAGCCAGACATGCCAGCTGCTTCCCGGGAGCCATGCAGCGCGGCAGCTAGCAGGGAGCCTGACAGCCCCGCTGCATGGTGCCGCAAACCGAACAGTCAGTGGCCTGGTCAGCAGTGCTGACCGGTGCCAACAGGATCCCTTTTCGACCAGACACCTGTCACCCTATGCGCAGGTCTTGCACTGGTTCTCTGTGGAGAGAAGAGCTTCATCCCATTTAAATGTGTTCTGGGCAGGGGCGCTGGAACAGGGGGACCAGGAGAATATGCACTCCCACTTTTTAGTGGCCATAAGGGGGAGTGATGGGAGGAGGGAGCAGAGAGGAGCGGTGGGGGGCACCTGATTTTGAAACTGCCCTAGACCTGACATAAGTTAAAGCAGCCTAGAGGCTGCTCTAATTTACAACAACTGACTGGAGTTCCTAGGAGGTTATAAGCCATCTGAGAATTGCTGTAAAGGAACAAACCCTGCACTTCATCCCTGCAATCTCACTTTGTCATGCTTCCTCTCTCTGCTAGTGCTCCCTATGCCAGGGGAGACTGGCACAGGAGTTGGCTCTGCTGGCTTTAGACTAGTTGAGAATTCCCTCCAGCTGTGTTAACTGTCCAGCTGTACTGAGTTATGCCCTCTTTGCACTGCTCGGGGGGGCACAAAAGGGCTGGGAATCTGGCCCAGAATATTTAGAATCCATTTATACTTCCCAGCATCTAGTGAACCATTGAGAAATTGCTGTGGCAAAACTGATGCCTTTACCAGAGTCCACCCTTATCGGGCATTCTCCTGTCTTAAGAGATGTCCTTGAAGTACTGAGTGCAGTTCTGCTCCACCATTATTAGATCACCACTATTCTTAAGCAACTCTCCATTGTGGTCTCTAGAGTGGTCACTGAAGACAGGTTTTCACTGGATAGGAAAAGCACTGAGAAGGTAGCGTCTGATTCAAGGCAAATATTTCCATGATTTATGAACTTTCAATGTGTACTTTTCATTAGTCATAGAGCTGACGGGTGCACTTCATGTACAGAGCACAGGACCAGAGAGCAAATGCTGTTTACTAAGCTTTTATGCCTATGCGTTTTTGATATTTCTCCTCTATTTCATCCTTGGGGGGTAGGGGGAATGAGGTGAAAAGATGCACTCAGAGCAACAAGATAGCAATATTCAGAACCTCTCCCACAAACTTGTCCCAGAAAAATTAGTTTCATATGTAATAAACATAGTGTGCTACATCTGTCCCAAGGAGGAGTGCTGGATTGAATATGACTCCAGGTGCGAAACAGCTTCATAACTGGTGAGACTGCTAAAATGCTTAATCAGAGTTTTTTGGTTGGAGGCTCCCATTTCTCCATGATTAGTTTACTAATGTGCCTCCTCAGCCCCCTCAGCTGTTGACTTGGTCCATTGCTCTGGCACAGAGCTGCTGCAGTTCTCCTTGTATCAATTCATTTTCTCTTTCTTTCTCTCTGTTCTCCCTCTCCCCCTTCCTCCGCCCACACCCTCGCTTTTTCTTGTCTGGGTGTGCAGCTTAATATAAGAGGCATCCATTGGTGGCTTTGTGGTAGTGAACCCCCTGAGTCGCTGCACTGTGTCATGGGAGCGCAGAAGAGAAAGTAGGGCTGGAAGGTTTCTGCATAATCCTGACCCGCCCCTGCTATCCCCGTCACCCCACATTAGCTGTTTCCGTGATCAGCTTCATTAAGGACTATCAATGGTGGAGGGAGGAAATATGCATGAATCTAAATATAGCCAGAGAAGCACATGCTTTGCCTGTTTGGTATTTTAATGCAGCTGTGAGAATACATCTACAGTGGTCCAAGGTGGATTAAGGATTCTAGATGCAGAAGGATTATAATAAAAGAATCAAAACTCTGATCATTTAAAGTGTAATCACGTGTGCGTATGTGGATTTTGGCTTTCTAATGTCTGTCAATACGTTTCTTAGAAAATGAAATTAAAGATGAAACTCAGTCTGCTGTAGTCAGGCTCAATCTCATTTTTCTAATATTTCTAAAATTCTGGATGCATGCATAGCATCTCACTAACTTTAAAAAAAAATAGTTCTCTTCTTATATGTGCAGGATTTCAGCCTTTGAGATGACAAAGCTAGTTCATTAAACAAAGAAATGTAAGCTTGTGACAACGAGTTTTCATGACACACTTTGCCCTTTGACTCTTTTCAGGCACTTCTTGTGCATCTGACTCACATGGAACAAGTGCCAGTTTGATGACGATGAGATAGAGAGAAAGATTTTTCCAGTATCTGGAATAATGATGACTCTCCTGGGCCTTTTTTAATACAAGCCCATGTATTTTCTAGAACATGAGGATTTGCAAAATAAAAATCTGAGGGGGTTGATGAAACAAAAGCTGTGGCCTACAATATGAACAGCTAATAGTATTTTATATTGACAAAGGGAACAGTGAAACATATGCGAATATTCACTCTTGCTAGCTTGGGGAAGAATAAATTACATCCCTCTGAGTCAGCTGTTTCCTGGGGGAGCTTCATCTCAAGTACAGAAGATGGACCCTTGTGACTTGGCAAAGGGAGGGCAACTTGAATTTCCACAGGGGCACAAGAGGTTGCCCAGGAAATGCTTGAATCAGCATGAATCTGTCTGCCCTGCTCACTGCCTCTGCTCAGACAGTGCCACCCCACCCACCTACCCACATGTATGGCTACCAGCTTTCATGAGAAGAAGGATTTGAAACTGGGTCAGGGTCCAGGAAGCTAGGGAGAACTTGGATTATCATATGTGCTACATTTAAAACTCGCTGTGTCCAAGCTTTTTCTAGTTGGAGATCAAAGTTTTTCACTCTCTTGTAAAATAAGGCATTATTTCAGATACTGGAAAACAGACAGGAGCAAAACTGTCAAGTCAAGTGTAAAAGTCTAATTTAAGCAGGTCAAAAAAAAATTTGAAGAGCGACTTGCAACAGACACAAAAACTAAGTGCATCAGCCCGCCAAACAATCAGTGGGGCAACTGAACAATCAGGATGCTAAAGGAGCACTCAAGGAAGATAAGGCATTGCAGAGAAGCTAAATGAATGGTCAGCATCAGCCTGCACTGCAGATGTGAAGGAGATTCACAAAGAGGAGCCATTCTTTTTAGGTGACAAATCAGAGGAACTGTCCTGGATTGAGGTGTCAGTAGAGAAGGCTTTGAAACAAACTGATACATTAAACAGTAATAAGTCACCAGGACCAGATGGTATTCACCCAAGAGTTCTGAAAGAACTCAAAGATAAAATTGCAGAACTACTAACTGTGCTATGTAACCTATCCGATGAAATCAATAGGCAGCAAGTTTAAAACAAAGAAAAGGAAGTATTTCTTCACATAATGCACAGTCAATCTGTGGAACTCATTGCCAGGGGACGTTGTGAAGGCTAAAAGTATAACTGGGTTCAAAAAAAGAATTAAATAAGTTCATGGAGGACAGATTCATTATTGGCTGTTAGCCAAGATGGTCAGGGATGCAACCCCATGGTCTGGGTGTCCCTAAACCTCTAACCGCCAGATGCTGGGCCTGGATGACAGGGGATGAATCACTCGATAAATTGACCTCTTCTGTTCATTCCCTCTGAAGAATCTTGCATTGGCCATGATCAGAAGATAGGATACTGGGCTAGCTGGACAATTAGTCTGACTCAGTATGGCCAACTCCTAAACTGTTAAGTAAACTTATTTGTAAGTTTCCAAAACATTCCAGCTGTGCACTTAGAATAGGTGCCACTCTAAATTTGGTGAGGGTACACATTGGTGTTGATGCTCAACAAAGGGATTTAATCCCTAGTATAATTGCAAAGCTCAGTGTCAACCATAACTGTGAGGCACTTCAATTGGGAGGTTATGTATTTTCGTGAATAGGGTATTGGACTGAAAGTCAGGTGACCTGGGTTCTGTTCCTAGTTTTGCCACTGACCCACCACTGTCTTTTCTACTTAGATTGTAAGCTCTTTCTGGCAGGGACTTTTTGTTCTATGTTTTGTACAGCACCCAGCATAGTGGGGTCTTGGTCCTTGACTAGGGGTTCTAAATATAATTGAAATAATAATAATAAAGAGTGTGGGATCCTCTATTATTTTTAAAAAATAAGATGTTTTCTCATGTGGTTTAAATAATAGCTTCTCAAAGCAGCTTTTCACTGGACATACTTGCCTTTGCTTTTCCTTTTCTTTGCCTCCTTTGGCCTGTTGATGTCACCCAGTGGTATGGCTCCATCTTAAAATATCTTACAATTAGGGCTGTCAAGAGATTAAAAAAGTTAATCGCATTGGTAAACAATAATGGAATACCATTTGTTTAAATATTTTTGGATGTTTTCTACATTTTCAAATATATTGATTTCAATTACAACACAGAATACAAAGTGTATAGTACTCACTTTATATTTATTTTTTATTACAAATATTTGCACTGTAAAAAAAATAGTATTTTTCAATTCATCTCATACAAGTACTGTAGTGTAATCTCTTTATCGTGAAAGTTGAAATTACAAATGTAGAATTATTTACAAAAAACAATTGTATTGAAAAATAAAACAATGTAAAACTTTAGAGCCTACAAGTCCACTCAGTCCTACTTCAGCCAATCACTCAAACAAACAAACTTGGTCACAATTTGCAGGAGATAATGCTGCCCGCTTCTTGTTTACAATGTCACCTGAAAGTGAGAACAGGCATTTGCATGACAGTGTTGTAGCCAGCGTTGCAAAATTCTTACGTGCCAGGTGCATTAAAGATTCATATGTCCCTTCATCTTCAACCACCATTCCACAGGACATGTGTCCGTGCTGATGATGGGTTCTGCTCGATAACGATCCGAAGCAGAGCTGACCAATGCATGTTCATTTTCATCATCTGAGTAGGATGCCACCAGCAGATGCTTGACTTTCTTTTTTGGTGGTTCGGGTTCTGTAGTTTCCGTATTGGAGTGTTGCATGTTCCAAACCTCGTCCCTCTCAGATTTTGGAAGGCATTTCAGATTTTTAAACTTTGAGTCAAGTGCTGGAGCTATTTTTAGAAATCTAACATTGGTATTTTCTTTGCATTTTGTCAAACATGCTGTGAAAGCGTTCTTAAAACAAACGTGTGCTGGGTCATCATCTGAGACTGCTATAACATGAAATTTGTGGCAGAATGCAGGTAAAACAGAGTCAAAGACATACAGTTCTTCCCCAAGGAGTTCAGTCACGAATTTAATTAACACATTATTTTTTAACGAGCATCATCAGCATGGAAGCATATCCTCCGGAATGGTGGCCGAAGCATGAAGGGGCATACGAATATTTAGCATATCTGGCATATAAATATGTTGCAACGCCGGCTACAAAAGTGCCATTTGAAAGCCTGTCCTCACTTTCAGGTGATATTGTAAATAAGAAGCAGGCAGCAACATCTCCTGTAAATGTAAACAAACTTGTTTGTCTTAGCGATTGGCTGAACAAGAAGTAAGACTGAGAGGACTTGTAGACTCTAAAGTTTTACATTGTTTTGTTTTTCAGAGCAGTTATGGAACAAAAAAATCTACATTTGTAAGTTGCACTTTTGTGATAGAGATTGCACTACAATACTTGTATGAGGTGAATTGAAAAATACAATTGCTTTTGTTTATCATTTTTACACAGCAAACATTTGTAATAAAAATAATATAAAGTGATCACTGTGCACTTTGTATTCTGTGTTGTAATATAAATCAATATATTTGAAAATGTAGAAAAACATCTGAAAATATTTAATAAGTTTCAGTGAGTGGCTTGCAAGCATAAAGGCTAAGCACACCTGCTGCTGTTTCAGTGGGATGGTGATTTCCCTTTGGCTCACCTGGCGGAGCAGCTCCAAATATAACACATGTCACAGCCTGAGTCACAGGCATCATAGTGGAGGATCCGCAGTATCCTGGCCACTGACTGGGAGCCAGTTGAGCTGGGTTCTGTTCCCAGCTCAGGCATTGACATGCAGTATGACTTTCAGCCAAGTCTTTTCCCCATCTCAGATCACCTAGCTGCCATTGTAAAGTGCTTTGTGGTTTATGGATATTAAGTGCAAGTATTATTATCATCCATCTTTCCAAAGTTAATTTGTAATGGTGGGCAGTGATGATAAGTTATCAACCAGTTACATCACAATTCATATCTATTTCACTGTTGATATATATGTTGCATACCGGTAGCTATGGGACTAATCACTGACAGTAAGAAAGGGACTACCTTGATTTAAGTACACATAAAATCCTCTGGATTTCCATGCTGACTGCTATGAGAGCAGGAGCAACTTCTGTCGTATAGTGAGATTTACACAACTTTATATATTTACTCATGTATGTATATACTTGGACATGCCTACCATCACGTTAAGTTAAAGAAAGTCTATGAGATCAAATACTATATATATACCTTCAAATGTATGAGTCAGTAGCACATTTTCAAGCAGATTAGTCACATTAAAATTATCATAAAAGAACTGCATGCTTGTAGGGATTTTTGGTATGTTTGCTCGTTTTGGAAAATGCTTCCTAGTTTTTTCACTCTATTTTGTTGTGAAGGGGTATTTTTGAGTAAGAATCTTGGTGCAGTCACTCCATCCAGCCACTAAAAATGTCAGTCAAACCAGCTGCTGTTCTAAAAACTATTTTAGATTACAGAGAGATAATATTCTATGGCTTGGCCTCTGTACAGAGGGCAATGTTAAACAATTTTCTGATAATGAAACCTGACGCGAAGACGGTGTGCTGATTTAGAAAGCAAAATGTTGAAAACATTGTTTACGATTGGGGGAAACTATCTAAAGTCGTTCAAGGCAGGAATAAAAGCAACTCTTATGCTTTGGGTTTGGCGGTATAATTTCCTGTCACGGCTAACCCGACATTGGGAAATTCCAGTCGGAAAGAGCAAAAAGCACCTCGATGTGATTTTCTTCTTCCTTGATTGTTTTGCTGTGGCTGTAAGTCACTGGCTGCTATATGGAACTTCATGGCACAGAAGTTAAATAATAGATATGGGGTGGGGGGGGGAATGGAAGGAAAGTGTCAAAAGCAAACATGAATAGTTCATATCAGGCGAGATGGTGGTGGTGGGAACATATTCTCTTGCATTTCCCTTGACTACTTTTTCCCCTCTTAGCTATTTGATTTATTTGGTTGCTATCCCACAGAAATAGGTATGTGACTGGGCTCTGCAAGGTTTTGTAACCAGGAGCCCAGCCTCATCATAAAGAACTCTTTCAGTCATCACTTAATTGCACTTTTCTTTTGGGCTTCCCATAAGAAGAGGTCAAAGTAGGGCATTTCCTTAGCCCATAAAAAAAAAAAAAACTTGAAAGGGGGTTTGTGCTTCTGGAGCCATAATTACCAAGATTTTCAGTCTCTCCCACCTGAAGGGTTGCTGCTGTAGCAGCAGTGTGTGTGTGTATATGTGCACGCGTGCAGCGTGGGAGCAGCAACTTGAGAAACCCATTGCTCTTAGCTCCCTTTTTTCCCAGTATTAAAAAAGAAAAGGAAAAATTCTTGCATTGATAGTGGATTTAGAACTACCTTGGACAGTACAGGAATGAGCAGGCAGAACCGCAGGAAATTGCAGCATTGGTCGGTAAGTTCTTTAAAGAAAAGATGGGGAGGGATTATATTTGCCTGACTTTAGGCAAGAAGTGAGCAAAAAGTATCTTGGGTTGATATGGTTCAATTGCTGTGCTACATGGTTTTTACTGTGCATGTAAAATTCAATATAGGTCTGAGTGGTTTGAAGTGCAGAATGCTTATGGGACTATAGACCCTCTGCTTATAGTTTTCTATTAACTGGAAGCGATACAGTGGATTGTTTCTGGGGGTAGCATTTGGATTTTTCCTTATCCCAAAAGAGGAAACAATAAAAAGCATTTAATGGTTTGGTACAAAATGTTGATTCTATAAACACACATGGATACATTTTCTTTATATCTTCCTAGGAATACAATAGAGTAATATAGCATCAGATTTACACTATTAAGGTACATTAGGGAAAAATAATCCATTTAGAAGTAACATATGTCTTAGTTATATTCCAGCTAGGTTACTACGTATGTGTGTGTCTCTCTGTGTGTGTATATTTAGTATATATACCAAAAATTTGAAATTTTAGACATTTTTAGGATTTTGTCTTCAAGAAGATGATTATCTGTACTGAGTTTTTTTAGAGTGTTTACTTGAATCTTTGATGCAAAGATTTAAAGCCCATTGTACCCTTCAAAAAACACATGCTATATCACTGTTGCAGTTTGATAGTGGGAACGTATGGTTAAAATTAAAATGTACACAAGCTGTTTGGTTCTGGCCTTTAGTAAATAATGACTGTTATTCCCTGGCCTGGTGTTTGAGCATGTCTAGGTGATGTAATTGTCCATAGATGTAATTGTAATCATCCAGTTTAAGCCTCTGCCAAGGTTGAAAAGCTGTGTCAGTGCTGCTGTCAACTAACTGGTTCGGGCCTCTCTTCTCATCTTAACCGAAACTAAAGAGTGTTTCTTGTACTTTGATATAGCTATAAGCTACAAACATCTTCTTAGAACTGAGATTCATAGACTCCAAGGCCAGAAGTCACACTGTGAACATCTAATCTGATCTCCTGTGGAACCCAGGCCAGAGGACTTTCCCAACGTAATTCCTAGAGCAGATCTTTTGGAAAAACAGCCAGTCTTGATTAAAAAATACCAGTGATGGAGAATCCACCATGACCCTTGGTAAATTGTTCCAATGGTTAATTATCCTCACTGTTAAAAAATTTATGCCTTATTCCCTGTCTGAATTTTTCTACTTTCATCTTCCAGCCACTGGATCATGTTATACCTTTTTCTGCTAGGTTGAAGAGCCCATTATTAAATATTTGTTCCCCATGTACAATCTTATAGACTGTAATCAAGTCACCCTTTAGCCATCTGTTTGTTGAGCTAAATAGATTGAGCTCCTTAAGGCTATCACTATAAAGCATGCTTTCTATTCCATTAATCATTCTTATGGCTCTTCTCTGAACCCACTGCAATTTATGAGCATCCTTCTTGAATTGTGGGCACCAGAACTGCACACAATATTCCAACAGTGCTTGCACCTGTTCCAAACATAGAGGTGAAATAACCTCTCTACTCCTGCTCACGAGTCCCCCTGTTTATACATCCCAGAATCACATTAGTTCCTTTGGCCACGGCATCATATTGGGAGCTCATGTTCACCTGGTTATCCATCCCCAACTGATCTTTTTCAGATTCTTGCTTCCCAGAATAGAGTCTCCCACCTTGTAAGTATGGTCTACATTCTTTGCTCCTACCTGTATACATTTACATATTATTTGCTTATGCCCAGTTTATCAAGTGATCCAGATTGCTCTGAATCAGTGACCTGTCTTCTTTATTATTTACCACTCCCTCACTGTTTATGTCATTTGCAAACTTTATCCATTATGATTTTATGTTTTCTTCCAGGTCATTGATAAAAATCTTAAGTAGCGTAAGGCCAAGAACCATTCCTTATGAGGGAACCCATTGGAAACACACCCACTCAGTGACAATTCCCCATTTACAATTACAATTCCCCATTTACAATTCCCCTATTAGTTAGCCAGTTTTTAATTCATTTAATATATGGTATGTTAATTTGATCTTGTGCTAGTTTTTTAATCAAAATGTTGTGTGGTACCAAGTCAAATGTCTTAGAGAAGTCTAGGTATGTTATATCAACATGATTACCTTACCAAGTTGTCATCTCATAGTAAAAAAAATCAAGTTAGTTTGACAAGATTGATTTTTCTGTAAACCTATGTTGATTTGCATTAATTATATTACCCTCCTTTAATTCTTTATTAATCAAGTCCCATCTCAGCCATTCCATTATCTTCCATAAGATTGATATCGTATGTATATCATGATATATCTCAGATTTGGAAAAGGTCTAGAGAAGGGCAACAAAAATGATTAGGGGTACGGTACAGCTTCCATATGAGAAGAGATTAAAAAAACTAGACTGTTCAGATTAGAAAAGATACGACTAAGGGAGTATATGACGGAGACTTATAAAATCATGAATGGAATAGGGAAGAGTAACTTACTGAACAGGAAGCAGGTTTAAAACAAACTAAATGATGTACTTCTTCACACAATGCACAGTCAATCTGTGGAACTCATTGCCAGGGGATGCAGTAAAGGCTAAAAGTATAACTGGGTTCAAAAAAGACTTAGATAAGTTCATGGAGGATAGGTCTATCAATGGCTATTAGCCAAGGTCAAGGACACAACCCCATGCTCTGGTTGTCCCTAAACCTCCAACTGCCAGAAATATGTGGCAGTGGTGGTAGTCAGAGAGTCACTACTGGGCTAGATGGACCTTTGGTACGACCCACGATGGCCATTATTATATTCATAAGACTGGCCTATAATTATCCTGGTCTTCCTATTTTTAAAAAATTGGCACATTAGCTTTTTTTCCCAGTCTTTTGAAATTCTTTCACTGTTCAACACTTACTGAACATCAACATTAATGGTCCAGTGAGCTCCTCAACCAGCTCTTATTAAAATCTTGGATGCAAGTTTTCTGGCCACACAGATTTTTCAAATGTCTAACATTAATAGTTTCTGTTTAACATCCTCCAGAGATACTAGTGGAATGGAAAGAGTGTTATCACCCTTTGATGAGACTATATTATGTATTTTTCCCCAAATACAGAACAGAAATATTTATTGAACTCTTCTGCCTTTTTTACTTTACTATTGATAATTTTACCATTTCCATCGAGTAATGGACCAATACTATTGTCAGGATTAGTTTTGTTCCTAGTATATTTTAAAAACTCCTCCCTATTGTCTTTAACTCTGCCGGCCATAGATTTTTCCTTGTGTCTCTTTGTTTCCTTTCTCAATGTTCAGCAGTTTCTCACTTCTGATTTATATTCATTACTATCAACTTCCCCTTTCTTCCATTTGTTATATATATAGCTGCCTTCACTTCCCCTCTAAAGTAGGTTGTTATTTTAACCAGCACAGCCTTCTTCCTCAGTTGTGGGATTGTGGCTTTTGGAGCATCTGTGTAAGGTGTTCTTAAATTATTCCCAATTATCATTCACATTTTTGGATTAAATTCTTCCTCCCATGATAATTTTGTATGTCCCCCAAATCCCCTGGGCTGTTGTTTGAACACTGATGTAAATTTACATCTGATGACACGTGGAAGACTGTATAGCTGTTTGTGCTGTCACTACATAGTAAAAATGGTGAGCTGTGAAAAATATTTGAAGTCAGCATAGCTGAGGATCCACTTCTGAATTTCCACACTGAGGCCCCGATTCTGCTCTCAGTTATTCTGGTGCAAATCTAGAATAACTCCATTGTGCCTTTGTTGGATTCAAGGTTTAGACTGTTTCCTTGTGTGGTTTGAAGAGAGAGATAGAGAGATAGAGAGAGAGATTGCTTTTTGAAAAAGAGAAATGGCATAATGCCAGCAATCAAGACCAGCACTAATTACAGTTTGTCCCTCAGGCAGGTAATCAGTCTGTAACCTGTGGTGCTGCACTCTCTCTTCCAATTTTGGCTCCGAACAATTAAATGCAATTTAGATTCCAGCCCTGAACCTTATGAAAGTGGGAGTATTGTTGCTGCCTCCCCATGTTTTCCTCTTGGCACCATCCCTATTGGAGGACTGAGAACGCCATTCCAGGTGATAACAAAGGAAGCCTGATCCAGGCTCCTTCGCATTTCACAATGAAAGTGTTATGTACTGATAATGCACAGGCAAATGTTATTACTCCAGCCACTAAGTGAATTGTTACATGAATTCCTTGGAGATCCAACTGTAGAATAGATATAAAATTGAGCAGCAAAACAAGCAAATGAAAAAAAGAAGTGTGTGGCCCTTCTGTCACTATGAAAGATAATACTGACCAAAAACTATCCTCAAACATCCCCGCCACAAAAAAAAAAAAAAATTGATCTTTACATTACAAATAAATTATAATGATTAATTGGTTAATTAATGGATCAACCCCTAGCCATGTTAAAGACTGAATTTTGCTCTGAAAACAACAGCAACATCCATACTCCTCTGGGACAATGCAGATTACCAAGCTCAGAGTAAAGCACATGAGAGGTGGGGGTAAAACATTCTTGGTGGAGGGGATCTGGCAGTGGAGCAAACTTCCAGGGAAGATCTGGCAAATCCACAGCCTGAGTGTCTTTAGGAAATCTTATAAAAACATCCTCTTTCAACCCATAAGAATGACATTAACACACTAACAACACCTACTACCTGTAAACTCCAACAACCACAAAAAAAAGATAAAATTAATAAAATCTAAAAAATGTAAAACCAATAATACCTCCTCAACCAGAATTCTTACCTGGAAAAGGGAGACGTTCCAGAGATTCCACTAAGTCCATTAGAAATTTTGTTTTTGCTATGGTGATTTTATGTGACAGTTGCTTAGACACTATGGTGATGTGCAACACTGCAGAACCCTAACGTAGAATATCATCAGGTCTTTAAATTCAATGGCCCCAATGCTCCCTCACTAACCACAGTGTGAATTAGGGGTAACTCCACTGAAATCAGAGAAGTTGCAGTGATGTAACTGGGACTTGTGCTCCTAACGAGGGAGCTTTTCAAAAGCCCCTATTTCTGATGTAAACAAAGGAAACAGGAAAAAGATCTTTGAGCAGAAACTTGATGTATTGTTTATTATTTGTGCCAATTCCTGTATCATGTAAGAATGGAAAAAGGCACAAATGCACTTATGTTCTTTGCAATGCATCTTTAATATACATCATAACTATAGTCCTGATTTTCAGCTAATGGTAAAGTAGCGCTAAGCAGACATATACAAGATGATTATAAATACCTCAAACATATAGGAAGTTTTGTGACTCCAGCTTTTATCGGCATACACTTAGTAATCAGCCTGAATAATTAATAAGGCATAATAATAATGCAGTACAACTTTATTCATGACTGTTTTGTCTAGTATTAAATATTCCAAAGGAATGGGATCTTCCACCATTTCCCTAGGAAGAGTATTCCACAGTTTAATACATCTCACTATCAGACAGTTTTTTCTGAAGTTCAGCCTAAATTTTATTTCTTCACTTCAAATAATTCCTTCTGGATACGTAGTAATATTAGTACTTAGCACTTTTCATCCTTAGATCCCACAGCACTTCACAAAGAAAGGTAAATATCATGATCCCCATTTTACAGATAGGGAAAACAAGGTGCAAAGTCACACAATGAATAAATGAATGAACAATTTCAGAACTATAAACCAAACCCAAATCTTGTGCATTGCACCATGCTGTCTCTAACATTGGAAAGTTTGCACCCTTCAGGGGTTTGTAAATTGTTCTTATGAGCTCCTAGCTATACTTTCAAGTTAGGTTGTCTGTTATGGAGGGACATGTTTCCAGGTAGGTATACTAGACAGCAGTAGTGCAGTGCAATTGCTCAAGAGTAAACATGTGCGCTGTATTCTAATAGCTACAGAGAGTGATTTGTGTGTGCATGAAGCGGGAGGTAAATATGGGGCTTATAGAAACTCTATTGAGATTTTCATTGTCCAAAGCAGCCTCTTTGTTCCTTTTTTTAAATATATACCAAATTTTGCTTCCCATTTCTAAGTTCTTCGGACTTCAGCCAACGACCATACTATTTTGCAGCCAGCATGGCATTATTTCTGCTTTGCCTTTCTGCAGTAGACATGCTTTGTCCAGTGATGAGAGAGGGGCAGAATTTTTACCCGCTAGTTCGTGGCATGGTCTTTCTTGATTTGTGAAAATATCCAGTATTGCAGAAGAAGAGACAGAAATCATTTTCCATTATTAAATTTTAAAAGGGGTTTAAGATAATTAAGAGATGCTTCCTAAAAGTTCGCTAATGGATTTGAATGTTATGCTTTTGGAGAGGAACCGGGAGTTGTCTCTCTGTGTCTTGGGGTTTCAATAGCCCTCACTGTTGTATTATCTATGTACTTCCTGGTCTGCATATTGAAGTTCCCAGCGGACTTCATGGAGTTGTCTACTCTTTTCCCTTCCCTGATTATAAGAGATCCTGTTTATTTGTGTGTTTGTTTATTTGTTTAAATAAATTATTTCAGTAATTGTGGGACCAATCCAAAGAAAAACATTAAAGGCTTACCTACACCAGAAAAAGTACACTCATTTAACTTAAGTGTGATTTTAAATGGATATAGTTAAACTGGTACAAAAGACAGTGTAGACATTCTTGCTTTGATTTAAACCAAGAATACTTCAATTTAGCAACTGAAATAAGAAAGTCCGAACAGCTTTTTGCACCAATAAGTTAAATAGTCAATATGGCATTACTTACGTTACATAAATCAACTTAAAACCAATTTAAATTAAACCAGTGGAACTGTCTTCGACAGAGAAAGCATTAGGTTAGTAGACAGACGCTTAATCTCACTTAAATTACCTTTTAGTGGCTCCTAATTCTTTAGTGTAATAACGAATTCTACAGTAATTGTTCAAAATATTACACCATGCAATGTCAGTAATGCAGCATTTGGGGAGATTGAGTGAATACTGTTGAATAATGCAATAAGTGGTGGTTGTTTTGGCTATTTATAAATTTCATTTGTTCTATTACATTTAAAGAGTAACATTCAAAAGTTGACAAGAGCTCTGACATTTTCTCCTCTATTCCAGCCTGAAAACCTTGCTTCGAGTTCTCATACTTTCAAAAACAAGACCTTTAAAAAACTCAAAGACTGTAGTATCTGCAAACAAGCCATAGACAGCCAAGGCATTTCCTGCAGAGGTGAGTAACGTGATGTGGCCTATTTATTGTCTTGCTATTTAAAACACTGCCTTTTAGACTAGTGCTGAAGAGCTAGGAATTAATAATTTTGGAATTCCCCCTGTGCTAAATGTCTATATACTCTAACTTGCTTGCTCTGTGTGTTCAGCATTAGACTTAATTTTTATTTGGACTTGTATAGATATGTGCCTTTATTAGCTATGCTATTCAGGCCGGTTCCAGAATAAGACTGTCTGTGCAAGTTCTGTTAGGAGCATGTGTGTGTGAATGAGTGAGTTGATAGACGCCTATGGAATTTAGCCTGCAAATCAGGAAGTGACCCTGAGCTCACTGAGGCATGAAAGCTTTCTCTGCATGAATTCTTTACTGAAATTCAGCAGAGCTGCCATTTTTTTACAGTTGCTTTATGGTCTTGTATTTCAAGTCTGTGATTCAGAATAATCATTCACACAGACACCGAGGGGGCTCGTTCTTCTGATTCCACATGCAAAGAAGGGGGGAGTCAGTTGCCTCTGGCACAGTTTCCCCCCTCTCTCCTCTCTATCATACAGAAGACCCTCTGTGGGTCCAGGGATCCTCACCTGGGGAAAAGGCAGGAAGTGTAGTAGGGAGGGGAATGAAAGAGAGAGACTTTTTTCCCTTTCTGCACACAAGCAGTAAATATACCCAAAGTGCGGATTCATGAGGCTTCATTAATTTTTTCTCGCTGCTCTGTCAGCACAGAGACTCACACTTGAGGGGGAGGATAGTTATTGGGGCATCTGTCAGTAGAGTTGCAAAGTAATCAGTTTGCGGCACAGCACGAGAGTAAGAGAATGGGGCCTTTTTCATAAATGACCTTGAGGTCTGCCTGGATCTCAGGGACCCACAAGTTCTACCTTCCTTCTTCCATGAAACAATTTGGGAAAAGCTCAAGATTTGCTTCCCTCTAGGGCCTCTCCCACAGGTCTCCCCATGGGAGGGTTTGATCCTCCATTGATTTCAGCTAGTTAATGTTTAACAATGTCTTGTTACTCCACCTTAATAAATCTGTCTCTCTAGCAAATGCACATATAATCCACCTATTTAATATAAGCAAATGCTTATTGCCCCTCGCCTTAGATATAGACCAATAATTTCATTTTATGAAGTATCTGCTTGGTGCTAGTGGCATTTTTCTAATGAAATGGAGATTTCTTTCTTCCTGTCTTTCACCAAGAGGCCCAGCCTCTGTATTCCTTGCACTTTGCAAAACTCTCATTAGGCGTTAATGGGAGATTTGGGTACGTAAAGAATGCAGGATTAGGTGGGAGGGGTGTGTGTGTGTGTGTGTACGTACATGCGTTCTTGAAAAGGTATCAACGTCACAAATGGACAGTTACATGAAGAATAGTCCATTTGTTCAGCATTAGTTCAAAGGCATTTTGTTATAATTGCTGGAATGTAAGAAAATGTACAAATAATACAGCCGCCGTCAGCTTTGAAGAGGTTTAATCCCTAATGAGGCGTTCCCTAGAATTTCATTATTTTCATTTCTGGGGATCCAGCAGCATAAAAGAACCATGGATCTGGCTAGGGAGGAGTTCCCTCAAGCAGGAACTGAATAAGACAGCCACAGGCTATCTTACAAAGCCCACTCCACAAGCTCCGATATAGGGGCCAGCGGCTGGAAGGGGAACATCAGTAGAGCTGTAAAGGACTATGGACAGTTTGGGTTGGGTAGTTGTAGCTTAGGCACTGTTTCAGCCCCTGCGGCAACCCAGAATCAGAAAGGCACAAAGGTGGTTACAGCCGCCTTACCGCTCCTCTCCCTAGGCAGCCAGTGTTTTGTTGTACCTCCCTCAGGCCGATCACAAAGTTACACCCCATATGTTTAAACAACATTTCATCCCACCTCCGTATCATTAAGGCTACATCTACACTGCACACCTCTTGCAGCGACATGTAGGGTATGTGTAGCTACGTGTCGGTGATGTGGAGCTACATATGTCAGTGAAAGCCTCTGCCAGGGGAGAGTCAGTGGGGAAAGGCTCAGCAGCAGGATGAGCCTTTCCTCACTGATGGAGTCATTCCCTGTGGCAGGGAAAGGTTCCAGCCATGTTGGGTACAGACCCACAGGGTTTAGGTATGTTTTTGCTCTACTTGCCTAAGCTGTGAATCTATACTGTTGGGGGCAGGGGCGGCAAGTTATGTGGGCCCGTGGTTCCCGGGCTCCAGCAAATTCAGGACCCGGGGCCCGGCTCCACCAGTGTTCGGGGCCAGGTCTCTCTGCCAGCCCCACCTGCTGCCCCTGTGTGCCTCCCCCAGAGCATCCCCTGGCCCTGCCTGCTGTCCCCACGTGTCTCCCCCGAGCATCCCTGGCTGCCCTGGGCCTCGGGTTGCTGCCCCTTGCAGCTCTGTGCTGCACTCCCTGGCCTCAGCCAGCGACAAGGGAGCAGAGCCGGAGTCAGGCTGAAGCGGCTGCTGTGCCTGTGGGAGGAAGAGGTGTATGGCAGTCACCCCCAACCCGGCAGACTCTGAGGGGGACGCTTATCCTGGCTGGACCTCCTGAGCTGCAGCCGGGGGGGGGGGTTTGGGTGAATGTCGTGTGGGGGTCGGGGACATTCCCTCCCTCCCCCGGAGCTTGCTGCTGACGGCTGTGAGAGGGCTGAGGGGAATCCTCCTCTCTGGCCCCCCGCCAAGCCGTGGCGTAGCCTGCCTGCTGCACCCCAAACTCCTCATCCCTGGCCCAGCCCCACATCCTGCACCTCCTCCTGCCCCCCAACCTCCTGTCCCACTCCAGAGCCCACCCCCCCAACTCCCTCCCAGAGCCTGCACCTCTCCTGCACCCAAAATCTCTCCCAGAGCCTGCATCCCGCACCCCTTCCTGCACCCCAACCCCCTACCCGAGCCCAGAGCCTGAACCCAGCACCCAAACTCTGTCCCAGAGCTCGCAAAACCTCCCGCACCCAAACTTCCTCCCATAGCCTGCACCCCAAAACTCTCCTACACCCAAACTCACTCTCAGAACCTTAGGCAGGTGTGAGTGGAGTGGGTTTTGGACCCGTTCTGGGCACCACCAAAAAGTATACAAACCTGCCGCCCCTGGGAAGTGTCATGCATTTACTCTACACAGTGCTGAAAGGCGTGTGCAGTATAGACATACTGTAAGGGTGAAATTATCCATCTGATTAATTAGGTTTTATCCCATAATTAAGGTTCCACAAAAGGTGGAATTACCACACCAACCTTTGGGCACATTACTGGGTGGCAGCACAGTCCCTCCCACCACTATTATTCTACAATTGCCAAGCCCTGAATGCAAAAAACATAACTCAGCCCCAAAACATTCATGAGGTTGGTCCAAAATCATGAGAGCTTAAAAAAATGTTGTTGTTTTAAGCTGTCTTCCGATTTTTGAACTCCCCCTACCCAACCTGCAGATTGTCCATGACAAATAGTGTTGCCAATGCATGTACAATTCTGGCCACCTTACCCCCTATATCATCATCATTCTTCTTCTTCTTCTCAGTGCATCAATTAAGTTTGTGCTCCAGCCTCTACTTCAACAGCATTGCCAACTCTCTACATTTCTTTGCCAGGAAGGCTATTTTGGCTGGGGCTGGAGCTAATCTGGGTTCCACAAGCTTGAGCACTCTCTTAAATTTCAGTCCTGTCTGGCGGGGGGGAAACCCTCTGATTGTTTGCCTTCCCCAGTTCTCCATCTCCTGCGGAAGAGCATCCAATCAAGGCTGCTGTAGGAGAAAGACAGAGGGGGTTGAAGAAGCCCTGGAGCTGCAGGAGAGGAGCAGTGGGGTTGGGGGAGAATTGATGTGTGGCAGGATTGACCGAACTGGGGTCAGGCAGATGTGGAGGCTGGGGTGGAGGGTGTCACAGAATTGATCTGGAGGCTGTGCGGGAGAGACAGAAGTTATTAATTAGAATGTTGAGGTCTTGGAGAGAAGCTGGAAACTTCAGGCCATGAGACAGCCAGTGAGAGCTCCGGCACCGGGGGCCAAAATCACCTCGTTCCATAAATCTAGGAGAGTTGGGAACACTAATTGTCACACACACTGGGAGTGGGCAGAGGATGTTCAAAAATCAAAAGACAGACCAAAAAACACAATATATTGGGTTTTGGGGGCCAATCTCGTGAATTTTGAACTTTGGGGGTTGGCAGTGTTGCATCAACTCTGCATCCTCAGGTCCCAATCAATTAATGTCCTGGCTTCCAGCCCCACATTTGCTCCTCCTGAAGTTAGGCAGGTTTTTCATCCCTCCATGGTAGTGCAGCTCCAAGGGATCCTCTCCCTCTTCCCAGGCCTGGTGTTACAGTGTTGAAATAGTCCAAGGGGAGAGGAGCAGAGAAGAGAGGACCTATTATTCACAGGAGGGGAGTGGGGAGCAGAGCAACCCTGATCTGCTGCTCCCTCATGAAAATGATACGGTTGCTCCTTCTGGACAACCTTACTGCATTATCCAAAACTCCTCTCAGCTTCTGAAGGGAAGGGCAAAGAAAGCTCTGCGTGCACCTGCAGCAGCTGCTGTTGGCTGTTCTTGTCCAGGCTGTGGGAAGCTCAGTAAACCAGAGCAGGTTTTCCCTGGACAGTTGAAATAATGGCGGGAGTTCCTCACGTCTCTGGCAGTGTGGCTTCAGCAGGGGCCAAACTTCCCTTACTCATGAATCCCGAGAGCTGGCAACACAGCGTGCTAGCCTCAGGGAGGGAATAGTTGCCGCCCTTCCTTACCTCTTTGGGCAAAGACTGGCAACCCTGGAGTTACACAACTGCACAGTCGGTGCCGCTATATTTGAGACCCTTGGGTCCCCCAACGTGCTGCACACGTTGTGCAGAGGCCACTTGCTGGGCTGCTCTTCAACTGCCTCTCCCTGTGGAGAGTTAAAGCAGCCCGTCTAGAGCACTTGTGCAGGCGGCTCTCTGAGGGTTAAGTGAATTCCGTCCAAAGTTAACAGATACAGCACTATCCCATTTCATTGCTGTTACCTTTGGCTTTGTAATTGCTTGATGCTCAGCTCACTGTCACGTATGTCTCCTGGGTGCTGGCAGACGCGCTACTGCATTGCTACACAGCAGCAGCAGCAACACATTGCCTTGTGGCAGCAGACGGTACAATAGGACTGGTAGCCGTCATCGTCATGTCTGAGGTGCTCCTGGCCGCATCGGTCAGGAGCGCCTGGGCAGAAATGGGTGCAGAGACTACTTTAGGAGTGACTCGACCAGGTCAATCTCTTTAGTCCTGCAGGCAGTCCTATTGTACCATCTTTTGGCGGGCAGGCAGGAGATGTGGATGGCTTGCAGTCCTTCTGCACCGTCTGCTGCCAGCCAAAGATGTAAAAGATAGATGGAGTGGATCAAAACAAGAAATAGACCAGATTTGTTTTGTATTCATTTGCTCCCCCTTTCCCTCCCTCCTTCCCTCCCTCCGTGAAGTCCTGCCTGAAATATGAGAGGGAGGGATAGCTTAGTGGGTTGAGCATTGGCCTGCTAAACCCAGGGTTTTGAGTTCAATCCTTGAGGGTGCCATTCTGTGTGCCATTGTTTTTGTTTCTCCTTGATGTAAAGCCACCCCCTTTGTTGATTTTGATTCCCTGTAAGCCAACCCTGTAAGCCATGTCGTCAGTCGCCCCTCCCTCCATCAGTGCAACGGCAGACAATCGTTCCGCACCTTTTTTCTGTGCAGACGCCATACCACGGCAAACATGGAGCCCGCTCAGATCACTTTGGCAATTAGGAGTACATTAAACACCACGCGCATTATCCAGCAGTATATGCAGCACCGGAACCTGGCAGAGCGATACCGGGCGAGTAGGCGACATCAGCGTGGTAACATGAGTGATGAGGACATGGACACAGACTTCTCTCAAAGCAGGGGCCCTGGCAATGTGGGCATCATGGTGCTAATGGGGCAGGTTCATGCTGTAGAACGCCGATTCTGGGCTCGGGAAACAAGCACAGACTGGTGGGACTGCATAGTGTTGCAGGTCTGGGATGATTCCCAGTGGCTGCAAAACTTTCGCATGCGTAAGGGCACTTTCATGGAACTTTGTGACTTGCTTTCCCCTGCCCTGAAGCGCATGAATACCAAGATGAGAGCAGCCCTCACAGTTGAGAAGCGAGTGGCGATAGCCCTCTGGAAGCTTGCAACACCAGACAGCTACCGGTCAGTCGGGAATCAATTTGGAGTGGGCAAATCTACTGTGGGGGCTGCTGTGATGCAAGTAGCCCACGCAATCAAAGATCTGCTGATATCAAGGGTAGTGACCCTGGGAAATGTGCAGGTCATAGTGGATGGCTTTGCTGCAATGGGATTCCCTAACTGTGGTGGGGCCATAGACGGAACACATGTCCCTATCTTGGCACCGGAGCACCAAGCCGGCGAGTACATAAACCGCAAGGGGTAATTTTCAATAGTGCTGCAAGCACTGGTGGATCACAAGGGACATTTCACCAACATCAACGTGAGGTGGCCGGGAAAGGTACATGACGCTCGCATCTTCAGGAACTCTGGTCTGTTTCAAAAGCTGCAAGAAGGGACTTTCTTCCCAGACCAGAAAATAACCATTGGGGATATTGAAATGTCTATAGTTATCCTTGGGGACCCAGCCTACCCCTTAATGCCATGGCTCATGAAGCCGTACACAGGCAGCCTGGACAGTAGTCAGGAGCTGTTCAACTACAGGCTGAGCAAGTGCAGAATGGTGGTAGAATGTACATTTGGACGTTTAAAAGCATGCTGGTGCAGTTTACTGACTCGGTTAGACCTCAGCAAAACCAATATTCCCACTGTTATTACTGCTTGCTGTGCGCTCCACAATATCTGTGAGAGTAAGGGGGAGACGTTTATGGTGGGGTGGGAGGTTGAGGCAAATCGCCTAGCCGCTGATTACGTGCAGGGCGGTTAGAAGAGCACAGGAGGACGCGGTGCGCATCAGAGAAGCTTTGAAGACCAGTTTCATGGCTGGCCAGGCTACGGTGTGAAAGTTCTGTTTGTTTCTCCTTGACGAAACCCCCCGCCCCTTAGTTCACTCTACTTCCCTGTAAGCTAAGCACCCTCCCCTCCTCCCTTTGATCACCATTTGCAGAGGCAATAAAGTAATTCTTTATTAATTCATCACACAAATAGGGGGATAACTGCCAAGGTAGCCTGGGAACGGTGGTGGAGGAGAGAAGCACCAGGAGTGGTGGTGGAGGAGGGAAGGTCAAGGACACACAGCACTTTAAAAGTTTAAAACTTTAAAACTTATTGAATGCCAGCCTTTTGCTGCTTGGGCAATCCTCTGGGGTGGAGTTGTTAGGTGTTCGGAGGCCCCCCCACCGCGTCTTGGGCGTCTGGCTATGGAACTTGGGGAAGAGGGCGGTTGGTTACACAGGGGCGGTCTGTGCTCCTGCTGCCTTTCCTGCAGCTCAACCATATGCTGGAACACATTAGTTTAATCCTCCAGCAGCCTCAGCATTGAATCCTGCCTCCTCTCATCACACTGCCGCCACCTTTCAGCTTCAGCCCTCTCTTCAGCCCGCCACTTACTCTCTTCAGCCCACCACCTCTCCTCCCGGTCATTTTGTGCTTTCCTGCACTCTGACATTGTCTGCCTCCACGCTTTCGTCTGTGCTCTGTCAGTGTGGGAGGACAGCATGAGCTCAGAGAACATTTCATCACGAGTGCGTTTTTTTCTCCTTCTAATCTTGTCTAGCCTCTCCTTGAAACACATGCAGCTGGTGGAGAAAAAAAAAAGGGACAGTGGTATTTAAAAAGACACATTTTATAGAACAATGGCTATACTCTTTCATGATAAACCTTGCTGTTAACATTACATACACAGCACATGTGCTTTTGTTCCAAGGTCACATTTTGCCTCCCCCCTCCCCATGGCTAACAGTGGGAAACATTTCTGTTCAGCCACAGGCAAATGGCCCAGCAGGAATGGGCACCTCTGAATGTCTCCTTAAGAAAAGCACCCTATTTCAACCAGGTGACCATGAATGATATCACTCTCCTGAGGATAACACAGAGAGATAAAGAACGGATGTTGTTTGAATGCCAGCAAACATACACTGCAATGCTTTGTTCTACAATGATTCCCGAGTACGTGCTACTGGCCTGGTGTGGTAAAGTGCCCTACCATGGTGGGTGGAATAAGGCTGCCCTCCTCAGAAACCTTTTGCAAAGGCTTTGGGAGTACATCCAGAAGAGCTGTAAACGCCAGGGCAAATTAATCATTAAACATGCTTGCTTTAAACAATATATAGTATTTTAAAAGGTACACTCACCAGAGGTCCCTTCTCCACCTGGTGGGTCCGGGAGGCAGCCTTGGGTGGGTTCGGGGAGTACTGGCTCCAGGTCCAGGGTGAGAAACAGTTCCTGGCTGTCGGGAAAACCGGTTTCTCCGGTTGCTTGCTGTGAGCTATCTACAACTTCATCATCATCATCTTCCTCATCCCCAAAACTTGCTTCTGTGTTGCCTCCATCTCCACTGAAGGAGTCAGACAACATGGCTGGGGTAGCGGTGGCTGAACTCCCTAAAATGGCATGCAGCTCGCCATAGAAGTGGCATGTTTGGGGCTCTGACCCGGAGCGGCCGTTTGCCTCTCTGGTTTTCTGGTAGGCTTGCCTCAGCTCCTTAAGTTTCACGTGGCACTGCTTTGGGTCCCTATTATGGCCTCTGTCCTTCATGCCCTGGGAGATTTTGACAAATGTTTTGGCATTTTGAAAACTGGAACGGAGTTCTGATAGCACGGATTCCTCTCCCCATACAGCGATCAGATCCCATACCTCCCGTTCGGTCCATGCTGGAGCTCTTTTGCAATTCTGGGACTCCATCATGGTCACCTCTGCTGATGAGCTCTGCATGGTCACCTCTGTTGATGAGCTCTGGCCAGCGTGGCAAGCTGCAGGTGACCAAGCAAACAGGAAATTGAAATTCAAAGGTTTGCAGGCCTTTTCCTGTCTACTTGGCCAGTGCATCTGAGTTGAGAGTGCTGTCCAGAGCAGTCACAATAGAGCACTCTGGGATAGCTCCCGGAGGCCAATACCATCTAATTGCATCCACAGTACCCCAAATTCGACCCGGCAAGGCCGATTTCAGCGCTAATCCCCTTGTCGGGGGTGGAGTAAGGAAATCCTTACTTTAAGAGCCCTTTAAGTCAAAAAAAAGGGCTTCATCATGTGGATGGGTGCAGGGTTAAATCGATGTAATGCTGCTAAATTCGACCTCAACTCCTAGTGTAGACCAGGACTAAGTACAGTAAAAGTGAAGCTGGTGTGGGGGAAAAGAAATGTCTTCACTTATAAGATGGTTGCTTTGTGGATTGATGAAAAAATCTTACTTACTGACAGGTTTCAGAGTAGCAGCCGTGTTAGTTTGTATTCGCAAAAAGAACACTTGTGGCACCTTAGAGACTAACAAATTTATTTGAGCATAAGCTTTCGTGAGCTACAGCTCACTTCACTGGATGCATTCTGTAGCTCACAAAAGCTTATGCTCAAATAAATTTGTTAGTCTCTAAGGTGCCACAAGTACTCCTTTTCTTTTTTCTTACTTACTGTTTGTCTTTAGAAAATAATAGCTCTTTGTACAGATTGTAAGTTATTTCCCGCCTGTAATATCTTATCAGCTGCAAGAAAGCTACATGTCAGAAAAAGGAGGGAAAGGGGAAAGCTCCAGATTGACTTGTGTGTAGTTTATTGTGCTTATTTAGCAATGAATCATCTGTTCTTTGTATGGAAACAGCCATCATTGGGTATTGTAATAATCAGATAACTTTTTTTTTGGTGCAAAGCACGTTGCTTGCCAGGGTGCGGTTTTGGCCTTTTCTTAAAGGCACTGTGTCCTTCATTCAGATCCAGCTCTGAATGGAGTTTCTAAAAATTCTCTCTGAAAAGTGAATGATTGACCTACAAAGGGGTACATGAATGATGATGTCATCTTGTCCTAGTAAACTTTAGCCCTCCTCAGACAAGCATGTTCAGTTCCAGTGAGTTTAATGGCCTCTATAGAAAAAGGAATACAAAAGGAAGGAGGATCTGGGGAAATGCGGAGGCTAGATAACTAAGCTACTGTGTATTCCCATACCTGGTAAACTGAATCATGGCGAAGATATTTCTTTGATACCATATTTCAACGCGAAGGAGCAATCAAGCTTTGATTTTTACAATAATTTTGTACATTTCTTCAGCAGGCAGAGTGCTATTTTGCTCTCCTAGTCATAACAGAGGGGTTTCAAAGCTTGCAGATAATAATAAAACTTAAACCTTTCCCCCAAGATTCTTCAGTTTAATTAATTTCAAATTAGAGATCAGAATTGTTTAGCCATTTATACTTTATTAGGTATCAAAAGAGTTGCCTAACTATGATCCCTCTCTCAAGCTGTCTGGAGTGGCTCGTGACTGTGAGTGCCGCGCCTCAGGGCAGACTGTCAAGAACAGGGCAGATACCTCAAACTGCTGATATGTTCTATAATTAGATTTTACCAAGCCAATAACAAATGTGAACTTCTGGGTCACTATAATAGTTTTACCGTGGAGTTACAGACATAGAGTAGACTCCTTAGACTCTCCAGTAGTGATCTTTCAATTTGAAGAGTCTTTCAGGGCAGACCCAGGGGGCAGCCACTTGGGATCTCTGGTTGCAGTTAGGTGTTTCTGGCCTTGTGAGAGTTCAATCAGCAAAGAGATGAAAAATCTTCCCATCAACTATTTTTATTTCCTTCTTCCAGCATTCAGAGCGATGGGATGAGGCGTTCCGCACAAACTTCTCCTTGGGTGCATGGGGCAATTAACAAAGCTTTTGTCTTATAATGGCCCACTTAAATTTTGACAGTTCTCCTGGATGAGCGGGGGGGGGGGGGGGGGGGGAGGGTGATTCCTGTGCCTGGGTTCACAAATTCAGCGCAAATGTTTTCAAAGTTACTAAGCAAAACTTACATGTTTTCTTATAGAATGAAATACAGACATTACAAGTGAGATTAATGCCTGCAGCAACGAACACGCATTTCACAGAGTCTGAATATAAATACGTTCTTATGAGTCTAATACCTATTTTGTGCAAAGCTAACACACAAGTGAACTGATCTAGTCTCCAGCTATGAGTTTGTCAGTTCTTAGCTAATGCCTGCAGACCTGGCAAGAGATGGCCTCTGGTCTGCCAGCATCATAAAATCAGTTCTATTTCTGCCTCTTTAAATTGTGTTTTTTATCTTTCTGGTAGCTGATTATCATATTACTGAAAAGGTGCATTAATTTGTTTTTCCTTTGTAAATCAGTTACTACAGCCATGTAGGTTTTTTTAAAAAAACAATTATTGTTTGTTTTGGCTGTTATATTGTGGTCTTAATCTTTCATCAGTCAAATGATTGCTTGCGGCAGAACAATACACCAAGGCACGTTATATGTTCTGATTTTTTCCGGCTGCTGCAAATTACTTCTCCAGCAAATGCAAATCAAATTGGAGGCAGTTTGGGAAGGCATGAATTTTTCTTAGCAATACTTAAAGCCATCCATTTTCAGCTTTTACATTTTTACGGAAAAATTCCTGGAATTTACAAAAGCTATTATTTGGTTTTTGCTGATTTTTCACATAAAATTTAGACCACTCTAGTACATGAAAATATTGATTATGTTAAGAAAATCCTATATGTTACATTACACAGATGTGCTTATGTTAATCTAAGTGTAAATGCAAAGCCCTGCCTGTTTAAAGTAAGGCAACTCAGCGAAAGAAACACACACATGCATGCAAGTGCACACATGTATGTACTGTTAATGTACAGTTCATGAAATAAACCATAGCATTAAACTGCTTTTACTTTTAATATTCTTTTGTCCATTTGTTGCTTTGTTTCTGTCCTCCTGTCCCCAGTGTTAACCCCAATATTTTACCCAGAATACTGTGAAGTTAATTTTTAGCACCGGTTTTCATCCTTTTTTAAATTTTTGTTATAAACACTGATAAATTCCTGGGAAATTTTAAACAAAATAATAAAAACAAAGGTCCTTGGTAATACTGTGTTAATTCTCAGATATAGAGTATGGGTGTGTGAAGTAGTGATTAACCAAGAATTCAAACCTCTTTTTATCATTTGAAAAAATGTTTTTAACTATTGAAACATTAATTTATGTTTACATTGTTTGGACTTTGGATGCAAGAACTGTCATTTTCTATATGTCTGTACAGCACCTAGCACAAACAAGCCCAGGCCTGACAGATGCCTCTGGGTGCTATTATGTTATAAATTGATTGTTGTGGTGATGATTTTTTATTATTATGTCAGTCTTCAGTAGACCAAATACCCGAAGCAAAACTGTTCTTACTGTATGACCATTAAAAAAAATCTGGCTGTGTGAGATTTCCAGACCAAAGCAATTAATAACAGTTTAGATGAGCATACAAATTGTGGTTCAAACCAAGCCAAATCTCCCTTTGTTAATCTAAATCAGTCATTAATACACCTGTACAAATAGACAAAAGTTCTCCATCTTATATTGGGCCAAATTCTCTGTGATGTACAACCTAAGTGACCCACTGGTGTTGCACCTGACTTGCAGTGTGTATTTAGGGTGGTATATGACCGGGATACAGTCAAGGATGGTAGGGCCCAATCTCACTTATCTGCTAAAGTTGCATTTTGACTTTCCACATACCCTCAGACAAAGGCAAACGGGCCTCCAAAGTAAGGGCTGCAGTTATTTTAAAATCCCTGTCTTAGACTGGGTGATCCCATGGAACAAGTCCAGGACTATCTCCTCTGGGTCTACGTGACGATTAGAAGGTGACCTCAAGGGGACTATTAGATTACTAGAAGGTGCACCTCAAGTGCACGTCTAGATCATAATGAATCCAGAGCCTTTGACCAACCAGACCATGAGATGGGATTTTTAAGACAACTGCTTTGTGTTCTGGAAGCCAGATAGTCTCTCTGTGAAATTCATCTTTATGCCCAGACCCTGCACAAGTCTTGTGATCCACTCTAACCCTGTTTTACAGGTTTAAGTCAGACATCTATAGTGCACAGGGTCTCTGTATGCAGTGATGAATTTTATCCTTTGTTAGTAGCAAGCTAAAATGTATTTTTATAGTGGGTCTGATCTGGACTTGGGAAATTGTTGCTAGTACTTTTTAAGAATATGATGTAATATAGTCGAATAGCAAGTGATTTCAAATACTTTTAAATAGCTAAATGCAGTGATAACATATTAGCCTGGCATATAATCTGAAAAGCATGCTTGTGTCTGGTTTTGGGTTTGGCAGATGAGCACAGATTGTCAGCTGGAAATGTCAAAGGAATTTGGGCCTTGCCAGGGTCAGTGGCATTATAGTGATTTTTTGTTGAATTTGAATGTTGAGTACGTGTTGTGTGTGTGTATATGTTCATGAATATATAAATAAAAATACCGTACATTTGTCCTAATCTGTGAGCAAAAAGGGATATAGGGCCAGATCCACGGTCTCTTAGAGAGAATGGAAAAACTACCATTGACTTCAATGGACTTTTGGTCAGGCTCATAGTTGCTACTTCCACTTCCACATGATACTTTATTTTCTCTCTCTCTCTCTCTCCCTCTCTTTATTTATTTATTCTCAGGCTCTGATCCAGCAAATCTCATTGACTTCAATGGGACTACTCAGGTAAAGATAAGCATGTGGATAAGTGTTTTCAGGTTCTGGGTTTAGTGGTGTTTGCCAATGGCGTAGGCTGGACATGGCTCAGTTGCTGTTTCACTGGTCTAAAGAACAAAAAAGCTGATTACTGTTTAGATCACTGTTATACACAAATACAGGGTAGTTGCTAATCAGATCCAGTTGAGAGTAGGGAAGGCACGTGGAGTTGCAAGGGTATGGTTGGTGATTGCCCATTACCCATGTTATACATTTTTGATTACTATTGTTATTAAACATTTCATGATACTATAAATTATCATTTATAGTGAGAGCAACTGCAGATACATATAGACCAAATGTACACATAATCAGCAATAACTCCCACAGATTTAATAAAAGGCAACTAATTAGCACAACCATACAGAGGACGTGGTCTCTTTCTCAGGAGTCCAACAAAGTTTATTTAAACTAATTAATCATCTGTGCAGTAATGTTTCAATACAGAACTTGGCTTACATAGTACTGCATACCTGTTCATAATTAAAGGGGAGATGGAAAATGGAAAACTGAGCAAAGAATCACCAGAATGTACAGAGACCCACAAAGAGCCACTATAATTAGTAGAACAAAATAATAATGTTTTATATTTACCTTGCATTCCCTTTCATACCAAAGGATCCCAGAGCACTTCACAAATGATATACAGGCTTCAGCACTGAAGTGCAACCATCTCTGGGGTTGAGGGTAACAGAGTAGTAACCTTCACACAGCACTTTGGGAGGGAGGCAAGAGGGAGCGTTTTGGCCAGGGATACTTTCCTACTCTTAAACATCCTATTACGTTTTTTGAACATTCATATCAACCAACACAAACCTCAGATTTTATGGTCACATCAGAAAAGCTTAAAACTCAAATCCATTTAACTCAGAATGATAAGAGCTGAATCAGTCATGCCAGGATTTGCACTTGTGATTATAAAGCGTGTAGGTATTTGCAAGCTGAAGTTCAGACCATTAAGATCTCTTCCTTAAAATAATTGCCTCTGTTCATTACTAATAACAAGTTCAGAAATGTAGGTAGAAAAATGGGTAAGTCTGTCCTTCAAATCTTACAGCAATGCTAGTGTCTGCAATGCATCGGGGTATAACTGCAAACTTATAAGCTGATCCCATTTGAATGGACCCAAAATGCACAGTCTCCAGGTGTGACTCATATGGGAAATAGGTGAACTCAGTGCAGTCCTAAAGTATGCCATTCACTGCATATCATGGTACCTTGTGTGACCAATGTGAGAGAGAACCACAAAACAGGCTTCAGATGTCTTTGGTTAAAAGCCACATTTGCTTTTACAGATGGCTTTTAAAACAAAAATAGAAAAGGGCAATTTATTGGAGAAAACAGTAACCCAGAGGAAACAAAGCATAACAGAATGATCCTCCCGAAGCTCAAATAGGAGGTGTGAAATGTGTAAGCCTCCTGGAAGTGATGCTGCAGGGTCTGTACCACACATACCTGGGGGCTGAAGGAAGCTTCAGAGACTAGGTTGAGACCACAAACTCAGTTTCACTTATGACCCATGCAGGATCTGAACTCAGGTTTAAAGAGGTGAAAGACTAGAGTGCTAGCTAAGCTTCTTGACATTGCAAATGGCATTAAAGAAGAGGGTCCTTGAAACATGGTCCAGACACACATACCTCAGTAGGTCCTTGGAGGATCACGTTGTTTGCAACCTTTGCTTGGCTTACAAAGTTTTGTTCTTCTCAAAGAGAGTCCTGTATGTCACTAGTATGTTTGAAGAGCTAAAGGAGAGACTTACCTGAAACTGGACAAACTCACTTTATAGCAACATCAGGCCTGTTCAGTTAGAGGAACGCTATTTAAAAAATAACCCCCAGTTCTATGCTGGATTAAGATCGAATCATCTCACACAAGACAGAAGTCATTACATCACAGCCATTTACTATTTTTTATATTCAATAGTTTTTATATTCAATCATACAATGAGAACATCATCATAATTCCAAAAAAAACCCCAAACCTTAATATTCTGTTACATCAACATCCATGTGGAATACAAAATAAAACTGAGATTTTCAAAGGAGCCTAAGGGAATTAGGTGCCCAAATTACATTGCAAATTTAGAAGGAGGTGGAGCGGGGAAGAGGTTGCTAAAACCTTTGGGCTCATTTGAAAGTCAACGCCTAAAACTCTACCAGCACTTTGTTCCTCTCACAGGAAGCACGTGGATCTAGATGAGGAGAACAAATCTCTGCCCATGTAATAATAATGTCATAATAGTTTTCTCTGAACTTAATTCTCTGAATGCTGTAGATGTGGGAACACAATTATTACGTTTACCTCAGTAGTAGCAAATAAAAAAATTATGCTAGCGGCGAAGTCCACCCACAATAAAGCACAAATATTTGGTTATGGGTGGAGTGTTATGGCTGGGAGGGTAAAATCTACACCCAACTCAAGTCCAAGTTGCAGGGTAGCTGCATAGCCTCCCACAGCCGCTATTCCAGAATGTGGGTTGAAATAGTGCCGTTAGCCCCTCCACATCCTGTTACGGGATCACTGGCTCATGTAAATGGTCCCTCTCTCCCTAGCTGCTCCCAAAGCCGCCTTCAGCACTTGCTATCGGAGGTCTGAATGGGATATACAGGCACTCCTGTCTGAGTGCTCTGTTAGAGCACCTCTCTACCCATTATACTAGTCTTAAGTGGTGCGCAGGGCCTTATGCTGGCCCTGTGCATCGAGTTCAATAGTGTGTGATCTATCGAATACTATCTTTGTTTTTAAATTGGAGTTTAAAAATAGAAAGAGGTCTTGCGCAAAATGAAAAACAAAACAAAAAAAAACCAAAAATGATCCAGGGAGGCAGTGCTGGGGCACAGGAAATGAACAAGCTGATGTTGCTATTATAGTGACTGTTAGTACTGCAACATCATCAGCATATGACTGATAATTTCTTAAAAATAGAATCCTCATTTTCTGCTATCAAGGTCAAACTTTTGCTCTCTTTCATCATGAGGGGACTCTCATTTTAAACTCAAATATGCCTCTGTCCCACCCAAACTCATTTATCATCTTACTCTTAATGTAAACTATCGTTGTAAGGTTCCCGCACACTTATTTTTCATGTCTTTCACTGTTGATCTTTATCTCATGTCACTGCTGCTGTTTAGTTGTAGAGCTGGTTGAAAAAATTCAGCAAAATGAGAGAAACGTTTTCTGATCATCTAGCCAGAAGAAAAAGAAAAGGGAAAAAACACCCACACAAACTGTGCAGGGCTCCCCAGCCCTAGCCCTTTGCTTTAACCCCCCCATGTCCTCCATGTTAAATAAGTTTGTTTATCCTTGTGCCCAGGGGTTACAGTAGGCTAGAATCCACCAGAAATCATTTCTGCCTTCTACAGTAACTGAGCAGGTACATTAGCTTTCCAGCGACTTAAGCCTTGGGAAGTGCAGCATGTTGTTTCTGTACCTCATGACACAAATGTGGTGCAAAAATCATTACACTGGCACACTGACTTTATGGGGCTTCCTGCCCCCGTTGACATCAATGGCAAAAATCAGTGGAATCAGAATAAGGCTCGTGTATATCATGGAGTTGCTTTAAATCCTACCTGTGCTGGAATATTGCCAAAAGGTGTGTGTAGCTTTTGAGTTCATCTGGACAGTGGGGAGAAAAGTTGTCACACGTTGAGCTGGCAAAATGGTAACTGGATTTTGAAAGTCCCATTTCTGCACTGGAAAGCTGTAAATAGGGACATTTGTCGGGAAAAACAGCGATACTCTTTTTTAACTCAGTTGAAATGTTTGTGACTAAGAGGAACAGAGTGGAAAATGGACATATAGACCCACCACAGCCTTATGTAACTCGGCATATCTCTTGTTGGCACTCAGACTTAGTAGTTACTTATTGGTTTTTTAGAGCTTGTCTTCCTGAAAGTCAGTGGGAAGTGGAAAGAGTCAAAATTGTTTCATATCCTTTTAGTCCATCTGTAGCTGAAAATATTCTTCCAGTTGATATTTTGTTTTTGAATGGGAAATAACTGGGCAAACTTCTGCTTTGTCTGAAAAATCTACTTTGTTCTAGTTTCTAATTGCAGGCTTTATTTGCATGTATGAATGCTTTGAGATTTAGCAATACATATACGCACGAATAAATTTTCATTGTGCTTGACAATCCATTTAAAACTAGCAATAACTCTCCAGTAATATTGAGTGGTCATAACAGATAGTGCCATAAAATCATTCTAAAGACAGCCTTGCCTTATAAGAACATAAGAATGGTTTGACTCAGTACAGCCAATGGTCCATCTAGCCTAGTAGCCTGTCTCCTGGTAGTGGCTCGTGCCATATGCTTCAGAGTAGGGTGACCAGATGTCCCAATTTTATAAGGACAGTCTCAATATTCAGGGGTTTGTCTTATATAGGCACCTCTTACCCCTCCCACTTATCCTGATTTTTCACACTTGCTATCTGGTCACCCTACTTCAGAGAGAATGTACAGAACAGGACAGTTGTGTGTGATCCATCCACTGCTGTCCAATCTCAGCTTCTGGCAGTTGGAGATTTAGGAACGCCCAAAGTATGGTGGTGCATCCCTGATCATCTTGCTACTAGTCACAGATGGACCAATCCTCCATGAGCTTACCTAATTCTTTTTTAACCCTATTTTGAATTCTTGTTTATGTCAAAATAAATCCTGCAGTGTATGACCTTCACAACAACACCTGGCAACAAGTTCCACAGGCTGACTGTGCATTGTGTGAAGAAGCACTTTCTTATGTTTGTTTTAAACTTGCTGTCTATTAATTTCAGTGGGCGATCCCTAGTTTATGTGTTATGTGAAAGGGTAAATAACACTTGCCTATTCACTTTCTCCACACCATTCACGATTTTATAGACTTCTATCATACCCCTCCCTCTGTTGTCTCTTTTCAAAGCTGAATAGTCCCAGTCTTTTAAACCTCTCCTCATATGGAAGCTGTTCCATGCCCCTAATCATTTTTGTTGCCCTTCTCTATACATTTTCCAATTCTAATATCTTTTTGGAGATCAGGCACCCAGAATGCATTCAGTATTCAAGGTGTGGGTGTATCATCAATGTATAAAGTAGCATTGTGAAATTGTTTGTCTTTTTATCTATCCCTTTCCGAATGGTTCTTATCATTCTGTTGGCTTTTTTGACTGCTACTGCACACTGAGCAGATGTTTTCAGAGAACTATCCATGATGACACTAAGATCGCTTTCTTGAGTGGTAACAGCTAATTTAGGCACCATCATTTTGTATATTTAGTTGGGATTATGTTTTCCAATATGCATTACTTTGTATTTATCAACACTGAATTTCATCTGCCCTTTTGTTGCCCAGTCACCCAGTTTTGTGAGATCCCTTTGTAACTGTTTGCAGTCAGCTTTGGATTTAACTATCTTGAGTAATTTTGTATAATCTGCAAATTTTGCCATCTCACTGTTTACCCCTTTTTCCAGAACATTTATGATATGTTGACCAGCTCAGGTCCCAATATGGATCCCTGAGGGGACTCCACTATTTACCTCTCTCCATTGTGAAAACTGACTGTTTATTTTATCCTTTGTTTCCTATCTTTTAATCTGTTACTGATCCATGAGAAGACCTTCTCTCATCCCATGACTGCTTACTTTACTTAAGATCCTTCGGTGAGGGACCTTGTCAAAGGCTTTCTGAAAGTCCAGGTACACTATCTCAACTGGATCACCATTGTCCATGTGCTTGTTGACTCCCTCAAAGAATTCTAATAGATTGATGAGGCATGATGTCTCTTTACAAAAGCCATGTTGACTCTTCCCCAACATATACATTTTCTCTCTGTGTCAGATAACCCCGTTCTTTACAATTTGCCTGGTACTAAAGTTAGGTTTACTGATCTGTAATTGCCAGGATCACCTCTGGAGAATTAAAAAAATCTGTTACATAGCTTTCCTCCAGTCATCTGGTACAAAGGATGATTTAAGTGATGGGTTACATACCATAGATAGTAGTTCTGCAGTTTAATATTTGAGTTCCTTCAGAACTCTTGGATGAATACAATCTGGTCCTGGTGACTTATTACTGTTTAATCTATCAGTTTGTTTCCAAACCTCCTCTACTGACACCTCAGTCTGGGACAGTGCCTCAGATTTCTCACCTTCAAGAATGGCTCAGGTGTGGGGATTGCCCCCACATCCTATGCAGTGAAGACTGATGCAAAGAATTCATTTAGCTTCTCTGCAATGGCCTTGTCTTCCTTGAGTGTTTCTTTTGCACCTTGATTGTCCAGTGGCCCCACTGACTGTTTGGGAAGCTTCCTGCTTCTGATGTACTTAAAGAAAATTGCCACTCATTTTTCTGTTTATAGCTAGTTGCTCTTCAAATTCTTTCTTGGCCTTAATAGTTAAGGCCTAGATCAGGGATTAGCAACCTTTGGCACATGGCCCATCAGGGAAATCTGCTGGCGGGCCAGGACGGTTTGTTTGCCTGCAGCGTCCACAGGTTCAGCTGATCACAGCTCCCACTGGCCGTCGTTCACCATTCCAGGCCAATGAGGGCTGCGGGAAGTGTCATGGGCCGAGGGATGTGCTGGTTGCCGATTCCCGCAGCCCCCATTGGCCTGGAATGGCAAACCGTGGCCAATGGGAGCTGCGATTGGCCGAACCTGCGGACGCTGTAGGTAAACAAATCATCCCAGCCCGCCAAGGGATTTCCCTGATGGGCCATGTGCCAAAGGCCTAGATGGTCCCCTTGCCAATCCCTGGCCTAGATGGTCCCCTTCAGCAACACTCATGGAAAGAATCCTTTGTTTGTGATTCTTTCCCTACATCCTTCACAAAAGGGAAGATGAGAATCAGAAACTTCTGTGGCACTGAAGTGGAGTTGCCATTTGCCAGGTACCCCCTTGTGGCTAGAGGTGTTTCCACAGGGCCCTCCCTCTGCTCCCTCTCTTTGGGGACCTTTGGGAGTGTTGTATAGTCTTTCTCAGGGCTATCACCAGCCCTCTCCTGAAACTAGGTCAGTAGCCCAAAGTATAAGAACATAAGGATGGCCATACTGGATCAGACCAAAGGTCCATCTAGCCCAGTATCCTGTCTTCCAACAGAGGCCAATGCCATGTCCCCTAGAGGGAATGAACAGAACAGTTAATGATCAAGTGATCCATCCCCTGTCGCCCATTCCCAGCTTCTGGCAAACAGAGGCTAGGGGCACCATCCCTGCCCATCCTAGCTAACAGCCATTGATGGACCTATCCTCCATGAATTTATCTAGTTCTTTTTTGAACCCTGTTATAATCTTGGCCTTCACAACATCCTCTGGCAAGGAGTTCCATAGGTTGACTGTGCATTGTATGAAAAAATACTTCCTATTGTTTGTTTTAAATCTGATGCCTATTAATTTCATTTGGTGACTCCTAGTTCTTGTGTTTGGGAAGTAGTAAATAGTTCTTCCTTATGTACTTTCTCCATGCCACTCATGATTTTATAGACCTCTATCATACCCTCCCTTAGTTGTCTTTTTTCCAGGCTGAAAAGTCCCAGTCTCATTAATCTCTCCTCATATGGTGGATGCTCCATACCTCTAATCATTTTTGTTGCCCTTTTCTGAACCTTGTCCAATTCCAATATATCTTTTTGAAGATGGGGCAACCACATCTGCATGTAGTATTCAAGATGTGGGCGTACCGTGGATTTATATAGAGGCAACGTGATATTTTCTGTCTTATTATCCATCACTTCCTTAATGATTCCCAACATTCTGTTTGCTTTTTTGACTGCTGCTGCACATTGCGTGGATGTTTTCAGAGAACTATCCACAATGACTCAAAGATCTTTTTTGAGAGGTGGTAGCTAATTTAGACCCCATCATTTTATATGTATAGTTGGGATTATGTTTTCCAATGTGCATTGCTTTGCATTTATCAACATTGAATTTCATCCGCCATTTTGTTGCCCAGTCACCCAGTTTGGAGAGTAATTCAAAATCGTCCTCAGCGTCCCAGATGCAAGGTCCATCATAGTAAATCCCATCGTTCGTACCCATCTCCATCTCTGTTGTTGTCCATGGAGACTTTATTCTGCTCATTAGAAGCATAGCCTTCTTGCTCAGGTTTTCTTCCTCTGTCCGTGTGCACGCTGTTCTGAGAGGGAAGGCAGTGTATATATTCTCCTCCTGAAAGCTTCCCCTGATTGGCTGGGAGAGAGGGGAGCCCTGCTCCACTCTACACTACAGAGCTCCTGATCCCTTAAAGTGACAGTGTCCAGAGATAGAATCATAGAATATCAGGGTAGGAAGGGACCTCAGGAGGTCATCTAGTCCAAACCCCTGCTCAAAGCAGGACCAATCCCCAACTAAATCATCCCAGCCAGGGCTTTGTCATGCCTGACCTTAAAAACCTCTAAGGAAGGAGATTCCACCACCTCCCTAGGTAACCCATTCCAGTGCTTCACCACACTCCTAGTGAAAAAGTTTTTCCTAATATCCAACCTAAGCCTCCCCCACTGCAACCATTACTCCTCGCTCTGTCATCTGCTACCCCTGAGAACAGTCTAGATCCATCCTCTTTGGAACCCCCTTTCAGCTAGTTGAAAGCAGCTATCAAATCCCCCCTCATTCTTCTCTTCCGCAGACTAAATAATCCCAGTTCCCTCAGCCTCTCCTCATAAGTCATGTGCTCCAGCCCCCTTCATTTTTGTTGCCCTTCACTGGACTCTTTCCAAATTTTCCATATCCTTATTGTAGTGTGGGGCCCAAAACTGGATGCAGTACTCCAGATGAAGCTTCATCAATGCCGAATAGAGGGGAACGATCACGTCCCTCGATCTGCTGGCAATGCTCCTACTTATACAGCCCAAAATGCCGTTAGCCTTCTTGGCAACAAGAGATCTTCCCATGCCACTGCCAACTCCTCTCTCTTCCAGTTTCAGCCATTTTCTGACACCAATATCCTGTGCTCGCATCAACATTCTTGGAATGGGCTCTTGTGGGCCCTCCCCTTAGGCTTAATGGGCCAGTACACCCTGTTACAGGCACCATCAAACCCCCATCTCTCTGGACTCCACAGATGGTACTCTGCACATCTAGGATCCGTCCAGATGGATGGGGTGGAGACGGAGTGAGTCAGGAGAGTTCTCTGCCATTTTGACTTTACAGATTATACCCATGTGACAGCAAGGCATCTTTCCATGCCTAGAGTACTAGACCATTGTGATATCAAAAATAACTCAGAGACTGCACAAATTCTCGATCACTTGGCCCACTTGCCACCCATATGCCCACAACAACATGACCAACACATACAGTAACCCCAAACATGTCTAGCCCCCTCAGAACAGCACACCCCTTTCATGTGCCAGTCACAACTCTACCCAACTCTCCCAGTACACACAGTAACACAACTAGTATACACAGTACCACTAAACACATACACACAGCCCGTCACAGCAACACACAGCTCTCATTTGCCACACACACAGAGCAAGAAAAATCTACCAGCACAACACACACACACTCATGCTTACCCTCGCTCATACTTACCATAAAACCATAAACTGTCACATTGACTTTACAAATTACACCTATTTGACACATGGGCTTTCAGCTTCTCGTGTATTGTAAATGACCAAGTTTTTGTTTAATAAGATTTATTGTTACATGTTTTTTTCATGACTTTTCTGAACTTTTATCATAAAGGTTTATAGTGACTAAGCCTCATCGCACAGTCCTATGTGTGGCAACACCCCGGTTCGCTTCCACGAAACACTTACCTGAACTGGGCCAAAACAAATGTGATTGTATAGATTAGATTCTCAGAGCTATTGTTTCGGAGATTTTTGGAAGTATAGTAACTAGACTAAATATGGCATGCCGTATACTTCAGTGTCAGCCAGCTAGAGACAATTGTTCTTGGAACTGATGCCAGAATTCTTAAACACAAATTTGGAAAGGCCTGTATTTGACAACAGAGCTGATGTGTGGAATGCAGACCTTCAGCTGTTGAGCTGAGGAACCAAAGCAGTCTTGCTGAGTGTGACATTGATTAAATCTGCTGGACTGCTTCAAACAGATTCATTCCTGCTGACAGTTATCAACTGCGATAATACAAGGAAACAGACGGACCATAGTCTAGAGACGAGTTGGCTGGTATATCACCTGTAATTGGTTCTGAAGAATGTCACGGTTTGGTAAAAACTGCTCGTTGAGTTCTTTTCACTGTAAGTCATGTAATATTTTTTACTGTAAATCACGGTCATTTTTGTTTCCTTAACAGCTGATATGCTACGAATATGTTGTATTTGTTAAACATTTTTTTTACATTTTCATGTTTGTCAGACTGAAAAACAAAGGGCCCCTTTACTGTGAGGCATTATTGGCTTTTTGCCACTGAAGTGGTCTAAAAAAGATACCCTCTAGGATTAAGTGGTTACTATCAAGTTAATGAAAAGTCGAGAGATGATTCATGTAACCTGATTGTCTATTTTCTGAGGTATTCATTCTCTTGAAAAGTACTATACATGTCATCTAGAACTGTGTTGTATATCTTGCTATACAGATACTCAGAAGGTGTAAGCATCAAGGAAGGGGGAATTCTAGAGGGTGCTGCAAAAGGAGACTCACTAAGCATGATGGGATGAAATTAAGAAAAGGCTCATTTAGGATAATATTGGGAAAGTGAAAGCTTCTTTTGGCTTGGGTTAGTCTCCGAAGAGCAGTGGTAGAACCCACTATTGTTTATGGTGTTTATAGCCAGACTAGACAAAACACTGGAATTGTATCGTAAGGAACAATCTTGCCTTGTCTGGGAGATGGACTGGATAATGTTACAGATGAGACAGACCTCATCATGTGACTCTGCCGGAGCAGCAGCCTCAGCAGTGGAGGAGGAAGGTTTCCTCGCTGTCCCTGGCTTCTCCTACAGGTGCCAGGTCACAAAGTAACTGATTGGAGGCAGCGTGTCTTGGCAGCACCCCATCACCCTGCGCTTCACATAGCCACCTACAACAAGGCTTTAAAAACTCCAGCTCTCCCAGAAGTTTCTGCAGAGTTGCAGGAGCAAAAGAGGCAACTTTGCAATTAAGAAACACTCCCTCCTGTTTCAGAGCCTGCATTTATCCAAATCAGCACTTTGAATTCTGCCAGCTACAGTTTTTGTACGCTGTGTGAATACTAAATCATGTCCACCTGTTCTACCTCCTGGCCTTGAGAGAGACCCTTTCTCTACTCCCTCCAATTCCCCATGCTTACGCTTTGTGTTCCATTCCTTTTTTCTTCTCATCACTAGCCCCCACTCCTAATGTTCCATGGCCCTTCACCCCCATAACAACAACAGAAAACTAAGAAAGAAAAAAAATCTTTGTTTTCTGTTCTTTCCTTCTTTCTTTTTTTTAGTTGAAAAATCACATAATTTTTTTAAAAAGGAAAAATTTTCAAGAAAATTGTTCATTTTGGATAACGGCCATTTTTCATTGTAATGCATTTTGAACAAAATATTTTGACCAGCTCTATAACTATTTTTTTAAATCTTGAGTCTTGGGTTTATTTTTTATGGTCTTCTTAAAATAGCAATTTAAATGTTGGTGTGAGGCACTTTCTGGGGGTTGATAACTGGCTGTGGGTTTACGGTTCAAGGTGCAGTTTCTCCCAGCCGTTTGCTAATTCCCAGGAAATGTTCCATGTGTGGAGCCTTATTTGTTTTTTTTTTTATATACCTGCTCCAGCAAGTTTGGTCAGCCCTGCAGTGCTAGCAAAATGTTTGTGTTTTAGCAGAATACTTCCCCAGTGTATGAAATACTAATCTGTACAAGAGGCACTATCAGCAGCGTCAGAGAAATGCATAATCTGGTTATGTGGCCAACTGGTTAGCACACACAGCAGGTCCTATTCTAATCTCTTCTATTTATTCTTCTTATGCAAGTCCCTAAGTATCTTTGTGCTTCAGTTTACCCATCTGTAAAATGCAGGTTATGGTTACCATATTACTTCACAAGGACGTAACTGTTTTGGGTTCCTTGAATGAGCATTGCTATAGAAGTGTAGATGGTGGTTATTGTTCTTAGAGATGCCCCTAAACCACAAAATCCAGATCCGAATTTTGCATATTCCCGACTTTATGTGTGTGGATTAAAAGTTTTTAGTCCCCAATGGAGTTAAATTCCAATAATAGATCTGTTTTGGAAATCTGGACCCTCAAGGGCTATGGGGTGTTTATATCTGCGCTTCTGCTGTGGGACATATGTGTGCTATTATTACTGGATGTTTCTGATGTGCCATTTAGCACTGACGTGTGCAACAGACATTTTGACTTTCGTCCCAGAATGAAACAGAAAGCCTCCTTTCTACCTCAGAACACAAAGGAATGCTTGTTTTGCTCGCAGCATCTGGACAGAGACAGTGATCTCATTCCCAGTGTGTTTATTTTTATCTAGCTTTATTATTATTATTAGTGATATTATACAGTGAGTAAGAGAAAGTAATGAATTACCTTGGGTCTACTACTTAGCAGTACTGCAGTTCAGGTGTGAAGGAGAGCATTTTTGGACTCTGCGGAAAATGAAACTGTCAGGGAAGCTAGACTAAAACAGCTTTACTGTATTGTACGTGTACAGTCCCCATATTTTACCAATAAAATACCTGAAAAAGGAATCGAATGCATTTGAACTAAAAGGCTCCACTTGATTTGTAACATTTGCAAGTTACTTTGGATTGTTTATTCCCTGTTCTTAGTAAATCACGTACTAGTCGAGATAACAGTGATTTATCATGAAGTCTTGACCTGTGTTCTGTGCAGAGTTGGAATGTTACTGAAGTGATTCAGTTTGATGCAATGTTTGTCATAAGCATTTCTGATAGTGATGATGCAAGGCTCAGTCCTGCAGTCTTTACTCAAACTAAACTCCCAATTCACTTAAGTGGATGTTTATCCTTAGGCTTGGCAGAATTGTGTTTTTAGTTTATGTTTTAATTTTGACAGATAATATCAGTGTTTATATTTAAGCATTTTTCTTGATGTTTATCTGTTTAATTTTTCACAGTTGTGGGAAATTGTGGAGGGACAGATGGTGGGAGGGGAACAATTATTTAATGACAGTAGACATTGAGATTCAAAAAGTTCAAAAATAAACTGTCAACATTGTATATCAAGACTTTAGCTTTAAATCAAGCTCTAATAAGTTCTCAAGCAGCATTTTTCTTACTTTGCCTAACTGTAAATTTTGATGATCATCAATGGAAATATTTGTTACTGGTTTGTGCATGATGACATTAACATTTATTGATAAAAATCGAATCCTTCCAAACCTATTTATCTTGCATAAGAACTGCAGGTTGTGCCCACAGCCATATATATTGCTTGCTATGTAACCTTTGTAATTCGGTAGCACATGAACCAGCTGTGAAACAATTGCAATCATCCTAGAATGAAATATAATTTCATGCTTTACATTTCAAAATACCTTCAACCACTCGGGCTTATTCACAAGCAAAGCAGACAAATAGGCCTTTCTTTGTAACAGCAGGGTTTCCCAGTAGCTTTGTTTCCTTACTGTTTAGTGTTTGGAATTGTCATTTAATGATTGCAGCCTTGCAGAGCCAGGGTATTGTTTGTATAACTGAGCCATATTTTATACTTTTCTTACAGGAGATCTTCAAATGGATTTTAAAAAAAGGACTAGATAATTTGGGAGGGGGGAGTATGACTTTTAACCCCTTATAGTATCAATGCCAATCAAAAGACTCCAAAATTTTAATTCTCACAAATATTTATTCCTCGTACATGGAATTCAAGCTAATCGGTATAGTCGTCCCCAGTGTTAGCAGGCAAGAAAATCAAGTTTCCACTTGTCAAAATTCATCCTCCAGTTGTTTTAGGACTGAATAATTTTTAATTACTCATATCATTGTTTGCTCCCAGACAAGTGTTGCTGGTAGTCAGGACTGTATATTTCTATGACCTCTACCAAGAGAATAAGAGGTCTCACCTCTTGGGAATGAAGACTTGAGAATCAAGGGCACTCGACACCTGACAAGATCAGATAAGATAACAGATAATTAAGCCTCATCCTACTGAATTTTGATTGATTGATTTATGGCCTTGATGACCATTTCATGTTGAGGGCATCCTGACATAGAATTAGAAGGTAAGGACTACCAGTTAAGATTTGGTGCTGTATTCCAAACTGATGGAAAATAGAAGAGCAAGTGAAAACTGGAGAACCTCACCGGATTGCACCTTATTAATGCCCATTTGTGATCAGAAACCTTTGATGCTCAATTTAGGAAGTTTGTTTTTATACTACTGTGAAGGTAGGGGCAGGAGACACTAAGTAATTGGGTATGGACTGCAGAAAACTGTAATACTCCGGGTGTATTACTCGTTCTGGCTGGATTTGCTGGGAAAGCAACATTAGTTTCAGCCTCAGAGTTAAGAATGTAAGACTCTTGAACATTGACTTACTCTGTCTTGACAGTTATTGCAAATGGAACTGTGAGGTATTCAACAACATATTTAATTTAGAAAGATATTCTTTTTTAAAAAATTCAGTTGCAGCTCTCAAAGACTCTCCTTAAACAAAAGGCTGGACATAAAATGAAAATAAATCAAAACTGAACAGTAAATGAAAAGGTACACACAATGCAAACATCATAGAATCATAGAATATCAGGGTTGGAAGGGACCTCAGGAGGTCATCTAGTCCAACCCCCTGCTCAAAGCAGGACCAATCCCCAACTAAATCATCCCAGCCAGGGCTTTGTCAAGCCTGACCTTAAAAACCTCTAAGGAAGGAGATTCCACCATCTCCCTAGGTAACCCATTCCAGTGCTTCACCACCCTCCTAGTGAAAAAGTTTTTCCTAATATCCAACCTAAACCTCCCCCACTGCAACTTGAGACCATTACTCCTCGTTCTATCATCTGCTACCCCGGAGAACAGTCTAGATCCATCCTCTTTGGAACCCCTTTCAGATAGTTGAAAGCAGCTATCAAATCCCCCCTCATTCTTCTCTTCCGCAGACTAAACAATCCCAGTTCCCTCAGCCTCTCCTCATAAGTCATGTGTTCCAATCCCCTAATCATTTTTGTTGCCCTTCACTGGACTCTTTCCAATTTTTCCACATCCTTCTTGTAGTGTGGGGCCCAAAACTGGACACAGTACTCCAGATGAGGCCTCACCAATGTCAAATAGAGGGGAACGATCATGTCCCTCGATCTGCTGGCAATGCCCCTACATATACATCCCAAAATGCCATTGGTCTTCTTGGCAACAATGGCACACTGTTGACTCATATCCAACTTCTCATCCACTGTAACCCGTAGGTCCTTTTCTGCAGAACTGCTGCCTAGCCATTCGGTCCCTAGTCTGCAGCAGTGCATGGGATTATTCCATCCTAAATGCAGGACTCTGCACTTGTCCTTGTTGAACCTCATCAGATATCTTTTGGCCCAATCCTCTAATTTGTGTAGGTCCCTCTGTATCCTATCCCTACCCTCCAGCGTATCGACCTCTCCTCCCAGTTTAGTGTCATCTGCAAACTTGCTGAGGGTGCAATCCACACCATCCTCCAGATCATTAATGAAGATATTGAACAAAACCGGTCAGAGGACCGACCCTTGGGGCACTCCACTTGATACCGGCTGCCAACTAGACATGGAGCCATTGATCACTACCTGTTGAGCCCGACAATCGAGCCAGCTTTCTATCCACCTTATAGTCCATTCATCCAGCCCATACTTCTTTAACTTGCTGGCAAGAATACTGTGGGAGACTGTGTCAAAAGCTTTGCTAAAGTCAAGGAACAACACGTCCACTGCTTTCCCCTCATCCACAGAGCCAGTTATCTCATCATAGAAGGCAATTACATTAGTCAGGCATGACTTGCTCTTGGTGAATCCATGCTGACTGTTCTTGATCACTTTCCTCTCCTCTAAGTGCTTCAGAATTGATTCCTTGAGGACCTGCTCCATGATTTTTCCAGGGACTGAGGTGAGGCTGACTGGCCTGTAGTTTCCAGGATCCTCCTTCTTTCCTTTTTTAAAGATGGGCACTACATTAGCCTTTTTCCAGTCGTCCGGGACCTCCCCCGATCACCATGAGTTTTCAAAGATAATGGACAATGGCTCTGCAATCACATCCACCAACTCCTTTAGCACTCTCGGATGCAGCGCATCCGGCCTCATGGACTTGTGCTCGTCCAGCTTTTCTAAATAGTCCCGAACTACTTCTTTCTCCACAGAGGGCTGGTCACCTCCTCCCTATGCTGTGCTGCCCAGTGCAGCAGTGTGGGAGCTGACCTTGTTTGTGAAAACAGAGGCAAAAAAAGCATTGAGTACATTAGCTTTTTCCACATCCTCTGTCACTAGGTTGCCTCCCTCATTCAGTAAGGGGCCCACACTTTCCTTGACTTTCTTCTTGTTGCTAACATACCTGAAGAAACCTTTCTTGTTACGCTTAACATCTCTTGCTAGCTAAAACTCCAGGTGTGATTTGACCTTCCTGATTTCACTCCTGCATGCCCGAGGAGTATTTTTATACTCTTCCCTGGTCATTTGTCCAGTCTTCCACTTCTAGTAAACTTCTTTTTTGTGTTTAAAATCAGCAAGGATTTCACTGTTAAGCCAAGCTGGTCGCCTGCCATATTTACTATTCTTTCTATACATTGGGATGGTTTGTCCCTGTAACCTCAATAAGGAGTCTTTTAAATACAGCCAGCTCTCCTGGACTCCTTTCCCCCTCGTATTATTCTCCCAGGGGATCCTGCCCATCAGTTCCTTGAGGTTGTCAAAGTCTGTTTTTCTGAAGTCCAGGTTCTGTATTCTGCTGCTGTCCTTTCTTCCCTGTGTCAGGATCCTGAACTCGACCATCTCATGGTCACTGCCTCCCAGGTTCCCATCCACTTTTGCTTCCCCTACTAATTCTTCCTGAGCTTGTGAGCAGGTCAAGAAGATTTCAGGATATATCAGTGAATATTTCTGATTTCAATACTATGGCCTTTCAGTTATTTCAGTGTCTGTCTAGATGCTCTTCCAATTGTCCTTTAAGAAAAATAGTATTTTTATAAATCCCAAACCCACTGTTTTACTACCCAAGTCATCCTGATCTCATCTAGTCTAGTAATTTAATGAGCTGTAAACTTTAAATTCTTACTTGGATGCACTGTTCATAGTATTGTGCAAAGGACTTTCAGTTTTGGATTGTGAAACATATGATCTTACCCTGACTCTCAAGTGACCATGACTGGAAAGTTCTGACTCATTTTGTTCTCTAGACTTGCTGAGGTGACTCACAAATCTTTTAGTGCTTCAGACAATTTGTTAGAAGCAAATTAACATCATTATCCTTGCTGTTTATACCTACTATTTTCATAACACCTCTGGTGTGTGGAGAGCTGTAAAGGCAAGTATCAAGATGATTGGACCCTAACATTAAACCAAAAATATATTATTAAAATAAAAAGACAGAATACATTAAGAGTGCTAGGGGATTACTACAGTTAATGAATCTTTCAGGGCAGGCTGCATAGTTGCACATAAGGATAAACATGCTAAAACGTGGTTGCACTGTTGATACCTGGTTAGGGGTTTATTTGTTATTTGTTTATTTGTATTTTTATTGTAAAGAAATGAAGTACACCTCGCTATAGAAACTGGGGTTAATGGGCTGTGTGGTAGAAGGCAGCTTTAAAGAGATGTTGGGGGTGGAGGAATTACGAGTATTTTGCTTATGTATTTTCTTTGCTTTTATTTTAGTTTGCAAGTATGCCTGCCACAAGAAATGTGAAGCAAAGGTAAGCACCTTCCAGATATTCATTTCTCTGCTTGATAATAGTCTCCATTTATTTGAAGTTTGGTAGACATTTAAGACTATATCAGCTAATCAAAATAAGAGGATTGCTTAACTAGATGCTCAGCTGTTAAGAAATAGTTAATCGTTTTCACTTCTGAAAATTCCTTCCTGTTATTTTGTCTTGTATTTGTTGCTTAACAGCTTGATCCCACACCACTGAAATCAGGATTTTTACCTTTGACCTCAATGGGAACAGAATAATGATCTCACTTCATACATCTCCATTTAATTTTAGATGAACTTACATACTATCTTATGGTAGCTTTAGTTTGATCAGAGAGAGATCTTATTAATAATTCTCCCAATGAAGCCAATGAGTATTTTGCCATTTACTTCAAAAGGGTACAGCATCTCATCCTTTATAGTCAAAGCAAGAGTGGTTTCAGTACCTTACTCCTCCCACAAGGGGGCATGGTTCAAGTAGAAAACTGCTTTCTAACTTGATTGATTATAAACTACTACACAGTTCCACAGCTAAGGAGGAAACATGCCCAATAAACCAGGTAAAGTCTGCTGTTCTGTATCAAAATGCAGAAGCGATGGGTGCTTTAGAAATGTCAAAGATAGAAATACAGATGAAAAGACAAATAAAAGTTCCATTGGCAACACAAAGATTTGTGTGTAGGAACAGTAGTGAAAGATATTAAGCCTTATTTCCCTCCCCCCACAAGTCAAGTGATAATATCCTGTTTCCATCACTGCCACTTAGTTTATCTCCAAATATATAATGTCACTAGCTTTAATTTTTCTTTCTGCTTTAATCCTGTGCTCATCTTGAAGAGGTTTTTTGGTTGTTGTTTTTTTTTAATTATTTGATTAAACTAAATATATTCACCCACACTGATGTTTCCAAAGCCCACTGTGAGCTTTTTGTTTCTTTGTTAAATCTGGCACTAAAAGCAGATGCTGAACGTCAACAGGACATCAAGGCAGCATAATCCAACATGGTTGTAAAAGGACTGTTTTTCAGTAGTTAGGGATGGCAGGGGACTAACCTATGACATGTTGGGACAATCTGAGTTTGGAGGGCAAAAAGGGAAAAGAAAAAATGCACACCAAGGTGCCACGTGCTTACATGATCCTACGACGTCTTTGTGTGAGGAGCAAATTAATAATCAACACATTCACCCTTTGGGTTTTCATACAGAGAACACCTGTAAAGATCAAAAACATTATTATTATTTTATTATTACTATGATTGTGGTATAAGGATTTTATGTGTATATAATTATACCTTTGCTCAAAAGTGTTGCTTTAGAAATTTTGCTAAGGGCTAAAACTTGGCATACTGTAAAGTACTATTAAGGTTGTAAGAAACTGACATCTGGAAGGAAATTCACATTTAAGGATGACACTCAGAACTTTCCTTCCCCCCCTCTCCATTCTTAAGTACATAGCAGGAAAATTTAGATTAAAAACCAGGGTATTACACCATTCTATGTTATGTTCTGCTTTGATGTTTGTAAGCAAGGATATTATTGAACGTATTAAAAGTGCTTCATTATTTAGACAGGTCAACATCAGTGACAGATGAAGTTGCCATTTACTGGTATTAATTTGGTTTAACAATACAGTTCTTAAACTTTAGAATTTTTTTTATTATTTCATTGCTGGAGGATTTATGTCATATTAATGCAGTATTTTCCTGAAGATTATTATTAATGAGAAGTGAATGAAACATCAAATATTTGACTTATTTCCCCTACGGCATGATTCTTAATATGAACTTCCATTTTGCACTTCTCCTTTGCTGCCCTTTTTTTCTTTTTTTTCAGTCTGGTTAGGTTACAGATTAAAATAATTCTGCAAATTGGCCCTGCTAAGACATTTTCACATTTGCAGAGATGTCCTGTAAAATTAATTGCCGTAAGGAAATACAAGATGTACTGAACCACCATTTAGCTAAGCAGGGCTGGGTTAAGTTAGTGCTTGGGGAGTAGACTTTCGGGTATTACAGTAAGTAGTAACAATGATTCAGTAGGTGGCACGTTTCCTTCCGAGTGCTGTGCTGCTGGAGGTGTCATCTTTCAAATAAAAATAGAAAACTGATGTTCTGAATATTCAACATTTTTCAGATTAATAGGGGAAGTTCTCAAAGGCATACATGGTAGTTAGGTGCCCAAATGTTGTTTGTGCCTTTGGAAATCTCTGCCAGTGTCACATGCTATTCTACAAGAAGTGCAAAGTGTGATTCCTGCTGCTGTTATTTCAAATGAAATAGAGAAGTACAAAAAAATCAGTATTAATATAAGTCTGCAACTAAAATATTGTAATTGAGCAACTACACTTTGTAACTTCAGAAGTAGTTGGATTTCAGTGGTGGATAAATGGATCCTTGTCTGTACTCTCTGATCCTGCAGATCCTTCTTCCTGAAGACCTCTGTAGGGTTTCATTGACTTCAGTGGGACTCTGCATGAATGTAAGCGTTCACCCGTGAAGATATGATTGCATGATCAGGGTGCATGCCTGGATGCCTGGGTTAAAATATATTATATAATGGTAATTGGCTTCATAAATGATTATCACAGCTGGATATGTAACTCCCTTGGTGCTACCTTAGCTCATATGTTTTGGGAGTACCCCTCTAACAAACTTCTTTTCAATAGAGAAACATACCACAAGATTTAAAACATCAGCAGTTAATCACCTGTAAATTGCCTGGGAAAAGAGTGAAGGAGGGCAGACCCAGTTGTATTTTTGTTATGATTGAATCTGTTTTGAAGACAATAATGTTTGCGCACCCCAAGGGCCTGATCAAAAGCCCACTGAAGACAATGGAACCTGTGTGAAGTTACTGTTACAAGTGGCTCAAGCTACACAGCATCTTACTGAACCAAATCATGTTTGAAAAAAATACACTTAAAAAACAACAGCACAAAGCATTCACCAGTAAATTAATGAAAATTTACATTGTGATGTTGTCAGAGAATTTCATTTCTTTAGTGGTATTTTTGGTATCTGAACAGTCAGAATCATCCCTTGAAGTGGAATAGATGCAGTTGTGCCATACAGTTCACATTTGCTCAGAATGTAACTATCTGAGGAAAGGAGTAAGTGTCCAATCCTGATTCCACTTACATTACCAGCAGTTTTGATATTAGTTTCATTAGAAATAGGATCTGGCTCTATCATTTTACCAAGGGGTGAGTAAAGTATACGTGACAGGAAGGCACAGAAAATGCCTTGTTTTGGGAAACTAGACATTTTGGAATGGAATGTCTGGACTAATCTCTTAGATTGAGAGATCTCTCATTGAAGATCCATCTCCCGTTGAAGACTTTGTGCAGATCATCAGCTGGTATAAATTGTCATAACTCCATGGAAATCAATGGGGGTGATGACAGTTTACACCAGCTGAGGATCTGTCCCCTCTACCCATTACCCCCCTCCCCTCATAGGCCAATGTCACTCTAAGTTGAGTTGCAATTTTTGCATGTTACAAAGTGTTGAATTTATGTGGGGCTTTAGTTTCACTATATCCAATTTAACTCTCAACAAGTTCCACGGTAGCTATAAAGTTATTAATTACACAACATTGAGAACAAAATAACAAATGCAAGTAAGCACTGAAATAAGCTTACTAGAACATAAAGGACCAACTGAAATAAATGACCCTGAAGCTGCAAAAGATGTAAGTGAGCTGTGATTAGATTATCGTAATTTTAGCCTACCACATTCAGGGCATCTTACCTCATTCTAAAATAGATATTGTAACACATGAAATGATACAGAATAAGGCAAGCACATGATGCTGATCCCAGTTCTAAAATGCCTGAGCTGTAAATGCCAAGCTAAAAAAATTCTTCTCTGTTTAATGTAGCAAAGAAAAACAAATGTAGGAGGGAGTTTAATGGTTGTCTGTATATAAAATCTTAAGTGATATATGCATATCTGTCAAGTTACTATTTTCAGTTCAGCTCTGAAGATAGGAGAGGAGGGCATTAATGGAAATTAAGTATCCACAAATTCAGAACAGATGTCAGGAAGCACTTTTTCATACAGAAAGCAGCAAATATGTGGATTGATCTCCCAGACAAGTTTGTTAAGACAAAAAACAGTGTGGTTACTTAGGACTCAAGCAGTTTAATACTATCATGGGGGGAAATGGAGCACCAAAAAGGACTCTTCCATGACTAGTCAAGTAGCTTGTTTTCAAAAATCCCATATGTTCCTGAAGTTACCCTTGTTGAAATCTATTATAACCTGTCCGTTTATGATAAAAAATTCTCTGCTATCTCTCCACAAATAGAACATCTTTCAACTGCAGATCTCAAAGTGAACACGGGCATGTGGGAACACTTGAATTTAGACATAATTCAGCTTAATTTGATAGGTCATATTGGTTCAGATGTTAGAGACCCTATAGAGTAAATGGTACACTTCTGATTGTCTCTTTATATGAGTCTGCACAAGTGACCCACAAGGTCTGTGCAGCTTGGCCAACAAAACACATGGAAACAAGAATGCCACTCTGTAGTACTCCTCAGGGACAGCAGTGCACACCAGTCACATAACCAGCAAGATGTGGGACTGGTTTACAAGAAAGAAGGTGGGTCAAGGGAAGATCAATCGACATGGCATGCTCTTGCCCTAGGATGCACGTTTGCACAAAAGTTCATGGTGCACGGGCGTTAGGCAAGAAAAGCTTAAAGCTGCCTCAGGCACCTTTAACTCATGCAATAGAAGATGTGTCCCATGGAGCTTGTACTATTATTGAGCACATGTGCTGCAGCAGGTGAGATGGCTGCATGACATCTACTTGCATATCACTCTGGACATGCTGATTTTCCTTCTGCTGCCATTATTGTTCATTTGTGCTTTTCCCACTGCTCAGCTGGGTACTTGTGCTTTCCATCAAACTGTTTCTCTTTACCATTTTCCTTACTGCCAAGCAAGGAGGCTCTGGTGAAAATCCTATGCTGTCTTCAAAAATTTTTGAATGGGGTTTGAGGGAAGAGTTGGCTGACAATCAATGGTGGCACCATTGCTGATTAGCCCAGGCACACATAAGTGTGAAGTTACTCATGGCTCACCTCATGTAGCATTTACCATTCAGTTGTGTCTGCAACAGGATGTTTTTAGGGTTAACCACAGCCTCCTAAGTTGCTATTTTAACCTATAGTTTAACACTATTATTTTTTAATGAGAATAGCTCCTGCTATTTATATACTTTTAGGTATTTTCATGAGGGTGGCTTATTTTTTGGGAGGGGGAGATGAGGGAAAGAATTAGCTCTGTGAAGAAGTATCCACTACTAATATACATATACTGTATATTAAAGCTGGCTCTATCAAAGTCCCTTTATTGTTTACACTCTGAAAGAGAGCCTCATACTCAGTTCTTTTGCAGAGAACGTATTCTGCTGCTTTTACTGTATACATCCTGTTTAATTAGGATAATTAGAATCTTGTATTGCCTCAGTCTGTACAGGTTTAACTTGGAAGTGGTTCCAGATGGCTATCTGTTCAGATATATATAGTGAATTAGTTTGCTGCAGATGCAGAAGCTAGACTCAGTAGTGCCCCAAAACTCTATTCCGGGTTTTTATCTTCATTTTCCCCTGTTTCTCTTCAGTGTTGTATTGTAGTGGGATCATTTCTTCTCTCTGGCAGAGATGTAGGAATATTTATCTGTCCCAGTGAGGCCGGGAGCCTTTCACCCAACCCTCCATTCTGGGACACCATTTTCTTTTCTCCTCCTTTCTCCCCCACATTCTCACTTGTGCATATATGTGGTACAGAGCTGCAGATACTTGAAAGGCCTCATCTAGTAGCACTGACTAGATAACCCTGTACCCTTTGGAGACTGAGAATCTGTTTTCCAACTTCTGTTGTCCTATAAGTGTTTGGTCCTGATTCACTTAAGCATGTGTTTAAATCTCATTTAAATGAATGGGACTTAAGTACTTGCATAAAGTTAAGCTAATGCTCAAGTGACCTGCTGAATCTGGGTCTCAGTAGTGTGTACTATGGCCAACTTTCAGGTGAACACCTGAACTCTCTTGGAAAGCCACGCCTATGTCCTTCACTAAAAGCTGGAAGATTTGTGTTTTGACTTAGTCCAAAAGACCTTTTCATTTTTGGTTCTTTGCCAGTTCCACATTATGTTTCAGTGACACAAACATTATACAAGTGCAGATGGTTTTATAGCTTCTCAAATACTTTGTAGTAGATTAGTCTATTTTAATTGTACAGAGGTTCAACTGTACGTGCCTTCCCTTTTTTCTCCATGTAGGAAGCCATCTACACATCTCAGTGGAGTGCAGATTAAATCAAAGCTCTGGGATTTGTTATTAATGACCTAAAATCCTTGTTCAGACTAATTTCCTGAGCTGTAGCAAGCCACTTTGCCATAGCCACAGCCAGACCAAACAATGTATTACTTCCAAACCTTTTAGTTTATTTTTCCTTTCCTTTCCAGAAATGTTAAATCTACACTGTGAGTCTACTGACTCCTTCTGAAAAAGGCCATCAAAAAATCATAAAAGCTAAACATTCAGAATCCCACTTGACACACTCTCGTTCACTCTTGTCATTTTTGTCAAAGGCCGCATTTTTCTAATAGTTTTTTTCAGGGTTATTTATTTCGGAAAACATCATTCTTACTTTGACCCTTCCTTCCCTTTTTCACTGTTTATGCTGGTGACTAAAGGGAGTTGGAAGAAGGCCTTGTTTTCTGCCCCTGATCCCTAGGGACCTTATGTTCTGTTTTCACTTGATAAACCCTTTAATGACCCAGGAAAGATACAGGGTTTTTTTGTTTGTTGGGGGGTGGGGGGGCTTGAGAGAGGGAGAGAAATTAATGGAAATGGAAATAGACAAACAGAAAATAATATGTAGCATGAATTAAAATAAAACCAGCACAAACAACAAAATGCAGGGAAAAGAAAGCAGTACAAATAGTAAAATAAACAAAGATTTCTGGTTGGGTATTACACCCTGCTGTACCCCAGAATAGCAATCCAAAAAACTCACCTTCCCCTCCCCCCCCCCAAAAAAAAAAAAAAGACAGAGAAAAGAAAAATGATGGAAGACATGCAGTTATGTTGTCAACCAAAACATGTAATAACCATGAACTGGTTAGGTCAGCATCAGTGTTCATAAAACGTGATAATAGTCCGAATGGCAGATACGTAGCAGTGAGCCCTGAGTAGTTGCTCACACCAAGCGCTGTGTACTCACATATGCACATGCAGCCTTGAACAGGAACACTGAGTCCAGGGAGCAGGAACCAGGAAACAAAACAGGAACAGGGAGGAGGAAGGCAACACGCATACCAGTCATGATGTTGTGTTGGGTCTGCTATTGTAAATTTAAATTGCTTTACTATTGCAAATAAAGAATTGCACAAGATAAAGCTAGAAGAATATGAATGGGGTTTTTCTAAAGAGTGTGAGTGATTTAGGAGTACAAATCCCATTGATTGTCATTGACTTTCAAAGGGATTTGTGATCCTAAACCACTTAGGTAGGGGGGCTTGTGGTAAGTTATTGCCTGGCACTTTTTGGAGCCAGATGGAAAGACCCTGCTTTGCTGCTTGTGCAGGAATGAGGTGGCTCCTGATTCTCTCTTTTCCCCTACCATCCTTGTCAGAGCACCTGAGCAAAACAGAGCAGGATTTATCCCTTAGATTATCTTCCTGAAATTACATAAAAATACCAAAATAACCTTAAATATAATAGTTCCTGGCAAGTGGCTTGTAGATCATCTCCCTCTCTCTCTGTAGTGTATTTATGCACATACACAAACACTGGAACTCTCTTATAGTGAAGTCATTTTTTCATAATGACTTCTCTCTAAACAAAAGTTTGCTATAATGACTATAATTCACTGTACCCACCATAGCCACTATAATTCTTGGAAAGAGTTTGGAATCATCAATTTATCTTAACCATAAACAATTAACTGTCAGCATGTTCCACAGCATAATTTGCACAGACTGGGTAACTATCAATAATACACTGGCTTCTTACTGTTCTAATATTAACATTAGTTTCATTTAACTTGTGGTTGTTGGTGTATTTGCAGGTCTTTTCTCCCAACTAAAAAAAAAGTATAAATAGAAATATGTTGTATACAAGTATCATACTTTTTGTCCTCTTTTGCCTTCAGAAATATGAATCTGTATTTATTTTCCTTTATACCATTAAGCCTCTTGTTTCAAGCCACTGTTTGGATTAAATCCTGCTCTCAGATGTACATGTTTGGCTCCCATTGACTTCAATAGAACCTTTGCATATGCAATTATCTTCTCCTCATAGACTTTGTCCTTTATCTCTGCTCTGTGCTTATAGTTGTTTTGCATTTTCATGAATTTCTGCAAACAGAAAGTAGTCCGTTTTCAACTCTATCGGACGCTATCTATCCCAGGTAACATATTACCTAGCTATGGTATATTATATATCCTAGGGGACTATAATACTTATTTGTTCATTGGTGAAGCACACAAAGCAGCACCTCTCTAGCCTTCAATTATTGTTGTGATGAAGGGTTCTTTTACTTTGGCGATATTGAAGAGGATTGGAAAAATAAATCAAGCTGAATCCATCTCTTGTTAGTATATTAGGTTACCTGAGGAAGGAAAAGTTTAGGGAAAAAGTTCTTAACAGTAGGTACAATGGAGCTGTGGACTAGACTGCCAAAAGAGAGGTGGCTCAGGCACCTTACACTTCAGATATTCAAGAAGAGATAAGATCAGATCTAATGGGATCATGGCCTGGGTTTCAGAGATGATCCTAAATTCACTGGCTAGATGGATACCGTTGGAAGATTATATTAGTTTTGTCTATGTTCAGATTGTTTTAGGTGACCTGGGAAACCACATCCGTTTTGCTTGCATTTATCACATGTAGTCTTCTGGAATTGTATGCTTGTAAGCCGTGGCAGAATTTGGCCCAGTATGTTCCTATGGGCACTACATTATTTGGAAATGGAAATAAGTATGGTGTCTTGAATGACACTGTGTCAATAAGTTTTGACTTTTTAATAGTGAATGCAGGGTACGTTTTCCCTTTTTATCTGTGTACTGCTCTTGTCAATGTGAATGGCAGTCATAGTATGTATGTGGGCAAAGGAGAGGATAGTTCTTGGATGTTTAAACAAGTATAAAAGCAGGATAGAAACTGGTATAGAAGCTTTTATGCTCAAATGACACCATATGTTGCTTCTCAGAAAGAAGACCACTACTCTAATGACAATAGAGTCAGATGCCAGTTTTAACTAAAAGCTTTCTAACTTTGTTTCACATTTATATTTAGTAGCATTTCACCATTGAGACTTCTTCCCGCGTCAAATTTCAGGCAATGGTGCTGAGCACAACAAAGATGTTTCTTTTCTGGAAGAGACATTTTAAAACCTCAGTAACTGGAACCTGAAGATTCAAACTAGACACTCCTGCTTTCAGTATATACCCTCACAGGGTTTGAACAGTCATTCATTTATTATTGTTTTAAAATAACTTTTCTTTAAGAGCTGGTTACACTGAAAGTCAATTTGATTTAGCTTCACCTGAAACATAAAGATGGTCAGTGTTTACATGTATTCCTGTACGCTATTGTTATAAGGTCAGATTAAAGCGATTAACAGCAGAATTGTGTGAAACATGGAGGTTTTGCTTCTCACAGATTTGTGTGACATTTTCCTTTGTTTTCAATACTCTCATGGGTTCAGCCCCTTTTGTCGCCTATGCTACAGTTTTTAGGTTTGGGATTAGAATATGAATCCAAGACTCAGATGAAGGCTTGCCCAAAACTGTTAAGTGAAAGCCACATGAAACTCTGACTTTTGAATGGTCTCAACAGGAATCCATCAACCAGAACAAATTCAATGAGGTTTGCAAACTTTAAGAGCTTTTACCCTGTGGTTTAGAGTTTATTACCAAATATAGAACCAGGTTAGTATTGCATGGTTTTGGGATTGAGTGAGAAATTATGCTTATTTCCTATCATCCTCAAAGGATTACAAAATTTTACTCCATTTGAAAATGGCCTTTGGATTTTGCAGGGCTGCCCACAGAAGTGATTCTGCAAGGCAATATTAGATTCTACTGTCTGCAAAATGTTTTGTCCTCCATTAGATTTAATGTCATTCTAATGAACTGTTCCGACTGAACACAAACTGTCCGGAATAGAGTGACATAATGATTTGAAATTGCTTTCTATGGGCATAAAGACGGCATTGTTAAATGAGCAGATATGCCATGCTGGGGTTGTACATTGAATGGTTGGTTGCTGTACTTTCCTCAGATTGAAAAAAACATTTTAAAGCTGATTATTTTTGTTAAATCAAAAATAATTTTTAATCTTACTTTTTAAGACAGTAGATGGCTGTTTTGTGTAAAGGCCCAACTGGTAATTGTACGATTTCTAGGCTTTTTATCAGCAAAATGACACCACCTTCCTAAATCCCATAGCTGGGGAGTAAAAACTCTTATCTGCATTGTTTTTTTTCTTCCTGTAAATTCAAGTGTACAGATTACTTTTCTCCAACATGAAGGATCTGCCGTCAACACCTACACGTTTACACTGTCTGAAAACTGCTTTGTTTTTGGTGAATTTGAGGATTGTTGAATTAAGTGATTGTTCCAGGCAACAAACACATTGACCCTGCTGTTTTCTGCCCTACACTAATCCACTCTGTATAGACATGGGAGACCTAACGCAGGCTTCCCTCATTAAACAGAAATTCTTTATCACAAGGAAAAAGAGAATTTCTCAACCTTGTAAAGGGCATCACGTGGGATCAAAGAAGGCAGGAATGATGCGTTTCACACTGTTGTTGCCTGGAACAATCACTTAGGGCATGTCGTAAGCCATGTCACATTTGAATCCTGGTTTCTAGAGATGCATAGCTTGGCGCTCTCTGCCACCCACTCTCTTTGCTATTTTTTTTTAAAAAGCGGCTTGCTCTTACTGTACCCTTATACTCACAGCTTTACGCTTGAATTTTTATAACCATTGTTGAGGCCAAAGAGAGAACCTCAGCTTCTTGAAGAACAATGGTGACGGTAATTGTGCAATTGCGCTTGTAAAAAAAAATCCTATCTACAGCAATAGACCCTATCGTATGGTAAGTTGTAGCATTTGGAGTTGGACCATTACTGTGTTATATTGTAGACTTTTTTTTTTTAATGAAGGTGAACATAACAAGCTACTAGGGGACTCCAGCACAACTTGGACACTATTCTGGATAAGGCAGGAGGCTGAGGGACTTGAAATTCTCAAACAGTCCAAGTAACTTCCAGAATTATATTGTGTGGGAATGTCTTACCACTTTTCATGACAGGGAATCAAAGCAGTGCTCTAAAGAAAACATGAATAATGGCATTGTTGGGAAGTACTGGCAGACAAAGAATACTGCACATGTATGAAGCTATAAATACACATCCAGTGATTTCAGTAAACACCATGAGAGTTCAGCTTGTATGATTTGCATTATCAGAAGCCTGAGCTGTACATTTAGCCTTATCCGTGTTTACTTGTACTCTTTTATATTATAACACAGGATTTTAATAATTTTATATACTTTTTACTATTTTTTCTAAAGGGCTGCTTCCCTGATCCTCCCATAGAGTTTTAAGCGTTGCACAAAAATGTAAAAATATAGTACAGTTAAAACATGCAAATACAATGAAAACAAAAAAATATTTATGGAGAAAACCATTTAAAAAACAAACATATCCATAACCTTCTGTCCCAAACCCTCCTATGTCTCTTTTGTCATATTCACATTCTTTTGAAAAGCTTGAGGAGTTAAAAACTGACACATTTAAATGTATAAAGCTTAATGCTAAGACTTTCATGGGAACTCTCATTGTTGGATGCTGAGATTATGACACTGGAAATGACCGACAAACTTCTGCCCTTTTTATACTACAATCCTGATGTCACGCCATTTTTCAGCCATATGACCTTGGGCTGTGAACTCCTAAAATTTTCATAAAATGAGCAACTCCTGAATCAGGATCCTCCATGGTGTTGGTAACTTAGTACACGACATGCTTCCTTCTGAGCCCACTAGTGCTGCAGCATGAGGTTAAGGGCTCCATGCTGTGGGAGATCATCGTGATGAGATGTAAAACATGAGAAATGGGGCCTGAGTGCATATAGTCATTAGACCTCCCATAGCGTTCTTCTCAAGAGAAGCAGTGTTAGCAGTGGTGTCCATACTCATTGCCTATGAACAACTATTTTTATTTCCCTCCAATGCCTGGTTCAGTTTCAACTGAATAATGATTCTTTGCTTCCTTTCTTAAACTGATATGCAGCACTGTTAATCAGCTATTGCATTCTACCCCAGAGATGGCTGCATTTCAATGATGGGTGATTTTAGTCCTCAATCTTGCAAGCTGGTCTGCGCTAAGAGCTACTGATGACAATGGGACCACCCAGAGAAATGAAAAGTTCTGTAAAAATATAAGGCTTTATGATGTATTTTACTGGATATGGTATTTTTAATGACACTGAAATTTTCATTTACTTTGGTTAGGGACATTAACATAGGTACTGTGTACATAACATTACATCTCAACAAAAAGGACAAGTCAGAGATCTATAGAGTCCCTTATGCAGATGCTGTATTGTAATAGGAAGATTGTAATAATATCTAGTTTTTATGGCAGGAATAAAATAATAAATAAAGGTGAAAAGACTCATAGCTCAATGTAAGTCTGAACTTTTAACTGATGACCTGCAGCAGAGGATGAAAGCTGTCTCTGTAAATATCATTTAGAATTTGCTTAAACACATATTTCTTTTCTAATGTCATTTTCCTCTCATCTGGAATGATCAATTCTGTCATATATCAGATTTTGTTATTTAAACCACTGCTTCATAACAGGTGGACCCAAGACAGTTCTAAGTTCATCCTCAGTAAAACATGTACATAGTTACATTGAAGTCAGTGGGACCTCTTGCCTTATTTAAAGTGTGACATGCATTTAAGTACGTTGCTGAATCAGGGCTTCTCACTCTATGCCATTTTGTGTTATACTGTTGGCAGAAATCCTACAGTGGTAATTTTCGGAGAGTAAAATAGTTTAACCATGTAAATGATACTGAATGCACTGTATAGGTAGGGGCAAACTCAGTTCCAGTGTTGTCCAACCTACTTGGTATATCCACGGTTTGGAATAAAAGAATCAGAAATGTAGGGTTGCATGGGACCTCAAGAGGTCATCAAGTCCAACCCTCTGCACTGAGGCAGGATCAAACAAACCTAGAAGAATGCTGACATTCTAGGGCAACACGGTGACTGTAACAGAGCCCAGCAAAAGTGATTAATTTAGAAATGATACCAACAATATTATTCAGTGAGTGCTTCAGTCCTTGTGCTCGACATTACTTTTCTGTATCCCCCATTCCTCCCTTAAAGCTTGCATTTGAAACAGAGTCATCTGACTATAATGAGAATTAAAATGTGCCCCAATTTCCTGAGGTAAATATTGATCCAAGGTAAAAGTGTAGGACCAGCGTCACTGGGTGCTCTACTCACCGCTAAGGGGGCCTCCATCTGGCCGCATCTAGGGATTAGGTATGCCAATCTGACAACCCTCCTGCAGTTGTTCACTCCGTCACTCTCCCCATCTCGCTTGCTTGTGACTCGACTGCTCCCGCTTCATGGCTTGAACCTCCGGCCCCGCTTCATGGCTTGATCCTCTGGTCAGGTCACAGTAGTCTTTCCCTTCTGAGTTATCAAAGTCTCTCAGGACTCACTGTCTCAGGCAGTCATTCCTTTCACTGCCCCTTAACAGTGCCAATGCCCAGTGACTGGTAGTGGAATCCAGGCCTGCCCTCTACACTGGGTTCCAGCCCAAGGACGCTACAACAATTGGGCAAGGTTTGCACAGCCCCAAACCTTGCTACTGTATCCCTGGGCCACTTCCTACCTTACCTTCTCTTACTCTGAGAGTGACTATAGCTTCTCTCTCTGCAGCCTCCTTCTCCTCTCAGCTACTGGGCTTTATACAGTCCCCTCCTGTTCCTATCCAACTCATCTTCCTCTTTAATTAATCCTCATTGCTCTGTGGCTCCTCCTCCAGGAGCAGCTTATACAGTTAATTGGCCAACCTAGCCACTTAACTCCTTTGGGCCTTGTGTTGGGTAGCCACCACTGGAACTATGTCACCAAGCCTGGATGTGGGGCAGGCTGTATCTTTTTCTGAACGGGGTAAATCCTGTTCCCTGATTGAGTAGTGGGGGAAACTTCCACAAGGAGATCCTCACAGGGATTTTTCTCCGCAGACCATCCCATCTTCTTTGATTTCTACTCTGGAGGAAACAGTATGTCACAGAAGCTTTTAAAGGTAAATCTTTCCATATAGTAAACAGACTGTGTCATCAAAGGCACAAAACCTTTTATTTACTGTCATTCTCTTCACAATAAAAATATAGGAATGGGGAAGCGAGAATGTGGAAGTGTGGAGTTGGATGATATAAGTAAAAATAAAACAAAATTTCATCTTTGAAAGTGTTTTGTAAATTGGAGGCACCAGGTTGTAGATCTGATGGTGAACAGACTACATCTGGTGTATATTATGAGGAAGGGTGATTTAACAGATTATTTATGTGGCTGTTTTAACCCCCACCTGCTTTAAAGTATTTCTATACCATGCCAATGGAAGAGACTTAAATGATAGCACCCCTTTGGTGTTGTCCGTGGGGACTGAACCCAGGATTTCTGGGTCTTAATGTATGTATCTCTACACTGCCTAATGTAAAGAACTGAAGATCGATAGCTCATAGGTTGCAGCAGACTCATATGTATGGTATTTAGAACTAGCCACCAGAGTGGGGGGAAAGCAACGCTGTGTAAGGTTGGGTTACAACTGCAAAATAATGATGAATGTACTTGGAAGCCAAGCATAAGACTTCTGTCAACAAGGGGAGTACAGCATACCTGCCTATGATGGGAAATTGAAAAGCATGGCATTTTCCCTTTGGCTGGAGTTCTCCTATCTCCTCTCTGGTTTCCCTCTCCCATTAAAAGTACAATTAATCATTTTATATTTTTAACATATCAAATCAGGAAAATAATCTGTTGCTGATTTTAAGTGAGTTATGAGACAAGTGAAGGTCCAGGTTCCAAAAACTATTTTCTCTGCAGTCTATCATGGCAGGACTGATCTCTATTCCTCCTCAAATCCTTTTGATGCCTCTTTCATAGTTGTGCCCACTACAGCAATGGCAGTTGTGGCACTGATGTCCCCCACCGATGTTGTAGCAACAAAAGTACTGAGATTTTGGAAGCAGACCTGAGAGCCTGGGAAATTTCCCCAAAGTCTGAGTGTCAGGCTAAAGTCCTGAGATAAGACAGGTCTGGTGTACATCTGGTTTGTTTTCTCTCAAAAAAAAAATCAGTGTGTACTCATATTTTATTCCCTTGAGGGAGGAAAACTTCCATGGAACCATTTCCCTCCTTCTTTCCAGAGCTCCTTCTGGTAGTGTGTAAGATCTGTTTGACTTCGTAAATGAAGCATGTTTTCTCATGGGGATTATACCAAAATAAATAGGTCTGTAATCCTAAAAGGATAACAGAGTTCACTGTGGAATGTGTACCTAATTAAGCTTTAAGAGGTCAGACCTGATACAAAGGAAGCAGAAGTGGAGGCTCTCAATAAAAGTAAATACAATTGACAAAAAATGGATTTGTTTTTTTGTTTTCACTCTTTTGAAGAAAAAAATCCAACAAACCCCAAGATATTCTGAATAAAAAATTGCATTTATATAACAGGTTTTGCCCAAGCATCTCAAACTTTACAAATCTTGCATTAATTAAGCCTTGCAAAGCCCTTTTTGGGTGTAATAGTAGCATACCCCTCACTCAGATGGGCAAACTAAATTACAGATAGGATTAGTCTCTTGCCCAAGGTCACCCAGGTTAGTGGGAGAATCGGGAAAAATAATAAAAATATATTAAAAACTCACTGGCTTTAATCACTGTATGCTATCCCAAGACTCCATTTTAGGTTCTTGTAAGTATTTCTTTGCCTCTGGACTCTTTTGGGGCATAGCCAATTATCTGAGTTCGAGAGCTAGCTGATATAGAAAATGCTGATCTGTCATTACCTGTCTCTGATTAACTGGAGAGCTCCTCCATTACTGCATCCAGGAACCCCTATAGGTTTTGGTAGCTCTGAAGAGTTCCTTCTGTTTTGTTCTTTACAAATGCCCCATACAGAGCTACGTACCAAACGTCTCCCCCTGTGCATGCCCTTTGAGAGAATTGTAGGTGGACTTTGATTTATGTAACAGGGAACTTTTTTTCTTTCCTTTTGCAATCTGACATGTTCAAAGTTTTCTTTTTGGGGGTTTCTCAATATAGGTCAAGTGTGTGACCTTGCCAAATCAAACAAGACACTGTGGAGAGAAAAGCCAAGCTTCCAGGTGGCAGAGAAATGTGAACAATACTTTTTTTATTTCTTAGAATAGCCGCGTTCCGGGTTCTTAGTGAAGGTCTCTTTTCCAGCAGTTCCAGTGATTTCATATTAAACAACTCTTTCTATTGCCTTATGGATGTTTTGTGCACAGGAGTTTATGTGTATTTAAAGGCATTGAAGTATAAAATGTCTTCTGAAGGAATGTAACTTTCCTTTTAAGGTGCTAACATAGGGCCCTGCTCTGTAATCCCAAATGAGGCAACAAGGAGTTTTGCTTCTGTCCGGAATGTAGGAACAGGCTCCTAGCTTAGACATCATAATGCTCAGTGCCTGTATGTGGCAGTGCTTTCTACTTTCAAAGAGTTCTGCAAACATTAACTAATCCTTCATGACACCTCTCTGAGGTAGGTAAGCATAGTATTATCCTCATTTTATCAGACAGAAAACTCTGAAGCAGAGAATTTAATAAGGCCACAGAAAAAGTCTCTGTCAGAGCAGGGTTTAGAACTCAAAGAGTTTCTGGCTGTATTTCCTCATTCTTTCCCTTAGCAAATTTACTATAGATTTAGGCATCAGAAAATGCAATGTATGAGACTGCATTTATTTGAAGGCCATTCTAATGTGTTTTGAAGGAGCTGTAAAATGAATAAATAAGTAAACCTTTGCTGGTTTTTACAGACACAGTCATGAACCCAGACATGTTAAATCTGTTTTAACCTAATTTTAATTTTGTAAAATTCACTGAATTTCTTTTATTATCTTGAGAATTTAGTATGCTTTAAAATTTCCATACACTAATTTGGTTTGGAAAATTCCCTTTAAAAATTATAATTTGCTGAGGAGAATTTTCATAGGAAGTGACAAATAGCCAAAGCGACGATAGGTCCAGATTGTACTGAGACAGGCTTTTTTTGCATGTGATCTCCAAGTAATTCCTTTGGGGACTTCTGAAATGTCTCAATATTTCTTTATTTCATCAGTCAAAATGTTTGGGTTTATACGGGTGTGTGTGTCAATTAATCGCAGTTAACTTATGCGATGAACTCAAAAAAATTAATTGTGATTTTAAAAATGAATTGTGATTAATCGTACTGTTAAACAATAGAATACCAACTGAAATTTATTAAATGTTTTGAATGTTTTTCTACATTTTCAAATATATTGATTTTTATTACAACACAGAATACAAAGTGCACCGTGATCACTTTATATTATTATTTTTATTACAAATATTTGCACTGTAAAAATTATGAACAAAAGAAATAGTATTTTTCAGTTCACCTCATATAAGTACCATAGTGCAATCTCTTTATCGTGAAAGTTTAACTAACAAATGTTGATTTTTTTTGTTACATAACTGCACTCAAAAACAAAACAACATTAAACTTTCGAGCCTACAAGTCCACTAAGTCCTACTTCTTGTTCAGCCAATTGCTAAGACAAACAAGTTTGTTTACATCTACAGGAGATAATGCTGCCTGCTTCTTATTTACAATGTCACCTCAAAGTGAGAAAAGGCGTTTGCATGGCACTTTTGTAGTCGGTGTTGCAAGGTATTTATGTGCCAGACATGCTAAACATTCATATTCCCCTTCAAGTTTCAGCCAGACATGCTTCCATGCTGATGACGCTCATTAAAAAAATGATGCATTAATTAAATTTGTGACTGACCTCCTTGGGGGAGAATTGTATGTCTCCTGTTCTGTTTTACCTGCATTCTGCCATATATTTCATGTTATAGGCAGTCTCGGATGATGACCCTGCACATGTTCGTTTTAGGAACATTTCCACACGAGATTTGACAAAATGTAAAGAAGGTACTATGTGAGATTTCTAAAAATAGCTACAGCAGTCGATCCAAGGTTTAAGAATCTGAAGCATAGTCCAAAATCTGAGCGGAATGAGGTGTGGAGCATGCTTTCAGAAGTCTTAACAGAGCAACACTCTGATGCGAAAACTACAGAACCCAAACCACCACCAAAAAAAAAAAATCAGCGTTCTGCTGGTGGCATCTGACTCAGACGATGAAAATGAACATGCATCGGTCCGCTCTGCTTTGGATCATTATTGAGCAGAACCCATCATCAGCGTGGACGCATGTCCTCTGAAATGGTGGTTGAAGCATGAAGGAACATATGAATTTTTACCTCATCTGGCACGTAAATGTCTTGCAACACCGGCTACAACAGAGCCATGTGAACTCATGTTCTCACTTTCAGGTAACATTGTAAACAAGAAGCAGGCAGCATTACCTTCTGCAAATTGTAACCAAACTTGTTTGAGCAATTGGCTGAAGTAGGACTGAGGCTCTAAAGTTTTACATTGTTTTATTTGTGAATACAGTTATTTTTTGTGCACAATTCTACATTTGTAAATTCAACTTTAAAGATAAAGAGATTGCACTACAGTATTTGTATGAGGTGAATTGAAAAATACTATTTCTTTTGCTTTTTACAGTGCGAATATTTGTAATAAAAATAAATATAAAGTGAGCATTGTACATTATGTATTGTGTTGTAATTGAAATCAATATATTTGAAAATGTAGAAAGCATCAAAATATTTAAATAAATGGTATTCTATTACTTAACAGTGCGATTGAGTGTCATTAATTTTTTTAATCCCGTGATTAATCGTGATTGATTTTTTAATTGATTGACAGCCCTAATATATATATATATATTATAAACTAGAAATTGTTCAGTATTGCTATACTGACTAGCATTTGCTGTGTGTACCAGGAATAAACAGTCCAGTAGAATGAGTGTTAAGTGTGAAGTATTTGGAGGGAAAAATTGAATGTGTGTAGAACAGCTCTGATAGTATCTTTTATCCATTGTTTCAGAGTAGCAGCCGTGTTAGTCTGTATTCGCGAAAAGGTGGGGGAACCTTATAGCACTTGTTCAGTGTTTCCTGGTAAACTCATTTAGAACACTAAGCTACTGAAAAAAACCCTCCATTCTGAGAAATATGGATGTCTTTGAGTTAGAAGTTGGTGGTAGTACACATTTATTACAAGGTTTACTTTTGTTTTTTTATGCTTATTTAGAGATCCTAAAAATGGTACCACAAAATATCCTGGTTTTGAAAATGTAAATGACAAACAGCAGTATTTTAGCAGACGATACCATTATTTTCAGACACTGAAGTGAAATCAAACAGCCTTTTGGTCATTTTATCAAAGTGCTTTTTTCAAGGAAGGTGAGTCAATAATAAACTCCAAGCAAAGAAAGTTAATGTGTATCTGGAGCTGTTAATAGATAAATAAATAAAGGTTTTTAAACAATTCCATTAACTCTCACCAAATCTAGTCTTTGTTTGCTGTCATTTTAGCAAAAAGTCAGCAGGCTCTTCTTACATCACTGTAATTCTGTAAGCTTTGCTAAACATAGCATTATCAGTGCCCTATATTTTTCATTACTTTCACTCTGCCTACCATCCTTTAAAAACAATTAATAATGTACTGAAACATACTGTCTCTTAGCACATCAAAGTGCTTTATTTGAATAAGAAATTTTGTCTATATTGTGCATAGACTTTTATACACAATGTTGCAGTCTTGTCCCACATCTACTGTAAAAATTTTATAGCTTATATCTATAATTTACTTGGGGGTTAGCTGTTGTTCAGAGTGAATGCTACAATATAACTAAACAAATAAGGTGTACAGCTTTTCAAGGAGAGCATTGAATGGTATTGGAGGTTGAAGCTTTGAAATCTAGCTCTGGAGCTGTCTGGCTCACTCTTTGTAGAGGGCTGTTTCTCTTAGAAGGCTTGACTAGTTGTAGAAGGAGGCACAGCCACAATTTTTAAAAAGATCAAAATAGAGTACAGGGGGGATGGTGCACTGTATAAAAGGTAATGGTAGAATGTAATCATTGGATGTCCAAGCAAATGATGCTGTAATATGACAGAGGGTGCACTATGGTACAGCTTTAAAGCAAGTGGTAATGTATTTTTTCCTTTGTATGTGCACTGTTAGAAAGCCAACAAATAACATGTTATCAGCTTTTTGAAGTTAATATATTTGTCATCTCAGGTGATGACTGGTTACTGATTGCACACTGTTGCATGGCACTGAGATAAAGAAACACTACCCAAGGTTTCTCAGAAAATATAAATAATTACTGGAGTCAGAATTTGTTGTTAAATTAATTCTTTGTTAAATATATTGTCGGCATCAATGCGAGACTTCTCAAAAGTAAGATTGTGGCTCAGGACGACATTATTTCTCGGGAAAGCACTTAAATGTGTGCTTAACTTTAAGCACATGCTTAAATTCCATTGAAGTCAATGATCTTTAAGTCAGTAAATTAAAGTTGTTAAACTTTTCCTTAATTTTGGGGACTTTTGTGTCCACAGTATATGTGCACTTGCACAAGCAGAGAATTGTGCCTACAAACTATGCATTCTGCATGCAAAAACATGTAGTTTACACACAGTTGTTTGCATGTGCAATTTGCATATGTTGGGGGGTGGTTATATGTCTAGGTGCATGTGCGTATATTTTGCAGGCACAGAGAAGGTGCCTAGTTTTGAAAAGTTGACCTAAGCATTTTTATGGTATTGTTGCATAATAATTAGTGTAAATGTATAGATATTGAAAAACATTGTGTACATATTGAAATATGATATTTTATAAGTGATTATTTAATGTACTTTTTAGTACAATTAAACACACTAGAAGAAGTAGACAAGTGAGTGACTCTAAATTGCAGGGGTATATTACTAGGCAACCTTATAGCTACCAGTAGATGCAACTTCCGGAGAGGTCAGGAAAATTCTTTTAGGGCTTACATCCACTTACACTAGAGAATATAACAGGGGGTGAGTAATGTATAAAACAGTTAAATATGGTAGTTGAATATGGCAGTTGCCAGCACTGCAGTAATAATCAATTTGAATAAAGTGATCCTGCAACTTTTCTTTCTAGCACTATAGGTGTAAAAAATTGAGTTGTGTCTCGTGAACAGAATAAAACCAGGCTGTGTTCTTCTGTACACAGGTATCGTTTTGTAAAGTCATAGACAAGCTTTAAAGCAAGCACTCTCTTTGTAAATGTGTCACTTAATGGAAAATTTCATTGGGAATACACATACATTCTTTCTCCTGTATGAAGTTATTTCTCTGTCACTTGGGAATATGAAATTACATTACAGTCTGTACTATAACAATAATCTTAACATAGCACTTTTCATCCATAGATCTCTAAGTATTTTACAAAGGAGGTTAGTACCATTATTCCCATTTTACAGATGGGGAAACTGAAGTACAGGGAGGTCACCTGGCAAACCAGTGGCAGAGCTGGAAATTGAATTCAGGTCTCGTGAGTCCCCCACCCTATTCACCAGGCCACACTGGCTCCCTAACTAATATAATATTAATCATGATACCGAGGAAGTTTTTCAGGCTGATATTTTGAGCATTGAAATGGTGTGAAAAATACTGCATTTAATAATAGATATAAAGGGACACCACCAACTTGAGTAAATTTGGTCCATTTTAAATATGTTAGCTAAAACTAGTTTCAGGTATGACACCTACTTCAAAGTCCCCCTGCAAATTTGTGTGCTTTTATAATCACATATTCCTGTTTTTCACTCCCCTACTGCTGCTTGAAAGATCCACATAAAAGGCAAGGGAAACAGACTCTTTATAAAGTGCTGTGAAGTGGGCAAAGTAGACAAACTGAAACAAAAAAAAAAGTCCCTATTTTCTTTTCAAGTATAACTATATAACTTTTCAAGTATAACTTTACTATAGTTGTTAAAGCACAAATGTAGATAGAAGTCTGATTTTTTTATTGAGAGTGTCCCTTTAAAATTGCAAGCTCTTAGGAGCCTAGAAAAAATGGACATGCTTTGGACCAAATTTTGGCTGAGGTAGCACAACTGCACAAGGTAATAAGAGGGAAAACAATACGGGGAGCCCCTTCCCCACCTTTGCTGAAACATAGCTGGCAGTCATAATACAGTCTCCTGCTCTCCAGACATGCAAGTAGACTCTGTTAGCTCTTTTAAGAGGGATGAGTTCCTTACAGGTGGGGTCCCACTCCTTGTGTGCCACTTGGTGGCTGGAGGGCTGATTTGGGGACAGGTGGGCTGAGCATGGATCCCCTAGACAGGATCCCCAGGGAGTTCATTTTCTCCAGCAAACTTGGAGCAATATGACAGCTCCTGGAATCTGTAGGGAAAGGCTTCCAGCCATCATCACTCATGCAATCCAACTCTTCACTTCACCCCAGCACCATTGTGGCTGTAAAAGCAGTGATTAAGCGCTTTGACTTTTGTAGAGCTCTGGCTGCTTTGAGTGAAGGTGTTACATAAAATTGCGTGTCAGGCAGAAGGTAAGGGAGGCAGAAGCTGTCTTCACTTTAAACAACTGGAATCTTAATCATGAGAGTTTATTAACATCTTCCACCTGTTAAATATGCTTGCTCTGTTGGACACAGGTGATTAGCAAAAGTCAGCAGCAGCCATGATGAAATCTGCAGCAAAAAATGGGTGTATGCATATCACTTAGTCCACAGACTGTCAAACTCAGGGGTCACAGAGAGGCTTCAGGTGGTGAGAACCAGCGTCCATTTTCTTGGGGCTAGCTTGGGAGAGTTGGGGATAGCTGGTGGGAGCAGTCCTGAGACTTTTTCAGCTTTAACGGGGGGTTCCTGGTACGGGAAAGTTTGAGAACCACTGACTTAAATCTTTCCCAAGCAAAGGCTCAGCTATCCAGGCAAACACCATCCATTTCCACATTGAGGGAGAAAAAAATATTCTAGGATGGAAGGTTTACAGGAGTTGAGAGACCTGAGTGGGTTTTGTTTGATGTAGTCAACTCTGCTTCTCTCTACCTGTGTTGTGCATAGGACTTGACAACCTCTTCATTCCTGCTGGTTAAAATGTTGAATAAATTGAGTCTTGCTTTTTAAAAGATTGTAATGAATATGGCTGCGCAGTGCTGTGGTACACTAGACCTTTTATGGTACTCAGCAGGGCACCAGCTGTATCTCGACTCAGACGCAACTGGTGTAGGTGCTTCAGCTGTGAGACCCTAACAATGCTAGCACAGGTAAGATCCCGTAGAGCACTAAGCTGCATGGCTAAGTGAAAGGGTATTTTACTAGAGCTGGCAAAGTAAATGTTCTAGGTTCAGATGCTAAAGTGGTACACTTCAAGTGCAACACAGCTGTTCCTAGCATGGCCTCTGGGGGCACTCCAGTAGAGGGTTAGGGCTCCTCAGAATGGACCTTAATATTATACAAGAAGATCTGGACAACCTTTAAAACTGGTGAAATGGGATGAAATTTAATAGTGCAAAGTGCAAGGTCGTTCACTTGGGGACTAACAACAAGAATTTTTTCTACAAGCTGGCGGTGTATCACTTGGAAGTGACCGAAGAAGAGAAAGACCTGGGTATATGTGTTGATCACAGGATGACTATGAGCTGCCAATGTGATACAGCCATAAAAAAGGCTAATGCAGTCCTAAGGTGTATTCTGAACTGCAGCTTAGACAAAAGCTGCTTGGTAACTGTCTGACATTCTTTCCTACGCTTTCTTGTTCAGAACTTTACCCTGACATGTTCACCTGCCTTCAGATATAGGTATTTTGAAGTGGATCCCTGGTTGCGTATCACTTTTATTTTGTATTTTGACTAGCATACCTCTGTCTGGGATGAGTAGTTTGCAGGGTAATGCCAGAGGAGTGATGGAATGTTGATACACCAAAGCTGTCAAACTCCCTGTGGTTAAAAGAACAACAAGACAGGCAAGATTACTTTTTGTGCACAAATAGAATGCTTACGAGGTATGTTTGCTTTTCAATAATTTACAGGCTAAAGAAAACCCTTAAAAACATTTTTCCCCCTTGGCTCCTAAGACACTTTAACAACTACCTTTTTTGGTAATTTTTAAAAGATCCATCTTCTCATAATTTATTGCGTCTAACTCCTTTTACATGAACTGCAGTTCCCTCCCCCCTTCATCTGATTAAATAATTTACTTTAAAGAGAAAGACGACAATGATAATGTGCTTTACGAATATTAACATATTAAGTCTCAACACCCATAAGAGGCAGTAAGAACAGACAAGCTAAGCAATCTGTCCAATGTCACGCTGTGAGGCAGTGGAGAAGCTGGGAAAATAACTCAAAGTGTCCTAACTTCTGGTTCCCTTCTCTAACCACCAGGCAGTCGAGTTGGTTTGTGTTTTAATGGAAAAAAGAACAGCTAGATGAATTCTCCACCTCCCCAGGTGAGGCCATCTGCATGGTATCCCACATTAAATCATGTCTCCTTCTAATTAGTGCCCTGAGACACCATTTGCTATAACTATATAGCAAAGCTGAGATTTTCAGTTCCACCTAAGGAATCTGGACCCTCTGTTCTCTTTAAAATGTCAATGCACATTTTACACTCTATATTTGGAGGGGTGATTGGCCAGTCTATTAGTGCAAAAGGAAGTTGCCTTTCATTCCAGTCACTGAAAAATATGAACAAATAACCCAACCATATTTCAGTTCTGGAGAAAATTATATATGGATTTATTTTAAATTATTTTCTATAGACTACCAACAACTGCTGTAAAATCAGAGCCCAGGGCCCAATCTTACAATTGCTGAGCACCTTCCTTTCTTGTTGATGTCACTGGGAGTTGATGCTGCCCAACAATTCAGAGATCTGGGCCCTAATGAGCACTCTGTAGCCATGGAGGCATCCTTTGTAGCTGGAGAGGTATTTCCAATACAGACAGAAAGTGTTAGTATTATACACGGCACTGATGAGACCTCATCTGGAATACTGTGTGCAATTCTGGTTTCTCATGTTGAGAAAGATGAATTCAAACTGGAACAGGTGCGGAGAAGGGATACTAGGATGATCTGGGGAATGGAAAATCTACCTGATGAGAGGAGACTCAAAGAGCTTGGCTTGTTTAGCCTAACCAAACAAAGGCTGATGGGAGATATGATTGCTCTCTATAAATACATCAGAGGCATAAATACCAGCGAGGGAGAGGAGTTATTTAAGGTAAGAGTCAATGCTGACACAAGAACAAATGGATATAAACTGGCCATCAACAAGTTTAGACTTGAAATTAGATAAAGGTTTCTAACGATCAGAGGAGTGAAATTCTGGAACAGCCTCTGAAGGGGAGCAGTAGGGCAAAAATTCTAATTGGCTCAAGACTGTACATAGTAAGTTTACGTAGGGGATGATATGATGAGACTGTCTACACTGGCATATAGCAGCTAGTAGCAAATATCCCCAGTGGCTGGTGATGGGACACTAGATGGGGAGGGCTCTGAATTAGTACATATAATTCTTTCCCAGGTGTCTAGCTGTTGGGTCTTTCCATAAGCTCAGGGTTCAACTTCCCGACCCCAAATATGATAGTCAGGAATTTTCCTCTGGGTCAGATTGGCAGAGACCCTGGGGGGTTCTGCCTTTCCCTGCAGCATAGAATATGGGTCACTTGCAGGTTTAAACTAGTGTAAATGGTGGATTCTCTGTTACTTGATGTCTTTATATCAGGATTTGAGGACTTCAGTAACTCAGCCAGAGATTATGGGTCTATTAGAGGAGTGGGTGAGCAAGGTTTTGTGACCTGCTTTGTGCAGGAGTTCAGACTAGGTGATCATGAATGGTCCCTTCTGCCTTAAAAGTCTGAGAGTCTATTAAAGGCAAATAAGTAACTCACAGATTTCCAGGCCAGGATCAATATATCGTATGTCTCATTGGGTGCCCCTCTGCATAGTCTCTTTGCTGCTTCAGCAGCAGGGGTGGCGAGTTATATAGGCTTGTGGTGTCCGTGCTCCAGGAATATTCAGGGCCTGGGGGCCTGGCTCCACCAATGTTCAGGGCCGGGTCTCTCCCCTGTCCCCGCTTGCGCACCTCACCCAGAGCGTCTCCTGGCCCCGCCTGCCACGCCCAGGAAATTTAAAAGGGCCTAGGGGTCCCCGGCTGCCGCCGCCACCACCGACAACATGGTGGGGCTAAGGCAGCTTCCTGCCTGGCCTCGCTTTGCGCCACTACTGGAAGCTGCCAGAACGGCTCTATGGCCCCTGGAGGGGGAGCATGGGGTCTTCGAGCGCTGCCCCGGCCCTGAGCGCTGACTCCGCAGCTCCCATTGGCTAGGAACTGCAGCCAATGGGAGCTGTGGGGGCAGTGCCTGCAGGTAGCAGCACACAGAGACCCCCCTGTCCACCTAGGAGCTGCTGCCAGAGGGGTGTGCGGTTTGCTTTCAGGAGCCGCCCGAGGTAAGCGCCGCACCCCTCACTCTCTCCCACATCCCAACCCCATGTCCCAGCCCAGAGCCCACAGCCAGCACCCAAATTCCCTCTGAGAGCCTGCACCCCTCCCACACCCAAACTCCCTCCCAGAGCCTTAGGCAGGTGTGGGGGCCACCAAAAATTATACAAATCTGCCTCCCCTCAGCAGCAGTACTTCCTGATCAGCTCCTGATATCGTGTGGCTCCAGATAGGTGTCAGGTCCCCTGCAGTCTCTGCCTGAATATAATTGTTATTTACAAGGATAATAGGACCTTCTTTTAGGTCTAACACCCGGATAGAACATACTGACCACTCCCGCAGAGACTCTGGTTTTTTGTCTGCAGTACCTTCTTCAGGTTTCTGTCCTTTTAAGACACTGAGCTAGCTGCTGGCTCTGTGTCCCTGAGAGTTCCCTTCAGGCTCCTCTATACTCTGTCGCTTGCTGCTTCCTGCGTAGACCTGCATCCAGATGTAATGTTTGCTACGCACAGTCTGCTGCACATGTGGCTCTTCACCTTTTCCTCCCTTGGTAGGCTTCCCACTCTACAGGCAGCTCCTCAGCTTCTTTCCAACCTGCTTCCCTGCTCTGCCCTTAGCTCATCATGCAGACAAGCCCACATGGCTCCCACCTCATGATGCAGCTCTTCCATCAGCCCTCCAGCTCCCCGGCTATGTTCTCAGCTTGTCACACAGCCTCTGCAGCTCGTCTTGCTCAGACCTCAGCTTTCGCAGAGAAAGAGGACAAGTTTGCTTCCTGGGTCAGGCTTTTCCCAAGATTTTCCACACTCTCTCCCTATTGACGGGATGTGCCTGCTCATGCACCCTGGAGAGTCACAAGGTGGGGAGTGGATGCTGATACTAAATGGTGAGCTAAAAATTTTTACCTGCTCAGCCGATTCATCACAAGATGAACCCGTAAAAGTCTAAGAGTATAGCCCTCTCCCCACAGTGGATAATATCCCAAAAGCTGAGGAAAAGGGAATCAGAGAAGACAACTACGTGTATTCGCGATGCACGGTATACGCTTTTGCTTTCTATGAAACTGTGGTGAAATCTCTTAGTCCCAAAGACCACCTCTGCCAAGGTAGCTCAAACAATGAGGGCCAGCTGTGTGTAGTTGCATGCAAAACATATATGACTGGTGTGCTCTGCAGAAGATGCTAACTGCTTGACTTGTGGGAGAGAAGGAGTTTGTACCACTGTTTTGAAGCATGTTTGCTTCTTCTTGGTCTGTTTTCCCCCTCCTGTTATGGTCGAATGCTGGTGAGCCATGTACTGTGCAACCCATATCATTCATTTTTTGAGCAACAAGAGAAGTCATCAATCCTGGTTACTTGTTGCTGCTAACAGGGACAGGAATAAACAGATCAGTATCATGCTGACTCCAGATGCAGCTTACATAGGTACTGAACTATTTGTTTTCCTTGTGCTGAAGTTGACAGGTGGGTACAGCAGCCTATGCTAAGGCTTTCCCACAGGAATCGGGTATAGCATTGTAAAGTTATAAATCCAGAATTAAAAGCAGATCTGTCTGTCTAAATTTGTTATTCAGCAAATAATGTAATACTCATCCGCCTCTAGAGCTCTGTCCTGTGATGTTCCACAAGGATCCATCCTCTCCCCCACTTTATTCATCTTTATTCATCTTTATTTCATATGCATCTATGAAAGCCATAATGAGAGAGTGTGAAAGTGCATGGACTAAAATGCCAGCGAACGTTGGAATTTGGAGACTGGATCGGATCCGTGTGCCATTTAGTCCGGTATTCTATTTCCAACAGTAGCTAGCATAAGATGAATCCAACTCTCTATCAACCCCACATCGGATGCAGACAACACCATCTCTCACTTATCCAGGGCCTTGGCTGAGATCAGAAAGTTGGAGGATGATGAGGAATAATGGGTCCCCCCAAATAGAAGCTTTATGGCATAAGTAATAGAAGTAGCATTTGTATAGCTATAGAATAAGCCACTAAAAATTGTTTCCCATGGCTGATAGTGTAGTATGATGCGATCACACTGTTCCTGGTTTTCCATCCATTCTGGTACTTAAATTATTGAACAAGTCTTGCGTAACATGTACAGGCCACAGAATCCTTAATCTGAAGTGTTTAAACTTCAGCATAAGTGAAGTTGACATACCAATTCAGGTCAAGCTGACTTTCCGGTTTTGAACACTGTGGCAGATCCAAACCTAGATTTCTTTCCTTTGCAGATAAGGAGAGTGTAATTTCTGTTTCCTGCCTTCGGCTGAGTCAGGCTGTATGTGAAAATTGACCTATAAATAAGATTCTTTATTCTGGGCCTGATTTGGTGAGCACTTTCAACTCACACTGCATTCAGTTGGATTTGAGGCTACTCAGAAGCTCATGGGATTGGGCCCTCAAAGAGAGAAATATCTTATTTCTTTATTTTATACTTTTTATTCCAGGTGGTGAAACCCTGCTTCCTGCCAATCAACTACGAACTGGTAAGTGAATCTGACAGTACTAATATCAATCAGGGGAGAGTGCAGTTAAAGGACCCACGGGAGTATTCATACCCACCCGCACCTTACAATCATCTACCACTGTCCTGCTGTGTAAGGTTGGGCAAATCACTTCTTGCTTCTGTGCTTCAGTTTAACCCTCTGTAACATGCTGATAATGATATTTACCTATATTGGGTAAAAAGCATTGTAGAAGTGCTGCTTCGTTATTCATTATTATTTCATTAAAGTCAAATGGCTAAGGACTGAATCAGTGATGCATTGGGTCAGTTACCAAAGGCATTAATAAAAATTGAGTGAGGACTCTAGGATTTGGCCCAATAATTTTATTTATGAGCTAATCCCCTGCTACAGTGTTGGGACTCTGCACAACATTGTTGTAAGAATCGATAAAAGTATTTCAGTAAGAAAAGCAGCCCCTTCCTACCCTACATCTATAGCTTACAATATTAGTCTTATTGAACATCTGTCATGATACCCTCCGTCATAAGATTATCTTTTAGTTGCTAGAATGCAGAATCTGATGCTATTTTCCTTTGTATTTTTATGCATAATTGGAAAATGCGAAGGGAAAAAAATCCCTCGTTGCTGTGTGTGTTAAAAATGTGAAGTGAACTGGAGTTACTTCTGAACTACTCTCTGAATAATGGATTACCAATTACTGGCATCAGTGGGCTAACTGCTCTTGGGATGTAGGTTTACATGAGAAGTCAGTTTCTGTATGCCAGTCTGTGTGAGTGTGTATGTGCCTCTTATCTATTTGTATCTTTTGTTCTCCAAGCCTTTCTCAAATTGCTGAGCAAACCTGGATGGCTGAGAGCCAAAACATGAATACTGTAGCATGCTCCTAAGTGTCATACATGCATAAGATTCAGGGATCCCCGCTGCGCAGTTGGGGATCAAGACTCTCTCTGAATTCCTGACTTTCCTGACTGATTTTTTGTGTGTGCCTCATGCAGCAGCAGTTTAACATTTACTAGTGATGGCCTGAGGGGTCCTTTAATCCGTGGGTGGTGCCTCTAAAAGGTGCCATGCCATCTTTAGGAAGGTCATTTCTCTGTGGTCCCTGATCTAACGTAAGGCTTGTTGAAATCAATAAAAATTCTAGGCAGTCTTTTGTGTGTCAAATTGATGGGATTTGGAAGAAGGAGACTAAATGTGAGCTGGCTCCCCTTGTTTACACACAGTAAAGTGTTAACAGAAGTGATTTTTTTCTCCTCATAGTGGACCTTGTTCATTATGCCATCCCATGTGAGGTGGATGAGATGGCAGTGTCATCCAAAACTCTCCTGGTCCAGGCAGATGGGGCTAATCTCAGTTTCTTCCATTTGTTCTGGTTATTAGCAAGATTCCTGATCTCTTTGGGGTGTGTTATTGCTGAATTGTAAATTGGGCTTGCTCTACTACATTTTCCCAATCCATATAGGCACAGGTGTGGCTTATATTAACTCATTTTCATCCCTTTTTTCTCTATGAAAGAGTGAGCATATTGGGAAGCAGGTGACAGAACTCCTGAAGTCTATTTGTTTGTATGAAATAATTCATTAGGACAAATATGTCATCGAAGCAAGTCCCTGGAAGGATTTTGGAAACACCCCTCGTACTTTATAATCTCTCTGAACATGAAGGCAAGTGACAAACAAGCATTTGCCTCTCTATATAACTATCATAGCAGCTCAGCCTCCTTCTGTTTCAAGTGGTCACAAAAGTGCAGTCTCGGAACAAAGGTAACTGTTACTGCTATTAGGCAGATAGAAGATTCCGGTTTTATTTGGATTGGGGAGGTAAAGACTCAGTGGGATTCTGATTGGCCCTTCTTTTGGCATAGACAAAGGATCCCTTCAGTTGGATCCCTCCTATTGGCAAACATATCTCTGCAAAATTATTATTTTTCTTATTTAGACTGTAGACTCTTCAGGTCAGATACTTTCTTTTAATCTGTATAGCACCCAGCATGATGGGGCCCTAGGTGCTACCATAATACAAATAAGTAATGGACAGCTTCTAAGATAATTCTCCAGATAATTCAATTCTCTTGAATTCTCCAGTTCAAACATGAAACTGAACTCAGTGAAAAATAAAGATAGCTACAACACATACCTTGCACTGTAAGATCTTATCCAGTAACTTAGTAATGATCATTTGGTAATAATACATTCTTTTTCTAATTAGGTTCTTATACTCACCCATAACGATTGTCTGAGCACCTTCCAGCAGTGCATTAAATGATGTGACCAGCATCTATCTATCTTTCTTTCTCTCTCTTCCCTCCACCCCCACCACCCGGTAGAAAATTGTAGATGATTTTTTTTTTTAACATATGCTGTAGTATGTGTTTTATTACTGAGGGCAAGGTTGAGGATATGCATCTTGCACTTGGAATGGAAAGTGGTGAAGTCTGTGGTGGTTCTTAGATCCTGCAGGATTTTGCTCCACAATTTCAGACCTTTATAGTTCTGTTTCCTATACAAACAAGTTTTATCCATGCCAGTGGTTCTCAGACTTGTTCTGCCGCTTGTGCAGGGAAAGCCCCTGGCAGGCCGGGCTGGTTTGTTTACCTGCCTTGTCCACAGGTTCGGCCGATCACAGCTCCCAGTGCCTGCGATTCGCTGCTCCAGGTCAATGGGAGCTGCGGGGAGTGGTGGCCAGTACATACCTCAGCCCACACCGCTTCCCACAGCTCCCATTGGCTTGGAGCAGCGAACTGCGGCCACCGGGAGCTGTGATCGGCTGAACCTGCGGATGTGGCAGGTAAACAAACTGGCCCAGCCCGCCAGGGACTTTACCTGCACAAGCGGTGGAACAAGTTTGGGAACGACTGATCCATGCAGTAAACAATTCTGTAGTTTAGGAGGAGCAGAGCTGTCTACTTTATGTACGGATCCCAAGCTTTAAGTGATTTTTTTTTAGGCATCCCATGCTCAGAGCACTTGACTGAGATCTTAAACTTGAGAATAATGAGTGAAAGGATGTAGTAGCCCATGTTTTGCCAATTTATGATTTGCCACTTAAACACAAACTTATCTGTATTCATTCCAAGATATGCAGCTTTTAGTAACACCATTTACTCCTGGGGGAATTCTGTGACAAAAAATTAAAAATTCTGGGTACAATATTTTAAAATTCTGCATAATTCTGCAAATGTTGTCAAAATAACACTATATAATCACACCTGTTTCAATTATTTTGGTAATTTATTTTAAAATACCTGTCAGAAACTATGTCTAACAATACAGACACACACAAAAATTCCCCTTGGAGTAGAGTTAAAGAAACCCCTACAACAATCCAGTTCCTGTTTTTCTGTCTCCTCCCCGCCAGAGTCCAGCTGGGGTGCCAGAAACTCACATCCCCTCTCCCCCACTCCGAGAGGCCAGCCATGGTTCCTCTGCCCAGCCCAGACACTCACACCACCTACCCTCCAGAGCCCATCCGTTGGCACCCCCTGCCCAGACACTCACACACTCTCCCCCTCATAGCCCAGCCGAACACCCCCCCACCCAGATACTCTCTCCTTCTCCCCCCAGAGGCTAGCTGCAGCCCCCACCTTCCGGCCTGGATACTCACTCCATATCCCCAGAGTCCGGCCGTGACCCCCCGGCCCAGACACACACATCCCCTCACCCACAGAGCCCACTCACACCCCCTCCCCCCAGAGCCCAGCAGCTGCCCCCACAGCTCAGACATTCACACCCCCTACCCGTCCAGTGTCCATCCGTGATCCCCCCAGCCTAGACATTCACTCCCCCTCTCCCCTCCCCAGAGGCCACCTGCAGGGGCCTCACATCCTTCCCCCCACAGCCCACTCACACCCCAGAGCCCAGCTGCGCCCTCCCCTCTCTCCCCCAGCCCAGACACTCACACTCCCTACCCTCCTAGAGCCCAGGGGTCCAGAGGGAGAAACAGCCTTGTCTTCTGTTTTTGAGCTGGGCTCTGCCAGGTCCAGCAGCCCCTAGTGGCAGCCAACATCTCTGCAGCCCATTTCTGTGGGGGGAAAAAGGAAATTCTGCATGCCCAACATTAATTTCTGCAAAATTCTGTACTGCACAGTGGCGCAGAATTCCCCAGGATTAACCATTTGGTTCCCACACAGAAGTAATTAATGCATGGCTCTAGTATAAATTATTAAATCCATCTAACCTAACATAGTTCTTGCCAGCATAATCCTCCTGGTGGTTGATACTGAGTACTGTAATTCAACTCTCAGTGGCATGTTGGCTGCTAGATTGTTGAAGCTAATGAAATTTACATACATTTTGTTTCTTCTGAATGTAGAATTTATCAAGTATTTTCAGCTTGAATGTCTATTTCCAAAGAAGCTCTTTCTCCCAGTTTCTAATAAACAAGGCATCTTGAAGCTTAGCAATGACATCAGGGCCCTCATGTATCAACTCAGTGCAGCTGTTCAGAGTTTCAGGAGCTAAAATATAAGCCAGCTGTTGTTAGGTGTTCACATACTGCTTGCTTTTCATTGTCATTTCAGTTCCTCTGACTTTAAAAGGGAGATTTTACTATAGCTTTTATAATCCAACTCAAATGAAAATAATAACTGTTCTTTTATGCGCTTTATTTAATTGGATTAGATCTGACGCAATTGATTTTGCTTACATTTTTAGGGACACTATATAATGGATGGTAGGAATTAAAATTGATCTTGAGTCGTCTCATTTTATTTATTTGTTTATTTTGAAAATTAAACATGGTTGAATTTTATAAAAAAAGATTTAAAATGAAAAAAGAATCAGAAGCATGCATGGCCATATACACTATGGGTGAGAACCTTGCCCTTACTCTGGCCCATTTATATTGGAAGGGAAAGGAGCAGAGTAAAGGGACCCTTAAATCCCTAGTTGTAGCCCAGGGAGGATTTCCCAGCATAGGCACTGCCTTCTAAGAACCCAGTGGCGATTCCCAGCATATAGACAAGAAGGGGATTAGGAAGCATGTGTTGGGGACGGGTCCACAGCATGTAGCATTGCAGAGATTCTGTGCAGTGCTGCGACCTACAGGGCAGCCATAATTAGATAGGCCCCCCAGCCTCTCCATCCTTCAGGATTGGGATGGTGCAAAGGTGGCGTAAAGCCACCACAGCTCCCCCTTTCTCTGTGCTGTGAGTTCTGTGCTGTACCTCTTAGAGGCTCTTAGCACAGCATCTCGCCTAATGCAAGGGTTCTGAACCAGTCTTTGGAGGGCAGTTTGGCACCCAAATATGCAAGGGATCTGAAAATCCTACCTGAGCTGTGCTGATGCACTGGTGCAATCTTATCTGAGTGTAATGTCTCAGTGGTTAAGCTGTTATGTAGAGGTTTCGTTCAGTTGCTTTTAGGAAAGAACACTGTGATGGGGAGTAATTGGCTTAAAGGTTATGGACAATGAATGTTGGTCAGGGAAGAAGTGAGAAAAAATAGAGACAGAAAGATGTCAATGAAAAGAAAATAAATTAAAAATAAAAATGATACCAAGGTACAAAATGATCTTCTGTGCTTCCTTTGAGAAGAGCTTGTGTTTAGTGTAAAGGGAAATCAGCCATATAACCGAATGAACCGCTTTGACACAACAGTCAATGGAATATATATATTGAGTTACAGAATTACTGTATGTTCTTGTGTATGTCCAGGTCTAGGAATTGGTATCCTGCCTGGCTGTAAAGGTTCTTGGGGGTGCCCAGGACAGAGAGTCACCTACCCCCCTGCAAGAGGGAGACTCGCTGGTACTTAATTGGGTGCTAGCTCCCTGACACTTCCAGCCTGTTAGCCACCCAAACAATCGTCTTTGGGCTCTACCAGCTGTTCCCGTGCCTTGCAGGTTAACAGTAGGGGTATCCCAGCCCCTGAGCCCCTTTGAAGCCTTCCCCCGTAGTATTCAGCCCCTTATCCACTGAAAACCGATAGTAATACCAGGTCGACTATTGCCAAGAACAGTGTACACACCAGCTTGTTTGAGTCAGCTTAGGATCCACTTCTTGCACAATATCATAGCACTGAGCTATATTTATAGTGAAAACAATTATAAATTTATTATCAAAAATTAAGATTTAAGAGATTGTGAGTAACCATCTGTCTAAGAAGCTGTTCTCACCCTAAATGTCCTTAGCAGTGTTTCCAACCAAGGCATAGTTGGGATCCCATTTTCATGAATGTAAACATGCTGTCTGTTTACCTCCTTGGTGCAGTATAACAGGTTTTCTTTTTGTCTTCCCCTTCCATTCCCAAAAGTTTATTGTCTGCCTCCAGAGACAGGGCAGCCCTCTGTGGTTTCCTCTCCAGTATCTGGCCTCCCTTTTGGCTTCTCATCCCCCTGTTCACTTCACATGTCAATGGAGCCTCCATGGAGCTGACTTACAATGCTTAATCTGCATGTGAACGGAGATAAGTGAATTTTTCTGGCAGAAAACTGTTTATCAACTTTGCCTTAATACAGACTATAAAAACACATTTCCAGTATATGTACACAACTCCTTGCATAGTTTTGGTACATACATTTTATGACACTATTCATAACCAGTTTGACACGGCTTTCATTTAAGACCTCATATGATATTTTTTATGAATAAATATTATGAAAGTGGTGTGCTAGGTGTAGTGAGTTTGTCAGGCCTGTTAGGAGTTGCTGTTAACGACCAGTGAACCATGTGCCAGCTGGCATGAAAGGGCCTCTGGGTCACACTGGCCTTGAATAACCATCTTGTCAGCTTGCTTGAAGGAAATCTTATGATCTTCAGAAGGAAGTTACTGAACAGTTGATGAATGCTGAGGGTGGAATTTAGACTCCAGTGGTGTCAATAGCACTCTGATTTAAGTAAGCATTTATGTTCAGGTGTGGTTAGTCTGATAGGTGGGTTACCTGCTCAGAGGAGATGTGCAGGGCTATTCTGGAGTTTAAAGCAAAGTTGATTCTGCCAAAGAATTCATTTCAGAATGGAGTTATTACCGTTCCATAGCACAGCTCCTTCCCATGTTCATCAGCGAGCCTCAGCCACAGGCAGAGATGACACGTGGGGGGAGGGGGCATGCGGGGTCACATGCCCCCTCCCCCAGATTTGTTGCTTGGCTACTGAGCATGTTCACATGCAGTGAGCATGCTCAGTAACACTGCTGAAGCCAGCTGTCCTCACTCTGCCCCCCCAACCTTACCCCCCCCCCCCACTATCGCCGGGCACGGGTCATCTCTGGCTGAGAGGGCTTTCTCTAGCTGACATCAGTGTCCAGAAAGACTTGTTCTAGGAAGAAAGGGGAGTATCTATCCATCCATCAGCAAGGGACAGTGGGCTCAGTTAGGCTGAGGATCTCCCCTCAGAGACAAGTGACAGCATAGCCCCTTAACACTTTCCCAACCATCCTAACCTCTAAGAGAAGTTCTCTTTCCTCCGCCTTTGCCCTGCGCAGTGTGGTAAAGGGTCTTTCATGCCTGTAGCTTCTCTGAGCCTTGTGCAGGGGATAGGGGGAGAAGAAGATGCTCAGGAAGCTTATTTGCATGAGCCGCTTGTCATCTAAAGGGGCTCTGGGCGTGACCTGACCACAGAGCTGCTTGACCCAGCCCAGACATCCCCAGAATTGGTCAGGCTGGTCTGGAGCCCAAATAAATGGGTGTAGTGCTTAATATGGCCTGTAGTGCAACAGAAAAGAAAGGGAAAATTTGACCCTTAAACATGCTGTGGTTTTACTTGAAGCTCCAAGCATTGTTCAGTTCACCTATTGCTAAGAAAATAAAGAAGGCAAATCAATTATTTTATTTCCAGATCACTTCTGGATTCTAGGAAGTATTTTAAAAAAAATCAAAGATGCACTGAGAAAGTTAATTTTCATCCTCTCCCTGCAGTGGTTCTGTTGTCCTTCACTATCAGCTTGCCAGGATACTGTATCTTTAAAAAGAAAAAAAAAATCAAAACTTGATACCTCTGAGGCCCCTCAGACATCCTGTTGCATGTCTTGCATTAACTAAATGTGACTTAAAGCTTGAACCTTGAGGCGCACATCCGCTCACATCTTAAAATGACTCCATCAGTTCAATGGGCCCTATCACTGTTTGGCTTGTCAGGTTTAAGCCACAGTTAACCAGTGATGTTTACCAGGAAAATTGTGACTTGACTTTTGCACCCTTCATCTTTTTGTCAGCTAGTTGCCAAAACATTCTATATACTCGCAGTGTTGCCATTTTGACATCACTGTAATAAATAGCTGTTGTAATCGTGGAAGCTAAGAGTGCGCTGACCCAGCTACGCATGCTTTACTGTAACCTACCCACAGACTGAACTTTATGTTTTGTATGGAAGTTAACTCTTTTGGTTCCTTCTCTTTCTGTTTTCTCCAGGTTTTCTCACTTAAGTAGCTCTTTATCTGTGCTGCCAGTTTGTCCATCTTTGAAGGGTGGCACCTTCAAATTTCAGGCTTACTTACCAAAATAATCTCCCCCATTTGGACCGTGAGCAGAACCTGTGCTCTGGTCTCATCCCAAAAGGATTGGGGAAGTAAGCAGGAGAGAATGGGACAGAGACAGGAGAGGAGAAGGCACAGAACATGAAAGATAAAAATAATTGGGGGAGAAGAGTCATATGAGAACAGAAAATGTCTTGAGGAGAGAGAAAAACTAAAGTGAAACATTTAAAAACAGTGACAAAACCAGCTCAAGTTACTCTGAGTGAAAACATATTCTGATGTAGGAGGAAAAATGGAGGCTAGGAATGGGGGGAAAAAAGAAAGGGGGAGTAACCCAAGGAAGAATATTATTTTGTGTCTGTGGTTTAAGGGAAGCTTGGCTGTTTCTACCAAGAACTTCTTAACCCAGCTTTCCATGTGGTTATGTAAATATTTGCCTCCCAAAACTTTTGACAGATTATAGATCACCTTCATTTCCCTTTTTTGAACAGCTGTGACAGTCAGGCTTTTTATCCTCATCCCATTTAATTTACTTAAAAATATCTCTTCCCATGAAAAATACAGAAGCATCCCCACGTTTGCATAGACTGCAGTCTGTCCATTTTTAATATGACCCTGGAACAGATTTTCTTTGGACGTTTTGACTGAAACACCATTTGTTGTACGGTGATAGCCTCAGATCGCAGCTAAAGGATTGGCCTCTCCAATTTCATTCTAAGTGGGATCTGAGTACTGGAAGATGTGGGATCATTAACTTTCTTTAATCGGGTGTGACCTTCAAATCCTCTGGGCTATGATGACAGTGACCAAACTGCACTTAAAACTGAAAATGAACAGCTATTCATCTCTGCCAGATGTGATGCTGGATTCCAGCTGAAATCAGTAAATATGTCACTGGAAAATTGTATCAAATTCTTTTGATTGAACTGAATTTGAAGCAGCTATGGCTTGTTCGTTCCTTGAATGCTATCGTTGTTTTTTTGTCTTTTTCTTTTCTTTTCTTTTTTTTTCCTGTAAGAGAATTTTAGAGCCATAAAAAACCTAGGTACAGAGAACTAAGGAGTGATCTAACTAACCATACTGTTGAGAGGGACATATTGTATTCCCACCCCCCTCCAGATACTAGGTCCAGTGCCCTCGTATGTGGCCATAACCCTCATAGGACAGTTGAAACTCCATATGTTTGCACTTGCAGATTCATTCTGATTCTTTTGTTTGAGGAGTTGCTTCCTCTATTTCCACCCCAAAAAATCAAGGGGTTCCACCACTTGAGTTTGTGGATTCCCTGAGATGCTCACAGATTTTAGGTGATTGATTAGAAGCAGAGGGCATCCAAGCAAAGGCACCTTCCTTCTGCACAGGTGCCAAGCCTTTGTCTTCTTGTTCTGTAGGACAGCACCAGTCTCTCCAAAGCCATGTTGCCGAGGATTCCCTCAACTTGTTGCTGACCCAGGAATCCCCTACCACGGGAGGGTCTACAGCAGGGGTGGCCAACCTGTGCTCCGGAGCCACATGCGGCTCTTCGGAAGTCAATATGCGGCTCCTTGTAGAGGCACCGACTCTGGGGCTGGAGCTACAGGCGCCGACTTTCCCATGTGCCGGGGGGTGCTCATTGCTCAACCCCTGGCTCTGCCACAGGCCCTGCCCCCACTCCACCCCTTCCCGCCCCCTCCCCTGAGTGTACCGTGCCCTCGCTCCTCCCCCCTCCTCCCAGAGCCTCCTGCATGCCGCGAAACAGCTGACCGGGAGGTGCGGGGATGGAGGGGGAGGTGCTGATTGGCAGAGATGCCGATGGGCAGGAGGCACTGGGAGCAGGGTGGGGGAGCTGACGTATTACTGTGGCTCTTTGGCAGTGTACATTGGTAAATTCTGGCTCCTTCTTACGCCCAGGTTGGCCACCCCGGCCTACAGCATGGAAAGGGAAACAGCAGTAATGTTGCTGCATTCTGTGGTTTGACTGAAGGATTTGGGGAGCGGGAATGGGGATGATGATACCTGACAGAGTTTAGATTTGCCTCTCCAGTGCCTGCCTTGTCATCATCCATTCCCTAGTGCCAAAACCTCCATGGAAGGCTTTCTTTGGTGTTAGGAGTGCATGCCACAGAGGTGTCATACTCCCCTTTGATGTAGCTCCAAGCATGGGGCTCACTGTATTGTATTTGAAGTGGTAACATTTTTGTGTTTATTCATCAGTATTATGATGTCGTTGACTATTGTAAGTGTGGAAGTGAATGTGATCCAGACTATATCACACATACATAAAAGTCAATGTAGAAAAATAAATTGAGCAATATAAAGATGTGATGAGCAGAAAACCAGGCATATTAGATGTTCAAATTAAATGACACAATTGAAGTGTGGCTGCTCTTTTGGGATGCATATATCTACGTACAGTAGTTCTGAATTAAGGAGGGAACAGCGAAAGCAGTAATAGTGACACTTTTGACTTGATCATTTAACCTTTTTCTAACAGTCTTTCCTCCCCCTAGATTTCCCATTGCTGTATGTGGAACCATTTCTAACTTGGCTTTTTTTCCTCCCCTATCTGGAACCGCACTCTTTGTACAATACAACAATGTGTGTCTAATAAATGTAGTGCCACACTCCAGGTACGTTGTTTGATCTAAAAACATGAGATTCTACTGCATGAGCTAAAAGAGCTCTTCAATCTCATAGCCTGAAGCCACTCTTAAATCTCTGTGGGTCTATAAATAAAAACCCAACAAGATTTCAGTGTAGTACCTTTGAAATATGTCTTGCAGTTTATATCCACTAGAGACGTGTATTACTTTGGCCACCAGAGGGAGTCACTATTGTTCCATGAAAGCTGTAGAAATATATGGAGAATTGCAAAGAGAATTTAATAAAAAATGAAAGATAGCAGCTATAAATGTGTTCATGTCCTAATGCATCCTGTGCAATATTCTAGTGTGCATCCAAAATGCAATGAAAATCAGATTCAGTATGTGTGCTTTGTTCTTCAACAATTATAACAACAAAAACGGAATTTTCCTACTCTTCAGTTAAAGTGTCTGCACAAACATTACATCTAGCAAAATGTTTTTGTATTTGATATTGGCATGAATAGAACTGTAGTAAACTACAGAAGAATAAAGTTGCAGTGCTTGTCAGGGTAGTTTCCCAGATCCATAAAAATAGTTCCTGTTCAGATAATGATTGTACTCTTTTTCTAAGTTGGCTTCAAGTTCCTATCATGATTCAGTTTGGAATATAACTGTTGCAGTACTAGAAGAAAGCTGATGCCTTTCTGTAATGCTACAATGTAGCTAATTAAGGCAGCAATAACTAAAACCTAAATCCAGCAATATGATGCATTCACTAGACACAGTGCATTTTCTCCCCCCTTTCTGTTTTCATGGTAACATTTAAGGTGTGAAGCATTTTTATGCATGGAACAGTAACTCGTTTCAGACTGTTTAGTGGCATTCGTATTCTTATGCCACAGGCAACTTTCATGTACATTTGCCTTTACTAGGCATGCAAATAGAGTTACATGCTCTCTGCTTTGCTGTCCATGGACCATTTAGAATGAAAAGAAGCATGTGTGATCTAGGCAAAATTCTTCATTCTGCTTTTACAGCATTATTGTCAAATCAGTCCATGTGCAAAGGTTCTCTTTCTGGCAATGACAGTTCTGTGTACAGAACAAGAGCAGGACTGCAGCATCGATTGCATGATTTTGCTTTTTAAGCATATTTTTGCCCTCCTTTTAAAGTATTTTCGAATGAGTAGAGTGTCTGGAGTATGGGAAGGAAAAGCTGTCTCTACGCCTATCAGTTTCCCAATAAAGTCTGTAAAATATACATCAGCCATACTGTGTGTTGTGGTTTTTTTTAACTTCAGCAAAATATACACTCATAGATGTTCAGTAAATACAGATGTTCAGCTGAGGAGGGCTGCTACTTGTCTTTCAATAAAGAAAACCAACCCCTGTAACATTAACTTTGGAAGCAAGTTTTGTTCTAGTCTAAATTAGTTTAATAAATATAGGTGTTGGTGAGCAAAAGGTTTCTTAACCTTCTACTTGAGGGAGCTAAGAGTGGATTAATACGTTAACTTCAGATTAAATATTGACAAGCTAGGCTCAACGATGACTGCTTTATTGTATAACTGTTGGCTCCGTTTTACTCAGTGTTATCATAAAATGATTCCCTCAATCAATGCCACCTTATTCTACTTTCTCTGCCTTCAGTCAGTGTTTTGGTTGAGGTCACATGCTGATTTAACTTGTCGGACTTTTTTTTCATAGCTGCCCAATAATGTAATAACTACCTTAGGTAGGATCGCTAGTTGACTTCTCTACACTTAAAAATCTTGAGCTGTACTTCTGGCTAGTTTCTAAGGAGATGATTGCATACAAGTAAAATTTTACTGACATGGAGTGTGTAGGTGAGGGGGGAGAGTTGGACTGGTGAGTCTGCTTTAACTGTCTTTGCTCCAGTTCATCACCTGCTGATCAGACAAAGGTTGAAGCTCATGTTCATTTCCTGAAAAGGGCCATAGTATTAAAAGCTAAGGTTAACCATATAGTGATGGAGAATGCTGCATTCCCCTTACTTTTCAGGTGTCTTTAAAGCAGCAGTCAAATAAAAGGAAAAGCAAAGTTAATCCCATTAATCATCTAAATATTAACAAAGGTGAGGGAACTTTCTATTTGTTCAAATGAACAAAGAGGACAGGGGATCTCCCACTATATTCACTTGAAAGTGGATGCACATTCCTTGGTCTTATCTTCTCTTTTGTTGTAATTTTTTATGTCTTTGATTGTAGTTAAGTCAACTTAACTTGATCCATTGTTTTGACTTCATTAGCCAGTTTCCTTCAGGAGTGGAACTTTTAAAAAAAAATTGTGATCTTTTCTAAGCATTGTTGACAGGAAGCAACAGATGGCTTTTTTAATTCGGAGTTGGAGTGTTATTCTTGAACAAGTTCCTTCCTTGTAAACATTTCTGTTAGTCTCACACTTCACGTAACAAATCCCTGCTTAATCTTGTACTGAATATGAATCTAACCATCCTTTAAATGTACTTTGTATAGGAAAAAAGTGATGTATTGTGTTTGCTGCCCCTGAAATGCTGTTACTGGTGATGAGCATGTCGCGGGTGCACATGAATACAGATAATGCATTTTAGGAAGAAGGTACAAATATTGTACTTTTGGTGTGTATGATGAGAAGGATTATGTTAGAGTGAACTAAGACCACTTTATTCCTGAGTGAGAGCATCCATATGGGGGTTTAACATGCTTTAATTTATGTGCGTTGACTTGACACCTTTAGTTTGCCTTAACTCGGCTGAGTGACCTGTGTAGATAAGCCCTCAGTGTCTCTGTGCCTCAGTTCCCCAACTGTAAAATGGGGGTAACAGCACATCCCTACCTCATGAATACATTAAAGATTTTGAGGTGTTCACATGTTATGGCCATAAAAATACCTTGGATATACAAAAATAATCTGAACCAATTGGATTGCATTGAGAAAATTCTGGACTCCTTTTTTGCAGTTCCTCTACCCATCACCTAATTCCATCCTCTAAGTTTCTAACAACTTCCCTGCCTCCCTTGAATTCTTAGTAGATCTGACTGAAAATATTCCATCAAAACCATTTTTTAATGGAACATGACCTCTTTTTATTTTTTAATCCTGAATTTTTATTTGAATATTTTAATTCTTCTAAAGACCAACCAAACTCCACAAAATAGTCAGTAAAATGTGGTTAAATATTTTTGGTTTTAGGGAGAAATGCAAAGGTTTTAGGTTTTGGTTTCATTTTTTTTCATAGAAAAAATGAAAAATTTAACATGAAAAATTTTTGAAAAAAAAAATTCCAACCTCCCCTAAATTTCCCACAAAAAAAAAACTGGCATTTTTCTACCATCTCTTCTTCTTTGGTTTCCTCCCCCATCCACAAACACCCGTCACCTTGCCTCAGACTTCTGGTTTGCTCCTGAAAATCCTCCATTATCACCCTCTTTCCACACACTACCTTCCTTGCTTCATCCTTCTGGTTCAGTTCATGCCTCCATGCTCTAGCTTCTGCAGACATGATCATAGCAGCTTATCTTTATGACAAACCTTCTTTTCCTTGTCCTCCTTTTAGACTGTAAATAAGGTGGCCTCCCCTTTAGGCCTTTTGATCCCGTGACCAAGGGATTCATAACAGACAACGTTTCTGTGTCTCAGTGCTGGCCACTGATGTCTCTCTCATTCTTATCAAGTCTGGGGCTTCCGTGTGGACAACTCCAGAATTTGACTATTTGCATATGAGATGTGACTGGAATAATATTAGGGTCAGCAGAGAGATTCAGAAGCATTGGCAGAGGAAAGCTCCTCATGACAAGATTAGCAATGCCAGTGAGGTCTAAGACGGGAGTCAGAATGCGAGAGGATGTGATGAAAGTCTGGTGTCTGAAGGTGGGGGAGTTGCATCAAAGAGAGATTGTGGAAAAAGCACGAAGCCTTGGTGCCATTGTGGGCATTGAGAAGGAGTGAACTGAGACCCAAATCAAAACCTAACACTGCTGTTTACCCACCCAAGGGCAAACCCAAACTCCAGCTGTGAGGCCCTCAACATATCCCTATTGTCTGGATCACTGGATCTGAGCCAGAACCTATTTACTATCGGAGAAGTAATCTATTTAACATTCTTAGAAAGGATGACACTGGGATATATTTGAGATGTCAAATTAGCCACTAACCTGCGAGATTTTTATTACCCTATCAAGGTATCAAATTGTTTAGTTCTATAAATGTGAGTGGCCTATTAAAGCAAGAGGGGCAATTTTCTTTCAACTTCTGATAGTAGCCAGAACTGTCATTATCTACTGCATAAAGCTTAAGACCAAAATTTTCAAAAGTGAATAGGGATTTTAGAGGCCTTGCTTTTTGGGTGTCAATCTTGATTTTCAGATGTTCAGAATTTCTTAAGGTATCTAAAGTTGGTCATGCAAAATCATTAGCTCCTTTTGAAAATCTTAGTTTAAATTCTTTGGGTGAAATCTTGGCTCTGTCGAAGTCAGTGGCAAAACTCCCATTGACTTTAATGGAGCCAAGATATCCCCCTTTGTCTGTCTGTGTGAAGCAGGTCTCTCTAATTTGCATGATGTTGATGACTACTGGATGACAGATAGGAGAGTCTGATTGCTACCACTTGAAGCTAACAGTGGCAATGCATCTCCTTTCCTCTCATTCTTTTTTGAGCCTTATACTCTGTTCTGCTAAGTATCTTCCCCATTGCTCTCTCTGGTGCTACATTGTCTCTTCACCCTTCTTCCTCTGTTCTTGTCACTCTGTCCTCTATTTGCTGTTCCTTATATTCCATTGCCTCTTTCTTCATCACTTCCTCTATTGTTCCTAACGTCTCTCTTCCACCACTCTGGTTCCCACGGTTGCCTTTTCCATCTCACATCCTGCAGTCCTTTCTCTACTCTTCCCACTAAACCAGGAGGATAGAGGGAATAGTTCTGATGCTGCCCTCTGAAACAGATAGTCCAGGAAGTTGCCTCCTCATTCATCACACCCTTTGTTGGCGTCTCTGCTCCCTCTCTGCAATGCAACGCACAGAGAGAGAAAGAGAGCAGTGAGCAAGGTTGCTCAAAAGCTGGCTGCTCAAAAACTTAGAAGCAGACAAGTTAAAAATCCCCTCCTGACAGTTGGCTCGGAAGCCATGAATGTCATGCTCAGTATGTGGGAGCACTGGCTAAACAGCAAGGCCTTCCTATGAACTGTCAGATATTTGGCAAGTCTGGCTTTTGGCCTTGTTTCACATAAGACAACACACACACACACACACACACACGCACACATCTTTATTATGAGAGGGTCGGTACTGATTTTGGTATGGGTATCTGGCTTGTGATGGGAAGAGCAAAAGAGATGATGAAATTCCCCAAACACTCGACTCGCGGCATATGTCATGTAAATACAAAACTGTAAAGATGGGATCTGGAAAAAAAAAAGCAGGAGCACAAAAATTGCATATTCACCACTCGTAAAAACTTGACATGTGCCTGTTTATCTCTGCAGATCAACATAAATTGCCATCTCCCTATAGTCCCTTTCTGAATGAGCATTTTAGCTAGGGTGTACATCAACAGATATGGTTAAGGTTGCTGTAGGTCTCTATTCTAATTATCCTTTTTCATTTGCTTATAAGGACATCAGACGTTCATAATTGCTGCATGATATCCAGTGCTGAATTATTAATGGCATGATGGCTGCAAGTAGATTTCTTTGACACAGAAGTCTGTGCTGGCATGTTTCCAGAGTAAGAGAATCTCAGACAAATTGTGCCCAATCATTTTTCAACACAGTATCTAAAGGAACAGATTCCATACCATGGTCTGACCCCTTGGAACTGAGCTGGGAACACAAAGATGCTGAAAACAACCCAGAGCACCCCCCCAGCTGGGGATTCCTCCAGAGTTTGGTAGCTGGCATAGCTGCCTCCACCTGCTCGTGGAGGATCCAACACAGAGATCATGTAAGGGGTGTTCTTGAGAGACGGGGGTGTGGCCAGCGGGCTATAGCACCATTCTCCACTAGTATATGGTCTGCAGGGAACCACAGGCAGGCAGCGTACTTTAGGGCATGCTTAGTTTATGGGAGAAGACCTTGATTTTAGTTTCATGTTTGTAAGGAAGAATTGTAAGAAAACAGAATTTTAAAACCAATGAAAAGACACCCTTGCTGTTACAGCTGCCCTGCCCCGCCTATCTCCTGTATTAAAAGCTTCTGTCGCTACTGTTGTGCATCAGTTCCTATTCATATTAACATCATTCTGTGGAAAGGTGGGGGGTCTTTTAGCCATTTATACACAGAATTACCCTGCATGAATTTTCAGTACAATGGCTGCTCTGTTAGGGATTTAATTTTTTAATAATAATTCAGATAATTATTTAATAACAATGACTCTGATTATCCTTGTTGTTACCAGTGTATCAGAGGGTTCCCTGTTAATCTTTATTGAGCTGTGAGAGTGGTTATGGCTTAGTGCAGGATGTATGTGCTGTCAAATTCTATGCAGGCACATTAAGTGGGTACTGTTAATAAGTATATTTTACGTACTTCAGACATTAAACTGCATTCGCAGTTAAGATAAAATCTGAATTTCCGGCCGGATTATATTTCCTCTTCCCTGAAGATGGTAGAAACTCTGCCTCTAATGAGAGAAGACTCTGATCTCCTGTAAGTCCCCAGCAAAAATAATAGAAAATAATAAAACTGCACCTTCCAGGCCGAAGCTGCTCTCATTTGCCAATCCGTGGAGTCAGATTTGCAATTCTCTCCCATTCTGATTCTCTTGTGACTGGGTTGGGTGGCACAAGTTCCTGGTCATGCCAGTATATTAGAGCAGTTCTAATCTCTCTTGGGCAGTGGCTGGTACTCCTAGCCTTGTGCAAACATTGTGTTCGTGTGTTTACATTTTGCAAAGTCTTTACAGTTAACACTGATCAAGTTGCAAGCTTGTTCAAAGTCTCGAAGTTGCAGGTTAAACTCATCCCAGCAAGGTGATTCAACAGAAGGAATCACATTTTCTTTTTCTTCTTACTGTGCTTGTGCCATTTTAAACTGGGCTGAGTGTTTTCCCAGCATCAGGAACTGGTCTCAGTGGAGATATGCTTGAGCATTGGAACCATCTTTTTTCTTGAAGAGTTCTTTTCAGATTAAGTAAGTGTCTCAAGACTGAATTCTCTTTACTCAACCCTGAGTTAGTGCATGGTTCTGTGTCAGCAAGTGCTATGACGGTGAGAAGAAGGGTTGTGCTGCCTACTTTCATCTCCTCATTGCCGGTCCCTTTAGTCTGTACTTTAATTGGAGAGAATAAAACTGAACTTGCAATTGGATATCGTATTGTTTTGCATTTCTTGTCCTAAGCTCTTGCGCAGTGTTGCTGAGTGCCGTTGAATAACTGCCACATTCTACCCCAGATGTGACTGCATTTCAGTGGTGGATGAAGTGATCCCTATTCTGAATAGCGTTTGCATATTGGGTTCACAGTTTGTGTAGTGATTTGGGATCCCTTAGGACAGAAGGCACAGATGAATATAAACTATGATTATAAAACTCTTATTACAAAAGGAAAATATCTACCTTCACCTTTTCTTTGAGCTCTCTCTGCCAGATGTCTGAAATTGACTTTGCAGATATTACACAGAATCCAGTCTCTTCCCAGGATGTACGTCTTTCTAGGGGTTTAAAGGTTGACTGCTGTTTTATGCATGATGGGCTCTTTATACATTAGCATTATTAGTTTAGTTTAAAAATCAGTAAGTTTCTCTCTCTAACCTGTGAAGGCTGCTTGGCTCAAGTAATTCTGATATGTGTTGAGCAAAATAAAATGTTTCTGCTGCCATCCTATTGTAACCTCATACTGCAAGGTCGTTAAACTGGTGTATCTTCTCACCTGAGAGGCCAAATTTTGCCCTGAATGCAATCCTTTACAAACACATTGTAGTCACTGGGCGTGAATCACCACTAGTTTCAGACTAGTGTAACTCTATTGATTATTACAGTGGCATAAGTCTGGAGTAATGCTGTAGTGAGTTAAGCCCAGTGAGTCAAGGCAGAATTTTGTCCATATTGATTAATAGGCTAGCTTTAATTTTTATAAAAATAAAAAGAATTTAAAAAGTTGCTAATTGAGCTTATTTCTAAAGCTGTGTGTGGGTTTTAGCACCCCGAATACCTAAAGGGTAACACCTAACTTCCCTCCTTAGGTCGCACATATATATGTGTTTTGTATCTGGTAGCAAAGAATGAGTGGGTGAAAGGGTAAAATGGGAGTTGCACAGCTAAATCACGCATAACACAATGAAACTTCTTGACATTGTTTTTCTGTCTCCAACGTGTTAGTCTTCTCTTATTGTACAAGTAACTGTATGCCAGAACTTTGGAATAAGAGAGCCCCTGTAGTTAGAAGAACTCAGAAGCTCACACAATGTAAGATGCATTTCCATTTGTGTGTCTGTCTCAGTGACATTTGCTTGTTGATAATACTGCAGATCATTTCTGTGCCTGAATGATTTATTTTGTTTGGTGGGAGAGGTATGGGGGAAGCTTTTTTAAACATGTATTGTAAAAAATATTGGGAATGATTAAATTGATTTTAATCATTTATTTTTATTCTTCACAGCCTGATAACTCTGAGACCTTTCTGAGTCATGTAACCAGAACTGTAAGTAATCCATTTTGGTTAGTCTTTTTGATTTGCTTAACCTGATTTATTTTTCAGTCTGTGGTTGCACATTTTCATTACATCTTCACAGAACTGTTACTGCTTGTCGTTCTTCAAAGCACAGGCAGTTAGAATATTTAAGGGAAGCAGGTTTGGGTTAAGATAACTGGGGGTAATGCCAAAGGTTTTTTTGCAGTTTTCCCAGGAACTTTTGCAGTGGACTTGAGCCTTTCTTGCCTTCTATCACACAAAAGCTTTCGAGGGAGGAGAAGAAAAGAGAAATGACAGAAACACACATGCTTACATTTTTCCTCTGAAAAGGAAATCAAAGATCCTATGGCACTTTTTCAGGAATAAGAGTGTTTGTTAATCCTTGAGTTCTTGGCAATGCACAATTCATAACTTTATCTCTATATATATATCTGTGGTTGGCAAAGTTGGGATGAAAGTGCTATATACATGAAAGATATCATGGGCATCAAATAAGGTGTATGCATATTACTCATGAAGACTTGTGATTGTTTTGTACTGAAGCAGTCCGTCAGCTTTGGTTCAAATCGCACTAGGTGCAGTTAGAAGATGGGGAGATGCTGCTCTTTGGTAAATGCTGTGGGAAAAGATATGAACTGAATAATATTGTATGTATCAATACTGGCAACCCCTGTAAGTGCACCCTTCTTCCCCATTTATTCTTTAGCATGAGTCCAGGACCAGATTTAATAACTAAACCCAGAGTATTAAGGAAAACTTACCCAACATAAATTGGGTCGGAATTGGAGGCCATTTTAACACCTTTTTGCTTTCTTTTTCAATGAGACAATGAGGTGAGCTAGCATCTTTAAAGGGTTCCACTTTGTGTTATCTAAGAGCATTAATAAGAATTCTAGGTATAGCAGTTATTGGAACACTAGGAAGCAGCTAAATTATCTGGTGACAAGACATTTAAATGAATTAAAATATTTAATGTTCCTCCCAGACTCTCCCCCCACCCCATTCTTAGTTGGACAGATTACCTAAAATTAAGACAAAAGGCCCCAAAATATCCCTCTTGTCAAATTCATATACTTGAATGAACAGTTTCACAGCTCTCTCCTGATATAACTAGTATGAAATGAAATCACAAGATAAACGGTGTAAAAATAATTACAGATTACTTTCTTGTGTTAAAACTAGCTGTTAACTTCAGAGGGTTTTTATGTTTGCACTAGTTGCTTATTAGAGGAGCCAAGGTCAACCTCCTTTGTACGTATGGTAGCTCATGCACAACCATCTATTTTTTAGCACAATTAAAGTGGCAGGCCACACTATTCCAACTAAAAGCGGCAAAGAGTCCTGTGGCACCTTATTGACTAACAGACATATTGGAGCATAAGCTTTCGTGGGTGAATACCCACTTCATCAGATGCATGTAGTGGAAATTTCCAGAGGCAGGTATAAATATGCAAGCAAGAATCAGGCTAGGGGTAACGAGGTTAGTTCAATCAGGGAGGATGAGGCCCTCTTCTAGCAGTTGAGGTGTGAACGCCAAGGGAGGAGAAACTGCTTTTGTAGCTGGCTAGCCATTCACAGTCTTTGTTTAATCCTGAGCTGATGGTGTCAAATTTGCAAATGAACTGAAGCTCCACAGTTTTTCTTTGAAGTCTGGTCCTGAAGTTTTTTTGCTGCAGGATGGCTACTTTTAAATCTGCTATTGTGTGTCCAGGGAGGTTGAAGTGTTCTCCTACAGGTTTTTGTATATTGCCATTCCTAATATCTGATTTGTGTCCATTTATCCTTTTACGTAGGGACTGTCCAGTTTGGCCAATGTACATAGCAGAGGGGCATTGCTGGCACATGATGGTGTATATTACACTGGTGGACGTGCAGGTGAATGAACCGGTGATGGTGTGGCTGATCTGGTTAGGTCCTGTGATGGTGTCGCTGGTGTAGATATGTGGGCAGAGTTGGCATCGAGGTTTGTTGCATGGATTGATTCCTGAGTTAGAGTTACTATGGTGCGGTGTGTTGTTGCTGGTGAGAATATGCTTCAGGTTGGCTGGTTGTCTGTGGGCGAGGACTGGCCTGCCTCCCAAGGCCTGTGAAAGTGAGGGATCGTTGTCCAGGATGGGTTGAGGATCACTGATGATGCGTTGGAGAGGTTTTAGCTGAGGACTGTATGTGATGGCCAGTGGAGTTCTGTTGGTTTCTTTCTTGGGCTTGTCTTGCAGCAGGAGGCTTCTGGGTACATGTCTGGCTCTGTTGATCTGTTTCCTTATTTCCTCGTGTGGGTATCGTACTTTTGAGAATGCTTGGTGAAGATCTTTTAGGTGTTGGTCTCTGTCAGCGGTTGGAGCAAATGCGGTTGTACCTCAGCACTTGGCTGTAGACAATGGATCGTGTGGTGTGTCTGGGATGGAAGCTGGAGGTATGAAGGTAGGCATAGTGGTCGGTGGTTTTCGGTATAGGGTGGTGTTAATGTGACCATCACTTACTTGCACCGGGGTGTCTAGGAAGTGGACCTCCCATGTTGATTGGTCCAGGCTGAGGTTGATGGTGGGGTGGAAACTATTGAAATTGTGGTGGAATTCTTCCAGGGTTTCCTTCCCATGGGTCCAGATGATGAAGATGTCAGCAAAATGTGGCTTAGGTAGAGAAGGGGCATGAGTGGATGAGAGCTGAGGAAGCGTTGTTCCAGGTCAGCCATAAAAATGTTGGCATATTGTGGGGCCGTGCGGGTGCCCATAGCAGTGCCACTAGTCTGGAGGTATATGTTGTCACCAAATTTGAAATAATTGTGAGTGAGGATAAAGTCACAGAGCTCAGCAACCAGTTGTTCTGTGGCATCATCAGGGATACTGTTCCTGACAGCTTGTATTCCAACTGTATCTTTTGGTGTATACACCTTCACGTAGAGTAGCATCTTGGATCAATAAATTGCCCATTAGTTCACTGCTTGAAAAATTTCCCTGTTATCTTCCATGGGACTATACCTACGAGCCAGTGATTGACAAGGAAGGTGAAAGGGAGTCTGGCCACCAGACAGTTCTGGTTGTAGCACCATTGCATAAACTCCAGCCCGCAGTGCAGATTTTAGAAAGGGGAAAGATGGTGGGATCGATACCAGTGTGCTGTACCTAGACCCTGTGTTGGTATCAGTCTTTTACATGATCCTCTAACTAGTATGTGTACGATGAACTCTGCTGGAACGGTGTAAATTCTCTTTCTCTTTTCCTCACCATCTTCCAGTGCCTCCTAGCTCTTAGGAAGGGAAAGGGTCTGTTTCTCTTGTTTAGCATCCTGACTGCTGAGTGAATATCTTCAGTAGCAGCCTCTGCCACTTCATGGGAAAGCTATGAGCAGCAGCTAAGAAAATGTGGCCTAATTCATGACAGTGTCACTTCTGCTCACAAGGTTCTGAATGACACTTGTGAAACTGACTAGAGTCTGGTTAATTTCCTTCAGCTATTGTTTGGGAAAGTTATGAGCAGCTGCTGAGAAACTTGTGACATTTGCCTGCAAGCTCAGGAAGACAGCTTTGCATTTCCTTACATTTAAAAGGTATCTTCACAAGCATATGGATTAGAACCTTAATTTTTTAAAACATGAAAGTTTGAATGCTGGAGAATTTGTTGAATTAGGCTTCTTACCTACCAGGAAAAGTTCTACCTGCTAGTTCAGTTTGTCAAGTCCTGCCTTGGTGTGCCTACTTCTTTGTTATAAAATAGGTGGGATGCAAATGTTTGACTTAAAAGCAATTTCAAGCCATGACAGCAAGAAGTGTTTTTCTATTTATAGTTTATGTGCCATCACTTCATTGGCAATAAAACTCTCAATCACTGACTATCTATTTATTGGTATTATGAAGGATCCCAGAATATTCTACAAACATTAATGACTTAAGCCTCAGAACATGTCTGTGAATTAAGCACTTTTAAAAGATCAGGCCCAAGGTCACAGAACAGATCTGTGATTGAACCAGGAGCAAAGCTCAGGAGATCTGACTTCCAGTCCTCTGTTCAAACCACCAAATTTTTCTTCTTTCCATTGTATTGGACAATATGAATGTATTTTTTCAAAAGTAATAATCACTGTAGGACCCACAAATGCAGGGAATGTGCTTTATACACCACTGATTCACACTTTCTGTGTGGTGGTTACATTAACAGTCTCATCCTTAAACCATACCAGTTTTGAATTAATGCAGCAGAGTTTATACACTGTCATGTCTCTTGTGATGAATTAGGTTGCCTGTGGATAGTAATTATTCAGAAAGCTGCCTATAACCTCTGGAGTAATAACAAGAACTTTACCACAACTGGAGTCTCAGATAGCACTGTTTAATTCACCCTGATGTGTTTGGTTTCAAATAGCTGACTAGCTTGATAACTCTGAACATGATACTTAACATGATCACATCTAAATCTCGGAGAAGCATTTTGCGCTCAGATTTGCTCTGTGACTGTTCTCTACACTTGTGCAGAACTTCCACAGATGTCAGTGCAGATCTGAGAGCAGAATTGTTTACGAGCAAAAGTTTAATCTGTTGGCAAGAGGATGTTAGAGGGCTGGATTCTGCTTGTGCAGTGCAAAGTGTACTTAAACCAGCCAAAGAGCTCCCCTCATGTGCAGGGGAATTTCTTGCCAGAGTAAGGCTAGCAGAAGCAGCTATGCCACCTCCTGCACCAGCTCCACCACCACTGTGCAAGGCTCTCAACTGGCATGATGTCACTGAGGGACCTTCCACAAGTGGTATAAATGAAAGTTGCCCCTTTAAAACAGCAGCTTTAGCTTACGCTGAGGCTTGGGGCTAAGAATTGGGGAGCCTGTCAGCACTTTTCTTGGCTGCCATGGAGAGCCGAGCACAGAGTGTTTTAAAAATGATATTGTCAGCGCTAGTAGGAGAGTTTGCCTGAATTTACCCCCTACTGGTGCAGGAATGGCTCCTTCCTGCACCACAGAGTCCCACTGTGCCTGTGGGGAAGGGAAACCACTTTAATTCCTGCCAAGGATTCCATGGAAGCCAATGGGAATGTGCTGTATCAACATTTGCCACCCAAGCCATGCTCACTTTTGGATTATTCCTGACACTTCTCAGGCCTCAAATGAGGGAGACGTTCTGGGAACCCTGACAACATAGACCCAATGTTTGGTCTGCCTTAGGATAGCAAACTGTCCATGTCACTGTTGGTTTTCTTCTCAAGAGCTTTGTAGCTTGCAGCTTGTGCTTGTCTAGTTCCCCTAGAAATCATCTGGCAATGCTGTGGTGCTGGAGAATCTTGTTGCAGTTTTGTTTTATGTCTGGATTGAATCTCTTGGTCTCTTAGTTATTCTCTTTGTAGTCTGTCTTCCTGTGATGTGGGTTGAGACAAGTGGCTGACTGTATCTTCACATTGTTTGGTGAATCTTTTTCCTTCTCTTTTGTTGGACTGAGTTGTAGTGGGGATTTATACTGTATGCTGATAAGGTTTTGCATGGATGTTGTGCAGTAAGGGGAGATGCACATTCCTTCCTGGCAAATAATCAAAGACTCTCTTTAGGACCTTTGATTAGACACAATATATATGCCACTGTCAGTCTCTGCTCAGGAGAAGCCTAAGGACTGGTCCTGCAAGTTACGATGGAAGTGCATTAGCAACGTTGACTGAGCGCATTGCTTGCATACGCTCTACTTGTCTGTGAACAGTTTCTTTTGTATGCATGAGCTCAAAAAATAACAAAGAATTAAAACAAAACATGCTGGGAGCACAGGGAAATGATGTCCCCTCTACTTGGGACAAAGATGCAGACACAAACACAGAAGGAAAAAGGGACAGGTTAACAATATCTCTCAAAACTGAACTTCACCAATAGTCTGGACTAACTCCTAAGAGAGCGAGTCCTATCCAGGTCTCCTTGGCCAAATCACGTGTGAGAGTGCGTGTGTGAGAATGAAGTGGGGAGGTTGAGAAAGCCTCATGTTTGAAAACTAGATGACAGGATCATGTTGAATTCTTCCAGCACTCCCCAAATAGTACACTAAACATGAAAACCAGCTGCACACACTGTAAAGGATATTGACCTGTCTAACAACTAATTGAAATTGGGATGTGCAAGGTGGCTGACATTACTATGGGGATTGTGGGTAACTTTTCACTTTCTGACTTCTAATTTTTATTTTGAATGTACAGCTATTATGAGCAAAATCTTTAAAGGGGCCTCAACCTGCCCTCTATAGTCACACCTGTAACCTGGGAGTTGAACATATAAGTACTGCTGTTTACATTCACAATTGCCTGTAGTTGATTGCAGGTGTACAAATCAAAGCCTTTTAAAAATCTGTGGCCCATAATGCAATATTAGATTAGTGTTGTTTAATTTAATTTCTTGTTTAAAAAATAGCTGTGGCACTATGGAGTTGTGGAATTTTATTTTGCACATTTTTTGCTGTGTAGACACATGAGGGATAGCTCAGTGGTTTGAGCATTGGCCTGCCAAACCCAGGGTTGTGAGTTCTATGATTCTATGAAAATATCTAGGTTTGGTATTGTGGAATTATGCAACTCAATAGCAATAATACAGGCAATAATGTAACAATGTTTTTAGTGCTTGTGCCCAAAACACCATTTTAATGTCTTGACTTTATTTTAAATTTTTTTTTCAAATATGATCATAAAGTTCAGCTACTTTTGCACTCTGCAAAAATTCTTAACATGTTTTTAAAAATTGGATACATCACAATTATGGCTTTTTGTCTTACCCACCTGGCAGAAATGGCTGAATAGATTTTATTCAAACTTTAAAATCCGTCAACTGAAACAGAAATTAAATGGGCAGGAATGAGTGCCCAGAAACAAGTATTGGGGAAATGGTCGTGGAAATGGACTTGCAACCTTTCCGATAGCATTCATGAGAGCATACAGAAGCTGATGACATTGTCAGGTTCTCCCTTTAAGTAAAGAGATTGGCAGCATTAGTGTGTAAACCTCTTCATTAGAGACCACAGGCTAGATTTTCAGAAGAGCTCAGCTTTCATTTAGGCACCTAAATGATGAGAGTAATTTTCAAAAGTCCTAGGTACACTGCAGCTCCCACTTAAAAACAATAGGGGCTGCTGGGTGCTGAGAACGTCTGAAATTCAGACCACTTCGTTTAGGTGCCTAAAGGGGAGCTGAGTCCTTAGAAAATTTGACTCTATATCACTTGCAGTGGCTCTCCAGTTGTGACTTTTTAAACTTCCCCTTGCTATTTCTGCTGTTGATTAGTGTCTGAGCAGCTGCCAGATTCTGCTGTAGCAGGAGACACATGAGTGCAGCTATCTCTTGTTGAAGCAACTTACCTCACATCAATAGCTATTATAGCAAACACCTAACACTGTCCGACCAGCTAGATTACTTGATTGTCTGAATGTTGTGACACTTGTTTTTATATAAAAGGAAATGCCACCTCGTTTCTGTAGGTTAGATGTGTTACCGTGAAACGTCTTGATTTTGGGTTTTTTTTGTTTTTGTTTTTAAATCTTGTTGGTGATTTAATATGTATTTTATGCCTGTGTTTTTGATGTCATGCTTTCAAGATACTTTCAGTAGTTGTTAGGACAATATCAAAAACTGTTCTGTTCACCTGTGGTTCGCAGAACTTGTTACCTCCCTGTCACCTTACAGGAGAGGAGCACTTTATAATAATAATATTGAAATAATAATAACTACCAAAAAAAGCAAGTGGCAGGCATGGGACCTTTATTTGTCCTGTCACTATTGTACTTGCAAATCTATCTAGGTATTTACATGGCCTACATCACTGTAATATCTGAACACCTCTCTCGTGAATAATTTTATCTTTAGAATCACCCCTATGAGGTAGGGACATACTATCCTCATTTAACAGATGGGGAACTGAGGCATGGGATCAGTTAAGGGTCTTAAGCAAAGTTCCACAGGCAGGTGTGTTTGAGCTGAGACCTGACCCCAGGTCTCCCTAGTGCCCTAACCACTAGACCAACCGTTCTCAAACTGTGAGTGAGGACCCCAAAATGGGTCATGACCCCATTTTAATGGGGTCACCAGGGCTGGCATTAGACTTGCTGGGGCCGGGGCTGAAGCCTGAGCCCCACCACCCAGGGCTGAGGGCTTCAGACCTGGGTGGCAGGGCTTGATTACAGGTCCCCTGCCATCAGCTGAAGCCCTTGGGTTTTGACTTTGGCCCTCCAGCCTGGGGCGGTGAGGCTTGGGCTTGGGCTTTGGCCTCCTCACACAAGGTGGCAGGGCTAAGGCGGGCTCAGGCTTCAACTCCCACTCCTGGGGTGTGTAGTAATTTTTGTTGTCAGAAGCGGGCCGTGGTGCAATGAAGTTTGAGAACCCTGCACTAGACCATCCTTCCTGCCCAAATACTTCCCCGTAACCTTAGAAGAATACAAAGACAATAGCATTTTGTATTAAATGTTTTATTTTGAAATTTCAAACTTGCCATGTGCCCAATTATGCCTGCCCGCTACAATATTAACAGACATGGCTTTGACTACCCTCCTCAAAAGTAGCCTTCTCTGGAAATGCATTTGCTGTTTAAAATAAATGTTTGATTGTTCCTATAAGTGGAAAATATTATTCAAAACTCTGTGTACATTTTTCGGTTTTTGCTAATCAAATTAAATAAACCTTTCAATGTAACTATTTGTTAAATCTGGCAAACTTAGTGATTCTAAAGACCATAACATATCTGTCCTAGAAATGTGGTGATGAGAAATATATAAAAGAAAATTTCACTTTGCATGTGAGGAATTCAGCTTTGAAAAACCTAATGTAGTATGTTCCCTGTGGTCTCAGTCTGCTCTTATTCACTGGCAAAACTGAGTCTCATCTGAACCCTAGACGACTCATTAAGGGCCTGATCCTGCAAAACTCACTGATTTTGCTGTGAGTTTTCTGCACTGAGGCATTGCAGAATCAAGCTTTGAGAACACGCATTGTATTTGTAAATAGTACAGAAAATTCATGGCTGTAAAATAATTATGAAATAAAAATCACCTGTGGCTCATCCTTCTTATTTAAACATGGACTTTGGATGTTTCTGCTTTCGGTTGTCATAGCTGGCAAGGCCCCAGATAGCAGCAAAAGCAAAAGCTTGCTGCTTACCTTTTTGTTGTTGTTTTTTAATTCCTGAAAGAAAGTGCTTCAGCTCCAGTGCACTTTATGGATAGAAGACCTAAATGTCCTGGGAACACTTACTGATACAGTAAATGAGAAAACAAGACTTTTTTTTACAGTTTTGCACAGAACCAAAATAAAAATGTACAGCCAAACCAATAACTTGCTACTTACAGAAGAAATAGCTATAAATTCATGTTCTCCAGGAAGCCAGCTCCCAAAGAGACATGTTCAGTGGTTTAAAAAAAAAAAAGTTTAGTACTGACACAAGACGTTCGAACATGTGTTCCTCTGTAGCTTCTAAAAGCCGCTATTAACATAGAACAGACTAGTAGTCATTGTAATTCATTGTCCTGTCTTACTCAGTGACCTCCAAGGGTATGTGCAACTGCAGTACAATATCATAGAAAGGGATAGAGAATTTCTTCCTGACCACAGGTGATCAGCGTGTGCTTGTGACAATCTTTAGAATATTTTTTTCTAAGTAGTTCTATTACACACTCTATTCATAGTCATATAAATGTCTAGTAAATTGTGGAGTTGTGTTTTTTTTGTTTTGTTTTTTGTTTTTGCCTCATAAAATAATGTGGCAGTGAATTCCATAGGTTAGTTATAAGTTGTGTAAAATGTCTTCAATTTTATATTTATTTACTTAAATGTGTTTTTTTAAAGTATCTAGTCAAAATTCTAGGTGTTTATACCACCATTAAAAATATCCAGAATTAAAGTATTTTTATCCAAAAATAGAAAGACCTTCCTTAATATGACCTAATTTCTCAAACATGCTTATCTAATTAACCTCTCATACAAGAATAGTTTCTCCTCATTAAATTATTCCATATCCCTCATAGCACACCCCTTCAGCAAAAGTCCAGGAAAATAGCTGAGCCCTTTGGCATGCCCTGAAGGTTAAAAGACCCAAGGTCGGTACAATCTTATGGAGAGAATGCTGGAGTTAAGGACCCTTAACAACACTGTCTAAGCCAGGCACAGTTCATGAAGGTTCTATGCAAGCTTACTCATAAGAGTGCTCTCAAGACAGCTCAGTACTGGTCATTTTTAAATGCTAAGTTGCTTTTCAGCAGACATTTCTACAGTAATGCCAGGGACTGCTGGGACATGGGATGAGACCACCAAACTATTTTTCATTTATGATCCCATCTCCAGCGTTGCAAGCCTGGTACATTAACACATCTCACCCTAACTCAGTGGTTCCCAAACTTTAACAGCCCGCAAACCCCTTTCACTAAATTGTGAAATCTCGTGAACTCCCTCCTAAAAATGAATATTTCCGGGGATTTAAGTTTAAATTTCCTCCGCACTCCGAGGGGCTCCTGCTGCTGGACCCCGTTGACTGCTCCAATCAACTGAGCTCCACTGAGCTCAGGCTGCAGGTCCCCCTGACTGCTGGGGCTCGGGCTGCCAGCCCCAACTGCCCGGCCCTGCTCTCCCTGGGGCTCAGGCTGCCAGCCCCATGCGGAGTGCTGGGGTTCTGGCTGTCGGCTCCCCCGCTCACGGGGGGGCAGGGCTCGAGCTGTCTGCCCTGCAACCAGGTCCCACCTGCTGCCTCCAAAGCCCGGGGTCCTCTGGCCGCCATTAGTGACATTTTTCTGGCGAACTCCCTGTACCGTTCTGCGAACCCCCAGGGGTTCGCAAACCCCAGTTTGGGAACCACTGCCCTAACTCATGTTTCTGACTTTGTGTGTTGCCCTAATGCTTAGTTTTAATGCTTAGTGATCAGAAGCCATTAGACCAGCTCTTAATTGCACACTGAGCTTGATTTGTCAACCCTGTGAAATAGAGCCCTGTAACTCTGCGGATATACGCTTTATATCTGTGGATATTTGCGTCCGTGGACCATATTTGTGAATCACGGATGCGGATCCAAATTTTATATCTAGAGCCCTGAAAATCTGCAGACATCCACTTTATATCCCCGGACCATGTTTGCGGATTGCGGATCGGATGCAGATACAAATTTTGTATCTGCGCAGGGGCTCTACTTTAAAGGTTGGTGAAATGATTCAGATGAATTCACCTGGGCAAAATTGATCCATAACAAAACTTTGTGGATGCCCATGAAGCTTCAGGACAGTTGAATTTGGCTTCTGAGGTAAGTAAGCATGCTAGAGGTGTAATTTGGATGGTGGTTCAATTCACTGCTACCGTAACTGTCATTCAAAACATCTGCTGGAGGCTGAGCAGAGTGGAGGCATGCTGGCAGAAAATAGGGCATGGTTTATGCAACTGTAAGCCTTGATTGTTACTAGCCTAAGGCAGCTATAGAAAGGAAGTACAGAAGCATAAGGGGCCCACTCATGTTCTTGTATGGTCTACGTGTACCACAGATTGTAGTGTCAATGGGAAGCAGGCTCAACAAAGCCACTGTTTCTCAACACTCAGGTGTTGCCAGGGTAGGGGCTGAACAGAGTATTGACTCCATCCCTCCAACACGCTGGCCATCATAGCTGTGCAAGCATACCATATGACATACACTGCGTTGGGTATAAGCCCAGCACAGTTTACTTCTTCCAGAAAACTGCCAGGAGACTCAGAGCCACACTCTGCTTCCTGAGCTATTCCTAGGACAGCACAACTGTGCGCTGCCTGTTGCTCACGACAGATCATAAAGTGACAATCTAACCCATCCTGCCTGGCTGTTTTACTTTTTTGGGAGGCCTTATTCTCTGTTTTTTTTCCTCATGTTTTGTAAACTACTGACTGGGCCATGCTCTCCTGTGCTGCTGAATTAGACATATAGCCTGATTCTTTTCCTGGATAAAGAAGAATCTCCACAACAATGACAGGTTTCAGAGTAACAGCCGTGTTAGTCTGTATTCGCAAAAAGAAATGGAGTACTTGTGGCACCTTAGAGACTAACCAATTTATTTGAGCATGAGCTTTCGTAAGCTACAGCATGAAGTGAGCTGTAGCTCACGAAAGCTCATGCTCAAATAAATTGGTTAGTCTCTAAGGTGCCACAAGTACTCCATTTCTTTCTCCACAACAATGTAAGCCAGAAGTAACTTCCATCAATATAAAACCATAGAGTAAAACTGTGTGCCTAATCCGAAAATGCAGAGAAGTGTCTTTCATAAATTCAGCAGCTTCAGCGGCACCAGCAGATTCACCTGGCTGAAACGTAGCCATGATAACATACAGAATGGACTTCGATCTTCAATGGTCTTTTGCACGTTTTCTTCCTTTGTCAAGAGTCTATATGAGAGGATTTAGGCTTCTTAAATACTTCAAAATTGCATCTTCCAAGCTCTCTTGTGGTCAGTTTGGTGCTCTGTTTCTTTCAACTTCAGCTCTGTAAGCCTTCTTTAAAAGCGTACCTTCTTCTGTATGTATGACATGACCCCACAGTTGCAGTCATCTGAACAGGTGCAAGATCTGATGAGGTTCAATAAGGATAAGTGCAGAGTCCTGCACTTAGGATGGAAGAACCCAATGCACAGCTACAGACTAGGGACCGAATGGCTAGGCAGCAGTTCTGCGGAAAAGGACCTAGGGGTGACAGTGGACGAGAAGCTGGATATGAGTCAGCAGTGTGCCCTTGTTGCCAAGAAGGCCAATGGCATTTCGGGATGTATAAGTATAAGTAGGGGCATAGCGAGCAGATCGAGGGACGTGATCATCCCCCTCTATTCGACATTGGTGAGGCCTCATCTGGAGTACGGTGTCCAGTTTTGGGCCCCACACTACAAGAAGGATGTGGATAAACTGGAGAGAGTCCAGCGAAGGGCAACAAAAATGATTAGGGGACTGGAACACATGACTTATGAGGAGAGGCTGAGGGAACTGGGATTGGTTAGTCTGCAGAAGAGAAGAATGAGGGGGGATTTGATAGCTGCTTTCAACTACCTGAGAGGTGGTTCCAGAGAGGATGGTTCTAGACTATTCTCAGTGGTAGAAGAGGACAAGACAAGGAGTAATGGTCTCAAGTTGCAGTGGGGGAGGTTTAGGTTGGATATTAGGAAAAACTTTTTCACTAGGAGGCTGGTGAAACACTGGAATGCGTTACCTAGGGAGGTGGTAGAATCTCCTTCCTTAGAAGTTTTTAAGGTCAGGCTTGACAAAGCCCTGGCTGGGATGATTTAATTGGGGATTGGTCCTGCTTTGAGCAGGGGGTTGGACTAGATGACCTCCTGAGGTCCCTTCCAACCCTGATATTCTATGATTCTATGATAAGATTGCTGCTTGCTGGGAATGTCTGAGTATCAACTTCTTGGTGACAAATCAAACCAATGGATGTTAATAATATGCTGTAACTTTTTACATTGAAAACTGTTTCAGAAATCACAAGCAACAGATATATCCCAAAGACCTTTCTCATCTTAGAATCATAGAATGTCAGGGTTGGAAGGAACCTCAGGAGGTCACCTAGTCTAACCCCTGCTCAAAGCAGGACCAATCTCCAATTTTTGCCCCAGATCCCTAAATGGTCTTCTCAAGGATTGAACTCACAACCATGGGTGTTGAGCTTAATGTGCATTAGCAGGCCAATGCTCAAACCACTGAGCTATCCCTCCCCCATGCTTCAGTATTTTCGATTTCAAATATGCAAGGAAATAACTTATTTAGGTGTTAAAATTTGTTCTAATCTTCCCAAAATTGTTTCTATGAATATGGACTATATATTAAAAGAAATTTCCAAGGATGTGGAGAGGTGCCATATCCTCCCTCTGTCATTTCTAGGGAGAATAGAAATAACCACAATTAATATCTACCCAGGAATGACCTATATCATTAGCCTATTGCCTTTAAAGGTCACTCCCTTGCTCTTTGGTAAAATAAATAGGCTTATTGTGCAATTTTATGGGATAAAAAACAGTTTCGCGTATCACACAAGACCCTTAAAAATAGGCTTGCCAGATTTGTATTTATATTATCTAGCATTCCGAATGTGTCCTAATTTAAGATGGTTCTCCTCCAGTAGCTCTGTATACACACCGGTCTGGTTTGAAATAGAAAATAACTTATCGAAACCATTTAGTTCCCTCTTTTCTGTTATATACCTTAAGAGGCTACCCACATCCTTAAGGAAAATTCTGATCTTTGCACCTACAAGATGCAACACATTAAGATGATTATAGCTGCTGATCTTACTAATTCTCTTCTTGTACCGCTATGTACCTGGGCATCAAGATCAAGGCAAATGCCACGCTTAAGACAATTTGGATAGAAAAAGGATTTAAAAAATTAAAGTTATAATATAAGATGATAGACTGGCCTCCTTCGATTACATGTGCAACAAAGATCAGTTACTGCAGTCTGAGTTCCTCCTTTCAGCAGCTATGCTCAAGAATTCATGCAAGGGTAGGGAACAATTGGTCTGTTTCAACTCTCTCACCTCTAGAAGAACATATTAAGAAATATAGAAACAAAAGTCACTTTGTAGGAATTACTTATAGGTGGCTAATACTTTGCATTACCGTCCCAATCTGAGTTTCAAAGAAAAATGGGAAAGAGAACTTAACCTTACTATCAAAACAGAAACGTGGGAGGATATATGGCTTAATGTGAAAGACGCTTCAAGTTCTTTATCCTTGCGATTCTTCCAGAACAAGATAATAAACAGGTATTACTGGACTCCAGGAAATTAAGGCTAGATTGGTAACACACAGTGAATCCTGGAAATGCAACTAGCCCCATGCGAACCTTTCACACATCCTGTATGCCTGTCAAAAAATGCATGTGTTCTGGAATACCATATTCAGTGCTCTCTCAACAACGTCGTGTTGTTATTTTTCCATCTCCGACTTTGGGTATGTTGGGGATGCTGAATGAGTTGGCATTAAGAAATGGATTGCAGTAACTAATTTAGTGCCCAAAAGTTATTTTGAGAAAATATACAATTCCTCCCTCACACACAGATTGGCTTAGTGAACTCTCTACTACTGTATTAATGGAATTAATGACTTTGTCTAATAGAAATGCTTGGAAAAAATATGAGGATGTCTGGTCACACATGAAACTATTGCATAAATTTGCAGTTTAGTATATATTAGTCCGCAGGGCTCATAGGTTATCTTCTCACTTATTTATCTGTTTAGTCACTTCAACAATTGACTCTCTTTATGGGTTCAGGTTTGTTTGCTTGTTTTTTGGTTTGTTTTTTTCCAGGTTTAACAAATAATAAACACTGAATTTTGCTATTTATAGGGCCATCTTATGCACGTATTTATATATGTTTTGTTTCATTCTGTTTATATTTTATATAAAAACAATAAAAAGAAAGATTAAAAAAAAGAAAACAGTTTCATAAGTTCAAGTGCATTGTTTAATTGGCTATTCTGTCCAGATTTGGTCAGAGGGTATAGTACAGCAGTGCTTGTTTTGCAGAACATCTGTTGTCATGAAATCAGATTAGGAAGACATCTTTATATACTTGGTGTCAGATTGTGTGGTCCATATTCCTATAAAACTTGACAAATCTGTGCATTTCATCATTGTTTGAGCACAATAGCACATTTTTCAAGATGTAAGCATTGCCATTTGATAAATATCTTGCCCTCGTGGTATTTTGAAATTCAGGATAGCTCTCAAAGTTCTGTATGACAGAGAGTAATTTGTGAAATCCGAATAAATAAGGTAGCCACAAAAATGTCTCACAGCTGTGGAATGTCTGCAGTGTATCATAATACATTTAGCATATCAGACCATAGGAAAAATAGAAACATGAGGGAAAGGTACGTTGCTTGGCTCAGAAATGATTATATCAGGGAATAATGCTGGGGGGAAAGATAGGTTAGAGGGTGTATAGGGATGTGGGGGTATTTCCCTGGCTCCTTGCCATCTGCAAACAAATCATTGACTATAAAGAGTCAGCACGTAATGTACAGGGTGACCTTGACATTGTAAATGGGTAAGAGAAATTTATCACATGCTGTCCACCATATTAATATGATGGAAAGTTTCACATGGTGAACTGAACTCTCTTTTGGAGTCTCTGCCCAACAATTCAGGGGAGTGTGGGGAGTTTTCACAATTTCTTATGTTTATGTATCCACCATGACAGCTTATACAGTAACACAATTCCTTATATTGTGCAATAAAACATGATACCCAAACCAAACTTAAGGACTTTAAAAGCTTTTGCTTTAAACAGAGAATCAGTCAGATTTAAAAATAAATAAACTACATTATAGGAACTGGGAGAGAATTTTACAAATAGCACTGACAATTTACATATTAAGCTATTCCAGCTGTTAAGCCATGGAAATTGGCACAAACCGCCAATACGGTGCATGCAGCAGAAAGGAATACACTGCTTTTCAGCTTGATAGCATGCATACAATTAAGTACAGATGTCCCTAATGGGATTTTTTTTGTTGTTTTATTGTGAGATCTATATTAATGTCCAGTTTATATGCCACAAATAAGTGGAATAAAGTTTCATTTTATCACTTTCTTCTTAGCAAAGGAAAACCCATACAGAGAAATGAAATCATAACTAACTGATCATTTATATTTAAGTGAGACTAGCTATTAAATTTATGAAAGTTGGCGGAAACACTCGGTAAAGTGCTCAGTGTACCTGCTGGCTGGCTGTCCGTGAGCTATGTAACTGAAACAGAGAAACATTCAGCTAATGTCTCCTCTACTTGAAAGACTGATTGTGGGCAGGGATTCTGTTATTATGATTATTTATAATTTACTTATAGTAGCATTCTCTGTGTACTAGGCACTTTCAAAACACTCATTAATTGAGACTATCTATGTTAAAAGGTTGATTCTGAAAGGATTGAGAGCGGCCTGCAATGCGTTAAGCTGCCTCAGCTCTCACCACTGAAGATAATAGACGGTGTGGATGTTCAATACATCACCGGTTGCATTCAGCATCTCACAGAATCAAGTCCGAAGTGTCAATGTGTATGAGAGCTACACAGTACACTACTATTCAGACTTGTTTTAAACTCTTCAATGCAGCTCATCACTAGAAATTTTGGAAAAGACACATGCCAGTTATGTACATTTGGGTGTGTGTTGGAGGTTACCTGCTTTTGTTAAGTGATGCATTTGAACTGAGGAGTGGTGTCTTTTTTTTTTCTGTCTTTTTCTTCTATAAAAGGTCCTACAGACAGAAAACCCATCCTAGCATAAATCAATCTATTCATGAGTACTGGGCATACATAAGTTATATTGGCTCAGGTGGTCTGAGTTCCAGTCTGTATCCTGATTCTCAGCTTTATAGTGCACTCTTCTGTACTATATATGCAAATCAAAGGCAGGAGATGGGTGAGAAACCCCTGCTTTATAAATATTTATTAGTGATTCATATACTTTATCCCAAGCTCACATGCATATAAGGGCAGGACAAAGTCTGAACTGTTCCATATATTCTTATTTCATAATTATTGTATATTAACAAATAATTTTTAACTTAGAAGTAAAATTTGACACTTTAATACCTAGTCAGTATAACTGTTATATTATTGCAAACGAAAGGGCCCTCTCTCAAGGTGTGGATTTTCCTGAGAAGCAAATTTGATTGAGACCTCTTTATTTTAAATTAATTTATACATATTACATATATGTAACAATTATAAGGGAGTTATTCATAACATACTCCTCTTGCTCATATCATCCCTTCCATGAAACAATTGATAATTGGGAAATATCTTTGCAAATCAATGGGCTTGTACTAAAACTCTGGCTGTAGCACACTAGAAATAGAAATCCAAATTTCAAATCTTTAAACTCCTCTAATCTTTCTGCAACAATTTAAGCCCTACCAGATATTCTGAATGTGTAAGGCAAACGAGCCTTCATTTTCAGCAGGGGAGCAACTTGTGTGAAGTAATAAGGGTTTGTGTAAGGATTATGACATGCCCTGGTAATACTTAGTACATAGTACATTTCCGTTATGTTTGAAATTATGGTCAAAACAGGCTTCAAACCATGTTATGACATGACATATTTTGGCAATGGACTAGAAATGGGTGGGTGTGGGGGGTGTAACATTGTTTGATCCCATTATTACTGTAATTTACCATTATGTTGATAGAGGAGTATTGTGTGAATTTGTCATTGGGTTGCCCAGGCAGACCTCTAAAGACAGATGCATTAAGACTATGCAACTCTTGTGATTAAATTCACCTTCCTCTGTGCCTGTAATTGAACACCATGTTCTGTAATGAAAATAAAGGCATCCAAAACAGGAATAAATTCATTTTGCTTCTATAGGAGGAAAGTGTATTGGGAGTCCTCTTGTAAATCATTGCTGGTGATGCTGTACCATTTTTGAGGGCCTCATAATAGTTTAAGGTTTCAGAGTAGCCTCCGTGTTAGTCTGTATTCGCAAAAAGAAAAGAAGTACTTGTGGCACCTTAGAGACTAACCAATTTATCTGAGCATAAGCTTTTGTGAGCTACAGCTCACTTCATCAGATGCATTCAGTGGAAAATACAGTGAGGAGAGTAACCAATTTATTTGAGCATAAGCTTTAAGTATCATTTTGTTTGAAGCCATACAAGATGCACTTAGCCACTTGTGCTGGGATTTTCAAAGGATCTTAAAGTGACTAAGCACCTGAATTCCAATGAATTTCAATGGGATTTCCCATTTGCAAGTGGGATTTATTTATTATAAAAGAATTTTCTGTTTTTTTCATAGTGGGAAACTTCATTTTGTGAAATTAAAAAGTAGCCATGTTGATTTTGTCATACCACGGAAATTACTGAGCTGATCAGTCTGTTGGTTTGTTTGTTTCAGACTTCCGGCAGTTTTTCCAAAAGCTCATCTTTCTGTTGTGACAAAGCATCACAGTAAGTCTTTCTTGAATGGTTTTGCTGTATTACCGCTCAGTAGTGTTGTGCTGTTTTTAATTGCTCCTGTGCATGGCATCTTCTGCAGGTTAAAGTAATATTTAAAGACATTCCAGTTGTTGTCTATGAAAGACATAGGCCATAACATTTTCTCGTTAAGGTTGTAGAGTGATCTTTTACTGGACATATGCAAAATACCAGATGAGCTGAGTATTTTCGTACAGGTAAAACTACCACAAGTCACCTTAAACACTGTATTATTTTCATTTATCTTTCATGCTGCTTCTTCAATACAGCTTTAATTACACAGATCTAAAGGTAGATTGTTTTCTTTAAGGGTAAAATTCACCCTTTACAGAGGGCCCAAGTGGGAGTTAAGTTCTGCATAGACTTTGCCCTGGCCCCTGGGCCTTTACACAGGGATGTCTTTCACCAAAAGTAAAGTTGGGACTCATGAAAGGTGACAGACTGAGAGCACAGAAGTTGTTTATCCAGACCAGATTGCTCACAGGCTGCAGTCCCAGATTCTATCCCACTCTGTCACTGTGCCTCAGTCCAATCCAGTGAAGGGATCCACCATGAGTGGTAAGAGAGAGTTCACTTTCCATGCCCAGCAAATACGCTGCTTATTATTTGCATCACAGTAGCACTTAAAATGTGCTAGGCACTTTACAGACATATAGGAAGCACTGTCCCAAAGAGCTTACCAACTGAAATGTTGCCAAGAAGGGTGCCCTTTGGTGGTGGTAGGTTTTATAGTGTGGACACCTGTTTGCTTGGGCTGAATACTGGTAGAGAGCTAGGAACTTCTGACTTCTAGTCCTTCTTCTTCCCTCCGACTTTCAGTGTGGCCTGGAGCAAAAGTCTGTAGATTAAAATAGGGTTAATAATATTTATCTATCTACTTCACAAGCATGTGAAGATTAGTGTATTTGCAGTGTATTGAAGATGTAAAGCTCTAAAAAAGTTCTAAATATTATTTAGGTGCGGCTGCTAACTAGCCATTATATGGTAACAACCCTTTTCTCTGTTAACCTGGGCCAAAGCAGTGAGGAGGAAGGAAAGGATATTTTAAATGTTTTACATAGTCTTTACTATGGCTCTTTTTTGGTCCATGTTCAAAGCAAATAAATGGTGAGAACAAAACAACATGTGCTATAACTCCCGTGCTTTTTCTGTAGCTTGTTTGGACATGGCATTCAAAAAGGGTGCTTCGAACTCTATTCATTAGAAACATGTGAATAGTTTCTATGGGTGGTTTATGACAGTAAAGAAGAAGTTGTAGGCCAAACTACTGGAGAAACTAAACCTAATTTTGACTTCATTTACTCTGTTGAAGTTACTCTAAATTCATATCTGTATAACTTAGGGCAGATTTATTCATGTAGCATACATGAGCAATTTTAGAGACCTCTTAAAGACAGAGTGTCTGTGATGCCCCAAAGAAATAGCGAGAGATTATTGCAGCCATGAGTCTCTGTTTGTCTGTAACACCTGGATTTTCTCCTGTTCGGGACAGAACAAATTCAATTGTATTAATTTTTCTACCTTTCCATAGCACTGCACATATAGGCCTGGGATTTTATAGGTGGCACAGTAATGAACTCTCTTTTGGCCAGCTGTCAGTTGCTTAAAGTCCTGACTAAATTTTGTTTTATAAGCCGTTTATGAACCGCAATTTCGATGAAAATATCAGGAACCATAAATACTGACTGGTTCCCTAGTATGAGTTCAGGATGAAATTTCTGCTCATTAACTTTCTATTTTCTTGTCACACTCACCCCTCTCTCCACTCCCCAAACTGCCACATCGGATTCTTCGCAGAAGTGCAGACTTTGATCACATTATGGAGGAGGGCTATGAACTTGACCTGACTTACATCACTGAGCGGATCATTGCAGTATCCTTCCCTGCCAGCTGTTCAGAGGAAACATATGTGCACAACCTGCAAGATGTAACCCGAATGCTCAAATCCAAACATGGAGATAATTACCTGGTAAGTGCAGATTAATCCTGTTTGTAATTCAGCTATGTGTAATTCAGTTTTATCCCTATTTGCTGTATGATGGCTGATCTGATATCCTTAATAACAGAGCCTAGTATAGGCTCGCTTACACCAATGTAAGTTTGGATGTAACTCCACCAAAGCCTATCTAGTTCACATTTACACCAGTGCGAGTGACGGCAGCCCAGCATTTTACATTCAGTCAAACAAGGAAACAGATGCAAGCCACCTTCTTGTTGATGGCAAGGCAGTATACTCTTTGAGCATCATGTTCATTTGCAACAGAAAATTTGTAGGGATAGTTCTCACTGAGTAAAACTCGTTCCTACAAGATCCAGATACCTCACCATGGAATGCATTTTTCTAGCAGCTGTAACTTGGGTTCCGATGATCTCTGACCATCCGCCCTGCCCCCCACCTTGGCTGGCTCCACTGTTGATTGTAAAACAGCACATAAAGGTTGCTGTTAGTGTGATTTGTCTCGTTCATTGACTTGATTTAGATGCATTTTTTCCCCATTACTTATTTTCTATTTAAAAAATCTCTAATGGGTTCCACATGCACGATCTTTTATGATGACCAAAACTGTTGTTCTCTCATGCTGTGTGTGTTTTCTGCTTAGCACATTTAAACCCTGTGGTATCTTACTCTTTCTCGCAATGTGCTTATAAATCAGGGCCAAAATCTCTGTTGTTAATTGCAGTTATTTTTAGCTGACATGTGTAAACTATTAGAATAAATCCACAATTTCAGGAGGGTAAAATTACTGTAGCAGCTAGCTTGCATTGTCATTCCATCCGAAGAACACCAGCACTCTGCATTCATTCACTCACAACACTTTATTTATCACAACTGCATTGTATAGCAATGACTGCACTCAGGCTGTACTTGCAGTACTACCAATTATGAATCTTTTGTCACATCAGCTTTTCTGTAAGAAAACCAGTGGTCTCTCTGACGCAAAATTGTAATGCTTTGCAAAGCATTTCACCTAAGTCAATGTTTCAAAGTCAGCCCAGATCAACTGTCATTTTCATGTGATGCTATATTTTGGTATACGTGAAATAGGCTGGTGGTCTTGGTCCAGCTATCTAACTCTTATTAGATGTGTTCACATCACAATAAAAAACAACAAACAGTTACATTTATACTAATTCCATTTTGTGTTAGGAAAGGGCCATAACCTCTCCATAGCTAAGTTTGCCAGCAATTACCAATTGGTTTAGTCTTACTATAACTTTGGCATGGGAAATACAGTGGTTTGGTTGGAAAATTGGCAGATTTACTCTGGAAATAAAGGAAAATGTATTTGCAAAGTGAAGAAATTTGGCAAGTCATTTTGCAGTTCTAGTCCATTATAAAATTACCACTTTTGTCTAAGGCTTCTTTGTCTCCCTCTGTTTCAAGAATGACTTTTTTGAACCCCTTCAAATTTTCCATATCGTTTAATATCCTTGAACATTTGCATTCCAGCTATGGCACCAATCCAGCAAAACACTTAAGCGTGTGAATAGTCCCACTGAAGTCACAGAGAGCACTAATGTGCTTAAAGTTAAACACATGCTTAAGCACATTCTTGTGTCATAGAATCATAGAGTTAAAAGGGACCACAAAGGTCATCTAATCTAACCCCCTGCCAAGATGCAGGATTTGTTGTGTCTAAACCATCCAAGACAGATGGTATCAGAGCCTGTATTTGTCGAAATGTAAGCAAAATTATAAATGCTTTTTGTTGTGGGTAGTTTTGAGCCCAATCTTCCTCCCTTTGATTTCTTTGTGAGTTATTGGCACCATTCTGCTGTCATTAGTGCCAATGGGAATTTCTGGACATTAATGTCAATGGGGGCCAGGATGGCATATTGTATGTTTGCATGAGCAAGTTGTCCTCTATGCAGTTGTTGCATATTGGAAAGAACATCGAAGCTTCTTCCATAGTTAACAGTTACAGCCCTCTTTCTTTAGCTCAAGTAGCAGAGACTTGTGTCTTAGAGATCTAAGATGGGTCCCAGCTCTAGTCCCAGCTCTGCACATCTGTAATTATTATGGAGAGCTGATAGCATCTCCCTAGCTAAGGCTGATTTTGGCCCTACTTTGTATCCATAAAATGTGTTCCAAAATGGTTGAAGTATGTTTTTAAAATTAAAAGAGTTCAAAATGGCACTTCTAAACTTTCTGCTAAGTGTCTAACTTTTTTTGTGTCCCCCTTTGTCAACTCGGTGAAATCACCTGATATCACAAAATTCCAAACATAAATAGATTTTAGTAACTATCCCCCCAGCAACCTCAGTGATGTTTTCAAATTCACATACAGCGCTCTGGTAGAGTCCCATGACAATAAGTGTTTTATAAACACTAAAAGATTTTGACATTGGCTCATGCAACAAGGACATTTCAAAGGCTGAAATAATAAGTAAGAAATATGTAAGAAATTGCCATTATTTGTAAACTAGATATGAAGCAGGAATCACTGGATCTAGGGAGAAAAGAAAGAACCAATAGAAAGGGTGTAATTGTCAGCAATGAATTTTCTCAGTGACCAAAGAAACTATATTGGGCCGATGTGTTGCTTGTACATAGTGTAATTTTACTGACAATTTCTTTCTATAACAAGTACTTATCTATCACATCCTTAAAAAACCCAAGCTCTTAAAAGCCAGAAAATGAACAGTTAAGGAATCATAAATCTTATACTTCCTACAAAATAAAAAAAAAATCATATCAGGTACAAAGAAATGCAGATTTCATCATAACAAAAAAACACAGTGCTGTCCCTAAATATTTTTCGTCAATAAGTTCAAAATATAAACACAACACACAATCCTTCAGAAGAAAAATACATTATTTCTGTACCATTAGTGACACATATTCATTACTGTCAGAAACAATGCACATGCATACATTATTTCATAGTATATCAGCAAAGTTTTACACTTATTCTATTAAAGTGCATATTGTTGTTAATAGTTTTATTATTTATGTATGTTGTAATACTCCCTAAAAAGTGTTAGGCACTGTACCAACACAGAGGAACAGCATAATTCTCAAGAAAACAACTGTTTTAGATTCTTAATCACTGCCAACTGGTACCTAAATTGAACTAGTTTTAAACTGAACAGTTTGTCTTACATGAAAATATTTTGACATTGAAATAAAGGTAAGAAAAATATATGGCCAAAATTTCCACTTACTTTAATGGGAGCTGTCTGAGTGCTCAGTATTTTTGAAAGTCAAGGCACTTAAGTGCCTAAAGATGGACTTAGGAACCTGTCTTTAGGCATCCATTTTTTTTAAATCTTGGTCAATTATTTAAAACCAACCAACCAATCAAACAAACAAACAAAAACCTCCCACAATGTAGAAATCAGAGAAACTCGTGTAGTCTAATAAGATTGCTAAGCATAAGGCCTAATACTATTTAAAATCTTTCATTATATATACCGGTAATTACTATTATAAACGTGAAAATTTTAATTGTTACATATTGTAGGCATTTACTCAGCATATGTAGTTTCCCATTATACTTTCCTGAATTTACTAAGGGAAATACCCCGAATACTGCAAATGCTGAACTTAACCAAATTATTAGCTGAAGTTAGATATCTAAAGTGACTGAAAAATCTGAAGGCCCTCCCCTGTCATTTAACTTTCTTATAACATAATTTGGATACAGTGATTTACCACAAAAGAAATTAAACATCAAGATCTCATACTTTTTCTTTCTCTTTCTTCCTGAACAGGTGTTAAACCTTTCTGAGAAAAGATATGACCTTACCAAGCTTAACCCAAAGGTATTGGTTTTGATCATAACATTCCTCACTTGCTAGACTTCTATACAGCATAAATGGGCTGCCATAAGCCTTCAAACTATACACGCTTTGATGTGCACAATGGATGACAATTTTAGGAAGAGTTTAGAAAACCAAAGATGCCGCCCCTTTAATTTTGAGTGTTGTGACTTCTTTCATGTCAGGGCTATGCTTTACAAAGTTGTTTCCATTGTTTTCTTTGGCTTTGCACATAAGACCTTGATCCAGAGTCCATTCAAGTCAATGAAAAGATTTTCGTTGATTTGTGTTTTTAATGTCAGGTCTACATTACATGTGTGCCCATGGAATATTTATGGCCATATAATGCTCCTTTGCTATGTAAACCTTAATGTACTGAAATTGATGAACTCACAGTTCAACATAACCTCATGTTTCGTGGATTTGCCTTCCTCTCTTCAAAATTGCATCTGTGAACAATGGCAATGCAATTAGGGGAACAAAAGTTGTTGGCATCTTTCTTTGTTCTTCCTCATCGCCTTCCCCACAACTCCCAGCCCCGATTTGTATCTTCATTTGTTATAACATTTTCTTTGGAGTGAGATGGGAGGTGTAAAGGGTTGAATATATGTCTGGGACTCGAGCTCATTCCCATATTTAAGAACTTTGGCAGGCAGCCTTCAACAGCCACCCTTGGCCCATACCATCACAGACCTACAGTCACAGCAGCAGCACAGCGTTGTTTGGACCTAGCAGGGGTTCAGATTACTGCCGAGAAAACACAGTGAAGACATTTGAAGTCTGATCTTTTAACACACAGGCAGTTTTTATCACATGTTAATGAATGCATAGGATTTCATTGGCTTACTATTTTTGGAATGTGAACAAGATAAATGCACAGATAATGATGAGAAGTTGACCAAAAGAAAACTAGTTCCTTTAAAGGTAGGAAATACAGGTTATTAAGAGAGCTGGGCAGGAAACAGTTTTCCCATCCCAGGAAATTTTAAGATTTTGAAATTTTTTCCTGTCCCAAATCAAGAAGAAAAGTCTGACATTTTCATAAATCAACCCCCTTCCCCTCTCCCCTCCACCACCACCAAAAAAAAGTTTGGATCAATCAAAACAGTTTGATTCAACAATTTCTAAAGACTTGTATTTTGACCTTTTATTTTATTTTATTTTGTTTTATTATGTTTTATTTTATTTTTACTATGAATTAATGTGAATTTCTAAACGAAAACTAATTTTGAACAAAAAAAACTCCAGAACTTTTATTTAGAAAATGTTGAAGTGGGTCATTTTGACAATTGTTTTAATTTTTTTTCAATGGGAAATTTCACAAAGCCAACCCTTTCCTACACAAAGTTTCAGTTTTGATTAATCAAAATACATTTTGGAAAAAAATTCTCAGTCAGCTCTAGTGTTAGATAAGATTTGTTAATACTTGCATGGAAAGCTCATGTATGCTAATAATAATAATAATTAATCCCTCCTCCCCCTGCTGTTTTGGGAGGTCTGTAAAGATGTTTTGCTTATATGATGAAAAGGCATTTTAAATAATGAAATATCACCATGGTTCTGTGAAGCACAGATGTTTCTGTTAGAAAAAAGAAGGAACCTTTACCATCATAGCACATTTTGGCATAGGATTATTGAATACGATAATAATGTTAAAGAGTACCTTGTAAATGGAAAATGAAGTGGTTTTGCTTGATTCCAGATTATGGATGTGGGCTGGCCTGACCTTCACGCACCTCCCCTTGATAAGATGTGCACCATCTGCAAGGCTATGGAATCATGGTTGAACAGCGACCCTCAGCATGTGGTGGTGATCCATTGCAGAGTAAGTGTGCAGTGTAGTGAGCGTATATATGACGTTCAATTTTTAATACTTGATCATAACAAGAAAAGTTATAATTAACAGTTTTGCAGCTGTTTTAATGTTGAAAACATAGTGAGCCAGATGCTTAGCTGATATAAAGGGGCCTAAAGCCATTAACTATGCCGAGTTAGACCAGCCAATGCTCTGGCCGGATAAATCCAGGCTTGTGTGCTTAGAAGTAATATGCAGTGAGGTGTATATATATCAAAACTGAACACCATTGTTGAGTGTATTTAGTCCATCTCCTTGTCAAACTTTTGAGGATCCTCTTGTAGTATATGACATTCATTTACTTTAGTGGACTTTGAGGGCACACGGCACCTCACAGAATCACCATAAGTCAATTGAATCAAGTCATTACGAGCACTAACGTTAGATGTCCAAATCTCTACTTAGTTGCCTAAAGTGGGCATTTGGTCACCTAAATGCACGTCTGACTTTTCATCTCTGGGATTTAGGTATCTAGTTTAGATGCCCAAGTTGAAAAGTGGGCACTTTATTGTTGAATATATCATACAGTGATTGCAACGGATAACATTATTCATTCCATTTGGACTAGAATAATATTGTATAGACATAGAGCTAAATTCACAAAAGGATTCACAAAAGGATTTAGGCACCTAACTGCCACTTTAGGCACCTAAATCCAAGAATCAGGACTTCTGACATTCACAAAACTTCACTTAGCTGCTGCTGAAAGGTGAAATAAACTTGCTCGGTGCCTAAATTTGTGAACACCCAGAGAGAGTTCACAGCTAAAAATCACAGGAAGAAGGAGGCATCTGCCTACAGCATGGATTTAGGCATGGAACTCCCTAAGGGGGCGGGGCTTAGTGCACACCCATCTTGTCGGCATCTCCCATTGGCTACTTTAGACTGAGAACTACCCAGCATGTTGGCTTCTGTGAATCCCATTCTGTGGCACCCATCTGTCCCCATTCATTATACAAGGAGCCCAAGCACCTAACTCAGGCTTTGTGAATTCCATAGATTTTCTGGGCACCTAAAAGTTAGATGTCTTGACACTCAGTGTCTCAACACTTACATTTCTTTGTGAAACTATCCCACACTGCCATTGTAGCCACTGGGAAATTAGGGCACTTAGGACCATCCAGGTCCTAACTAACTGCATAATTGCAATACTCTAATGTGCTGTTACTGTTGTGTAATGTTTTCCCTTCTCAGTGTTTGTTCACTGAGAAGAGAAATAAAGCTAAAGTAAATAATCCTGAGATCAGAAGTGAATTGGCAGGTTTGTTGATGGCACTTGAGGCAAATACATCTATAGTCTTACTGGCTTTGCAGTGCTGTTATTTGTTGACAGTAAATTAATCATATATGGGACCAGAACTTGCTTCCATTGAAATCATTTGAAAACTCCCACTGATATTTTCCCCCAGTCCTGCAGTTGATAGCATGTGGGCAAACTTTGTGCCTGTGGGGAGTCCCGTTGATTTCCTGTCATCTGCAGGATTGGAGCCTTAAATGGTGCAGAAATGAGGCCTGTAACAGGGCAGGCTGCCCCAGTAAATGAAGCAGGTCTAGCTCCCCTGTGCCAGAACAAGTGCTCCCATTTGGCCAAGAAAGAGGGTGGGGCAGTACATGGGGCCTATGAAGGACCAGAATTTGAGAGCATGAAATGTGATGAGTTCAGGCTGCAGGGAGGCGGAGAGTGGCAGGAGATGAGAGCTGCAGGAGCCTGAAGGTGTTTCCTAGGGGAAGGCTAAAGGCAGGAGAGCAAGAGTGGTTTAACAGCTGTCTGCTCCGAGCCAGTGAGCCAGGGCTGGAGAACTGACGGCAGCGGCGGCAACAGCAGCAGAGGGGAGTTGCCTGCTGGCTTGTACAGCGATCGGTCTGGGGAACAGAGTGATGCTCCCTGGTGAGGGTGATCTCTCAGCAGAGCAGCTGTGGGGGTTCCTGCTGTGATGACTGGAGTTCAGCTCCAGCTCAGAGGACTGATGAGGAGCTTAGTTGTGGTATGGAGAGAATCATGTCATGAGATTTTAAGGACTATATGCACTGGAGTGATAAATGAACTGTTTTGAGACTTATGTTTTGGATTATTTGCACAATATTTTTGTAGTAAACTAGCCTCAAAGAAGGATATCATTGAGGCAACAGAGCCTTATGGGGAGTCCTTGGGTTACCTGAAAGGGAAACTGAGGCAGGCACGTGTCATGCTGCAGCCTGCTGCAGAAGGATGCTCCAGGCAGGGCTGTCTGACGACAGCACCATGATAAGGAAGACACAAAGGAAATGATATCTTCACTACGCTGGACTCATTTTTACACAGATACTTTTCTGGACACAACTATACCAGAAGTAAAAAGCAAAATATCCCAATGAGTATTTTATAAATCCCTCTAAAATAACTTGATGAATTTCTTCCCTGGGATCTTAAAAGCTTCCCACCACCATCCTTCCTGGATATAGCCAAAATGTGTTGGCTGAATAATCTGGAAGCATGTTAAAACTAGCCAGAATGACTGATCAGTAATTTGTACTGTACATATGTCATGTAAACTATTTAATAAAATTTTGAAACATTATGAAAATACTCCATAAAGACTAAGTGGTAGTTATTATAAATCACAGGTGTCAGAAAAAAATTGTGGATACTTGTCAGAATTCATAGTTTATAGCACATCATGCCAGAAATTTCAAAGTTGTCCAGGCTTGTCTTGGATGAGCCCAAAACAAAAAAGTGATAGAATGTTATTGCTGCTGTTCATAGTTTTCTTTATTTTAATTTATAGCTTTGTCCTGGTATACACACAAAAATACCATGTCTAACAAATACATTCTATGTAAGATGTAGTAAAAAAGAAAGGGAAATAAAACAACTGATTTGTGGGCTTTAGTTCAGGAATCTTTTTTAGGGTAAAACTGGAAAAAAAATGAATCCATTCATTTCTCATTTCAAATTAAATATACAAAATCCTGAATTTAAAAAAATAAAAATAAAAAAAGTCCTGCTTGGCTGCCCACCGCTGATCTGGGCTCTCTGCTCCTGACATGCTACTGGTCAACCAGGAGTTAAGTGGGATTTTTAAAGAGCACCAGAGCAGTTTTGGTACCAGTGCTTGCTGAGTTTCAGTAGGACTGGGGTGCCCAACACCAAAGTCTCACTCAGTATTTTCAATGTGGCAAGTCAACCAACTTGCAATTAAAAGGTCTTTAAAAGCCACTGACCACCATTCTCCTCCACCACTTCAACAAAAGACAGGCCTGAGCTCCTGTAGTCACCAGAACAGCCAAAGTAATATGGAAATATTGTTGTTTGCAACATAGCATAGGACCTGAGTGAAGCAGCATTCCATCGTGTGCACAATGGATGGAACTGATGTCTTTTTCTTACAGCAAAGTCCCACATATACTTATGGTGCTATGTAAATATTAAATAATAGAAACTATGGTTTCTTTGTCTTCCTACAGGGTGGAAAAGGAAGGATAGGAGTAGTGATATCATCATATATGCACTTCACCCATGTTTCTGCCAGGTAAGAGATGAACAATGCAAATGAATTACTGTGTTTGCATATCTTTCAAGGCTGGGGGAAAACCCTAAAATTTTCCCCTTAATTTCAGTAACCAGTCATTGTCCGATTGTCACCCATGCCCGTTTCAATCAGATGGTGCTGAAGTGTCTCAAAATTATGCATGATGGATGAGAATCTGTTACAAGCCTTCCTTTTATAAATTTTTAAAAAATTAATGGTATTTCTTTTGACTAGGACCAGATTCTACCAGTTTTACTCATTTAAGTAGTACCTTACTCCATGAGTAATCCCCATTTGAATCTGCCCGTCCATATTATATACTTACATGGCTACTGTGACAGGCTCAGGCCAGATGGCTGTAGGAGCATGATAGAAGGTAGATTTATTAGCCCCAGCTTAAGAAGGTCCCTTTTCCCTGAGTAAGATAACAATCAGAACAATCAGGAAGTTGCTGGAACCAAGTAAGGCAGGCTAATCAGGGCACCTGGTTTTAAAAAGGACCTCTCCTCAGTTAGTGAGGTGCATGTGAGGAGCTGGGAGCAAGAGGCGTGTGAGGAGCTGAGAGTGAGTAGGCATACTGCTGGAGGACTGAGAAGTACAAGGGTTACCAGACATCGGGGGAAGGTCCTGTGGTGAGGATAAAGAAGGTGTTGGGAGGAGGCCATGGGGAAGTAGCCCAGGGAGTTGTAGCTGTCACGCAGCTGTTATAAGAGACACTGTAGACAATTGAATCCCCAGGGTCCTGGACTGGAACCCGGAGTAGAGGGCGGGCCTAGGTTCCCCCCATCCTCCTAAATTACCTATTTGAGACAAGAGGAGGTGAGCTGGACTGTGGGTCCCACCAGAGGGGAAGGTCCCTGGCCTATCCCCCGACCCACTAGGTGGGTCAGCAGAGACTGTAGGGATTGTTCCCCTCCCTTTCCCCATGCTGGCCAGTGATGAGGTTAGCTGAGTGAACGGCAGTTTTGAGCCACTAGCAAAAGTGGCCAAACTGAGGGCTGCTGTGAATCTCTGAGGTGAGCAAATCCGCCAATAAGCGCAGGACCCACCAAGGCAGGGGAAGAACTTTGTCACACTATCATCACTGTAATATCTCAGCATCTCACAGTCTTTAATGGATTTATCATCGCAACAACCCTGTGAGGTAGGGAAGTACTATTATCTCTATTTTACAGGTAGGAAACTGAGGCACAAAGAGACTAAGTGACTTGCCCAGGGTCACACAGGATGTTTGTGGCAAAGCAGGAATTGAACCCAAGATTCCCACAGGCCCTCCTAGTGTTCTAACCACTAGACTATCTTTTCTCTTACTGGAGTTACTTCTGGAATAGGTGCTACTCATCATGAATAAAGTTATCAGAACCTGGATCTAATATTCACACCAGAGCAGGGATCCCCAAACTCTTCCAAAGTGCAGAGCACATCTTAATAAAGAGATTGTCTCATGAACCACATCTCATCACCTCTCGTTAAGAAGGAACATGCATCTAACAGAGCAAAGGACTGGGAGTCAGGAACTGTGGGTTCTGTTCCTGGTTCTGCCACTGATTTGCTATGTGAGCTTGGTATTTGTGAAATTCTGGTTGTCTGTTAAAAAAAAAAGAAATTTGGTAAATACTATCTGAAGGATAGAACACACATATAATTTTCTACTTCTGCCTTTCAATCAAAATTGGCCAGATTCTTGTCTTTAAATTTGTAAAAGTAATTCACAGAGACCATAACTCAAGCAAGATCTCAGTGACACTATTTTGGACTTAAATCGATTTGGCTAAGATTAGACTCAAGCCCTGGCACTGCAAATTATCTATTCAATTTGTGGAAAATGGGTGAAATCCTGACACCGTTGAAGTCAATGGAAAAACTCGTATTGGCTCCACTGGAGCCCTGATTTCACCTAATATATTTCCCATTTACCTGGTCCACAGATAAACAACCCAGTATGATTAGGAAATGCCACTAGCTACATTGTGTACAATGGTACACTTTAGAAAATGAAGTAATACAGTTATTTCTGGAGGAACTAATCTTCAGGACAAGGATTACCACCACTTCACCTACCTTAATCCTGTGGGACAAAAGAGTTGTCATGAGGATACTGCAATGCTGTGTTGTGATCTCTTTGTTGTGATATTACACCAAATTATTATGGCATCTCCTCAAGAAACCACATAATAGTGTCCTGACCCAACAGCATGGCATCTTGATGCAATGGTGTGATGTCCTGGCATGACAGTTGATGTTGTATTCTCCCCAAAGTAAATTCAGGATTCTTCCAACTCGGTTGCAGGATCTGAGATTGGAAACTTTCCAATGAATTTCAGGATGCCTGGCAACTCCAATCCAAATCTTGCTTCTTGTATATTTAATTAGCGGGAGGGAAAGAGCTCTAGGAAGTTCCCAGACATCTCTAGGTTGTCAATATTGTACATATGTCAACAGTTCCAGGCTGTGTGAGAAATCCTTAGCTCTGGTGACAAATGGGATATTCGGGGGAATGTTTTTTTGGGGCTTCCTCAGTTTTTTTTATTTTGTTCTGATTTTACTCATAAAACAAATATGCTAGTTTCTTATTGTTCTATTCACTGGGTCTCTTTACTGCTATAAAATAGTACTTTGATGCTGTTGATATTGCGGGTGACATTTTAGCATTCTTTACTCTTTAAATGGTGTTTCAGGAAACAAATTAGAGCAGCAGTTCTCAACAGGGGATCCGGGCTAAAACCCAGAGCCTGAGCCCCAGCACCTCCCACAGGGCTGAAGCCAGGACCCCCGGGCTTAAAGCCCCAAGCCTCGGTGCTCCCCATGGGCAGAATTCGGAGGCACGAGGGGTGTTGCCCCCCCCCCCACTCAAAACTACACTGCAAGAACAGGGCAGTCCTGGGGAAGGTCCACACACACCCTTTCCACCTCCTTCTCTCCATGCCCCACGGCCAGGTCAGAGGCAGGAAGCCAGAGCCGGGCAGGGTGGGACAGCTGCTGCTCTGGCTGGCGCCATGGAGCAGGCAGTCACTGCATTCCCTTGTCTCCTGCTGCTGCTGGTGCAGGGGGTTGAAGCTGCTCCTCAGCTCCCAGCCCCCTTTGCTCATGCAGCCGGTAAGAGCTGCCTGGGTGGGGAGACTCGGCTCCATGGCTGGCAGAGACTTCAGGGAACAGGGACCGCAGGGGAGCCCTCCTGGCACATAGCTCCTAGCTACCCCCCTGCCTGCACCCTGAGCTACCCCCCTTCCTGCACACGGCCCCTAGCTACCCTTCTCCCTGCACCTTGAGCTACCCGTGCCTGCACACAGCCCCTAGCCACCCCCTTCCTGTACCCTGAGCTGTTTTCAAACTTTGTGAGCTGAGCCCCCCACCTTTGAGTTATCATTTTTGGTTGCACACTCCCCCTACCCCACCCCCCGCACACAACCCAGACAGGGTGGGTGGCCTGCTGATGTGAGCTGGGGGGTGGAGGTGGCGCTCCCTCCATGGACCCCGCCATGTGGAGCTGGCTCAAACCCCACTGGCCCCTGCCCACCCAAAATAGAAGTCAAACTACATCTGTGACCGAGCCCCCTCCCCCCCCCCCCACAGCCCAGAGCCCAGAATATGCCTCAGCTAGGGGAGGAAACATTATCCCTAATTTTTCTGAAGCGTTTGTCTAAGCGAAAACAAAAAAAGTTCTATGAGAACACTTGTATGGTTGCCATCATGCCTTTGCTGTCTGGGTCATGAGTGCCCAGTTTTCCAATCAAGAAAGATTACCTGCGGCCATATTTAACTGGGGTAACCCATGCTCTCTCTAAGAGAATTAAGCTTTGTTCTTACAGATAAGGATAAATAATCCTTTGCAAAATGAGAGTTTGATGCTTAGATCCCTGGTGGCATGACTAGTGAGGATGTATAATGCAAAACACACTGAACATCTGTCTTGCCAATTAAGATGAATTTGAAATGAGAAGGATAATTGCATGTGTATTTATCTATCACTTTAAATAAGTGGCACATAGTGGGGAGAACACAGCAACTAGCCATTTTTAAAAATGATCACATATGTGATTCAGCAGTAGATAGCCATGGAAGGAACAGATTTCTTCCACAAGCCTCTAAATCACTTAGTCTGTATTGCGCCATCGGTTTTTAAGCAGAACTTCCTAATGAACGGAATAGAAATTCTACATAAAACTTGATGGAACAATAGGTACAGCCTTTAACAAAGAATAAAAAAGAGAGTTCAGTGTTAATCAGGTTGTCTTACAATATGCCATAAAATTTGGCCTTGTTAACACTGGTTCTGCACTTGTAAGGAAACTCCCTTCTCTTCATGTGTCACTATATTTATGTCTGCATCTGTAATTTTCACTCCATGCATCTGAAGAAGTGGGTTTTTTTACCCACAAAAGCTTATGCCCAAAAAGAACTGTTAGTCTTCAAGGTGTCACCGGAGTCCTCATTGTTTTTATGCCATAAAATGGTGATTTCTGTGTGTATATAATGTAATTTAATACCTCTTATCCTAAAGCATTTGACACTATGCACACAGAGCCGCAATGAAATACAATCACCTCCTTGGTGGAGGGCAACAAATCAATTAGTACCCAGCAGCAGGGAGTAGGAAAGGAGGTGAAAATTTTGCCCAGTCCTGTTCTGGAAATTGCCATGGGATCTTTAACATCAATGAAGAGAAGACAGGACCTGATCCAACATCCACTGAAGGCAAATGGGGTTATCCTTAGTTTTTAAAGTCTTCTATGAAGACTCAACAGGGCTAAGCCAACTCTGATGGGATTTTACCTTGTGGTTCCATGGGGTCTAGTTACTTCAGACCTTATATACGGATGTTAATTAGCATCAGTCTACCAGATCCATTTACTCTCATATGATGATTACGGATTTGTCCCATATACAGCAAAAAGAGCACAACTTGATACTTGGGAACAAATAATTAGGGAATGTCTCATTTATTTGGGGGCTGGGATCATCATGGTTTTCTGTCTGGTACTTGAGGACCTCGTTTTTTCTGTGCTCTTCTGCCTTCTCTGCCCATATGCCCAATATCCACTCTCATTTTAAACAAAGAATAATAAAACCAAACTTCTTTCACAGCCTACCATTGATGCTCCACAATAATCTACGGGGGGTTCATGGTTGACTTGCACAAAGCCCTTCTTTCCCAAGGCCTGATTGTTCTGCTTCTGGAGCATACCCTCCCCTGGTAAACCAGATAGCAAGAAACCAGGACTGAGTAAATCTTTAGAATAATTACATGTATGTTAGTTCATTCCGAATTCTGATGCTTTTTCTTTCTTCTTTTTCTTTTTCTCTCTTCAGTATTAGCTGTTGTAGGTTTTGGGACATAATATTAAGGAGGGAATACAAGTACCCTCCTATGCAGTCCACAGAGAAAGCTGTATTGATGGGGCTAAAAGCAAATTGCGACAAGTTGTTCATTGTGCATCCTGGGGGTGGCTAAATCCATTGCATTGCAAATCTTGCATATTCATGTATGAAATGCAAAATCCTGATCATTAAACATGAGAAGTAGGTGCTTTGTCTCAGAGAGGAAACTGCCTTTGGAATGGAATTAAAAGGTGGCAGTGGAAAAACTATCCCAACCTGACCTGTGAGCAGGTGGATTGGCAATTACTGAAGGCATTTTGTAGTAGTTTGGCACATTTCAAGCTGTAAACCGCAGCATTTCCAAGATAATCCTGTGATGAAGTGGGAATTTTTGGCAATGATTTTTATGATTCTTATGTGTGCCTCAGATTTCCCTATATGTTGCATTACTACCCTGTGGGTGGAAAACGAGTGTTTGCTCTCAGGGCAGGCTAAGAGATGTAGGTATGAATGTCGCCTAGCTGTCTGAGCTTGAAGGAGTCATTGGAAAAGGACTGGCTGAAGCCAACCCCATATCAATGGAGAATCCAAAAAGACAATGGCAAATCCAATCACCAGCATATTGACTCCTAGCAACGAATGACCCAGAGGGAGATGGATTTCTCCATCTCTCAGCAGGGAAGCTCAGCACAATTCCCCAGAAAGGACTGGAGAGGTAGGAGGATAAGAGTTGGCTGCTGGAAGAAGTTGGGGATCTCACCTGGAATCTGAGGAAGGAGGTCAGACCTAAAGAGAGACAGAGCTTGAACAATGGGGTTCACTACAGCTTGGCTGGGCTCTGGGCTAACGAGAATGGACTTGCTTTAACTTTCAGTTCTCTATGCTTAACTAAAGACTTCCTATATTGTGCTCCAGTTGACTAATAAACCCAACTGTTTTGACAACATTGTTTGTTTGACTGCTAATGCTTGGTGAGGTGCATTAATCCCTGAGGAGCATACAAGTCTGTACCAGGAGTCTATCTCAGTTGGACTCACTGAACAGAGCTCTTGGTGTATAGTAGGAGAGCAGCATCCTCAGAGGTTCAGTCTAAGGAGGTGGTGAGTCCACATGGCTTACCCTGGAGAAAGACTCCTTTTGGGTCTGGCACACTGAAGGGGTTCCTCCAAGAGACTGTTCCAAAGGTGGGGCATAGCACTGATCCTGTGGATCCACAACCAACCCCAAATGGAATAACATGGTATCTACTTCTTTGTTTTGATAGCGCTGATCAGGCTCTAGACAGATTTGCTATGAAGAAATTCTTCGATGATAAAGTTTCAACTTTAATGCAGCCATCCCAAAAAAGGTATTTAACTTGTATCTAATTTATATTACTAGATGAGCAAATGCCATAGTTTCTCCTCACTATCCAGTGGAGGACATTTCCCTGAGATTTTCCCACTTCAACTCTCCACCTTGTAGCAATCTTCCTTAAAGGAGATCTCTCTCTGTTTAGGTGTATTTATATACACATAGGTAATATTTTGGTATGGTACAAAGGTTTCATCTATATGTGTTTGTACTTCATTATATCTAGGCAGCAAAGCAGTCCCAATACACTTTAAAACCTCTGTAAAAGAAATGTAAACTTGTCTTTTTCTATCTCATATGACATTTTAGTGAGAACATGATGGAGTGGTGTGATATAACGGTTTTATTGACATTGTTTGGGATGATTTACATATAAAACGGACATCTGAGTCATGACAATAAAATCTTTATATCACACTACACTATCATATACTCTGTCTATTCTGTAAGTGGAGGTGAGACATTACTTAGAGCAGATAGTTGATGTTTTGGGATGTGAAATAGTCTTGAGGTATGTGTGTGGACATCTGTGCAATTTAGGATTAAACTAGTGGATGTTTCAGTACCAGAAAAGAAGGGAGCAGCTGGAAAATGCCTACTAGGTAATTGTTATACTCTCATGCACTGTCTTCATTTCGATGTGTAAAATATCTACACAGGGAGTTCATTTGGGATCACTGATTACTTTCCCTTTCATCAGCAGATATGTAACAATTTTAGCACTTTGTTTTTTTAAAAAAAAAGACTTTGTCAGTAATTAAAAAGAACAAAGTCATATAGTAATAATGAAGGTCAGGAAATTCACTCTGTTTCTGGTTGGGAAAGGCTTTCCCAGTGTCTTGATGGACCTATCCAGTGACCTACACAGCTGTTGTTGACATGAAAAATAACAGTCCCATGAGTTTTTAAATAAACTTAAAAAAAAAATATTTAGCCTGGGGAACTCGTTATCCGTTCGGCTCCATATCTGCAAATAAACCTTGCATTATTAAAATGTGACACTTGTAAATGGCACCTACAGGAAACAGCGGCATGCACCGTGGGAGCAAAAGGAATGAGACAGTCTCAGTGCTCCCATCAGGATGCCTTCTGCAGTATGAACAGCTCTGACTTTAAGTCTCTCCCTTCTGCAAATAAGTTTCCATGAGAACCAACAGGCCTCACAACAGCATCTGTGACCTGTGCCTCATGGCAGTTGTTACAGCCATGCTGACAGGAAGTTTCAGTAGCTGCTGGCTTGCACGTACAGTGTGTGAGCCCTAAAGCCAAAATAAAATACCTGTATGATGCAGGATTTGGTCTGACATGCTCTTCTGGAATATTTGTTTAGTTTCTCCAGGGGCCTCTGGGAGGCACTAATTCTCCTCCTGAATGGTGGACTTAGCTTCTTTGTGTTTTACTACAACATTGCAGTACTCAGTCTGCCTCTTGCACGCAGAACATACGAATGCAGGATATGCCATAATCTAAATCTGGCCTCTTGTGCCTCCGGCAATGGTCAACGCTTGTTATTGCAGAGGAAAGTGAAACAACTCCATAATGCCCCTGGGTAATTTTACAATGCTACTTGATCCCAGCTTATCCTCTAAAGTATGCAATTAAAAAACCCCATTTTAGCTTGCTTATCTACTAATGTTATTACTGGGCATTCAGGTGTCCAGATCCTTACTGACATTCAACTGATTATGAATATATAATCTTAAAACATGAACATACACACTCACTTTCTACCTACCACATGGCTCAAACATCTGAGAAATCTCACTTTGGGTTCCAGTCCTCCAGGACTTGGGCAAAATTCTCAGGGGCTTCAACTGAAGTTTTGCGTGAATAGGAACTGCAGATCTGAGCCCTCTATATGTGAAAGGTGAATTGTGTGTGAGTGTGTGTGTGTTTTAAGCTTTGTTGTTTAATCTCCTCAAAAATATCAAGTAAACAGCTGAATAATCAGCTATAAACACAATAATGAATGCAATGGCAGGAGGATCAGGACTTAAATTAGAGAAGGGGATAAATTTGGGGGGTCATTAAGGAGACAATGGGTATGTCTACATCCCAATCACAGGTTTGATTCCAGCTCAGGGTAGGCATGACTGCATTACCTTTAATCTAGCTAGTGTGGCTAAAATGGCAGTGAAGACACAGTGGTTTGGGCTTCGGCATAGGTTTACAGGCCATAGGTTGGGCTAGCTAGATTAAAACTAGCATGGCTGCAATCACACCCTGCGGTTACAGTGTAGACGTACCCATGGTGGTAGAAAGAAAAAGGGTTAAAATTTGTGCCATCAGTGCAGTATTGTCTTACTCCTGTTCTTGCAGCCAGGCAGATATGATAACCTGTACTTGTGCTGCTGACTGAACAAATACTGCCAGAGAGCCTGGAGGAGGAAAACAAGAAGCAACATTGACCTTTTCTAATGTCATATGTTAAAGCAACCCTTGCTACTTGTATTTAAAACAAATCTAATAAAGAAATAACCCCAACAACTCCAGACTCAGGGCGGTAGAACTATCACTGTCAGGGAGAATCACTACAACTGTGATATTACCCATATTGCTGCCACCTAATTTGCAGGATGTGGTGTGTTAGTTGTTTTTTTAATGATATATATTTTATTCTTAAAAGCAATATTAAACTAATTTAACACCCCTTGTGGCCAAAAGGGGAGTTTGAAACAGGGAAATCAGTAGCAAAATGGAATAATAGAATGTATCTTGCCCCTCCTTGTCTTTTTGTGCGAGAGAGACTGCTATTTTTTAATCTTATTCCATTTATGGGATGTGTGTATTTTATTTCTTACAAATTTGGCCGATCTTGGGGAAATTAGCTGGATATTTAAAAGGAGGGAAGGGATATAGCAATCCAAAAATAGGGTACAGAATGAAAAACTTATGTGGGGAAGAAATGCAGTTATAAATTAAAACTTCCCTCAGTGGGAAAGGCAATTACAGAGCAGATAACCCTAGGTCTCATTGACCTTTGCTTTCCTGTGAGGAGGTTCATATCACCACAAGAATAAATTGTTCTTGAACAATTCCTCCAATGTACTAAGCACAAACTGGCTTTACTTGAATATCAGATGTTAGTCCTGCCAGCCATTTGTGTGATTGGGAAACTATCTCAGGGTGTTTAGGGGGAATGAAACAACTTGTGGTATGTGTGCACACTTACAAAAAGGGCACCTACTCAAGTGGCTTTATTGATGTGCAGACCAGTTCACTAGGAACTGAGCTGGACTCATTTCACTCTGACTACCAGAATGCTGTCGACTTGAGTCACAGTTAATATGTACTGGGCTGAAAGTGACCTTTACTAGCTTCCTGAGTCACCCACGCATCTCCTTTTCAAAGCTGTTAGGTGGAATATTCTCTCCTAAATTATTTTAGTACAAATATTACCCATTATAGCAACATCCTTGCCAATAATTGAAAAACTTGATAAACAGAAGCTTCTCTTCATATTTTGATGCAGGTTATTCTATTCCACTTAAACTCTAAGGCTTAAATGAAGCAATGATATGCCCTCTTGTATTAATTATATTCATTACAACGAGAAGATCATTTTCCCTGGGATTATAACAGTCTTTTCCTTCCTGGCTAATTGTGTTGCATTTTCTTTTCAGATATGTGCACTTCTTAAGTGGCCTTCTGTCTGGATCTGTGAAAATGAACGCGACCCCACTCTTCCTGCACTTTGTCATCCTTCATGGCATCCCAAGCTTTGATGCTGGAGGAGGTACATTATTTCACTTGCCGTTTTCAAGCCTTGCTCTTTTTTATACACTGCACTCTTATTAGGATGGGCAAACCAGTACAGTTCAGATAAGAACTCCCTAAAACTTCCCCTCAATCTCAAAACAATCTCAGACCTTTCTTGAGGTTTGGAAAATTTCCATTAAGGAACAACTCCTCGCCTCAACTATTCCTGCAAACCAAGGGATGAGGAAAACCCAACAGAACCTCTAGGCAAGGGCTAGTGTCAGAGTGAGAGTGGAGGAGCACAACTCTCCAGTTCTGCTAAATGCAGAGATAGCACCTCCTTCTCATCTTCCTTCCAGTGGGCTGAGGGACTTCCTGTGCAAGTCTTGCGGTCGTCTCACTGACATCCAAACAGCTATGTTCCCCTTACGTGGGAAAGTCTCAGTGCTGCTATCCCACTCCAGTGTAAGGGTTACCTCTGCCTATTTAGTGTGGTCTGCTTCCTCATACTCCACTATTGGGCCTCCTGAGGAGGTGGCCTCAAAGTCAGTTTCTACAGTCCGCTTGGATCTACTGTTCTGGGCGGTGACATGGGCCAGCAAAAGCATTTTGCTGAATCTGATGTTCTAAAACTTAAAAAGCACTCTAGAGCTTACACTCCAGCAGGGAGGCGCAGGAGAAAAAGTAGCAGGCCACTGACCTTTCTACATAGAATCACAGAACTGGAAGGGACCTCGAGAGGTCATCTAGTCCAGTCCCCTGCATTTGTGGCAGGACTAATTATCTAGACCATTCCTGACAGGTGTTTGTCTAACCTGCTCTAAAAAGTCTCCAATGATGGAGATTCCACAACGTCCCTAGGCAATTTATTCCACTGCATAACCACCATTAGTTTTTCCTAATGTCCAACCTAAACCTCCCTTGCTGCAATTTAAGCCCATTGCTTCTTGTCCTAGCCTCAAAGGTTAAGGAGAAATATTTTTCTTCCTCCTCCTTGTAACAACCTTTTACATACTTGAAAACTGTTATCATGTCCCCTCCCCGTCTTCTCTTTTCCAGACTAAACAAACCCATTTTTTTTTCAATTTTCCCTCTTAAATCATGTTTTCTAGACCTTTAATCATTGACACTAGATACACAAGATACACTAGTGGGTGATACTTAAATCTCCACTTAAGCAAGTGTAGCTTCATTGACTTCATTGTCCTTTAGACTGGCCACAATGTTTTTTTAATGCAAAAATATGATTAAAAATTAAATAATTGTTAATCTCAGTCAAATTTTCAGGAACTTTTTCAATGGAAAAAAAATCCAAACCAAAATGTTTCATTTAAATTTATTTTTGTTTTCTCTTTTGGTCGTTCCCCACTTTCTCCTATTTATTTATTTTTCCCCAGTAGGAGAGAGGGGATTAGAATTTTAAAAGTGAGCAAAGTGCTACTCTCTCTCATTTTCAAAAGTCTTTCTCCTCCCTCTCTCCTCTCCTGGCTATTTTTCCATTGGAAAAAAAAGGTGGAAAGATTGAAAAAACAAGAGAGACTTTTGTTCAGAATGAAAGGAGGTTTTTTTGTTCCATTTTGAAAAATGGCCTTGAAAACTTTCAACAGAATTAAAACGTCACATTTGTCAAAAATCCATTTTTCCTTAATTTTTTTTCAACAAAATGTCAACCAGCTCTAGCGTTTGCATCCACCGATACCAGGTCTGAATGTGGTCCAGTGTGTCTGTTATATGTTCCGGAAACTCACTAAATGTGTATTTTTTAAAAAAATTACAGATAATTAACAAAGAATACATGACTCTCTTGGCTATTTTTGCAGTTTGTCGGCCTTTTCTAAAGATCTACCAGGCTATGCAACCAGTTCATACCTCAGGAATATAGTAAGTCTTAGTTATTTTCATCTCTACGGGAATGTAGTTCTCCACCCTTTAAGTTACAAAAGTTAAACCATCTTTTTGTCATGATTTTATTGTTTAAAAGCACAACATTTATTTAAACATCTCCCCTTTTCTTCTCTTTCCTGTTAAGTAGTGTAGGGCCAGAAAATCAAAGCAGAATCTGCATTGCTATAGAGCCAGCCCAGCTATTGAAGGGAGATATTATGGTAAGTACTTAATTCTGATTCCACATAAGTAATTGTGCCTTCTAGATGGTGATTTAAAAATAAAGACAATCATACATTTTGCACTCTTGTAGAAAGAAAATGAGAAAATTGTCACTGAGGCACGAGTGGGTAGGTAATTAAATTAGTTTTACTCAGCCTCTTGGGATTTTATGTTAAGCAAGAGTTTACTTCAAGCAAGAATCATTTCATGGAGACAAAACAAACCATTACTACCAACTTTCCCCTGTCATTATAGTGATACTCAGTATGGTTATGTTTATATTAGTATTTCCATGATAAAACACATTCTGTAACGTTTTTTCACTCAGCCTTAAAATTTTCTTTGGCTTATAATTTGGCAGCAAGGAACTACTTCTTTCATTTTACTTTCAAAGAGTGGTTTGATCAGTGTTGTGTTTTATTTTGGGATAGGGGAGTGAAGAAGGGTACTGGATAAAAAGCCTTTGGTTTCTGCAGACATACAATATAAAGCATCTTCTACATACAATATATACTGTATGTATGCTAAGTATAATTATAGTAAATGTTGCAAAACATCCATTCTTCACTTACTCACAACTTTCTAAAAATGAGGCGGTTATGCTGAAAAAATGGAGGAAAACAAAAAAAGAAAACAAGAAAAAATGGTTGTCATCTCTTTCAAACTTGTTTCATTGTACCTACATGGTGGCAATGTGTGTGTCACAAACGAGTATAATTCTCCCACTGTAAATTTGCCCTAGGTCCCCAGCACTGCTAGTGTATTTCAGGCATGTTTTAAATTTTCAGTGAAATGTTTGAAATGAGATGAACATTTTTTGTTTTAGTTTTTTTCTATTTCTCTTTTTTTCACTTTTTTTCCGTCTTCCCCTCCACCACTTTTTTTCCAACAAAAAATATATTTTTTAAAAATCTTATACGAAAATGCCTCCCACATTCTAGGTACTGGCAGAGTTTCAGATTTAGCAGTACTTACCATATGAACTACTTACCATATGAACCTCAATGCCTGGACACAGGCAACTGGGTTATAGACAGAATAACCAACTTCCTTCTGAATTTCCCCGTCTATTGGCTTGTGACACAAACCACTAACACACTACGTGCACAAGTTTGAGAAATGTTAATCATACTGGAAGACACTTTATTAGGAAGTCAATGACTTATTTCATATAGTAGTATTTCCTAAACAAGGCGTGAGCTCAAGTTCTGAATGTTTAGATTTGACTGAGTAAAACCATCAGTGGTTTCAGAAAATGAAATCCATAAGGCTCAGCGTCTCTAAGTGTAAGGATTTTAAAAACCAATGGCCCATGAAGTAACTGATTTATTGCATCAGTGGTTTTTACAGAAGATAAAGCTGCAAGATCATACAATGTGCTCTGTATATGTTCTCAAATCAAAGGCTATGGGCTTGCCTACCCAGGGAGTTATTCATTATTAATTCTCTGTATGGACACTCTAATGGTGAAATGAAATGAATGCCTTATTCCAAATTATCTTAATCCACTTTGGAAGTGGTTTAAAATAAATTATAATGATGTACTCTTATTTGGTAATAAGATCATCCATACAGAGAGTTAATCAGAGACAGCTGATCCACTTTACAGTAACACCCTATTTTTATGCCAGATTAGACATGTAGAAAAGCCCCAAATCATATATATGATGTTGCTAATCACAGCTGCCAGTTCAGCTTACACAGTCACTTTAATGCATGTTTAATTTATGTCTAAGACCTTTGGGATATCTTGAGTTAGAAAGATGGATTATACAACCATATAGTACTCTATCCCAGTCTATAAAATCTATATGTTAGAGATAGGATGGACAATATTTATTAGGTCCTCTGTTCGGTCTCCATCTAGCCAATACGAGATTTACTTCTTCATAGCATATGATCAACTGTTTTGTGACCCAAAGCATACATCTTCCACCTTTTCCCTTGAGAGACTATTCCAGTCTAAAAAATCTGTGTGTCTCCTGATATTTAGTCTAACTTTCACTTGGCTGAGTTTCATTCCTATATGGAAAGATGGATATAAATGGATTCTTTGCTAGTGCTTGGCACAATTGCATATTGAAAAACCTGGGTTTGAGTTGAGAGACTAGATGATCTAACAGTCCTTTCTGGCTTTAAAATCCAATACATGAACCTAGGAATTTTGCTTTCAAGTAGATCAATTTCAGGGAATTGTACTTGAGGAAATAATTTTGATCTTCAAGAACCCCTTTATTCTGTCTTCTGGCTGCTATCCTTACACCTAATGCTAGCAGATACAGGTTTATGACACAAATTCATATCTGGATTTTGAATACCCCATAGTTTGGGCCTGTTCAGATTTGGTTTTGGGTCCGTAGCAGCATGTGATGGTGGATCTGGAGATGGTCACAATGACTGGGAAGGTGGGGGTGGGGGAAGGCTGAACATAACAAGGAGGGCAATATTATGCATACCAGAGAAACCAAGAATAGGAGGGGTGTTTTTTTTCTCCACAATTCAGATCTCAATCCTTCAATGAGCTCTATGGGAGTCTTCTCAAGAGGAGCTCATTGCAAGTGCAGGGTCCAGGTGTCCAACACAATGGTTCATCTGTGTAATTTCCCTCATAGGACACGTTAACACAAATCAATAGCTACTTCATTAAGATGTGATTTTTACTGTGATTTTAATAGAAGATTGAAAAATAATAAGGGACAAAAGGTGATTGTGTCCATGTCAATCTAGAATCTAGTCAAGGAAAAAAAAGTTAAAAGTAGTTTCAGGTACTACACGTGCCCTTCCATTTCCCTGTCAACTATTATGGTTTTTACAAGTGTGTTCTTCTTTCAAAAAAAAAATAATTTTTCTGTCACCCATACAAACAGGGGGATGCTATCTGGGGTCCCAGCTCAGCAAAGTATTTAAATATGCTTAGCTTTAAACGTATGAATAATCTCATTGACTTCAGTGTGGTTACCCCCATGCTTAAGGTTGGGCATATGCTTAACTTTTTTGCTGAACTGGATCCTAAAAATGCGTGATAGTGTTCTGACCTCAACTACACAGCGATGAATTGGAGTAACTCCACTGAAGTCAACATTTACTCCAAATTTGAACCTCTGTATCTGTGACGAGAATGTAGCCTATAGCACCTTATAAATAGGCAAAATATTCTGATTTACTGGTGATCCAAGTTTTTGGGTTTCCATCCAACAGAATGAATATTCTTGTCAGAATTTTGACCACAGAAAATGAAGAACTTGGAAATATGTAAGCAGTTTCTGCGAGGGAAACAAAAAAAGTTGTAAAGGTGTTGATATTATTGAAAATGGGTTCTCTCTCTCCAGTGGCCAATTAGGTGGAGAAGGTTCTGCATGTGTGCAAAGTCAGACTTCTCAAGGTCTAGAGAATGTATTGTGCTTTGCAGGTCTTTAACTTTCTTCATCTGCAGAAACTCTCACCCATGACTCTTTCATGAAAATGATGTGCCATTTAAAATATTTTCAAGAGAAGGAAAGCCAGTGTCTTCACCTCTAACTCTTTCAGTATTAACTATCGCCTAAAGTGTAATCCTAAATGAGTTGTATAGTTTTTTAAGGTCTTTTTTCCCCTCACAAAGCAAAATTGAATGGAATGATAGTTACAGCTGCAGTCTGACCTTAAACTTGGAGCAGGTCATTTCTATCTTTTGCATACACTCTCTTTTCAACCTTGTTTTCATCATTTTTACTTTGCTGGGCAAAATCTTTCAGTTCTTCCTTAGGCAAATTACCATCATGTGTGATGGCAGGCTGCTTGAGTAAGGATTACTGGATTTGGCATATAACGAGTAGGCTATCTATTCCTGAGCCCAAGCATCCTGATGGTAATACGGCCTTATATTTTGTAAAATCAGAGGACTAGCTGATGATGCTAGTTTAAGTAAATTATTGCCAGCCACAGATTGTCTGAGAGTTAAAAGAGGTGTAATAAAGGAATCTCTTGACTGAAAAGGTGTTTGTGTCCTATGCCCCTATAAGTATTCAAGTTTCAAAATACAATACAAAAAAATCTTTCCTGGTCTTTTTACTATGTTCTGGGGAATTTTCTTCCTCTTAGTTTCCTTGTCTCATTTTCTTTATTTTCTTTCTAACATAAACATACTTAGCTCTGTTCGCATGAGATTCTCAATGCTCTTCACAAAGATGCATATTTGTGACCCTAAGAGCCTCTCAATGTCCACTGGCAGAGGGCCCACTATATGATAATTCCTATCAGTCCTGACACACACTCACTGCCCCCAATACACTGTTGTCATAATATGTATCTAAAAGGTGTCATGGAAGGTATTATATGTAAACTGGTGACACACTGGCCCCAAAAATCTTTGTGTGATGTATGTACAGGTTGGGTACAAAGAGTTATATATGTGTGCTGGAAATATGTTCTTAAATGTGTTTGGGAGCCAGTGAGTACATTGAATCTGCCCTAGACAAAGGAATATGGAGTCCCCTTTCTGACTGGCTTGATTACAGGTACAGGACAATGAAAGTACATTTACATATAAGGTAAACAAAACAATCAACCTAACATGCGGTAGCTTAGTGGGCATACTTGTGGAATCTGCACCCTAAGAATCTTTCCTGGCTCTTGAGCCAAAGACTATTGAGTTTGGGTAATATAAGGGGAGCAAAAAGACAATTTAGTTATCCATCATTTAGGGCAGTGATTCTCAACCAGGAGTATGAGTATCCCGGGGCTATGCAGAGCTCTTCCAGGGGGTACATCAACTCATCCATGGTCACACAGGGAGTCTGGCTGAGCCAGGAATTGAATCCAGGTTTCTTTAAGTCCCAGTCCAGTATCCTGTGATCAGTTTGGGCTATGTGGCTTTTGTCTGGTGTCAAAGGAAATAGATTTAAAGGAAAATAAGGAAAAGTATTTTAAAAAATTACTAAAAAAAATTATTGAGATTTTTGTCCATTTTGAGGTTATTAATGGGTGTCCATTAATTCTCTTTCATGGGACTTTTTGTGTGATTTGGAGGTTTATAAGATGACTTGCTTGCAGGTATTTGCACTGTGATCGCTGTATAAGAAAAATGGATTAGCTGAAAGAAGAATTTTAAGATGGTCTGTGTTCACTCCCTCTTTCTCTTACATAATAAACACATTCAGCCTGCCTCATCTCTGTATAGATTTGAGAGATATCTTATTAGACTGTTACAGTACAAAGTGCTCCTATAACGTCACTCCCAAGCAAGGGTGTCCTTGTGCAATTCAACAATACTGCTAATGAAGACAAAGGAGCATAATGGTGTAAAATCAGTGTAAGTGGGAGGAGACTCAGACCCAGTATGTTCATTAGATGCTTTTTAGTTTCATTCATTCAAAAATATACTTAGTTAAACTCTAACAAATATCCCTCACTGGTGTGACTCCTTGTCTCAGTAGGGGCCTGACTAAAGTCCATGGATTTCAGTGAGCTTTGGAATTGGTTCATCTTGACAATTCAGACCTATCTGCCTTCGAAAATCAAAGAGACAAGGTGGGTGCAGTAATATCTTTCATTGGACCAAATTCTGTTAATGAAAGAGACAGGCTTTCAAGCTCTACAGAGTTCTTCCAGTCTGAGTGAAGAAGACCTGAAGAAGAGCTCTGTGGATCTCAAAAGCTTGTATCTTTCACTAACAGAAATTGGTCCAATTAAAGATATTACTACACCTACCCATTACTGCACCCAATATCCTGGGACCAACAGCTACACAATATGTGAAAATCAAGACATAATAATGCAGAGAGACCAAGCTTATCAGTTTTGATGCATCATTGTTTTCATCCTCCACCTTCTTCCCACGTCTAAATAAAATAAAAATAGTTTTCGGTGGGTGACTAATCTCCTTAAATGAGAGAGGTGGTGACGGGACTGAAGACTGTTTTGCAGGATGGCCCCTGGGGCTGTTGCTGAAGGCACATAGTCCTAATGCATGAATAATAAGGAAAGAATGTGCCATTGGTTCAAATCAGTCTTTAGGGGCTATTATCTTTGCTTTTCATCTTTGGAAGGGCATGAGTCTTCAGATTCAAGAAAGGAAAAACAATAACAAAAGCCTCGTAGTTCACATGGGGGATCTGATTGCTAAATCTGTGTTTGGAAATACTCTATGGGCTGTTTAAACAATTATCTGCTTACATCCTACCAAATGTAGTGGGTCTTCACTAGCAACGTTCACTCGCAATGTTAAAGTGCTGCCGCAGCGGTGCTTTACCTTGGCTGTGTAGTCGCAGCCCCAGCGCTGGGAGAGAGCTCTCCCAGTGCTGTAAAAAACCCCGCCTCCACGAGGGGAGTAGCTCCCAGCACTAGGAGCGCAGCTCCCAGCACTGGTGCACTGTCTACACTGCCACTTTACAGTGCTGAAACTTGCAGTGTTCCTGGGGCCGCGGGGGGTGGGGGTGGGGGGCAGGGGTGTGTGTTTTTTCACAACCCTGAGTGAGAAAGTTGCAGCGCTGTCAAGTGGCAGTGTAGACAAGGCTGTACTCTAACCGTGAAAGGATAAGAATGGAGATGGTGCACAAAAAGATTAAAAATCCTCCTTTGTTTAAGTGACAGAGGTGAGTGACAGCATTTAGGAGCTGTGCTCTGTCATAAGCTACTGTACCAACAAGTTGGCTCAACCTGTGTTTCTTTCCTGCATTACCCCGTCCTCCCCATCACTCCATCAGCCAAACATGGTCAGTGGTTTTTTACAGGAGAACATGTACAGTAGGCTGTAACTGTGGACACCTTCCTCCCCATGGACTAACCGAAACAGCAGCTTTGCTATTTTCCTTCCCTGTGCTTTTTGGCAGATGTACTTACGTTTATGATCTTCACACACCATGCTCTGAAGTTCATTTTTAATGCTGTTCCGTGTGTACCCAAATGCTGCCAACTGTACTCCTTCTTTCAGAGGAAGGTCTTGTCCTTGGTAGAACAACTAGGAAGATTTTAAAAATAATCCTCGCTTTCATCATGGCAGATTCCAAAGGAACATGGCCTCCTTGCAGACAGGATTTCTTGCTTACAATGGTCTAACTTTAGGTTACCAGAAACAGTTTAGTCAGCTCACTATCTTACTGCTGAAGTGAAGAAAGCCTCTGTGTGTTCTTCAGTTGCTTTAGATTGAGGATCCATTTTATTTTATTTTAAGATGCATTTTGGTACCTTGCAAAAATACTGATGTAAGCCAGCTTACAAATCTGCCGATCTGTCACATAAAATGATGACTGATGGTGATAAAAGAGTAATTAATGACTTTTTTTTACTGATCCATTTTTGAAAAAGTAACTTGTTCTGGGCTTGTATAATTTTACAATGATTGAGTAAGCTACTTTCCTTGTTTCAGCGTTGGTGGAATCTGCAGTAAATTGCATCACTGTTGGTTTTGTTCAGACAGCAATATATAAACACAGACAATACGAAGAATGGACTTATTAGGGGTGTTTCTCTTTTTCTTGTCTGTTCAGCTGAAGTGTTATCACAAAAAATATCGATCAGCCACCCGTGATGTCGTTTTCCGCCTGCAGTTTCACACGGGTGCCGTTCAAGGCTACGGTCTGGTATTTGGCAAAGAGGACTTGGACAATGCTAACAAAGGTAGGCTTCCTTCTGTGTGTGTGGGATGAAGAGGGGATTCATGATTGTGTATACTGGGATGTATGTATGTGTGTGTGTCTGTTAATGTGTGTTTATGTTAAAATCAGTGTCTTCAACAATGCCTAGTGATATCAGATGTCTCCATTTTGGAAGCTTAATTGGACATTCTACAGGTGCTCATTCACTAGGAAGAGAGGTGTGTTCTTAGCTTGTGTATAGGTGATCAGCACTTCCTGAAAATCAGGCCTCTGTATATCCAAAAATTCTGGAACAAATTCACTAGTCACTTTTAAAAATCCTCACCTAGGTATTGTACTGCTACTTCCCAAATTGTTGTATTTTGTTTGTGTGTGTGATTTTATATATATATATACACATACTTGTTTAGTGGTCAAGGATTGTTGTTTTGCTGGGTTTTTTGAGCTATGAAACCACTGCAAATAAAACGCTAAAACAAGCGTTGTTTTTTGTTGTTGTTCGTTGTTTTTCTTCTGTGTTCTTGACTGTTCTGGAAAGTAAACCAAACTCTGACTTCCGCTTTTGTGGTCTTTTACTGAGAATGTGGGGGTCGGGGGGAACCTTGCTGTTTTAAAAGGCAGTTGGTAGAATCTAAGTAAAAAAGGGAAAGAGAAAATACACACATTGTATTCATTCTACTGTAAAATCTTGATTTGTGAATGCATTGCTACTATTCCCTGGAAAATAAACTTGCTGTGATATTTTGTTGTATTTTCAGATGACCGCTTCCCTGATTATGGGAAGATTGAATTGGTTTTTTCAGGAACCCCAGAGAAAATCCAAGGTAAGCATTCAATATATAGAATGATCTCTGTTTATTTTGGAAGCTGACAGAATTGAAGTGCAGATAGAAAATTAAATTTCATCCCAGAAAGTTGTAGTACAGAAAATGTGGAGTGTAGTTTACCTTGGAATACAAGAACTTAATAAAATTATTCTGAATTTACACTAGTGTAACTGTGATCAGAATTTGACTACAAAAATATATTGGAGTGGTTGCTGATAACTATTAGAAAACATATAACATATATAGTAAACTATTCTACGGATAGCTTTAGCATACATAGATTAAGTGACCACAATGCTATAAAATCACATACTGCCAAATATTTAAAATAACACTATTTGAAGAAAAGTAATTCCTTCAAAAACCTAATCTAAGCTGTGGTCTATATAAAATGCTACAGGTATTATTCATTGTTATCCCAGGTGCCTTACATGAACTTATTTAAACAAGTGACAAACTTTGGACCAATTTCAGACCTGAAACCAAATAGAACTTCATTGTCAGTAGAGCTGCTTGTGTTTATACCAGGTCGGAAGTTGGCTCACAAGTTATACCCTGTATTCTTCCTCCGTTACATTATATTCTAAGATTGTGTCTATACTAATATGGAACTTCCCATATCCAAGATGAAAAAATTATATCATAGAGTTTGTGAACAATTTACTACTACTATGCATTTATTGCTTTTCCAAAGGTAAATATTGGTTCTGCCTGAGATGATGAAAAAGAGATGTGTTTCAAAATATAGTTCTTTCCATGTGCCATAAATAATCTTTTCTGTAGTGTTACATATACTGTGTACTGGCAATCTTTCCCTTGCATTTTTCACAGTCTAATTGCTTGGAGACTAGTAGTAGCAGCCAGTAAAAAGCTGGCTTCTCTCCAGTCCAGCGCACAGTTCTACTTTTGCCTGCTGAGACTCCTTATAAGAACATTCATTTTTAATAGCTTCTCTAGCTTAATCTATGCTTTTCCTGATGGTAAAGCTCCTGGTCTGCGTGAAGAGTAGCCAGTCTGCCAGTCTGAAAAAGGATCAAAATCTGTTCATTATTACTTCTGTTTTTCTGGCATCCTAGAGAATGAATCAGATTTGTATTTTCAGCAGGTGCTCAGAGTTGGAACTTATTTCATAGCTGAGTTATCTGAGTGCAAAAAGGGATAAGGGGAAAAAGTCTCAGTGCCCCATTTTTGAAGAGACTCTAATTTTACAGTTTCGTAGTATTTGAGAAATTATTTTAAAAATGGAAAATTCCAGCTCTTCATAAGTTTAATAATAGAAGGCCCACTTGTCAAACTCAGATGACAAACCTTGGAAACCTATATATGCATGTGGGCACTTAAATATCTGTGTAGGCACCTAAAGCCCCAGTCCTGTGTTGTGAGAATGTGGCTGGACTGTGGCACTCAACACAGAGCCCTGCTGTTTATTGTGCCCTCAGGATCAGGACCTAAATCAGTACTTACGTGTCTAAAAATACTTACTTAGGTGCCTAAATGCAGACTTTTGGCCTCCTAACTTTAAGTACCTATGTTTGAAAAGTGGGCCTAATAATAGCACTTATATAACACTTTGCTTCTGTAAAGCATTTTACAAATATTAATTAAATGCCCCTCAGAACGCCACTATAGGGTAGGTACATAAGGATTGTTCTCCCCTATTCCAGGTGGAAAACTGAGGTAGCAAGTTGACTTGCATATTGTCACGGATTAAGTCAGTGTCAGAGCCCATATTGAAGTCAGGAGTTCTTGATGCTCCTCTCTTGTGCTCATGACACCGGACCACAGCTAAATCCCTCATTGCTATAGTTTTCAAATGTATAAATTACATGTTAAGGGTGCAACAAATGTGTGAGTTAACTCCTTGGTGACTGCTGAAAATTCCATGTATGTCTGGCGGAGGACACTTTCTGTGAGGCCAAATGCACCAGGCAAATGTTTCATTCCACTGACTTCAGTGTAATGTTAGTGTATGGGAACAGCAGCACATCTGCTACTGTGGAGAAAAACAGCCAAAAGTTTAAGATTGAGATGTCAGCTTTGCCTTTGAGCTGTTACCCTTGTTTTCACTGCAGCCCTGTTGTCATTTACACACACTGTTTTTATTTAATAAAGCTACTAAATAAACTTTCTCTGATATGAGAACAATAGTGACCCCCAAAAGAAACATGACCTTACATCATTTCTTCTTTGTGCAACAGTTGAACTGCTAATTGACAATGGAGATGCTTGTGGTATCATTCTGAGATGTCACTTCAGTTTTGGTCGTACATGGCTAGAGAATGTTGCATACCCTCTCATTCGGGGGTGTGTGTGTGTGTGTGTATGTGTGTGTGTGCTATTAAGGCAAGGCTACTCTGTAGTCAGAGGCTCCAGTTAAACTCTCTGTTTATTCCTACTGTAATGAAACATGAATACAATCTTAGTTTCCATAGTCCATTTCAGTGTGGCTGTTGAACTGTCTTCCCTATCATTTCTCCCCACACTTCCGAAGATGGGGTTAATGCATTCACTGAAGCAGCACATTGTCAGAGGTGGGTGTATGTGTAGATACAGATGAAAGCAGGAGTACTCCTCCATTTTGTCTCTGACCAAGACTTTACCCTTTCAGGATGTGAACACCTGAAGAATGACCATGGAGTGATAATTGACTACAATACCTCAGATCCACTGATCCGCTGGGATTCCTATGAAAACATGAGCCCTGATGGTGAAGGTGAGGAGAGCAAGCTTGTCCCCAGGGTTCTATCATAACAGACCAAGATTAAACTGTTAGCAACTTTAAAATACTTACTGGGATGGGAGGAAGGAGAGCTCCCTTACATGAACCAGTGAAATTCTACCATTGTGGGAGTTGTTGACTGTTGTGTCCCTCTCTGTCTAGCCACAGTTGCAGCGTGGCTGCAGAGGGAAGAAAGACCTAAGGGTTATAGAAGTGGATAGGATTCTTGATTTGTGAGCAGTGGCACATTTGGGCGTTAGAGAGCTGGTTGGTGTGAATTAGATGGTGGGTCGATGTAGGCTAGAAAGAGTTTTTGTATTAATCGTTGTGTAGCAGCCTTGGGGGTGGCAGGGTTGCTGCTGACTCAGTTTCCCTCTCTTGAACTCCCTAACACCTTCAACATAGGCTTTCATGTGTTGAGAAACAACCCTTCTTGGGGTCAAAGTTCACAAGGAATCACACAAACTCCCACTCAGCCTTCAAGCTGGCCTACAACTCTTGGTACAACTCTGAGGGCTTGTCTACACTACCCGCCGGATTGGTGGGCAGCGATCGATCCAGTTGGGGTCGATTTATTGCGTTATCGACCACTGAGCGCTCTCCCGTCAACTCCAGTAAACCACCAGAACGAGAAGTGCAGGTGGAGTCGACAGGAGAGCTTCAGCTGTTGACTTACCGCAGTGAAGGCACCGCGGTAAGTAGATCTGAGTACGTCGACTTCAGCTATGCTATTCATGTAGCTGAAGTTGTGTATTTTAGATCAACCCCACATGGTAGTCGAGCCCTTAGTCCTGTCCCTGCTGAGGCTTTCCTCTAGCAGACTTGATCTCCACACCCCAGCTTTCCTAACTGGCTCCTGCTCCCTGCAGGCTTTTGGTTTTATCTCCATCCCAAAAGGCCTGTTTTAGCCACATGACCTGCCTGACATATGACAGTGCACACTTTTTCACAATCTGAGTGTGTCACAAGTGGATCCATCTGCCCTTAAAAGGCCAGTCATCCTTTTACAAATAGTTTTGACACTTTCAATCTCAGTATATACCCATAGTCACTACATCTTGCGGCAAATTCACAGGTTTCAGTTAAAGCACGAAAGCTACATTGTCTGGAGCTCTGCAGAAGATATGCAAGACTATAAAGTAAGGGGTGCCCAGGTCAATGGAATACAGACAGGCATTTCCCTTGGTACAATTATATGTCTGTAACTTGCCAGGGACCCTTTATTCCATAAGTTATCCTTCCTTCCTTCCTATTGGTATTTACAGTGCAGTGTGGTCTGGGTGAAAGTAGTGTAAAAGCAGCCGTCATGGTCTCGTTCCTGTTTGCGTGGTTCCTTGATGTTGCCTCAGAACAGGCAAAAGAAGTAATTGTTCTTGATTTGCGTATTTCTCATGTGAAAGCTCAGAATGTGACACCTGCATGCACACACACACAAGCCTGACTCTGTTGCAAGTAAAAACATGAGGGGAGCAGATAAGGCCTGAACGAATGCCAACGTTTCTGTTTTCACAAAGCTCCCTGAAGAAACATGGAAGGAGTAAAGCTAGAGCACTGTCGGCCATGATCTGATTCAGCTTGCATCTTTTTTTAAATCCTTAAGAATCAGTATTGAGCAAAGATTGAGAGAAGTCTGTGTGTGTGTGTGTGTGTGTGTGTATGGAGGGGTAAGAGAGATGAGTTATACAAGAAACTTCAGTTTCTCCACCACAACACAGTTGCAGAAGGGCACCTCATGATAGCATGAACAGATGGCTGCTCTCCCATGGGAAACAAGCCAGCAAAAAGGTTGAAAGACTGAAGCAAGGCCATTGCCTCCCCCTCTCCTCTGCATGATTCCACCAAGCAGGGTGAGTGCGGGCACTGCAGGCAGCCATCTGCTCCATGAGAATGGATGGACCACACTGCGTGCGTACGTGCACACGCACACTCCACTGATGTGCAAGGAGCAGCATCTGAAAAGATTGTGCTTTACCTGAGGCAAAATCTCCTCTTTGGGTGGTCCAGCACTGTGCTGTTCCCTGCATCGGGCTACAGTAGAAATGCCATGCAAGCCGTTGAACCGATTCTGTAAATGACTTTCAGTGTTGCGATCAATAAGTAAAAACTCACACATTCCATGATACTGCTCGAGATACCTATCCAGGAAGTTACAGAAAAGCAAAGAAATGACTGTGCAGCCAGAACGTTGGAGGGGAAGTAGTTCTGGTGTAAAGTGTCTGATCCTCATGTCTATATAAGCCTTGTGGGTGGGATAGGATCAAGTGGAATAGAATCTGACGTCATGCTATTTGCTGCTGTTAGAAATGCCTTCCACTTCTGTATATATTTAATGTGTACTATGTGCTTAAGAGACATAGGGAGAGTTCTGCTGCTTTTGTGACAGCAGCTTTGTTTAAAGTCTCTTACATCTGATGTTGTTACAGGTAGCTTTCTTCAGCTAAATGTTTCTGTTCCAATTCAGACTTTTTAGGGCATGGGACATTTTAGAGCATTTTGCCTGTACTCATAATTCCCGTTGAAATCAACAGGAGTAATATACGTGACTAGAGCGCAACAGATGACCTATATATAGTATGCATACTAACGCCTCCTCACTTTTTTGTGCATATTAAGAACTGGGGGGTAATGAAATATATCATCAAACCTGCACGGCCATTCACAGATACCTCAAGCTTCATGAAACCGACAGACTTTGTAACTTTTCAGGTTGGCTTTTAAAGAAAAATGAATAATTTGAAATTGAAAGAGACCTATTTTGTTCTTGTTGACACTTTATGCACAGAGGGATTGCACCCCATAGCACTGTGTTGTGACTGAAGGTACAAAACTGAGAAAGAGGTGATAAAAAGGAAAAACCATACAGTAAAATGTACCCAGTTTTTCTGAGTCTCCAATATTGATTTGAAATAGCTAGATGCAGGGGGCTCACCACTAGTTGCAGAGAGAGAATTGCCTCCTAAGTGTTCCTGACCTCCTGGGTGATTAGCAGGGATTCAAGAAATCTGTTTGTCATGGAAAAATGCAGAAAAATGCAGAATTTGCATTTTTACAGAGAATCTTCTACATATTGTTAACAAATGAAAACACATAGAATAGAACCTTGTTTATCTGATCCTCCATTATCCAACGCTCTGTATTAGTCAAACCAGCAGTCACTCGGGGCTGATAGCGGCTGGGGCTTGGGCAATCAGCCCGGGGTGGCTGGGGCTCAGGGGTTCAGCCCTGAGAGGCTGGTGGTTCAATTAATATGGAGAACCGGAGAATAGACGCTCAGATAAATGGGGTTCTACTGTATATCAATAAAACACTATGTTCAACTGATACCTATATATATTGTGACTAGGGAAACTAAACTTCAGTGTTTCATTTTAATCGTGGAAAAACTCAGATTTTTATGGTTTTTTTAATCAGAGAATTGGGTGGGGGGGTGTTATAACAGAAAACTAGGATTCCTGGTGATTAGAATAGGACTAGAATAGGAGGAGTCTGCAGACAGCTAGTCCCCTATGGCTGTAGTTCCCTTTCCTTTCTCCTTAAGGGTCTAGAATTTTCTGGCAGTTGGGGAAGGAAGAAGTGATTGAAAAACATTGTTAATTTCTTCATCTAGACACTTATTTCTCTTCAGAGCCCTTGATGAGCAACTTTATATGCTAGCTCATGTTAACACACTTCCTCCATATGCATATACAACTTTAGAAACAGCTTCTTGCTCTCTGATTTTGAGTCAGTATCACATTCCCCCATAACTGGGTGGTACCTTTCCTGGGAGTCTTCTACTATGATGGTTCAAAATATGTGACTGAGAACAGTATTTGGGACTGCAATGGTAGAATTCGAGAAGTTGTTTGTGCTGTCGTTAGGCTGATAGAGATGGTATCATCTACTGTAAGTTCCTCATTTTGTTCCTGTGGTCTCTATAGCTTTGGGTGTTTATCTTTTCAAACCACGTTTGTTAGAGGAGGAAGGGACCAGCAATGATGATATTGTTAATCATTATTGCTGTTTTTCAGTTTGATGACAGCAGCATGATATAGTAGAGATACTGTTTGTAGATAGCAGCGAGATGACCAAAATTTACTTATTTCCGGAAAAGGCAGCAAAATGTCTGTAACAGCTTTGCCACTGTACATTGTATAATGCCCACCAGATTATAGTGTATTTCATTATCTCTGGTTATTTTAATGTTCCCACTCCAGATGAGTACCATGGCAGTTCAGGAGTGTGCTTTGGTTCGAACAGAGTGACAAGCATTCTTGGTTGAATTCTTGGCTGAGATTATTCCAGGGCTAGAGTCACTGCAGCAAGTTATGCATGATCATGTCTGTCATCCAAAGAAGACTGCATGATGCACAGCAAGAGTGTCGAGTATGCTACCTGCACACACACTGTTTAGTTTAGTAGGCAGCAACGCTAGATAGAAAAAAAAACATCATGCCCAGCATCAGAGACCATAATAATGGGCCAAATTAATGCCTGGTACAACTTGTTTGAAAATGGATTTACAGAAAGGATGAATTTAGTCCATTCTTGTTAAATGTTTTTTCACTTTTAACGTTTCATCTATTTAGTAACCTCTAAATCCCTCCACAACCTGACAATTAGCTAGCAAAAACCTGTGGGAGAGAGAGAACACACACTTACATGGTAAATTGTCTTAAAATGACAATTTTTTTAAACTAAGGAAGCATTAGGCAAGTGTTTCAGCTGGTCTGCACAGTGTTAGAATCCCTTAAATGTTTTTCTTTTTCCATCTGATCCCCTTGTTTGCTTCATAGTAAGTGACAAACTGTGATGTTTGCCAGCAGTGCCTGAAAATTGGGGAAGTCTGGCTCTCAAAAGAAGTGGCTTTGGAGCCTCAAGCCAAACTCCTGTAGGGCACAATCAGTCCAAATTGCCATACCTAAAGTGGTGGGTAACAAAATATCTGGGCTATCCTGAGAATAGTCAAATATCCCATATTTAGAAATAGCCAAAAGTTTACAAACTTGCTTGTTCCTACCTTTTCTTTTTTATGGAGAAAAACATCTGAGAAGTGTTTCCAGGTAAGCAATAACTGGCTTCCTGGAATGCACCCATGTGACATGATTTGATGGGGGTGTTTGACTTTTATTTGAAATTTTTTCTGCTGTTCAACCCAAAGTAAATAACTGTTGAATGGGGAGCTGCCCTCTCTCGTAGTTAAACACTTGTTTTCCCAGAGGGCCCCTTCAGTATTGCAAAATTCAAGGGCTGAGACAAAACTGCTTGGCTTTGGTGCCTCGAAAGGAATGCAAATGCCTACCAACAAAAACAGCGGGGTCGGTGCCATTTCTGGTAAGTGAAACTGAAATATAAATTGGTCATGATCAAATGAACTCCAACTTTGATTCTTGAACTATATACAAAGTTGTTTAAAAGACAGAAAGCGAGAGATTTGGCAGGCAAGAAGAAAAATGTTTATTTTCATTTGAAAAATGATGTACTACAACAATTCCCCTCCATTCCTGTTTGGCAGTGATAATAGAAACACGGAATGATTGGATTTATCAAACAAAACACTGCCAACTTGGAGCAGTGTCTTTTATATCTGCCTTCAATTGTGCCTCTTTCAGAGGAGACTTTTCTCTTTTAGTGTCATGTGTGGACTTTTTTATTAATTATTATTATTATTGAACAGGAGATTCTCGTTAAGTTGAAGATAAATAAATGGAAGTTGGTTTATTTTGGTCTTCAGTAATGCTGAATGTGAAGATATGATTAAGTGTCTTGTTTCCACATGTGCTGTGATGGGCAGACTTTGATTCCCATTTCCCCTTCCCTCTTCAACAGTGTCCACCCGTATAATGATAGAAACTTGTGGCTTAAATACTTCTGACACTGTTGTGTATCTATGCATTGTGGAAAGTGTACAAGTTCAGGCTGGCATATTTTAGATCTGTATTTGGATAGTTAGACTGAGATTGTTCCAGTCTGTAATCTGCATGTTCCTTGTGATGACTCTCCTTAGAAAAAGAAAGATTAATCTCATGGCTAAACTGTGGACTGGGACTCAGGAAACCTGTGTTCAGCTCCTGGCTGTGCCACAGACATATTGTATCACCCTGGGCAAGTGCATTAGGGCCAGATTTTTAAGTGCTTAGCACCCACCCTTAGCATCTGGGGCCAGATTTTCAGAACTCCTGAACACACTACAGTAATGCTTTTGGCTTGATTTTCCAATGGGTACAATAACATTTTCTGTCTTCTGCCCTTTGTCTGTGTGTCTATTTAGATTATTAAGTTTGTCTATTACCATGCGTACCTTTTACACCTAGCACAATGAGACCCTGATTTTGGTTGGGGCCTCTAATTACTGTCCAACTTAACAATTTAACAGGAAGAGGAAAACTACAAGTGGGAAATTTTAACAAAGAATTCAAAGATAATGAATAAGAAAAAAAATAATGCTCTGGGAATACCTTTTATAAGTAGAAATACATGGGTTCTGCGCTGCCATGGGAAAAAAGTTGTTTGGTTTTAAAAGCATTTGTTTGCTTTGAATTTTTTTCCGCACCTCTAAGTCACCAATTGTAATCTGTCCCTGGTTGGTAATAGGAAAAATATGTTGTTTTCCAAAAGGTGAATTCACGCCTTCTCCACACCTGCAGAGGAATGTCTTCATTAACTAGCGCTGGGCAAAATTTTTCAGCTAAAACTTTTTGGTGAAAAATGCAGAATCAGCAACACTGAAGCATTTAACAAATTTGTGTCTGTTTTGCTGAATTGTTCATTTAAAAAAAACAATTCCAAAAAGTCAAAACATTTTGTTTCAATCTTTCCTAAATTAATTGTTTTGATTTTTTTTTCTTTTGTGGGTTGAAACAACTTTTCATTTAGAAATGTCCCTGCAATTTTATTAAAAAGTTAAAAACCATTAAAAATGCTTAAAATGTAACCATTACATTGGACACACCATGTTTAGTTATTCCTTTTTAGTTAGCTGAAAAAGTTGTAAAAGTTTGGTTTCGGTTTGACCCCGACAAATTTTTTTTAATTGTCAGCAAACTGAAAAATCTGTTATTCGTTACTTTTAACAGCATAGATTTAGAGATTGATGTCCAAATTGCTGTCTCCCACCTAGGGACAGGAGAATGCCATAGAGAGAGGCTCTTCTTTATCCCATTACATTAAATGCAGTGGAGGCCCAATTCTACAGAGCTACCCCAGTGCAGCTTCCGTGGGGTTCTTGGAGGGACAACCAATGATATGTGCCTTTTCCCCATTAAGAGCTGTCTGAGCAGCTTTCCCACTGCTTGTGGAAGTGGACAGGACAATCCAACCTATGTTTGCTTCAGCAGACTATTTAAAACCAAGTAGAAGGAGCAACCTAGTTGAATAAATGCTTGATTGTGCCATATATTTTGGACACACTGCTCAACAGCAGATCACTTGCATGACAGGATTACTTCTGTAAGGTGCCAGATCTTGAACACATAAGTATGGATTGTGCAGATTTTAAAACTGCCTTGTGGATGCTTGAACTTTGGCACTTAGTTTTCTATAAATTTCGAAGAAATGGTGGGGAAAGGCCAAGGAAGAGAAGTAATCAGCTCGTTCCCCCCTTCTCCATCCCTCTCTGAATGTATGCACTGTGTTCTCCTTTGTATACTGCTTCTTAGTGTGCTTGCCACTTCTAGAGGTGGTGCTGGTGGGAATAGAGAATATCATCAGTCATGAGAGAATTTGAACAAGAGAAACAGGTCACAACACTTCTTAGATGAAATTACGTGACAATCCCAGAAACACTAGTACAAATAGGGTTAAAATTAGGTAAGGTTTAAACAGTTAGTTTAAAAAAATACTCCAGAAAATCAGAACACATCTGTCCCAAATATTGTCTTTCTCCCAGATAACTGAACCTTTAAGGATCAGCTTGGTTTGACTGAGTATCCCTATTCTGGAGCTAGTACTGCCCAGTCCCCATCACAAGCCAACTTTGCTCTTTATGTTTTCCATTGTGCTCATTTCCCCCTTCTCTGTTCATCGCCATAACTCCCAAAGATCCCTCCCAACTTTTTGATCCCACTATAGGGCTTTGACTAGCTTCTTTACTGACCCCCAAGCTGTGACTCCATATATATTGTTATGGTGGGAGTCCCCAGGTGGTGCTGTTAGACACAGAATTACACATTCTTTCCTCTTAGTGTGCAAGAAGATTTTGATGGTTGGCAGGACATGCTGAGGAATTAGTTTTTGGTTTCTTGTGCTTAACTGCAGGGGAGAGGGAGCTGTCGGAGTTGTAGGAGTTTGCTGACTGCCTTGGACAGTGATTAGTGTCCATTCTTGAAGCACAGCTTCTCCCTGGGATCTGGGCACTGATGCTGGCTGAGATTACTGGAAGACTAGATTGCCCTGCATGCATTTTGGCCATCTCATTTCCGGACTGTGAACGAAGCAGGCTCCACATCACTGATTTCTCCTCTCCTGGGAAACCAATCTAAAAAGCCCAGAACATCTGCTACTGCACAGCAGAGGGGCGATGCTGTTGTAAAAACAGGACAGTGGTGTCATTGGTGGGGTCAACAATATTTTCCAGGTTTGGGGTTCCCTTGCAAATGATGTGTAGTGCAGTGACAACACCTCTGAATGGCAAACCTCAGATCATGTGAGATTTATAACAGAGCAACCTGTCCACTTGATCCCATCAGAGAAACAATCAGATTTGCTGGGGAACATCAAAGTTACAGTAAAGAGTTTTTGGCAAGGGTAGGGAGCAGAGTCACAGATAGGGAGTAGTAGTCTGAAAGGAGGCCCAGTTGGAGTTTGAAGAGAGGAAAGAAAGACCTCCTGTCAGAGGCCACGGAAAGAGAGCTGGGGGTCAGAGTTGAAGAAATATGAAGAACACTTAAACATTCTTTTATTCACAAAAAGTACAAGACCTTACAAATAGATTTTTTTTTAAAAGGGAAAGTTACATAACATTTTGGGCCTACAAATATCCTGATAATGTCCTAGCTAATAAATAGAATTGTGAATCTGAGCTTCAGTTATTTTTCATCTTTAACAAAGTGAATCACACAAGGCACAGTTGCACCATTGAATGGAAACACATGAAACAGGCATTAAGAAATAGAAGGCTCTTCTTGAAAGGCTGTCTGTGGCAAGCTTCTACTCCTATCACCAATTCTCTTTAAAGAACTGTAGAGACTAATAGTATAATGATATTTCCCACTTCACTTGCATGAATTTACTAAGCCCTGTTAATAATAGAGTGGAATGTATTAATAACCCTCCTGAGTGCCACAACTCGGATTTCAGTGTCTCATTTTTTATGGCAGACTCATTACTAGATAATTAGTCCTGCCACGAGTGCAGGGAACTGGACTAGATGACCTCTTGAGGTCCATTCCAGTTCTATGATTTTATGATTACACTGAATAGTCTGTACAGAATACATCCTAGAGATATATGAATGCCTCATATTAACACTCCATGCCACAACCGTTTCTAGGATTAAGGATTATTTAAAGTAAGCACCTGTAGACCATCAGATTTTAAGGTCCTTATAGCTATCCACAGAGGAAAAAGTCCATATTAATACTATTAGCCCTATCCGCAGCCTTTGAGTTAATCAACTATGGGATTCTGTTTGTCAATGAGGCCTTGCTTTGGCAAGTGGAGTGGCACTAAATTGAGTCTATTCAATCGTCATGGGATAAATCCAAAAGAGTCATCATCGGCTCCTCCATCTTCACCCTCTCTCCAACAGCTCTCACTTGTGGAGTCCCAAATTAGGAGCTGATGTAAAGCTCTTTGAAGTCAATGGAAAGACTCCTGTTGATTTCAGTGGGCTTTGGACCAAGCCATTAATGAATATGCTAAGCCACCATGAGAGAGCATGAGATGGTATGGGCTTCAGTTCTAACAATTTGTTGATGATACCTAGCTCCTCATCTTATTTTCATCAAACACAGACAATGCAGACCCTTAGACATGCTTGTGCCCCCTACAAAGCAACCTGTTCAAGCTCGGTCTGGCTAAAACAGAGGTGATGCTGCCTTGTCACCTCCAGTGAGGAGAGGGAAGTACTTTGTAGACCTGGCAAGAACTCTGACATCCACTCTCATTGTAGGCATCTTCTCTGCGGTTTCCAAGGCAACATGCAGTCTTGGGGTTCTCCTGGATTATTTGCTGTTTCCAGACACCCAAATAGCAGCAATGGCTAGAAATATCTTTTGGTTGGTTAGGGACTGCACCCTTTCCTCTCAGACACTTACCCACTGTGATCCATGTGTTCCTGACCTTTATCCTATTGATAGAATAATGTAATGCATTTTTGCTGCAATGACTATGGAATCTTCAGATGGTCCAGCGCATAGCAGCCCACCTGTTAGGTACTGCAGACTAACGAGAGCACATCACACTGGTTCTTCATACTCTTTATTGGTTCTCCAGCCTATTCCAGATCATCTTCAAGGTCCTATTAATTGTGAAGGCTTGTCCCTCACTCTGGTACCCATCTTGAAATTTTTTTCCTAAAATGGGATGCTCCATGTGGAGGAACACAGAGTAAAACATTCAGGACCTTGCAGCTGAGTGTTCTTGGTGATAGAAACATGAGTCCCACACTAGTGGGACTTGTGCTCCTAAATCATTTTTGAAAATCTCACACAATGAGCATAACCCCCCAGATTAAATATTTAATCAGTTTAGTACCCTTCTGTATTCCACAAGATGTATTCAAGCAAATTGAGAGCATCTTCAAGGATTTTCTATACTATGGTAATGCCATCTTTAAATAAATTTCACACTCCACACTCAAAAGAAAGACTAAGCTTATGAAATTGCCCTTTTGTATACCAATTAGCCTTTATCATAAACAGTGTTTACAATGGTACTGTACATTTTTTGTAAAATGGATGACCAGCAGCATCATGTTGTCTGTGTGGGTTTAGTTCCTTCTGTTGCTTCACCATCATAACTATAACTAATATTGCAATCAGTCTAAATCTCTAATGAGAGAGGAGCCAAGCACCCAATCAAAGATGCAGATGCTGCTGTAGCGCCCATGAAAAAAAAATGCATTCCTAATCTTGGCATTAGGAATAAACAACAGCCAGTTTTGTGGGGTATTTCCAGAGATTGGCTTTGCTTTTGAAACAGACAAAAGAAAGAGGATGAAATGAATTCACGATTTCACAGTACATTTAATAGAAGGATGCTTTGCCTAGTGCATTGCCATTGCAGTTTTATTCCTGTGCCAGTACTTTTTACTGTTGTGTTGCTAGTTATTCAAACACAATTAGGTCAAGTTAAATCCATACTTGAATCACAAAGAAAAGTTTGCAGCAGAATTGGAATCATCATGACACAATAAATACTAGCAACTGGATAGGAAGTTGCATTAATTAATATAATTTAATCTTTGCTTGTTTTTGCTCACTGGGATAATGTCATGAGATCCAAATCTCATTTTCGTGTGAGTACTAGGTGGACAGCAGTCATCCAATATTACAACAGCATGTCTCAGTACTATATGAATAAGACCCTTCGTTTTCAGTTTAAACCGATTTTTACCGAAAAATTCCTGGGTTTTACAAAAAGTATTATTCATTTTTTTCTGATTTTCACCCTACTTTTGTATCATTGAAATATGTAAAAAATAGGGCTGTCAATTAATCGCAGTTAATTCAGATGATTAACTCGAAAATATTAATCGTGCTGTTAAACAATAATATAGCAATTTAAATTTATTAAATATGTTTGGATATTTTCCGACATTTTCAATATTGATTTCAATTACAACACAGAATACAAAGTGTACAGTGCTCACTTTATATTATTATTTTTGATTACAAATATTTGCACTGTAAAAATGATAAACAAAAGAAATAGTATTTTTCAATTCACCTCATACAAGTACTGTAGTGCAATCTCTTTATCGTGAAAGTGTAACTTACAAATGAAGATTTTTTTTTTTTGGTTACATAACTGCACTCAAAAACAAAACAGTGTAAAACTTTAGAGCCTACAAGTCCACTCAGTCCTACTCCTTATTCTGCCAATCGCTAAAACAAACAAGTTTGTTTACATCGACGGGAGATACATCGACGGGAGATACTGCTGCCTGCTTCTTATTTACAATGTCACCTGAAAGTGAGAACAGGTGTTCACATGGCCCTTTTGTAGGTATTTTGGAAGGTATGTACATGCCAGATATGCTAAACATTTGTATGCCCCTTCATGCTTTGGCCACCATTCCAGAGGACATGCTTCCATGCTGATGATGCTCGTTAAAAAAATAATGTGTCAATTAAATTTGTGACTGTACTCCTTGAAGGGAGAATGGTATGTCTCCTGTTCTGATTTACCCACATTCTGCATATATTTCATGTTATAGCAATCTTGGATGATGACCCAGCACATGTTGTTCATTTTAATAACACTTTCACAGCAGATCTGACAAAATGTAAAAAAGGTATTGATATGAGATTTCTAAAAATAGCTACAGCACTCGACTCAAGGTTTAAGAATCTGAAATGCCGTCCAGAATCTGAGAGGGACAAGGTGTGAAGCATGCTTTTAGAAGTCTTAAAAGAGCAACATTCTGATGCAGAAACTACAGAACCCGAACCACCAAAAAGAAAATCAACCTTCTGCTGGTGGCATCTGACTCAGATGATGAAAATGAAAATGCGTTCATCCGTACTGCTCTGGATCATTATTAAGCAGAACCCATCATCAGCATGGAAGCATGTCATCTGGAATGATAGTTGAAGTATGAAGGGACATATGAATCTTCAGCCCATCTGGCACATAAATATATTGCAACGCCAGCTACAACAGTGCCATGCGAACACCTGTTTTCACTTTCAGGTGACATTGTAAACAAGAAGCGGGCAGCATTATCTCCTGCAAATTGTAACCAACCTTGTTTGTCTGAGCGATTGGCTGACCAAGAAGTAGGACTGAGTGGACTTGTAGGCTCTAAAGTTTTCCATTGTTTTATTTTTAAATGCAGGGTTTTTTTGTACATAATTCTACATTTGTAAGTTCAACTTACATGATAAAGAGATTGCACTACAGTACTTGTATGAGGTGAATTGAAAAATACAATTTTTTTTACAGTGCAAGTATTTGTAATAAAAAATAAATAGAAAGCGAGCACTGTACACTTTGTATTCTGTGTTGTAATTGAAATTAATATATTTGAAAATGTAGTAAACATCCAAAAATATTTAAAATAAATGGTATTCTATTGTTGTTTAACAGCGCCATTAATCACGATTTTTTAAATCGCTTGACAGCCCTAATAAAAAATAATTTGTTTTATTAGGAAAATACGGTACATTGCATAAGATACACGATAATACATTAGTCATTAGTGTGTATATGCAACGCTGCCTGTTGAAGTAAGATGATGTATTAGTCTAGAAGATACATGCAATAAACAAGCATGCATGCAAGCTCTGAAGTGTGTGTGCATCTGAATGTACTGATGAATCTCACACCCACTGTGGACACATTTCAAGCTGTTAGCAGACAACGGTTAAACATTTTACACACTAAAATGGAAAGAAAACAAAATTCTGTATGAGAATATGTTTCAGAACACAGGAAAGTATTCAGAAGTTTAAAAAAAACAAAAACAGGAGGAAAGGATGAAGTTGAATGTATGTGCAGCAAATGGTGTGGCCCAATTACTAAATGTAAATATGTGTAGGCTAGTAGTTCTAAGTCTGCAACAGTAAACTGTTTGTTCAAATAAAAAGTTTTATTTGAGGATTAGAGAAATATTGTTTTCTTAAACTCAGAGGTGGCATTGGGTTTTGAGTTCTGGTTTAGTTCTGCAGCAGACCACATTGATGAACGGAATTCAAAGTATTAATCTACTGAATACTTTTCCCCCTGTCTTTCTATCCACCAAAATAAACACCAGTATTTACCCAGAAAAATTAAGAGTTTTTTGCACTGATTTTCACCTGGTTTTGTTGTTGTGTTAGTAAACACTGAAAAATTCCCAGGAAAAATTAAATAAAAACCGAAAACGAAGGGCCCTATATATGAACAACACAATGTAAGGAAGATTATAAAATAGCAGAAATCTTTGAGCAGTAACCATTTCAATAGTATTTTTAAAGTTTGGCAAAGCCACTTAAGATAAAAGATCAAAAGTTTATTAAAACAAGCCAATGTTGGTACCTGTTTTAATGGAATAGGTAGTAATTTCTAGGTCTTCAGGCCTGAAGCCCTAAAAGTGTGCCTCTGTCAGTCTTGGCTCTGGGAATTTAAAAAGTTACCATAGTAGGACAAACAAAGAGCTTATTTGCAATCGGAGTTAGACAAAATTGAACTTAAAATACTAAGCCACAAGCAAACGTACATCATTTTGTGAACCAATTCTTTCTTCGCTTGAGGAAGCACTAGAGACAGTAAGATCCAAATTCTACCCTTTTGAGTGTTTTCTCACTGACATGGGAAATGTGTGTTGATGGCTGTATGGCCATGGGTGGCCAGTGAACTGGCCAGTGGAGGAGGCTAGTCCCCGGCCCCTCCCCTTCTGCCCAAGGCCCTGCCCCTCCCCTGCAAGAGCCCAGAGCACCCCCACCATGGCCCCCCAGCCCCAGTGCTGGGCAACCAGGCACATGGCCCCAGTGTCTCCAGCCCCAGTGTGCCAGGTGGCGTGGCCACAGGTCCCCCGGCCTCAGTGCGCCAGGCGACTGGGCGGCATGGCCGCAGTGCTGGGCGGGCAGCGCAACCCAAGTGCCAGCTGCCCCAAGTCCCTGTGGCAGGCCACCCAGCCCCAGCTCCAGCCCCAGCCAGCCTGGGCCAGGGCTGAACGCTGGGAATATCCTCTCCAAAGTTTTGTAATAAAGGCTGAAGAACTTTAGAAACACAGGGAGAATATTTATTGTGTGACACCAGTCAGCTGACTGGTTAGGGTTACAGTTGATGTTACAATGAGTTGGGGTTACAGTGATACTAATAAGACCAGGGTTTTCATCAATAGATCCTAAAGCACTTTGCAAAAGAGGTCAGCATCATTATCTTAATTTACAGATGGAGAAACTGAGGCACAGAGAAGGGCAATTACTTGCTCAAGGTCACCTAGCAGGACAATGGGAGAAGCAAGAGTAAAACCCATAATGCCCGAATCTAGTGCTTTATCCCCTTGACCAGACTTCTTCGATAAAATGTTATACTAATTGTTTGGCAGGGATCAATATCCACTGACTTCAATGGCTATTGTTACAGCAAAACAAATAAATCAAATACATAAATACATTAAATAAAACCAGCCACAAAAAAAAAGCCCACAAACTAATACACCCAATTAATAAAACATAGGCTAAAGGTCTGACCCCTCCTGACATCCTGTCTCTTGTTAGATAGAGGTCAACCATTACTATTTCTGAATGTTCATGGCTTTCTGATCACATGGCAACACAGAACCATTCTTTCTCCAGTGACCAGTTAAGACAAAATGGTGGGCCTTCTGTGTGTTGCTCTGGGCACTTTTTCATATGGGTGTTACTTCTGTCAGCCCACAAGCACTGTCAACAGCATTCTGGATGTAGTTAAGAAAAAGAGAGCCAGTTCTCCTGGCCCCATCAAAGTAGGGCTATGTAGAAGAGATCTGAAGGCAGAATGCTGCTCTACCGGAATACAACATCCAATCCCAATGGAATCATATTCTACTGGAGCATTTTTTCTTATTGTCAGGATCCTACACCCCCATACCATCACTGTCTGTAAAAGAGACTAAAAGAAAAGAAAAATCAAGGATGACTCCAGTTAATGTACAATCCTTTACTGATCCATAAATACAACATCAAGTAAACAGATGTACATCATTTATTTTTACTATAGGGTTGAACTTAAAACTCTTATTGTCTTGTAAACAGCTGGTGGGTAGTTTAACATTATACATATTATGGAGACTGATGAAGTGGTGACAGGCTCTGAAGCAGAAAATGAATGCTCTCTAATGGTATGGCTATTTGGTAGTGATGCATAGACATTTGCACATTGTTTGTCATACGTTTTAGAGTAAAGGTTTGTGGGCTGCAGTGTGGTGAGATGCAGCTGTTACTAAAAGAGTAAAGACTTCAAGGAGCCAAGGGTGGTTCTTTGCAGACTGACTCCACCTAATTTGAGCTGATTCACTCCAGAGATGGAGGGGCGGAGGGGTCAGTGCTTGCTGGGGTTTGAGGGGGTCTTGACAGTAGCCATCGCTAGATAAAAATAAGCGTGATTAATGCTGAAGAATCTTGGACACACTCCCCCCCCCCCCCCCCGCCGAGTTGTATTGAAATCATGAGGGGGGTGGGGAGCAAGGTTTGAGTGGAGAAGCAGCCATAACTATTTGTGGGCTGTTTACTTTAGAAAAAAACTTCAAATACAGAAAAAATGATCGTTAAATGATCTAGGAATTGCAGCTCGCTCAGCTTCAGTTCAGATGAGTTTACACTGGGGGCGGGGAACGGGACCACAGTGGAAAAAACTAGCTTGTGGACTGAATTACCTTTTCAAACAACACATTTCCACTCCTCCCTGGTTCCAGGAGTTCAGATTTCATTGATTGTGCCCTCCGGCTCCTCCCTGGTGTTTACATTTTTACTGGCCCTTTTTTGGCTGAATCAAAGTCTCATGCTTCTCCAGCAAGACCAGCTACCTTCAGCAGCAGCTGTAGCAGCGGGAACAGTGAAGTCGCGTGTGTCCCTATGAGCTGTCGGCTTGCAGTGCCTCTTCCTTTCCTCTTATGTAGCATTTTGCTCGGGGAATATTAGCTGATTTTCATAAAGCCAGTGACTGACGACTGCAGAAATTTCCTGAAGTTGTCGAGTGAAAGGTAAGAGGTTTCCTTATGGTTGAGAGCTGGAAATACAACCCACCTGCCTTTCTGTTTGTATTCCGTGTATGGGAAGAGCTTGCAAAGAGTGGGGCTTTGTACTTAGAAGAGAAAGGAAAAGACAAGCGTGCACACACGCCAAAAAGGACGTTTAACCTTGCAAGGAATGCAGCTCTGGACTTGTCCAGGTTTGCCTGAGGGAAGAAATATTTATATGTAAGGTTGAAAAATAATCCTGATCTCTTACAATGCTTCCTGTTGTAAAGGGATCAGTAGTACACTGTGTATGGAGTTTGTATTTGTAACCTTTTTCCTTCTGGTCAGGTGGACTGAGTCAGAACTGTTGTTGCTGGGCCTGTGGTATGTGTGTTTACCTAGCTGGCTTGCATTTGTGTGTGTTTTCACAAGCGGTGAAGGACTGGAAAGGGGATAGCTGTGGGGACAAGTCAAAAGACTTTGAAATGCTTTTACTTACAAGCCTGCCTTCAGGTATTTGGATTTCAAGAAAGGAAGTGCTGGGAAATGAAGACTTTGGAGGGGAGCTGAATTCATATGTGTTAGTGTTTCAGCTTCTACTTTTTATGTGTGTTGCTCTTTGTATATTAGTTATAGGCATAAAAATACCTTCCAGTCTGAGGCTTTCAATTAGAAGGGAGTGTCTGATACCAGTCTATAGTTCAGGTTCAGTGTTGGAATTTTTGCCAGGTTTTAGCCTTGGCAGTTGAAGAAGAGGCAGACTAGCTCTTATGAGGGGAGGTCAGACTGAAAGAAAGTGGGCCCCTCTAGTTTGGGTAACTGAATTCCAGCACTGCTTAGATCGCCACTGTTTTGAACTCCCCTTGTTTTTTGACAGCAGTCTGTAAAATACTGAAGTAACAGTGCTGCTTCCCTGGAAAAAATGAGAGCATGGCTGAGCTTTGCACTGAAATGAGGTATTTCAGACAGACAGCTTTTGTGATGCCAGCTCTTACCAAGGTGCATTTAGCTTTGCTTTGGTAGTGTATCTGCCAGTTTCCCTTTGCCGAAAAGAAACTCTTTCTCTCTCTGTATATGTATTTATTTTTGTAACAGGAGCTGGGTATCATTTTTCTTTTATGGATCTAAAGAAGTGGGAAATTTTTAAAAAAATGTCAAGACTGAAATATTGCAAAGCCTTAAAGTCTTCATGCAGAGCTATTCCAAGAAAGCCTCTTAAGGAAAAAAAAAATCTAGTGGTTAAGTAGTATAGGGGCAGTATGCCAAAGCTTTGTTTTTTTTTTTTCAAGCTTATGGGATTGTAACAGTTCATCTCCTTATTTCTATTTTAGAAAAAATAGCCAAGATTTCTTTCATCCTAGTTCATATGTCAAAATTATCTGAATCCTGCACTTCCTGAGAGGCACTAAGTGTCCTCAACTCCCATCACAGTCAGGGTATGTAGAACCTACATGGATTCCCTGTGTGTACACTGTAGTTGTTTCATGCTTGGTCTTAATTGGGAAATATGTCGGTATAACTACATCGCTCATGGGTGTGGAAAAACCACACCCCTGAGTGACTTAGTTATACTGACCTAGCGCTGTCTACAAGGGGGTTTATGTCGACGTGAGCATCCACGTAGCTGCTGCCTCTCGCGGAAAAGCTCTCCTATCGGCGTAGGTAGTGTCTTCACTGCGTGCTACAGTGGCGCAGCTGCAGCGCTGTAAGGCTGTGTCTACACTGCCACTTTACAGCGCTGCAACTTTCTCGCTCAGGGGGGTGAAAAGACACTCCCCTGAGCTCCCAGCACTGGTAGCTACTCCCCTCATGGAGGTGGTGCCGCGACTACACAGCCATGATAAAGCGCTGTCACAGCAGTGCTTTAATGTTGCTAGTGAAGACATGCCCTAAGTGTAGACAAGCTCTGATCAGTTAAAAAGAAATAGCTTCAGAGGAACCTTTAGATTCCCAGGATTCACCAATATAATTCTACTGCCTCATTTTCCATGGACCAATACGTAATTTGGGTAAAACAAATTATTGACTGTTGTGTGTGCTCTGTAAATGCTGGCTGTTCCAATAGACTGTGCTACAGTACAGTTCATTCCTGAGTATCATTGGCACATTGTAGAATGGAAAGATGATTCTGCTCATTGTGGTGTGCAAAGTTCTTCTGAAACTCACTTTATAGGGATACTGCAAACAGAGATGGCTTTGGACATGGCCAAGTTTTGTGCCTTCTGTGGTGTTTAGATAGGAAAATATAGTTAATGGAACTAGAGCAAACCCAAGACCTTAATGCGGTTAGCCATAATGGGCCGTCTGGAGGAGATTTTCAACGGTAAGTGCCTAACTCTCATTCCCTTTCAATGGGAGTTGGGGACCTAACTGCCATTTGTGCCTATGACATCTCCCTCTGCGTGAATTATGAACATTAAAACTCTTAATATAAATGTCACCTAGAGCTACACAGGTTAATTTACAAGATTGTAACATCTAGGATGAACCTTTAAAACAAAAAAGGGAGAAAGTTTTTTTTAAAGAGGAAATGGTTTTAAGAGATTTTTAATTTTCACATCAATTAAGTGGATTAAATTGCAATCCGTTTCCTTCCTATTATTCATTGACTTTCAACAAGTACTTCTAGTGAGAATTTTTATATATGCAAGAAAATGGCACATCTCTGGATAATTGTGAGAATTCAAAAATTATAACTAGAGCTAACTATTGAAATTGAAAAATAGATAACAAATACATCCACTGTTATTTTTCCCCAGCTAAAAAGGAGATGCAATTATAATCTTCAGTGATGAGTGCGCACATTATTTCTGAACTACATTATATAATGTCAGGTTTCAGAGTAGCAGCCGTGTTAGTCTGTATCCGCAAAAAAGAAAAGGAGTACTTGTGGCACCTTACGGACTAACAAATTTATTTGAGCATAAGCTTTTGAGAGCTACAGCTCAGTTCATCATGCATCCGATGAGGTGAGCTGTAGCTCATGAAAGCTTACGCTCAAATAAATTTGTTAGTCTCTAAGGTGCCACAGATACTCCTTTTCTTTTATTATATAATGTGTCTACCATAACATGAAATGTGTGCCAGAGCTGCAAAGTTTGGATCTGCATCCAACCTTTTCTACAGTTATGGGATATGGCTAGGATCTGGATTTTGGTTCAGGCCCGTCTCTAATCATCTCTCACTTATCTATACAGTGACACCTTTCTTAAGTGATCACAGAATCATAGAAGATTAGAGTTGGAAGAGACCTCAGGAGGTCATCTAGTCCAACCCCCTGCTCAAAGCAGGACCAACCCTAACTAAATCATCCCAGCCAGGGCTTTGTCAAGCCAGGCCTTAAAAATCTGTGTGGATGGAGATTCCGCCACCTCCCAAGGTCACCTAAGGGACCAGCAACAGTCAGCTGCCTAGTAGAAAGAGGTAGTTTAGCTGTACATGGAATGAAAGTGCTCAAATTTATCTGTTGATCGCAGGTGTTTCTATATGGAGTTTATCACTGTGATATCTTTAAACCACATACAGTACTGATGCTTTGAAGTGATCACTTTAAAAAGAGCTTGACCATGGCATTTTGGAGCTGGTCCATAATTAAAATGTGAAAGTGGGACAAAAGAAGGTCCCTAGGTGGGAGATCCAGTTCCCATATTTCAGTGATTACTTTTTCTTCAGACATGCTAATACCTGTTTTATATGGCTAAGCAGTGATTTAAATGACCAGTACAGGTTTGGGAGTTGTGTTTAGCTGTCCACTCAGGCAAATTAAACCCTATACACTTTCTTACTCAGAAAAATTTAAATGAACAGGTACAGAGTACATGTACAGTGTATTAAAATGTTTGAGGTGCTTATCTTCTCTAATTTTTTCTTTGTAGAATTCTTCTTAACAAGTGAATTAGCTAGGTGCAATGCAGACCAGTCATGCTGCTGCTGAATAAGATAGTGTTCACAGTGTCTGCAGCTGTTCGGGGATTCTAGCCTGCTTACTCTCCTGGTGCTGGCAGTTTTGGGGTTGTGAAACAGTAAATGCCAGGAAACCCAGTTGCCTGTTCTACAATGGTAGGACAAGGCACAAAGATACCAATGTTGAAACATCATCCTGTCTGTCATGATGTGAACCCTGACAGAGGTCTGAGGTTGAATAGCAGCATATGATAGCTGTTCCCTCTGCAAGAGAGACTAAATATCTTGCAACACTCAGCTTCTCATACTGTGTGACTGTACTGTGTAAAGGAAGGAATTGTAAGTTATTGTATTGAAGTTCTGCTTAGAAAGTTGGCTATAAAGAAATTTTTGTTGTTGTCTCTCACTGATTGCAGATTAGATTTGCTCACTTTACAGGTAAAAATATAACTGCCAGGACTGGAATCAGTCTGAGATCTGAAGGTCATATGGTTCTTTCCTGTTAGTGGATTATTACCAGCAATAAAAATTTTGCCCGCCAATTTCTTTTCTCTCCTACCTTATACCTGTGCAACCACCAAGAGCAGAATTTACCCCTGCATTTAGAAATTGGCACCAGATCCAAAACCCATTGAATTAAAATTAGAGTTTTTTCTGTTGATGCTCAAGCTAGAATACATTAGCTCATCCTCTCTCCCTGTGTTAGCTCTAACCTAGCAGGTTTCACTCTGTATAGATACATACAGATTGGAGCTTGATGATCCAAAGCCCACTGAAAGACTCCCATAGTTTCCAACGGGCCCCCTCCTTTGAGTAAAAAGGTTCCATTCTTCAACAGGGTGATTTGTCTGAGTAGAACTGTACTTTAAAATTGAAAAGTTCTAAGTACAAAAGGGAGAAAAAGTTTTCATTCATCTACATGACAGCCAGAGGAGGGATTTTTCTTGCAGAATTTATTCTTCGTCTGATATACTTGTCTAAAACATTCCTGGAGCTACACCCTTCCCTGGTGCTTATTAGTTAATGTTGGCCATTCAAAGAAACCTGAAACTTGTCCAGCTTCTTAGTCCTCACTTCAGGCTGAAGGTCTGATGAGAACCAAGATTTGAATAGCCATTAATTAAGTGTCTTAGCCAAGAAATAGGATCTTTTCAGAGTTTGAAACCACTCATTTCACTTATATGCTCATAACAAAAGGATGTTTAAACTTACTTAAATGAGTGGGAACGCTCGTTACCCCCAAGTAGTTTAAGCTGCAACTCTATAATTTTGCATAACCCAATATGAATAGAAACATTGTAATTCTTTTAATTAAGTGAAAAATTATTTTTTTTTGTAAAACAGTCCTGAGAAGTATTGGAAAACCAAACAGTACTGTTCTTTTACTGCCTGCACCAAAGCACTATGAAGAAAGCGAAACTGAGCAATGTAGTTTCAGTGCCTAAAGTGCAACACATAAACAAAGAGCACAAGTAGTGAAAAATAAATTCGATTTAAAGTCCTTTTCATTTTAATAATCTAAGGTGCTAATTAGTAACAGAAATAAGAATATATTGAAGAACAATATTGTACCCCAACTAAAAATTGAGTTTGATTTAGTCATCTTTGGGGTTTGTTTTCCTGATGTATTTGGCTATGTAAAAATATATCCAGTTTTCTAGTAATAGGACCAAATAGAATTTTTCCTATTTCAAATGACCCCCCCCCATTTTTTTGCCTTTGGTTTATGAGATTTGAAAATATCAGAATGCAGGACCAAATGATTGTGTCTATTTTCTTTTCACTACTGAACCTGCGGTGTAAGTGGTTAGGACAAAATCCTCTTGCTACTCATTACTCATATAAGTTCTTTGGCGCAGGGACTCTCTCATATTACATGTTTGTACAGTGCCTAGCACAATGAGGACCCCAACAGATTGTGGTCACACAGCATTATTATAAATGATTAATAATAATGCAAGCAATGTTGGCCATGGGAAAGCCAGTCTCACATAGGTACAGAATGTCTCAGGAAGAAACAGGGTGAATATTCTCTGCGGAGCACAAAGGTGGTAGCCTTGCTCCCAAACCAGCAGTCCATGACCTGTTGGCAGATTAGCAAGCACATTTGCTTCAACCATCGCCTAGCACTCCACTGACAATGAGTAACGTGCTATGCTGGTGAGGCGAAAGGAAAGGTTACCTGCATTATTTATCCTTCTAGAACAACCACTCACACTGGGCAGGATTTTGTCCTTAACATCTTATAAGAAGCACCATATATGTGTGCTGGAATGTTTCATCTGGGGGTGTGTATTGTGCCTTACTTGCGTGTTTGAAGGATTTACACTACTTTACCTAATAGGGTATTACGTTCAGTTTTGGAAAATAGAGAAAAGTAAGTCAGGAGGAGTTCTTTTTTGTCAGTACAAGAATATTAGTTTTACACCTTTCTCCCCAGGAGTTCTTCCTTAGCCACTGAGTCTGTATAGGTCGTGGGGTTGAGATATCCGACCATACTAATCAAAGCAGTATTTTAAGTTTGCCTGGGTTTTTTTTATACTGGAAACTAGCCACAAGGAAATTATTGCTGGTCAGAAAATAATTATTGCATGGTTGTGTTTTAAAAAACAAAACACTTTTATTTCTTTTAGCAACAAAACATTAAATTGAAGTGTGGTTACAGTAGTAAAGAATTCCATATGACAATCTCTCCACCCTTTGATCAACAGGCACCGATAGCAATTTAGGATGCTATCAGCAATGAGGACTGCTGAGAGAGCATGGCATCCAAGAGGTTGAGAAACCATCAATCAGTGATTTTTCCTATAATGAAGCTCTCTAAGCCATATGTATTGTACTTGAGTATCTGTATAGAGTACAGTGAGAGGCACAAGGTGGGTGAGGTATGGGACCAATAAATACCTGAATAAGAGCTCTGCATAGCTCAAAAGCTTGTCTCTTTCACTAACAGAAGATAGTCAAATAAAATATATTATTTCACACCCCCATCCCCCTTTCTGTCTCATATCCTGGGATCAACATGGCTACAACAACACTGCAAACTACAGCACAGTGACACATTCATATATGTACCTATCAGTGATGCATTCACCCTGGTGAATAGAAGCCCTTTTCTTTAACAGATTTGTGCAATTTGCAGTGTAAACTTCAGCAGAGTTGTAACAATCAGCACACAGAGAAATGCCTTGGGGAAAGAAATTGTTTGTTCTAGCCTGATGGATTTATGCTTTTTGTCGTTCTTTCAGAACCTTAATTTTTGACATTCTGTGCAGTGCTTTTCTTAACTAGAAACATACTCGTAAAGTCTGGTCTCTAACAAAAAAATTTAGAAAGTTGTCCTTTAATTATTGACTAAAACCTATTAGACCTCTCATATAACATTCAGTATGCTGGGCACTAACTGAAGAAAATTTGGCAATGTGCCATACAAATAATGTGTTTTCCAACCAAATCATTTTCCCTACCGTTATAAACTGATGAATTAATTATCATCATGGGTATAGTTTATGAATAAGGCCCTTTCTGAAATCACAAAATAGTCAGAAAGACTAACCAGTAATTTCAGAAAATTTCATGACCAATGTGCAATTTTAAGCATGCCAGGAAAAGAGTGTACTTGTTACACTCACAGATGAGATGCACTCTATCAGATCTGTCAGCAGATCTTGCAATGCCAGGTAAACAGACTACATTGTCCATTGCCTTAAAGAAAGATTTTTCTGGACCTAAATTTTAATGCAGTAGTTTCTTCATGATCAAACTTGTCTCAAATGTTGGTGACAAATGATTCTTCAGGAATTCCTGCCTAATATAAATTTTCTTGTAAATGAGCCATGAATCCTGCAAAAACGAAACCACATATTTTGCTTTCCTGGCTGTGCATACAACAGAAAATTGCACTTTCAAATGGAGAGTTTTGTGAGAGCCCTCTTTGAAGCAAGAGGAGGATTCACTTTCAGTTTGTAAATTAGGTAATAGCTAAGGAACTTACTCTGCTTATGGTTGCACAAACCCCTTTGAAATCAGTGAGAGCTGCATAAACAAACCCAACAGAATTACTCCGTAAACTGTCAGAATATGTACCCACTTAAACATGGTAAGCGCTTCATTATTCTCCTTGGCCAAAAATGTCTAGAAGGCTATCAAAAGCTTCCTTTAGTGAACTCTGACAATCAGGGATGGGAGGAGTGATCTTGATAAAATAAGATTGAGCCTAACAAAACTTTTTTGAAGCTTTAAAATGTTTAAGAGGAAGATGTTCTGCTCTCTGCATCTTGGTTTTGTATATTACCAGACGTGCTAGAGCTGAAATAACACGAAGGAGTTCTGACAATATTATTTCCAACCCAAACTGATTAGGAAGTTCTCAGTGGTAAAAACCACTTCTGACAAATTCTCTCTAGAGATCAAAGAGTCACTGTTGAGATGCTGACAGTCTGTTTGTCATGGCATTTTCAGTCACCTAGGTTGCTTGTGTTTTAAAACTATTTCGTTCTTTAGTGGGATTAATGGAGTAATACAGCATGATGCATGTGTAGTGAACATAAGGTTGTGTAAAATATTCCTGTTTGCAGAATAGTATGCTGTGTGTTGTATTTGACAAATTATATGAGATGAAAACTTTATTTTAAGGAATATGCACCAGGGGGCAGTGCTGAGGTTGAGACGAAAGCTTATGCTCAAATAAATTGGTTAGTCTCTAAGGTGCCACAAGTACTCCTTTACTTTTTGCGAATACAGACTAACACAGCTGTTACTCTGAAACCTAATACTAACTTTGGAATTCATCTGAGTTCTATTGTATAACTTTTTAAAACAAGTGTATATAAAAATAAACGATCATAGAGAAAATAGTGAAAATAGTTTCTGTCATAGTGAGGTACAATGACATCAGTGCCAAGAACAATAGCTATATCAGAATCATATATACTGTATGCGTTTGAATAATGGCCATGTCTAGAAGTCTGCAAAGCCCATTACACAGTATTTTCTTGCTTTCCATGTAGTAACATGTCCACAGATGTGAGATCAGCCTCCTAGTCCAATTATGCTCAGTTATTTCATACAGTGAGGATAATTCAGATATTTTGAATGCTGTGACCTTGGGATGCTCTCATTTAGGAATAACCTTTATTAATGACTATCAAAGCGTAGTCTGACTTTGGAAACTCCTTTAGAATATGTTGGATTGTGAATGGAATGTGTTTGATATGACATTAGATCTCCTTGTCTTGATTTTGTAGTTGTTAGTTTGGCATCCCTTGCATTCTGCATTCTCAATATGAGATTTCGTGGATGTAGGATGCTCTCAGTTTGAGTGAGCTTAGTTTACATCCTAAAAAAATGAATAGTAGAAAGGTATTTATAACATTAAAGCTACAGAGCCAATATTCTTCAAAATTAAGAGTATTTTACAAATCTTAATGAACACTCTAAAAACAAGCCAAGTTCAGCACTACAGCTTTAGTCATTTCTGAATTAACCAAGTCAAAAAGTTTTTGAGAGAGCATGTGGGAAGAGTGGTTTTGTTTAATGTTCAAGTAACTCAAATGAATTGACCAAGTTTGCTGAAACCTTCCAAACAAACAAACAAAAGGTTTTGTGTTGGGTATGGCCAAATATAGACAATTTGAACACAAAAGGGATTTGGAAATTTGAAATGAAACTTGAGTTGTTGAGCAGGCTAAACGTAGCTCATGAAAGCTTATGCTCAAATAAATTGGTTAGCCTCTAAGGTGCCACAAGTCCTCCTTTTCTTTTTGCGAATACAGACTAACACGGCTGCTACTCTGAAACCTGTGTTCTCTCTGATCACAGTCCAACGAAGCATGCACGTAATCTTAAGTATCAGAGTAACAGCCGTGTTAATCTGTATTCGCAAAAAGAAAAGGAGTACTTGTGGCACCTTAGAGACTAACCAATAGCTCACGAAAGCTTATGCTCAAATAAATTCGTTAGTCTCTAAGGTGCCACAAATCTTAAGTATGTGTGCAGTCATATTGATGGGTCCCTTTGAGCTGTTTATATTATGTAGATACTGTGTAGGTAGAGTAAGTTTTTAGGTATTTGGAGTCATAGTGTGACACCTGGCTCAGAAATTAGCAGACACTCCTGTAAAACCTGATTCACACAGACTCTCATTTACAATGCTGCAACTTCAGTGACATTACAAGGGTTGCACTGGTGTAATCAGGAACAGAATTTGGTCCGTTTCTACACGAGTAAATTGAGTGGATACATTCCCCTTCCCCCACCACCCCAGTTATTGTTGCATGTTATAAAATTTCTCAGTTACATACAATTTCTGCATGTCTGACTAGATATGAACTTCTTAATTAAAGTTTTTGGCAGATCAGAGACAAAATCAAGGATGCTCATATGCCGTGACAAATGTTATACAAGTGTAATAGGTCTTTTTTTCTGTCTTTCTGAGTTGGGGTTTAGCCTGATTCTCTCTATCCCTGTGTTTCATGCTCTGACTTGTGAGAACTAGTTGCCTTGACATTATTAAAAAGAAAATACCCACTAAAGAAGTCATGTATATACAATATGTATCCTACAAAGCTAGTTAGATATTGTGCTCATACCTCTGTCAAGAGATACTGTATATTTCTGATACACTGCACACAGACTCCTGCTCTGATTAAGTGCCTGTCATTTCTGTGGGCTACCAAAAAGTTGATCAGTGGTAATATGTTTAACATATTTAGTAGGAGCTGGCAGACTGGCAATTGCAAAACGTATGCTAAGAGCACTAATTGAAAGTTCCAGTAGCCCTTGTTCAGTCTTAGTGGAATGGATACTAGTCATGTCTCTCAAATTCCAGGTAAGTAATAATGTGGGTCTTCAAACCAGTGTAAACAGTGGTCTTGTTATTGCACTGCCATGATTTCACTTCTTGGAAAGTATAAAAGTAGAGAATTGTATTTTGCCACAAGGTCATATACATAACTCTTTTTTCTCCTCCTGCTTCATACAGTGCTATGTTTTTATCAAGGGCCTTCCTATATATAAATGTGTTCCATAAGGCAAGAGAGTGCTGTTGGTTGATGTTTGGTTTTTAAAACCAGCATGTGTTTACAAAGAAAATTAATGAGTGTGCTGTCAGCAGTACCGCTGCAGTGTAATGTAATGTAATGCTGTTCAGCGTTTTTATCTAATACTCTGTCCTTTTCTTTCCCTGACCCTGTTGCTTCTCCTTTCACAGTGCTCCACACCCAGGGTCCTATTGATGGCAGTCTTTATGCTAAAGTGAGAAAGAAGAGCTCTTCAGATACTAGCATCCCCAGTGGAGCCCAGGGGGTTCCTGTGACCAGCAGCCCTGATCACAGTGACCATACTCTATCTGTCAGCAGTGATTCAGGACACTCAACAACTTCTATAAGGACAGACAAGACCGAGGAGCATCAAGCACCGGGAATCAAACGGGGCTTGAGCCCACAAGAGAAGGCAGAGCTGGACCAGCTACTTAGTGGCTTCGGCCTAGAAAACTCAGTCAGTCCCCTCAAGGATATGACTGATGCCCAAAGCAAGTACAGTGGGACTCGCCACATAGTGCCAGCTCAGGTTCATGTGAACGGAGACACCAAACTGAAGGATAGGGAGACAGATATTCTGGATGATGAGATGCCCAGCCATGACCTTCACAGTGTGGACAGCATCGGGACACTGTCCTCCTCTGAAGGGCAGCACTCAGCCCACCTTGGAAACTTCAACTGCCACAAGAGCAGTCAGAATTCGCTGCTCTCAGATGGCTTTGGAAGCAACACTGGAGAGGACCACCACAGTGCTCTAGCCCCAGACTTGGGAATAGGTGTAGACCCCCTCTATGAGAGATCATTTGGAAGTGGTGAGCCTAAGCAATCCCAGCAGCTGCAAAGGAATCCTCCTGTTTCCGCTCAGCCTCAGGCTTATGGCCCTAGTAACTACTCTACCCAGACCTGGGTGCGCCAACAGCAGATGGTCACTGCTCACCAATACACCTACTCCCCCGAGAGTGAAGTAAGACTTGGCATTTCTAGCACTGTAGAGAATTCAGGCAATATGCAGAGCCAACCCAGAATCCCTGACACACCCACCCGGGGATCCAGCAGCAGAGACGCTGTGCAGCGGGGGATAGGGACCGTGCCAAGTTCCAGTGAAGTAGCAGAACATCCAGGGCCTGAGGCTTTTAGATCCAGATTAGTAGCTGAGAAAGACCCACATGGCCTGTCTCTAGGAGTGACTGTGGAGGGCCTGCCATCCTCTCCTACTCTGGATATCGATCAGTCAATTGAGCAGCTGAATCGGCTGATCTTGGAACTGGACCCTACATTTGAACCGATCCCCACTCGCATTAACACAGTCTCCAGGGACTCGAGTCAAGTGAATGGCTTCACCAGCCCTGATGGGGATGTGGGAGGGCCCAGCGTGAGCCCTGGGTTCCGTGAGAAAGGAGAGGTCACAAACAGGAATCTCTCCCGGCATGGTAAGTTATTTTAATAATACATGAATGTAATGCTTTTCCCAGCATTTTTTCTTTTGATATCGCACAGCAGGAACGGAGGTCATTGCTTATTACTTTCAGATGATTGACAGTGTGAGAGGGATTATCTCTGGTACCCTCTTTTCATAGTGATCTGTGGAATGATGGGATGAAACTGAATAATCATTCATCATTTTTTTTAAATGGTTCCCCTCCCCCCAGTCATTAAGTGCCTCAGGATGCTGCTCTTCTGAGTTGTTGTTGTTGTTGTTTTTTAAATGTAATACTCCTGAACAAAACCTAATTGTTCAGTAAAGTTCCGTGGAAGAGCCGCAAGCATGATTGTTGTTGTTCCTCTTCTAAGGGGGAGAATTAAAAAAATGAAAAATCCTATTAATTACAAGGTGAGGCAGTTTTGTGGAGTCATCAGCAGTAACACCAAAGTTAAGATTACATTATAATTTCCACATAAAATGAGATGGAAATCCCTCTGTATTTCTGAATTAATTTCATTTCCAAATTTGGCACAATAACACTTCATGGCACAACTGAACTTCCTATGAATATTTTCATTAAAATAACCTACTAACTTTTGCAGATAAAATATTTTAAAATGCTCCCTTTTTGAAATTTTGCTGTTTTTTTTCCTTTGGGTTTCCAGTAGTTTAACAACCCCACGCATTACCTCTGGTTTTCACCTTAACCTGACCACAAACACCAATTCCTGAAAGAACAAACTACAACCCCTTTCCTCATGATATCACTTGAATAACAGTACTAGAATAAACAACTTTGCAAAATGATAAACACTGTCACAGCCTATTTCTATTTAATAACCAACTAATTCCTTCTGTTAACACAATACTTAAATATGTAAACATCAATTAAAAATCTACACCATACACACTAATTAATCGTCTACTTTAGTTTAAGCCCAGTCTGGTATTCCGAACAATTAGAAAAATGACCATGGAACTCCACATAGTTGCAGTTCAGGGTTACATGTTTTGTGTGGGCGTGGAGGGCAGAGGTATTTGTTTCGTATGGGGAGGATGTTGATGAGGTAACGTGGAGGAGATGAAGTCACGGTTGCACGTTACAAGGGCTGGCTGAAGACTAGGGATTTCTTGGCTTTTTTAAGGTTGTGCTGGTGGAAAATTTACTTGAGCAACTTGAGCTGGATTTCAACACATAATTTTGGGGAATATCTTAGACTGAAATGCATTTGTCTGTAATTGACTTGAATCTTTAAATGCTTAGTTCGGTGGCATAAATTAAAAGTGAGTTTTGCGCACTAGAAACTACTCTGTTCTTTGACGTTCGGTGGAGCCAGTGAAGGGGAAAAGAGAGTAGCATAAAATAAGCCACCCATTCTTATCCTTAGGTGAAACATTTGTGCCTAGAAGAATTGTTTGTTTTTTGCCCATGACTTCTAGTACTGTCAAAAAGGAAAAAGGAGTCATCATCGCTGCGTCACATTTATGAAGCCAGAAAAGTGTTTTGCCCACTCCAGGTTGTACTTGGGGGAAGTGAAGTCTTTGGTGGGACATGTTCTGAAAGTTCATGCAATGAAGGAAGATGAAAAGTTTAAGGGTGAATATGTGACACAGTGGTTACTATATGTTTATAGAAATCACACTGGGCGGTAGTTACAAAGAGAGAATATGGCTAGTGGAATGAGCACAGTGATAGGAGTCAGAAAACTCATAATCATGGCTTTACCTCACTAACATGCATGCGAGTCATTTTTCTCTGCCTCATCTAAATGAAGAATGCATTTTTTAAGCTACCTCACCATGTATTGTACATCCTCATTGGATGTTTGTATTATACTGTGCTGTGAACATATAGTTATATGTACTGCGGCTGTAATCCACTTCCCAAGCACGCCAATGAAAAGGCTCTCCTATGATGATTTAAATGAGCATTTAATCAGTTTGTATAAGAGTGTTCTAGTAAGCACAATTTATAAACTGAAAGAATCCCATTTAAAGTTGTGCATAAGTGCTAATTGTTATTACAATTCAGCTGTTCTTGGCATTCATCTGTTTCCTTCTGTAACCTCAACCTATACCCCAAAAGAAATAATATGTGTTCATGTGATTTGACACATTTAAGAGTATCCGCTAGCATTTTGTTCACAGTTCTGTTATGTGTTCAACACCTTCACAGACTGTAAACAGAATAGTCAAATACTGAATAGCTTTGGTGTATCTGTTTTGTTGTTTGTTTCAGGGAGGGAGCATGGTGTGAAATTTTTTTTCTAATTGCACAGGATCAGCTACACCAACCTTTCACAATTCCTGACTTTCTAATTCTCTTTGAAAGAAGAAAAGGAGTACTTGTGGCACCTTAGAGACTAACCAATTTATTTGAGCATAAGCTTTCATGAGCTACAGCTCACTTCATCGGATTCATACTGTGGAAAGTATAGAAGATCTTTTTATACACCCAAAGCATGAAAAAATGGGTGTTTACCACGACAAAAGGTTTTCTCTCCCCCCACCCCACTCTCCTGCTGGTAATAGCTTATCTAAAATGATCACTCTCCTTACAATCTGTATGATAATCAAGGTGGGCCATTTTCAGCACAAATCCAGGGTTTAACAAGAACGTCTGGGGGGGGGGTAGGAAAGAACAAGGGGAAATAGGTTACCTTGCATAATGACTTAGCCACTCCCAGTCTCTATTCAAGCCTAAGTTAATTGTATCCAATTTGCAAATGAATTCCAATTCAACAGTCTCTCACTGGAGTCTGGTTTTGAAGTTTTTTTGTTGTAATATAAGCAGCATGAATAATTTGGGTGCGTGTCTATGCCTGACCTCTCCTTGAATAGACACTTGGTTTTTCTCCCTCTTCCCCCATATATATCTGTTGTAAATGTAGGTACGTGTACAATACAAACAAAAGAATACATTATCGGAATGCAAACAAAAGTCCTGCCAAACACAACTCCTGCAAATAACCATCTCAGCCAAAGCCTGAGTAAATACTCCTTGCAGCATGTCCTGAATGTCAGTGAATGCTGTTTTTTGGAACAAGAATTGCATTGCCCCCAGTCCTCAGGTTAGGGAGCCTCACCTTAGCATCCCAGCTGATCGCAACTGTTCTGTAGAGCTAGGGTTGCCAACTTTCCAATTTCAGAAAACCGAACATCCTTTCCTCACCCCCTACCTTGCCCCTTCTCCGAGGCCCAGTCCCCACTCACTCCATCCCCCTCCCTCCATTGCTCGCTCTCCCCCATCCTTGCTCACTCGCTCATTTTCACCAGGCTGGGTAGGGTGTTGGGGTGCGGGCTCTGGAAGGGAGTTTGGGTGCAGGAGGAGGCTCAGGGATGGGGCAGGGAGTTGCGGTGCAGGAGGGGGTGTGGGGTGCAGGGTCCGGGAGAGAGTTTGGGTGCAGAAGGGAGCTCAGGGCTGGGGCCGGGGGGTTGGGGTGCAGGAGGGGATGGGAGTTTGGGTGCAGAAGGGAGCTCAGGGCTGGGCTGTAGGGAGAGCACCGCTCACTATACTTCAGCAGAACAAGCTGCATGGGCCCCAAGTTTCTGATTGTTTCTGATTCCCACTAGCCTAGGCTCATGCGGGTGGAGGGGAATGAAGATCAGTGATTTCTCCATGCTCACAGTACACTGATGCAGGCCTGTTCCTTCCTTGCTGTCATCTTGTCTGAGTCCAGGTTCAGTACTGCTGTTGTATCCTGCCCCCTTCCAGGCTCCAATATTTCCCTCCAAATTCCTAGCAGACAAATCTGGAGAGACAGGAGGAGAGGAAATAGATGTGATTGATTTGGGATGGAGAGAATTGACAAGTCAGGACTGAATGGTGACTGAGTGAGGTTGACTGGAAGTCTGGAAGGATGACTCACTGAGAATATGCAGTGACTCAGCAGGTGCAGGGGTGAGTCCGTAGAGTTGGGCTATGTGTGACTGAGTTGGCGGGGGTTGAAGAGTAAGTGAGTGGTGGGTCTGGCATGTGTATGAGAAGCAGGTGCGAAGCGTGCATGAAAAAGAGAATGCGTGTGTCGAAGAGCAAGTGAAGATGAATGTGATCTTGGATGGGGGGGCTGACCTGCACACACACACACTTCTCTAAATTCACTTTCACACACTCATGGACTGACACACACTCACTCTCTCACTTATTTGTCCTGGAGTACTTTGTCTCTCATACATGTACCCCTGGACACATGTACTCTCTTTTGCGCACATACAAACTGCTTTACAGAAATTTAACTTCTTTGTTCACTAGCTATATTCAGCCAAATTAAAAGCAAACTCTTGTTCACCTCTTACTTGACTCACTCCATATCTCTTGTAAGATGTTATGGTTTCTTCTACTTCAATGATTTAAGAACTAATTGACAAAACAGACAGAGCATATGTCTCTGAGCTGCAGTCAGCTTCCAGGGAAAAGAATGCAATAGCTGGGTTTGATCACCATGTTTGAGAGAGATTTCTGTGCCTGTCACCATGTGTAGGCAGGTATGAAGAAAAAACAAGTATATTGCACTCCCTTTTAAGGGTGGATGTTACAGAGCAGCTGTCAATGTAGTTGTAACAGTTTCCCCCATATATGGGTTATTGCTTTCTCTGAGCACGCTTCATAGAGTCAGCCTTTACTGATCAGTGTGGGCCTGCCCTGTGTAACGAGTGGAGGAGTATGACTTCTTGCTCTCCCAGGGAACTTTTGCTTAGTTTGGTTCTGCAAAGGCAGAATCCCTAGAAGAAGCCTAAAGAAGCCCTAGAGAGGTGAGGCAGCTAATTGAATAGAAAATTTAAGTTTAAACTAAAGAAAACAATGGGTGGCGACAGCAGAGAAAAGCATGGTGTACTATTGAATTGTCAGAACAGATCCTCCCCTCAAAAACAAAAACCTAGATGCAAACTGAATAATAATAAAGAGCTAATCATCTGGTTACCTGTGTCTGGAACATCTTCAGAGGCCTTTGGATAATGGAAAAACATAGCTTTGAAGGTAATCCAAATCCTCGTGTCATAAATCCTGTTACAGTGTATTTATTACAGTAGAGAGAGAGAAATCCTTTCACATATCTGTATTTTTTTTAAATAACTTCTTGAGCTATTCCAAATGTTCCCTTCTACTCTGACATGTGTAATGGAAAAGCAGCTTGGCCCATCTGAAAGGCTTTGCAAAGTGACAGGAGAATGTGGCATGTCCAAATATGATGTCAACGGATTTCTGTATGGGTGTGGATATTACCATACAAGCACTGAGATACTGTACATCCCATAGACTAATGTTGGTGCCTGATTCTGACCTAATTTACAATGGTTGAACTCCATTGACTTCAACTGAGTTACTATATATTTACATTTGGTGTAAGATCAGAATTAGTATGTTACTATGCAAATATTGGTTATTAATTTACTCCTTAAAGATCAACACAACTAAATAAGACCGCACATTAACTCTCGTAAGGTAAAGAGATTTTAGAGATTGCAGTAGTTATAATTAAAAAAAATAATCAGCATGTATCAATCGTTAACACAGTGCTATCTGTGTTAGCCCATTAATTTTCTTTTCTAGATACAGGAAAGTAGAATCCACTTGTACTACTTAATATACTATCATAATTGTGGTGTCTCTCATATAACTGTGTGCTAACTGATCATAAACGTTGACTTAAATGGCAACCACTGTACAGTCTGTTATAGGTGGATAAGCATTCCTCTGATTAAATTTGTTAGTAACACAGAAATTCCAGGATTGTATATGTGTTTACTAGCCACTGTGACACATCCAGCGTATGGAGAAAATTGGTCCTGGTACATTTCACATTAGTGAATTACTGGGAGTCAAATCCTTGTCTACAGAGTCTTGGCATAGAATAAGAAAGAATAGTTTGACTTGCAAATCATTATGAACTGTGCTAAAGGTATTTTTATAAGTGCAAACAGAAAAAAAATTTCTGGCTATGGTATAAACCAGGGGTGGGCAAACTTTTTGTCCCAAGGGCCACATCTGGGTAGGGAAATTGTATGGTGGGCAATGAATGCTGGTGAAATTGGGGGTTGGGTTGTAGGAGGGTGGGAGAGCTCTGGCTGGGGGTGCGGGCTCTGGGATGGGGCCAGAAATGAGGAGTTCAGGGTGCGGGAGGGAGCTCCGGGCTGGGGCAGAGGGTTGGGGTGCAGTGGTGGGGAGGTCCAGCTGGGCATGTGAGCTCTGGGGTGGGGCTGGGGATGAGGGGTTGGGAGTGCAGGAGGTTGCTCTGGGCTGGGACCGAGGGGTTTGGAGGGCGGGAGGGTGATCAAGGCTGGGGCGGGGGTTGGGGCACGGGAGGAGGTCAGGGGTGCAGGTTCTGGCTGGTGCTTACCTCAAGAAGCTCCCGGAGGAAGCAGCATGTGCCCCCCCCCGTCCGGCTCCTATGCGGAAGCAGAGCCAGGCGCCTTTGCACACTGCCCAGTCTGCAGGCACCATCCCTGCAGCTCCCATTGGCCACAGTTCCTGGCCAATGGGTGCAGCGCTTGGGGCGGGGGCAGCATGTGGAACCCCTTGGCTGCCCCTACGCATTGGAGCTGGAGGGGGGACATGCCACTGTTTCTGGGAGCTGTGTGGAGCGGGGCAAGCCCTTGACCCTGCTCCCAGGCTGGAGTGCCAGAGCAGGACAAGCACTGGCCCTGCTCCTCGGCAGGAACTCGAGGGCCAAATTAAAACATCTGAAGGGCCAGATGCAGCCCCTGGGCCATAGTTTGCCCACCCCTGGTGTAAACTGTTATGTTTTAGAAAGATTAACACACCTATATACATATTTCACAGATACAGTGCAATGTGCTCTTCTACAGTCAGTCCTGATTAATCCATGCTTGAGATGATATTTCTCTCTGACTGTAAATCTGGAGATTTTTGTGTTCAAGCAATGAATATGTTAATGGCTTGATCCTTTCAATCTTACTTGAAACAAAGAGGTCTGTTCTCAGTATGCATGAGTAACTCTCATTTATATTAATGATGAGTTACTGTGATTGCACAGATAGAGGAGGGAATAGACTCCTAATGTCTAAAGACGATAGTGAAGTCTTTAGACTTTGGGAGTCTATTCCAGGTTAATAATGGACTATTATCGTTTGGCACAACCGGGGTGCACAGGGCCATCCACTGTAGAAAGAGCACTGTGGAAGAAGGTTGATGTGGAGGCAGTTACTGTGACCTCTCCTTCTCCGGGTGTGTGGAGCAGCAGCTGCCTGGCAGCATAGCTCTTGTGCCGACAGCGGTAAATCTACCCCTACAGCAGACAAAACTCAAAATTAGATCTTGAAACTGGTGGTCAGCGGGGCTGCCGCTTCCTGCAGCTTCTATTGGCTGGGAACAGCGAACCGTGGCTACTGGGAGCTGCAGGCAGCCATGCAAATGTAAACAAACTGTCCGGTCACCCGCCAGTGGATTACCTTGATGGGCCACAGGTTACCCACCATTGATGTACTAGAGGAGAAAGACAAGTTTTCCCGCTTTGTCAACTCCCAATCGATTTCTCAACTTTGAGTTAGTCCAAATGAAGAAAATATTCTTTCTGTGCATGCAGAAGAGGCTATTGCTGTGAAAAGCTGGCTTAGCACTTCAACAGGTTCTGGTTCCAGGTGTTCAGCTAGTGACTTCCACCAGTTCAGTGGTGTGACTTTCTTTAAAATATCATCATCAAACTTGTACTGCTTGAATGGTTCACCCTCAGCCCTGAAATCTTTTATGGTTGGCATTATTGATGTGTAATTATTAGATGCCCATGTCATAGCAGCATCTTCTTCTTCAGTAGTTAGGCATCTACTTTCGCTTGAAAATATTGGCAAGAAAATTAGGTGGAATAAGGACTTGATCCATCCACTTCTTTATGCCTACAATTTAACTTGGTTGTTCAGTATTTTTTTCTTCTGTGGCTTTTCAAGTTCTTTCCAAATTTCAACAGCAGCAGTAATACAGCAGCAATCCTTTTGGAGGGTGTCCAAGGTGACGGAAATAGGTTTCAGTATAATCAGTAGATATTCGGCATTTCTCTTTAGTCCCATGTTGACTACTTTGGCTGTGATCGTTCCATCTATGTCGTCACTATTTTCTTCACAAGTTGTCCTCAGAATAGGCCTGTTCTCGACAGATAGCTTAAAACAGTCAACCACTGAATTCCATTGTACAGCTTGGGGGAGAAATCCTCTTGCTCTCTTTCGTGAATCTGAAGCAAAGTGGTTGTTACTCTGAAGTATTTTGCACTATCAACAACATTTTCCTTTATTCCTGCAGTTGTACTTAAGTTTGGCTCAAAGTTACATCAGATGAGCACTGTACACATATACAGTTCAAGTTCCCTTCATTATCATAATCTTCTCACTTTTGCTACATTTGCAGGATTATCTCTAACAAAGCTACACACTTGACACTTGAATTTTTTTTCACAGGTTGTTATAACCTTTACTGCTACTACTTTTAAATATTCTGCTGTCTGGGCATTTCTTCATGTATCAGTTGTTACTGTAAGTTAGACAACCCCATCTTCTGTTGTCACACAAGTACACATCACTGAATCATTGTGTACATTGCTCCAGCTATCAAGACTCAGATTAACTAATTTCCTGTTAATGTTTTTTGCATGCTGTTCCATTTCCTTCTCATAAAATATATCTAGCAACCTTCTGGCAATGTCTGCTCTGCCTGCTGGAGCATAGCCTGGTCATAATGAATGAACCATTGCCATCAAATGTTCGTTCTGAACAAGACAAAGGGGAAAATTTGTTGCATAAATGAACCAAAATTTCTTTTAATCGACGGAGTTTTGATGGAATTTGCTGATCCTGGTTACGAACTCATCCGTGGTTTTACTGAATCATGAAGAAAGTCTTTTTTTTTTTTAAAAAGGTAGTTTCTTGTCTATTGTATATTTAGTTGCCGCACTACTGTGGTACCAGCAGCTGACAGATGTAGATGCTGAGATGATGGATGTCATAACTCCTTATGGCTACGCTGGGCTCTGAAACAAAATGGACAGAAAAAAATCACTCTCTCACTGAATATTATTTGTTGCACTGCTTTAGAAAAGTGAGATTGTAAGTGAAAGGTTCCTCTTACTGTATCTGTTTGTACCACAGTTTAAGGGACATAATTTATTCCAAACCCAGCTTTATGGGGAAAATAATTAAATAAATCAAAGGGGTTATCGATCTAAATATGCTTAAACCATTATTTCTGGCAACATACCAAACAGCGTGAGAGTGAAAATGGTGTTTTTAAAATGTTAAAATTCATAAATACCTAATCAAACTTTACTTTTGAACATGAAATCTTCACCTCGGATGTTTGATTATCCTGAGCAATAAAAAATCACTTCAGAAGTCCAGCAGTACCCATAAAAATTTAATTGTTAAATGCTGCCACAACAAACTAACATGCCCATTATATTTTGAAATTCAGAAGTAATCCACACAAAACACAAATGTATGACAATAATCTAAGTGATCATGTACTTGTTTAGTCACGCATAGTAGGCAGTCCATAAGAATGGTAGAAAAATAAGTTTACTAACTGATCCACACATGTCCACATCATCTTCACAGTCATTGCCTTCTGAGGACCATTTTTCATACTGTTGGTTTATTCTGACACCCAGGCCTTGCAATCTCTTTTGTTGCGCTGTTTACATTTTTCACATGTACCTCTCTTACCCTGGGGCACAGGAATTTCTTGAAAATATTCCCCAATAGAGTCTTTTTTATGACTTGCAGTCATGGCAGGTGGTTTTTCCATTTCCCAGTTGTTGAAATCAACGCTAGAGGCAGCATGCAGTCTGAAGAATGTTGTCCCTTCTTCGCACAGCGTCCTGCATGATACCACAGAGTCAAAAAACCTTGCAACACCCAGCCATAGAGTCTGAACACACTGGCGCAATGAGTAACAAAGCCATTCCTTCAAACTTGCCCCAGGAAAACCTGGAGTTCAGGAGTCAAAAAGGGTCAATGAGAGATTTCACTTCCTTTTGGTTCAATTATTATTTTAATAAGTTGGGGGAGTTGGGGAGAATTAACCAAAGACATAGTCAAATATTCATCCATCTCCTGTGAGCCCAGATAAGCCTGGCAGAGAGCAGAGAAACAGAGAATTCCAGTTAAACAATGTATTTACCTGTTAGTAAAAGCCCTTCATTAGACTGACCCCCACCCCAAAGTCTGGTAGTGGCCCTAGCATATCTTAGATTGTTCTGTGGGCCTAAGTTATGGCATCCTTTCTGGACAGCCATATAGCCTGGAATTTCTGTAGTACTACATGGTGTAGCCGTGCCCCCAACATGCTCTTTCTGCCCACATAATCTCTCTGTGCCAGGGCTTGTGAGGGGGTCTCAGAAGGCAGCCACATGGCTGTCTTCCATGCTTCCTGTGTAGAGAGGCTCCTTGGCTCTTTATGCTGTTTTGTCCCTTTTACTCGGCATATAGGTGCTGGAATGGGGGTGAGGATGTCATCCAAAATGTGTGAGTGTGTGTTTGAACTTCAGAGCACGTGGTAAACTGATATTTATCTACCTTAGATTTTTGATATACTACCTCACATGAGAAGTTCTGTTACTTGATTGTAGTCAAACAGATGTCAAGATAAATTTTCATTTGTGTTTCACTATTGCCAAAAAATTTTTTTAGCTGTTAGACATTACCATTGTCTGTTGTGAAAGGACAGTGTTAAAATTATTTAAAATTTCCAAAGAGACTTATTTTTGGAATACTGCTTGAGAAATAAAAGTAATGTACTGAATGAACCCATTGTTGAAACAGTGGGCAAGGCTTCCTGAGCTCCATCAGAAAGAAGTCATCCGTTTTAATTTTTACTAATCCTAGTTTACTATATTTAAATCCCAAAATCCGTCTGCCACCCTGACATTTTAATAATACCGCCCATCACACATTTGTCCAATATGCAAGCAGCACATTATTTTTGTGTGCTGAATGAGTATCTTGTCCAAAGAAGTAATCCGTTACATCCCATTTGTGCCTGGGACCATGGACTTCATATATTTATTCTTTTGATTTAGAATAAACCAACACCACATGCACATAAGCTCTGTTCACCTTGCCGTTTACTTTAAAATTACACAAAAGTACCTTTCTATGAAGTGCTAATACCCCCACATATTGGCCTATAGCACAATCCAGCCAAGTATGTTTCGAACGTTGTACTTCGACGTAATAACCATTGTGATTTTCTCATTAAGGATTGAAACTGATGTAAAGCTGCCTTCTGTTTAGAATTACTTTTGGGAATAAATGCATTAGTTCTTACAGTTTGGAAGTGAAAGCTTTACCTGCATGGTTCCACTGTAAGTTCTTACTGCTCTTATAAGCCTTCTAATGTTGTTTAGCTTTGTAAAAACTGATTTGCTGTTGGCTAAAGGCCAGGTCTGAAAATTGAACTGCTTTCATCTCTGCATTTCAAACAGTAGGTATAACTTTGTGTTCAGAAAAAGCAGAACATCCAGTAAATACAGTATGTTGCACATATCTCAGCTTAAACACCTTGCTTTTTCTAGCAGCTGATCATTATAAGATCAATCACGTGGACACTAAAATGAATTGTAGGACTAAGTGATTACATGTTAGAAAATAAAAAGAAAAGGAGTACTTGTGGCACCTTAGAGACTAACCAATTTATTTGAGCATCAGCTTTCGTGAGCTACAGCTCACTTCGTCGGATGCATACTGTGGAAAGTGTAGAAGATCTTTTTATACACACAAAGCATGAAAAAATACTCCCCCCACCCCACTCTCCTGCTGGTAATAGCTTATCTAAAGTGATCACTCTCCTTACAATGTGCATGATAATCAAGTTGGGCCATTTCCAGCACAAATCCAGGTCCCCCCCCCACACCCCACACACACACGCACACAGACACAAACCCACTCTCCTGTTGGTAATAGCTTATCTAAAGTGACCACTCTCCTTACAATGTGTATGATAATCAAGGTGGGCCATTTCCAGCACAAATCCAGGGTTTAACAAGAACGTCTTGTGGGGGGGGGGCAGGAAAAAACAAGGGGAAATAGGTTACCTTGCATAATGACTTAGCCACTCCCAGTCTCTATTTAGGCCTAAGTTAATTGTATCCAATTTGCAAATGAATTCCTATTCAACAGTCTCTCGCTGGAGTCTGGATTTGAAGTTTTTTTGTTGTAATATCGCAACTTTCATGTCTGTAATCGCGTGACCAGAAGAAATTGAAGTGTTCTCCAACTGGTTTATGAATGTTATAATTCTTGACATCTGATTTGTGTCCATTTATTCTTTTACGTAGAGACTGTCCAGTTTGACCAATGTACATGGCAGAGGGGCATTGCTGGCACATGATGGCATATATCACATTGGTGGATGTGCAGGTGAACGAGCCTCTGGTAGTGTGGCTGATGTTATTAGGCCAATAATAATAATAATAAACGATGGTCACATAAACATCACCCTATACCGGAAACCTACTGACCTCTATTCCTACCTACATGCCTCCAGCTTTCACCCTGACCACACCACACGATCCATTGTCTACAGCCAAGCTCTGCGATACAACCGCATTTGCTCCAACCCCTCAGACAGAGACAAACACCTACAAGATCTCTATCAAGCATTCTTACAACTACAGTACCCACCTGCAGAAGTGAAGAAACAGATTGATAGAGCCAGAAGAGTTCCCAGAAGTCACCTACTACAGGACAGGCCTAACAAAGAAAATAACAGAACGCCACTAGCTGTCACCTTCAGCCCCCAACTAAAACCCCTCCAACGCATTATTAAGGACCTACAACCTACCCTGAAGGATGACCCAACATCCTCTCAAATCTTGGGAGACAGGCCAGTCCTTGCCTACAGACAGCCCCCCAACCTGAAGCAAATACTCATCAGCAACCACATACCACACAACAGAACCACTAACCCAGGAACCTATCCTTGCAACAAAGCCCGTTGCCAACTGTGCCCACATATCTATTCAGGGGACACCATCACAGGGCCTAATAACATCAGCCACACTATCAGAGGCTCGTTCACCTGCACATCCACCAATGTGATTTATGCCATCATGTGCCAGCAATGCCCCTCTGCCATGTACATTGGTCAAACTGGACAGTCTCTACGTAAAAGAATAAATGGACACAAATCAGATGTCAAGAATTATAACATTCATAAACCAGTCGGAGAACACTTCAATTTCTTCTGGTCATGCGATTACAGACCTGAAAGTTGTGATATTACAACAAAAAAACTTCAAATCCAGACTCCAGCGAGAGACTGTTGAATTGGAATTCATTTGCAAATTGGATACAATTAACTTAGGCTTGAATAGAGACTGGGAGTGGCTATTTCCCCTTGTTTTTTCCTACCCCCGCTTCCCCCCTCAGATGTTCTTGTTAAACCCTGGATTTGTGCTGGAAATGGCCCAACTTGATTATCATGTACATTGTAAGGAGAGTGATCACTTTAGATAAGCTATTACCAGCAGGAGAGTGGGGTGGGGGGAGGTATTTTTTCATGCTTTGTGTGTATAAAAAGATCTTCTACACTTTCCACAATATGCATCCGATGAAGTGAGCTGTAGCTCACGAAAGCTTATGCTCAAATAAATTGGTTAGTCTCTAAGGTGCCACAAGTACTCCTTTTCTTTTTGCGAATACAGATTAACACAGCTGTTACTCTGAAACATGTTAGAAAATGCAGTTTAAAACTCCAAATTTTGGCTATGGAAGCAGAACAAAGTCTGTTTAACCAATTTAATTTCTTTTTCGTACATCTGATACAGCCGCCTTATTTTGTTCCTGTGTAATGAGAATCCAGTATTTCAAATTAAAAAGTAGAAGGAAAGCTTTGAAGAACTGCTTTGTATTCAAAATTCTTTTTGTGTTCAACATTATTCCTGTAGTTATCTGCAGATACAAAAAGAAAAGCCAGGTTGGGAGTCCTCTAAATGTCAGGTTTACAGTACACGTGTCAGTCTGGACTCTTTCTAATGTGTAATGCACATTGCATAGTTTTGTCCAGACTTTTCATGAACACAGATTCTGGAATCTCTTGATATTTAGTCTACAGGTCAAGATTTCTTTCTTCTGTATCACAAGTTTGGTGTGTTCTATCTCTGTCTTGCTATATATGGGTAGGTGTGGATGTGATTGGTGATTTCATGGGGTATAGCAGCCTCTTTTGTGAAAAAAATGGTTTTCTCTTAATTTAAACTATATCAAATATACCCAGTTTCATAGGCACTTCATGAATAGGTGTACTAAGATATTAAAATATGGAAGAAAATATGTACAAATTCAAAATGTGTGTGGGAATACTGGATTGTCCTTTAAAGGAGGCTGTTTTATGCTAGCACGATAGAAGGGAAAGATTTCATATGGAAATCTTCTCAGTTTAGAGAGTGCTAGTTATGATTTAATAAGTAGAGTAGAGGACTGGGAGCCAGGGCTCCTGGCTTCTATTTCTGGCTCTGCCATTGACTTGTCAGTGTGACACCTTGACAAGTGTTTAACCTATCCATGCCACAGTTTGCCCATCTATGTAATGAGAATAATAAAAAGTGATGTGGTATATACCTCACATTCTGTTGTAAGAATTCAGATCCTCAGATGAAAGATATAGGCAAATAAATACTAAGCCAAATGCTTGGGACCAAATGCTGATACTCTTATCCATGTTACTGATTTTTCCCTGAAAGATCCTCAGGGATTTGAAAAACCAGTGTTTAGATTCTACCAATTTTTATTCACCCAAATTTTGCCTTTTAGGACCCAGGAATTTTTTCCAGGGGAAGTAGATGAGGCTGTGCTGGAGGACCAGGGTCAGCAGGCCAGTAGCAGTAGCTAGGGTCCTCACCTGGGTTTTAGGACAACACCCAGCACAAGCACCCCCCCTGCCTGAGAAGGGATTTGGACATGGATGTGCCACCTCTCAAATGAGTGCCCTAAACCCTGGGCTGTGGGATATGCTGCTGTGGGGTTCCTTCAATCTCCCCTGTTGAAACTGTTGCACGTGGATAAATGATTTTTTAAAAAATGGAGCCGGGGAGTTGATGCTAGTGTGAGAGTGTTCCAGTGAGAGTTTAATGGACGCGTGGTGATTGTTAATGTTGTGGTGGAAATCTATCAGGGAGATTAACTCATCTGTCCAGAAGATGAAAATATCATTGATGTAGCTCAGTATATAATTGGCTTCATAGTGCATTTGTCCAGAAATTCTTCTTCAAGGTGGCCAATTGAAGAGGTTGTCATATTGGGGAGCCCTCCTAGTACTCAGGGCTGTTCCCATGGTTTGGACAAAGTGTTTGTTGTTGAATGTAAAATTGTTATTGGGGAGAATGGAATGAATGAGTTGGCAATGTGTTTGGGGTTGATATATGAGGGCTGTCCATTGTCTTGTAAATATTTGAGATAGGCAGCAATACCATAATTGTGAGGGATGTTGGTATATGGGGAAGTGAAATCCATGGTGGGAAGGATGGTGTTCTGAGGGAGGTTATTAATGTGGAGTTTGCTGACAAAGTCGGTTGTGTCCTGGAGGAAGCTGGCCCTTTGTGCGTTAGTGGTTTGAGGATGGTTTTTATGAATCCCGATATTCCTTCAGTAAGAGTGTTGTGACCAGATATGATGGGTCTGCCTAGGTTCCCTTATTTTTGTATTTTAGGAAGCATGTCGAACGTCCCTGGGGTGGGTTCTTGGGGAATGAGTTTATAGAGTTTCTCTTGGAGTTGTAGTGATAATGAGAGTGGCCCATTTCAAACAGTTGGCAAGAAGGTGTGAGTAACAGTAGGGGGAAATGAGTATGGGGGAAATCTAGGTTTAGGTTTTGTCAACTGTTTGAAATGGGCCACTCTCATTACCACTACAAAAGTTATTTTTCCTCCCTTGGTATCCTACTGTTTATTGAATTGTCTCGTTAGACTGACCTCACACTTGGTAAGGCAACTCCCATCTTTTCATGGATTTATACCTGCTCCTGTATTTTCCACTCCGTGCATCTGATGAAGTGGATTCTAGCACACAAAAGCTTATGCCCAAATAAACGTGTTAGTCTCTAAGGTGCCACAAGAACTCCTCGTTTTTGCTGATACAGGCTAACATGGCTACCACTCTGAAACCTATTTCCTTTCAGGGAGTGGAAGGTTAGATTACTAAAGATAATAACTTTACAAAAAATTGACTAAACTTCTGAAATGTAAGGCTCAGACCATAGTATTTTCATGTCCCTGGCTATGTTTCCATAGCTTGAGGCTCAATGCTTTTAATATTGTCAAAACATGGTATTTGTCATTTAGCAACATAAGATTTAAATATCTTCAGAGAATAAGATGACATTATTCATCTGTGCAGTTATTTCACTGGGAACTGCATTTAGGTGGATTAGACAAAGAAATATAAATAGGAACTTGTAGAGCAGAACATGTTCTTAATAATATTTGGATTTCTTAATTAAATGAACCTTCATATGCAAACACCACCAAGTTCCCTATATTGTATTACAATTCATGCTGTATGTCAGATCTGTTCCACAGTATCATCACATACCTATAAAAGCATTTGAACCAAAAATTGCCATGTACAATAGTTATGGAAGAGGAAGTACTGGAAGTAAGTCTCCATTGGAAATGTAAGTGCTTTAGTATTGGAAGTAAGTCTCCATTTACACCATTCAGGAATTTCATTTAGGCAGTGAGTTACAGTGTCAGGAGAGAGGGTCTCTCATGTCTGTGCAAAAAGCACTTATGTTGATTTTTTTCTTGGCCTTGTCAATTCTAGCTTACGCCTGTAATTTTTTATAATCAACAATATTTTATTGTGTCAAGAAAGACTTAATGCACTCCAGCTGTGCAAAACACAGGCTGAAAGGTGCTAATGAAGAAACCACTCTAAACACACATTTGTTCAATACATAAACCATATATGCTGAATAATATGACTTAGGAGCACTTAAAAATGATGGCAGTTTTTAAAACTTTAAACCAAATACAGCTTTGTTTCCCTGAGATGACTGTAAATTTAAAGAGAGTTGACAACTTTAATGGCTAAGTATAAATCAACAAAATTCATCTGTACTATAAAAAACTTGATTGGTGATTGTTTATTTGTGACTGGATTAAAAAAACAAGATTATAAGGGAGTTTGCTACATTATTTCTCCATGTTTAATTTGACCTATAGCTTCATTCCACAGTGGTGACCACTAAAATATTCTATAATTTAGTAGAAAGATTCGGAACCCCCTTCTTCCTGCTCAGAAACCTTGCTAAAAATTTATCAGTAGGGAAAAAGAAAACATGCTCAGTTTAACCTCCCTATTGTAATTTACTTTGTAAAAATAAACTATAAAAACAGTTTTACGGTTGAACTTGGAAGTGAAGTTGGTGGTATTTCTATATTTACATATATATTTTATAAGCAATAACTTAATTTAGATGTATGCCCTCAACTGGAAAACTACAGTGTGTGTGTGTGTCACTGTCTGTCTGTGTTTGTGCATGCGTATGTGTACACAAGTGGGAAGGGAAACCCTGCCATCTTATTAAAGGTGCTGAATTGGAATACAGCGCAACGGGGTCCTATTCCATGAGGCCTACAGATGAGCAAATTCTATGTAACGGCTAAATTGTCATTTATTTGTAGTGGCAACCTAGGGAAAGTGAAAGTTAAGAGATTTTCAACCAAGAAATGCTGTTATGCCATTGATTCCCGTGTGAGTGGTTTGGTTCCCAACATACTGAAAACAGTTGTTCAAAGTGTCCTTTGTCAGGTGTAATTAGCTTTCCTTTGATAAATTGCTCTTGTAAAAAGATTTTTAGAAAGGGAAAAGTGATACTTAGTAATGTAAATTAAACCAAGACTGTTTAGTGTCCTGGAGAGAAATTATCCCCCTGTGGAGGTGGGTGGCACAAGGCCTATGTGCCACTCACATCCCATTTAAATCCTCAAAATAGGGCTTAAAGGGGGTACAGGCCCCTCTGCGGAGATGAATTTCACCCCAAATGAATAAAAATGTGTTTTTTCACCCAACTTTGTTCTTTTTAATGATTTGTTCCAAAAATCCAATTTCAGAACAATGAAGATGAATGTATGCAGTTGCACAAAGCCCACTGAAGTTAAGGATCCCTCTTAACTTTGCTGGGCTTTGCGTGAGGCTGTTGGTTAACTGTTTTCACAAACAGGAGAAGGCTTTTAAAAGTTTGTGATATCTGGCAGAACTATATTTTCCTTACCTTGATGCTCTGTGCCGCTGACCTGTACCACTGCCAGCTACAGTAGTCACTATTAAAAAGTCATCCACAGTTATTTCCTGTTGTAACTATAAGGACAATTTGGGCCTGATGATTATCTTTCCCTACCTCCCAATGGAAAACCTAAGGGAGAAAAAAATCATTGAAAGGGTCTACCTGAAGAGCGTCCTCCTGAACTGGTCCATCTAAAGGTGACAGTATTATCTTCCTTGCACCCCTATACAGAACTGTCTCTGGGGCTAGCCCACAGACCCTATGGATCAAGGGGAAACAACCAGACACTCTCTTATCTCAGTTGTCATTGTGGTAACTGATAGTAAATGTTGACTTCTTAATGGTGGCCATTGTACATGCAGTAATCAGAAATTTAACATACATGGAGATAAAATAGAAACCTAGCTTAGTACTATGGAATGAATACAGTTCTTGTAGTTTAGCCCAGATAACTACTAATGCATCAAGTAAAGCAATGCTGTTAACCAGCCTTTGCAGACAGTTTTTTTTTTTAAATGGTAGTGCTCCAAGAAAGCTAAGCAGTTAAAATACCACAGATAAACTTTTTACCACCAGCCATCCTACCATTAGATGTATCCTTAGCAAAATGATAACCATCTGGCACTGGCCTGGTGCCAATTCTGAGGAACACTATTATTTGATCTTTACAAAGATAAATAATATCTGTATCTAGCTGGGGGGTGGGGGACGGGGAAGGAAACAAACAGTATACAAAAAGCACTCTCAAAAATAAACACGCAGTTCTGGGTTAGGTCTGAAGCTCTGCCAAGCTTTTAAGACAAATTATAAGGAAGAATAGTAAATGAGGTGACCAAAGGAAAAGTTATTCCAGCAACTCTTGACTCAGAGCACTTTACACCTTGTTAATTGAAGAATGCAATTTTTTTAAAAACAGATAATTGTAAATAAACAAATGCCCGATGCCTTAAATGGGGAAGCTTTGGAAAAGCTTCATAATACTGTTCAGTACGGGTCATCTTACTGTGGCATGCTCTGATCACATTACTCCTGTAAATTCCTTCTATGGCTTTTCCTTTCTTTCATCATTACATTCAAAATACTTGCCCAGGCTTTGCCCAGTTCCATGCCAGCTCCCATTGCATTTTACTCCCCATCTCTCTCCATTTGTCTCTCTGCATCCTCTAGTCTAACTTAGATAATGTTTTGTCCATATCAGTCATCGCATTAAATCACTTTTCATCAAAAATAGCAAACATTTCCTTGTAGAATATTTTCCCATGTTCCACAAGGTGGAGCCCTGAAGTTTACCTACCTAGTTTCAGAGCCTTCACAGTTCTGGACACATGGTGGAGAAGAATAAAAATGGGTCTTTTCAATAGTTTTCACAGAACAACTCTGGGTTCTCACTGCAATCTTTTCTTTTTCTTTTTAAACCAGTAGCTCTGCCAGAAAGTTTAAGACCTATGAGCTATGTGTCAGAAGAAGAGCTTGTAACTGCTGTGATGGGATATTCTGGGGAAGCTTATAATGTATGGGTTTTATGACACTCACAAGCGTTGCAGCTTATGCTGACAAAATGTCTAACTTCTGTGAAGTCTCTGTTCATATCGACTATGCACATGTGGCCCTCTGTGAACCACATATGTGGCTTCATAGAAGTTACCTTATTAATCTCATGGATGAAATACAGCTCTTATTAAGGTTATAAGCAAAATCCATTGAGACATTTTGGGGTTAAATGAACATAAACCATCCTTTATTCAGCTTTTAAAACAAAACAAGGAAATGTCCAGTGCAAAAAATATGTTAAGATTTTAGAATGACGTTAGTAAATCTTTAACTAATTAGTTGATGGTTGGAAAATGGATGGAAGAGAGAAGGGGCACCATCCAGCATAGCATAAATGCTAAGTAGTATCACTATTGGAATGACAATGACTTCTTTGGTGAAGAGTCTGATCCTACAAAATGCTGAACACCCCTATAGGCCTGAGCACCCTCAGTTTCAGTCAGGACTGATGCTAGCCCATTGGGGTCCCTAAACAGGAATATTTTTGCCACCCCCCAATTCTAAAACAGGCAAATACTTATAATAAAAAGTGGATGGGGTGGTCCCTTGAACTGCGCGGGGCCCTAAGCAGTTAGTTAGTCTGCTTATGCCTAGTGCTGGCTCTGGGTCCAGTAGAAATTTTGGACACATTGGGATTTTTCAGAGGGCACTTAGAATCACTCAAGATGAGTCTGCAAAGTGGTTATAATTCCCTGTCTGTGAAGTTATAGATTTTCAAAGGCACAAAGGGAAATTAGGTGCCTTGGAAAGTCAATGAGAGTTGGGCACCTTCTGCCTTTGAGTAAGTGATAAGGGGAAATTGAGCTTGCAGAGGGAGATTTTCAAAAATCTTTTTCTTTCTGAAATTCTACAGTCATGGATTCTAGCTGGAGGAGAGCGAGTTTGTTTCTAAAATTTTGAGTTTAATGGATACGTTGTTTTTGTGACATGGCTCTTTAAAATGTGAGCAGTATTTCCATTTTGCAAAGGCCTTGGCTACACTTGCAAGTTAGAGCGCATTAAGTCAGCCCCAGGCGCCCTAACTCCTGAGGTGTCCGCACTGGCAAGGAACGTAGAGCACCTGGACTCTGCAGTTGAGCGCTCCTGGTAGTCCACCTCCACGAGAGGCATAGAGCTTGCTGCGCCCTGGCTGAAACACCGGGGTGTCAGCGTAGACAACATTTTGCATTACTGCACTGTGATTGGCCTCTGGAAATGTCCCATAATCCCTTGAAGTCAAGTGGTCACTCTGGTCATTGTTTTGAACTCGGCTGCAGACATGCGGATATCCTCTTTCAAAGCTCCATTTCTGACAGCCAGCATGCTTATCTGCTCCGTGACAAAGCAAACCATTACTGTGGAATGCTCCTGCTGCAGAGGCAGGTATGTGTGAGAGAGAGGCAGGGGTGGAGGCTGATGTTGGGGTTTCCCTCTTCTCCCTGCCGCTGTCTGAACTTACAAGACAGCAGGCTGACACACTCTCTGCCCCCCTAAACACACTGTTTCTCCCTCCACATACACACAACACACTCCCTCTCACACTCTACACACGCACATTTGAAAAGCATGCTGCAGCCCCTTGCATACTAGGATAGCTACCACAATGCACTGCTCTCTGTGGTGTTGCAAGAGCTACTAATGTGGCTACACCACTGCGCTTGCAGCTGACAGTGTGAACACATGGCAGCGCTTTCCCTGCTGCTGTCTCCAAGGGCTGGTTTAACTCCCGGCGCTCTATATCTCCAGGTATTTCCATGCCCAAAGTCTTAATTATTTTTAAAGCCATATTTCAAAAACAGCTTGTCGTAGAATGTTCAGATTTTAATATAGATGAGATGAAGCTGAGTGTGTTAGCATGTTTTGGGTAAGCCTGGCTGCTAATTTTAGAAGTTATATGATAGGGGTAGGATTTTTCAAAAGTGGTGAGCATTGACCTAATTACTGTTACTGAAGTCAATGGCAAAACATACATTGATTTCCGTGGGAGCAGAGTTGGACAACGCTGAGCCCTTATGCAAATCCCACGGTATAACTTGTGGGAGACATTCTGCCTTTGATTATCAGCCTCCAGTTTCCAGTGATGTGTATGTATATATAGAAGCTGCACATGTATATTTAAGCAGAATCTGACTCTTAATTCCTTCTGTATTGCACTGGGAGCCCAGTCAATGTTTTAATGTTGCGTAAAATATTCTTTTTCTGTATAACGCCTGTTTGTGATATCAGGCATGGTTGGTTTTGTTTTTTTTAAATGTGTATTGATACAGTGTGGTCACACCTTGCTACACTAATGAAAGTTAAGATACGCTGTAGTGCAAATTTTTCTGCTGTCTGATGGATCTCATATTTCTATTATTGCCAGCAATTACAGACTAGAAAATGGATGTGTCCGTAAAGTACATTCTGTTTGGAGAATGCATATTCCAGATCCAACTGCTCATTTAGATGTAGTGCACTGTGTCAAATCCCAGTGTGAGTCTGGCACTGCTCACTGCTTAGGATGTCTTTTAGAAGTCCTTTCATGCCCCAAGTAATTAGATTAAAGTTGGAAACTATCACAGAAAAGCTTAATCTCAAATGATGCAGAACAATCAGAATAGGCTCCCTTGGAAATTCAGGAATGTTTTATGAAGTATTTTAAGAGACATCGTTAGACTTTTTAGGAGTATATGCAATTTCAGCTGCAGCACTCAGTAGTATCTCAAGTACTGCATTAGACATTTATTCTTTTTATGCTGACTAATCAGCAAGAACTCCTGTAGCATCCTTTTGGTGTCTTGAATTCCCACAATAATGATGAAATAGGGATTGCTTCCATAGCCACTTTCCGAATTTTTTTTTTTTTAAACAGATGCTACTCCTCACTCACCCTCTATTATCAGTTTACTGTCTTGGTTTATTCTGCAATGCTTCATTCCTCAGTCATCAGAAGGATGTGACTTTTCTTTGTTACATACATAATAGTCTAGCTGTTGTGAATATTTTTCAGTACAAATACTGTAAATGCACCATATTTGATGATATACATATGAGCTAGATTCACACTTGGTATCAGCAGGGCGCAGGGCCTCTGGTGGCTAAAAGTCTGTCAGTCTATCTATCTGGGAGATCACAGCACTGGGCAGCAGCTGTGACTTCACCTCCAAAACCTGGTTGGCATGTTCAGAAGGTGTTGCCATTGGATACCATAAACAACCTCTACTGGTGGGATTCCATCCACAGATAAAACTGACCTCTCCCAGCTTAATCTTTCTAGAAAGGGCAGCAATGGAAATATTGCCCAGCCTTCTAGAACTCAGAGCACTTTGCAAATACAATATGTAACAACCTGGGTCAGCCAGGTTGAATCTAACCAAGCATCTTCCTCTGTTGTTATAAGCAAGTAACTGGGAAACCTCACGGGTGACTGAAGACTGTCAATCAGTATTGTTAAAGATATTGTGGTAAATTACTTGACTGGCACCATGTAGTAGGCCTAATGAAACTAAGATCTTGTGTGTGTGTTTATTTATTGTTGTATTATTTATTTATTTGCTGCAACAGGTTCACCAGGAGACGAATCAGGGGGAAGAATAAGGAAGTTAAGTCTTGGACAGTATGACAATGATGTTCCAGGGCAGCCACCATATACCAGGTGTGGCTGGATGAAAACTACTGCTATAGACCAGGCTGTAAATCCAGGATCACGAATTGCTGTAGGGGAGACCAAAGAGGTAAATAAGAAAGAATTATTCAAGAACGGGTGAATGAATGGCCAGCATAGAATCTCAAATTCAGGAGCAGAGTCAGGTTACAAATTCCCACGTTGATAAGCAGAAGTTGAGCATATTATGGGGTTTTGTGCATGATTTGCCATCCCTGACAGTCACTGGATATAAGAACAGAACAGTCATATTCATCAGAAAAAGACTTTAACATAGACTGGGACATCCATCTCTCTGTGTGTGTGTGTGTGTGTGTGTGTGTGTGTGTGAGTCAGTGTCTTTGGTGTGCTGAGATCTCTCCATTGGAAAAGTGGATCAGATTATATGAAATCTTGTATAATCTGATGAAAAATGGCCCGCTGTACTATAGAGGCTTGATGAGATTTGCCACACACTCATTTTGTTGTTTTTCACCTCTTCTAGATGAATGTGGCACGTTACCAGGAAGACCTAGATGAAGTAGACAGGGGAATCTTCTCACCAACCAAAAATGGGAATGAAGCTGTTCCACCAACCCCAGCTTTTCCAGTGTCACCAGAGACACCATATGGTGAGGAAACGTCTTCATCATTTACTTTTCATGAATGTGTTACTTTTAGCATCTCAAATTTATGGAAAAGGGTTGTTTGATTTTCTTTCTCTTCCAGTGAAATGTCCCCCACATTACCTCCAAATGAGTCCACCTGGTCAACAGATCAGTAGCCCACCTGAGATGTACAGAACTGAACATGGTAAGAACCATACTTCCATTTTTCCTTTAGATTGAAACACACCCCTGTATAGAAGCCTCCCACATCTGGCCTTGTGCAGGTCATCTGCAGAGAGAGGTAAAGTTCACCCTTGTTAAGTACTCTGTGCAGTGCCAGAGCAAGCAATTGATAATGCACAATCATCATTGTGCCTGCACAATAATAATTTACTAATTTACTAATCTATCAAAATAGTATTATCAGATTTTTGGGTACAGTTTTTGCAATTTATTTAGGCACTGTCTGCATGTGAGGAGAGCACAATAATTGTCATTCCTCTGTCAAGTGACGCAAAGGATGGCTTTGCTCAAGTCAAATCACATCCTAGCAAATTCAGGGATATTATGAGTTTAAATAAACAGTCTTTCATATTGCATGGTTGTTTCCAATCAATGATTGCTGAGGGAAAGGGAAAGGGTCAGTTTAGTGTGATCTTGTTGTAAATGACCAGAAAAGAATTCTTTTGGTTGGCCATAAATCTATTCTAATGTAAACCTGGTGTAAGCAGCTCCTGTAAAAGGTGCCCCCATCTTCCCTGGCATAGGAGTCATTTCAGGGGCACAGCAGGGAAGAGCTGTACCAGGCCTCCACTGTCATAAGGTCTCTTATTTAAGGTTGTTTTAAGGCCTAACCTGTGCATTTTTGCACCTTTCTATGTTTGGATTTCTTTTAAGTTCAGCCTAATATCTGAATTTTCCCAGGTTACAAAACCTGTAAATTTTTTGTTACCCTTAACTTACTGATGTGTACTCTTAGCCTGAACTCCAACTTAATGTAATGTTTTGTCTAAGACTAAACAGAACTTCCCATCTCCATGTCATTACCCGTTATATTTGGTGTGACTTCAGTCTTTCAGAATGTTTTTTCTTACACATGCATAAGAATCTAAAGAGATTAGTTAAACTAACAAAGGATTTTGCGGGGTTGTTGGGCTGATTTCTAACTGATGTACATAAAGGAGCTGAGCAGACACATGGTGCTGTGACTTTGACCTAACCTACACAGGTTAATTCCTGTATGTTTCACAGAGAAAAAGTGATGTGATATAATCACGCAGGATCAGATACTACTCTTGGTTACATTTATGCACCCATTGCAGTCAATTGTCTGTGTAAACAAGATACAAACTAGAGAAAATGTAATAACTTTTAGTGTAAACAAGCAGCATTGTTTTTCATCCACTTACTGTGCCAGGAACCAAGAATTCTTCGAGATTAGTCTCCCGGAGCCTTCCTTACACATAACCAACTGGACCTGAAGAAGAGCTCTGTGTAGCTCAAAAGCTAGTCTCTTTCACCAACAGAAGTTGGTCCATCTATCTGGTCTTTCTGCATCCTTTTAGGATTCCTTTCTTATTAGCTGTATAAATTGGGTGGACCACAAAAGTGTAAGAAGTTTGGTTTCATTCAGATAAGCACAGAAAAGATTTGGCTGTTTATCTGATGCTTACAGAGAACCATCCAGTTTGGAAGTCAGACTAGAAATAATATTCCTTGTAAGATTTCCAGCATCTCCTTGCTTTGGCTAAGTTGGGAATAATGCAAGCATAACCTGTGTGTTTTGGTGTTTCTGTTTTTGGGTCATGTAAGGAACATGGGGTTCAGAGAATCTAACAAAAACTAAAAATCAAATAAACAGATGCTACTTCTTGAAAGTTCAAAATAAGTTGAGTGTGGTTACGTTTAAGTATGTTCGTTCAAGAAAAGAAATAAGGATTAAGTGGTGAGATTCAGAGGTGGCTATCGCAAACATCTCCTACTAGCCCCAGGTGCTCAACACCTGTGAAAATCAAGCTGAACATACATTGAACTCTGCAGCCTTATTACATTACTTGTTACTTAGGATGATCAGAATGGGTTCATAGAAAATAAGGCCTGATCAAAACCTTTATCCTGCTTCAGTCTGAACCTTTTATTGAGATTTGAAACATTTTGGTTGATTTCTTTTTTTACATTTCCTGATGTCCGCGGGGTCCGCAAATGGAAGTACCACAGTATTAAGAGGAACCGATAAAAATCTCATGAGATAATCTGTCGTCATGAGATTTCCAGCCTAATTTTGCATACAACAGTTTGTATGTCAGGTGGTTTGTGTGATGGTATATGATTGCATAAACTTGGTTTTGCTTCTCTTTATCAAACCTCTGGTGTTCTCTGAACAGTGGGAGTTATGCCAACAAGATAGCATATTTAACTTAAGTGTGTTTCTTGATACAGTGCATCCACCATTATCAGAAGTTCAGTTATCCAGAACCCCACAGTCATGTTCCCAATCCAGTGTCAGATAACAGGGCTTTCATAAATGGATGTGGCTTGTCCAGTGCTGTTTCTTCAAGTCAGGGAGCCCAGAAAGTAGAGAGTTGTGGTGGCTGAAACCTTTATCCACTTGAGACCATTAGCCAGCTTAGTCCCTGACATACACACAAAGTTTAATGTACAGCAGCTTTTAAATTGAAGGGCTGAGGTCAGCTCAGATCTCCACCACCTCAGTTCCTTCTCTGGTCCTCAGTCTTCCTTCCCATAAGTCAGGTGGCATTGAGTAAACTGGACAGTTTCCTGCATGATAGAACTTGTTGGCTGTGCACTCATAAATCTGCAGATTTGGCACCTTCCATTATTCAAATCCTTGATTACCCAAAGGGTTTCCCCTTGGACCTTTTGATTTGCACTTTATTCACAGTGCAAATCTCGCTGGTCTGAGGCTTATTGTGCACTGTCTTTTGCTGTTTGGTAAAAGTGAAAAAATAAGTTAGCTGTACCCACTCTTTTTCGCCAATGTAAGTGTCATATTTTTCCCTGCACAAATGGATTTTAATAAACACAAGGAAAGATGTAAAAACTGCTGTGGGGAAAAAAAAAGCATGGAAATGCTGTGTTTGGAAAGGTGCCAAAATGACTGACTACTGAAGATCCTTTCCCCCACCCCCATTCTGCCCCCAGTTGTGTTTATTGGAATGTATCCAAAGGAGTTTAACCACACCCCTGTAGCTGAAAATACATTTCAAAGGTATACATCCACATCCAGCTATGAAAACTAGGGTAAAAGTAGATTTTAGGCCCTCAAACACTGTCTTCTTTGTGACATTAAACATTATAGGCACAGTATTTGCACTTGTGCATAAAAAATGATAGAATTTGCACACGCACACACACACGCCTGTTAGCATGCACAAATCAGGCACAGATTAAAATGTGATTTGCTTAGATAAATTGTTAGTTGTGTGCATAAGTGGTAATACATAAATATCATGCACACGATGGTTTGGGTACACACACACAGACAAGATTGAGGCCTCTTTGCACTGTGGGTCAAATTCTGCTCTAAATTTCATGCATGAATTTCCAAAGTGTTGTGTACACTTTTCTGAGAATAAAATTTGGCCCTCTATATCTTAATGACCTCTTTTGCTATTGACTATAAAAGTCCAAAGTTAGTTCCCACTATATAAAGTGGGTGCCGGTTAATAGTAATCCCAGTATCAACAATTTAGGTTGATAGCAACATTTTGCCAGGAAATGATCCCATCCCATTGAGTTCAGTGTTAACAGGACTCAGATACTGGCAAAAGACAAGCTGCTTATTAACAATTTTTCAGAAGGCTTTAGCCCAATGCCAGTTTGCAGGTCTGCAGCCAGAGAAGGAAGTGCTGGGGTTGCACTGTACTTCTCCCTGCAGTCTCCGAGAGCTCCCTGCCCTGGCACTGGGAGGCGAGCTCAGAATGTGCTAGCACTTCCTTCCCTGGCTGCTACCCTGCAAACCTTCCTTCCACTTATTGGTAACTTCCAGATAATGAAACTTTTTGCTGGGAACCTAGAGGTTGCTAATAAGTGGAATCCACTCTGTTTACATTGATTTTTATTATGAAGGCTGTAAGACTTAGGAGACTTTTCCTCATGTTGAAATGTCTTGTCAATAGTCTTTTTGTCTTGTGTTGAGTGGGTATATCATTGACCTGAAATCTCATTGAGAGGAGACATGATAGAAAACATGCAAAGGGATTATACAATAAGACATTAGGTCCCAAAGTGCTAATCCATTGTTTTTGAGAGACAAGGCAGTGAGGTAAATTGGACCAACTTCCGTTGTTGAACATTTGTTCAACAATTTACTCTTAGATGTTAATTAGACGTCAGTTTTGCCATGCATCATCTGCTTTAAGGCCTATTAAGTTCAAGAGCATAGGATTTAAAGAAGGAATGGTTAAATGTATAGACACTGAGAACATCCACAGTTGCATTAGGTAGGCAATGGGGGGGAAAAAGTAGGGCTATAACCCCTCATGTTTTAGGACCTAAGCCCTCTGAAGCTTCTGGTATTAGTCACTGTCAGAAACAGAATAACAGATTACATGAACCACCGCTCTAATCTAGTACAGTAGTTTCTGTATTCCTGTGTAACAACAGCTGAAACTATTTGAACAGTAGTATTGTGTCCTTTACCTTTTGTAAGGCATTCAGGTCTTTCTGGTTGCCTAGGTAATACTTAAGTAGTAGCAAACAATAACAACAACACACGCTATAATAATGTCTACAGTAATGAAGCAATTCTGCTACAGGGTGCAAGATTCCTGTTTATGATTCAGATGCAGTGGCTTTGCCCTTTACTCGGTTAACTCTTAAATGGTTTCAGAGGAGTCCAATCCAAGGTAAATATACTTCTGAGGTCAGCTTCTGCAAATGAATTACAGTTTACTTATCTTTTCCTCGTCTACTGAATGTTTTTTAAAAGGGCCATGTTTAGGATTCACCTTGGCAAATTTGTTCATTTTGCTTATGCGTTCTACCCTTTCCCCAAGCCTGTGTCTGTCTTGTCTATTTTAGACTGTAAGCTCTTGAGAACAGGGACTGTCTCGTGCTCTGTGTTTATAAAGTGCCTAGCAAAATGGGGCCTCTTTCTTGTTGGGCCATAAGCACTACTGTAATAAATATAATTGATGTGTTAGACATCCAGAATCCATTGTATGTCATTGGGACACTTATTTGGATGCCTAACTCCCTTAGGCTTCCTTTGAAAATCCCAGGGGTAAACTCTTAAACGTGGATGTGAATCTTCACCTTGATCCAGACACATCCCCACAGCTCTGCAGAACTTCTGATCCAGGTCTGTACTCCACATCTAATCCCCCGTATCTAATTCAAATGTTTTGGAAAATTAGCGGGATATTTTTTGGCTGGCATGAAATATCTGTGCTCCTGAGCCCATTCTGGGCATAGGGAGGAGTAGATAAATTTCTCCCACGTGGTTTTGCTGGTAGAGAATCACACCTACACCTTGCCTATGGGTTTCACAGCTGTTTCCTGACAGCAGAAGTATCTGGAGACGGACAGTGAGACAGCCCAACCTGAATTAATAAGGCTTTAGCTAACAATGGAAACATTTTAATTTGTAATAGGCTGTTTAAATTACGGTGTGGTTTAGGAGATAGAGCACTGGCCCCATACTCAAGATACCTGGGTTCTGTTCCTAGCTCTGCCAGTGGCCTTTCAATCTGTTCCTCAGTTTTCCACTGTAAAACAGGGATAATGACACTGCCCCCTATGGTAAAGTTCTTTGAGGTCTACTGATGAAAAGCACTATATGTAAGAGCTAGGTATTATTATGGTATCGCAACTCTTGTACCATTTTTAAGCCAGTTGGAAGCATTCTCTTGCAGCAGACTTGCACAATGACAGTGTCCCCATCAGATTACATCTAGCAGGTTCAGCAATGTCAAATGCTAAAGCTAAAGATAAAAAACAAATCCATACACATTTCATAGTGCTTCTGAACTTGTGAAATTTGCTGCGGTTTGGCTGAATAAACGCAGTTTCCTGTAAAAATGTGGTTCTGCTCCAAAAGGGATTCTTTAGAAATGGCTTTGTGGGACTCCAACTGTATTGGCTTTCATTGACTCACATCAAATGTACTCTCATTTTATTGACTGCCAATATGCAAATGGCTCAGAAAGTCAAACTCTGTCTGCTCCTTCTTACACACCATCCCAAACAATCCAGGTTCTGCTGGCAAAAATAGGTCTTCAGTGTTACTGTAAATGGTTTTGCAGAGGTATCACTGATTAGAACTCAGTAAAAATTCTGTTGAATGTGCCAAAGGAGGAATCTCCCCCTGACTTGCTCTCTTTCTCCCTCCCCCAATATTTTTCTGTGGCTCTGCAGGGCTAATGAATAAAAAGCAAAACTATTAAGTAAGAAAGTACCATTTTTACATAGCCACTTTTCAGAACAGAACCACACTTTAAATTGCTGCATCATCCATTGTTGTGCAAGGGCCACTGTCAAATTTGAACTGCATCAGTTTCCCCATCTATAAAATAGAGGTAATAATGTTTACTTTTCCTTGTAAAGTACATTGAGGTCCTCAGAAAAAAGGTGGTATGTAAGTGTAAGTTTTAAAAATTATTATTTAAAGAGAAGACCCAATTCAAACACCCCTGAACTCAGGAAAAAATTACTTCCTGATCTTCGGCCCATCCCTAATTTTTTATTAGCTGCAGTGCAGGATTTCCCATAGTTCATGTTATTCAGGATTTCCCATAGTTCATGTTATTCAGAATGTCTGTAGCTGTCTGATTTGTTTCTTTCAATATTTTTTTTCTTCCTTCCTTATTGAGAAAAACATTCTTGAAACACTACCATCAGTGCATGTAATGTCAGTGCAGAATAACACACTGGACTGTTTGTATATTTAGAAACAAAAAACTGTTGTCCTATAGGCAATGAGGAAAAGAGTCAATACAGTGGCATAAGGAGCTATGGCAGAAGCAAATAGTTCTTTAAATGTCTGTTTAATCTAAGCAGAATTTGATTTTTATTTTTTTATAATTTCAACAGATAATATCAATGTAGATTTTAAGCATTTTTTTCCATTTTTATCTATTCCAAATTTTCACAGTTGAAGTTGGGGGTCTCAGATAACTATTTAATGACAGTGGACATTCAGATCAAACAAATTAAAGCTTCATAATAATTGAAACATAAATTGTCAACATCACATGTCAAAATATACAAACTAAATATCCTTAAATCAAACTCCAATACATTCTCAAACAGCATTTTTCTTATCTTGCCTATCTGTAAATCATTAATGGAAGTACTTTTCCGTGTGTTTGTGTGTATACAGTGCAATTGACATTTACCAACACTTACTCATAAAAATCTAATCCTTACAAGCCTAGCTATGTCTCATATATTTTATGGCCAGAAGGTACCATTATGCTTATCTAGTCTGACCTCCTCCTGTATAAGACTGGCAATAGAATTTCACTTAGTAATTGCAGCATCAGGCCAAATAACTTGTTGTTGAACTAAAAAATATATTTTCGAAGACATCCTGTCATGTTTTAAAGACTTCCAATGATGGTGTCTCCACTAAAGCTTTGTAAATTGTTTCAGTGGTTATATATCCTTACTGTAAAATATATGTGCCTTTGTCAGTGTTCCCTCCCCACTCTGAACTCTAGGGTACAGATGTGGGGACCCGCATGAAAGACCCCCTAAGCTTATTTCTACCAGTTTAGGGTAAAACTTCCCCAAGACACAAACTCTTTGCCCTTGGAGGGTATGCTGCCACCACCAAGTGATTTAACAAAGAATCAGGGAAAGGACCACTTGGAGTTCCTATTCCCTCAAAATATCCCCCCAAGTCCTTACACCCCCTTTCCTGGGGAGGCTGGAGAATAATATCTTAACCAATTGGTTACAGAGTGATCACAGACCCAAACCCCTGGATCTTAGGACAATAAAGAAATCAGTCAGGCTCTTAAAAGAAACAGAACTTTATTAGAAAGAAAAAAGGTAAAAGAAGCACCTCTGTAAAATTAGAAGGGAAGCTAGTCTCACAGGGCAATCAGATTTAAAATACAGAGGATTTCCCTCTGGGCAAAAACTTTAAAGTTACAAAAAGAAAACCAGGAATACACCTTCCTCTCAGCACAGAGAAAATCACAAGCTAAAACAAAAGTATATTAACGCCTTTCCTTGCTAGTACTTACTAATTCTAATGGAGTTGGATTGCTTGCTGTCTTGATCTCTCTCCGTCAAGCACACAGAACAGACAGACCAAAGCCTTCTACTCCCCCTCCCCCCGCCGTTATATTTGAAAGTATCTTGTCCCTTTATTGGTCCTTTTGGTCAGGTGCCAGCCAGGTTACCTGAGTTTCTTAACCCTGTACAGGTAAAAGGATATTGTGCCTCTGGCCAGGAGGGATTTTATCGTACTGTATACAGGAAGCTTGTTACCTTTCCCTTTATATTTATGACAGCCTTATTTTCCATTTGGATTTATCTAGCTTCAACTTCCAGTGATTTGATCTTGTTATTCCTTTATTATACTAAGAGTCCTCTGCTGTCACATATCTTCTCCCCTTTCTTGTAGGTACTTATAGATCATGGTATAGTCACTTCTTAACCTTCTTTTTGACAAATAGATTGACCTCCGTAAGTCTCTCATTATAAGTCATGTTTTCCATCCTCAGACTATTGTAGCTCTTTCTTTTGAACCTTTTGAATTTTTCAGTATCTCTTTTGAAGTGTGAACACGTACTAACTAGAACACTATTCCAGTCATGGTGTCACCAGTGCCATATACTGAGGAAATATAACCACCTTACTCCTACTTGATATTCCCCTCTTTATATATCCATGGATCACATTAGCCCTTTCAACCACAGCATTACACTGGAAGCTCATTCAGTTGGTGACCAGAGTTTCTATTTTCCTGGGTACGCTCCCTCCACCCTTTAAGCCTACATTCTTTGATCCTAAAAATCTACTAATTGTGAAATTCTCCAGCATGTCTCATGAGTGGCAAAAGGAGGTGCTTTGTGTTGTATTTCTCAGGCATTTCCAAGAGCATCTTTTTTTAACTCTTGATATTTGAGATGAAGATACTCTTGCCATCCAAGTGTTGGTGGTTCTTTAACCAGTTGCTCAACCAACGGGAATTTTCCCAAGGTGTTTCTGATGAATTCAGGGGGTGTGATATTTTAGTTATTCAAGGTGATATTTTAGTTATCTCAGGTATTCATTTTGCCCTTCTCTGTATGCTGTGGTACCATTTTCCTCTACCCAAACCCTTAGGACTTTATTCATGATCACCATACAGACTCTCCACTGGCTGTGCCTTAGCTGGTCCCTCCCAACTTCTGCAAGACTTCCTCTATCTAGCAGTTGTAACAGAGTTCAGAACTGCTTCCAAATGTGAGATTCCCATTTGATGCCTTACTCTAGCAAGAAACAAAGAAAGATGCTAATTGGTTTACCCCTCTTCCTGCTTTGTTCAGATCTGCAGTTCCTTGTATGCACCAGTGTTCCAAATTTATATGCCTGCTACATGGTGCAGCATATCAGTATCACTTTTTCTCACCTATTTAATAAGCAATATAGCTTCGGGCAGTTCATTAAATAAAAAACAAAACAATTTGTCTCCTTGATCAAAGAAGATTAACTGAGTTTCCACCCAGAGCAATTTATAAATTGGTCAGATTTTATGTAAATCTCCCCGAAATGGGTTTAAATAGAAGAAGCTCAGATACAGCCTTCATGGTAGCATGAGAGCCATTATTTATCTAACAGGAGATTCCTGTACAGCACTGACGGAACAGAGGTCCTCTCTGTATGGCATTCAGAAGTTTATAAAGGCTCTTTTGTTTCATGCTACATATAGCTAATTGAGGTCCCTCTGTGTAATTTGTTGTTCAAGTAACAAATAAAACTGTAGTGAACAGTTTGACAGGGATTTGAATTCTGGCTAATAAGCCCTTCCAGGCTCAGGAACTGCTTGCCTTATATCCCTCAGATGCTAAGTGAAGACCTAGCAAATGTACCCCCACTGTCAACCCTGACCAAAGAATAAATACAGATCTGTTGAAAATAGGACCACACAGCTTTCCAAGAGATTGACACTGCTCCAATGGCAGTAGCCAGAGGGCCTATAGAATAAGGATCAGATTATCCCCTGCTCTGCACCCATGTATAGGAGTGGGATAGACACAGGCAGCCCGTTTTCCTGTCTTCTTCCCTGGATATGATCCATGCAGTGTGGTGTTTTTATATCCCTGAGCATAACAATTGTGAAAAGTTAGTGCCAGTTAGTTGCTGGTGCTAGGAACCTCAGTGTGGGTAGACATGATTGATCCCTGCAGATGCTGCAGATAAACAAATGGTCCCAGCCCGCCAGCAGATTTCTCTGACAGGCCGCATGCCAAAGGTTGCCGATCCCTGTAATAGATCAGACTGTATTGTACCAGATCTCCTCCGCCCTGCGCCACATCTGTTAAACTCTGTTCAACTCAATAAAACTAGTCTGGAGACAATCCTTTACTGCATATATGTCAGAGCTTACTGGGTGTCATGCCAAAACAAGCTCAAACTATCAGTATTTCAGTCACTGCTGGCAGTGACTTACAGAAAAAACTTGCACTTTGCACCTCTGAGTTTAACCAAGATTACACAGCACGCTAAGGTACAGACTCAGAACTTTCGAATCCTACCCTGCCCTGAAGGAAGATTGCCTTTTTTACTGGAATTCAGTGTTTTTCAATGGAATTCTCCCTGCAGAGCAGGAAATACCTTGCAGTATAGGTGGAATATTACAGCTCCATGACTGTGTAAAGATAAACCCAATGAACTAAATTCAGCAGTGACCAAAGTGGTTATGTAAATTGCTCAGAAAGTGACTTTGGTACAGCTTACACTAATTTGTGCCTAATTTGGGGGTGGGAGAAAGGATTGTAACAGGAAAAGTAATTTATAGGAAGATTTAAGATAAGGCAGGATCTCACCGTCTTGCCCTAAACCCTCCTGCTAATGGCTTTTTCTGTTCAATGCTCTCCTTATAGTCCCTTAATATGTATTGTTCGTTTTACTGACTGCCAAATTCTTACATCTTATGCTTCTCTGCCACTTACACCTGTCTGCTGATCAGCTTACACTACTGTTTGTCACTGCTGAATCTATCTCAGGTTTCCATGGGAGCTGCCCTTCCCTCCCCACTCTCCAAAAAACAAGCTGAATTTAACTTTACCTGACAAGGTTTTATTCTGTTTTATCATAACTACACATTGGAGCTGGTGGTGATTGAGGTAGCAAATCTGACATATTTTGCAGCTAGTGACTGTTTTTGTTTAGAGCTACTAAAGATTTATTTCCTGGCAGAGGCTTTCAAAATCTGTACCTACTTTAGTCACTCAGCAAGGAACAAAACACTTCATTGAGACATGCAAGAGGAAAGAAAACAATCTAACCAAACATTCCTTAGAATGTACCTTTCAATATGCAAGGAAGTCTGATTGAGCAGCTGCAGGAATGTATAAATGTAAACACACATAAAATAAATAAAGATGGGTGCTGTTCTAATTTCCTGACAAGCTAAGGCTTATGGAATACTTGTGTCAGATTTTCCAGGAAGGAGAATGCAATGATAGTGAAGAGCAGAGCAGGTATCAATCAAGTTATCCTCTTTTGTCAGTCTTCTGAGAAATACACTGAAATATCTGAAAAATAACTTTCCTGGTATTTCCCTAACAAACTACTGTAAATAGTAGCTTGCAGGCAGAGTTACGAACAGTGCACATATATATGTAAGGGGACTGTTGCCCCCTTGCTAACATTCAGTGGGGGTGTTTTGGTTGGCTAGCTCCCAGTACTAAAAGGGGAAGGGTCTATGGGAAATCAGGACCCTGAGACTGAAAGTCCCCAGGAACAATGGGGAGAGGCCAATGCTCCAGGTCAGCCTGAATGAGAGGGCAGGCAGGTTAATCAGAGAGTCAGGAGGCCAGGGAGGTCCCGTCCTCTGTATGAGCTGGATTTGCCTGGATCAGACAGAGTGGGGCCGAGCTAAGGAGAAAGCCGGGGCCCAACTAAGCTGGGGAGCAGAGCTTTGCCAGATCCAGAGGGACCAGAAAAGCAGCCCAGAGAGAGCAGACCCTGTCCTGGGAGCAGAACTGCAGCCACAAAGCCAGAGGCACAGCCCAGAGAGAGCAGACTCTCCCTGGGAGGAGAGCTGCAGCAACCAGAGCCAGAGGGGCCAGAAAAGCAGCCCATGAAGCAGGTCAGTGCTGGAAGCAGAGTCACAGAAGCAGCCTGCAGAGCAGGCCTGTCCTGGGAGCAGAACTGCAGCAACCAGAGCCAGAGGGGCCAAAGAAGCAGCCCAGGGCCCTGGAGGCAGAGCAGCAGCAGCAGCGCAGAGACAGAGTGGTGGAGCTGGGGCTGGAGCAGTCCGGAGCTGGGTGTGGTGAGCAGCTGGGGAGACCGAGGGGGACCCTGGGCAGCGGGCCCAGCACAGGGAGACACCTCAGCCAAGAGGCTCTGCAGGCCAGGCTTGGATCATAACCCCGACAGGGCGGAGGCGACACTGAGAAGAAGGGTCCTACCACTTAGAGCCTGAGAGCATGTGGCCACCACCAGAGCGAGTGTCCAACCCACAGCATCCCTACAGCACAGCCAGGGCCTGAGCAGGAGGCCAGGGACTTAGAAGGAACAGACCGTGAACTGCCTGGACATTCCAGAGACACCGTTTGTGATGTTCCCTACCACAGAGCGGGCTGATGTGTTTCCTTTAACCTTTCCCATTTTCCCTTATTCTTTTTAAAATTAATTGTTGATTAAATAACTTGCATTTGCTTTAAATTGTATGTAATGGTCAGTGGGTCAGAGAAGTGCCCAGTGCAGAGAGAGTACCCCGGAGTGGGGACACCCTAGCCCCTGTCCTAGGTGACCACAGCAGGGTTGGGGGTCGAGCCCCCCAGGAATTCTGGGCCCAGCCTTGTTGAGGTTACGAGGACTCTGCCAGACAGGAGAGTGGAAGGGGGTCCTCAAGTGCACGGAGGCCACTGGGTAAAGGAAGTGGGAGCGAGGACTCAGATCCTTTCACTAGCCCACTTCACCGGGGTAGAGCAGAAGCCAGGAAAGTTCCCCACAATAGCGGGACTATTCCCCTGCTTACATATATACCATATTGATTGGGCAAAGCAAACATCGTAGAAATCTTCTCGTATTCCACTAAGTTAATTCTACTTACTGCAGTTTCAGTAAGAAAATGAGGTTATCTTAAGTACACTCCAGCCTGAAGTATTGTGGGATATCTTTAAAATAGCTAAATGAAATAGAAACATGACTTAGGTTCCATCCAATACTATATCTGACAGCAAAATCGGAGATGGTTACTTGAGTTGCTTTTTACACCACGAGGCTGTTGATTGGGGTTCAATCAACACACTGATGGCATGGGTCATGCAAAAGCACTTAATAGGGAGGACTGTATGGAGGCTTCCCTCTTCTTCAAGTACCATCCCTATGAGTGCTCCACTTCAGGTGAACAGGTACCTCTCGAGTCCTTGATCAGAGATTTTCAGTTAGCAGTGTCCGTTTGGCCCGTGCATGCTCCCTATGAAACCTTGTGCCTAACACCAAGTCTATGTAGAGGTGAGTGGGCGAACCACCCTCAGTTTCTTCTCAACTGCCGCTTCCTGAAACAGAGCCCTAGCGTGTCTGCCAAGATGGTACCTCAGCTTTTCTAATATTTCTATAGTGATTAAGATGTTTTTTTTATAGTTAATGGTTAGTATAGTTATAGTTGTTAGTTATCAGAGTGGTAGCCGTGATATCAGCAAAAACAACGTGGCACCTTAGAGACTAACAAATTTATTTAGGCATACGCTTTTGTGAGCTAAAACCACTTCACCAGATACATGGAGTAGAAAATACAGTAGGAAGATGTATATAACAGTACATGAGAAGATGGGAGTTGCCTTACCAAGTGGGGGTGTCAGTTCTAACGAGACAATTCAATTAAAATGGGCTACTATCAACAGGACGAAAAATCACTTTTGTAGTGGTAATCGGGTGGCTCATTTCAAACAGTTGATAAGAAGGTGTGAGTAACAGTAGGGGGAAATTATCATGGGGAAATTAGTTTTAATTTTTGTAGTGACCCATCCACTCCCAGTCTTTATTCACCTAATTTCATGGTGTCCAGTTTGCAAATTAATTCCAGTTCTGCAGTTTCTCATTGGAGTCTGTTTCTGAAGTTTTTTTATTGAAGAATTGCCACTTTTAAGTCTGTTATTGAGTGTCCAAGGAGGTTGAAGTGTTCTCCGACTGGTTTTTGAATGTTATCATGCTTGATGTCTGATTTGTGTCCATTTATTCTTTTGCTTAGTTAGTTAGTTAGCTAAGTAATGAGAGGATTGATTTACTCCTCTCTTTCACCTCAGGGAGACTTTTTTTTTCCTGGCAGGGCATACCTGGCTTGCCAGGTTTCAGATATTGACACTCCTGAGAGACTATAGCTATGAGCAACGGCCACTCTAAGTGTGCTCATTGCTTGGGGGAGTTCCATGTCTCCCAGAAGTGCAACTTCTGCCTCGCCTGCAAGAGACAGGACAAGGAAAAACAGGGAGATTAAACTCAGCTAATGATGGAATGTTCCCTGCCGCCAGCTACTGAGTCAGGTCAAGAGACCCGACCCCTCCACCCCATACATCTGTGTCAAACAGATCAGTGCCCTTTCTACTTCAGCTCAGGCTTCCCCTATGAAAGGGAAGACTTTGGAGGCTTCAGGGACGGCTTCCAAAAAGAAGGATGCGGACTCTCATCTTAAGGAGCCAGCTCCAAAAAAGTCTAGATCTCCAGCGAGATCTACAGTCTCCAAACCCTTGACCTCACAGCTCACTACCACTGAGTCAAAGGACTTCTCCTCCAATATGGATGGGTCCACAAGGTCCCAGAGCTCGAAGGAGGGAGACAGCTCCGATAGGGCCTCAGTAACTTCTACCAGCAAGGAGGGCAAACGTAGACACTCAAGACTGGCACCGGCACAGTCAGCTTCAGCCCGGCTGTACCCGTGCATTCAGTGCAGCCATCGGTACCCAGGCATGCAGCACTTTTGGTAGCAAGCAAGCAATGGCGTCAGGTACCATCACCGTCTACTTCAGTATGCCCACCATCGGCAGTACTGTCGGCTTCGACGACCATGGCCTTGACTACTACATCAGTACTAATCCCGTATTTGATACCATAGGAGGTCAGAAATAGTAAGAACCTCTTGATAACAGATGAACTAGTATCCTCACTCCTCATGGCTACTGAGCTTCTCTCAGTACCAAGACCCTGATCTCCGGACTGCCATCCTCCAGTATCACAGTACTCTGCACCATTTTCTGCAGGTGATCCTTTCTTTGGCTGAAGAAGGATGAAGGAGACTTCCAGTCAGACTCCTATTTCTGCTTAGGGTTCTCCAGCAAGAAGTGAACTCTCTCCTTCAATTAAGAACAATGGAACCGGTTCCTTCTCCTAACAGTGGCAAGGGATTTTACTTGAAGTATTTCCTTGTGCCAAAGAAGGATGGAGACTGATCTTAAATCTAAGACTTCTAAACACATTTGTAAAGTCTCAAAAGTTCAGGATAGTGACTGCTATAATTCCTTCATTAGAGAAAGGGGCTGGTTTTCGACACTCAACCTGCCTGTTTCCATATAACAATACATGCACTGCACAGAGAATATCTATGCTTCACTATAATACAGGATCATTTTCAACACCAAGTACTTCCCTTTGGCCTTTCCTCAGCCTCAAGAGTGTTCTCAAAAGTCTTGGCAGTAGTCATTGCTTTACTCAGACAAGAAGCATACTAGTCTTCCCATAACTCAATGACTGGCTGCACAAGGGCTGTACCTGTGAAGCAGTTCTGTCTTCCACCCACATATCCCCTTGCTCTTTTGCAGGAGTTGGGTCTGCAGCTGAATGTAAAAACATCCATGTTAATCTCTGTATGGAAGATACAGTTTATAGGGGCATATTTGGACTTTTAACAGCCAGACCCTACTTTCCCTTAGACAGATTTGTAATCTTGTCAGGTCTGATATGAGCAATTATGGGGAGTCCTCGACCCACAATGAGGAACTGTCTTCAACTCCTGCAACACATGACAGCTTGCACCTTAGTGACAGATCAAACAAGTCTATGTCTCTGCTGCTTCCAGAGTTGGTTCGGAAAGACCTATTCTCCAGTCAGAGACACCTTGGACAGACAGGTGATGGTTCCTCTACAAATGAGAAACTCCTTAGACCGGTGGACAGATCAACTCAACGTTTGTGCAGGTATTCCTTTCTGTTGGAAAGCCCACCCCATCAGTGACTTCAACTCGAGAACTAAATTGGTTCATAGGATCTAAATTAGTACTAAGTAAGTGAAACCTGAGGGAAAGCAATTATCATTCAGACTGTTTAAAATGCTTTGGGCCAAATTCTGCTTTGTCTTATACAGATGGTACTCTCACTGAATCCATAGAGAGTTGCATACTTGTAAATGACAACAGAATCTAGGCATTTTGTTTTTTAATAAAATCTGTGTAGTGGAAACACTTAACTAAACAGTGGGGAATTAAGATCTCTTTAGGGATCCAACAACCTCACCATGTAAAATGTAGCTCCCCAAGAGAAGATGTGTTGAATATGAAACTAACACCACACTTAATCATAGCAAAAGGCTAGCTGAAGTTTATCAAAGTCTTATTGTTCTGGAAACAACTGAAAATCTTTCAAAAGTAGCTTTTCTTTTAAGTTTTGCAGCACTCAGTGGCTTTGGATGGGTCAGAAATAACATGAGAATTTTTTTTTCCTTGTGGTGGTTTATTTCCAACAGAAACAAAAATTGAAATTAAAAGACAAGAAATTAACCATACTCTTTTGAACCTCAAAGGTTTACTTTGAGTTTGGGAAGCTGATTTTTTTATCAGTTCTCATTCCATGCAAACATATTTTGTTACCAGTTAGGTATGCTTAATCTGTACACTGCAATGAAAATTCAGAGCAACATAACTGAAGGGGCCCAATCTGCTCTCTTTATTGGGACAAAACTCCTATTGAAGTTAATGAGCATTCTTGCTAGGGTAGTGGCTACAGGATCCAGTTCCAAAATCTGTATGAAAAATCAAAGCATAATAATGGAAAATGTTGAAGCTTTTTGAAAATCTGGCCACTTATTTCAGTGGCAGACCAACAGATCTAGCAAACATAGTTTGCTTATCAAATATTTACAATGAAAAGTCTGCAATGATTTGCACACCAACAGTTATTCTGGACTAACAACTGTATTTGAAGAGTTATAGGTCAAATTATTAACTATGATTTATTAGCACACAAAGGGAGAAAAGAGAGTCAAAAAAATCCACTTCATACTTGGTAGCTAGAGGAGACCTGCCGAACAGCGACTTGTCTTGTATTTTGCTAAGAGTACATCTTGCACATTACTCCATTAAGCCAGGGATCCATAAAGCAGCAGGTAGAAAGGCAAACAGATGAGCAAAAGAAGGCCAGCTTTGAAGGACTAGTGCTCAGCTTTACTCAGCTGAAAGTTGTTCATGGTTATCTTGTATACCAGGGGGAAAAAACACATCAGGAATAGCTTGGTGGGTGTTTTTGCAGTTATTATACGTTTCGAATGAGCCTCAGACTGAACGGGACAGACACCAGGATCTTCACGGGTGCTGAACACACTAAATTCCCATTAACTTCATTGGCAGTTGTAGGTGTTCACCTCCTCTAAAAATCATGTGATAAGATAAACCAGTCAATTTGCAGGTCATAAGCATCAGAGGATGTCTTTTTATGGTAAGTTTCAGAGTAACAGCCGTGTTCGCAAAAAGAAAAGGAGTACTTGTGGCACCTTAGAGACTAACCAATTTATTTGAGCTCAAATAAATTGGTTAGTCTCTAAGGTGCCACAAGTACTCCTTTTCTTTTTATGGTAAACAATTTGTTATCTGAAAAGATTTGTATTTGAACAGACATTCCCTTTTGTAGTTCCACATCACAGTCTCAAGAAGAACATGACCCCTCATAGGGGCTTACATTATAACATGAATTATGTTGTTGCACTTACACCTGGTGATGCTGGATGTGAGGAACCACAAATGATGACCACTGGATAGAGGGGGATAGAATACAGATGGGATCAAGTCACAAAGTTTGGGTGTGAATCTGCAACACAACACACATACACCCCCACCCCCCCACACACAAAATTTAGAGATGGTTAGATCTGGGTTTGGCCCACAACAAAGGTCTTGTTTGGGATTTTGGAGTGTTCGGTTTGGGGGAGTTTGGATGCCCTCCCCCCCCATGTATACTTTGTGTGTATATGTTTCTTTCTCCTTGTATATGTATGGGGTGGGGGGAGGATGCACGCAAAAGAAGGAACTAAACCTACTTTTTTTTCTACCACTACATTTTACTTATTTTGGATGTGTAGGAATAAAGCTTCATTCAGAACTGAACCAGCAGTTCAGCAGAAATGCAGGAGCAGTGGGCAGATGATCACGAAATGTTTGAACCAGGGGCAAATTTGGTTGTTTTTGTTCAAGTACGCTTGCTAATTACTATAAAGCAGACACAAGAAATGAACGTTTTTACATAAATCCCAACACATAGGGCTTATATTAAACAAAAATCCATGGAAACCACAGTTTCCTTTTCTGTGGTTTGCAAAGAATGGAGATTTTTTTCCAGATTTTCCGGGAAGAGACTGTTTTCTGTGATGTGACACTTTCAGCAACTCTGTGTCATCTCAGGTAACCATGCAGCCTGAGGAAAAGTTGAAGGAGGAAGGAAATAGTGGAAAGACATTGGGGAAAACATGCTCTTTAAACCAGTTACCATTTCAAAAGGATACTTTATTTAAATATTCACGTTACCCATTCAGGAAGTCTGCACAATTCAAGGCTGCATGTGTAATTTTATGGTTAAGTATTAGGTCTGGATAGTGGTGGTGGTTTACAGATATATCCCTACTTATCTAACAACATAAGAACAGCCACACTGGGTCAGACCAGAGGTCCATCTAGCCCAGTATCCAGTCTTCCGACAGCGGCCAATGCCAGGTACCCCAGAGGGAATTAACAGAACAGGTAATCATCAAGTGATCCATCCCGTTGCCCATTCCCAGCTTCTGGCAAACAGAGGCTAGGGACTATCCCTGCCCATCCTGGCAAATAGCCATTGATAAACGTATCCTCCATGAATTTATCTAGTTGTTTTTTGACCCCTGTTATAGTCTTGGCCTTCACAACATCCTCTGCCAAGGAGTTCCACATGTTAAAATGCTTCAGCGGCACAGCTGCACCACTTCAGTGAAGATGCTACTTTGCTGGTGGGAGAGCTTCTCCCGTTGGCATAGTTAATCCACCTCTGTGAGAAGCGGTAGCTATGTCAATGACAGAAGCCCTCCCGTCGATATAGCGCTGTCTACACCGGGGGGGTTAGGTTGGTATAACTGCATCGCTCAGGGATGTGGATTTTTCACACCCATGTGGCATAGTTGTACTGATGTAAATTTGTAGTGTAGACCGGACTAAAAGTTAAGTTTTTTAATTTGCTGAATGCCCTTCATACTAAAGTTATTTGAGAGCATTCAGCAACTGTTGGTCCTGTCCAGTTTTGTTTATTGTTAGCGTACAGCATCAAAGAGTTAGAACTCCAGGCTTTGTCACAGTTAACCTGGGTGGCCATGTGAAACTCACTTAACCACTCCGTGCCTCAGTTTTCCTGTCTGTAAAATGGGAATAATAATACTTCCCTCATGGGGACATTGTGAAGCTTTTATTAAGCACATTGCGAACTTTATACGAAAGCTGTATATATAGAGATATATACTAAAAAGATGTTAATAGAACATTATTAAATTTGCAATGTCAAGCACTCAAAAGTTAACAAATGCCAGAATTAAGGTTGCCCCTTCAGCCTCAGTTTGGCCCCTTGTCTGTATGGATTATGGTACAGTCTTTAATTACATGATCCACAGAGGTTCTGTAGAAAAAAAGTATCTCGTAATGCATACACTCTAGTGAGAGAGAGAGAGGGGCTTTCCCTGTGCTCAGTTCCTGTGCCCAGCCCCACTCTGGCATGAAGCAGCTGGGAGAAGCTGTCACAGGGGAGATTCAGCTTTGCTCCTGTAGCCCTCAACTGGATGTAACATGCTTATTCACTCTGTTGGAGATGATGCATGAACAGTCCAGTCACACACTGGAGCTGTGTGGGGATAGAGCATGCTCAGTGAGGATGGAATCTTCAAAGATTATAGCTGTTAAAATCAAAGAAGTCTCAAGTAAGCATGTGTGAATTGTAATTATTCAAACCTTATAACTTGGTCAGATATGGGCAGAGCAAAGGGCACGTCCCTGACACAAAGGCCTCCTCCTCCCTGCAAAATTTCAAGTCCCTGCTCTAAAGCATAGAGTGCTGGAGGAGTTTGAAAGAAAAGGCTGTCAACTTTTTTTAACATGGGTAAAACAATTTGATTATACTTTTCATTTGATTTGATTATTCCCCACCTTTGTTTTTGGAAATGGCTGAATCATTTTGACTGAAATTTTCAAACAAACAAAAAATCAGTCTGACACCTCACATGTAAAATTTCAGCCCAAACTGTTTTAAGTGTGGCAAAGTTATAGCTGAAAACAAACAAACATACAAACTAAAGTTAATTGAAACCAGGTCTTGTAATGGGAAGTGTCGGGCAACCTTAGCAATAGGTGATGCTACGAGCCCCGGCTGTAACGCAAGGAAGTATTTCAGTAATTCTAATGGTGTTTTTTTTATTTGTTTTACATTTGCCCTTCATGTTAAGGACCAACCATTTCTGCACAAATCCAGTCTTTTGTTGGTCTCTCACAAAAATTCAAAACTGATCTCACCTTCCATGAGTCATTGTACTAAGCCCAATGTTCACGATTAGCTGAATAAGCAGGTTTTCCAAGGATTTTTAACCTTTCAGAATACTTAAGACTTGAAAACCGGAAGGAAACAGGACATCCAAAGATTCCCTGTGAGTACTAAGCTTTTCAGGACATCCAAAGATTCCCTGTAAGTACTAAGCAAAGCCAGGGAACATTTTCTACAAAAGGTCAATTTTCATTAATAATTTCTGTTTATAGGAATTTGAAGTGTATTCAGCGATATTTGTCTGTCAAGAAATATCCAAAACAAAGAGAAATGAAAGTGTAATTAACCAAAGTCATTTATGACATGGCCAACAATTGCTACATTATTAACAAAAAGAAAAGGAGTACTTGTGGCACCTTAGCGACTAACCAATTTATTTGAGCATAAGCTTTCGTGAGCTACAGCTCACTTCATCGGATGCATCATTATTAACCTACATTATTAACCTATGCATTCCTCCTCCCCCACCCCACCATCTCTTTTTGTTGCATCTATCTGTCATCCCTCATTTTATACTTATGCTCTTCATAGCAGGGACTTTGGTTTTGTTAGTGCCTAGCACATTAGGGCGGTGATCTCTGATGGGGGGGCCTCCTAAACACTAGAACAATACAGGTAATAACAGTAGCAGCTATAGGCAACAACAACAAATATCATAGGTCTTCTTGCAAGATAATGGTACATTTTAGGTCCATTCTTTTTGTCTTTATGTAGACAAAACTCCCACATATTTGAATGTATGAGTTTCATACGTACTGGTGCATGTAATCAAGCCATTTGTGTACTTCCAGACTATCAAAGTTGACTAAAAGGTAGGTTGAAAATATTCAGCTGTCCTATACCAGTCAAATGCAGTCAAGTGATTCATTACAGGAAAGTTTTAAATCCTCATATTTGTTTCTGCCCTTATCAAGTCATTTCCTATAGTCATCCTTTCTGAAAATGTGGTGCCCTAGGACACAGAAGAACAATCTAAGGAGGAAGTGTGCTGCCCATGCAGCGCTGCACCGTTTCCCATTGATCTTCCTGGTCCGTAAATAAAAAGCTGCAGTGAACAATAATAGGGTGACATTAGATGGTAACATGTTGGGATTGCACATGGTGTTTTGTTTTGAGAAATCTTGGGAAGTGAGTCAAACTTATTCAGAGCTATTGGTGGTGCTAAATTTATCAGTGTCAACTTGGTAATATTTAACAGCTGGGTTTTGATTTTTATAGTCACTCAGCTGTAGGTGCCAGCTGTATTTTGAAAGTAACCCCTACACTTCTGATGAAGAAACAAAGTTGTGCCCGTCAAGTTAAGTGGGGCAGGGAACTAGGGGTCAATTTAATAAAGAAAAACCACTTCAGGTTTGTGTACAAGGGGGCAGTGAAGAAACAGGCAGGGAGCAGTAATCCCCAAAGGGCCATCTTGGTCTTTGACCTGCAGTGCTGCATGCAGACTGGAGGAAGTAGATTGGGATGCAGAGGAACAAAGCTATGTGTGTGTCAGCTGGAGAGGGAGGGGGAGATTTAAAAAAAAAGAGTCAAATTCAAATGAGGTGGAGTCACCAGAGCATGAATGCACTGAATGGGCAGTCTGGCTGGGACACAAGCAGCAAAGCTAACAGGAACAATCAGTGAATTATTTTCCATCTGGATGGAGTGGACTCTGTCTTGTCTGTCTTCAGCTGAATGACTTGATTTAGAGCAACAGCCTGTTTTTCCCTCCCTTCCCCCCCAAATTGAGACTTGGAATCCTCTTTGCCGTAAGGGTTATTGCATTGGGGAAAGAAAATGGGAAGGTACTGCTGGGTTATGTGGGGAGTATCTTTGCTGGAGTCTCTGCTTACTCGAGGAACTAGCCTGCCTGCTGCCCTCTCTTAAAGCGAAGAAAGAATGCAAAGAGATTGGTTCAGCAGAAGGGAGCTCCTTGTTGTTTCTTTCTCCCATAAAGTTTTCCACCACCCGAATCTCTGTCATGACTGCTTCCATAGGTAGGTTTTTGTTTTCCTCCTCTCCCTCTTGCTTTTCAGTTTGTCCCCTCTGTCCAAAAATGCATTTTGTGCAGCTTCTTTCATTGGCTAAGTTCCTAAAACTGCGCAGCAGGCACTGAAATATGATCTCCGTGGTAGTGAACGTATGTATGTATGCATGTGAGTGGGGACGGGGGAAAGACAGGGCTTCGGCAACTCTGGTAAAGCTATTCATTGTGGGACACTTCCTATCAGCTTCCAGGCATTTGCAAGAGCCGGTGTGGATCGTATGGTGCTTATTACACACAGCATACTTCAAGATCTTTAGCAAACTGCCAAAAAAACCCAAACAAACAAAAACAAAACCAGAGGGCAGAGTTATGTCTTAAATGTACGGTCCTCTGTGGTGATATCTGGAGTCCACTGAGATAGTTGCGAAGTTTCATGACTGGAAATCCTTTGTCAATGTAAACAACAAACAATGGTCCATTAGAATCAATGGAGTAGCCCAGGGAGTACAGATTAATTTTGTGCAACCAGTTTTTGGTCTAAACAGAAAAAACAGGGACTGTTTGGAACAGGGATAATTGCTGAGTACTTACAAAAACTTTGTCAGACTGATTCCAAGCCCTCCCTCGAGGCGTCCCTAGCAAGATTATACTGGTGTTGAATTACTCTTCAAAGAAGTGAAAAGTGAGCTGACTTTTAAAAAAATATTACAAGTTCATAAACATAGGTGTAGATATTTTTCATCCTCTTTCCTGAATGAGTCACGTTACTTATTTATTCTTCTCTCTCTCATCATAAAGAGACAAACAATTTGCCCCCACTCTTGATCAAAATGTTGATATAATTTTTCTGGCGTCATCCAGCTTTTCAACTAGGTTTAGAGTTCTGTGTAAAATGTTTTGTGTAACTATTTCTGGGCTTCCAATCTCAATTCATTATGACACAGAGAAACCTTGATGTTCTTGGGCATTTGGTGCAGCTGCTGGTTAGGGGTGTGAGGGGCAGAATTAGCCAAAAGAAAAAAGGGCTTGCTCCTTCAGTCCTAACTCAAGCAAAACTTTTAGTCAGTCAGTGGACGTTTTGCCTGTATAAGGACTGCAGGATCTTACCCAATGTAAACACAGAAGGAAGGAAAGATTGAATCACAGAATCTCAGACATTAGAAATAAATAGAAAAGATCTGGTAGCTCATCTGGTCCATCTCCTTGCCAATGCAGAATTGTTCCTGTATTGTACAGGGCTAAATGTAAACTGAAATAAGGTATGCTTTTATTGTTTCACCCCGGAATTTTAAAAAGCAGCCACTGAAAATCATTGCCTCCCTTTTTTAGGAGACCAACTGCACAAACCCAGGTGGATTCATACAGAGCACACCAAAGCTGTTGCCTCTTGAAAACGTAGCCCACAGTAGGCCTGATTCAGCTGTTTGTTTCTACCCAAGGAACCCCCCTGAAGTTAACAGGTTGCATGGGGTTGCCCTGAGCAGAATTAGCCTGGATATTATAAGGTACTTCATGTGGGCTTGTCGTTCATATACGAGAGAAGGATTACTAGATTCCTTTTTTTCCCCTAAGGTTAGGGCAAGTTAATTCACAACTCTCTGAACACTTGAAGGACCGTTTCAGACTTTTATGTGGTTCTGGCAGCCCTAAAGACATGTGGCAACACTTATATGGTGTTGTGGTTCTGTGTGAAGTTCCAATGTAAAATACAAAAGGATAAGAATGGAACGAGCCTGTCCTTTCTTAGAGTAGCTGGCTAGTTTGCTCTGCTGATTGGTAAAGATCCAGTGCAGGCATGTTAATAATGATCTTGTCTAATGTGTTTCTTAATCTCTACTCAAATACGAATAATCTTCCCTGAATTAAAAACAGTGTGTTACTGATTTTGTTTTTGCACTATAGACTGGCAGCTGCGCAAGTGGCCCCCTCCTAATGAGGAGTGCTACAGTAAACATCACATTTGACATCTAAGTAGTGACCTGGGCAACTCAGGGAGATTCCTTGGCAGCTGACTGCATTCCTAAAACAGCCAGGCTGCACTTAAGTTAATCGCTGAGCATCTGCAAGCCTCCTTCCAAATGCGTGCAGCTGATTGTTTCAACTTCTGGGCAGGACTTTTTGTAATATATATAGTATGTTTGGGCAAAAACTAAAATTAGTGACTTTAGTGAAAGTATGCTACAGTGCTTGATGCTTTAAAGATGGTGTGCTTCGGCTCGTACTTTTCATCTGTATTTATTTTAGTCGACATAATACAGTTCATGGTATTGTGGTATTTTAGTCTAAATCTACAGTACACTAGGTCAAGTAATTGTGATTTACAAGGAAGTTAAACAATGTAAGTAGTGTATCTTCTGCATTTATCAGTGTTAGGTTTATTTAATCAATGGAAAAGTTGGATTGAAAACTTTTCAAGGCAGGACTATTGGGGGGCAGGGTTTCATCTTTGTGAGAGTGCTCAAACTAGTGCAGACAGGGACTGAGGAGGAAAGCAATGCATTCTCTGATCCTGGGGCCACCGAGGGCCATACAGGTTAGAGCAACTTCAGTGGCTGCTCTAACTTGGTCTTGGCTGGTATCAGTCCGATAGGCCATTACAGCACCCAGAAATAACTGGGGCATAGGAGTGCCCTGACTACACCCACTCTTTCTCTAAGCCTGCCCCCCTTTCACTAGAGGTTCATGTGGAAGGTGACATAGAACCATCTTATGCTGGCTCTGCACTTGTGCGAAGATCATTTCTTTGAGGGGCCCTACAGCCCCCTTTGTGGCATAAGGCAGAGGTGACTGTTTCCCCCATGACTTTGTTTGGAACATTCCTAGCAAGTTTAGGCACTTTTAGACCACACACACGCACAGACAGTAAATAATAACATGAAGTCAAAGATCTTTACCACAGCAGGTCTTGCTAGTGCAGTGAGGTTACTTCATAGCTATGAAACCTGTGTTTGCCATGGTTCTCTTAGTTTTGGTGGCCCTTGTGAGGAGATGGATATGCATCACACAGGGGTGTTTCATTACTTGGGGCAGGGCTTGCAGTTAGCTTTAAATCTTTCTTTTCACAAGTAACTTTGAAGTTGGCATTAAAAAAAGAAGGAAAGAAGTACTCTGGAGCTACTTAATTCTGATGCTAATCTTGTATGCAAGGATCAAGAGAGGTATTGTTTCTCTGATCTAGGGTCTGATTGCCCTGCTGACAGGTAAAATGTGGTGGGAAGGGGAATGTTACTTAAAAACAATCAAAAAACCAAACAAACGAAAAAACACACTGGACATCCTGGGTGGTGACATATCACCCTCTGTGAAAGTACATATGCAACCATGCAGAATGATTTGAGGCTATGCATGAAAAACACTGGATTCCAGATTAGAGCAACAGAGTAGCTGTTCTCTCCCCACCCCCCAATACAGAGAAAACCGGAAACCTCCCTCCTGATAGCATAGCTTCAGCTCCTGAAGGTGCATTGCAATCCCCTCCACACAGGGTAAATTCTTGTCTGACTAACATTACCTATGCAAAAAGAAAAGGAGTACTTGTGGCACCTTAGAGACTAGCCGATTTATTTGAGCATAAGCTTTCGTGAGCTACAGCTCACTTCATCGGATGCATACTGCGGAAAGTGTAGAAGATCTTTTTATACACACAAAGCATGAAAAAATACCTCCCCCCACCCCACTCTCCTGCTGGTAACAGCTTATCTAAAGTGATCACTCTCCTTACACTTACACTCTTACGCCTTACACTCTACATTGTAAGTAGAGCAATTGCTTTAGATAAGCTATTACCAGCAGGGGAGTGGGGTGGGAGGAGGTATTTTTTCATGCGTTGTGTGTATATAATAAGATCTTCTACACTTTCCACAGTATGCATCCGATGAAGTGAGCTGTAGCTCACGAAAGCTTATGCTCAAATAAGTTGGCTAGTCTCTAAGGTGCCACAAGTACTCCTTTTCTTTTTGCGAATACAGACTAACACGGCTGTTACTCTGAAACCTGTCATTCCCTATGCAGGTTTCAGAGTAGCAGCCGTGTTAGTCTGTATCCACAAAAAGAAAAGGAGGACTTGTCTAAGGTGCCACAAGTACTCCTTTTCTTATTACCTATGCAGCGTTTCTCAAGTGTGGCCACCGTAGCCACATGCAACCACCAGAGGCTTTTCTTGTGGCCACAGCCTCCTGGGGAGGGGGGGCAAAGTAGTGGCCCTTCCCCCTCTCTGTTGCTCCTGGATGCCCTGCCTTGGTGTTGGTTGCTGGGGATGCCAGCAGGGGTTGGACCCTGCCCCCATCTGGAGACACCTGGGGCACAAGGCTGGAGGAACAGGCACCCAGTGGAGGTGGGAATCAGGCTTTGAGCTTTAACCCTGGGATGGCGGACTCTGGCTGTGGGGCTTTGGGCTCCAGCCCCTGGCTCCGGCTGCGCGGCTTCAGACTTCAGCCTCCCGTAGCACTCCCATCCAGGGCTTAATTTGTCCCCAGGCTTGCCAGGGCTGAATAAGTCTGCTGTGATGTGGTACTTGTATGTTTGTTAATATCACTTTTCACAATGGACTTACTAGCTAACAATAAATAACTTACGACGATTGTGTATAGGGATGTGTATAGGGATTGGGATGTGTATAGGTGCATATTTATTTTTCCTAAAGGTAATTACATATTTTAGGAAAAAGTGTGAGAGCAGTCACCACCACACTCTGAGGCCACAAAAATATTTGTCCTGAGAAGCCCTGACCTATGGCATCTTACAGCTATTGAGAGAAGCATGATACAACGAGCAGCTTCTCACTAAGGCCTTTCATACACTACAGTTTTATCAGCAAAAGTCAGCTTTCTCTGACAAAACAGCGGAGGTGTACACACTGAAATGCTCCTCCCGCCGATGTAACTCCCCTGCTACGCTGATATAAAACCACCCCAATGAGCCTCATAGGGCTTTTTGTGACATAGAGTGATGCAGCGTCAGCATAGACCAGGGGTTCTCAGGCCGCATGCAGCCCAGTTAGCACACAGCTGCAGTCCAGCTCAGCTGTGTGCTAAAGGCTGCCTGTGTTCCCTGAGTCCCGGGTTCCCAGCTGCTCAGCGTGGGGTTGTCTGAGCTGCCAGTGCAGAGGGCTCCAGTCGGGCTGTCCCGCCATGCTGGGTGAGCTCCAGGGTCTCGGGCAGCGACGTGGCTGAGAAGCCGCCCCGCCCCATGTGGCAGAGGTCTGGGGCGGCCGCCCAGCCCTGTGAGTTCCGGGGTCCAGGTCCGGGGCAGCTGCCCAACCCCACTTGGCAGAGTCAGCAGAGTTCCCACCCCAGCTGCCCCGCTGCCTGATGCGGAGGGGTTCGGCCGCAGGGTCGGGGACGAGCAGCCAGCCCAGCCCACCCCACCCCACATGGTGGGGATGTGGGGCAGCCGACTGTCCACATGAGCTCGGGGACCAGGATGGGCAGCCAGCCACCTGGCACAGCAAGGGTCAGAGCTGCCGCTGCCCTGTCACCCAGCACCTGCAGCCCATGTAACACATTGTGGGCTGCACCTGCAGCCCACCATGTGCAATCAGTTGAGAACGACTGGCATAGACACTGGGCTTGGTTATGTCACCCTAATTGGTTTCCAGGCCACAATGCCCATCCTGACCACTGGTCAGCAGTTTGAACTCTGCTGCCCTGAAGGTACACAGGTATGCGTCCCTTCCCCTTTTAAAGGCCCAGGAATATTTGAAATCCTTATACCTGTTTCCTCGGCCTGGACAGTTCACACAATATCTTCTCAGCTGACCATGCTGGCTTTCCGCAACGAACGCGCTCCCGCCTGGAGTACGTTGGAGCTGTTGGATCTGCTGGGTCTCTGGGGAGAGGAGGCTGTCCGGTCTCAGTTTCGCTCCAGCCGTAGGAACTTTGATACCTCCGGGCTGATCGCTAGTGGCATGCAAGGCAAGGGGCATGAAAGGGACACCCAGCAGTGCCATCCTAAGGGATCAAGGAGCTGAGGCTGGCGTACCAGAAGGCAAGGGAAACCTACCATTGCTCTGGTGTGGCACTGGAGACATGCCACTTCTACAAGGAACTGCACGCCATCCTCTGCAGTAACCCCACCTCCACCACCAAGAGCCCCATGAATACTTCTGGGAGGACTGGAGTCAGCAACCAGCAGACTCAACCCTGAAGGCAAAGTAGTGGAGGAGGAAGTGGAGCTGGAGGACGATGTGGAGCACACGGCAGAGTCATCCAGTGGCATGGCAAGTTGGGACCTCTTTTCCACTCCGGAGGGTCTAGTCAATCCCAGCTTTCCACTCTGGTATACGTGATGCAGGAGAGGGGAGCTCTGGTAAGTGCTCACTTTGTTCGATACTACATGGTGTGTGGAAATCGAGCTCTCATTTATTTTGTTATATGGTAGAGGAGGGATAAGGGACAGAAATTAACAACAGAGCCTGTGCATCTTTGTAGTGGGGGCCCGGCAGAAAAGTTTGTTAATGTACATGGGGATGACCTGGGAATTCTCCATAGAGATCTCCAGGAAACTGATACTCTGCTGAAGGTTCCTTGGGAGATCTGCCTTCTTTCTCTCCCTGCTGTAGGAAACTTTGCCATGCCAGACGGCAATTATTTCTTCAGAGACCAGAGTGGCATACAGGCAAGCAGCATATGAAGCCGGTCTGAAGCCACACGAATGCAGAAGAGGTACTCTTGCATCCCTTAGGAACGAGATATTAGGTTAGATTACCCTAGCCTATGAAAAAGGGTGCCAATATGCAGCATAGTCTTCCTAGGCACTTGTAGTAACCCCCTTCGCAAGCCACCTAGACCCTTTGTCCCTTCATGGCAATTTCCCCTCTTCCCCCCGAACTCACCATATGTGGGGCTGACCTTTGAGCTAGCCAAGGGACAGTGAGAAAGAGGTGTGTGTAAATCTTGTGATTCACGACTGTGAGCACACTCACAATACTGTGTCTGTTCATTGTTTCTTTGGTTTCTGCAGATGTGCCCTTGAGGACCCACTCCTCCACACTGGTGGAGCCCCTCAGTCAGAGAAGGTGATGAATCAGAACGAGTAAGGAGGGCATGTTTTGTAAAGTGCTGCAGTCAACAGATACAGCAGATAGTGAAACAAGAGCTTGGAGGGAGACAGCTAATGAAAAACTCAGGATGGATAGCCTGGAAAGAAGATAGGGGCAGGAGTAGATGATAGATGGGCAGAAACAGAAGATAAAGCTACTGAAGGGCTAGACAGAGATGCTCAAGTCTCACATCATGCTGCAGTCAGATCACATCCATGCCTGGGTCATTCTACAGCCAATACAAAACTCTGTTCCATGCCCTCCCCAAACTCCCCCACCACATTCCGTGCATGTTCCCGGTCCCTCACAGAACCTCACAGAGCCGTAACCAAGAGACCGTTCCTCATTTCCCATGTCCCCTGTTTGACAAAACATTTGTATTATGTCCTGTTATTAAACTTTATTCTTTGATACAAATTGACTCTTTATTTTTGTCATATACACATTAATTGGTGCTAACATTCAAACACAGTGGCTATAGGCAGGAACATTTGCTCACTACAATTAAAGCTCAGGAAGCAAGCAGTACAGGGATCATTCAAGGTGGCAAGTAAACATTGCCTGGCCGAATGCTTAGACACATTACTGGGAATCATTGTCAGAATGCTCCTTCAAAGCCCCCCTGATTCGAATAGCCACCCGCTGTACCCGTCTAATTGCCCTGCAAAATGGCTGCTCAAAATCAGCAGCCAGCTGATCAACCACAGCACCCCACCCCTGGGAAACTTTTGCCCCTTTGCTTCACAAATACTATGCAGAGTAGAGCAGGCCCAAATGACCATGGGAATATTTTCCTCACTGAGGTCTAACAGGCCAAAAATGTCATGCCAATGACCTTTTAATCGGCCAAAGGCACATTCAGTGGTCATTTGGCACCTGCATAGCCTGTTGTTGAAGTGCTTCTTGCTGCTGCCTAAGTTCCTGGTGTAAAAGGATTCATTAGCCACAGGAGCAAGGAGTAGGCAGAGTCTCCCAGGATCACTATGGATATTTCAGCATCCCCCATTGGAATCTTCTGGTCTGGAAAGAAAGTCCCAGCGTGTAGCTTCCTATACAGTCCAGTGTTCCAAAAGATGCATTCACCATGCCCCTACTCTGACCACCTCACATTGATGTCAGTGAAGCAGTCCCTGTGATCCAGCAGCGCCTTGAAGACCATGGAGAAGTAGCCCTTTTGGTTGATGTACTCTGTTGCAAGATGCTCTGGGGCCAAAATTGGGGTATGTGTTCCATCTATCACCCCGCTGCAGTTAGGGAATCCCATTGTCTCAAAACCATCAATTATTTCTTGCACATTACTGAAAGTCACAGTCCTTTGTAAGAGGAGGCAATTAATGGCCCTACATACTTGCATCACTGCGGCCCCCACAGTGGACTTTCCAACTCCAAACTGATTTGCAACTGACTGGTAGCAGTCTGGAGTTGCCAGCTTCCACACAGCGATCTCCACTCACTTTTCAACAGTGAGGGCAGCTCTCATTCTGCTGTCCTTGCACAGCAGTGCTGGGGAGAGCTCTGCACACAGATCCAAAAAGGTGGATTTGCGCATCTGAAAGTTCTGTAGCTACATCCCATACATGTATCACAATGCAATCCCACCACTCAGTGCTTGTTTCCTGAGCTCAGTACCGAGGATCTTCCATATGCAGCTGTTCGGTGAATGCCAGCATCAATCTTGAATTGTTTGTTTCTATGGCAGACAGCAGGGCAGGCACCACTGATTCATTCTCTGTTTCACAGTTTATGAAATACTGCAGGACCAGCCATATTGTGTTCATAAGTCTCATCACCAGACTGGTCAGCAGTTCAGGAGCAGTGCTTTCAGGCAGAGATGAAGGGCGCATAGTTTACAAGGGCTGTTGAAAACAGCATGAAACAAAGTCAGAAGCCCATGGAATGATGAGATGGAAAGAACTGCATAATGGGATGGCAAGCGCACCCCCACGATGCACCACGATCCATTTCCAGAGCTCCCAGCGGCAGAGGGTGGCAAGTTGCACAGTGGGATGGCTACCCACAATGCAGCGCATGCTCTCAATGCAAGAGCAACGACTGTGGATGCTTTCCGCCGAGACAAGGAGCGTTGGTGTGGTCATGCACAACTGATGTCATTAAATGTCTTATGATTGTTAACGTAACTTAAGTGAACTTAACTCTGTAGTGTAGACATGGCCTAAGTCTGGTTCACTTCCATCCATTATTCCCCCTCAGAATTTATGGGATTTGGCTGGAGGGATTTCTCATGGATTCAGAGGAAGAGGTAGCATGCTGCAGAGCCACAGTTTCCTCCCCACATCTCTCTGTAAAACTATCCTTCCACAACCTGGAATAAATTACATTAGGCAATCAATAAAGTTGTCAATTTAGAAATACTGGCCCCTAGTTTAATCCTCAAAGTTTGATTTGTTTAAAAAAAAAAAAAAAAAGTGCGAGTGAGAGTTCAAATCTTCGTATGAATTAGTAATGTTTACATGATATTTTTTGGGTAAGCAAAACTAGATCTTATACTGAACTTCATGACATTTCTCTGTTTGTTTTCGGTGTCTTAGGCGAGTGATATGTGAACAGTAAGCAAAGAGATAGATAGTTACATTTGTAGAGCATTTCCTCGTGAACACAAAGAAAACATTTGTTTGGGCGGGGGAGTGTTTTGGGTTGATCTTGTCGACCTCTGATTTATTTTTTTTTTTTTTCAAATTTTTTAAATAATAAAGTCAGATAAAGGCTAATCTTTCATTTTTGCTGCTCTCATGATTTGAAGTATAAAATATCCGGCTGCCATTGTCATAAAATCTGACTTGTGTTTACGAGGTTATTGGGTGCTTGTTTTTTCTGCTAGGAATAAATAGTGTGATAAATTTACGTACCTCATCCTAGCTGCTTCTATCACAGACTTACACACAGTAGGCCAAATACTGAGATGTTTACTCACTTGAATTTTATTCAGACAGTGGCAGCTTCACTGGGAGCCTAGCTTGAGAGAAAACTGAGCTAAGGATCTCAGGACTTGACCATCTAAAGGTTCCTGTTTGGTTAGCATCCTGCCTGGTGATTGTTTATAAGGCTTTCAGAAAACATTCAAAAACCAGAATCTCTGGAAAGGTAAAGAATAGGGAACAATTAACTTTATTGTTGGGGACAAGGAGCAGGAAAATGCAGGAGTGTTCAGGTTCACCCATGTTTTTGTTTTAACCACTGACCACACTGAGTAAATTAGCTGGTGTACTCTGTAGGAGAGGCATTTTGCTCAGATGCTCTTCTGTGTTTCTGACATTTCCAAATAATGCATGAAAGCTGACTGACAACAGCACTTTAGTCAGTCAGGGGGCTGTTTAGTCCTGAATGAAAGGTGGAAGCCACTTAAATGGGAAAAGGTGACTCTTGAGCAACACGTTATGCTGGAGAGGCTATAAAGCCATTCCCTGACAGCTGAAATTTTGAAAGAAAAGACCGTATGCATCTTTTCTTAGAGCTGATTTGTCACTGTTTTCCATGCTATAAATATAGAAGAGACCAAAGTCAATGAGGCTTACATCAGAGATGAATTTGGCACACTACGTCTTGTTGGGAAATGAAGCCAGACCACAGGTGGTGAAAATTAGCAAAGCTAATTACACCAGCTGAGGATCTGACCCCTGAATCTGGCACAAACAAGAAACACTTGCAGCATAGTCCAGTATGTTCTGATATTTGACATTCTGATGTTTGGCAGACAGGAAAGAAGATAGCAAAATAGGAAATGGCTCCAACAGAAGAACTTCAGAATAATAGTATCTGGTAATCTGCTGCCTTGTGAATGAGACAGCCTGTCTCTTTTAAGTGGATCTCCCTCTACCCACACACCTTTTCCACCCTATTTCCATTCATGCTACAGTCTTAATTCTGGTATTCCCTGTGAGCTTTCTATGGGTTGCTAAGGAGCTGTTTAACTTCACAAAAAAACCAAGTCTTGCCAATTTCGTTTTTAGCACTGTATCAGCTTTCAGAAGAACTCTGTTATGGGAATGCGAAATCCTCTTGTCATTAATTCATTGTTTCTGCTCTTACGCTTTACAATGCAGCACAAGCTGGGTGAAGCAGAAATGTTAAATATAGGGCTGCCACTACACAGACACTCAGACCTGATGTACACTACAGAGTTAGGGTGATGTGAGGCAGCTTACATTGACCTAATTATGTCCGTGTCTGCACTACATCCTTGCTCCGAACCGGGCTGCCACCGGAGGTCCCGGCTCCGAGTCAGGCTGCTGCCCAGGCTCCCCACTCCCTGCTGGGAGCCCTGATGCCCCTTGGGCTCCAGACTCTCTGTTCTCCCCTGGGAGCCCAGCTGTACTGAGGCTATTCCCTCACCACCAGGAGCCTGGGAGGCTGCTGGGCTTCCAGCGGGGAGCTGAGAGCCTGCGGGGAGGCCGTGCTCCTGGTGGAGAGCCAAAACCCCGGGGGCGGGGGCAGCCATGCTCCCAGTGTGGAGCTGAGAGCCATGCGGGGCAGCTGAGTTCCCAGCAGGGAGCTGCAGGTGGAGCTGAGAGCCCCCCCTGCCTTAAGTTGGTGGAAGGACTCCTCGTGAGTATACACACCACCAACAGAACGAGGGTAGTATTGACAAACTGCCACAGTAATGGCTCTTAAGTCAAACTAACATAGGTCATCTTAAGTTTGTAGTGTAGACATGCCCTCAAACAATATTACAGATTTGTTTTCTGCTCACTTCCTTCACTTCGTTCAATCCGCTTGCCAATTTGCCACTTCCTAGATCTTCTCCTACTCTGATCTCCATGCTACGCACACCCAGCACTTGGAATCTTCCTCCTGTCTCACCTCCAAACATCTCCTTAAAGCACACAGTTTCTAAAAGGCCTGCAAAAGCTAGCCTTTCCCTTCACTGAGGCATTAGCAAAATAGATGCTAGACAGTTCAGTTCCATACCATATGGAACTGAAATGATGCATGATGAACTTCACTATCCAAACACGTTCCTTCTTTTCCCTTTCCCCCAGTCGTTAGCAGTATCTTGTCTAGGTAGGCGTTTGTCTTTCAATGAGATCCATTCAAGCATATCTGCTTCCTCTCTCCTGCTATTCCTCTTCTCTTGGTGCAGCCAGCTCCTTCTCATTTCTCTGGTGTAAGCACATCTCCTTCCTTCCCCAGTAGAGTTTAAGGCTTAGAAGGGACCATTTTGATAATCTGGTTGGGCCTCTTGTGTAAAAGAGGTTTGAGAACCTCACCCACTAATCTCTGCATCAAACTTTTGTGTGAGCTGTGCCATATCTTTTAGACAGACATTCAGTCTTGATTTAAAGACTTGCAGTGGTGGAGAATCCACCACATCCCTAGGTAAGTTGTTTCATTGGTTAATTTCAAACAGCAAATGGAGCTAATGTGCCCTGGCACTCCTGAATCCCTGCTATACCTTTCCTCCTCTATATGGCATATTAAAAATAATTGGTAAGTATCACATATCAACACTTCAGCCCTGTCAAAGACTCCCACAAGAAGTTCAGACAATCCTTTGAAGTAATTTGTTGAATGAAGAATAAAAATAGATCTTGGAGATGGAATGTGACCATCTGTAACCTTTTGGTCTCCTGGGTAAAGAAAAGTTGTGTCAGCAGAGAGATAGGAAACGCTGTCATAGAAATTCCTGAAATTCCCAGGTGTGGGAGGGAGACTTGAAACATACCATCTTCAAGTAATCTCCCCTGCCTTCTCTCTCCTTCCATGATTATCTCCACATGGCAGTTGTTGTGCTCAGCACATTGGCAGTGCCATTTGGGAGCTGGAGCCATCTGGAAAGCAAGCTGCAAAATGATCTGAAGTCTGTGTGCTGAACACAGAGGAGTATTGTGCTTCTTTTTCAGACAGATTTCAAAGGGAAGAAGAAAGTCTGAGAATACTTCTCCAGTAACTGGAGGAGTATTGGAAGAAAGAAAAATATCAGCTCATGGAATGTGGCCTTTGTGCTTGGGAAGGGGAGTGTATTTTTTTTTTTTAAAGGAACACAAATGTCCAAAAAAAGAAATGACTTTTACAGGGTACAGGATCTGATCCAACCTAGCTCTTCTGGTACACTCTTTATGTCCTAAATTTATTCTTTGTGCATGAGGGTTTGGCAGGAAATCTATCTAAAAGAATGGATTCATCAGATTGAATGTGAGTAGTGGAAGAATAGAGCTACAGAACACATTTCCATGTGCCTTCAAAATGAAGTTATTGATACAGGGATATTCTGGGTAAATATCTTCTGACATGGTTTCCTGTGACTCTTTTATAAGGCTGTATTTCTGTACCATTACCTGATTGGATGGATGAAGGACGGATCAAGAAATGGACTGGACTGCCAAAACTTGCAAATTATCATACAGGGCTTTATGTCCCTGTACAGTCCTTTAAAGCTGGAGATAGTTTCAATGCTTCGGGTTGTAATCAACTCCCAGGATGCTTTAGTGCGATATATCTCCCATCCATTCAGCCTTTAGGCTGCACCAGGGACATTTAGGCCCTCAGCCAGCCCAAGTTCAGGGAAACAGAAAGCTGGCATGGCTTAGAGCCCTTTTCCCCACCACTCACCTGAGTTGTCTGAGCAGCTGAGGATCTGGCCTAACTTTTTCAGTTACAAGAGGCCAGATTCTGCACCCATATTCATACTGAGTAGTACTGAAATGGACTATTCAAAGAGTTAAAGCATAAGGAAGGGTGGCAGAATCTGGCTGGGTTTTTTCTTTCCCCTGTCATTGTGGGACCACGTCCTCCAAAAGCTGGAGTAGTGACAGCCCTGCTATTCAAATGCTGCTAGGATCACAACATCTTTTCAACTGGTCACTGGGTTGGGTTGAGTCACTGTAAATTGTTTAACAGAGATAGATTTATAAGCAGTGCTGTTGTAGATTGAATGGTTTCAGTTTGAAGTATGGTTCTGCTCTGAAAAGTGACTGTGAAACACAGCACCTTCTTACACAGTAGATCTCCCTATGTGGATTCAGAGTCATCCACTTAAACCTGTAACACAAAGAACCCTACTACTTTTTTAGTTTTGGTAGCATTGCAGGGGCAATGTAGCTATGGGTAAGTGTGCTGAATTCTGTTCTGGCTCGCAAAGCAGCACAATTCTTATCTAAGTTCTAATTGTAAAGGTTTTGCTTATGGGTGATATATAATAGTTTGGCTCTCAGATCCCAGGATGAGTTTGCAGGACTGGTAATTATGAAAACCATCTCTTTACTTGTAAGATGTGCAGATTTGACCTGGAGACATTAAGACACAATACATATGATTCAATTTTTCAGTGTCATTTTTCTAAGTAGAACTGCACTTTAACTTGTCACTGTGCTAAGAGATATAGATTCAGCAGGTGCACTTGATTAGAAGCACCAATGTGTTGGGGTGAACAGATGCTATCATGATGTATCCCCAGGAGTATGGGAATCCACAGAATCTACAATACTGTATAGATGTGGGGTTTCTTGTGTTAAAAGGGTTAACAGCTGGTGCTGTGAGTGTAGACACCAAATCAGACAATAGTGGACACAGCCAGGATACTCAGCAGGCTTGTTTTTAATTGAATTATAAACAAAGCTGCTTTCATGGGAAGTGCTTAGTTTGCTACATTGGTATGGGGCAGGAGGGTAGTTGAACAGAGACCTCACTTTAGTCTTTGCTGGCGAGAGGGCCTGGTTTTCTACTGCCTTATGCCCGTGCCAAGTGGTTGTAAAATCCTACTTACATCAGGATAACGGTGCTTTACACCCACCAGTATGTCCTCGCTTTGTACAGGTGCAAATGACGGCTGAAGCAGCAGAGCATCAAGCCCCAATTCATCTCTTTTAATAACACTGTTCTCAGAAAAAATAATGTTGTGTGTTTGTTGTTTGTAATTTGGATTGGCTCTTATGAACTTAACTGAGGTGCAGTAAGATGCTTTCAACTGTTTGTGAAGGGTAATGCCCCCTCCCACCAAAGATTCATTGTACCTACCTAGTCCTTTTACAGTTAGAGAGCAAACCCAGAAGCAAGGTGAATCTTGTCAGAAATGCAAATAAATAATCATACTGGGTCAATCCTTGGCCTTGCTTCTGGTTTGTGAAGTTTGCATTAGCCCCAGACAGCTAGCTGTATATGCTGTCTGAAAAATGATCCCAGGGCATGTCACCCCAGAGTTCAGGGAGGACCCACAGGTTCTATGCAGCAATGAGGTATGGCAAGAAGAGGAGAAATTATGTAAATAGGCTCCCCGGCCCTGAGTAGCTCTCCAGCCTGCATGACAAGTACCTTCATAGAGTATTTGCCTTGTGGCAGCCCTGTACAGCCTACAACAGCCTGGGGGAGGGAAGGTGGGTAGCCTCCTAGGTCTAGATTAGACATTAAAGGTTTGATGTTAAGCTCTAGCTCAAACTAATTAACACCTTCTAAATCTCTAATCAAGAAAAAGAAATTGTACTTTGGCATGCGTGAAAGGGCTCAATTCCTTAGGCTTTAACATCACACCTAAAACCTAGTTTAGAGAAGCCCCACATTGATTTTGGCTGAAGTCAGCAGTTGAGGGTTGGTCCTGTGGTATTTTGATACTGCGAGCCTGATTTCGACCACATTTACACCAGTGTGAGACTAGAATCCGGCCCTGCAACTCTACAGTAGACACAGATTCAGATTCTCCAGAGTCTCTCTTTAAAATAAGTCCTTTCTACAGTATTTCTTAGTTTACTTTGTAGGTCTGGGATAGTAGCACAAAGTTGATTTTTTTTTTCTAATTCTTCCCTCTGAAAGTTAGATTTGTGATGGTTGACATATTATAACTCCCTACAGTATGTGTGCTATGTAAGGAATTTGAATACTCTTCAGACTAAGCATTGATTTGCCAATGATGTTATCTCGTGTATTTGTCTCAAAGTACCTCACTCACTCCCTCTTCAAACTATATAACTGCCTTGCCCTCCTGTGAAGTGTAAAGGAAGGCTTCACTTTAGACTTGTTCTCCAATACAGCTCACTGTTCACAGAATCAGAAATGTTAGATATGGAAAAGACCCATTAAGTCATTTTAGCTATTCCCCAGTGGCAGTGCCGGGTGGTCCCCTACAATCTGCTTTCTTATGCTTTGTTCAGTCTTCTTTTAAGTGTCTTAACTCAAGGGATAGTAATTACATCACATTTCCATTGTAGTCACCTTATTTAGGTTCCAGTCCCGCAAACACTGAGGTCAATGGAACTATTCATGTGCACAAAGTTATTCAAATGTTAAGTGTTTGCAGGATCAGAGTGTAAGGCCTTATCTAGAAGAGAGAATTGTACAGATTGAACTACGTGCTTGTTTATACACAGTTTTTGTACTGCTTTAAATGATAATGGTTTGCAACTGACATAGTTAAAGCAGTAGAGTCCCCTAGCATTATACACAGTTATACCAGTATAGCTTATTCCTCTAAGGGAAGAGGAATAAACTGTACCAGTTGAAAGCACTTGTATACCAGTTTAACCACATCCGCATACTGATTTTAACTATTTCAGTATCAAATCACGCCCCTAACCGATATATTTAAAAGCAGTACAAAAATGATGTAGACCAGACCTAAATTGGTTTCGGAACTGATTTTGGGGTTGGGGAGAGGTTTGCGCTCACCTGCCTAAACTAGTCCAATCAAGAGGGTTGCAGATTTGCTTGTGTGCATGCCTCATGACTAAGGTCACACCTGAAGTCTGCAGCAGCACCAGCAACTAAGCCCATATCAACGCAGTCCCACTTGAGTGTCTTTTAATCCCAATTTTCTTTCTATTTCCATCTGAACAAATGAACAGCAAGGAGAATGATCAGTGCCTAAAATGCCAATGTGAAAGGAAGCTTAGATATTCAATGAGTGAAGGAATGAAGAAAGGATATTGTACATGCTGAATTTAAGTGAAACTTGCTTACAGATCTCCCTGTCCTCTGTCTTACATCTACCAAGCGGTGAGGAATGGGGGAAAGAATTTTAAATATTCAATTTTATCTCTTCACATCTTAAGAATTAGAGGACATACCCTGGAGAGTTAATCAATCAACTTGAGTAGTGAAGTTCTGTGCCCTCCACCCTCTCTCTCATTTGTTCATTTGCTAGAAATTTACAACGTTCAATGCAGTGTTGTACCTTTTAAATTTCATTAAATCAGATCAACTTTTAAATAAATGTAATAAAGTCTATTGTATGTTTCATGTTAAAAGAAGGGGCTAAGGGAACAGTAAATCTGTATGTTGTTTTGCAATTTTTTAATGAAATCTGCACCTGAGATATCAGAGAATTTGAGTTTCTAAAATATTTTTTGTTTCATTTCGTTTACTACAGAATCTCGAAGTTACATGGAAGGCCTTAACCACTCGGTTGTGATGACTGACAGCACCATGGGCACCAATCCCGCTTTGCTGAGGACTGACATGCAGACAGCTCCTTCGTGTCAGCGGCCTTTTGTATCTGCGTGCGCCATTTCCAGAAACAGCTCCATCCCAACCGGAGAAAGGTGGGAACTTGCCAGGGCTTTTTCTTCTTCCTGGAAGTTTGGGGTTCTTACAAAATCAGTCTCCATCTGTGTCATTAGGCCTATGTCCACACTGCAGAATGACAATGTTAGCACATTGAGACTTCAGGCCAGCCAATTTGGATAAATAACTGCCACATTTGAGCAAGAGGTTTTTGGGGATGGATGTGACTCAGGTTAGGGGGAACACTTGAATAAGAACCCAATTCAACTTCACAGTGAACATAAGTCCTTGGACAGTAAATACCTGATTTTCAGAAATGCTGAGCATGTTCTTTGGTATATTACGTGCATGTATTGAAGGGGGGCTGTATGGCTTTTAAAAATTTTAGAAGTAATTATAGAGGTTGTTGATCTGCCTGAGAAAAACTTTTAGGTGTCAAAATACATAGAGATCCAAATCTCTTTTAATTCACTGCTTTGCTATATGTCAGTGCAAGTTCGTACATACTCATCAGAGTGCTAACAGCTCCCGATATTTTTACTGAAAGCCATTTGGGGAAAATCCCATAACATTTCATATTGAAAACATATTGGTGCAGAACAAATAAACACTGTTTACAATGTGTATCATTCTATCATTTTAGCAAATATATTTCTAATAAATAAGACATTTGGTGAAAACATTTTTCAGAGAGACAGGGCAAAAACGATGGTCAACAATTGATTTCATTTTCAACTGCCCAGTTGCCTCAGAAATTTTATTATCATTAATTATTTGTTTTGTGGTACCATCCAAGGCCCAAATCAAGGAGCAGGGTGTCATTGTGGTAGGCATAGTATAAGGACATAAAAGAGCTGATCCCTGTCCCAAAGAGCATAGAATTTAAATATAAAATGAGAGAGAACAGGTGGATACAACAAGCACACGGGGAGAAGCTACAGGGTAACAGTGAGAAGATTATGAACAGCCCCAATAGCAGAGGTCACAGCACTCCAGCTGCCTAGCCATCCCAAATAGGGCTTCCTGTTCCCAGACTCCTAGGTGGATAGCTACTGTCTTCACCCAGTACCCCATCCCTGCACTGTTTGATTATTATTGATCTCACCTCCCACATCTCTGGGTGTGTCTGATTACCATCTCTATTCATGGCTAATTGGCGTCTTTTTCACAGTAGTTTTCAGAACTGCCCTTCTGTTAGCTGATGTTAGCTGGCTGAAGTGTCAAGCTCTTCATAAGCATCCTGATGCCTTTGGTTTCTTTTCCCTTCTGCTGGTTTCCTTTAAAACTAGTGCTTAGAGAGAGGATATTTCCAGCCTGAGAAACTGTGAATCATATTTACAAATCCCCAATAACATATCTTAGAACTGCAGTCTGAAAAGATGTGACTTGTCATTATAAATAACTATGAATTGCAAATAGAGAGTTAAGACCTCAGCATCAGGCACTGCCAATACTGCTAATATGAAATCATTAAAAAATCAAAGTGTAAGTCCCTCATTTTAAATTTTATCTTGAAACTTTGTTCCTTTCTTTCTAATACTTCTCATTTCTTTTCAAAGTACCCTTACCTTTTCAACTTTTTTATTTTGTCTTCATTTCTTCATTTTCCTTTCCTGTGTTATTGTGCAGTTTCTGTGGCATGCACAGATCTGGCATCCATTTCCACTGTGCCCTTTCAACTAAATCCCTTCTCTGTGTTTTTAAGTTCTTAACTCAATTTTTCTCCCTTCATTTATACAGTGCGGGCTTGTTCTCCCTTGCCAACCTAGCCCCGCCCAAACCCCCCCTCTCTATAACAAGTACTTGCTAATATATTTTTCAGCCATAGCTTCAGTACAGTAGACTTTTAGAAGTGTGTGTGTTTGGTGGTGGGGAATAAACTGTCTTTGCCTTTCCAAACTCTTGTCATGGAGAGATGATGTGTCCAAGGGGTGGTGTTTCTGCACACTGATAAGTACAATTATTCAGAAATGGAACAGTCCTTTGTTTAATGTTCAAACCTCTAGTTTCATAGGTGAAGCAAAACCTTGGAAAAAGTGTCTGTGGTGTTGCATGCTGCCTTCTGTGTTCTGCACTATTTTCTTTGCCCTTCTTATATGCACTTACATTTCCCAATGGACCTTACTCCCCTCTTTTGTAATATGAATGATCTTACAGTTAAGACACAGTCCTGGGAGTCAAGAGTCTTGAATACTATTCCTGGCTCTGTCACTGATTTATTTTGTGACCTTGGGCAAGTCTCTGAACTGTTGGTGTCTCAGTTCCCCTATCTGGCAAATGAGGATAATCGTGCAAACCTTACATGGTCTCAATTAACTAAAGTGTCTTGAGAATACATGCGTGGAGAGTGCTATAGAAGTGTCAGGTTTTGTTGTCTTGGTGAAGATTATTATTTATTGCTGTTAAAGATTATTGCTAAAGACTGGAATAAAGGCATTGTGCAATGAAATGTTTTCAAGACATATGGGAATGATTTGGTTGTGACATTTTCTTTTTGAACAGTCCTTCTGCAACTGAATGCCACTGGCTAGAAAGCAACACTAAGTCCACCCCTTCACCCCAGCTGTCAGTGCTGGGGAACAGCAGGCCTACAGGAAATTACCTTGTGTCCTCAGAATTTTCAAGCCCCATTCAGGACGGCTCGCTCTTGTCCCATTTCCAATCCCCAGGATTGCAAATAATCTCTTTGAACAGCCGAGAGGATTCATCCTTAGACCAGCAACAAGAGCCTGCTGCCCATCCCAGTGCCCGGGCCTACCTGAACTATGGTGGGACCAGCGTTAGCAGTAGCCCACCACTGGAGGAGAAACAACCTGTTTTCATGGCCAATACTAGCAGCTCTCCCAAAACTATGAGCTCGCCACTGGCAAGTACAGCGGACAATGGCTTTTTGGCCCACAACTTGCTTACAGTGGCCTCTGGACACAAAAGCCAGAGCAGCACAATTCAACAGCACCATGGAATGAACCTGCACCCACAGCCACCTCTTCCAGAGAAGAAGAGGACTTCTGAGGGAGACCGTTCTTTTGGCTCCATCTCTCCTTCTTCAAGTGGCTTCTCCAGCCCTCATAGCGGGAGCACAATCAGCATCCCATTCCCAAATGTCCTTCCGGACTTTTCAAAAGTTTTAAGCACTTCCCCTTTGTCAGGTAGGTTTTATGCCAGGATGTATTTATAGTTAAACTGACACCTTTTATATGAGCGTGTGAGTAGGGTGGGATGTTAGATACTTTATAAAATAGTGGATGTTGAATAGCGAATGAAGTGACTGTTTGTAGTAAGAGGAGACACTTCACTTATTTTAGATGTATTGTTTCTAAAGACAAAACTCCAGAGTGCTTTCTCTGAGCCTTTTTGGATGTGTCAGTCAAATGCAGCCCTCTCTCTGCTGCCAGCCCACAAGTAAGTAGTGACTGGGCCAATTCCTCTTAATAATGGCTGGCTTTGTCCTGCATCCTTGCTAGGCTCATGGCAAGAATACTTCGAATGTGGCTGTTTGTCATCTGGTCTGTGTTCAGACGTAGCCAGGCCTTACTGAGGAACTAAATGTTTAATGTAGCTTTATAACTCTGAGTTTTCATATTTTATAGCTTGCGGGAAATGGAACTTTAATAGCACTAGTCAAAGTATCATGTGATGTATGTTTTATTTCTCAAAGCAGCTTCAGAACTCTCCCAGACTACTAGTTTAGTTGTGATGTTCCTCTCCCCCCACCTCCTATGGTTGAACTCTGAATTCCTAAATTAATCAGCACCTCACTGTCCGAGGTGAGAGCTAACAGCAGGAAATGCCCTTTGCAGTTATGGTATATATTGATTTTTTTAAATTTTCTTTTACCTTTATTTAACAGAAAACCCAACTGATAAACACGTGACCGTAAAATTTGTCCAAGATACATCCAAGTTCTGGTACAAGCCAGATATTTCAAGAGAACAAGGTATACCAAATATCATCTTCTGCAGGGTGTTCAGCTGCAGAAGGGCTGTTCAGGAGTGCTGTGTATAAATTTCTGGTTTCTGGGGTCTAGATTTCTTTACATAAAAATGTAAAAATAATTCTGGCCTTAGCAATAGGCGGACTAGAGGCCCTTAGGCCAAGCACCCAGTTTAGTAGGAGGACTGGTTTTGTTAAATAACCCTTGAGAAAGTGACAAAGAACTTTGGATTTAATTTGAGCCAGATCCTCAGATCCTCTGGAATGACCCAAAGGGGACTTAATGGCAGTAGCTGAAGATTTTCCCTAGGGGAATTAGGGACTGGCATAGCCATCCCCTCCAGTCTTTTCCCGCTGGTACTGGGGAACTTTCCAGGGCATGCTGAAGGAACGCAGAGGGGAGGAAGGCACAATGTGCTCTGGTGATCCTGGCTCAAGGGATCATTATTCACCAGTACAAGTTATCCTAAGCCTGCTCTAACTTGCAGGCCAATTTGACTTCCAGGATTTGGAGAGGCAGGGCAAAAAGCTACCTATACTTATCATCTCCTCAGGTAACTGAGTGCTCATCTGGCATGGAGTCAGCCCTATGTTTTCTAAAGTGTACGTAAATTTAATGCTAACAGGTCAGAGAACCATTACAGAGAACCAAGTATAATACAGAGCAAGCTTCTCCCATGCAGATCTACCAAGACACCTCAGCCACTGCCCGCAACTGTTACAGCTGGTTTTTAAAGCTAGTTGTCAGTGGTTCCATACTTACTATGCTCATTCCACAAGTTACAGTTCTTAATGCCTTAACTGCATCTCTGCTTGTACAATGGGGATGGGAAATAGAAAGTATTCTTCATGGGTATCAGCAGGATAGGGACATCCCAAAAAAATGATGAACTACCCAGAATAAGAAACTTATCGCAACTCCTGTCCCAGGTGGCCTGTATTAATCCTACACCTCAATAAACTATAATCCTCCGGGGAGTATTTATATAAATATATATAATTTTTACATGCACGTGTATTCCAGAAAAAACCCTCCACCTCACTTATGTCAGTCTGAGACATAAGAACGGCCATACTGGGTCAGACCAATGGTCCATTTAGGTCAGCAGCTTGTCTTCTGACAGTAGCCAGTGCCAGATGCTTCAGAGGGAATGAAAGAAACAGGCAATTATCAATTGATCCAACTCCTGTTGTCTGGTCCCAGCATCTGGCAGTCAGAGGCGTCACCTGAGTACATATAGATGCAGCACCCAGAGGATTATGATTTAGTGATGTTTAAGATTAATATAGGTTGCCTCAGACTGTTGCTACAGAATTTCAGGCTGCAGAATTTTGGAGAAGTTTATAATTCTAACAGTTTATTATTTATTTGGTTGTCCCTATGTTGTCGATCCCCAAGGAAAACTCCATTGCCGTTTTACAGGCACACCCAGAGTTAAGGCAATATAATAATACATATATTACATTCTCTCTTTCTCTCTTTGCAGTAGCACTTACAATGTTCTATGTGCTTTACAAACAGCTGCTATATGAGAAGACAATCCCTGCATACATATAAGTAAATTGTAAAATTCAAATACTCTGAATCCTGCCTAATGGAATACAACAGCTCTGTGATGGACTCAGATCAGGTCTGCATGTCAGATAGCAAAGATGAGGCTGTTGGAACAGACATAATGTTTATAGTCAAAGTATAGTCTTCTTTGACTGGAAGGCCTTTAACATTGTCCCAATGAACCATAGCCAACATAGCCTTCAGCTACTGGCAAACTGTGAATTGCTGGATCTGTCTAATGCATACTTTCTCAGACTGTGAGGTTGTTTGCAGCGTCTTACAGTGCAGGTAAAAGCACAAGCACAGGGGAAAAGAAGGTAGTAAAAAACAGAAGATTTACACTTCTTGGGTGTAGGATTTACTGGTCCAGGGCCCATTAGTGAATTGAATGTTCAAAGGATGACTCTTGACTTGTTGAGCCCAAAGAGGAAAGGAATAAAACTAACAGGCTGCTGCTTGAACAAGTTAAAAATATGCTTCCCAACAGTTTAATATTCACTTTTGTCCATCCAATATAATCTCTCTTCCCCTTTTTAAAAATACTAACATTATGGGAGGTGTCGGTGTTTTTTTTCCCTTTGCCTGAGGGAGGAATCCTATGACCGATGTAGTTAGAAGGATTAGGCAAACACTCTCTTGAATTGCACAGTTTTGCATATTTACCACATTAGCCTCAACACATATTAGTGCAGTAATCTATTACTTTTCTCTCATCCCCGCCCACCTCCATGTTTACATCTTTTATAGATGAGCAGTACAAAATTCATATCAACTTGCAAACCGCTGCATTTGCTTATTCATGCAGGAGTCTGAGTATTTATGTTTGCAGTTCCGTGAATTGCCAATGTTGTTATCCAGTGTGTGCAGGAAGTCACCAGTATTTATGCAATTTCTGTGATTTAACATTTGTTCCAACTTTGGAATATTTTATTGTGTTCACAAAAGGCAGAAGGACCTTGCCAGTGCATACAAGACATGATGCACAATGTAAAGACTCCAAAATCAGAATCAGGCTCTCCCTGGGTTTTCTTTGCGGCATTGCTGAGTATTAGACATGCAGGAGGCTGGCTGAAATTTAAGCAATGAGTGAAAAGAAACACAGTCTGAAAAGTAGTCTGAACTCTGCAAAGATATTAGGAGGAATCACACCATTCTGCACCCTGTTATATGACCCTGGACTTTGCCACAAAGTTATTCAAAGAAAAGTTAAGCCCATGGCTTCCTGACCTTGGGCTACAGAGCACTTTGATTCAAAGGCATGCAGCAACCTCTCTGGAAGCCAGTCTTGCTATGTATAATCCAACTCATAGTCCCCAGGCAGAGATCACAGAACAAAAAGTATTCCAATTCTTAGAATCTCAAAATGCAAGTATATGCCTACCTACACCTCCTTCCCTGCTTAAAATGAGAGAAGAGGGAGAGAATACCTTTCGTATACCTTGTAATGCCTTGGCACTGTGTGCCTCTTGGCTGTTAGTGGATGATGACAAATGTCTGTTTGTTGTGGGGGCTGTGTAGAAGAGAAAGCAGCATTTTCTTGTCATGCCAACTATTGTGGCCATACTCCCAGTTACACTTTTTAACAAGCAAACAGAATAGCTTCAGGAATCAACTTTTCCTCTTTGCCAAAAAGCACATGCATGCTGGGATAGAGCGTTGGAGAAGGAAAGTTCTGGCTCTTCTCTGATTGCAGGGAATTGTGAACATGTTCGTGTATGTTCATGCCAGGTAGAGTGTTTGCCAATTTGCCAGCCTCTGTTTGCTGAGTTGTTCCCAAATTGGTCTCTCAAAGGCAGAAAGAGAAGATAGTTCTGTCTCTTAAAGGATGTTCTCCTGTAAAGCCTTTACCATTTTTGCAAATAGTATTAATAGTAACATACTCCATATCAGGGCTTGAAATCAGTGTTGCCAGCTTGAGACTATGCCCTCCCTCCCCCCACCCCACCCCAAAAATAAAAAAAAGAGAGAGAGAGATGTGAGGTTTTGATTCTGCCTGGTCTCTACTACATAATATTTGTCTGTCTCACATGGATATTATGGGGATTAGTTAATTAATGTGTGTACAGTGCTTTGAACATGTAAAACAGTGTGGGTGAGATTGTGAGCCCTTTAAACTACACATGTAGTACGGTACTATTCAGTATGAGCAAGGGGTTCACAATCTGGTGCTGTCTGAGCATTGAATAGATAGCAAAATCATATCCAGAGTTAGGATCCAAGGTTTTGATTCTGTTCTAAGGCGGTGAGGAGGGAGACAAAAGAACCTGGCATTCTTTACTAGTGCTTTAAATGAGGATTTGGAACAGTACCTTTGTGTTTATTACTTGGACTGAAACACTTTTCTCAATCTCTCTCTGAATCCTTTGCAGCCATTGCCATTCTGAAGGACAAGGAACCAGGGTCATTCATTGTTCGAGACAGCCATTCTTTCAGGGGAGCCTATGGCCTGGCAATGAAAGTTGCTACACCTCCTCCTTCAGTGCTGCAGTTAAACAAGAAAGGTATTGTATGTCTCCCATCTTTACTTTGTCACACAGAGTGTGCAAGACCTAACTACTATATAGAATTCAGAGAAATCCTCCCTTCTCCATAATTAAACATCAAGAGGTGCAATTCTGAGTCGATCAACTCAGAAGTCTCAATTTGGATTCCTTGCAGTGCGAATAAGAATCTCTCCCAGTGGGACTGTGGAACATGTTTGTGTCATGCTTGGTAGTTTCATACACAGGTTGGTAATTATATACACAGCTTGGATGTGCATGTACTATACAATATTGTCCTAACAGGAATCCAACACCAACTCACTAGCTGAGCCTCCTCAGTTATTAGAAGTCTGGTTTTGATCTAAGGCTCAGTGTCATGCCAAATACCACCATGCACAACTTTTGCCTTGATGGAAGAGGGAACTTTTTTGGCCTGGGAATTTGTTTTGAGACAACAGTATATCAGAAATAAATCTGAGAAAAATTGGCGTAGCTAAACAAGAAGCAGTGTGACAGATGTGTTCCCCCAGACTCCTGTGCCGTAACGTATAACTTATATCTGTCAGTCCTGAAGGGGAAAATGAAAAGAGCATATGGAACGCATTAGGAAGCATGTGGAAACTCAGGAGGCAGTGTCTAAGACGTGTTCTTGGCTCTGATCGTGCCTACTGACCTTCTTGCTGCTACTTTTCTCTTTCAGAACCCTTTGTATACATTGGTAAATGTTGCCCAATGAGGTAAAGAACTGCAGAAAATTGGGTTGACTGAAAAATAGCAGCTGTTAATGTCTGTTTGGAGTCTTTCTGTCCTTTGTTCCTTCTTCCAATTATTTCAAGTGCACTTTTGGTCTGGAGCTTGGATTTCATTATTCCAGATTTAAAAGGAGAATAGAAACATAGGAATTGCCTCACTGGATCAGACTGAAGGCCAGTATAGTTCAATATCCTGCCTCTGATAATGCCAGTACCAGATGCTTCAGAGCAAGGTATAGAACCCTGGAATAGACAGATGTGGGATAATCTGTCCCCCACATTCATGCTGATCTGATCTTTAATAATTAGAGATTGGCACATATCCTGAAACATGATGTTTAATATACCTTCCAAAATTTTATCATTAATATGGTAACTCTGATAAACATATTTTAAAAATCCCTTTTAAAAAATCTTTCTAAATTCTTGGCCTCAACAGCTTTTTGTGGCAATGAGTCTAATTACATGATGGGTAAAAATTATTTCCTTTTTGTAAGTTTTGGATTTGCCACATTTTAATTTAAGTCAAAGTCGCCTTCTTCTTGTGTTTGAGCCAGGAAGAACAGTAGTTCCTGATCTACCTTCTTGATACTCTTCACTATTTTATTCACTTCCCTAACATCACCATCTAATCATCTGGTTGCTAAAAGAAACAATGCCAATCTTTTCAGTTTCTCTTCCTATTAATTTTTTCCAGGCCCTTGATTATTCTCATTACCCCTCTAATTCTGTAATATCTGTGAGATGGGGTAATCAGGACTGCACATAATGTTCCAAAAGAGGCCGCACCGTTGATTTATATATCAACATTATAACATTCCCCATATTATTCTCTATTCCATTTCTTATGTATCCTAACATTTTGTTTGCTTTGTGACCACACTGAGCTGTACACTGAGTAGTGATCTTCATTGTCTACAATGACACCTAGATCCCTTTCTTGAGTTGATACAGTTACTTTAGAACCCTGTAAGCCATATGGAGTTTCCCTCCAATTTACACTACTTTATATTTATCGACATTGAACTCCATTTACCATCATGTTCCCTGTTCACCTAGCTTGTTTAGGTTTCTCCAGAGTTCCTCAAAGTCCTCTCCAATCCTGACTTACCTAAATAACCTTGTGTCGTCTGAAAACTCACTCCTCCTCCCTTCCTAGATCTTTAATAAATATGTGAAACAATACAAGACTTAGTACAGAACCTTGAGGCACCCCCTGCTGTTAACCTTTTGCCTTGAGGAAAATTTACCATTTATTCCTCTTCTTTGTTTTCTATCACATAACAACAGCTTAACAGCCATATTGGTCTTGTCTGTGCTAGACAGTGAAGCTCCACTGGTGATCGCAAAACTGAGAACTCTAATGAAGGCTGGCTGTGGGTATTTTAACCGCCATGTTGTCTAACTTGAGCCTGAGAAGGCCGACATACATGGTAGTTCAAGTACCAGTGGCCACTGGCAACCTGTCTACCCTAGCTAAGTTGCTAACACTGGTTGAGCTGCACCAATGGTAGCAACTGTGGGAAACTTTAAAAAGCCTACTGTAGACAGAACCAATGGGTCTGTCTCTTGCTCTTACGTAAACTGAGTAAATCATGCTGTAAAAAGCAGGGAGATGGCCAGCAACTTCTGTACCACCTGCTCTAAGTTTCCCAGCCAGTCTGATTCCCACCAGACCTTCCCAGAGAGCAGAAATTTGTCTCCCCTGCATCACCTTTTCTTTTGGCATCGTGGCATCAGAAGGCATCCCAATTTTCTCTTGTAAGCAGTCCTTCAAGGGCCAACTTAGCAAATTTTGGCTTGTGTAGTGTTTCTGCTATAGAAACCAGTTTACTCATTTATGCTGGCTTGAACATCGTCAATGAAATGTGGTCACCAGATGTCATGAGTCTCCTGGTCTGTGACTGATAAGATCAGAGACAAGGGGAATATCTGTAATCTTTTCGCTGATCTGTTATTGAGTTCATCTGTTATTGGGCCACTTTGCCCCATCACCATACAATGAGTGACCCTTTTGTTGCCGATGGGTGGTGCCAAATTTATATGTTCACTACTGCCAACCCCAAGCTTTGAAAAGTCATGAATCATGCCCCAAAATCATGAGTCTGGCTTAAAATTAATGAGATGTTTTAAGGGTAACTCTTGGGTCTTTTTAATTTGCCTTCAGGATTTTTAGTATTTTGGTTACGCTCAAGTTACAGTTTCAAGCTTTTCTCTGCAACCGTGATAGAAACTTCCCTTTTCTAAATGAAAGCCAAGAATCTCATCTAATCTTGTCCCTATGAAGTGGGGTATTAATTAAAATATCAACTATCATGAGATTCATGATAAAATCATTAGAGTTGGCGCACTGTAAATCTTTTACTGTAATATTTTAAACTGAGTACAGACCAGGACTACTAGTAGTTTTATATCTATGTCAACGGGGTGTGTGTGTATGTTTTTGTTTTTCTCATTTTAACCCGGTTACCAGCTCTTGTCATTAGTGAGTACATCAGAATTTCTGACCTTGTTTCTTCCATATTTCCTTTTCGTAGCTGCCATTGATTTTTTGTCTTGACTTGATTTCCAACCCCACCTATTTCTTCCCTTACTTTCAGGAGAAAAAGAAACAACCAGCTGTTTTCCTTGACCTACTGGTTCCTATAAAATGTTGGGACACATCCTGGAGGTTTTGGATATTGGTACCCATCTAGGTGTCAACCAGAGGCAGAATTGTTGCAGGCTGGGAGTGATTATCTGTCGATAACATGCTATACAGTGCCTGTTTCATTGCGGATGGTGACACAGCAGTAGAATAGCTAGTGCACGGTCTGAATGCTGTGTATAGAGCATTCACTTGTTCTAAGGAAGGCAGCTATCATAAACACTTCCTAATTTGTGACCCCCGTCTCTTATTCACTGGCTTACTTCATGTGTTTGTTTTCTTTTTTTCTGCAGTGGGGGATTTGTCAAATGAGCTTGTCAGGCATTTTCTGATTGAATGCACCCATAAGGGAGTGCGGTTGAAAGGATGCCCAAACGAGCCATATTTTGGTAAGTGCTGTACATCAACAGGACATGAAAAATGAGGATATTTTGCATACAGCCAGACTGCTTCATAACGTAGAATGGAACATGAGAGGAAATGTCACACAAAGATTGTGAGATGGTTTCTGCAGGAACCTATTTTAGTATTGTCATGATAATGGCCTTCTATATCAATCTATATGACCACATAGAAAAAAAGCACATTGTAGTAGAGGACATTCCAACTAGAGCATTGTAATGTGATGGAAGCACATCGCTTCTTGTTAGACTGCCCTACCAGGAATAGATGTACTAATTGCAGCTTCTCTTTGAAGTAAAGATGACCCCAAAGCAAACCAAAAAAAAGGCGGGGGGGGGGGATTTAAACTTTGTCAGTTTGAGATGGGAGGTATTTCAAACCTGAGGTTTTAGTTCAGTCCTGCCTCTAACTTGAAGCATGTATCCAAGGTACTTGTATGGCCCACTGCCATAATATCTGAGCACCTCACAATCATTTAATTAATTTATCCTCACAACACCCCAATGAGATAGGTAAGTCCTATCACCTCCATTTTAAAGATGGGGAACTGAGGCACAGAAAGAATAGTTTCTTTTTGACTTGCCATAGGACTTTGGTCCAATGTTCCCTCTAATTTTTTCCATCCATGTGCAGAATGAACTTTGTTATGAGCACCAATATCGAAGAGATGTGCGCCACCAGTAGAAACAAAAAACCTAGATATAATATATATTTTTTAAAAGTTACCATAGGGATAATTACTCCAGCCAGGATAAGTTAGGCATTTTAGAACTCACTGCTCAAATAATTAAATTTAAGCACAACATAGAAATCAAATTATGAAATGCATAGACCAAAAAACTAAAATAACAGCACTCTGAAAAAATAAAATTACAGAGAGTATATGTGCATTGCAAGAAGTAGCAAGAAGTAACAACAGTAACACAAGTATGTGTTGGGAGATGTGTGTGAAAGAGCCAGAGTGTGTGTGTGAGAGAAACAGAGTATGTGTGTGTGTGTGTGAGAGAGAGAGAAAGAGACACAGGCACAGAGTGTGTATATGCTGGCCACTGGGGAAGTGTATGAGAGACCATGTGCTGTCTCTTCAAGCACAGCGGTACTCACCAGTCTGAAGGCTCGTTCAGACCGCAGCAGCCGCTAGCAGCTCCGTCTAACTCCCGAGTCCTATAGCTCCTCCCCAAGTAGCCAGGTCAGGCACTAGACTGATGATTTGGGGCCTGAATTGGGAGGAATCTTCCCTGCCTGAGCTGTGGAGTGGCGACATGTCTGTATAGCTATTTCACAGACTACTCTTGCTGCCCTTACAAGGTGTTACCCATAATGGGGGTACTTCACAATGGGGATCCTCATGCCCATCTCCAAGTTCACCTGTGATGCCACCCCCCTTCTGCATCCAGCCATTCCCTGCCCTCCAGCAGCTACAAAGGACCGCTCTATGGCCATGCTCATTAGGGCTCAGATCTCTGAATTGTTGAGCAGCATCAACTCCCAGTGACATCAATAAGAAAGGAAGGTGCTCAGCAATTGTAAGATTGGGCCCTGGGCTCTGATTTTACAGCAGTTGTTGGTAGTCTATAGAAAATAATTTAAAATAAATCCATCTATAATTTTCTCCAGAACTGAAATATTGTTGGGTTATTCATGTTTTTCAGTGACTGGAATGAAAGGCACTAATAGACTGGCCAATCACCCTTCCAAATATAGAGTGTAAAATGTGCATTGACATTTTAAAGAGAACAGAGGGTCCAGATTCCTTAGGTGGAACTGAAAATCTCAGCCTTGCTATATAGTTACAGCAAATGGTGTCTCACGGCACTAATTAGAAGGAGACATGATTTAATGTGGGATATCATACAGATGGCCTCACCTGGGGAGGTGGTGAATTCATCTAGCTGTTCTTTTTTCCATTAAAACACAAACCAACTCGACTGCCTGGTGGTTAGAGCAGGGAACCAGAAGTTAGGACACTTGAGTTATTTTCCCAGCTTTTCCACTGCCTCACAGCATGACATTGGACAGATTGCTTAGCTTGTCTGTTCTTACTGCCTCTTATGGGTGTTGAGACTTAATATGTTAATATTCGTAAAGCACATTATCATTGTCATCTTTCTCTTTAAAGTAAATTATTTAATCAGATGAAGGGGGGGAGGGAACTGCAGTTCATGTAAAAGGAGTTAGATGCAATAATTTATGAGAAGATGGATCTTTTAAAAATTACCAAAAAAGGTAGTTGTTAAAGTGCCTTAGGAGCCAAAGGGGAAAAATGTTTTTAAGGGTTTTCTTGAGCCTGTAAATTATTGAAAAGCAAACATACCTCGTAAGCATTCTATTTGTGCACAAAAAGTAATCTTGCCTGTCTTGTTGTTCTTTTAACCACAGGGAGTTTGACAGCTTTGGTGTATCAACATTCCATTACTCCTCTGGCATTACCCTGCAAACTACTCATCCCAGACAGAGGTATGCTAGTCAAAATACAAAATAAAAGTGATACGCAACCAGGGATCCACTTCAAAATACCTATATCTGAAGGCAGGTGAACATGTCAGGGTAAAGTTCTGAACAAGAAAGCGTAGGAAAGAATGTCAGACAGTTGCCAAGCAGCTTTTGTCCAAGCTGCAGTTCGGAATTGATTAGTACTGTGCAGGGCCGGCTCTAAGATTTTTGCCGCCCCAAGCAAAAAAAATTTTTGGCCGCCCCCACTTTTTTTCCGTGCCTCCCCACCCTCGGCTCCGCCCTTTCCCAACCCCTTCCCCAAATCCCCGGCCCCGCCTCCTCCCCCGGGCGTGCCGCATTTCCTCCTCCCCACCATTGCTTCCTGTGGCTCCCCCCGCCACAACTCCCTGCCCTAGCTCACCTCCACTCTGCCTGCTCCCCTGAACACGCTGCTGCTCCGCTTCTCCCCCCTCCCTCTCAGGTGAGGGAGAGGCGGTGCATTCAGGGGAGGAGGCCGAGCAAGGGTGAGGGGGGAGCGCAGGAAGTAACGGGGGGGGGCGCTGGGTGGGTTTGAGGAACCGCTCCCCCCCAGCTCGCCTCCGCTCCACCACCGCCACCACCTCCCCGGAGCGCGTGGCCACCCGGCTTCTCCTCCCTCCCTCCCTCCCAGGCTTCCTGCCCGTGCAGCAAGCCTGGGAGGGAGCGGGGAGAAGCGGAGCAGTGGCGGTGCGCTCAGGGGATGATGCGGAGCAGAGGCGAGCTGGGGCGACGAGGGCACATTTCTAGGGCCGGCGCCGGAATGCCGCCCCTAGAAATGTGCCACCCCAAGCACCTGCTTGTTTTTCTGGTGCCTAGAGCTGGCCCTGGTACTGTGATGCCCCAGTAATAAATATATATAACTCATGGTGATTAGCACTGCAATCCAATATTTTAAAAAAAAATTATTTTGCAGATTTGACATCACACCCAGGTATAGTTAGATTCAACTAGTCTTTACTCAAGCACAGGTAGCAAGAGTCCTCTAAGGGGGAAAAGTAGGATTTTAAAAAAGCAGATACCCTTAGGGTGTGGTTGAGGAAAAGAAACAGCAGTTTATGCAGGTCTAAATATTGCAATAAATAAATATTAAAGAGCACATAGAGTATGGGACTATAATTCTATTTTGGGTTGTGGTGACTCCATAAATTTCTCTAGCACCATCAACAAAAAAGCTTCTGTGTATTTTTGGCCCATAATTCAGTTGTCTGTTTATTCTCCCCTATAAAGCAAACACCAGATGTATTACTGAAATGTTAAACATTCTTGCGGTTTTCCATTGAACTCTTAAACTTTTCTGCTCCTAAAGGCTGTATGTCTGTGTACTCTAACATAGCATTCGAAATATGTAAATCCATGAAATATCTTAATGAAGCCATTTAAGCAGAATAACATACTGTGGAAGAATGTGGATCAGAGATCTGTCTTTAGATAGCTAGATAGAAAAATCACTGTGATGGGTGCGCTCACGCCACCTTTCCTTATCAGATAAAATTGGAAGTTTATTTGGTTCTAACAGAAAGTTTACGATTGAAACATTTGTCTTTTTGCCCTAGACGAGCCTACTGCAGTGAAATGAATGTATCTAGTCTGATACAATCAAGCCTTTTAATGTAGAGATGGAGTTAAAGCATGAACTGTCTTTTGTCTCTTATTCTGGTCCAGATTCATACAGCACTAAACATGTACTTAACTGTAAGCTTGTGAGCAGTCCGATGGTAAGCAGTAAATCTGGGCCTCTGTTTTTCTTGATCATACTGAAAGAGAAACTATGTCATACCCAAATATAGCCCCATATATAGGTTCTGCACAGCCTTTTACAAAACTGAAAAATCAAAATGTGTCTGAGGGTTTTTTTAAAAAATTCTAGCAGAAAGATTCTAAAACAAACCTTCCAGTGCTGTATTTACAGCCTACAAATTGTACCATTTGCTTGTGCCATGAGTACTTGCAAATACAGATTCAGAAGCGGACGCAAAAAAGATAAAATTGACCAGATCAATTTCACTGATCAAATTTCAGCCTGTTCTGCTAAAGCGATGAATATAAATTATAGCTCCTCAAATTAATCTTAAAATTATAAGAGGATTTTTTGTAACCTGAGTGAGGAAATAGGTTAATTTAAAAAGCATTTCGACATGATGATGTCTCTTTCAGCAGTAATACATAATTATCTGTGATTAGCACGAAACCACAGGGTTATTAAGTGTTCTGCTACTAGCACCCCAATAAATTGTGCAGCACGTGTATAATCACACATCCTGGATGGAATTGTGCCATTGCAGGGATTTTTTAATGTTTCTGGTGAAGAGTCGTCCGGTATAGGGAGGTCATAATTTCAAGACCTCGACTCCTAGTTGACTTTCTGGATTGACCTCTCAATCCAAGTCGCAATAGAAATGTGTGTGGTGGTTCATATTTGCAGATCCCTTGGAGGAGATCACAGAAACAGCTCCACAGACTGCTGCAAACTCGGCAGCAGAGCTCCTAAAGCAGGGTGCAGGTTAGTACATTTCTCTTCCGTTTGATGACATTACAGTTGTTTCCAAATGTAGATTACAAGCAGGGGGCGGTGGGGAGGGGTGGTGAAAAATAGGCGGCTGAGGGTGAAAAAAGGAATTGGGTAAATTTAAAATGCCACTGAGAAGTATGTAATGTACCGGATCTGTGCATGTGAGGGAGGGTGCAATGTTGCCCTCTAGAGCCTGGCTCACAGAGTGAAGGACGTGCTATTACTGCCAGCGAAATGATGGAGATCTGAGTTGAAGGATGAGGTTTCTAGTTATATCTTGTGTGTGCGTGTGTGTGTGTGACTGTCTGCAGTATGGAGATTTATAAAATTAGTAGCCAAACCTACAAATGCTCATTCTTCACCTGAAACGATATGATGCGAAGAAATGAAGTATCTGATTCCTTGGTCATCCTGTTTTATTGTTAAGGGCCCTTATTCTTCGCTGTGATTCAGCAGCTCCCTGCCACTCGAGCAAAATAAAACCACCTCTTAGGGTCAGCTTAGGGGACAGAGAGGATTCCTTAGCATGCGGCAGTCCCTGGATGCACAGAGTTGCCATAGTGACTCACTGCACTACCCCACACTCTCAGCCTCAAGTGCAGTGGCCATGCCTTGGGGAAAGGAACCAGATCACTCCTACATCTCAGTGATCCCTGGCTGCTAGAATGGCCTTCAGGCTGCTCTAAGTTGTACCACAGGATCAGACTGGCATCTGGTGGCCCAACGATCAAGGGAGGCAGTGCTATATTTGCCACCTCCTCCCTGACCTGCATCAGTCGAAGAAGCCACAGACCAAAAGATCTTGACCAAGTGTTTTTTAGTCTTCAGTTGTCAGAGTGCTGTACAGTTGCTCTGATACATTATTGAGCATTCGGCAAAGGGCAGGGCTATTCCAAGCAGCTATCTGTTTTGTTTTGACTTTTTAAAAGTGCAGTGGCACTTCAAATGATATAGTTGAGCAGGAATGTGTGGCTGAGGCAATGGTCAGCCTTGGCTAGGCTATGCTGGAAGCAAGCACATTGGCATTTCTGTTTGCCATTACCACTGCAGCGGGTGTGGTGGCCACTAGACTTGGAGCCAAGGAGGAGGAATTTAAGAGGGAAAAGTTCTATAGATAGACTCAGCATAATAGGCACACATTTCCTCTTGAGATCTAGCTGGGTTCTCATTATCCAGGACATGTAACCTTCCTAGGGAAAAAGAAATAATAGCTTGTTTTTTTTATTCATCTGGGGACTAGTTGTTAGGCAGCTCCATCTGGGGAATGTCACATCAAAGATAATTTGACTGAATGGAAATTTAATAACCATCTTGGCATATCTAGTTTTGAAACAGGGGCTTAGGACTTGAACAGGGAAGTTGGAAGGGACATGATGTTTTTGCCCTACCACTTGGAGTGTCTTGTTCCAGAGTTGGTAGCCTGTGACATTTCACATTGACTTTGTTTAGTTCAAACATTTTTCTCTCCTGTCGCACAAACATTCTCAATATGGAGTTCAGCACGAAAGCCCAGACTCTAAACAGATACCCAAGCAACCGAGCTTTTATTTAAACAACTATGGTTTGATTAAAGCAGATGCGATCCCCAACTGCTGCCGTAACCCAAACAAGGTTTGGGTTAATCATTTCTTCAGCTAAATGAGAAGAACTGTGCCGTCTGTTACCCAGTACAGAATCTAAGTGCCAAATCTTTTGCTTCTCAAATAGTTTTGAGGCTTCCATCATGTGTTTGCTGTATCTCATTGTCTCCACTGGGAGGCAGGCCCTGTGGTAGTGCAGATCTGAGAAATGGGAACCCCCAAAAGTCTGGAGGTCTGGAATCTATAGAAGCCACTTACAGAGATCTCTGGCTTTCCCCATGGGCAGCTCCTTACTCCATTAGCCTCCAGCCTTCCCCTGTGCTTGGTAGCACTCTCTCGTGCTCTGCATGTTTCCCAATTTACATGCATTTTCCTTCCAATGTATATTAAGACCATTGTGGGAATGTCCAGTCCAAATGGCACCGAATGACCATACCGGGAGTAGTATAAATTACAATAAAGTTGAAGAACGTGCCGTATTGAGTAGCTTGCTTCCCCAGCTCAAATAGATGTGACTCCAGCGGAGCAGCTATAGAATGTAAAGAGGACAACTGCATTGTAGGGAAAATGCTATCACATAGCCAACTATTTTTTCAGCTTGCTCCCAACGCATTTTCTAAGGGATTACTGCTGTTGATTCCCCTTTGTCCCACATATCAGATAAGAGCACATATTATGCACCAAAATTAGGGATTCCTTCCAGTCTGTTCCCACAAAAAGCTGTATTAATCATAAGGCTACACCACTATCTTTCATTTGACATTCCTTTTGGTGCTTCCCAAAATGTCTAGGAAGTGGATGATATATTATTTATTCTGTCTAGAGAAAGGACAGACTCTAGAGAAAGGCAGTAAAATCCCATTGGAGACCTATCCGCAGCAAAAAAGTGAGCTGTTTGGTTTAGGAACAAAAGCATATGAGGCTGTTGGCACCAATGGAATGTCTGCTGCAAAAGAAAGGGAATCTCTCCATGCGAACATCACAAGTGATTAGAAATGTGACCATGAATCCAGGCTAGTTTTCTGTGAGGAAAAGCTCTCGATTGCAAAACTATAGATTTGAACCAAACATGTAGAATAATTATGTGAAAGATAGCGGCTTTGTAACTTGGAGTGGTATTTAGAATTCTGGACAGATAAATTACAGCAAAGAATTCATTAATTAATGCTCCTTCAAACTCTCCCTCCCTCATTTCCCTGAAATTTGTCTTTCAATGAAATAAATTATCATTAATTCAAACAAAGGTGATTGGGGCTAACACAGCAATATGTTTTATGATTTTTTTCATTTGTGATAAGGAAATTTTTGGTTTCTGGCTGTCTGAAGTTCAACCAAGTGGAATTTAAATGCAGATAATTGGCTCACATCACTGTATTTTCTCAGCCTTTTCATCTTTTAACTTGGAATGTCCACCTTTGAGCCAAATTCTTCATTGACTTACATCCCAAGTTAAAGTGAGTGGGTTGAAAATATGCAGAAAACTTGCTTGATAGTCCTGCTGGAATCACAAGCTTGTTCAGTCTATATAAAAACAGTTTGTAGTTTGAAAGAGCCATGTTTTTCAGTGGAAAGTATGGAGAAGACTTTGCCTGAATTACAGGACAGTAGTATGAAAAGAGAAATTGTTAGACATAATTTGTTTTTTTTTTTTGCTCTCCTAATCATTTGGTATGGTATGACGTTTGAATTTTCAGTACTGGTTAATACATACTACTCAACACATGTTAACTAACTTTAAATTCTAACATGGACAGCTGCACGTTTGTGTCAGGACACACATTTTGTTAGTATTTGTGTGAAACCAGTGATGATTGCACTGAAGAGTAGGACTAAACATGCTTTACTGTTCCAGAAAGGTTCTTACTTGGTTGTAAGAAATTATTCTGGATTATCTAATCCTTTGTCTCTTAGGTCCCAATTCAGCAAGGTACTTAAGCTTGTGCCTAGTTATAAGCATGTGTATACAGTAGAATCTCAGAGTTACGACCATAAGGATGGCCATATTGGGTCAGACCAAAGGTCCATCTAGCCCAGTATTCTGTCTTCTGACAGTGGCCAATGCCAGGTGCCCCAGAGGAAATGAAAAGAGCAGGAAATCATCAAGTGATCCATCCTTTGTCACCCATTCCCAGTTTCTGGCAAACAGAGGCTAGGGACACCAGTCCTGCCCATCCTGGCTAATACCCATTAATGGAGCTATCCTCCATGAATGTATCTCGTTCTTGTTTGACCCCTGTTATAATCTTGGCCTTTACAACATCAGACTTACGAATTGATCAGTCAACCACACACCTCATTTGGGACCAGAAGTACATGATCAGGTAGCTGGGGAGGGGGCGGAGAGCAAGCACAGTATAGTACTGTGCTAAATTTAAACTATTAAAAAATATAGGGAAAGTTTAAAAAAAGATTTGACAAGATAAGGGAACTCTGTGCTTGTTTCATTTAAATTAAGATGGTTAAAAGCAGCATTTTTCTTCTGCATAATAAAGTTTCAAAGATGTGTTACGTCAATGTTCAACTGTAAACTTTTGAAAGAACAACCATGACATTTTTTTCAGTTACAAACATTTCAGAGTTATGGAAAACCTCCATTCCCAAGGCATTCGTAATTCTGAAGTTGTACTGTAGTTCTCTTACGTAGCTTGCTGAATCGGGGCTTGAATGCCGATTGCCATTTTTATGCAAGAGGTCAGGTATCATGTACACTGAGATATTGCACGATGAACTGTAGAGCAATTATTGAAAGATGTCAAATTCTATGAACTACTGATCATTCAGAAACACTGAAACTAATCGCAATAGACTGAAACGCTGTGGGATGGTAGAGTAGATTTTTACCTATGGTTTCATAGAATTACAGATATCGCTTTAGGACTCAAGTTGGTTTCCCAAAAATTGTCACGCCCTAAGTAGAGCCCATTTTTTTAAAGTTCGACCCAAAAGATTTGAAATAATTATTTTTATTTTTCTTAAAGTTGCTTTGAACTGAAACGATAACACCCACAAAAACCCCTCGGAAAGTAAAGAGAAGTAGAATTACACAACAATTGACATTTTTTTGTGGAGAGAAGACATTCTTGTTGTTTTGCCAGACAAGTGAATAGTTTCATTTGCGTGCAATTTAAACACTGTTTGAAAGTCTGAACGCCTGTGAACTGATCCTACAAACATGTGGATCCTGGAGTTTCTGTGTTATCTGCAGTCACTGAATTTGAAGGCCAAGGTACTCTGTTCTTCCTCCCACAGCCAAATGGTTGCAGTGATCATTCCCAGGAGTGCCATCTCTTAATGCTGTGCTTTGTGTTTTATCAATTTGTATTCATGATTTGGATTTCAGAAGTACCTAAAGGCTCCAGTGAGGGATCAGGGCCCCATTGGACTAGATATTCTAAATTAAGCAAACTGTCTCTAAATGTAAGCAAAAAGATCGGCAACCTCTCCCCCCCAAAAATTACAATCTTGTGTTAAGGCACAACCACGGGACAAGACAAAACAGAAGGGGAAGATGACAATGGGACACTGGAACAAGAACATCTTATTAGTTAGTAATAGTTCTTCACCACCGGCCTGACTGTTGGCAAAGGTGGAAAATTGTGAAACAAAAAGAATCAAACAGGACTCAACTAAGCAAAACCAAACCTAGCTCTTGAATCCTATCCTCTGTTCTTTACAGCATGCAATGTTTGGTATCTGAACTCTGTGGAAATGGAGTCCCTCACAGGCTATCAGGCAGTGCAGAAAGCCCTGAGCATAACACTGATGCAAGATCCGCCTCCCATCTCTACTGTTGTCCATTTCAAGGTGTCTGCTCAGGGGATCACACTGACAGATAATCAAAGAAAGTAAGTGAAGTGGGGTTTTTGGCTCTGGCCAGACACTGCTGTTAGGGTGATCAGACAGCAAGTGTGAAAAATCAGGACAGGGGTGGGGAGTAGTAGGTGCCTATATAAGATAAAGCCTCAAATATCGGGACTATCCATATAAAATTAGGACTTCTGGTCACCCTAAATGCTGTACACTGATAAAACTGCTGTAGAGTTGCTCTTTCTAATCCCTTTCTACAGTCTCCATATGGCTCATATAGTAATAACACAGTTTCTTTGATCTAAATAAGTAGAGAATCAGGCCCCACATCAGATTGGGCTTGATGTGGTACTGAGCTATTAACACTTCATCCAAACGGCACCTTCCACATCCTGATGTTATGTAGGTGGAATTTAGTGATCTCATATAACATTTTCTAACAGAGCACAGGGTAATTCCAGTGCCCTGGCCAGCACTCCCCACCTATCCTGCTCACTGAATCAGACTGTAATGTCCTATGTACACTATTGCAGAGCAGTGTTGGCTTAAGTGGACACTGCACCCCCATCTGTATTCAAGATATTGCTTTGGTGTGCTTAGTGCATGGAAACTGTTGTATTAAAAATTATGTTCACTTGCTGAATACTACTAGGGTAGCTACACAGGGGGGGAAGATTGTTCAAAATTACAGGCCAAACTCAGACCCACTGATTTCAAAGGAGCTGCAGTCATTTGTACTAAGTCTGAATTTGGAAGGCCAAACCATAAGCCACAGTTTTCAAATGTGAGTTGGTAACTTTAGATACCTAACATAGCCTGATTTTCAGAGGTGCTGTGTTCTCGCATTTCCTGTTCAAGTCACCTCTGTTTAGGTATCCAACCTCAAACACACAGGTTTGAGAATTCTGGCACCAAGTTGAACACTGAAAGGGAGTTTTCTGGCCTGTCCCTCATGGGCCATTATCTTTATATTATTATTCTAAGCTACTGGGAAAACAAGCATGGGTTTATTCTTTTGGTTGTGGTGGGATACTTCCTTGTCTCTTAACCTGTCGCCTGGCAGAGGATTGATTTCTGCTAATATGTAGAAGCCATAAAGGAAAGAATAAGCTACTAAACTTAAAAATATGTGGTTATTAAGTTCCATCCTTATGTTACTGATCCTTTTATTACTGAGACATTTAAATGAGGCAGTGGTTGCACAGTGGTATGCTTCCTAAATAGAACCATAACCATGAGCCTTATTTCTGCACTGAGGGTTCAATCTTCCAAGCTGCTACCTTCAACTGCTATACCATGCATGTTGACGGCATTCAACAGCACTCCGTACCTGGAAGGATTAACGCTTAAGTTTGACTCTTGTGTAACATATGCTGACATATTTTCCAAAGCCCTCAACACCCAGCAACTCCTATTGTGACAGAGTCCTGGGTGCTGAACACTTTTGAAAATCTGGCTACTTATTTTGGTATCTAAATGGGAGCTGAGCTTTTGGCAATCTGGACCAGGGAGTTTAGTCTATTTCTTGAATCCTTTTAGAGTCATAAAGTTGTTTAAAACTCCTTTTATTCTCTTCTATCAGACTCTTTTTCCGAAGACATTATCCAGTCAACACTGTTATCTTCTGTGCTTTGGATCCACAGGACAGAAAGTAAGGACAATGAATGCTGTTTCTAATAGATGTTGTTGATGATGTTGACCTACAACAAACTAATGTTTTTTTCCTTTGTATTTCCCACCTCTTGCTACTCCCTTCCTTCATGCAACAAGATGGATGAAAGAGGGACCTTCAGCAAAGTAAGTTGATAGTGGTCCTAGTCTGTGTATTTACGTGGTCATATTGTATCGCAGCTAAGAACAGCTTTTTAACCTAGGAAAGTACTTCAGACTTGATGATGTGCTTTAAGTTTTCTCTTACGTTCCCAGACCCTACTTTAATCCTTAACCAAATATATTTAAAGAGTTGCACTGCTGGAGACCTAAAGCATAAAACACATTAAAGTGGAAATAATATACCCAGTATTGGACAGGGTATTGTGTTGAGGGAAAGTAGCTCCAAAAGTTTCTTGCTTCCTCCTTTGAGTAGTTTAGGGAATTTTAAGTTTCAAATAATTGCTACAGGAAATTTGAGGCCATGCTAATGTTATTATGTCATAACAATTATGCCCCCATTTAACTGCTTTCCCTGCTCCACACATACACACACACTCTCACTCACTTTATCTGTTGTGCTGAAAATCCTGAATAGTGCCGTTACCTGCAGTTTTACCTTATAGTAGACAGTCTTGTTGGTACCAACTTTTCTTTTTTGATTTAGCATTTGCAGAAATGGGATGTTTTGGGAACTCCCACAGCATATGGAAAAGGGACCCAGTGTCTTTCTCTCTATATTCTCTTTCACTTCTCCCTTACGTAAATAGTGCAATAGATATTAAAAATGCTGCTTGGGGAGGGATTAGATAGTTCGGAGGCTTGGTAATGGGATACAAATAGAACCTTGCATCTATACGGTGCCAGTCTGAATCTGGCCCAGGCTGGATTGACTGAAGTTGTTAACTCTTTGTTGGTTAACGTGGAATGAGTTAAATGGTCCAGTCCAGTTCCGAGGGAATAAGGACCCACATAGTAAAAAACACTGCCACAATGGTACCTTTTTGTTGGCAGATCAGTAAGGCCAAGAACTAAAGTATCTGGGGACAGAAATTGCCTAGACATGGATCCTTTCTAGTTGTGAGTTGAAGCATTTTGGATGGACATTATAGGGAAACTTTCATTCATCTTATTCTGTCTGAGAGGACTATAATTTCTAGGATCATTTTAAAAAAGTCACTCGCCTTGGGTATTGGATGGACTTCAGCATTAGACACCTTAGTTTTTATGGTGTCTTCTAAATTAAGAGCTTTCTTATTAGTTAGAAAAGTGGAAGGAAGGGGTAGGGGGAGCAGCTATTGAGGGGTGGAAGGGGTGCCTAAGTCCATTCTACTGTGCTCATTGACTTCAGTTGTGTTCTAGGTGCTCAGCACCTCTGCAATTCAGGACCTAGTTGTGTCACGCCAGAACATGTTACACAAAATTAGCATACGCTTTTTAAATAGTAAGTCTAAGTGAGTTGTCCAGAGTTTTAGAGTGAGTCAGTGACAGAGCCAGGAATAGAAACATGGTCATTTGATTTCTCTCCCCCCTGACCTCTCCCCCGCCCAGTCCTGTGCTCTACCTACTGCTGAACCACATGGTCTCCAGTAACAGCAATCAAAGTCAGATGTTGCTAACTCTCTAAACTGGTGTGACAAAAGTAGGTGCAATTACTGGAACTCTGCAGCAAAGTACTTTCTTTTTCAAAAAGTAATGTTTGGTGGAAGAAAGTAAACCTTTTGCTTTTTTGAAATAAGATGCCTTCTGTTCTGTAACATGTTTTTGTTTTTGCCTCCTGCAGAGTGTTCGGATTTGTTGCAAGGAAGCAAGGCAGCGCCACGGATAACGTGTGCCACCTATTTGCAGAGCACGATCCAGAGCAACCTGCCAGTGCCATTGTGAACTTTGTATCAAAGGTCATGATTGGTTCCCAGAAGAAAATCTGAAGCCTTCCTAGCCTTTGGTTCAGAGCTCTTCACTGACTGGGGGAAGGCAGCGTGGGAGAAAAAGCGTTCTTGGGAGTTTGCAGCTACATTATCCAAACCTAACCATTCCCAAGAAGGAAAGCAGAGGATGTTCCATCTGCATAACGTTACAAAGAGTGTGATCCTTTCTTTGAAGATGCCTCTGACCTATCAAAGCATTGTATTTTTACATCAAAGGGCAAAATTGTGAGTGAATGCAGTTGGATGCACCAAAACCCGCATAATCCATGTCTGAATTAAACAGAGAAGAAAGGCTTTATAGTGCAGGTTTTTAATTATATTTTCACGCACCATTTTCCATCTTGTATCAGAAAAGGAAGAATTTGCCAACTCATTAGATCATGCCTTTTTTTTTTTTTTTTTTTTTCTGTAGGAAAATTTATTAGAACCACAAGCATTCTCTTAGACACTTGCCACAGTTGCATCAGTGGTAGCTATAGGCCTGGCAAACCGATGCTCTTAAGAGAGTGGTGGTTTGTGAAGGACCATTTGCTCTTCCCTTCATCTTTATATGATAATGGTGGGAGTTGACTGAGAAGGGGGAAGTTGTATGTTAGGGAAAGGTTAGTGCAGGTTGATTTCTTTTAAAAATGGTGCAGAGACATGGATTTTCCAGGGACATTTCTCCATGTTTAGTATAAAGAAGGCTGAGTTTATTTAGCTTGTATAATTTTAAATGGGAGAGGGATAACCAAAAAGAGTCGTGTGGAGAAAGCTTGATGTATTCTGTTAATGGTATTTTTGTTATTATTTTTATATGAAGAGTTAAGCAGGAAAGATGCTGTATTTTAATAATCACAGGATAAAAATGAGGGAAAAGCAAAGAAGAAAATGATTTTATATAATTTATATTTTTGCCTCTGCCAGATTATTTATAGTAGACGTCAAATCTTGATATATTATATGAGTGTTCTTATAGTAAAGCCATTCATGATCTTTGTCTTCTTAGTTTTATTTTGCATAAGTATAGTATGTCGCATGTGCCTTACTATAGAGTAGAGTTTCACATTTAGACTCTTGTTTTACGGTATTAAACCACTTCCTAGCTCATGTGTCTCTGAAATAATGCTTTGACTATGAAATCGGTCCTCCCTCCTCATAGTTTCTTACATACATAGGTTCTTTTTGACAGATTTTTTTTTTTTAATGAAAGGTGGGGTTTCGTTTTTTTGTTTTTCAATTTGTATGGATTAGTGTTAAATTTTATAGGTGAATTTTTAAAATAATTTCTTGAGTCAAGAAATCCAAAAGGGAAAAGAATATTTTTTGTTACTCTTATCCATGTCCAAGACAATCTGTCACACGTGTCCTTCATATGTCTGAGTAAGCCAAGGTAGTGGCATCTGTATTTTATAAAACTAAATGTTATGCTATAGTTAGTTTTATAACAAAAATATATATACTATAAAGTAGGGTAGGTGACTTGTAGTAATTTTCTGTGAGAGCGGAGGGCCCATTTGAAGTCTATTGCAAAATTCCCATTCACCCAAAGGGAACAGGATCAGGGCCAGAAACAGGAATTGGAAGTTACAGACAACTGAAATTCCCAATTGTTTGACATGCCAAACACTTCTGTTCCTTCGGTTTGAGGGCCAAATCTACACATCAGTGACCTGATGTATACAATGGTGCAGGGTTCTGTGCACACAGTCACAAGAGACAGTGGGCTGAGTGGTAACTATCCCCACTCTGAGACTTAAATTGCTTCAGTCTCTTTTTACCAGACAATAGTTAGGAGGGATAGGAAAAATTACAGAGTTGGCTTAAATAAGAACTTCCCACCTATCCTGATCCAAAAACCATTCGCACACAAACACACACACACACAAGTTTCAGAGTAGCAGCCGTGTTAGTCTGTATTTGCAAAAAGAAAAGGAGTACTAGTGGCACCTTAGAGACTAACCAATTTATTGGAGCATAAGCTTTCGTGAGCTACAGCTCACTTCATCGGATGCATGCAGTGGAAAATACAGTGGGGAGATTTATATACACAGAGAACATGAAACAATGGGTGTTACCATACACACTGTAACCAGAGTGATCACCAGTGTAACCAGAGTGATCAGTAAGGTGAGCTATTACCAGCAGGAGAGCGGGGGGGCAAAAAACCTTTTGTAGTGATTATCAAGGTCCTAACACAAGTTGTTCTAACTTTTATTAACAGACTCCTTTTTTTAGAATTAGAAGAACCACAGGCACCTTATGCAGGGGCCAAGGACAAAGTTTGTTACCAAATTATTTGTATAACCATGAATTCAGTGTAAATAATTGTATACTTTTGTATGGGGGCTTGGGGCAAGATTACAAATTAATGTATTTGGACCAGGAAGTGGCTTACATTAGTAACAGTGGGCATTGTATGTATATAGAAAGGTTAGGCAGTTCAAAGTAAAGCTACCATTGAAGCAACAATGGCAAGTGCCTGTGACTTTTACCAAATATTTTCATTCTTCCATCAAACAGGTTAATTAATCAAACAATGGTTTTGTACCATCTAAAAAGAATGCAGTGTGATTCTTTATTTGGTAACGTTGATCCCTTTCAAAAACATTGGGACCAGTGGGCCAAGTAGGAATTCTGGTGGGTTCCATTAGAATAAACAAATTGGTCTCTGTTGGTTAATGTTGGTCTCTTTTGGTTTCATTTGGAGGACCCACATCCTCAGGAACCAGAAGGCTGATAGATCCATTACTCGGTTCTGAAACCTAGCTGGCCAGTTGGAAGTTATTGAATATTCTCAACTGAAATTTCTCCTGCATTCCAGCTGGAGATTCTTCACTCGGGACATCAGTGGAGTCACACCTGCACTCAGTCTAACCCATCGTGTGAATTATGGCTCTCGGATTCTGTGTGAGATAAGTTAGGTTTGCGTGTCCCCATAAAAGCTGGTGTCAGCCACTGTGCAGCCTTTGGCCCCATTCCGCTAAGGATGGAAAGTTTGATTTCCAATAGACAGGCTTTGCTACTGTGGGCCTTATTCTGCATTCCTTGTGAATTCTAAAAACCTATTGAATTTGGTGGGCTTTTAGGAGCACTAGGAATTCCGGTCTGGGCTCTTCAAGGTGCTTACTTGGGGACTTAGGTTGCACTGAGTAATGGGAAGGAGGAAATTGCCATAGTTACTAAGAGACGCTTTCTTATGTGTGTTCCTTTTTATGGTATATTACATGCTTTGTTTTCATATGGAATATATTTAAAAACACAAAGCAAAATAGTACAGTAAATATAACTGTGTAGTATATACATAAACACATTCATACAACTTTGGTTCATGGTAAATACATGACTAAATAGTATAGCACTTTCCTTCTAAGGATTTTGATAGATGTGTATATGCAGTCTCAAAAGTAATGCCAGCAAAGTTGCCTCGTGTATTTAACCACGCTCCTATTAACCTGCTTGTTAAATGTGCTACTATAATCTTACAGTGTTAAACTACAAAAATGCTGAAAGCCATGTTTTTAAAGGTTTTTAATTAAATGGTTCCCATGTATCCAAAAGTATCCTTAAAATTTTAATGTTTCCTTCTCTGCCTTACCTATTAGTGAACATTTTTTGCCTTTTTCTTGAAACTGTAAAAAACAAAACAAACAAAAAGTCTCCAGTATGTAAATGAATGTTCTATAAATTCTTTGTATAGTCATTTTCTCTGCTTTTTAAATATCACCTCTATTCAGACGATAATAAAATTATAAATTTGAAATCTCACAGCACAGTGTGAAAATGGTCCGTTTTGAAGTGATTGAATAACCTTCCCCAGACGACAGGCTTCGTGCTGCTCCCTCTGACTAGCGGCATTTTGAGCCAAGGTTTTGTGTCCTCTGTCATAATAACCCCCAATCAAGGCTGTCACTATGACATAGGACCTGTGCTGCAGAGAATTGTAGCCTAACTGAGACGATCGTTCACCCGCCTCACGCAGCGGAATATGACTTTCAAACCATTCAGCTGGCCCAGTACTGCATCTACTGAAATCAGTGGGAGTTCTGCCATTTACTTCAGCGGGAGAGGTGAGGCCCACGCCGTTCTTGTTAAAATCCCACCCATGGTTTCCCACTCTCTGGCTTTCTGTACTACAAATGGCGCTATAAGAATGAGAGTATATGGGAACACACAGATCAAATTATAATCACTATGTCTGGTGATGACTAGTGCATTGATGCAGTAAAGATTTTTGTGTACTACTTTTCTCTCATCAGATCTATGCTGCGGACGGGGAAATGAATGTGACGGGGATTTCTTTGGAACCTCTACCCTCCCCCTAAAATAAACCAAAGATAAAAGTGAAAGAGAGAACAGAACGGAACTCCATTAGAGGTGAAAACAGTTGCTTCATTGAAAGTGGGAACCCTTTTCTTTATAATCAACACAGAAATCCTGAATTTCAGGAAGACTCCAATTAGCACTATGGAGCGTCACGGCAGTTGTTAGATTTCCTGGCTGTCTATATATTGCATTTTCATTAGGGTTTAGGAATTGCTCTATATAAGGCAATCAATATTTGAACTATACTGTACTTAGTAACTTAAGCTACCAGCTGACCTTCTGGGAAATATAGCTTTGTTTTTATTTGATACTTGTCATATAATTTAAGAATCCAGTAAGTAGAAGGTGTAATTCCATATTTCTGAGGCAGTAAGAAAAAGTGTTGATAATGCCCAGTCTATGGGGAAGAGAAAGGAGGGAATTTTTAATTCAATGCAGATGACTGTTGTTCATCATTAAGGACAGATGTGAAGTGTAGGCATAAGGCTTTGGGAACTGATCATGAAAGGTCTTTGTCAGAGTTAACCAGACTACTCCATGGACAATAGCTTGACCTGCATAATTTTGTCTTTGAAAGCAGACTCAAAAGAAATTCAAAACCTTTCTTTGTCAAGGCAGTTCAATGAATTTTGGAAATGCCCTAAAGTGAATGGTTGGGTTATTAAGAAGATCACAGGCTGCTTCTGTGTGAGCTAAAGAGAACTTGGATTAGAGCAATGGTTCTCAAACTGTGGGTTGGGACCCCATAGCGGGGTTTTAAAGGGGGCACCAAAGCTGGAGTTAGACTTGCTGGGGCCCGGGGCCAAAGCCCAAGGGCTTCAGCCCAGGATGGCAGGGTTCGGGTTACAGGCCCCTGGCCTGGGGCTGAAGCCCTTGGGCTTCGGCTTTGACCCCCTCTCCTGGGGCAGTGGGGCTCGGGCAGGCTTAGGTTTTGGTCCCCCATCCTGGGGTCATGTAGTAATTTTTGTTGTCAGAAGGGTGTCGCGGTTCAATCAAGTTTGAGAACCCCTGGATTAGAGAACTGTTGTGATAGTGCCCCCCCGCCCCTAGACAGACTGAACCTAGCTTGTTGCTGTCATTGATACCTGGCAGAAGGGTGTCATAAGTTAGAGTAGGCTATAACTACATAAAGGAAATTAGGACTAGGGTTAAAAGAGAATTTGAAGGTATAACGCAAATAGCAAGAAATGCTTAAAGTATATCAGAAACACCAAATGGGTGAGCTGGACACAAGCAATTAAGAAGTATAAGGACCTTGCTGAGGAGCTAAATGAATAATCTGTATCACTTTTCAACACAAAGGATATTGCGGAGATACTTAACCTGGATCTAGAGGGGGTTTTTTCCCCCCCTTTTCCTGGTCCTAAAGATCAGTCATAGACTGACAGAAATGTAGGGCTGGAAGGGACCTTGGGAGGTCATCAAGTCCAGTCCCTGGCATTGAGGCAGGACCAAGTAAACCTAGATCATCTCTGACAGGTGTTTGTCCAACCTGGTCTTAAAAACCTTCAATGATGGAGATTCCACAACCTCCCTTGAAAGCCAATTCCAGTGTTTAACTGTCCTTATAGTTGGAAAGTTATTCCTTATATCTAACCTAAATCTCCCTTGCTGCAAATTAAGATGATTACTACTTGTCCTACCTTCTGTGGACATGGAGAACAATTGATCACCATATTCCCTCTAACACCCCTTAAATTTGAAGACTGTGATCAGTTCCCCGCTCAGTCTTCTTGTCTCAAGATTAAACATACACAGTTTTTTTAACCTTTCCTTATAAGTCAGTTTTTGTTGCTCTCCTCTGGACTCTCTCCAGTTTATCCCCATCTTTCTTAAAGTCTGACACTCAGAACTGGACACAATATTCCAGCTGAGGCCTCACCAGTGCTGAGCGGAGTGGGACAGTTACCTCCCATGTCTTACATACAACATTTCTGATAATGCAGCCCAGAATGCTATTGGCCTTTTTGCAACTGCATCACATTGTTGACATATTCAGTTTGTGATCCACTATGACACCAGATCCTTTTCAGCAATACTACTGTCTAGCCAGTTATTCCCCATTTTGTAATCATGCATTTGATTTTTTCCTTCCTAAGTGTAGTACTTTGAACTTATCCATATTGAATGTCATCTTGTTGATGTCAGACCAATTCTCCAAGTTGTTATGGTCATTTTGAATTCTAATCTTATCCGTCAAAGTGTTTGCAACTCCTCCCAGGTTGGTGTCAGCCACAAATTTTATCAGCATACTTGCTACTCTATTATCCAAATGATTAATGAAAATATTGACTACTACTAGACCCAGAACAAACCTCTGTGGAATGCCACTGGACATACCCTCCCAATTTGACAGCAAACCATTGATAACTACTCTTTGAATATGACTCACTTCATCGGATACATACTGTGGAAACTGGAGAAGACATTATATACACAGAGACCATGAAACAATACCTCCTCCCACCCCACTCTCCTGCTGGTAATAGCTTATCTAAAGTGTTCACTCTCTTTACAATGTAATTTACACATTGTAAGGAGAGTGATCACTTTAGATAAGCTATTACCAGCAGGAGAGTGGGGTGGGAGGAGGTATTGTTTCATGGTCTCTGTGTATATAATGTCTTCTGCAATTTCCACAGTATGCATCCGATGAAGTGAGCTGCAGCTCACGAAAGCTTATGCTCAAATAAATTGGTTAGTCTCTAAGGTGCCACAAGTACTCCTTTTCTTTGAGTATGGTCTTTCAACCAGTTTTGCACTAACCTTATAGTAATTCTAGATCACATTTCCCTATTTTGCTTTCAGAATGTCATGCAGGACTATGTCAAAAGCCTTACTAAAATCTACTGCTCCCCCCGTCCACTTGACCAGTAACCCTGTCAAAGAAGGAAATTTTGTTGGTTTGGCATGATTTGTTTTTTCTTGACAAATTCATATTGCTATTATTTATCAACATATTACCCCCTAGGTGCTTACAAATTGATTGTTTAATAATTTCTTCCAGTATCTTTCCGTGTTTTAAGTTAAGTTGATGGTCTATACTTCCCCAGGTCCTATATGTTCTCCTTTTTAAATATAGGTTCTGTGTTTTCCCTTCTCCAGTCATCTGGGACCTCACCCATCCTCCATGAGTTCTCAAAGATAATTGTTAATGGTCTGAGATTGCTACAAATAGGTGTTAAATATCCTAGGGGGGAATTTCATCAGGCCCTGCTGGCCTGAATGCATCTAATATATCTGAATAGTCTTTAGTCTGTTATTTCCTTATTTGGGGTTGCTTTCCTTTCCCCTCATTGTTAATATTAATTGTGTTAAGTATCTTGTCAGAGACTGATATATCAAGGAGACATTCAATGAAACAGAAAGGTGGCAGTTTCAAAACTGATACAAGGAAATGTTTTTTCACAGAACAAATGAGTAACCTGTGGAACTCATTGTCACAAGGTATCATGAGGTCAACAGCCTGGACGTACTGTAAAAAAAAAACACACCCTGAGCATCATATTTCTAACAAGAACATCCATATTTATAGTAGTGAATATTTAAAAAAAAAACATACACACGAGTTTTGAAAGGGATATAAATCCTCATGCTTCTAGGTACAAGTCTATCTCTAACAGCTGCTATTAACCACCGTTGGATTAGATGGACCACTGCTGTGATCCAGTCTGGCAATCCTATATTTTACAGGATTACAAAATTAGTGGATTTGCAGTGGTGTTGTAGCCACGTTGGTCCTGTGATATTAGAGAGAAAAGGTGGGTGAGAAAAGACATCAGCAAGCCAACCTCCCTCCCCCCCCAACACACTCACAGCAGCAACATTCCACAGTAATGGTTGCTTTGTCACGGAGCAGATAAGCAGCTGGCTGTCAGAAACAGAGCTTTGAAAGGGGATATCCGCATTCCTACAGCTGAGTTCAAAACAATGACAAAAGTGGCCACTTGACTTAAGGGGATTACGGGACGTATCCGGAGGCCAATCACAGTGCAGTAATGCAACCCCTCATTCACACTGACACTGGGGCATTTCAACCCAGGTGCAGCAGGCGTTATGCTTCTCGTGGAGGTGGATTACCAGGAGCGCTCCAGCTGCAGAGTTCAGGTGCTCTACGTGCCTTGCCAGTGTGGACGGGTCGGGACTTAGGGCACGTGGGGCTGCTTTAATGCACTCTAACTTGCAAGTGTAGCCAAGCCCTATGATGAGCTTTAACAATGGAACCCCACAGACAACTATATACAGTATGAGAAACCACAGATCACCACCCTTACCCTCACAGAGCCAGTAACCACCACAAACACACCAAGGAATCTATCTACCGCCACGCATTCAGATACCAAGAATATGGTCAGAAGAGAAAATCCAGGATACACACCTTAGAACAGGGGTCGACAACCTTTCAGAAGTGGTGTGCCGAGTCTTCATTTATTCACGCTAATTTAAGGTTTCACGTGCCAGTAATACATTTTAATGTTTTTAGAAGGTCTCTTTCTACAAGTCTATAATTACATACAACAATAGTTTAGTTATATAAGTAAATAAGATTTTCAAAATGTTTAAGAAGCTTCATTTAAAATTAAATTAAAATGCAGAGCCTCCCCCCCCCCCCGACCGGTGGCCAGGACCCGGGCAGTGTGAGTACCACTGAAAATCAGCTTGCAAGCTGCCTTTGGCACGCATGCCATAGGTTGTCTACCCCTGCCTTAGAACATGTAAAACTGCCTTCACCAAACAAACAAGGACACTCCACCAGAGAAGTAGGTCGCATCATGGAATGGGCCACTCAAATATCCCAAGAGAGCTGCTTCAATACAAAAAAAAAGCCCACCTCTAACCGCACACCCCTAGTTGTCATCTATCAACCCATACTCAATGGGGACCACATCCTGAAAGAAATCTTTTCTGATTTCTGATCCCTTCTTCTGGCCTTCAAACAATCCCCAACCTCACCAAGCTCATCACCAGAAGCAAACTCCGCCGAGACCTGGACACATTCACTTAAAGGGGCACTAGACTCTGCCATAACACCAGATGCAAAACCTGGAGACATAGCTCCACTACTACAATCGTCAATACAATCCACAACACACCTTTCAAGATCTATGGATCCTACACACATCCATCACAACCTGTGGTGTACTTCATCCAGTGGACTGAATGCCCCAATAACAAATATGTAGGTGAAATCAGACAATCACTACGCTCTTCAATGAACTCACAGAGGAAAATGATAAAAGGCAAAAACACCTGTGGGTGAACACTTTTTACAGCGCAATCACTCCACATCTGACCTATCAGTCTTCAGTCTCAAAGGAAACCTGCACAACACTTTCAAACGACGAGCCTGAGAGCTTAAATTCATAACTTTGCTAGAGACTAGATATAGTTTTCATAAAGACACTGGATCTATGGCTTATTACACCAATCTGTAACCCACTAACCCCTCTTTTTGACCTATGCCTGCACAGGTGATAATGGCCACTTCACCATGAATGGTCTCTTACAATATGTGTTAACTACTTATGCTAAACAATCTGTTCAACTTTTTATTTAGCTGTGACATTCTGAGTACCTTTCCCAGACCTGAAGAAGAGCTCGGTGTCCCTTGCAAGCTTGTCTCTTTCACCAACAGAAGCTGATCTAATACAAAATATTACCTCACCCACCTTGTGTCTCTGAAATTAGTGGATGCAGCAGTGCAGTAGAAGTAATACGCTTTGGGCCATTAGTTTTTAAGCAGAACTGCCCATTCAATCCCCTAGAGAGTTATGTTTAAAAAGAAGGTGGCTGCTGGATTTTAGTAAAGCTTGCAATACTGCGTCTCATAAAATCATATTGGAAACAATAATTCATGTAGGACTTGGACTAAATGACTCTCATGCAAACAGAAAACTGACTACCGATAGTCAGTGGCCATGTTTCAAATCAAGTGGGGGACTGCAGGGAGTTCTATTAGGCTTGAGGTTTAGGCGGTTCCCAATTGATCCCTAAACTGCCCAACTAGCTCCCTTTTGAATCTCAGAGCACATCACATATATTAATTGATGTCAGAACAAGCTTGCAAGAAATACTAGAAATAGGGCTACCTAATGGTTAGAGTAGGGCCCTGGGAGAAAAGAGTTTTGGGGTCTAGTTATGGCTATGCTGCTGACTCTCTCTGTAGCTTTGGTTTTCCCCTCTGTTAAATCAGTGTAATAATATCAGCCCTCACCCACCCTCAGTAAAGTGCTTTGCTCCCTCATGGTGGGCCACTGAGCTGGAACATATCAGCGCGTTCCAGTCTCTGGCAGAGCCCTTGGCTCAGGCTGAAGAACACTCCCCAGAAAACATTCCAACCACCACTGTAAGCACAGAGAGGAGAGCGAGGCTGCTGGCTGAAAAATGATGAGTGTTTTTAAAGTGCCCCTCGTTGCTCTTGCACCATGCTCCCTCTTTCTTTCTCATTAGCATTTATCCCAGTTCTGCTCCCTGCACTTATGATTCTCTCTCACTCCCACTTAATCCTATCTCCCACACTGACTGGAAACTGCACCCAGCTAAATGTACCTGTCTATCCTTTCTTCTTTCCATGCCGCAACTTCTGGTGTAGGTGAAGCCAAACCCAAGTCTGACAGACTGCAAGCCCTATTCCCAGCTTCCCTTCACGTAGAAGTTTCCTGTGGAGTGTGTGGCGAAACATTCGTGTGCCTGGTTCTCAAGTGCCTTATGATATGCCTGTAGCATGAAGGGGCTCCATGCCCGGGGTAATGTAGAGGCACCCCAAATCACTTCAGTTTTTATCTTTAAATACATTTTTGCAGTGTAATTTTGGGGTGCCATTCTTATGTTTCGAACTTTAGATTTCTAGAAAAAGCAAAATGAGCTCTGTTCATGTTTTCCAATAATAACATTGTCAGATTATTTTAGGGACATAACTATTCATTGTCAAATGGTTTTAATTAGCAGCTGCTTATATCTTTGCAAAAACTGCCTCGTTAAATCTAAATTATGGGCTGTGTCCTGTGATCACTTGCATGGTACAAGAGCACTGAGTTACTCATAATTCACATGACAGGTGTGCTGCGGAGAGACGTTATATGGAAAAAATACTATTCTTGCTAGACAAGATGCACTTTGGGCAGGGATTGTAAAATGGGGTGGAATTAGTCCACCTAAACATTTATTCTCAGCAGAATAACCCAGCCCTATGAATTAACACCATAGCAGGACAGTGCTCTTGCTTTATACGTTTGAAAGCTAGTTCCCAACCTTTTCATACCAGCTCAGTGAAAATAAAGTCCTATCCAGGAAGCCATATGCAGGAAGCACTTCTACTGAAGTGAATGAGAGTTGCACACCTACTGGAGTAAGGAGATCGGGCCCTGAGAACTTTCCCCAGAATCCAACAGCTTTTCGTTCAGCCTGTGATGCTACCCACGGTTGTGAGGGACCTTGCTACCGCCTGCCCTTAGCAAGAGAAAGCCTTGTCTGTGCCTTCCAGGGGTCAGAGCCACGAGCCACAGGCAACACAAGCTTTTCCCTATGGGCCTTGCAGGTCCTGCTGTCACTCTAATGGTTAGTGATAGGCACATGCCAACCCTCAAGCCCTGTGAGCATCTACCTGGAGGACACAGGCAGTATTCTCTGATCTGCTGCTTCCAAAGAAGCAGTGCATTCCAGTTTGCCAGATCCACCTCAGATCACCACTCTGCTTAAAACACAGGGCTTAGATTTGTACATAGTGAAATCAAGTATAAGTTTATTTAACAAAGCACAGAGCTTCAAGTAGTAGCAAGTATTGGAAACAAATGGCTACATGGGAAATAAAACCATAAGGTGCATTCTAGAGCATAGACTTAATTAACAGGATACATTCATTCCTAATAGTGCATTACCATAGGCAGTAATACATAGGGTGACTCCTGCATTTGGGCAGGTTGGGCATGAGCGCTGGAAGTACCCTAGAAGCGGGGGGAAGCCACTGGCACCCAGACTGTGGCTTTGTCCCCCTCCGCCCTGAGGCCCTGCTTGGCCTCCTCCCCCTGAGGCCCTGGATGCGCTCCACCCCTGCCTGGCCTTGGGGCACCACTCCTGCTTGACCTCTTCCCCGAGGCGCCACCCCACTCTGCGTCTTCATGCCCCTGCTCTGCCTCTTCCCCCAAGTCCCCCGCCTGCTGCTTGCTCCTTTCCGCCCCTTCCCACGAGGCCACCTTGCCTGCCACTCGCTCCTCTCTGCCCCCGTCATTTTTTCCCTGCCTTAAGGGCAAGTGACAGCAGGGGAGTGGGTCAAGAGGCACATGCAGCAGGTGAGGGGGCTCAAGGGAGGGGCGGAGCAGGGGCAGGAAGAGGTGGAGCAAGGGCGGGGCCTTGGGGGAAGAGGAGCAGCATGGGCGGGGCCTTGGGGGAAGAGGCCAAGCGGGAATGGGGCCTTGGGGTGGAGCATGGGAAGGGCCACCTCCCAGAAGACAGCCTGGAATTTGCCCGGGGAGCCAGTCCATTTAAGGGCGGAGCCACAGGCCCATTCTGACAGTGTAAATCAGGAGTTCTGATTTCACTCCCATTACTCTTCTTTTTTTTTTTTGAGATCAAAAATGTATGGTCTTATGTTCTACAGCCCAGTGGTTAGGCCATGAAGTGGGGATGTGGGAGACCCATAGTCTAGTCCCTACTCTGCCTCATTCAGAGTGATCTGGAATGGAGAACTTTGCTCTGAATCAGGCATATCCAGGACTTGAACCTGGGTTTCCCACATCCCCAGCTATTTGCCTAACTACAAGGCTGCACACAAGTACATTCCCCAGTCACAGAGATCAAGTTTCAATCTGAAAATGGACATTTTGACAATTCTGCTTATGTAAAAACGTTAGAAAGGTTTTGGTTTCATTCCAGGGTAGAATCAAAACAAATGTCAAAATCTCATAAATTGTCATGAATTTGAATTGTTGCTCTCTGGCCATCCGTAGCAGGGGTTCTAGTGTGTCAGAGAGAATGGAGCAGTGGCATGCTATGTGTCTATGAGTGAGCATAGGAGACTGAAGGGACAATGTGAGGATAATGGAGCAGCAGTACAAGTGAAGCCCTTTTAACTGGCATATTAGAATCTCCTTAGCTTCCCAGTCACCACTGTTAGCATTTTATAAGGGTCTTTCCCAACAGAGACTTTTCTGACACCTGGCCCTTTAAATCTGGGAGAGCCAAGCATTTTGTAGTTGCCCCTTTAAATCTCAGAGACACAGGCTTTTGCACCCCCTAAGGAGGCCATTTTTATTTATTTTTTTTTTGGCAGAGTGCTGCAAGCTGCACCTTTCTTCCTTCTAGTCAGTAAGTATTTTGATTTCAGTTATGTTTTCTCCTAGCATCAGAAGGTGGTGTGTGTGTGTGGGGGTGCTGGAGCAAGAAAAACCTCTGGAAAAAAGCTGGGTGTCTGACGAGTCTTAGCACAAATAACTCTTTTAAGGAATCGTATTGATATTGTAGTCCAATAATATCTGCCTACTGTCAATTTATAATAAGTTCAAAGTGTGTGATTCTGAAGTAGATGCTATTCGTGCCACCTTTGGCTTCAAATGTGACCGCTTTCACAAGCTAAGTGGGGGGCTTAGAAGGGAAACCAAAGTGCTAGAAGAATGGAGAAGAATGGGTAGTGGTGGCTTTATGTGTAGGGTCAGTATTACATAATGCTGTCTGATGTCTGAGGAAACTTTCCATGCTGGAGGTTCCCATGTTCAAAGAAGATGTGAAGCTGAGCTCTTTACTGTGGATGGTCATTAAAGTAGTCATGGCACTTCTGCAAAAATCGGGTGTTATCCCTGGCCAGACTTCAGTGTGGGTGATTATATTCTCCCCACCTAACTTCTTCTGAATGTGATATCAGTGTTTTGAAAGGTAGTCTTCCCCACTGCTGCTTTGTGATGCTGCCATATTCTTATAAAAAGCTGCCATGTTTCTGCTGTTGTGATAAAAGGCACTATTATCATCCGAAGCTGTTAAATTAGGTTCATTCCTTGGGCCTCATCCTGTGACTGGTAATGAATCGGAAGTGTACTGTGCTTGAGCTTCACCTGTCTGATCACGGTATAGCCCCTGAACTGATTTCCCCACAAAATGGAAGTTTTGGGTTGTATCAAATGCAGCTTAATCCACATAAGGGTAAGAGGGAGGTTGCTTTATTCATAGGGACACTTAATTGAATTTAGAGGCAACACATTTAAAACGGAACTCCCTTTTTAGATTATACTTAATTAACCCATGGAACACCCCCCTGCACGATATTATTTAAGTGAACAATATAACAATCTTCAAAAAATGATTGCAAATTTCATATGAAAACAAATTCTACTGCAGTGATCTAGTAGTCAGGATCACATCACTGGGGTTATCAGTGCTCAAGCGTAAGCGCAAAATCCAATTTATTCAGTTGGGGCCAGCGAGAAATTTCCTCTGTGGTACGAAATTTGATCATTTGGATGTTTTGTAGGGATTTTTACACCCTCCACTGACACGTCTGGTATTGGTTGGTTAAGAAGAAAGGATACCAGTGTAGGAGGACCCTAAATTAGCCTCTTCTTAAATTTCTATTGTAGGATAAGAAATGAGATTTTTTTTTACAAGATTATTTATTTTGCTACACCTTTTCTGATGTTTTATTTCAATTGTAAGTTCTTTGGGGCTGAGACTATCTATGACTTTTAGTTTGTACAGTGCCTAGCACAGTGGGATTTGGTTGGAGTCTGGGCACTATTGTAATAAAGATCAATGTGATTAATAACACAAATATATTCTTATGAATTGTCACTAAGGCCAACATTTTCAAATGTGCTGACTGAGTCCCTCAAATTTTGGATCCCAACTTTTGACAGCTGTTGCCTGATGTACAGAAAGTGCTGGGCAACTAGAATATCAACTGGGGGGATTTGGGGGCTGTGTACTCTTGGAAATCAGGGCCAAGATGTGTCAGCGTCTCTCCTCAAAACTGGGCCACCTAAAATCAGAAAGCCGTTGTTGAAAATATTAAAAGCAATGACTAGCCAGCAGCATGTTTGCTCAGTGATCAATAGTGGTGCATTATGCATTTGTTCACACTCCATTCTGGGTGTGTTTGAACTTGTATTCTCTAATTAACTTGTCAACATCTGCTTTTGTTTTTATTGTTGTTTCTGGGAAGAAGCACCCACATGTGTTTCACAGAAAAATGTGGGGGCTAGGGAGGAGAAATGTGGTTTGTCCCCTGAAATTAATAATAATGTACAGCCCTTTTCTATAACAAACTCCATGCTAGAGTCACACTCTTTATCTTGGTAGAATGACATGTTGAAAGGAGCAGAATTCTGCTTACAGATATATTTGGCTAGCACATTAGACATATGATGCTCCCTGATGCTAAGACCCTGATCTAGCAAACTTTTTCCATGCGCATAACTTTATTCATGTGAGTAGCCCCATTGATTTAAAAGGCCTACTCAGTAAGTACAGTTAAGCATTATAGTGTTTGCAGGCTTGAGGTCTAAGTCATCACAGACGGAGATGCAGTATGGGATTTTTGGCAAGGGGTCGGGAGAAAGGACACATATTCCAAATGGGTTCTATGCTGCAGTGCATTTCAGTTGTGAAAGCTCACAACACTTGTTATATTTGAACTAGCAACGTTTCCTTAGAGAAGAAGGCAGATCATATTGTTAACCCACTAGACTGGAACTCAGAAGATTTGAGCTCAATGTCTGGCTCTTTCACAAGTTAAATTTCCTGCATGACCTTGGGCAAGTCTCTTAGGCCCATATTTTTGAACTTATTTAGACATTGTTCTTCTCAGCACTGCAAGATGTCACTGATGTAGACACCTAAGTCTCATTGAAAGTCAGTGGTACTTAGGCTTCCACATCTGTTACGTGTTGCAACACTGAGTAGAGCAATGCTTAAATATCTCTAAAAATCTGACCATAACTTAGGCCCTAATCCTGAAAACGTTTATGTACAATGCTTAACTTTACTACCATGAATAACCCCACTGATTTCAATTGCAGTAGTCTAGTTAAGCAACTTATTTGCAGACTCAGGGTCTCAGTCTACCTGTCTATTTCTCATCTGTAAAATAGTGATAACACTACCATCCTGCTTCACAGAGGTGTAATGAGGATACATTAATTAATATTTATAAGTTGCTAATACAGCACAGTAAGCAGCACCACAGAAAAAGGCCTATAAATCCATTTTAAAATTACTGTCATGGATATGAATATAAACAGGAAATTGAACAAAACAAAAAAGATTTTGATTGTTCACAACTGTTGTGATTTGTTATACTTTGTCTTCATGGAATACTGCCAATCCCAAGCATTCAAAAATCACGAGTCAGGCCTCAGAAAATAATGAGATTGTCTTAAAAATCAGGAGATTAAAAAACAAAATGTCTTTTTATTTGCCTTGTGGTTTTTGAGTGTTTGTTCTGGAGAATAGCTTGAAAATGTGACTCTGAATATGGATTATAAAGGTACTCTTGTTTTAAATGAAAGCTGAATTTCTCATGTAATCACCTGACTTCAGGAGCTGGGGCTTGAATGGAAAACAAAAAATGCTGTGAGATCTGTGATCAATTTGTGAATGCTAGTAACATTGCTTATGGGACTGTATGCAAGACACCTTCATTGTCCTCTTGAACTGAGGCTTATGTTTAACTTTTAAACTCTTAACTAAACCTGAGTGTACCAGTAGTGTGTTAAGGGGAGAATAACCCTATCATGTGATTTGGGGATTAACCTTTGGTACCAAGGCCTTGGTCATGTGAAATAGTTTCCATTTCTGGTCTGCATAGTATTGGATCAAACTTTTATTACCTTCTGCAAAACATAATGAAATAAGTGTAAATGTTTGCATTCCTCTCTTCATGTAATTTGCTCCTCTTGCTTTGACCTATATTAGCTTGTCATCTCATCGTGGGGTGGGGGAGTGTAACTAGAGCTCTGCAGACTGCAGAACAAGGAAAACAAAAGATTTAAGTGTCATCATCTTATTCTGTATCTTTGAGCCAGACTTTTCTCCCCCAGGAGTCAACGGAAAAGAAGGAGCAAGAAGAGGGGTCAAAGTGTAATGTCTGAAATACCTCCTTATTTAGTCCCATCAGGAGCTCTGGGGCAACTTCCTTTAAAGTCAATGGAGTATCGCCTCAGTCAAGGACTGATCAATAGAATCTGTTCCCGACTGGCTGAATTAATGATATTTGACCATATATGAATAAGGGATGGTGGTGCTCGCTGTTTTTCACTGCAAACCAGCTGTTGATGTATGTGTATGCATTGAACTAAACATGTTTTGTGTATGTAACAGGAAAAATGATATGGTGGAATTTTGCTTTATAGATATTGATTGTTTCAGCGCTCCTTCTGTCCCAATTGTTGTGATTTTTAACTGTGTGGGGTTACTGAGAGCCGCCAAGTGTTTGGGTGGCTTCCTGTGTGACATTTTTCATAGATGAGAGAGTCAGATTCCTCTTCCCCACAGCACTCCGCAGTGGGAGCAGATGCGGATGGGAGTCAGAGAGTGGCTCCTGCCTGTCCTTTCTAGAAACGGATGGTGGGAGGACCTCTTTAAATACACAGCCAGGGACTTAGAGTGATGTGTGGAGACTTTCCTTAGTTCTCTATACTGACGTAAGTTCCAGTGGAAGATGTGTGAATGAATGAACACTGCCACCTGGTGGTGAAATTGTAATTTAGCATTTTAGCAGGCTAAATATTCAGGTACATCCCATCTTACACATCTGAAGGTAAGTAGACCTCAAGTATATTATGCAGCAAACACTGGTTTATTTTCAATGGCATGCTTTACTAAACAGTTCTAAATGCAACTGAAAACTCAATGTTGCACAGCAAAGCATTGTATTATCCAAAGTTTGCACTGAATACCAAAAACACATCAACGGGATAGAGATTTGTGTAGTTAAATGAGACACACCCTGTGATAACTGGACACAATGCTATTTCACAGAAAAGTATCAAGGTGGCCAGCTCTCATGGTTTTATTGTGAGTTTCTTGTAATTTGGGATTTTTCTTAAAGCTCCTGGATTTGTTATTACCTGAGAATCTCCGTTTTAATTGTTAATAAAGTAAATTCTAGCCAACAGGGATGTAAACGAAAGCTTGAAAATGTGAACCAAAATGCCCTGCCACCAGAAGGTAAATAAAAATTAACCCCAAATTATTATTTTTAAAATGTCATGGATTTTAAGTCAGTCTCATTATTTTTTGTGGCCAGACTCATGCTTTTTTAATGCTGGATGTCAGCAATACTGAATTACAGGATAAAAAGGAATGATTTAGCTAAAGTCAACAAAAGACTTAATTCCAAATCTAACTGCTAGAAGAACGATAAAGTTAGTACGTTTCTTTTGTTGTTTAAAGGCTTCTGTAACAATGTTCAAATACCATGGTGATGGGTGGATATATGTGGCAGGTAAATGGGATGGACAGCATCAGTATCCATCTCTTAACCCCATGTGATGACATAGCATGACTGCAAATTTCTCAGTATCACACTTATTTGTATACATTACTGGCTGAACACTGAAAAAGTGTTTCCTTGGGTAACCATCATAGCTGTGTTTCCATATGAGATTTAAAAAAATAGTAAGTTTTGGTTTCTTTGTCTTTGCCTTCTGTTTTCTGAGCCTTTAAGGGTCACATTTTCAAGTTTTTCTCCACAAAGATAAAAGGCTAGAAACTTACTTAAAAATGAAAGCATCGATTCTCACATAACCACATGACTCCAGGTGCTGGGGATTTAAGGAACATACCAAATAGCACAAGATTCACAATGAAATCATGAGCTGGTAACACTCTGGTGCATGCTTAATTGCTTTGCTGAACAAAGAAAGGATTATATATGTGTTTCAATGCTTTGGTGAATTGAAGTCTGAATTAGAGAAAAGAAACAACACATTGTGACTTGTGACCAGTTGCAATTTCCAGTGATAAAAGCATATCTCCTGGTACAAGAATATATTTAAAAGTTATTCCTTGATGGGACAGTGTTCTTTATTGTGGACTTAAAAAACTTTGGTCTTTTACGGGGCATGCTGTCTATATATGCCACGCATGTATTGCATTCTCCGGAATTACAAAGTCATCCAGTTGGCGGCCTCTGAGACGATTCTGTCTGGCCCCCCCGAATGCTCATGGAGGATGCCATTTTGTTCTGTAGCACAGTGCATGGAGGATGCTATTTAGTCACAAAAAGGCATGCAGGTGTAGAACAGAACATACAAGGTTTTAATGGGGACTTATGATTATGTAAGTAAAGACAGGAACACGGCTCTTTGTGCAACTCAATGATTCAATCATTATTAAAATGAGGCATCGTGTACATTTCTGGCAGATGACTGGGATAAGTGCCTATCGATGTTTAACATAGTTCCTTGAGGTTTGTGTTCTGATACCATGCATCTACTAAAACTTTACGCATGCAGACAAAATCAATTAGATTACAGCTATATGGCAGTGGTGCTCAAACTTTTCTAGTTGTTCCCCCCCCCCAACCAATAATGGAATCTGTCTTCCTCCCCCCTCCATTACTGCACAGCCAAAGTTTCCTCAGCAGCGGAGCTTGGGCTGAAGATGGAACTGGAGCTGGAGGCAGAATTGGGAAGGAGCTGGGGATAGGGGGATAGGCGCTGACTCTGTGGGTGCTCCAGTGCACCCACTAGGAAAAAAAAGTAGGTGCTCAGCACCCACTGGTGGGCCCTACCAATCAGTTCCTCCCTCCCGCCTCCCCCCCAGCACCTCCTGCCCACTGCTGATCAGCTGTTGAGCAGCAGGCAGGAGGCGCTGGGGGCTGAGGGGGAGGGGCAGGAAGAGGTGGAACAAGGGCAGGGTACACTTGAGGGAGGGGATGGAAGGGGGCAGGAAGAGACAGAATGGGGGTGGGGCTTTGAGAGAAGGGAAGGAGTGCGGGCATGGCCTGGGGAGGAGCGAGGGTCAAGCACCCCCAGGGAAATCAGAAAGTCGGTCCCTGTGCAAAAGGTGGAGCTGGTCTGGGGATGGAAAGTGAATGAGGGCACAGCTGAGCTGGGGCTGGAGCAGGGGTGGAGTGGAGCTGGGGGAGGAAAAGGAGTGAGGGCAGAGCTGGACCTGGAGGCAGAGCAGGACGGGGCGGGGGGGGGGGGGGGAGGCTGAACAGGGTTGGAGGCGGAGCTGGTCTGTAGTGGAGTGGGACTGTGTGCCCCCCCCCCATTTCCTCCGTACCACCCTATGGGGGCACACCTCACAGTTTGGGGACCTATATGGAAACATTAACTCAATTCAATAATCTAGTGCATTTTTGCATGGAGGACTAAAAAGGCATGCAAGCGTAGAATTGAATATACAAGGCATGCAAGTGCAGAAATGAATTGTCCATGGTATGACAGAACTAGCCGTGTGAACTCTTCATCACGGTAGAGTCTAAAAAGTTATGGCCTGCCTTACTGAAATTGTCACCTTGTGCCTCCGCTATAGAAATCTTTGTGCCTTGATTATATATGTGTTGCCCAACTTATTTTTATTAAATACTGTTGTTCTGATACATTGGGCATATGCAATAGTTGCTTCTGTTTGGAAGCTTTGCATTAGTGTTTCAGTATTACAAATAATCCAGTGACTGCAGGATATACCTTACAGTATATTATTATTCGTTTTAGCTCCAGATATGAGCGTTTTCCCCCCTCTATCTAGAAAGGTTGCACATAAATTCTATTTCAACTCACTTTGGTTCACATATGGAATTTTTATGGCTTATTACAGGTTAATCCTTTTATCTCTTCTGGCCCAGAAATTTGTTCTTTGGCCGGTTATTCAGGAGGTCAGGCAAGATCACATTTTATTTACAGGACACAGTTCACTATTTTTCTCTTGTATGTTTGAACATCTGTGGCATATTTCACAGTAGAATGTGTTCCAAAAGTTCTATCATTATTTTATTAGGTATCTTCCAAATAGTATATTTTTCTGAGATTTCAGGAAGCAAGTTGACTTTCTGGTTGCATCATGTTCCCTATATGGAAGTGTCTTCTTTGGGTAAAACTTTAATATGAGAATTTAATGCCCTAGGACACCCAAGGGAAGTGAGACTCTTTAACATCCCAGTTCCCACCAGCCGGGTGGGCCCAATCCTGGAGTTGATTGAGACTCCCACAAACGCCATTGCAAGCTGGATCAAGTAAAGTTATAGAAGCAGTTTGGTTGGCTGAAAAAGTATTTGATAGACATTCTGGCCGTTGCTCCAGCTGCACAAAATTGCTGGAAAGTCAGTGTAACTGGCTACCTGGGGATTCTGCACCGCTCTTGCACTGAAATTTTTGGGTGGAGGGGCTCCTGTACAGCCACATAATTTTATTTATTTATTTGGGGGAGGGGTATTATTTGTACTATGGTAGTGCCTTGGGGCTCCAGCCACGATCATGGTCCAAATGCACTAGGTGTTCTGTGTATTCTTCCATACTATATTCACAATGAGAGAGAGTCCCTTGCTCACAGTTCCCAGTCTACATTGACAGGAAAGACAACCAGTGGAAGGGAGAGAGAGGCAAAGTGACTTGCACATGATCACACAGAAGGCCAGTGGCCAAACCAGGAATACAACTCAGGTGTCTGATCTGCTGGACAACACTATCTCTCTGTGAGCTTTGATTCCCTCCCCCAACCTCTAAGACACAGGATTTTGGGGAGACGGATGTTACAGCATATTTAGGGGCAAAGCAGAGAGAAGGCCAGGTCAGGAACGAGGTGGGAGGGGAGGGGGGAAGAAAGATAGTGGGGGGAGGAGCCAGACAGAAGAAAGAAGAGATGAGGTAGAAGAAGAACATAAGGAGACCTGGGTCAAAGAGAAGGGGGTAGAATAAAGTAGTAATGACAAAGAGAAGCTTAGAGGGGAGGGGGGCAGGTAGAATGGGTTAGAAGAGAAGAGGGAAGGGAGGTGTGGAGGGGGGTGGAAAAGCAGATCTGAGAAGGAGAAAGATGGGGAGAGGAGTGGACAGAGAAAAGGGGTGTAAGTACTGATAAGTGCCCCCATTCTCACAGACAAGTAGGGAACAGCAAATGGAGAAATAAACAAAACCCTAAGATAGGGAAGATGAGGGGAGGGGGAATAGGCTGAGTGGTGGGAAGGTTGAGCTGCTGCCTCAGAATAGCCAGACCCAGTAAATCAGGGTGTAGTCCTGTATCAAGAAGCTGTAAAGATAAACAAACCTTTAGCCCGTCTGGCAGAGATAAGGCTACAGGTACTTGCTGACTAGCAGGTAACGCAGATACAGTAAACAGACTTAGATAACGGTGAAGCAGAGCTAAAACAGGACTAATAACCAGGGAATAGCCGCTAAAAAATCAGAGAGACAGAAAGGTCTATTAGTAGATGGGGACTTGGGAGATGTAGGTTCTATTTCCATCTTAGCGCAAGGCACTCTGGACAATTCCTTTACAGAACTGCAGTGTCACCTCTAGGTGGCAAGAACAAGCTTCAAACATAGCCCGTGCCCATCTCATGTCATCCAGCAATCCAGATCTCTGGTTTTGACATTCCATGCCTCTGCGGGCAAAGCTCAGTCATACGCAGAGTGATCAGATGTACTTCAAATGACTATAAGTGGGGCCTATACCAGTATAACTGTCTAACTCTGTGGTTCTCAGACTATTTACCATTGTGGGCAGCATCCAGTACTACCTGTATGGCCCTGAGGATGTCACATGGGCCACAGCTTCGTGCTGATTGGACCACAAGTGGTCTGCGGCCGCAGGTTGAGAACCACTGATCTAACTATACCCATAAAACTAGTAAAACTTCCCCTCAGCCTTCAAATCCCCCTCTCCCAAGCAGCCACACAGGACGAGTACTTGAGAACATAATAGACTCAGGTTTCAGAGTAGCAGCCGTATCAGCTGCTATGTATCAGCAAAAAGAACAGGAGTACTTGTGGCACCTTAGAGACTAACAAATTTATTTGAGCATAAGCTTTTGTGGGCTACAGCCCACTTCATCGGATTCATAGAATGGAACATATAGTAAGAAGATATTTATACATACAGAGAACATGAAATGGTGGAAGTACCCATACCAACTGTAAGAGGCTAATTAATTAAGACAAGCTATTATCAGCAGGGGAAAAAAACTTTTGAAGGGATAATCAAGATGGCCCATTTCAGACAGTTGACGTGAAGGTGTGAGGATACTTAACATGGGGAACAGAGTAACAGCCGTGTTAGTCTGTATTCGCAAAAAGAAAAGGAGTACTTGTGGCACCTTAGAGACTAACCAATTTATTTGAGCATAAGCCTTCATGAGTTACAGCTCACTTCATCGGATGCATTCAATGAAGTGAGCTGTAGCTCATGAAAGCTTATGCTCAAATAAATTGGTTAGTCTCGAAGGTGCCACAAGTACTCCTTTTCTTTTTGAGTGATTAGAGAGGTTGAAGTGTTCGCCTACTAGTTTTTTGAATGTTATGATTCCTGATGTCTGATTTGTGTCCATTTATTCTTTTGCATAGAGACCATCCGGTTTGGCCAATGTACGTGGCAGAGGGGCATTGCTGGCACATGATGGCATATATCACATTGGTAGATGTGCAGGTGAACGAGCCCCTGATGGCATGGCTGATGTGATTAGGTCCTATGATGGTGTCACTTGAATAGCTATGTGGACAGAGTTGGCATTGGGCTTTGTGGCAAGGATAGGTTCCTGGGTTAATGTTTTTGTTGTATGGTGTGTGGTTGCAACACCTACTAGATCTCTATCAAGCATTCTTAAAACTACAATACCCACCTACTGAAGTGAAAAAACAGATTGACAGAGCCAGAAGAGTACCCAGAAGTCACCTACTACAGGACAGGCCCAACAAAGAGAATAACAGAACGCCACTAGCCATCACCTTCAACTCCCAACTAAAACCTCTCCAGCGCATCATCAAAGATCTACAACCTATCCTGAGAGATGATCCCTCACTCTCACAGATCTTGGGAGACAGACCAGTCCTCGCTTACAGACAGCCCCCCAACCTGGAGCAAATACTCACCAGCAACCACACACAATACAACAAAAACATTAACCCAGGAACCTATCCTTGACACAAAGCCCGATGCCAATTCTTTCCACATATCTATTCAAGTGACACCATCATAGGACCTAATCACATCAGCCATGCCATCCGGGGCTCATTCACCGGCACATCTACCAATGTGATATATGCCATCATGTGCCAGCAATGCCAGTCTGCCACGTACATTGGCCAAACTGGACGGTCTCTACGCAAAAGAATAAATGGACACAAATCTGACATCAGGAATCATAACAATCAAAAACCAGTAGGCGAACACTTCAATCTCTCTAATCACTCAGTGACAGACTTAAAGGTGGCAATTTTGCAACAGAAAAGCTTCAAAAACAGACTGCAACGAGAAGCTGCTGAACTTGAATTAATATGCAAACTAGACACCATTAACTTAGGTTTGAACAGAGCCTGGGAATGGTTCGGTCATTGCACTAGTTGAATCTATTTCCCCATGTTAAGTATCCTCACACCTTCGTGTCAACTGTCCAAAATGAGCCATCTTGATTATCCCTTCAAAAGTTTTTTTTCCCCTGCTGATAATAGCTCCTCTTAATTAATTAGCCTCTTACAGTTGGTATGAGTACTTCCACCTTTGGTATGTATAAATATCTTCTTACTATATGTTCCAGTACATAATAGACTCAGTTGCCTCATGCTGACATTCTGTAGGCCAGTGGTTCCCAAACTTGTTCCACCGCTTGTGGAGGGAAAGCCCCTGGCAGGCCGGGCTGGTTTGTTTACCTGCCGCATCCGCAGGTTCTGCCGATCGCGGCTCCCAGTGGCCGCGGTTCGTTGCTCCAGGCCAATGGGAGCTGCTGGAAGCAGCGCGGGCCGAGGGACATACTGGCTGCCACTTCCAGCAGCTCCCATTGGCCTGGAGCAGCAAACTGTGGCCACTGGGAGCCGCGATCGGCCGAACCTACGGACGTGGCAGGTAAACAAACTGGCCCGGCCCGCCAGGGGCTTTCCCTGCACAAGTGGCGGAACAAGTTTGGGAACCACTGCTGTAGGCTATATGTGCCTTTGGTGCATTTGGTATTTCCTGTTATCTAATGCACGTACCTGTGTCTTGCATGAGGGATAACACATGCCCCTTAAAGAGTGTTTGTGTGGTGAGGTATACAGAAGTGGATGTTGCAGTTATTTTAGCGGATGGTTTGTTTGACTGCATTAACAGAAAATGCATTTGAGCAACCTAAACCTGAAGCTAATCAAGTTTTTTAATTTGTGGGAGAATATATATATATAATAAGCATCAAACCATTTCCAAGTAAGACAGCATTTCTGTGGGTTATTCAGCAATATTGTCACATTATTTAAACTGTGATCTTAAATAAGCATATTCCTCTTTTAAACTCATTAGACTGTGTGTGTGCTGCCTATTTCTGCTATTCACATGGAGAGAAGTGCCAACTCCCATTCAAAACTGCACGTAGGCAGATGGACCTAATTGCTGCAATCATTAGCTGACTAGGCTTCAACAGTCCCATGATAATGTGTTAATCAGTGTTTAACCAATTTTTTTTGAGTGACACAGACCAAAAATTATCCAGCCACACTGTAAGCCTTTGTTAAAACCTGAGCAGCACTGGAGTAGAAAAAGAATAAGAAAAGATCAGAAAAAGTTATTCTGAGAAAGAAAGTGATCATACAAAGTGGCTGTAAAAAGGGAGACATAAGAGCCAGTTGTTAAGATGTTTTGCTCATGAGAAGCCTTTCATGCAGTTGAGAGATCAGATCAAACATTGCTAAGGTGGTTGTAGTACAACTCAGCTCTTCTCCGTGGTTTTTTATAACTTTCTTTTTTATCGGAGGTTTCACAATACATTTTTAACAGAATTTGTGCTCTTATGGCAGGAACGCTGTAGCATACTCCGATATTTATCTAGGCTATGACTTTTCAGATGTGCTGAGCATCCACAACTCCAAAGGAAGCACTTTGAAGCTGCAGGTGCTCATCTTTGAAAATTAGACCCTTAGTGTTTCACCTCTTAGACTGCAATTTTGCTACACACAGAAATCAACTGGAGAATTTTAGGGGCCAAGATGTCAGAATAGGGCTGGCTATAAAAATTGCACTTCGCTTTTCTATAGTGTTCTTCATCACTATTTCAAAGCTTGTTACAAAGATGCTGTAATCATTATTATCCCCATTTTATAACTGAGGCACAGAGAGATTATATGCTGGGTTGTTGTAGCCATGTTGGTCCCAAAATATTAGAGAAAACTAGGTGGGTGAGGTAATATCTTTTATTGGACCTACCCAATTGCATCAATGTGAGAGCCAGGAATAGAGCCCAGATTTCAGGAGTCCCAGTCTCTGAAATCTCTGTCTATGGGACTGCATTCCCTTAAAAATGCTGACCATATTACAAAATGTATTGATCAGCAGTGTCAGAAACAGACAGAAAACAGGTCCTAATGGTTCCTATCATTATAGCAAAGAACACAGAGTATCTTTCAGCAAGTGATGCCCAAATGAATTGTTTAGGCTGGAGAAATTCAAAACATTTGGTGGTTTAATCTTGAGTGTTCATGGTTTTTGTTACATCAGAAGGCAGCTTTCCCCAGGAATTGACCTCTCATTTTCATACAGCCCTATTTCTGATGTCTCTGTCCCCAGACGTGTTTTCAGAAATGTCATGTTTATTGAATTCTCTATTTCAGTTTGTACTTCTTGTAGGATATTTTCCCAAGGACTGTGGTGGAATCTCCATCACTGACAATTTTAAAGTCAAATTAGATGTTTTTCCAAAAAATCTGCTCTATGAATTATTGTGGGTGCGCTGGCCTGGGTTATGCAGGAGGTCACACTAGATATTCATAATGGTCCCTTCTGGCTTTAGAATCTGTAAATCTATGAACAGTTGTAATCAGTGTTGGACTGATTTCCTCCGGTGTTACTGTTCATTGATCTGAGCTTTTAATATATTAGCATCTTAGCAACTGGATGACAAGAGTGAAAATTTTCAATTGAAACTTTTTTGGTGGAAAAAGTGAGATTTGGCGACACCAAAATGTTTTGTGAATTCCATTTGGTTTCATCTAATTGTTTAGAAACAAAACAAAATTCTGAATAATCAAAATGTTTTACTCAAAATTGAACTGAAACATTTTATTTCAGGTTGAACCGAAACATTTTATTTGACCCAAAACAATTTTTTCTGACTTTTCAAAAATTTCACAGAACTGAAAAAATTCCTTATTTTGACTCACTGTAATTGTCAGACTTGTTGTTTCTTCCAGATGCTCTATTTAATTGTATTACTCATAAAGCTATTCAAACACAGACAGGGTGGGAATCCTCCTCTTTAGTGTTTTTGCCATGGAATAATATTTTTCACCTATCTTTTCATACCAGGATGGACCACACACGATCTATGTGTCCAATGGTTAGCATATTTTCCCATATTGTCTGATCCAAATAAAAATAGAAAAAGTTAGCATATGGATGAATTGTCCATCTTTAGTGGGTGTATACGACATAGCAGCAATATCAAAAGGAAAACCACAGGAAAGTGAGAGTATGGGGTAAAGTAACGGTGTATATTGGACTACATATATATATGTAGTGCATTCACTAGTGTGAAAGACACTGCAACATGCCCATTGGATTATGTGTTATACTGCACAATATATGTAATACATGTAAATATCTCAAACACAGTGGGATCAATAGTTCTGTCCATTTCTGTGTGTGGAGGGGTGACGGACAGATTAGCATCTCTGTTCCAGATCTACTCTGTCTATTCTGGCTTTTCTACTAGCCTGCTGGATGACCTTGAGGAAATTACTTCACCTCTCTGTTCATCAGTTTCCCCATCTGTAAAATGGGGATGATGATAGTGCCCTCCTTTATAAAGTGCTTTGAGATCTGCTGAAATAAAGTACTGAGTTGAGTAGTTGTTGTTGTTTGTTGTTTTGTTTTATTTATTATGGCACTAGCTCCATGGTTTTACATTTCTAAGGGCTGGATCTAAAGACCATTGAAAGAAATTTGCTCATTCATGACTTTCGTATTTCCTTGCATTTTAGAGACGCCATTGACACAAAAATCACTCTTCTGGCTGATGACTCTCTAACACATTGTTTTTATAAGGACCATCGAAGTTTACTATATCTGAGAGACTAGCGACAAAAACGATTGATTTTTTTCAGTGTGTTTTTTGTTTTTTGGGTTTTTTTTGCACATTTGACAGCACTTTGTGCATAGTCACATTCACTATTTTTTACTTTTACAAGTAGCTGCCAGTTTCACTTGTTGGGTAAAAAGAGATAGCCAAACAACACAAATAAGAGATACTTTACAAAAATAGAAGCCAGAACTGTAAAATCCCAGGAATTGGTAGGGGGACTTAGAGGCAGATGTAATACCCAAAACTACTTTAACATTCTTTTTTAAAAAATGACTTGCTATCAAATAGATACCATTGCCTTAAAATTGTTTGCTAATATTTTAAAGTTTATTCTCCTTTTCCAGCAGATGGCAGAATTGTCCTGGCCCTAATGCCTAGTTTGAAAATGTAAAAAAGTACAGTTCTTTGTATAATAATTGGATCTTGTCATTTTCCCAATTTCTTTAATCCTTTGAGCTAATTGGTTAACCTCAGATACTGTAATACTGTATACGCTTTTTGTTGCACATGAAACTTCAAATGTATTGTTTCTGTGAATCATCTTTTTATGTGATAGACATTTCTTGTGTATCTGCTTTGTTATGTTATATTATATTCTAAGGCTGAAACCTTTACCCTAAATTAAGAATGGTGTTTAAATGACTTCTAAAATGCAGGTGTTTGTATCCTTAAATCTAAGCAGTATGGCTGGTTTTGGAATCTTATACTATAAAAAACATATTGCAAATGAATCTCCAGGAGAATTTATGTAAGATATTATTCTCAAATCTCAAACACTTTTTTGGAGGAAGATTGCCTCTGATTGCATAATAGGATACTAATCATCAACTTGTACATTCCATGTGATATTAAAATTGAAACAAGAGCTGACGTTTAAAACATTTTTTGAAAGAATTAAAAATCCACAGCCTCAGAGCATAAAGAAAGTGAAAAGATTTGCTGTATTGTGGAGCTGAGTGATACCTAGTAGTATTAGTAGAAAAATGTAAGCCGGCATAGATTTGGGAAGGGTGGGGGTTTTTTGGAGAGGGGGGGAGAGGAGGAGGCATTTCAGCTGAGTGGATTTTATTCTTGCAACAATATGGGAATGTATATGGATTCAAGTCTAAATAAATTATGCTAAAAGGAAAAATCTGTTTGGAACCTAGAAATATTAAGTCCAAGCTTGTGAGTTGCTGAGTGCCCTCAGTTTCCAATGAAATCAGTGGCTTTTGAGGGAGCTCACCTACTAAGAACAGGTCTTAGCACAGTCTACTAAGCTGATTGCAGACTCAGAGTAAATTTGCCCCTTTGTGAAAATGTCTCTATTAGAATCTTTCAGTATCTTAGAAAAGTGAACAAAGTTTTTGCCCTGTGTGTGTACCATCTATGGAGCATTGAAAAACATTGTATTTTATCCACTTAGTTGGGTTGTTTGAAAACATGCCTATTTGTTATAGTTTAGTTATAGAAGGAATTTCCTGACGTTATTTCTTTAACTCCTCAATGGAATGGTCTATATTAGTACTTAATCTACCTATGTTATATCCTTGAATTACTTTGTTGATTATTTATGGGAAAAAATAGATGAGTTCACGTAGCAAAAGTATTGCAGTATATCGGCTATAAAGTAAAAAGAGCAGAGAAATTCAAATTAAAGGCTCCTCCAACAGTTACGCAAAGAGGGCCTGCCTGTAATTACTTCCTTGATGAGCCCTCATTTGTTATATCTTCACCTGCGTCTCCGTCTACATTTTCGTTGAAAGCTTTGAATTTCCTTTGTGTTTCTCCAGCTGTCCTTTTTCTTTTGTCTTTAAAATTAACATTCATATGATGTTGCTATTTGCATATGCCAATACTGCCAGGCTCTTGTTACAGCAACACTGAGAGTTGTTACAGAAATGTGTTAGAAGTTTATGGCGCTGGTAGTCCATGGAACCACGGGCAACCGCAAAACATATTTCTCCTTTTTAATATTAGTAGCTATGTGCAGGCATCAGACAGGGAATAGATCTCGCATTGCTGAAGATCCTCAATGTTTAGTTTGGAATTAAAAACCTGATGCAGAAATATTGCTTGTGGTTTGAGTATAGTCCCTCTTCTTCTCTCTCCTTCCATATCTGTACATATATATATGTTTCTGGTTGTGGAGAAGTGCTTTAAATGAAAGGTTTTGTTATTCGGTCCTATCTTTAAAATGAATAAAAAAAGGTGGATTTTATAGCTGTGGGTGCCACTTCATTCAAACTAGTGAAGTTTCTCAGAGTTGTTGGGGTTGCATAAAAGTTTCCAATATGTGATAAAGCCAGACATGACAATAAAATGGTGTATTTGTGTCTCTTAAGAACTGGACTAATATTTATGAAAATCCCTAATATTTTTTCTGATCTAGCTAAATGTAGCTCACAATTTAAAACCCCAAACTATTTTTATTTGCACTTTGTTGCATCTTTGTAAGAGCTTCTCATTACCAAATTCTTATATATATATTAGGACTAGGATTGCCAACTTCCTAATCGCACAAAAACCGAACACCCTCACCCCGCCACTTCCCCAAGGCCCCGCCCCCCCACTCACTACATTCCCCCTCCCTCAGTGGCTGCTCTTGGCCACCCTCACTTGCTTTTACTGGGCTGGGGCAGGGGGTTGGGGTGCAGGAGGGGGTAAAGGCTCTGGTTGGGGGCGCAGGCTCTGGGGTGGGGCCAGGAATGAGGGTTTGGGGTGCAGGAGGGGGCTACAGGCTAGGGGGTGGGGCAGAAGGGTTCAGGATGTGGGAGGGGGCTCTGAGCTGCGGCTGGGGGTGGGAGGGCTCCGGCTGGGGGAGCAGGCTCTGGGGTGGGGCCAGGAATGGGGAGTTTGGGGTGCAGGAGTGGGCTCCATGTTGGGGGGGCTCAGGCTGGGGTAGGGTGTTGGGATTTGGGGTTGGGGCATGGGCTTACCTCTGGCAGCTCCTGGTCAGTGGTGCAGCGGGGCTAAGGCAGGCTCCCTGCCTGTCCTGGCTCCACGCTGAGCCGCAGAAGCAGCCGGCAGGTTTGGCTCCTCGGTAGAGATGCGCAGGCAGCTCTGCGCACTGCTTTTGCCTGCAGGCACCGCCTCCGCAGCTCCCATTGGCTGCAGTTCCCAGCCAATGGGAGTGCGGAGCCAATGCTTGGGGTGGGGGCTGTGCGTGGAGCCCTGTGCCCCCCACCGCCCGCTCCAGGAGCCAGACCTGCTGGCCACTTCTGGTGTGCAGTGCGGAGCCAGAACAGGTAGGAACTAGCCTGCCTTAGTTCTGAAGCACCGACTGGACTTTTAATGGCCTAATCCAAAGTGCTGACCGGAGCCGCCAGGGTCCCTTTTTGACCAGGTGTTCCAGTCAAAAAACAGACTCCAGGTCACCCTAATTAGGACTCAAAAGTGTCTGACTTAAAGACAATTTATTTTCTACAGATCTTTGAAATACACCCTTAGAAATCCACCTCAAGATCTGTTTTATTGTTTTCTTTTTCTTTTTCTTTATTAAATTCTATCAGTAACCATGCAAATGGTTTTAGTAGATTTTTTTCTAATCCTCCCTAGAGTCTCAACTTCATCTAATCTCTGTGTTCTTCACAATGCTCTCAGTTAGAATAAATTCCTGTCATTTTTGGTTAGTGAGCTACATATTGGTCAGTAAACTTCATCTAGCAAATTGCGTTGACTGCAGTGACTCTATTCAATGGTCCTTGGTAGCTGAGTCCAACATCATGTCATCAGCAAGATGTACCTGGAAGGTAAATTATTTTAATTTTCCAAACATGAATAGTTCAGAATAATTTGTGTACCTTACATTTTTGAGAGACGCCTGAACCTATCCCTCTGAGCAAATTTGGGATATTCAAAATCTAGTTTTTATGTTGAAAGCCCCTCTCTCTGCTTTTTTCAAAAGGCCCTCAAGATATTTTAATCAGTGATTTGAAAAGATTTTTTTAAAGAAGTTTGAGAAGGTCCAAAATAACATTAAGAATTTACTGGGATAAACATTTCTATTGTAAGAGGCTACAGTGTGACTGTAAGCCAGGGCCCATGTTCTGGGGGTTCAGAGGAGTTCTCTTACAGCTACTTCCTGAGTAGGAGCTTTGGGTGAGTCAGAATTCACTCTGTAGGAGTTCAAATTGCAGCAGCAGCACTTGGCTGCCAATGGGCGGGGAGCACCTGCAAATTTTTCCCCGGGGGTGCTGCAGCACCCACAGAGTCAGTGCCTATGGCCACCAGGGTCCCTTGAAAACCGAACACCTGGCAACCCTGTTTGTGGGGCCAGTAACAGTCTAGCCCTACCAGAAGTAAAAAACAAAAACAAACCCACACTTAACTAAAATAGCCAACGTAGAGAGTACATTTGATAATTTTCCTGTCATTTGTTTACATCATCATTTAATGTTTCATGCTCATATTTACTGCAGTAAAGCTAAAACATATTCTGTGTATCCCCACCCCAACGCCTTGTTGTTGCCTACAGAAAGAGAGCATAGCAACAAGTGTTAGGATCCAGAAGGTCATTTGGCATGTTGCCCATAGGTTTTATCCCTGTCTCGATATTTCCCACAGAACTGCATCTAATTGCTTCCTGAATAACCCCATTGTTTTGATCTCACAAACTTGGCTGGTGGACTATGAAGTACATATACTGTATGTTTCTCTGACAACCAGGCCAAGCAGTTTCTTATACTGGAGGTACTCCAGCTTTCTCCATTTTGTATGGCTAACACCACTTTTCACAAACTGCTTTCCAGCTAAGACTCCATTGGAAAGATTCCAGTTGACTTCAGTAGGCTTTGGATGAGGTTTTAAAGAATATTAAACCTATCTTTTCACTAGTGATCTAGTGATCTGTGCACAAACCTGGGAGCTAAAGACCTCTAATACCATTGCTGATCCTGCTTCTTCCGTAGCCTCTGGCAAATTAAATAAACCTTCTGCCTTAATTTACCTATCTGTAAAATAGTAGTGATAATACTTACCTCAGGAAAGCTTTCAAAGACTGAACAATTGTGAAGTGCTATAAAGACAGAGAGTGAAGTATAATTATTGGACCTACTTATCAACTTTCTGTCCATGACGTGTCCACAAACAAATCAATTTTCTTAAATATACTTGTTTGAAATAATTTATCAAATAACTCTGTCTTTAGATTGTCGGTGAGCAATTCTTAGTGAGGGCTTGATATTTAAAATAAAAAATATAAGCTGTGATGGTTACTTTGGATGCATAGTATGTTTCAGTTCCTTGATGGATAGGTGTGATACTTTCAAATCAGGTTTCCATTTGTGTTCAAAATTAGTTTTCCATGAATAGTCTCCAATATTTCCTTGACACTTGCTAAACATTCTTGTAGTAAACTCATTGGTGTCAATATTCACAAAAGGCACATGGACACAGTCAAAGTAAATTCAGGTGTTATTTTATTTGGGAAAATTTTTGTAGAAACTGTTGAGGTATTTGTGTTAGGATATAGATATTCAGGCCTGTCTGTAAAGGCCTGTACTCTAAGAATTTAGGTGTATTCTTATTGCTTGGCTAGTTATAGAGGTACAAAAGAAAGAATCAAAATCACTGTCTGCCGGTGTAAGGGCCTTCTCTTACTGTGACAGTTTGAGGCCCTGTGCTTAGGCTAAGGCCTTTGGCTAAGCAGCAGAGGCAGCCATAAGCTGGGAAGCGACAGGTCACATCCTCACATTCCAAACTAGTCACATTGAAATAAGGTGCTATTGGGCTGTTAGGAATACAGTCCTGTCCTGATAATGCCTGTCACCTCCAGAGAAAGGGAAGTGCCTAGAAAATATAAAAGGAAACTTAGTTTGATAGCATCCTGTCTGGCAAGAACTCACTTATCCATAGCTGGGATGTGAAATCCTCACTTCTGTATTGTTTGGTCATTATAATTCCCACTTTGCTATTGTTTGTCTGTATAATCTCTGTCTGGTTCTGTGATTGTTTCTGTCTGCTGTATAATTAATTTTGCTGGGTGTAAACTAATTAAGGTGGTGGGATATAATTGGGTACATAATCATGTTACAATATGTTAGGATTGGTTAGTGAAATTTCAGGAACATGATTGGTTAAGGTATAGCAAAGCAGAACTCAAGTTTTACTATATAGTCTGCAATCAATCAGGAAGTGGGGGGGGGTGGGCATGCGGGTGGGGGAAATGGGAACAGGGAATGGGGGTAAGGAAATTGGAATCATGTTTTGCTAAAGGCGGAAATGGGAACAGGGAATGGGGTAAGGAAATTGGAATCATGTTTTGCTAAAGGGGGAAATGGGAACAGGGACACAGGTGTAAGGATCTGTGGTGTCAGAGCTGGGAAGGAGGATACTAAGGAAGGAAACTGGAATCATGTTTGCTGGAAGTTCACCCCAATAAACATCGAATTGTTTGCACCTTTGGACTCCGGGTATTGTTGCTCTCTGTTCATGCGAGAAGGACCAGGGAGGTAAGTGGGTGAAGGAATAATCCCCCTAACAATTTGCTTATCCTATTTAGTCGTGTATAGTATCTATAGCACATTATAAAGGAAATTCTGGAAAATAAACTTGGTCACACCTGCTAAGGTTCCATTTATATATATGGTATATACATCAATACATAATTAACAGATGTTATAAACAGGACACTACATTGATAAAAATAGCAGTGTAGATATGGGATGCACTGTTTGGATGTGTGGAGAGCTGTGTAGGGTATATGCCCTAGGGTTCAGGCATGTAGGGCTCTCTAGTCTGTTCTGCTTACCTAAGCTGTCTCTCACGGGCTACACTGTTATGTATACCCATACTAGCGAGGATTGCGATGTCTGTACACACTGCCATAAGTGTAAACATACCTTAAAGTGAAGCAGAGAAGGAGACAGAATGCTTTATTATTAGATTTTAGTATTTAGTGATAAAGTTTTCCTTATTTGATCAATGTCAGGAGTATGTGACTCTTTTTTTTTTTCCTATCACCACATGACACTGTGGTGCATAGGTGCCAACTCCGTGGGTGCTCTGGGGCTGGAGCACCCATGGGGAAATTATGGTGGTGCTAAGCACCCACTGGCAGACCCCCTATCAGCACTTCCCCCTCTCCCCGGCGTCTCCTGCCTCCCAGCGGGCTCTGCTGATCAGCATCTCCCCACTCCTTCCCCGTGCCTCCCGTTGGCCGCAATCAGTTGTTTCATGGCATGCAGGAGGCTGGGGGAGGAGTAGTGAGGATGCAGCATGCTCTGGGGAGGGGGAAGAAAGGGGTGGGAAGAGGCAGGGTCGGGGTGGAGCTGGGGTGGGAAGAGGTGGGGCCTTGAGGGAAGGGGTGGGGCCTGGGACAGAGCCAGGGGTCAAGTACCCCCTGACCAGGGCTGGCTCTAGGTTTTTTGCTGCCCCAAGCAAAATATTTGCCGCCCCAACCTCAGGTGGGGCTGGGGCTCGCAGGCGGCACTGGAAGCGGGGGGAGTGATGTCACCTTCTCCCAGCGCCTGCAGGGGCTTTACCCCCTCCCCCGCCCAGCTGCACAGAGAAGCCCCGATATAAGGGGTGGCACAAGGCAACGCAGCAGCCAGTGCGCAGATGAGGTGGCGCAGCCCCGGCTCTCCGGCAGGACTTGCCCTCTCCTCCCCAGGTGGCGGCTGGGCCCTGGCAGCTCAGCATCCCGGGGCTGCGGCTTCCCCTTCCTGCTGCGGCCAGGAGCACAGCGCCCTCGCCCTGTCTAAGTGGTAGAGCTCCGAGAGAGCAACTGCCCCGAAAAAAAAGCATGGCTGGAATGCCGCCCCTGGAAATGTGCTTGCTTTGCTGGTGCCTAGAGCTGGTCCCGCCCCCGACACAATGGAAAGTGAGAGAAGAAAGTCAGGCCTTTGTTTACAGATTTGCCTAATAAAGGAAATATAAATACAGTAATAAAACAACACAAGAATAAATTATGAGTAAAACCAGATGAAGACAAACATATTTACAGAGCCTAATGAAGACTCACTAGTAACTATAATGCTTAAAGTACATTTGTTTCAGGGCCTGGCTCCTGGCAGGCTCTGCAACATCACTGGGTCAGAGAGAGAGAGATACTCCATACGCTGGTGATTAGGGCACCCACCTGGGGAAGAGGGAGACCTAGGTTCCACTCCCTGCTCCAATGAATATTTAAGTATTTAATAAAAAGTGGAACAAGATAGTGAGGCTACGTCTAAGGGTGTGATTTGCCTACTTGTATACACGTATTTGCGCTAGCACAAGAATAAATAGGAATGTACCCAGGATAGCTGTCATAAATATAATGGGAAGGGTAATCACCTTTCTGTATACAGTGCTATAAAATCCCTCCTGGCCAGAGGCAAAATCCTTTCACCTGTAAAGAGTTAAGAAGCTAAAGTAATCTTGCTGGCACCTGATCCAAAATGACCAATGAGGGGACAAAATACTTTCAAATCTGGAGGGGGGGGACAAAGGGTTTTGTCTGTCTGTGTGATACCTTCGCCAGGAACAGATCAAGGATGCAAGCCTTCAAACTCCTGTAAAGTTAGTAAGTAATCTAGCTAGAAAATGTGTTAGGTTTTCTTTTTTTTTTTTTTTTTGGCTTGTAAAATTCACTGTGCTGGAGGGAATGTGTATTCCTGTTTCTGTGTCTTTTTGTAACTTAAGGTTTTGCCTAGAGGGATTCTCTATGTTTTGAATCTGATTACCCTGTAAAGTATTTACCATCCTGATTTTACAGAGGTGATTCTTTTATCTTTTCTTTAAATAAAATTCTTCTTTTAAGAACCTGATTGATTTTTCATTGTTCTTAAGATCCAAGGGTTTGGGTCTGTGTTCATCTGTACCAGTTGGTGAGGCTTATCAAGCGTTCCCCAGGAAAGGGGGTGTTGCCTTGGGGGGATATTTTGGGGGAAGACGTCTCCAAGTGGTTTCTTTCCCTGGTCTTTGTTTAAAATCGCTTGGTGGTGGCAGCGTATCAGGTTTTTAACCTAAGCTGGTTCCCAAGGCAAGAAAAAAATTTGTGCCTTGGGGAAGTTTTAACATAAGCTGGTAAGAATAAGCTTAGGGGGTCTTTCATGCAGGTCCCCACATCTGTACCCTAGAGTTCCGAGTGGGGAAGGAACCTTGACAGTAGCCCTGGTAGGGGCAGTGGAGGAATGACTGAGCCGTGGCAGGGGAGGCACAACTGAGCTGTGCCGAGTACATGCCCACCACTTTCAGACAAGTACGTACCCAGCACTGTTCAACTGTGCCTCCGTTAGTGCTGTCGTGGCTAGCGTGAGTGAGTGTGTACACGAGCAGAGGACTCACACCCCTAGCTTGCAGTGGAGACATAGCCTGAGAGAAATCTGTTCCAGAATATGCCATAGCCCATGGATAGGGCACTTTCGTGGGAGGCAGAAGACATGGGTTCAATACCACCACCGCCTTCTGATTCATCTTGAGAAAGTGCTGAGCTAACTCCAGTAGACATAGGCACCTCCCTCTGACCTGGAGTTAAGCTGCTTAAGTCCCTTAGAGGGGTGGGGCTTAAACCACTAGGTCTGTTGGTTAATTTAGGCAGTTTTCCTGCTTAACTTGCTGGCTTTAGTGAATCCCATTGTTAGGTGCCTAACTCTCCTGGGTATTGTATAGGGAGCCTAGACACCTAACTCAGGGTTGTGGATTCTATTAGCTGACAGGGTGCCTAAAGTTAGGCTTTGCAATGCTGAGGGAAGTCGACTTTGTGGATCTAGCCCCAGAACATTTATTCCAATCTATTTTTGTTATTAAATTAAATACAAACTGAACAATACTGGACCAGAGGGAAGTACTTATTATACAATAAAGACAAATATTGAGTTATGTGGCACTAGGAGTCGTTTTGATTCTTTCCAAGGTTAAATGGGAACAACTGTCAGTGCATCAGTTTGATAAATAAGTATCTCATCAGAAATGAGTACAAGGGGGTTCTGGTCCATGACTGGGCTCTATCACAGAATGGCTTGCCCCTTAAGGGCTGGAGCTAGCCAACTCTGAGTACACAATGAAGTATACTTTGAGAGAGTTCAGGGTGATTGCCCTCTAAAGAGCAGCAGGAGGCTGCAGTGAAGCAGGAGGAGGGATTCGAATGCTCAGCGATTTAAGTCTGCTAGGAGTGAGCATTAGGGCTGAGAATCCAGCCAGGTTACAGCCTGGGAGTGGCCAGACAAAGGAAAAAAGTCCCCAGGCAGGAAGGCCTGGGTGGAGGAAGAGCAACATTTGTTTTGTGCCTTTTGGATGGACTTGAAAACTTTATTTTGAATGTTTGTTAATTTAATAAAGCAGAACCCAAAAAGGGATGGGAAAGGACAAAAGTGTTTTTGAGTTTATTAAACAATCCGAGAGGGGAAACTGAGGCAGGCTGCCTTTAGCATGCTCCAAGACCACAAAGTGCCTCACAGGATGCGGCCGGCCAAGTTACGGTCTCTAGGCACTATGGTAATAGAGATTAATAATAATAATGGTACATTCTGCTTGGTTCTGTCATTTTTGGTAAATTAAATATCAAAAAGGGAACGTTTCATTCTTTTCCATTGCAATTCCTGATCACAGAGTATGAATTTTAACAATTTGTCACTCTTTTGGCACGCCTAATAAGTTAGTGATGTGATTTCACCCCCACCCTCCCTTGTCCTGTTTGCACAATGCAGGAATGGAACTGCATCCATCCTTCCAGACCTGGCATTACTTGATGTTTACTTCAACTTCATAATTAAAGATGGACATTAAGTGTGGGTCTTGAGTGTGAGAGATTGATTGATTGAAAATGCTGGAAAAATCTAATCCCTAGTGAAAAGCCTGGAAAAACTAATATGTTCCATAAATAAGAGATCTGGAAAGTACTATCCACTATGACTTGAGAAAGATTAAACTTTTTGTTAACTGAATGTTGAAACTTTTCTGGCAAAGTCTACACAAGCATGTCACTTATAATAATATTTTGGGGATAATTATCAGAAGCAATAGAAAAATAAACATATACAGGGTGGACATTTGTGAGCAGCTTTCAAAATACATAATAAATTGAAAACAGTGATTTGTGAATTTAAATTCACACAAAACAGAGTATTTTTATTTTAAATTAGTACCAGGACACAAGCTCTTTTGTTAATATATTACATAGCATATGGAAACTCTGGGCCTTCTTCAAAGTCCATTAAAGTCAATGGAAAAATGACCATGAACTTCAAGGGGTTTGGGATCAGACCCTATCCCAAATATATGGAAGCTGTTTCAGGGTAAGCATGAATGAATGATGTATATAGTTAGGCATTTCTTTAACTACATTAAAAGGGTATCAGTAAAAGAGTCAGAATCTGTGTTTAAAGGAAAGCTAGACAGAAATACCATAATGTCCAGTGGCCAAATTTATTATCAAGAAGACCATTAACTGTATTCCTGTGGCTGACGTATTTCAAAGGGACGCCATCTCTATCTTTAGCTGTCAATCCTGAATGGATGACACTTCTGTGTGAACATTCAATAGAACAACTTCTGAATATTATGTATCGTTGTCTGCGTGATCACAGTAATCTCTCCATAGTTAATGCGTAGGCCCAGTCTTTTAACCTAAAGTTAGGCTCTTAAATTTACATTTAGACTTGATGCGGAGAAATGCTGAGCACCTGCAGCTGTCACCTACTTCACTGTATTTAGGGCATGCTCAGCATACTTGAAAATCAGCATATTTTATTTAGGTTCCTAACTATAAATTTAGGAGCCTGCCTTCATGCAACCAGCATTTAATAAATTTGGCCTGCATTTTCGTTTAAAGCACTATTTGGGCCCCCTCTAGCTTTACACAAAGCCTTAATTTTCACACGTGATATTTTCCCAGGGGAGGGTATTTTTGGAAAGTTTGAACTTAACTGGGCAAAGCATTTGAGAAGCATGAGAGTGTAAAAATGAGGGCTGGTCACTTTTCCAGAAGTTTCCTAATTTTCCCCTTTACCTAATATCTCAAAAACAGTTTGGCCCAGAAATTTTACTCTGGTTTATAAGGAAGGGTTAGCTATAATTTTGATATTATTTTGCTTCTGTGAAGCATGGTGCTCGACCATCTTGGAAAAGTGTGATTGTAAGTTTTTGGAGTAATTTGATACATAGGGACATGGAACTGGAAGGGACGTCCTGGATCATCAAGCCCAGTTTCTTGCTATCACAGGCAGTGCCATTATATAATCCTTTCCATAAATTTATCAGGCTCCATCTTAAAGCTAGTTAGGTTGTTTGCCCACACTACTCTAACTGGAAGGTTTTTCCATTCCTCTGATGGCTCGAAATTGTCTAATTTCCAGCTTACATTTATTCATGGCAGTATATATCCATTTATTCTTGTGCCAATATCAGCCTTTAGCTCAAATAGTTCTTCTCCCTTTCTGGTGCTTACCCCCGATGTATTTGTAGAGAGCATTCATATCACTTCTCAGTCTTCATATTGGTAGGCTAAACAGGCCAAGCTTTTTTCCACTGACGATCCTAATAGCCTTCTCTGCATCTGTTCCAGTTTCAATTAATCTTTCTTGAAGACACATTTTCTCCATAGCTGTGAACTCTGTAAAGTTGTGAGCTTGTAAAGTTTGCAAATAGTCTTGCATGGATTACAGGAAGCCAAGTTCATACTGGAGCCAGGTCAAAATATGTTTAAAGATGTCCACAGCTGAAGGCTTTAAGAAGGATTAAGGACAACCAATAATCATGTAAGGGACAATAACAGGGTCTCTTTCAGTACTAGCAAACTCCACTGGAAAGCCTGTGGAACCTATATGCTTCGTAGTGCACAGTGGTGCTGTGCCCCCTTACTCCTGAAAGCCAGCCCCCTTACTCCTGTCTGCCCCCAACATCCCCGAGCTGAGACTGGGAGCAGGGCTGTGTCTCCGGGAGGCGGGGACCCAGACAAGGCTAAGGGGGACAAGGCTGTGGCCACAGCTGGGGGTGGGCGTGGGGCCAGGAGCGGAACCCTGGGAAGGGGATGGCAGCTGGGACCCCACATGTGGGGCCAGGAGCAGAGCCCCAGCTATGGGGCCGGGTGCGGGCCTCTGGGAGCGGAGGGCCAGGCATGGGGCCCTGGGAGCATAGGCCTGGCAGAGGGAAGTGGGGTCGGTGGCCAGGGCCTCAGGAGCAGAGACTCAGGTGTGGGAGTGGGGCCCTAGGCACAGGCCCTGGGCACCGGGCCGGGGAGTGGAGCTGGGACCCGAGCCCCACATGCAGGGTTGGGGAACGGAGTGCGTGGTGTGGGGCCAGCAGCCAGGGAACGTGGTCGGGACCCAAGCCCCAGGTACAGGGACGGGGAGCGGAGTCCTGGAGCAGGGCCCCGGGCGCAGAGCCAGTGGCTGCGGAGCAGGGTGTAGGGCAAGCCCCGGGACCCGAGCTAGGGAGTGGAGCCCCAGGTGCGGGGCCAGTGGTCCCGCATAATACCTGGGGATGCTACAGCCCTCCCCTGCATCCCTACTTCCCATGCCTATGATAGTGCAGCATTTGACTTTCAGAAAAGCAGAGGGGAGGAGACATGAATATTAGTTGGATACTCTGTGCAATCCCACAAGTGCAGAGAGCAGGGCTGCTGGGCAGGGCAACTCAAAAACTTCCAGAACAGAGTGTGGTAGTTACCAGACATGCTCAGTAGTGTAGGAAATTTTCATTGTGGGCAACGTACCTTGCAGGTCAAACCCGAGTCACCCTCTGAGAGCTTAGCCAATCAGAGAGGAGTTAAAAACAACCCTTTGGACTCTGAGCTGATTGATTGCAGGTCCAAGAATTGTGTCTACTGTGTGGGCTGTGCCCTGCTCCCTGTATCACCTTGGTTATAGGTGAGTGCTACTCCAGGTTTATTTACTCGGGAAGCCCTTTATGATTTATGATTGTTTGTTCCCCACGGTCTGTTTTATGGATTGGGGAGAACATTTATCACCCTTAGAGGCTACAGAGCCTGTGGAATTTACATTCGGCCATCAGCTAACTGCTCTAAACTGGGATTCTCCTGCAATTAAAGAAAGAATGGAGCAGAGCTAAGTGAAGTGAGGGTTTGTGAATTTTTGTCTTAATTAACTGGGCTTATGGGGAGATGGTGGTGCCCTAGGGCTTGTCAGGGCACATTTTTGGTGGCTGCTCACACACTTTTTCCTAAAATACTTAATTAGCTTTAGGAAAACCAACTAAAATATGCAGCTATACACATCCAAATCATTGTAATTTATTTATTGCTAGCTAGTAAGTCTGTTGTGAAAAGTGATATGAGCAACCATACAAGTATCACTTTTCACAGCAGACTTACTCAGCCCTGGCAAGCCTGGGGACAAATTAAGCCCTGGATGGAGGGTTGGGGAAGCAGCCGGGGGCTAGCCTGAAGCCCTGCAGCCAGAGCACAAAGACTTACAGCCAGAGGACAGGGCCCAGGGATGGAGCCCGAAGCTCTACAGCCAGAGCCTGCCACCCCAGGGCTGAAGCCCGAAGCCTGGGCCCCACCGCCCCTGTGGCGGTGGGGAACTCACCATCTGCCTGCACCTACAGCCTTGTGCCCCAGGTGTCTCCAGATGGGGGCAGGGCCCAACCCCTGCTGGTGGCCCCGGTAACCAACGCCAAGGTGGTGCATCCAGGAGCAACAGGGAGGGGAAAGAAGTGCTACTTTGTCCTCCTCACTCCCCCCCATCACAGTACAGGAGACTGTGGCCGCAAGAAAAGCCCCTGGTGCCTGCATGCAGCCACAGTAGCTGCATTTGAGAAATGCTAAAATCCTTATAGCGAATCAGGGAATGGATATTTCATCTATTGATCCCAATCCCTGTGCCTTTTTAGATACAGGCTACAGACTTGGGTTTCACCAGCTACTGATGCCCAGGCAGCCATTAACCTGAGAGCTGGAAAGCTGCTAGTTGTCAAAAGAAAAGGAGTACTTGTGGCACCTTAGAGACTAACAAATTTATTTGAGCATAAGCTTTCGTGAGCTACAGCTCACTTCATTGGATTCGTGCAGTGGAAAATACAGTGGGGAGATTTATATACACAGAGAATATGAAACAATTGGTGTTACAATACACACTGTAACAAGAGTGATCAGGTAAGGTGAGCTATTACCAGCAGGAGAGCAGGAGGGGAAATAACCGTTTGTAGTGATAATCAAGGTGGGCCATTTCCAGCAGTTGACAAGAACGTGTGAGGAAGGGGGGGAACAGATCTTGGGAGACAGGCCAGTCCTTGCTTACAGACAGCCCCCCAACCTGAAGCAAATACTCACCAGCAATCACACACTACACAACTGAACCACTAACCTAGGAAACTATCCTTGCAACAAAGTCCGTTGCCAACTATGTCCACATATCTATTCGGGGACACCATCATAGGGCCTAATCACATCAGCCACACTATCAGAGGCTCGTTCACCAGCACATCTACCAATGTGATATATGCCATCATGTGCCAGCAATGCCCCTCTGCCATGTACATTGGCCAAACTGGACAGTCTCTACGTAAATGAATAAATGGACACAAATCAGACGTCAAGAATTATAACATTAAAAGACCAGTCGGAGAACACTTCAATCTCTTTGGTCATTCGCTTACAGACCTAAAAGTGGCAATTCTTCAACAAAAAAACTTCAAAAACAGACTCCAACGAGAGACTGCTGAATTGGAATTAATTTGCAAACTGGATACAATTAACTTAGGCTTGAATAGAGACTGGGAGTGGATGGGTCATTACACAAAGTAAAACTATTTCCCCATGTTTATCCCCCCCCTCCCCACTGTTCCTCACACGTTCTTGTCAACTGCTGGAAATGGCCCATCTTGATTATCACTACAAAAGGTTATTTCGCCCCCACTCTCCTGCTGGCAATAGCTCACCTTACCTGATCACTCTTGTTACAGTGTGTACGGTAACACCCATTGTTTCATGTTCTTTGTGTATATAAATCTCCCCACTGTATTTTCCATGGCATGCATCTGATGAAGTGAGCTGTAGCCCACGAAAGCTTATGCTCAAATAAATTTGTTATTCTCTAAAGTGCCACAAGTACTCCTGTTCTTTTTGCAGATACAGAATAACACGGCTGCTTCTCTGAAACCTGCTAGCTATGAAGGTTCCCCAGGCTGGTTGCTCACAAGGTTCTGAAGTATTTGAAAGGACTGAGACCATGACATTTCTCATGCCTTGAAGAGTCCAGGTGACACATAGTATATATTATGGTCACACTATAAAGACTGAGGGCATGGCTACACTTGTGGATGTAGAGCGCTTTGAGTTAATCCAGCCTTTGTAGAGCGCAGTAGGGAAAGCGCTGCAGTCTGTCCACACTGACAGCTTCAAGCGCACTGGCATGGCCATGTTTGCGGCACTTGCAGCGGCATTGGGAGCAGTGCATTATGGGCAGCTATCCCAGCATGCAAGTGACTGCAACGTGCTTTTCAAACGGGGTGGGATGGGGTGGAGTGTGGCAGGGAGTGTGTTGTGTGTATGTGGGGGAGAAAGAGTGGGTTTTGGGGGGACTAAGAGCATGTCAGCATGCTGTCTTGTAAGTTCAGACAGCCGCAGACCCCCGCCTCTCTCTCTCACACAGCATTCCACACTAATGGTTGCTTTGTCTCAGAGCAGATAAGCAGCCGGCTGTCGGAAATGGAGCTTTCAAAGGGCATATCTGCATTCCTGCAGCGCTTCAGCAGCGGCACAGCAAATGTTATTCCACTCGCCGAGGTGGAGTACCAGCAGCGCTGTAGCTGCAGAGTCAGAGCGCTCTACGTGACTTGCCAGTGTGGATGGTTAGTGAGCTAGTGCGCCCGGGGCTCCTTTATTGCGCTGTAACTCACAAGTGTAGCCAAGCCCTGAGAAATCACCTCTGAGAGAAGATCAGGGGGGAATGTGTTTTGATGTGTGTGCTGAAGTATAGAAAGCATGTTGAAACTTTGCCCTGAATGTTTGTAACAAAAATGAAAGGGGAAAATGTGTATAAGGAACTTGGGTAGATTCATTGTTTAATAGCTTTTGTTTAATAGATATTCAGAGGATTCCAAACACTATTTACAATGTTGTATGAAATTTACCATGTGTTTTGTGTGCATTAAATGTTTGTTTCACTAAGAAAGCATATGTATTCTTAGAATTCCATGAAATTATTCTTTTTTTAACAATTTTTTGTTTGGGAAATTTGTGTTGTTCATTTTATCCCTTTTAAATGTTTTATTTTTATTATGTTTACATTAATGAAATATCTCAAATGACCATATATAAATAAAACCAGTATAAATTCCAGTTTCTCTGTAATACTTTTTTAAATTAAGCATTATGCGCTGGTACTGAAAGCTTTTTGGAACTAAAAACCAGCATAAATCAGCACTCTACACTTTTTTTTTGGTTTCTCTGTTGCTTACAATCTATGTATGTTTCAGAGTGTAAAAAAAAAAAAGTTCAGAATCTACACTAACCATTAGCTACCCGAGCCATGATATTATGTCAGCAACATACATCCCCTCATGCTCAGATTCCTTGCTATGACATTTAATTGTAACAGGTGGTTTAGGCATTTTAAAACCATACATCTCTGGTGGCAAACTGTGAATTTCCATGGGGTGTTGAACCACTCACACTATAAATACATTTGCATAGGTGCAAACCTGCCTTGAGATGCTCATCAATCCCCACCACTGTTAGCTACCCCAAAATACCCTGGACAGCTTCTTAGGTCCCCCCCTTGAAATGTATCCAGTGTTGCAGCCCTCAAATAACCCCCTGTTCTCCATTCCCCACTCAGTGACACAATGGATATTCCCAATCCCTACTACTACATTTTCCAGTGCCCCCACCAATCCTCCTCTCTATATCCCCAGGGATCCCTTCCCAGGCACCCCCATCCCCTCTTATATATTCCTCCTCTGCCATTAAACCTCCCAAGGACCACTCCCCTCTCCCGCTTATATTCTCCTTTCCCTGCTTGCCTCCTTCAAGGGCTCTCCTGTTCCCTCCGGACTGGCAAGAGGCTGAGACTGTACCCCACTCTTGGGGAAGCTGCCCCATTTGGGACAGAGAGCTGGCTGCTGCTGCTTGGCTGCCCAGGGATTGGAGAGGAGAGGATGCTCCGCTGGTCCCAGCTTTCACCTCCGTCTCCAGGTGGCAGTTCTGAGTGGCAGAGTCCGCGCCCATCTATCTCGCTTGTTCATCTGTGTCCTCCTTGCCCGGCCTCTGGAACCAGAGCCACCACTGCCACCCACCCATGTCTGGGAGCTCCCACGGGCTTCTGCCCTGCAGTCCTGTCACTGCACACACTGAGCACATCCCCACACTCCTTGCAGATGAGGAGGGCTGGGGTGAGGGCAATAGAAAGAGAAGAGGAGTTTTTTGCTTTATTTTATATAATTTTGCATTTGCTCTAGGCATTCTCTTCAAAATTGGCTGGGAACAGTTAACACGGATCTATCAGAGTTTTACGTACAATTGCCCTGAGGTGTACCTCTGGATGCTGTACACTGGAAACATACATGTCCATAGCTACATCTCTTGCGATGTAAAAAAAATCCCACCCTGGAGAAACGTAGCTAGGCTGACCTAACTCCTGGTGTAGACAGCTCTAGGTTGATGGAAGATTTCTTCCGTTGACCTAGTTACCGCCTTTCGAGGAGGTGAACAAACCACAATGACAGGAGAACCCCTCCCTTTGCTGTAGTGAGTGCCTACACCGAAGTGCTACAGCGGCATGGCTGCTGCACTCCAGCTGTGTCACTGTTGCATTTTAAGACATAGCCTCCATGTAACGCTTTCTGAAAAGTCCTGAAAAGAGAACTGTGGCCTGTGCTTCAGCAAAGCATTTAGCTGAGGTACAGAAAGAAGGGGAGTGTAATAGATTTATACAAGCTATATTGCCTGACCATCCCCTTTCCTCTGCTTGGCTTGCAGCAGCACAAACTCCGGTGGCTCCCTGCGCGGACTTTCACAAATCTTGTCGCTACCACAGGAACTCCCACGAAGCAAAGGTACTCTGAAATAAATCTTATGTCATTCAGGTGTCCTACAGGAAGTTTATAAGATTTGCAGTAGCTGCAAACCCATGTTTTCTCTGTTCCAAATTAGCGACTCCATCAACATCTAGTTTTCACACTTCAAGGTAAAAAAAAAAAGGTTCCACAAACAATGGTAACTCAGGCTCTTATCCATAACCCCGACCATCCTCTACTAATGTAAAATACTAGGGTTGCCATTTTCAAAGTGAACCAAGAGATTGAGTTCCACAATTCCTACTGGAAAATAATTAAATTCCTTCGTTGCTGTGAACATCTCAACATGTATTTGCATTCCTAATATCACATAATATATTACCCCAATCACTCCTTCTTGGCACTCATGGTACTTTATCTAAATAGATGCATAGCCTCACTCTAATATACCATTTTAATGTAAAAACTACTCTTCTATTGTAGGAGGGACTGATCCAACCACAGCCCCTCTTCCAATTTACCATCCTCTTATCTATTGGCACATTTTAGCCAATACGTGGTCCCCCAATGCTTCTCACCATTAAGCCACACAATCAAATATCAAAATCTAGGCAGCAGAACAAAATAACCACCTTCTCTGTCACCGCTCTACTTAGCACATTCTCTCTCCCCCGTCCCCCGACATGGGCCTAAGGGCTAGTTTACCCTGGCAATGTAAAAGCGGTGCCAGGGCCGCTCTTTAACATGGCTTGTGTAGTTGCGGCAGCATGCTGCGGGACAGCTCTCCCAGTGCTCTAAAAAAAAAAATCGCCTCCAGGAGAGGCGTAGCTACCAAGACTGGTGCACTATCTACACTCGCACTTTACAGCGCTGAAACCTGCAGCGCTCAGGGGGGGAGTTTTTTAACACCCCTGAGCGAGAAAGTTGCAGCGCTGTAAAGTACCAGTGTAGAAAAGCCCTAAGAGAGAACCATCCACGTAGAACCTCTTCTATCTTACGTTCTGGTATGGGCCCCATTACTGTACTATCTGAGCCCCTCATAAGTTTTAGTGAATATAACCTCCCCCGGTAGGGAAGTGCTATTATCCCTACTTTGCCAATGGGGAACTGAGGCACAGAGAGTCTGAGGCAGAGGAGGGGATCAACCTCTGGTCTCATTTGACCCAAGTTAGGTTGGCTAGTGAGCTAGCCACTACATTATATACACTGTGGAGCTGCTTGACTCTACCCACTAGCCAAATAATCAACTTTTCAGCCAGCTTCCCCACCTCCAGAATGTGCTAATCTATGATAATATGAAAAGGATTTTGAGCTGCTCTATTTTATTTCTCAAGCACAGCACTGATAGTCATTGCTTTGCCACTACTAACTGAAAATAGAGGAAAAAACAAAATAAAATTAATTACATTGGTAAGGGATGGTGGTAGCAGTAGACCTTAATGTTAAGATGCATACATTAATAATGATTATGCATTAAATAAATAAGGTGGTGGATTATAGTTTAAAAGTCTCATATTTGTAAATTGGCATACAATGTTGGCACACAGCCAAGGACAATGAATTGGCAGGTTAAGCAGGTTAACCTATGGCTGGTATGTTGCTGGGCAGGATGTGGACTGTGGTCAGGTAAAGGTCACCCTAAAACTGCAGGGAGAGGCCAGTCAGGCATACTCCGTCCAAAACTAGGTAAGGGTCACTATCCCGTAATAATCAACATTCCATAATGCTAAGACTTGTGTAACAGCTTTGATTGACAGCCAGATTTAGTAACTGTGATTGGTCTATAAGATGGACCAAACAGAGAGGGTCTGAAGGCAAGATGATAGATATGCCAATGCTAGGATTGAAAAACAAGCCAACCAGAATAGGCCAAAACCTGTATATAAGGCAGAGAGCCAGCAGCAAAAGTCAGTCAAGTCAGGAGCAGGAGAAGAGGAAGGAGAACTAGAAGAAGATCAGAAGAAACCTAAAAGAGCAAAGAACCAGCAGCAAAACCAGCAGCGATAGTGGGGGTGCTGGCACAGAGCAGAAAGACCCTGACAGAACAGAGAAGCTGACAGAGAGTAAGCATGCCAGCCGTAATATAGCCGATAGAATAGAAATGGGGTTAATGAATGTGTATGTTTGGGTTAATAAAGATGTGTGTTCGTATTATGAATCTTTCATTGTCCTGTATGTATAGACTTTAGGGTTTATTAAGATTTGCTGTCAGTGTCCTGCATATGGCTGATCACCATGTACAGAGCATAATCACTTAAGCCAATCCAACTGTATGACATTACGGTCTTGGGTACTTTAGCTTCTATACTTGTGCTAAGGGCTTTGTCTTTCTTTTAATTTAGGTTTAAATTAATTGTATTAGGAAAGGTTGGTTACACTAAATAAAGAAAACACTCTGTTTTGGAAAAGTGCTGCCTGGGTTTTACTCCTTTGAGTGGAGGGCTGTATTCGAGTCCTCCCAAAGATGACTGATCTAGTCTGTTCTGGGGAGTTTCCTGAAGGGCATAAGGAGATCCTTGGTAAACCCTTGCAATTTTACTAGGGCAGGCCCTCTCCTTTCACCTTGGAGGAACAGATTAACAGGTCAACATCCTGGGATGTTGGAAGTAAGCAATAGGAGGGCTACTCTGGGATCCCTGAGTCTGTTCTTGGGGGAATAATGACACCCCCACTCAATCAAGCTGCGAATAGCATGAACTTTGGGCAAATTTGGCTCCAGATCTGAACTTTATAGTTCATGTTCAGTCCTGATTCTAACAAGTTAGTTTTGCCCTCCGGTAATGGAATGGTCACTAAAACATTAAATCTCTCTTTAAAGTTTCCCTTTTTTTTCTTTCATCTTAAATATGGAAATTAATTGTATGAAAGAGAGGAAATTAGTGAATAACTACAAAAATTCCATAAAAATCCAGCACGAAGTTTGTATTCTTTGATCACAATAGCTTAATTTTGAAGGGCAGCAGTACCACCTAGTGGATGAGAAGGAAAAAACCCCTAACATGCTTTTGAAAAGCGCTATCAAGGAAAATATTAGAGTCCTTTTTCATCAAAATATTAATAAAAGTGACTGATTCATCTTGAAGAAGGTGGTCTTTAATAAAATAGTGTAAAAATAAATAGCTTTGCCAGATAAACTTCAAGAAGACAAGTTCTGCAGGTATGTAGGAACATAAAAATTGCTGTATCAATCAGAGTAGTCATCCATCTAGTCAAGTGTCCTTCCACTGTTGCTAGCCAGTAACAGATGCTTCAGAGGAAGTGGGAAAGAGCCCGACAGTAGACATTTACAGGTTAGGGAAAGTTTCTTCTTAACACCTGTGAGCAAGTGGTTGGCTTATGTCTTGGAGCATGAGAGTGTTTAAGTACCTTCTAAAATATCCTATCTAACGTGAGGTTAGATAGTCTCATTGTCCGTATAAATGTCTAATCCTATAATGGGTAATTCAAGGACAGTTAAAGGCGTTCACCCTTTGCCCTAATTCCTCTCAATGCACTCAAAATGCAGGATCCTGGAGCATACAACATCTTATTGTGTTACTCATTATTTACCAATGCCTTATTAGTTATAAGTGCTTACATCATGCCATAGGCTTACACAATATCCAGAATCTCTAGGCAGCTATATGCAATATATCATTTGCACTGTACTGTCTATGAGAAAAATAAATGCCTGCTCTTGAGGTTTCTGTGTGTGTCAGACATACAATGGTGCAATTTATAGATCTATATACCACAAACACAGAGTGTGGGCATGTTAAAAGCTCCTTCCAGTTTTAGAAGTTTAGGGATATTCCCTGCACTGAAAATGTAGAATACCCTTAGGACAAGTAATAGCTCTACAAATGGAAATAACTTGATTGTATTCAGATGTGTATGTAAAGACCATCATTGGTGTGCCTGCTACTTTACAGAGAGACCTGAACCAAGGATCTTACAGTCTGCATTAGATAAACACCACAACAAAGTGGGCAATACACCATGCTGAAGAGGCAAGTAAGGAAACCTGGTGTATGTGGTGGAGAGAAGAGACAAGACAAGGCTAAGAACTAAGGTCCAGATTAGGAGTTAGGCATCTAGGTTCTTTTGAATATCCCAGTAAGTGTGTATCTGCATCTTTAGGTACCTAAATACCTTTTGAAAATTTTTAACTCTTTTGTGAGCATTGTTCTTTACCTTGTAATCTTCTCAGGACAGGGACCATTTCTTTTACTGTGCCTTGCAGTGGGACATGTGAGCGCTCAGTACTTAAAAATAGTAATTAATAGTTATTGTTGGAAAAGTGGCTTGCTGCTGAAAATACAGCAGAAAACTCATTAAAATCATTCCTCCCCTCACCCCGCATAAGAACAAACTGAAGTTAGAGGTGTCTAAATGGTGAAGATTATCAAGGACAACTACGCTTTTCAATTGGTAGAGCATTTCAGCTGTCATTTCTGCCAACCTGTGGCACCTCATCATACCATAGAGTTGGTGACCCTGAATCTTGTAACACATGCTTACTTCTGAGAGAAGGGGATAACTGGAAAAATGGTATACAGTGTGCCTTGTTACAACACTGCTCAGTTGGTGCATGCAAATCGAGCCTATGTGGTTGATACTTAAGTGTCCACATGGCTCAGAGGAGGGCTGAGACAGAGAGTCTGTAGCTTTGCTACAAGCTTATTAGTTTTAATGAACATTTCTGGTATTTCACAATTTTCACAGTAATATGTTAAACAGATGTTCCTAAGATGCTGTGACTGGGTGCCTGGAGGGGCCACACTGAGAATACGTATCCAGGGCAAACTGCAAAGAATAGGGCAGACACTCCCCCCAAACTGGTGGTTCATTCTATAATTAGATTCACCAAGCTAGTAACCAAACAGCTTCTGGTTACCAAGAAGGCAAATACAGTTCTCTTTAGATGGGACTCAAGGGCTGGGATGCTTAGACAGCCAAGTCTAATATAGCGAGTGGTTACTGAAAACCAGATTCTCCCCCGGCCGCCCAGCACTGGGGCCAGGAGCCATGGTAGGGGGCTCTGGGCTCCTGCAGGTGACGTGGGGGCAGAAAGGGGACAGATGGGGCAGGGCCTTGGGCACAAGGGGAAGGGCTGGGGGCTATCCTCCCTCAACGGCCAGGTCACCGGCCACCCATGCTTTAAAAGTTCCCATTTTGTTACAAAAGCTACCTCAAAGAATGAATACAAGAAGGGTACACGTTTTTATCATCTCATTATTGATTTGAACTGAAAATATTTCAGTGGTGCTTGAAAGTATTTTGTATATCTTGAAGTGCCAGTAGCTGTGGTTGGTGGATGCAAGATGTGCATATGAAAAATGGATATTGCTAATTTTCCCTGCGAGTGGAATGTTTTAAAAATGACTAGTGACAGTTACAAGCATGGGAGTGACTGTGCTAATGAGATGATGCAAAGTTACTTATGGGAGTGACTGCGTTAATATCTGCTTAACCTCTGGGTATAACCTAGTTTTGTCCAAAAGGCTCTGTTTAGGCTGTCTGCTTGTGCAGGTAATAAAAGTGCTGTACCATCTCTTCAGCCAACCTACCCTCCTTAGTGATTACTAAACATTACATCATATCAAATTTTATTCTGAACCAAAGATGGTGCATGTACTCCCTATGTGTCTGTTGGATTTAAAAGAAAATTGGCAATAATTTGAATTTTCCTCAATGCAAGTTTTCAGGGAGAGCACCTAAAGACAAGCAATGATGTCTATCTACTTGGCAGCCCCGGCAGTACTGGAGGCATTCAATGCATACATAGTATGGTAAAGATGATAAAACAGATTTGGCATGCATTTTATAGATACCTTTGGGGTACTAGAGCAGGGGTTCTCAAACAGGGGGTCGGGACCCCTAAGAGGGTCACAAGGTTATTACATGGGGGGTCGTGAGCTCTCAGCCTCCACCCTAAAATCTGCTTTCCCTCCAGCATTTATAATGGTGTTATTTATATAAAAAAGTGCTGTCTTATTTATAAGGGGGGGTTGCACTCAGAGGCTTGCTATGTGAAAGGGGTCACCAGTATAAAAGTTTGAGAACCACTGTACTATAGCCTCTGAAAATAGTCTGAATTTTGAAAGATATTTGCTTTTTCTTGGCTATCAAATACTATGTGAACCAGTTAGTGCATACGTAATCAACATCATGTTCAAATGGAAATTTATGGAGTATTAAAAACTGGCTTGTCAATAAAGTAGGCTTCTACGTGGAATGTAGAGTGGCTATGGGAGGTGGAAATTGCTGCGGGGAAACAGATTTACCCTTACCTTGAGTTATGGAAATTTAAGGATCCAGCAAATGTAGGGAAATTCAGACTCAGGCTCCAAGGCCCCAGTTCCGCAAAGAACTTTGTGAAGAAGACCTCAGTGTCTTTGCCAAGTGCCACGGAAATCTGTGAGTTCATTACAGGAGTGGAGCCATAGAGCCAGTGCAGAATGAGGAGTTAGTTCATGTGGCATCTTTTTCTAAGCCCTGTTCTACACTAGGAGTTTAGGTTGAATTTAGCAGCATTAAATCGATGTAAACCTGCACCCGTCTACACAATGAAGCCCTTTTTTCGATTTAAAGGGCTCTTATAATCGATTTCCTTAACCCACCTCTGACAAGTGGATTAGTGCTTAAATCGGCCTTGCTGGGTCGAATTTGAGGTACTGTGGATGCAATTAGACGGTATTGGCCTCTGGGAGCTATCCCAGAGTGCTCTATTGTGACCACTCTGGACAGCACTCTCAATTCAGATGCACTGGCCAGGTAGACAGGAAACTTTTGAATTTCAATTTCCTGTTTGCATGGTCACCTGCAGCTTGCCACGCTGGCCAGACCTCATCAGCAGAGGTGACCATGCAGAGCTCATCAGCAGAGGTGACCATGATGGAGTCCCAGAATCGCAAAAGAGCTCCAGCATGGACCGAACGGGAGGTACGGGATCTGATCGCTGTATGGGGAGAGGAATCTGTGCTATCAGAACTCCGTTCCAGTTTTCGAAATGCCAAAACTTTTGTCAAAATCTCCCAGGGCATGAAGGACAGAGGCCATAATAGGGACCCAAAGCAGTGCCGCGTGAAACTTAAGCAAGCATGTTTAATGATTAATTTGCCCTGGCATTTGTGGCTCTCCTGGATGTACTCCCAAAGCCTTTGCAAAAGGTTTCTGGGGAGGGCAGCCTTATTCCACCCACCATGGTAGGACACTTTACCACACCAGGCCAGTAGCACATACTCGGGAATCATTGTACAACAAAGCATTGCAGTGTATGTTTGCTGGCATTCAAACAACATCCATTCTTTATCTCTCTGTGTTATCCTCAGGAGAGTGAGATATCATTCATGGTCACCTGGTTGAAATAGGGTGCTTTTCTTAAGGGGACATGCAGAGGTGCCCGTTCCTGCTGGGCTGTTTGCCTGTTGCTGAACAGAGATGTTCCCTGCTGTTAGCCATGGGGGGCGGTGGTGGTGAGGGGCTAGCCACGTGGTGGGGGGAGGTAAAATGCGACCTTGGAACGAAAGCACATGTGCTGTGTATGTAATGTTAACAGCAAGGTTTACCGTGAAAGAGTGTAGCCATTGTTCTAGAAAATGTGTCTTTTTAAATACCACTGTCCCTTTTTTTTCCTCCACCAGCTGCATGTGTTTCAATGATCACAGGATCTTCTCCTTCCCAGAGGCTAGTGAAGATTAGAAGGTGAAAAAAACGCACTCATGATGAAATGTTCTCTGAGCTCATGCTGTCCTCCCACACTGACAGAGCACAGACGAATGCGTGGAGGCAGACAATGTCAGAGTGCAGGAAAGCACAATATGACCGGGAGGAGAGGTGGCGGGCTGAAGAGAGTAAGTGGCGGGCTGAAGACAGGGCTGAAGCTCAAATGTGCTGGCAGCGTGATGAGAGGAGGCAGGATTCAATGCTGAGGCTGCTGGAAGATCAAACCAGTATGCTCCAGTGTATGGTTGAGCTGCAGCAAAGGCAGCTGGAGCACAGACTGCCACTACAGCCCCTGTGTAACCAACCGCCCTCCTTCCCAAGTTCCATAGCCTCCACACCCAGATGCCCAAGAATGCAGTGGGGGGGCCTCTGGCCACCCGGCCACTCCACCCCAGAGGATTGCCCAAGCAACAGAAGGCTGGCATTCGATAAGTTTTGAAGTTTAAAACTTTTAAAGTGCTGTTTGGCCTTGTCCTTCCCTCCTCCACCACCCCTCCTGGGCTACGTTGGTAGTTATCCCCCTATTTGTGTGATGAATGAATAAAGAATGCATGAATGTGAAGCAACAATGACTTTATTGCCTCTGCAAGCAATGATTAAAAGGAGGAGGGGAGGGTGGTTAGCTTACAGGGAAGTAGCGTGAACCAAGGGGCGGTGGGTTTCACCATGGAGAAAAAAACAGAACTTTCACACCGGAGCCTGGCCAGTCATGAAAGCTTTTCTGATGTGCACCACCTTTTGACCATGAAGTCATGGTCTTCAAAGCTTTTCTGATGTGCACCACACCCTCCTGTTCTCTTCTAACCGCCCCGATGTCGGGCTGCGCATAACTAGCAGCCAGGCGATTTGCCTCAAACTCCCACCCCACCATAAAGTCTCCCCCTTACTCTCACAGATATTATGGAGTGCACAGCAAGCAGTAATAACAGTGGGAATATTGGTTTAGCTGAGGTCTAACCGAGTCAGTAAACTGTGCCAGCGTGCTTTTAAACGTCCAAATGCACATTCTACCACCATTCTGCACTTGCTCAGCCTGTAGTTGAACAGCTCCTGACTACTGTCCAGGCTGCCTGTGTATGGCTTCATGAGCCATGGCATTAAGGGGATACATATAGGCATTTCAACGTCCCCAACGGTTATTTTCTGGTCTGGGAAGAAAGTCCCTTCTTGCAGCTTTTGAAACAGATCCGAGTTCCTGAAGATGCGAGAGTCATGTACCTTTCCCGGCCATCCCACGTTGATGTTGGTGAACGTCCCTTGTGATCCACCGGAGCTTGCAGCACTACTGAAAAGTACCCCTTGCGGTTTATGTACTCGCCGGCTTGGTGCTCCAGTGCCAAGATAGGGATATGGGTTCCGTCTATGGCCCCACCACAGTTAGGGAATCCCATTGCAGCAAAGCCATCCGCTATGACCTGCACATTTCCCAGGGTCACTACCCTTGATATCAGCAGATCTTTCATTGCGTGGGCTACTTGCATCACAGCAACCCCCACAGTAGATTTGCCCACTCCAAATTGATTCCCGACTGACTGGTAGCTGTCTGGTGTTGCAAGCTTCCAGAGGGCTATCTCCACTCTCTTCTCAACTGTGAGGGCTGCTCTCATCTTGGTATTCTTGTGCCTCAGGGCAGGGGAAAGCAAGTCACAAAGTTCCATGAAAGTGCCCTTACACATGCGAAAGTTTCGCAACCACTGGGAATCGTCCCAGACCTGCAACACTATGCGGTCCCACCAGTCTGTGCTTGTTTCCCAAGCCCAGAATTGGCGTTCCACCGCATGAAGCTGCCCTATTAGCACCATGATGCCCACATTGCCAGGGCCTCTGCTTTGAGAGAAGTCTATGTCCATGTCCTCATCACTCACATTACCGCACTGACGTCACCTACTCGTCTCTATCGCTTTGCCAGGTTCTGGTGCTGCATATACTGCTGGATAATGCAAGTGGTGTTTAATGTGCTCCTAATTGCCAAAGTGATCTGAGTGGGCTCCGTGCTTGCCGTGGTATGGTGTCTGCACAGAAAAAAGGCGCGGAACGATTGTCTGCCGTTGCCTTGACGGAGGGAGGGGTGACTGACGACGTGGCTTACAGGGTTCGCTTACAGGGAATTAAAATAAAAAAGGGGGTGGCTTTGCGAGAAACTGAATGGCCCCCTCAAGGATAGAACTCAAAACTGGGTTTAGCAGGCCATTGATTTCACAGAGGGAAGGCGGGAGGGAGGAGCAAATGAATACAAAACAGATCTGGTCTATTTCTTGTTTTGAGCCACTTCATCTATCTTTATACATTTTGCTGGCAGCAGACCGTGCAGTACGACCGTTAGCCGTTATCATCTCCTGGGTGCTCGGCAGAAGATGGTGCAGTATGACGACTAACCATCATCTTCTGCTGGCTGGAGGTTAAAAGTCAGTGCACTGCCGGTAGGCCTGAATCACCACGAGACGAAACTTAAAAGGGAAATGACCTAACTGAGTCACTCCCATGTTTGCCCAGGCGCCCGATTAAAAGAGCACCAAGGACTACGTCGATGACGGCTACCAGTCATACTGCACTGTCTACTGCCAAAAGGCAGTTAACTGCTGCTGTGTAGCAATGCAGTACCACGTCTGCCAGCACCCAGGAGACATATGGTGACGGTTAGCTGAGCGCGCTCCATGTTTGCCGTGGTATGGCGTCTGCACAGGTAACTCAGGAAAAAAGGCGCGAAACGATTGTCTGCCCTTGCTTTCACGGAGGGAGGGAGGGAGGGAACGGGGGCCTGACGATATGTACCCAGAACCACCCGCAACAATGTTTTAGTCCCATCAGGCACTGGGATTTCTACCCAGAATTCAAATGGGCGGCAGAGACTGCGGGAACTGTGGGATAGCCACCCACAGTGCAACACTCCGGAAGTCGACGGTTGCCTCGGTACTGTGGACACACTCCGCCGACAACATGCACTTAGAGCACTTGTGTGGGGACACACACAATCAACTGTATAAAACCGCTTTCTACAAAACCAACTTCTATAAATTCAACCTAATTTCGTAGTGTAGACATACCCTAAATGAAAGAACTAGAAATGAAGGCAATCAAAATAATAAAATGGTTTAAAAGGAGGTGGGAAAGGAGGGTTTTCTGACAGGAAAAAATTCCCATGCACTGCATGTAGTCAAAGAACATGAGTCAAGATATTTTCCAGTATTTAGTGAAATGTGCCATAGGCACAAATGGAATAATGTTTCCCAATTCAGCTACAAGCATCCACAGCCTGGAGAACAGTAAGACAATGACACAGATCTCCTTGTTTGTAGAATGATTACAGAGCAAACTAACTGAATGGCAAATACAGTCAATGTCAGGGTTGTATCCTTCAAATTGGAGAACAGAGCAGTGTTCACTGAAGAAAAGGCTAATCCTCTTGAGTCAGATTGGCAGGGACCCTGGAGTTTTGGTTTTTGTTTTGCCTTCCTCTGAAGTCTGGTATATGGGTCATATGCAGGTTTTAAATTTGTTGTAAATGATGGGTTCTCAGTAACTTAAAGTCTTAAAATCATGATTTGAGGACTTCAGTAGCTCAGCCAGAGTAGTCTATTACAGGAGTGGGTGGGTTCTGTGGCAATGTGCAGAAGGTCAGATTAGATGATCATGATGGTTCCTTCTGATCTTAAAGTCTATGAATCTATGATATATAAACCTAAAGTAAACCTTGATTAATATTCAGGTCAAAATAATTGTGTTCCCAGTATACACACAGAAAAGTTAAATAAAAACATAAAACAATCTTGCTGGAAGGTGGCAGCGTATCACTGCTTTTTGCTTAAAATCCATAAAGATAACAAACAATAACCAAAAAGAGAGAGAGACAAAGCAGACTGCTCCCTAAAGCACATAGGCACAATTTACCACACCTTGTTCTAGGCTGGGTCTTTCCAGACTGACTCTGAATGCAAACTTCCCTACAGAACTCCCTAGGTGACAAGCAGGGCCAGGAGTAGCTATTAGATTTATTTTAAAAACCCTGAACCTTCCATGAAACCCAGCCAAATAAATGACTTTTGCACCAGCCAAAATGTGTTCTGATAAAGGCCAAATATTTGAAAGTGAAGAAATGTATTTGTTTCAGTTACATGATGTACTCAGTCTTAATCTCTACTTTCAGGAGACTATATATTCAACATTTCATGCAAAACTGACCTTTATATTAAGAATTTGTTGGAAGTTGGGCAAAATCAGCATTCTACTGGAAAGTACAACCTTAGCTGTGGAGTTGCTAACACAACTCCACAATTATTCTCTAGTGTGCAGCATACAGTTACACTATTCTATTATTCATAAGGTGATGGATTTTTAAAAAGTTGTTCAGAATCTGGATGACATGGTTCACTGGATTATCATTTGTTGGCAGGTAAGGTATATTGCTGACTTCTGAGAACTATGATTTAGGTCACTAAGCTTTGGTAGTAAAATAAATAGTTCACAGCTTTACTGCGTACATGCTATTCTGCCACATGGAACTGAGGCCCAGATCCTGCACTGAGTTATGCTCAGCACACGTCAGTTGGACAATCTATTGTGGCAAATTGCCGGTACAATTATGATGGGTCCCACGCTTCCTCTTCTTGGGGGGGGGGAGTTCAGGGTGCAGTTTCCTGCCCCAGAACTAGGGTATCTACAGTCCCACTAGTAACCCAGAGAAGGGTAGTGGAGAGGGAGGGACCCGGGTCCGCCTTCTGCTCCGGGTCCCAGCCCAGGGGCCCTAGGGATAGTGGTAAACCACTTGAACTAGTGCTTCCTTCCCCTGGGCTACTTCCCTCTCCTGCTCTTCAGCTTGTGGGGCTTCCTGCCCTCTCTCTCTACACAAGCTGGGTGTCTCTTGACCTAGGGTCTTGGTCTTCTAGCCAGCCACGGCACTTCTCCAAACTCTCCTCTACTTCAACTCCTCCAAACTGCTCTCTGCTCCAACTCCTCCTGATCTGATTGAAGCAGGGGGTTTGTATCATGTGACTGGCTTCAGGTGCTCTAAATGGCTTCAGGTGCTTTAATTAGTCTATAGCAAACTTTCTTCCCTCCTGCTACCCTCTGGCCATGCTGTATCACACTATCCATTTAGCTCTTATCACAGTAGTAGCTGATCACTAACACTTTTTATCTTCAGAATGTCCAGCTGAAACAGGGAAGTTATATCTGCATGGGAAGTTGTATCCCCATTGAGGAACTGAGGCAGATGGTAGATTAATTGACTCACACAGTCTCATGCATGTAAAGTGTGACAGAGCCAGGAATTGAACCTAGGTCTCTTGAATCATAGAATATCAGGGTTGGAAGGGACCTCAGGAGGTCCTCTTGTCCAACTCCCTGCTCAAAGCAGGACCAATCCCCAACTAAATCATCCCAGCCAGGGCTTTGTCAAGCCTGACCTTAAAAACTTCGAAGGAAAGAGATTCCACCATCTCCCTAGGTAACCCATTCCAGTGCTTCACCACCTTCCTAGTGAAAAAGTTTTTCCTAATATCCAACCTAAACCTCCCCCACTGCAACTTGAGACCATTACTCCTTGTTCTGTCATCTGCTACCACTGAGAACAGTCTAGCTCCATCCTCTTTGGAGCCCCCTTTTCAGGTAGTTGAAAGCAGCTATCAAATCCCCCCTCATTCTTCTCTTCTGCAGACTAAACAATCCCAGATCCCTCAGCCTCTCCTCAAAAGTCATGTGCTCCAGCCCCCTAAGCATTTTTGTTGCCCTTTGCTGGACGCTTTCCAATTTTTTGACATCCTTGTAGTGTAGGGCCCAAAACTGGACACAGTACTCCAGATGAGGCCTCACCAATGCCAAATAGAGGGGAATGATTACGTTCCTTGATCTGCTGGCAATGCTCCGACTTATACAGCCCAAAATGCCGTTAGCCTTCTTGGCAACAACGGCACACTGTTGACTCATATCCAGCTTCTCATCCACTGTAACCCGTAGGTCCTTTTCTGCAGAAATGCTGCCTAGCCACTCGGTCCCTAGTCTGTAGCAGTGCATGGGATTCTTCCGTCCTAAGTGCAGGACTCTGCACTTGTCCTTGTTGAATCTCATCAGATTTCTTTTGGCCCAATCCTCTAATTTGTCCAGATCCCTCTATATCCTATCCCTACCCTCCAGCATATCTACCACTCCTCCCAGTTTAGTTTCATTTGCAAACTTGCTGAGGGCTCAATCCACGCCATCCTCCAGATCCTTAATGAAGATATTGAACAAAACCGGCCCCAGCACCAACCCTTGGGGCACTCCGCTTGATACCGGCTGCCAACTAGACATAGAGCCGTTGATCACTACCCATTGAGCCCGATGATCTAGCCAGCTTTCTATCCACCTTGTAGTCCATTCATCCAGCCCATACTTTAACTTGCTGGTAAGAATACTGTGGGAGACTGTAACAAAAGCTTTGCTAAAGTCAAGGAATAACACGTCCACTGCTTTCCCCTCATCCACAGAGCCAGTTATCTCATCATAGAAGGCAGTTAGTTTAGCCATGACTAATCTAACAGAATCCAACAGAATCCATGCTGACTGTTCCTGATCACTTTCCTCTCCTTTAAGTGCTTCAAAATAGATTCTTTGAGGACTTGCTCCATGAGTCCCAGTGAAGATCATCCTTCCTCCTGTGTGCATGCAGGGTCTGTGCACGTGGAGTTCATTATAGCAGCAGGGCCTAAAAAGTCCAGTCCCAGGAAGTGCTTGTTCATGTGTAAAACTCCATCCCAGTTTTGAGGGACTGTCTCTCCTTCAGTTATGCCAAAGATCTAAGGCTTATCTACATGGTGCTGCAATGATGCGTAATTTCTAAAGCATGCCAGCGTGTTCCACACTAACAGTCCTGGGTAGACCCTGCTGGCACAAATTAAAAGTTCTCTAGTGCTCATTAATGTAGTGCTGTTTCAGTCTAGAATATGGAAAGGGCTCTTTCCAGGATATTACTAATATGTCTGAGAATAAAAAAAGCACTGAGTTCTTCCCCCACGATAAAAAAACTGCATTATTAAAAAATCATTTAGTACTTTGCTGAAAATATTTTTCCATGGTATATATTTTTGCCAGCTGTGCTCCTCCCTCTCCACCCCCACTTTCTGGCAGCTAGCGGTGTGACGCATTTAGGAGAGCAGAAATTTCCCTACAGACAATCCCCCACCAATAGCGCTTATAAAAATATTTTGAAAATAACAAAACTTTTTAAAAGAAACCACACTTTAAAGTTAAAAACAAAATTCCTGCCTAATACCCGCTCTTGATTCTGCCAGCTGTAGAGATGGAGACCAACTGAAACAGCTATCATGAGAGAGAGAAATACATACACAAGAGAGGAGCTTTTGAGATGGGGAAACTCTTATAAAGGTTCTGTCTTGTGAGCACTAGGCTGTCATTTGGCTCTGTGCTCCCTTTGTTGTGAGTATGGGATTTGCTGACAGACAGAAGGCAGTTTGGAAAGAAGGGGAATTTTGTATTGACTTCTGGAAGTTGCCAATAAAGTCTGTAGGAGTAGATATGAAAGGAGCAGGCAATGCATAACCAAACACCCTTGAGTTCACTATATTTAAGTGGATTGTGTCTAATCTCCATGACACTGACTATATTTTATTTAATATTTTTTGCATGACAAGTGTGGAAGTGTAAAAAAGGAAAGTATTCAGCTAGTTGTTGGGGAAGGTACATTCTACCCAAATTAGGAGAACACATTGTATTGGGGCTTTGATCTCTGTAGGTTTGTCATTACGTTCTTGGCTTGATGGCAGATCCATCCATAGCTTAATGCAATCTCTTCCTTCTTTCTACTTTGTTCAAGGATTAGGACCAAATTTTTGCCTGATTTGCTTAATGGATTGTTTTGCATGTTCTTCTCCTACTCACTTTTCTTTATGTAGTTACACAGATTTACTGATGCACATTAGGCAGCAAAACACACGTTAAGCTCTGGTTCATCTTACCTCTGAAGAATGTTTTGTTCTAACATGGTACAAAGCTTCTGTGAAGGAGTAATTTAGAGAAAAGTTTATAAAATCTTGTTTCCAATTTCTCATTAACAGGGGCAGATCTTCAAGTGTTCCCAAGTTGTGCTCAGTTTACTTAGACGTGGTTGCTTTTTGCCACCTTTCCCTCGCTCAGTCCTCGAGGCAGATGGGAGCAAGTTCGAAACCTAGCAAAAGTTAGAGCCGCTTTTGTTGTGTTTTTTTACATTGTCAGGCAGCCAAAAGTGTCTTACTTTTGAGTATGCTGCAGCCTTTGTACTTCAGGAACTCATTGCGAGACCAGGGATATAAAGTTACATGACAAGATTACTCCTACAGACTCTGAGCATTCAGACCCTGAGTGTGCCTGCATGACATGAGAGACGCATCACAATGGAAGGCTCTCTGGTGGAAGGCTCTTTTTGGAGAGACAGTACCACAATCCACTACGGTTTTGGCTGCACATTTCTACTCAAGAATGTCTGCTTTGGGAGGTCAGAAGCATGAAATAGCTAATTATGTCACTTTGAGTATTCCCTAGACTTGGCTACTTACGTTACCATTTTGTCCCCTTTGTATGGCTGTGGCTGCACCAAGAGGACAGAGGGGAGGCCAGGTTCTGTCCCAAGTATTGTAAAATATTATGTCTATAAACAGAATAGCCTCTCAGCTATAAGTGGAAGGATGATCTTGTGGTTAAGACACTGGACTACAGCTCTGAAAATCTGGGTTCAGTTGCCCGTTCTGCCATGAACTTCCTGTGTGCCACTGTGCAAGTTCTCTCTGCATCTTGGTTTTCCATATGTAAAATGGGGTTCATAACTGTTCTCTACTTTGCAAAAGCATTTTGGAAAATGAAGTCATTAAATGGTTTGGTATCATTTGGATACCATATTCAGGAAGTAGACAAATGAGTAATGAATGGGTGCTCTGAGTTCAATTTAACGAAGATGTAATCAACAACAATTTCCTTTGGCTCTTCAGAATATGGCTAGAAAGGACCAAGAATGCTGAATGGAGAAATCATAGGTAAGCCTTCCTTTCAGTGGGATCAGATTCACTCTGAATTACCAAACCCACCAAACAAGTACATCCTACCTTTGCGTGGCAATGCTGATGGAGTGTGAAGGGATTACAAATATTTCTCAATCGTCCTTTTCATTTTTTCTTATACCCTTTTATCTTGTCATTGCTGAATAGCTAATGTTTCCAAGATTTAGTGAAATATCAGCCTTTTTTAGTGGTGGCATTGACACAATGAGGTATCATAGACAGGGAGTCATCTCCTGGAACTAGTGTTTGTCAGAGGGCAGACAAGCAAGGCTGCTTTTCAGTGGGCAGTTATGGTTGATGCCAGCCATAAAAATGAATTACTAAGTGGGAGAACAGACTGAATCTAATTATACACAGCTTGCAAAAACCTCAGAAGTGCAGTCTGTGCTGTGAGCATATGTGAAGAAATGTAGCACCCAGCAGTCATGGTTTCAGTATGGTATATACCATAAATATTATTCCTGGAATAGTGACTGAGGTTCCTAGAAAGCTGTGGTTTTGGACATACTTTCCCTCTCCACTACAAATAATGTGATGTATTACATCTGGCTGTAGACTGGTCACTGATTTAATGACATGCCCTAATACACAAGGGGCAGGGAAAAAATGGATGATTGCTTCAAAACTCTCTATTGAAAAACAGGATTACAGAAAAGGAGCAGGCGTCTATGATGCATGTGGGATAATAAGGAAAAATAACACCTCAAGATAAATATTAGATTGAGTCAGGGATCAGTAATCTATTGCAAAATATAGGTGGGATCTGGGCAACAGTGATTGGCAGCTACATGGTTTTGACATTGGAAGTCTAAGGTGATACCTTATGTTGACGGGTCAGCAGCTTCAAGTCTAGTCCGATTTGGGATAGGTCCCTGGTAACTTCATCCAATTGGCTAGCACAGTAGGTGCCAACAGGCACTTGTGAAATTCTGGGCAATTCATTTGGGATGTGGGAAGAACCAACAGCAAAGAAGTCTTTGGCTTCCTGAAACAGGCTGAGAAAAAACTGATTAGAAAGAACAGAGACTAATGTATTTTCCACCTCTAATTTGTAGTTCCCCAGGCACCAAAACAACAAAGCAAAAACATTTACTGTGGTAGAGTAGAAATACTTCAGCACAGTTTTCATTCTAAATATAGGAAATACCATAATAAACTCAATGTAAACGCGTAAGTCTTCCAGCCTAAACCGTTGTCAGTGCAGAATGATTCATAACTGTTCATTTTTCAGAGTTTCGACTGCTTCCCTTCTCTATACTATGAATTAAGAGATCTCAGCTGTCAAAGCCCCTCTACCCCTCACCTCCCCCATAATAGTTAACCTAAATGTTTTGGTTCTTCCTTAACTGAGCCATATAGTGAGAGTATTTCCTTCCTGCTGTTTGATATGATACCTCTATATACAGTCCATAATTATACTGGTCATTTATTGCTTGTGTATTACATTTCATATTATGATGTCATGCTCCTAACCTTCCCACACTTCGTTTAATTTTTTGTTGTGTTCTATCTGACAGCTGGAATGTAAATTCTCTGGGGTAGGGATTGGTGCCTTTATTACTTATCTAAGGGGAGATATCATAGAGATCTATAAAATCTTAACTGGTGTGGAGAAAGTGAAGAAGGAAATATTATTTACTCCTTCACATAACACAAGCATTAGGGGTCACCCAATGAAATTAATAGGGAACAGGCTAAAACAAACAAAAGGAATTACTTCCAACCATGCATAGTCAATCTGTGGCACTTTTTGTCATGGGATGTTAGGAAGGCCAAAACTATAACAAAATTTAAAAAAAAAACATACTAGATAAGTTCCTGGATGATAGGTCCATCAATGGCTGATAGGCATGGATGCAACACCATACTCTGAGTGTCCCTAGCCTCTGTTCACCAGAAGCTAGGAGTGGACGACAGAGGTTGGATCAGTTGGTGATTGCCTGTACTGTTCATTCCCTCTGAAGCTTCTGATGTTGGCCGCTGTCAGAAGACAGGATGCTGGGCTAGATAGACCTTTAGTCTGACCTAATATGGCCATTCTTATGTTATGCTCTTATCTGTACTTTGCCCAGCACATGAGAATCTTGATTGGAGTTCCAAGGAGCTACTGTTTATATAAACAAGTCCATCCTCTTTTTTTGGGGGGGGCTTCTCCTTTCCCAGGTTTCTCACCTAATGACTATTATCAGATGATTTTCCCCTAGATATATTAGCTTATCTCTTTTTCTCTAAAGTGACCTAATTTTATGATTTTCTTCCCATATTTTCACCCTTTGTTTTATAAATTGTCTCTCTTTACAACATTTCCCAGTTTGTGTCATCAGCTAAATTATTTAATGTGCCCCACTTCCTGGTCATTAGTGAAGATGTTAAATAAGGCTATCTGGTACCCAATCACCTTCTAATCTAATATATTGCTCCTCATTATCTGTGAATATATGAATCCTTCTGTCCATCCCCTTCCTTCAGAGAACAGGATTGCTTGCACTGCCCTCAACATGCTCTTAAACTTGCAGCTTTGATGTGACTTGCAGCATGAAGACATGACTGTAATCAAATCTCATGCTCCAGGGCTTCACTCAGTCACCTGCAGTGGGTACGAAGGATTATTTTTCTCCCATGCATGATTGGCTGGATGTATTTTTTTTTCTGCTTTCCTCTGAAGCATGAGAAATGGGCCACAGCTGGAGATGGGACACTGGGCAGAGTGCTCTGTGGTGATACAGAGATCCTCTTTCTTAGATGTCTGGCTGGTGTGTCTTGCTCACATGCTCAGTCAAACTGAGCACCAGTCTGGGCTCAGGAGGGAATTTTCCCCCACGTCAGTTTGATAGAGACATGGGAGGGGAGGTATATCTAAGGCGTACTTCACCTCATCTATTTCTGCCAATGCAAGAACCTCGGGCATTGGAAGAGTCTTGGTCTCTCCTGTTCTCTGCCTGTGGCACACAATAGTTTGTCTCCTGAGGACTAAAATTCTTTAGTCTAACTAGCCTTATTGGGTTCAATATAGGGGTATCTGGATGAAATTAAATAGCCTGTTATATACCGGAGGTCAGACAAGATGATCTAATGGTCCCTTCTGGTGTTAAACTCTGAAATCTATGAAATTATCCCTTTTAGTTAGTTTTCAATATAGTTGGTAGTCAGTTCATATCCAATTTGAATTAGATTTGCAAATTAAATTTTGGGTGACAGTGATTCAAATGTCATAAAGTCATGCATTTCATATTATACCTATTGTTCTCCTTTAATCCACTAGATGTATTTTATGTGTAAATTCTTGTTGCCTATTGATCACAGTTCTGTTAGTGTCCAGGTAAGTGAACTCCCCAGAACAGGGACTTTAGGCTAAATCCAGCTCTCAGCTACACTGGTGTTAATCTAAAGCAACTCCATTAATATCAAATGAGTTATTCCAGGTTTACACAATGTAACTGAGAGCAGAATTGCCCTCTTTGTCTCTTTACTTGTTTGTGAACCCCCTAGCAAACTGGGTACAATATAAATTATCATAAAAGAGTGATTTTTCTCTTAATATTTGTTCCACGATTTTACTGAGGATTCTGGTCAGACTTACTGGGTGGTAATTGCCAGGTTCAGTCTTCTTTCTTATTTTGAAGATCTGTACCACATTTTACTTTTTCGATTCCTTTGGTAGATTGCATTCTTTTGGTATCTTCCCAGTATTCACTTTTAAAAATAATGGTCAGTTATTTAGTTATTCTTTTGGCAAACTAGAATTCAGATCCACCAGATCTGCTGACACATATGTAAAAAGAAAAGGAGTACTTGTGTGTTCTAGTTTTTCAATTATTTCCTCCTGTTTTTTTTATCAGTAACTATTTATCTTTAGACCTCTCAATATATTTTTCAAGGGAAGATGGAGCATGGATTCCTGGGTCTAGTTCATCTGAGACAATAAAGATCAGAATGAGGTTACAATCTAAGTTTTTGTTCACCCAGGAGAAATTTGTCTCTCTGTTATGGTGTCCTGGCCCTTTAAGTTAGTGTGACCAGCAGAAGCCTTGTAGATTGGGAAGGACAAGGCTCCCCGCTCCCCTGGCCAGCGTGGACAGGTGTTGGGGTTATTAGACCCATCTTGGAAAGATTAAGGGAGCATTCAGGTGTCTGGGTGGGTGACTCAAAAGGCAGCTTCATTCTCAAGCCCAATCAGGGGAGCTGCTGGGAGGAAGAAATCAGCCAGTCCTAGGAAGGATGGCTGTGCAACCCCTAAATTTGAGTGATGAGTTATAGGCCAGGGAGGTGAGAACTTAAATCCACAGTCCCCTGAACTTAATAGTAGAAGAGTTTGTAGGCCTGGGAGGCCAGGACTTAAAAGGACATAGTCCCTAGAAAGAGAGCTGTGGAGCCCTGAACGTAAGGGGTAAAGGTGGGTTCTTTTGGAAACCAGCTGGTTCTTAATAAATTAGACCACAAGAGAGGGGGAAGACTTTGTGTTTGAGTTACTTTTGGAACCTCAGAAGGAAACTGAGACAGGGTGCTCATAGAGTGACCCTAGGCCATGACCAAGTGCCCTGGGATGGCACCTGTCTTACAGCCTCCTTTTTTATTATTTTTAGTTTTTAGTTTCATTTTTTAGTTGACTAGAGCCAATTCTAACACTTTGACAGAACAACATCAATCTAGACCATCTGGTCTTGCAGTTAAGTCCTTTCTGCTGCAAGCCACGATATAAATAGGAACTAAAAGACTAGGAAAATCCTGATATCCCAGAATAAGTATGATCATTTCCATCAGGTTTTCTGCATGGAGTGGCACATTATGGAGTACTTCTTTGTTGTTAAAGAGAGTCCATCCACTCCACCATCTGCTTCCACTTCCCATGTTCTTCTTGACTACTACATCCTGTGTTTGTGAGGACCAGATTCACCAACACAATTTGGCTGCTTTGTGCCACTCTGGTGAGGCAATGCAACCATAAACCCAGTGTAATGTTTTCCTGATTATGTCAAATGTATGGCCACTTTGTGTCACCTGAGCGTTCTGATGAATCTGGCCGGTGCATATGTGTAACCTTGCATACGTCGTGCAGAATTATGGAACCTTGTGATACATTTATATATCAAGAAATTTTGACCCCTTCATCTGCCCACTAATATGATTAATATTTGTTCAGCCTGCCCCAGTACCATTTACTCCTTCTCCCCCAATGTAGAATTTCCTGGAGAGGAAACATTATATCCTGTATTAGTTATGTCTACAGCTTCTGTAGACATAATGCCACATATTTAATGTCTGATATCTTGTGCCCCTTCAGGACGAGGGACAGGCACCCTTTACAATTAGAAAGGGAAAACGCACAGCTTGTCATGGAGGAGGGTACCGCACTCTCACTTTCAGCCCTTGAAGGGCTAGAAATATTGAATTTTACAGTCATTGCACTTTAGGTCTAGAAATGCTATCTATCCTGGCTCATTTTTAGAGGTTGGACTGATGGTAATTGAAGCATCTGAGTTTGCAAGGCTTTCAGGGCTGTCAGTGTTTAAAGCATCACCCAATTCTCTTGTTTGGGTTGGTTTGTAATTGTGTAGCAGTTGCTGAGACTCAAATAGGGAGGTTAGGTGTGGAAAGATTGAGAGGAACAGGTAGACCATCTCTGCATCCAGGGGATCCTTGAAGTCTTCCATTGCTTAGTTGGTGAGAGATAGGTAGGGCCAGCATGAAGAGTTCTGGAGGAAGGACCCTCTATTATTGATGGGGTCAGAAGAGAAAAAGCAGTAAAAGTCAAGGTAAAGCTACTATAAGGAGGCTTATATGACAGCTTTCCGTGTCTGAGGAGCTGCAAAAGCCCTTTGCTGATGGTATTTAAAAGACTAGTTGAATCACCCAAACTTGAAAATAATGTGGCTTTGTTTCCTGGTGTATAAAAAAAGACAAAAAAATAAATTTATTATGAAGCAGTAAAAATTAATATGAAAAAAGCAGAGAGAGTTCAGAAATTGCATGCTTACTTTTAGCCATTTTAAACTCTGAAAAAAGAACTAGATAAGTTCATGGAGGATAGGTCCACCAATGGCTATTAGCCAGGATGGACAGGGATAGTGTCCCTAACCTCTGTTTGCCAGAAGCTGGGAATGGGCGACAGGGGATGGATCACTTGATGATTACCTGTTCTGTACATTCCCTCTGTGGCATCTGGTATTGGCCTCTGTCAGAAGACTGGATACTGGGCTAGATGGACCTTTGGTCTGACACAGTATGGCTATTCTTATGTTCTGAAAAAACCCAAAAGGCTACTTTGCAAAACAGTGAATGAGGCTAATTAGCATATGGATATAAATGTTGTTACTATAACAAGCCATTTGTGGAATGGTAGACAGTAGCTTGGGAAATAAAGATCCACTTTTCTACTAGGAGCTTTTTAAAGAACTTCAAAGTTGTGCAGTGCAAAGTAGATGTCATCAGTGCTCAGTAAGTTGTGTGCATTTTCCATAAGGTTCTTCTGATTAAAGAAGCAGTGGCTAGGGATTCAGGACACCATCTTTCCCTCTTACAGTATTTTTGTGGTGGGTTGCATGAACAACAAGTTAGTATGTATACTTCATGGCTTTGAAATTTGAGTGTGATAATCTATCGAGCTTTAATCTATTTGTTTTGTCTGTCATGCTTTTTATAACACTTAGCATTCAGATAGGGTTTGATCCTCTCACTAGTTTTTCTTTGGTCCAGTTTGACTTCTGTGGAGTTACTAATGATTGAATGGGTGTAAATGTCAGAGGACTTATCTGAATTATCTGAAATTATTGTCTGAAAGAAGTATTGGGGCACGTGTTTGAATTATTTGCCTCAGAAGGAAGGGAAACATTTGGTGTGCTTGTAGTTGGGTGTGTTATAATTTTTCAGTAAAAATATATTGAGGCATTTAATAAGTTTGTTTGTCAAGAGGCTCTGCCTCCTTCTTACTTATAGAGAAATAAGAACATTTTTATTCAAATAGAGAAAATGTTTCCCCTTCTCTCACCTTCCTTTTTATTAGAACATGCACCCCTAGGTATGGAATTTATCACAGGCTAAGTGGCACATTTTTGGGGGGAGCCCCTTGATAAAGCATCGGTAGTGTATCTTTAGATAATACCCAGGTAATGATAGGAGTTCTCAAGATATCTAGAAATGCTAGAGAACATAATTTTCTATCTATTATACTCAGCCGTTAAACAACTTTTGACTGTACAGAATGATTAAAAATAGTTAAGGGACACACAACTACATTTTATATGCAAGGATTAGTTACTGCATTTTTTGAGGCAGTCAATGACCTAATAGGTGTCAGATGAGAAGAGACTACAGATACCTCATGATTCTCAAGAAATGTATTTAAAATGAAATCTTTGGTCACAAGTGAGAATCCTCAATGAATAAAAGGAACATGGGGATGTTGGGTCGCTGAGGAAGAGGTTGGAAGAAAGACATAGAGATCATTGCCGGCTCCGCAGCCAAAGCTAGGAACAATAACTGTGAGAAAGCTATGCCAAAGCCCATGTGTTGGCATCTCCACTTGGCACTGTGGTAACTAAGATTAAACTAATCAAAATTCATTGCAGTGTCAGGGAATGTTTTAATCTTAATGATTAACTAATTGATTTGAACAATTTCCCACTCTTTTATTATAGATTTTCCAACTCCCCTGCTTCCCGGAATCTTTATATCATTCCATTTGCTATTCTCTCTGCAGACTGCATCACAAGAAGAGTTTGAACAAAATGTTAATGCTAAAACCAGTTGATTTATGATAATAACCTTCCTGCATATTGAAGTTGAAAGCCTACTCCTGGAACATTGTTGTGCTCACCGAGCTATTAAAGACGGTGTTGGATTAGCAAAATTTAGATACAGTAATATTGCTTGGAGCCATGAATAAAACACCACATATTACAGCAAAACCCAGTAAAATTTTGCTCTTTCCCTTCATTCAAAGGTAAATCCGATTCTTCTGGTTTTGCTGATGGCAGTGCACTTGTTTTTACCATAAGTGGAAATGAAACTCAAGCATAATGCTCCTGAGGAGGTGGGGGACAAGGGAATGCAGAATGCTAAAGGGGAAATCTCAGGTACTTAACTCATTTTCATGAGTATCATGCACATGAGCAGTTAGGTTCTTTACAATCAGATAATTTAGAGGAAGGACAAGGGCCGCATTAAATACACAAGACAAATAGGAGTATCTTCCACTTAACGGCCCTAGGACTTCACTCACTCATGTGCTGCCCATAATATAACAGGGTGTCACAGTTCAGGGCAACTGCAACTGTATTTTCCCTCCGTGGTCCAGCAAGGGCACCTATTTTCAGGTGTCCAGGTCCTCAGTTGTTGCCTCTCTAGGGTGAACACATGCCTTTCTCTCCCTTCTGGCTGGGACAGTTTCAGGCTGCACTGTTCCTTGCCTACACTGTGTTATCCCCAGCAGAGAGAGGCTGCCCATGCCAAACGTGCTTGCTTTCTTCTTAGAGACAATTAACATGTGTAATTCCTACAGTTATTAGGTACCACACAGCACTTCCCGTGCTTTATTCTTGAGGTAAAACAACATACAGAAAAAACATATTCAAACCAATAAAAGCACCTACCTGAATGCTAATAAGCTTACCAGAATTAACCCCAACCCTAACATTGGCTTTTGCTGGAGCAGTCCTTCAAATCCCCACCCTAGGGGATTCCTGGAAGTTCATCACAACTTCAGCTCAGAACAAGCACCAAATCTTTTGGGGTCTCAGTAGGTCTAGTCCTTCCAACCATACCCTAAGGATTGGGGCCCTCCTTGAACCTATTTAAAACAGCTATTCAAAAACCCTTTCATTGTTTATCCCTGGAGAATCAAATTTGAACTAGTATATGCAGACCTCACAAGAGGGCAGCTTCTTTCAAAACGTTACAACCTAAGTGAATTTGCCTATTCATCCCCTCTTGTTCTCCTATTGATCCTTCCTGTAGAAGGAGACATAACAATTCCACAATAACAAATACATAGTTGCATTTTTAATTCAATGTATCTCAAAGGTATTAACTTTAATTCAATAAGGTATTACTTAATTGAGTAAACTTTATCTCAATTCCATTAGATATGGTTCAGGATATTACAGGATATTGTCAGCCTGTCACACAGGTTCTCATAAATATTCTCTTCCTTCCCCTTCCCATCCCTCAACCTATACTACGTTCCATATACTGGTCACAGGGCGTATGTGCATGTGCTCACAGGACTCGGTTTAGCAAAACACTTAAGCCTGAGTTCAAATTCCTTGGACTTCACATGCTTAAGTACAGTGCTGAATCAGGGCCATGGGGTGGGGTACAAGGATCTATTAACTTGTTCTCTCACTTAAATAAAAATGCTATCCCATAACCAACATCATTTTGACAAACAAACTTATATTGGAAAAGCTTTTGCTTTGTAACTAAAAATATGCTGAGTATATTTATAGTTTAGCTGTATTTTATGTAATTTTATATGGAGGAAGGAATGGGGACAGAGGACCTTTTAGTGTGTCAGAGAGGTTCTTTTGGGTTTTTTGACACTTCATGTACTCGGTATTATTCCTTAGTTAAAAAATAGGCTCTCAGAAACAGTTTTTGTGAGCCTCTGAGGGCTGGCATGTTTTTTAGGATCATTTAACAGTATTCAGAGAAGAGGATGAACTCCGGTTGAAGGCAGAACTTAATGTCTGCCTCCCCCATGCCATCTCAGGTGCATCACTAACTTGACTGGACTGTTTGTGAAGGACCAGTACCGACTGCAGTGTGAAAAACAGGGCCTGGGTGCATGCCTTGCTGCTGAAGACGGATTTGAGATACAAATAGCTTTATATTGGACGATGAGAACATTCACTGGCAAACACTATGCAATATTTTGAGACTGTAAAAATGAGGTGGCAATGGCTTTGTCAGGCTAGGTTCAGAGAAGATATTGCTGAGGGGAGAACAGATAATAAATTATAGGCCATATTTAGGCAGGGTGAATTGGGTGGAGAATAAAGTACGTAATGTTATTTCAACTTTAACTTCACGTTATTAATATAGGGCATGATTTTTCAAAAGCACTCAATGTTGGCCTAACTCTGCTTCCAAAGAAGTCAATGGGTGTTTTATCATTGGCTTCAAAGGGAACTAATCTAATCTAATTCTGAGTGCTTTTGAATATCACACCTAGTTTGAATTTTGCATGGTACTTAAAACAAAGTTTATATAGTGGTTTCATCTTTAAAACATACTTAAATATGAAATATGCATGGCTTCTGCAGCTCCTATTGAAGTCACGGGCTATTAGCAGTAATGAGCCCAGCTGCCGGTGGGGGAATGAAAGTTGTTGGTATTCCACACTTATCAAGATCACAACATTCACTGGAGCATGTATTTGTTATCCCTGTTTTTATTAGTAGGAAAACAGAGGCAGAATGCTTAAGTGATTTGGCCACAGTTGCAGAACCAGGACTAGATAGTTCCTGAGTCTTGAGCTCAGACTCTGCCTTTTTGCCAAATAACTAATATAAGTTGATTTTCAAAAGCAGACTTTCTTTTTGGTGGGGGACACCTCAGCTGGTCCCTTAACAGAACTTAAATTGCCATCTGCCTGTTGACCTTTTTGTCCCGTTGACTGTGGGCTGCTCCTCACCCACTCATAAATGCGCCATGCACACAGCAGCATAAAATCTGCCATTAGGTCCATGTAACACTGCTGTTTGTAGCTTTTCCAGTGTGTGATTTTAATACTTCCATGGTTCCCCTCACAAAAAGATTTATTTTTTGGAGTGGATTACATTTTATTTCTTCTTCTTGGGCCTACTCAATCTTCTTTGCTGCACATAGGATTTTTATTTTTTTATTTTTCCACTGGCAGTCACTTTGGCCTTCTCTGGACCTATTTAAATTTGTTCACACACCCAATGGAGGTGAAGGGGAGATGAAAAATGTTGTTTGAATAGTTTGTAAATGTTTCTGTCTTCTTTGCTTAAAATTCCTGTTGGTATCTTGCCTTTGTAAATAGAGCAGTTATTTTCAGTCCAAAACTTTGATGATCATGCTGCCCTGAATGTGAGAAACTAGAAGAGGTATGTCTCTCTGAGGAAATTCACAGTTGAGACCAGAAGGGATCGTCTAGTCTGACCTCCTGTATAACATAGGCCATAGAATTTCACCCAGTTATTGAAACCAATAACTTATGTTTGACAAAAGCATATCTTAAATTAAGAAGCATAAGCATAAATGAAAGAGTTTGGAAGGAATTGTTGCATCCTCTGTTCTGGCATTCTGATACCTGCAGTGTTGTAGCTAATGGTGAAGAAGAGTCCAGGTAAACTAATGATTGTCTACTCTAATGAATCTAATGTGCTGATCATAGGATGGGATGAAAGGGGCATAGTACAAAGAAACTAGAGACCTCATCAGCCTCTTTTGCCACCATTTTTAATAATAATAATAATAATATGTAACTTCAGCCCTGGTATAACTTTGATTTTAATAATAAAGTAATAATAAAAATAATAAAAATAATTGATACATAAAATTAATACCTCACTTTTACATAGCACTTTTTAATCCATGGATCTTAAAACACATTTCCAAGGAGATAAGTAGCAACATCGCCATTTTACAGATGGGGAAACTGAGCCACAGGAAGGTGAAGTAGCTTGCCGAAGGACACCCAGTATATCAGTGGCAGAGCTGTGAATTGAGCCCAGGTTTCCTGAGTTCCACTTTAGTGTCCTATCTTTTAATAGGCCACATTATGGTTTAAGGAAAGGGGAAAGAGATTGAAATTTTACCTGTGAAATTTTCTTTGTGAAATTTCAAAAGAACTATATTACTTTTCATGAAATTTTGCTCAGCACTCTTCTCATTTTGGCACTTGTCTTGGCTTTTTATTTTGCTTTAAGAAAAAAAAATTGTTATGTGATTAAGAACCAAGACAATGCTCAAGGTGGCTAACCAGTTCTTATTTGATATGAAGAACGTTTTTGTGACTAAGCACTGATTTGGGACTAAGGAGACCTGGGTTCTGTCTTCTGCTTGGCCACAACTTACTGTGTGACCTTAAGCAAGTCATGTAGTCGATCTGTGTCCCTGTTCCCCATCTTTAAATTAGAACAAGAATAAAACTTCCTTTCTTCTACCCTTTGGCTATCATGGCTATTTAGAAGTCTTCAGGGCAGGGACTCTGTTAATATGTTTATCTATGATTAGGACTATGTTTCTCTATGCTTAGGACAGTGCGGCCTGATTTTACATGATCCCTGTAAATACTACTGTTCTTATTTAACAAAACTCAGCTCAGTCTTCTAACAAAACGTATGCCATTCTATACAATTAGAGCATGGCCCATCCCAGGCACTGCTCGGAACCTGCTGCCCAAACTCTCTCCCAGACCCCTGAAATCGACTGGCTTGACTCATTGGGAGGTGAGCAGGAGGATGCTGGAGGGGAGCTCTCCCCTGAAAGCCAGAATTTTTTTCTGGCTCAGGACTCTGACAATGGCCAGCTGGAAAGCCAGCCCTCTTCCTGCCCTGCAACAATAGAGTTTGATTCCTGTTCTGCATCAGCTAAGCCCAAGTCTCAGTCAGAAACTCAGGCCAAGACTGAAGAGTCAGATCCTCTGGAGTGAACTTTGGCACGTAAATAACTGTCTTTATAATGTATTATTATGGTTGGCAGATGTGGGCTAGGAGTCCGCACCTCCCTCCCACCTTACCCCTTTTGCTGCTTCAAAATGGCACCACCAGCATGGCACAGTCACAGTCTGCCCTCCTTCCATGGCAAATTCAATTTTTAAAAAAGCATTCATTTGTGCAAAATTCAACAGAATATAAAGACACTGCTTACAGGAAAAGAAAATTGGTTAGTTTTTGTAATTTACATGAGGTTTAAGCACACATTGCAAGCCAAGTCAAGACACAAAAATACTCTTCCCTGCTGAGGTTCAAATGCCCTGTAACATGCATTGTAGTTGATAATCATTATAGGACACTATCTATTTTCTCTGCACTTTCTCCTGATCTGCCGGGGAGATAAAGCAGAACTTAAGACTGAGAAATTGCTTGATTTTTTGTTTTGCACATTGTACAGAATAGCCACATGCCCATGCACCCCCCGAGATAGCTTGTAAGCCCTTTCCATTCCTGTAGTGCCTCTGGGGGAACCATCCTAGTGAATAACTTCACAGCATATAGCACTGGTCTGCCCTCTGACTTTTTGAATACGACCATTCTCTCCTCCTAGTCATCCACCTCAGTGTAACATCATCAAGAGTCAGGGCAGTCTAAAGGGGATAACATAAGGACTGCCATACTGGTTCAGACCAATTGCCAGGTGCCTCAGAGGGAATGAACAGAACAGGCAATCATCAAGTGATCCATTCCCTGTTTCTCATTCCCAGCTTCTGGCAAACATAGGCTAGGGACACCATCCCTGCCCATCCTGGCTAAAAGCCAATGATGAACCTATCCTTCATGAATTTATGTAGTTCTTTTTTGAACCCTATTATAGTCTTGACCTTCACAACATCATCTGGCAAAGAGTTCCACAGGTTGACTGTGTGTTGTGTGAAGAAATACTTCCTTTTGTTTGTTTTAAACCTGCTGCCTACTAATTTCATTTGGTGACCCCTAGTTCTTGTGTTATGAGAAGAGTAAATAACACTTCCTTATTTACTTTCTCAACACTAGTCATGATTTTATAGTCCTCTGTCATATCCCCCCAGTCGTCTCTTTTCCAAGCTGAAAAGTCCCAGTCTTCTTCATTCGGCAGCTGTTCCATACCCCTAATAATTTTTGTTGCCCTTTTCTGAACTTTTTCCAATTCCAATATATCTTTTCTGAGATGGGGCAACCACATATGCATGCAGTATTCAAGATGTGGGCATACCATGGATTTATATAGAGGCAATATGATATTTTGTCTTATTATTTATCCCTTAGTTAATGATTCCCAGTGTTCTGTTCACTTTTTTGACTGCTGCTGCACATTGAGTGGATGTTTTCAGAGAACTATCCACAATGACTCCAAGATCTATTTCTTGGGTGGTACCAGCTAATTTAGACCCCATCATTTTATATGTCTAGTTGGGATGTAGAGAGGATTACTATCCAGCTTGCTGTCTAGCTCCCCCATAACTCTCCCTTTATACTTCTGACACCTTGGTGGCACCTCCAGCGCATAAACCAAACTGCAAAAACAAACCTGGAACATAGCTCCAACCACCCTATCCCATCTGTAACACTTGAAAGCAGGCAAAGATGACTGAAATCCAAATACAGCTAGCACCTTCCGTACATGCAGACCACTTAGCGTCTCTGAGATTACCTGTGAGAATAGGCATCTCAGGAAGGTAAAGGCACATACACATAGTTTTTAAGGTTTGTTGGGTTTTTTTTTTTTTGCTATACCAACTTATCTGGGATGTGAACAATAAATGACTGTTCTTTCCCCTACTCCCACAGCCACAGCACTTGCAACAGCCAAACCATCAAGGACAGGGTCTCTGAACTGCTGACAGGTTGGCCAACCTGAGGGGCAGAAAAAAGAAGACTTGGGCTGAGACATTTGCAGAACTCATGACAGAGTCACTGTGGAATACCAGGCTGGCTGAGAGACTGGATATGAGGACCCAGAGGGAGAAAGTAAACCAGCTCAGGGAAATAGCCAAGGACAGGGTCACAGTGGCCAGAGAAAGTGTGGCGGTGGCCAACAGCAGCATCACCATGGCAAAGGAGAGCATGGAAAAAGACAGAGAGATGTGAAGGCAACTCAGGGACACTGTCCTGAGCCAAAATGCCCTCCTGCAAAATATGTTCCTGCTAGGTCAGCAGTCCCTGCAGTCCCATAATTTGTTTGTTAAATGTATTTCCAGATACAAAAATATTTTCCCATTGTTTTCATTAAAACTTTATTGGATTTTTATTGTTCTATCATGATAAATCTATTTATAACACACCCATTATGGGTCATCATGGCATTTAACACAGAAAATCCTTTAAATAAAGCTGAAATAATTCATAGGGGTTTACAGTTGAACATAGGGAACATTAAACTTTAACCAGCCACACACCATACCTCTGTGCTCATAACACTCCCTCTCCTGCGGTTAACATGTTTAGGCATGGAACTCAAAATATGAACAATAAGCATCCCTGACAGCATTCCCCTTTGTATTTGTGCCCTGAACGGGATGCCTTGCTAGCTGCTTGAACCTCCGAGCAAGACTCTGCAGCTTCCTACCTATCAGTGAGGCTTTCCCCTTTGCTCTCAGACATTGTGAAAAACACATGCAGTTATAATGCTTGGAATGTTTTTTTTCTGGAACTTCCAACCTAGTCCATAAACAGTGCCAGTCACCTTTCAGACAGCCAAATGCACACTTCACTACTATTCTGCAACTACTCAGTTGATAGTTAAAATGTTAAGAACATAAGTAATGGCTATGCAGGATCAGACATATGGTCTATCTAGCCACGTATCCTGTCTTCCAACAGGAGCTAGTGCCAGACGCTTCAAAGGGAATGAACAGAACAGGGCAATTGTCAAATGATCCATCCCCTGTAGTCTAATCCCAGCTTCTGGCAGTCAGAGGTTTAGGGAGACCTTGAGCATGTGAAGAAGTACTTTCTATTTTCCTCAGTAGGAACTGACTTCCAATTTTTAAAGGATGTCTTTTTGCCTCTCACTTCCTCTTTTACTTAGCTGTTTAGCCATGCTGCATTATTTTGGTCCTTTTACTGTTTTTTTTATTTGGGGGTACACATTTAGTTTGAGCCTTGATTAGGGTGATTTTAAAATATTTCCATGCAGTTTGCAGGCATTTCACTCTTGTAACTTTTCCTTTTCATTTCCATTTAACTAGCTTTCTCATTTTTGTGTAGTTCACTTCTTGGACCAGATCCTGTGCTCCACTTAGGACTAAATCAAGCATTGTCTCTACCTTTTGAGGTTCCAGGATTATCTGCTTCAAGCAGCAGTCATTAATGTCTAGACAATTTATCAGCATCCAGTCTTGAGGTGACATATACCCAGTCAATATGGGGATACTTGAAATCCCCCATTATTACTGAGTTTTCTGTTTCTGTAGCCTCTCACATCACCCTCAGTATTTCACAGTCACCATCACCATCTTGTCGGTGGTACATTCCTACTGCTATACTCTTGTTATTCAAGCATGGAATTTCTAACCGGATTTTATAGCACAGTTTGATTCATTTAAGATTTTTACTATATTTGACTCTATACTTTCTTTCACGTATATTGCCACTTCCCCACCACCACAACCTACTCTCATTCCTATATATATTTTGTATCCAGTTATTACCGTGTCCCACTGATTAACATTGTTCCCCAATTTTCTGTGATGCCTATTATATCAATATTCTCATTTAATAACAGGCACTCCAGTTCACCCATCTGAGTTTTATATAGCTCTCCAAAAGTCTGAAGGGGGGATGGGGATTTCTCTTTATATATACTGTAATGAGTAATCTCTTTGTAACGTGCCTAATGCGCTTTAACATAGTGCTGTTTCAAACAGTGGCTCTCAACCTTTCTAGACTACTGTACCCCTTTCAGCAGTCTGATTTATCTTGCACACCCCAGATGTCACCTCGCTTAAAAATGACTTGCTTACAAACTCAGACATAAAAATACAGAAGTGTCACAGAACACTGTTACTGAAAAATTGCTTACTTTCTCATTTTTACCATATTATAAAAATAAATTAATTGGAATATAAATGTTGTACTTACATTTCAGTGTACAGAGTGGTATAAATAAGTCATTGTCTGTATGAAATCTTAATTTGCGCTGACTTTGCTAGTGGTTTTTATGTAGCTTGTTGTAAAACTAGGCAAATTTCTAGTTGACTTGTTGTACCCCGGAAGACCTTTGCGTACCCCAAGGGGAACACTTACCCCTGGTTGAGAATCACGGCACTAGGGATTTTTTTAGTGCACACCATCTGGTTTGCACAGACCAATTAATGTGCAACATGTTAGCATGCTTTGGAAATCACAGTCCCATAGTCTGTTACTGCTGCATGAGACAAGCTCTTAGACACAAGTAACTTTTTTGGGTGGTTTTCTGGTGTTTATTGGATAGGCACTAGTTTCACATTTTTTTGGATCAGAGGTGTTTCGTCTGTGTTTATCAGTTAAGACCGAAAATCAGAAGCCCTAAAAACACTTCAGCTTTATATGCGATTATATATGAGAACAGCTCAGGCCTATGTGTATCAATATGCTATATCTGGCTTTGAGAAAAGGAAATCAGAACATTTAAAGTGGAGGGCCATCCACATACTGCTAACTCGGCAGAGCATAACTTTCATCACAGCCTCACGTCCCCTATGTTCTCACTTATAACCTCTGTATCCAGGTAATATTTGAGTGTTTGCATAGCTGTTAATTGATTTTATTTATACTGCATCCAAAAGAGTGCACTTGGCTCTTTAATATTCAACAGGATCCATGAAAGGGTGTCTTAAACCAGAGAGCTCTTGAGTAGAGAAAAAGCAATAGGAGAGTACTACACTCTAGAATCTTTCTGACAGAAAGGAGTGAAGCCACAGCGAAACAGTACCCTGTCAAGAGCCCAAACATGAATAAAATAATTGATTGCGAGTTATTCTGTTCTTTGAAAAAAGCCTGGCATCTTACTTTTTGTTATTCACCAATGAGAAGATGAGTCATAGATCTACAACAATATAGTCTCTTTTCCCAGGTCTGAAACTAAATTGATAGGGATCTGCAAAACTCAGCGTGGCATGGATTGTTCCATAATTACTAACCTTTTACCATCTCCCCACTCTCCCAAAGGTTAATAGTAAGGCTGTGTTAGTAAGAAAGAGGCACAAGTTACACTGACTTAGGCATATAGGATTTAAATAGATGGTGTCTCTTATTGCTGAAAAACACTGAACATGCCACAGGTCGTGTGCAAGTTCAGTGAGCATTTTTTAAACAGTTCTCCCCCTCCCCCCTATTTTTAATCAAGGAAATTTTTTAAAATGGAACTTTGATTTTGAAATTGACAAATTCTGTTTTTGAAATTTTCTAATTGCAAAACTATTCCCTCCCCTCAGCCTCACCATGCAACGAAAATAAATTGGCTGGTGATTGCTGAAGGAAAAGCTTCAAATATGAGACAGTGCTCAAGGCAGCTGTCTTTGTCTGGTTTTAGCAAATTTGAAACACCATCCTTTACGACAGAGGTTTAAAAGGCATCTTAGTACTAAAAGCAAAAAAATGGTTGTTATGGGCTGTCATGACCTTTAAGGGGTTAATCAGGTTCAGCCACCCTTGGGTCAGCTCAGCTGCCTCCTCTGGATGCTATTGATCAGCTGGGTTAGGTTAATTTGTGGGCTTTGCTGGGAGGAAGCTGTGTGGATTGTACATAAGGCTGAGAGAGCTTAGGTGGTAAGAGAAGAGCTATAAGGTGCATGTGGGCGCACAACAGAAGCCTGGCTGCCTGCCCACTCACCCTGGGTCTGGAGCTGGAGCTGAGGTAGGGCAGACCCTGAAAGTCGGATGGCTGTGCCTGGTAGAAAACAGGTGCCCACTGTGTGTTGACTAAGTTTGGACTCTGAGAGAGGAAGAAGCCCAAGAGTCCACCAAAAAAGGACTCAACATTGAGCCCAGGAGTGATGGGAGACTATTTTGGCTTACGCTGAATATGAAGATTGTTTTGTTGGTCTCTTTATTTACACCTCCATCCCTCCACCCCCAAACAGGACAGAGTTGAATGTGACTTGGCCAGGGGGTCAAATCAACAGAACAGTCCACTTGAGCCAAAGAGGGAAACAGAGCAGAGTTGTTGGAATGTCAACTCTTGTTGGGAGGGGGCATTCAGGTGATGAGTTCCCCCAAGACAGACAGACAGACACACTGATCTTCTGTCTCTTAATTAGTGGAGGTCCTAAATACTTGAGGGGGAAAAATCATGCTTTAACCACCATTCTTATATATCTTGAAGCACCATGTTGATTCACCATCAGTAACGGGTAAAAGCCATTGTAAAAGAGCTGGGTCCAAGGACGGAAGAGGGAACAAAATAATCATCTCTTCCCCACACCTCTTGCCCCCTCACTCTCTGTCTGTCTCCTGAGCTCATGTTCCTCAGTAATCTCCATGTTTGCTCTGAATCATGCAGGAAAGGAAGGAATTGATTGGTGGATGTGTACAGTTATGGATCCACTGGCAATACCCTTGCCCTATTGAAAAGTCCCCTTTACTTGGGACTGCAGTTGAAACCCCCTGTGAAGTCTTGCCTTCTTGCTAAGTGGCGCTTCTTCCAAGCTCTTCCATTGCCCTTACTTGAGCTGGAAGATCTGGCTCCAAATACCTTTGTTGGTGGGAGGACGGCTGCAAATGTAAGCTGACCCAATTAAGCAAAGACATTGAGTCCTCTGGCAAGAAATTGGTAAGGAATGAGTTTTAAGGTTCACACAGCTCTAATTACTGCCACATGGCCAGATTACGTGCAGAACAGCAAAACAAAAAGTGAAAACAAAACTGCAGCAGTGTGGTGGTATCTCTCTTGCGCAGGGTACTGCATCAGTGTCACAGCAAGAGCTTTTTTCAGTGCTTCACTCCCGCCCCCCCCCCCGAAGTTAGTCTTCAGCTTGTTGTAGAACAGACTGCGAAGGAGACTTTACTAACAACAATTATTATCAAATCAGCAAGCTGACAAAACAGCTTGCCTAGAACATTTGCCATCTCTGAAAATTAGAGCTGAATTCTTAAGTGCAGGATGTCTTTGGAAAATGTCCAAACTTGAAATGGCCACAAGACATTAGCGATGCTCAGAGACCCAGCTACAGTGCTTCTCAGCTTGGTGGCTTAAATCCATTAGACATGCTTAGACATCTGCTTGTTTTAATAACCCTTTCACCCTTTTTCATGAGGCTTGAAGTCCATTAGTAATGGTCAAAATGAGGATTAAGAAACCCATTCCACATCTGTTATTCCAGACAGCTGAAAAATGAACGTACAGATATGTTCTTCACTCTTTCCTAAAGAAATCTGTTAAACTTTTTATCATTCAGATTCTGATTTGTTTATGGATTGGTGCCATTTGTCAGTTGGATGAAATATAATTAGTTTATGTATATATTTGTCTACATAGTCACTGTACTGCCAATGTCTAACTCATTGGCTTGTAAAAAACACTTGGTTACATTTTTCAAGAATGCACTAAATTAACTGTCATTTCCTCCACTCGATCTCCAAATTCAAGTGACCTATATTTTTCATCATTGTGACAATAAAATTCTGTGGCACAATACTCCTTTTAATCTAGCTCAGATGGTGCACAAAAGTTATCGGGAACTTTGCACAACCAAATAATGTAATGTCTCCTCATTGCTAGATCTAGCATTGTGGAAATGTGTAGTCCAACTACCAGAATTAGATGACCATAAGCAATTTAGGTAAGGTTTTCAGTTCCCAGCCAAACCTAAGTATCCACAAAGGTGAAATTAATGGATGTAACTGAGTCAATGAACTTGGAAGGATAAACAAATTAGGTCAGGAATCACAATCTTTTCTGAAGTTGCTATGTTGACTTAATTGCAGCAACAATGAATATTCATATGCTGCAAAGATTCTGTGTTTTTTGGCAATGCAGATGTCAACATACAGTTGCAAATGTGTGTACAAGTTGACGTCTATAAATAGAAAACTTAAGCTGTTGAAATATACAAAGTGGAAAGTCTTTCATATTTGATGTCAATGTGTGCTGATCTTTTGTTAAATGCAAAGGACTTACCCAGATACAAATTTTATTAATCCAGATACAGATAGTAGGGGTATCAAAGGAGAAAGTAGTTAAGGACATTGAGGTCAATGGTAATTGGGACAAAATACAACATGGCTTTACAAAAGGGAGATCATGTCAAACCAACGTGATCTCCTTTTTTGAGAAGGTAACAGATTTTTTTAGACAAAGGAAACTCAGTGGATCTAATTTACCTCGATTTCAGTAAGGCATTTGATGTGGTTCCACATGGGGAAATTATTAGCTACATTGGAAAAGATGGGCATCAATATGCAAATTGAAAGGTGGATAAGGAACTGGTTAAAGGGGAGACTACAACAGGTCACTCTGAAAGGTGAACTGTTAGGCTGGAAGGAGGTTACTAGTGGAGTTCCTCAGGGACTGGTTTTGGGACCAATCTTATTTAATCTTTTTATTACTGACCTTGACACAAAAAGTGGGAATGTGCTAATAAAGTTTGCAGATGACACAAAGCTGGGAGGTATTGCCAATACAGAGAAGGACCAGGATATCACACAGGAAGATCTAGATGACCTTGTAAACTGGAGTAATAGTAATAGGATGAAATTTAATAGTGAAAAGTGCAAGGTCATGCATTTAGGGATTAATAACAAGAATTTTTGCTATAAACTGGGGATGCATCACTTGGAAGTAACAGGGGAGAAGGACCTTGGAGTATTGGTTGATCACAGGATGACTATGAGCCGCCAGTGTGATATGGTCGTGAAAAAAGCTAATGTGGTCCTGGGATGCGTCAAGCGAGGTATTTCCAGTAGAGATAAGGAGGTGTTAGTACTATGTTAGTGTTATGGTGAGACCTCATTTGGAATATTCAGTTCTGCAGTTCTGGTCTCCCATGTTTAAGAAAGAAGAATTCAAACTGGAACAGGTACAGAGAAGGGCTACTAGGGTGATCCGAGTAATGGAAAACCTGTCTTATGAAAGGAGACTCAAGAGCTTGGCTTGTTTAGCTTAACCAAAAGAAAACTGAGGGGAGATATGATTGCTCTCTATAAATATATCAGAGGGATAAATACCACGGAGGATGAAGAATTAATTAAGCTCAGTACCAATGTGGACACAAGAACAAATGGATGTAAACTGGCCATCAGGAAGTTTAGACTTTAAATTAGACGAAGGTTTCTAACCATCAGAGGAGTAAAGTTCTGGAACAGCCTTCCAAGGGAAGGAGTGGGGCAAAAGACTAAGCTTGATAAGTTTATGGAAGGGATGATATGATGGGATAGCCTAATGTTGGCAATTAATTGATCTTCAGCTATTAGCGGTAGATATGCTCAATGGCCTGTGATGGGATGGTAGATGGGGTGGGATCTGAGTTACTACAGATAATTCTTTCCTGGGTATCTGGCTGGTGAGTCTTGCCCACGTGCTCAGGGTTTAGCTGGTCGCCATATTTGGGGTCGGGAAGGAATTTTCCTCCAGGGCAGAATGGCAGAGGTCCTGGGTTTTTTTTTTGCCTTCCTCTGCAGCGTGGGGCATGGGTCACTTGCTGGAGGATTCTCTGCACCTCGAAGTCTTTAAACCACGATTTGGGGACTTCAATAGCTCAGACATAGGTTAGGGGTTTGTTACAGGAGTGGGTGGGTGAGATTCTGTGGCCTGCGTTGTGCAGGAGGTCAAACTAGACGATCATAATGGTCCCTTCTGACCTTAAAGTCTATGATTCTATGATACAAAGAGACGTTATATGCTATGGGGACAATAGCCGAATCTTTGGTGACTACAATAGGACACAGAGTTGGATTCTGATCTCCATTGCATTGTTCTGGCACAGATATAACTCCACTGACTGGAGTGGAATTATTCCTGGTTCACAAGAGCAAATGGAAGTGTGAACAGAATCAGGTCCATTTATCATTCTTTTTGGCATCCACTAATACCCCTCTTTCTCCTAGAGTGTCGTTACATATTTTATTTTATTTCTGTATTTGATTGCTTTCCTTGTGATCCAGGATTTCTTTGCATTTCCCCAGGGCTCTTTCTGTACATTGTTCCTCTCTGCCCAGTTTATTGGTGTCAGATTTACTTTAAAAAAGGTAATTGGGCTACTCAGAAGACTTTTCATTACCAGGGAATAGATTCACTTGATGCTTCTTTTACAGGGAGATTTGTCAAGACTTTCCAACATGTTCATGTCTGACAGGCTTAGAAGTCTTTACTGTATTTCTATCTGACAGTTCCTGGTTTGGATGGATATTTTCACATGACTAATCACGTAATTGTGAACCACCCTGCTTGCTCAATAATAAGTCTACTTGAAAAACTCTCAGTAGTAGGATTTAGCTTTTCATATCTATCATCTCCTTACATTATATAGACTCCCTTTTCTGAACTTTCAGGAACTGCTCACTTCAGGAATGCCTCCAGATTGGAAAATGGGTTAATATTTACTTCATAATTTTGCTCTGATGATAATGATCCATTAAGAGTCTGGAACAGTGGAGTGATATGAAATAATGTAGAGAGGTGGTTGAAATGTTTTCAAGTAGCTAGTAAATAATTCTTCAAGAGTGTGTCAGTGTGTACCCTATGGTAGGTGTGCATATTTGTTATGTGCACGTGATTGGAATCTTTTGTACTGCCACATCTGTTGGGGCAATGCATATACCCTGTGTCTCCTTGTGCTGGCAGTTTCTAAATCTGCAGGTTTCAAGTCTGGCCCTTCCTGCAATGGATTAATTCCATTGTAAGACGGACATGGCATATGCCTCTTCTGTTTAGGAGATACCCATATATCAGATAGGTACTTGATATGCTGGTCATTTTCACTGAGAATGTGCAAATTATGAGATACCCAGATGAAACTTCATCCACTGCAGTGATCTACGAATGGCTCTTCAGATCTGAAGAAGACAGGCATCAGAAGTCAGGAACCAACTTTGTCAAGCACCCTGGCTAGCAGACACTCAATGCTGAAGATAGACTCTCAATCAACTAACTTCCAACTTTGTCAAGCACCCTGACTAGCGGACACTCAATGCTGAAGACCAATGGAGAAAAGACCCGACACCAAAATTTTCACCTCTGGCACTGAAACCAGCAACATCAGCACTGAAATCAGTGCCAACATGTCTGGTAATGAAGCTTGGCACTGGGATAGTGTCCCCCACAAACATAGATGTAGATACTCTAGATGGAGCTCAGTGCCTTCCTGGAGGGACAGACCACATGACCCCAAACCCTTTGGGCAGGAAACCACTAAGCCCACACCGCACTGTGGCACCTAGTAACAACTTCATAGCACTGACCCTGGTATCAGCTAAACATCCTTTGACATTAACATCTGTAACCAACCCAAGGCCATCTGGTGTTACCCTGGAAGAATTGGAAATGGCTTTAGTACTGGGATACCTTCTGGTGCTGGTGCAGATCCCAGAATGATGGATACTTTGGTGCCTATACAGATATACACTTCTCCATCACCGGGGCATGCATTCTTGCCTTCCTCAAGCAGAGAACACTCTCTCCTGAGATCCATGGCTGACACTGTAGACAGACTAGCTGGCTTTATAGGGCTCAGCCATTATCACATCAGGAATGGCACTGGACTGGTTAGTATGAGATAAGCCAGCCATATCTATATGTCATGATGCTGTGGTCCTATTTAACTTATTATGGTCTGCCCTCATTGGGCATCCATGTCTACCTGTACCTGGATGACTAGCTTATCAGTGAAGCTGGTGCCAGTAGGAGGCTGCAACAGTCCCAATTAGGACACCTTGTGACCTATGAGAAGTTGCCTCTTATACTGTCACCTATGATAGAGTTCGTAGGAGCCAAGATAGACTCTCAATCAGCAAGAGCTTATCTCCCAGAGCTCAGCTTCTGATCTCACCAACCAATGACAAATGACCTACAATCAAAGCTGATATTGTGCATGTCTGGGGCTACTAGGCATGTATGTATGTGATACCCCTTTATGTATGTGACACCACTTGTCGGATTCCATCTGTAACCTTTATAACTATGGCTGGGGTTGCTGTACTCCCCATTCTACCATCACATGAAAAAGGGTCGCAGTGCTGCCCCAAGTCCTTTGAGAACTCGCTTTGTGGCTGGTCCCTGAGAATGTGCGAAAGATGATTCCTTTCTGTACTCCTTCCTCAGCGATGACACACACAACTTAAGGACTGCTTGGGGTGCCCGCCTAAACCATCTTGATTTGAAGTTATGTATGAACATCCTGGACCCCACAAAGCTGTGATGAATTATATAAACAAGCAAGGAGATGCTCAGTCATCCTTTCTCTTCTATGAAGCTACCAGCTGTAGACTTGGTGTCATTCCCATGCAGCATTCCCCTTTCATAAGCCAGCAACAACCTGATAGACTTGTTAAGCAAGCATGCAGCAACCAGCCACTGCAAAAGTTCATTATAGAACCAGTATGCCAATGTGTGACTCCCACAATAGAGCTATTCCCCACAAAAGACAACAAATGTCCAAACTTCTGCTCCAAAGAGTTTTTCGTCAGATGAATTTCTATTACAGTGTTTGCTAAGATTTTTATGTGCCTTTCACCTGATTGCTAGGGAAATCAAATATCCAAGGTCAGAGGGGATGGGTCCACATTAATCCTGACTGCTCCCTATTGGCCTAGACAATTCTGTCTGTTGGTCCTCTTGCAAATGTCCTTCCAGTTTCCCATCTATCTCCTGATCTGAGTAGACATGATATCTCAGAACCAAAGTCTGATATTGCACTCAGACCTGCAATCATTGCCCCTGACTGCTTGGATGTAGGCTGGTTGAGTGATGCAACCTTGTCTGGTGCTCTTTTAGCTATATGAATAACTCTTTATACTGTAAAAAAAATAGACAGAGGAAGTAGTTTTTCACCCATATTATTGCACATCAGAGTGATATAATGCCTGGTGTATCATCATTTTCTAACATACAGGGACCAAGATTTGTGAAAATAGGAGTCTAAAGTTAGGCTCCCAAACCCAAAAGTAGGCATGTTAATAAGTGGACTTACTTTCAAAAGTGCTGAGCCCCAGTAATTGCCACAGAAGTTAGTCACAGCTGCTGAGTACTTAGAACATTTGAACATCAGGACACTTAAATGCCTAAATATGAGTTGAGGAGCTTAACTTCAGACTCATATTTTGGAAAATCTTTGTCAAGAGCAGAGGTGATGATGGGGTAGGTTGCAAACTAAGGGAAACTGGTGAAGTTTGTTTCTAGAGGGTATCTGAAAACAAAATAAACATTTACTGCTCATGGCACCAATTAGCAAAGTATGTGCCTAACTTTAAACACATGAGCACTGAATGTGCCTAAGTTTCTTACTAAAAAATCAGAGCCTACTTGCATGATCACTTGTGGTGGATGAAGTTCAAAGAGGTTCCAAAAGCTGAGATACTTTTCTGAAACTTATTAGAAGAATTATCTTAACCTCAAGTCTGGAAGAGTTGCCCGTACTGAAAGTCTTATGAGAACAGGATATCTCTTGAAACATCCTGTACTGTACTATTACTTCCAGTCCATTCCAGCTGGAGCCAGGAAGTGCAGAGCACGCCAAAAATAAAAATAATAAAAGTGACTGAGAAGTTATCTGAACTCTTTTGAATCCCAAAAGGTTTGATGCAGGTTTTGGATATAAGATCAGGTTGCTTCTTACTTTATTTCAGTCAATTCATACATTTCCATTTAGAACAAAATAATAAATAGTTTACTGGAAGTGAGAGTTAAAGAAAATAAACAATAAAAGGTATTCATTTTCCCATCTGCCACAATGTTCTTTCCTCATGTTGCAGTGTATACTTGTAAGGAGGGCAGTGATTTGAATCATTACAGACCAGCCCATATTTCCACATCAGCCAATTTCTGTGACTGGTCAATAGCTAGATCTGGGACAAAGGTTGAATTAGTTCCTCACTTTTCCCCCCAAGACAGTGCAACATCATCAGGTAGGGTTGCCAGGCATCCAGTTTTCAACTGGAATGTCTGGTCAAAAAGGGACCCTGGCAGGCCATTAAAAATCTGGTTGGTGGTGCAGCAGGGGCTAAGGTAGGCCCCCTGGTTCCACGTGGCTCCCGGAAGTGGCCGGCATGTCCCTGTGGCCCCTAAGCGCAGTGGCAGCCAGGGAGGCTCAGCACACTGCCCCCGCCCTGAGTGCCAGCTCCGCATCTCCCCTTGGCCGGGAACCACAGCCAATGGGAGCTGTGTGGAGGCAGTGCCCACGGGCACCATGCACCACGCAGAGTCCCCTAGTATCCCTGCACCTAGGAGCTGGACCCCTTACCCCCACTGCACCGCTGCCTGAGAGCCGCCTGAGGTAAGCACCACTCAGCTGGAGCCCGCACCCCCCACCCTTTTCCGCACCCCAACCCCCTGCCCCAGCCCTGAGCCCACTCCTGCAATCTGAACCCCTTGGCTCCAGCCCAGAGCCTGCACCCCCAGCTGGAGCCCTCACCCGCTCCCACACTCAGACCCCCCCTCCCGCACTCTGAACCCCTCAGTTCTGGCCAGACCTCAAAGCTCACACCCCGCAACTGGAGTCCTGACCCGCTCCTGCACCCCAACCCCCTGCCCCAGCCCAGTGAAAGTGAGTGAGAGTGGGGGAGAGCGAGCAATGGGGGGGGGTGGAGTGAGTGGGGGCAAGACCTCGGAGAAGGGGCAGGGCGGGGCAAGGGCGTTCAGTTTTGTTTGATTAGAAAGTTGGCAACCCTATCATCAGGCTGAATCCCCATAGACACCACCAACAAATTTTGCCACTCTGTCTATTTTTATTTCATACTGAATATTGTGCTGATGGCACATTCAGTCTTGTTATATAAGACTGCCCTTGATGTCCATTTCAGTCCATCAGTGACACGTCTGTGTAATATCTATGGACAGTTTGACTTGTAATATAATTGTTTTCAGGGTGTGTATCACTGATTTTGTATTAGGCAAACAGCCGTAAGCATCCATTTATCTCTCTCACTCTTTCCTTCCTTGCTCTTTGATAGAGGTAATCAAAATCCCTCATACACATAGCGTGAAATCCTGGCCCCAGTGAAGTTAATGGCAAAACTCCTATTGACTACAATGGGATGAGAAATATACCCACAGTTTGTAAGTTAAGTAAAAGAAAAATACGGTATCACCATAATTCAAAACTCTTCCATATTCTTTCTCTCTTTGTCTCTACTAGAAGGCATTTAGAAGAAAACAACACTGCAACATAAACAGCACCATCTCAGATTCCTCACATAGTTATGACGATGAAACGATTGAAGCTGACACCCCGCCCCCTCCCAGGCAAGACTGAGGTGATCCCATTAGGAGGAGATAAGTGCCTTGAGGAATATGTCCTTCATAACATTCTCCACTACTGAGGGCATTTGCCCTCAGATGACACTAGTCTTAACCCACAACTTTTGGATTTCTCAGTGTTAGTGGTGGTTTCGGTCCTCCAATACCATTTGTGACTGGCCAGAAGACTGACTCCTGCTTTTCAGATGCAGACTGACAGGAGAGATAGTATTTTACTACTATGTGAAGGCAGCTTTCTGATAAAGATAATGTTTTCTCTGGCTTGTGTATCCTGAATAAGCTTTCTCATTGTGATTTTTATTTGGTTTAAGTGAAATAAGGATTTCAAACTTTTTGTTGAGTGCCTTAGTATTAGATTCAAAGAGCTTAGTCTGTTTAGCTAAATGAAGAGAAAGTTAAGAGGTGACTTGACTGTGGTCTATAAGTATCTATATGGGAAATGAATATTTAATTATGGCTCTTCAGTCTAGCAGAGAGAAATATAACAAGATCTAATGTCTGGGACTTGAAGCTAGACACCTTTGGACTGGAAATAAGGTGTAAACTTTTAATGGTGAGAGGAATTAACGATTGGGACAATTTATGAAGGGTGCATTCTCCATCACTGACCATTTTTAAATCAAAATTGGGTGTTTTTCTAAAAGATGTGGTTTAGGGATTATTTTGGGGAAGTTCTATGGCCTGTGTTATGGAGGAGGTCAAGCTAGATGATCACAGTGGTCCCTTCTGGCCTTGTAATCTATGAAAATGGGTAGGAAAAGTTTTCCCTGTCTTTATCTTTAGGGTCAGATAGAGGGACGTGTGAATTTAAAAGAATAACTAGTAGTCTATGCACTGTTTTAAAGGTTGAGGATGCTGGTTGACTATTAATAAAAACTAATATTTTGTACAATGCTGATAAACGGACCCTGGCAACTGGTTCTTCAACTGAAGGATGGTGATTGAGGCATGGTTAGAGAGAAGCTTTTTTTTTTTTTTTTTTTTTTGGCTAAAGGTTGAAGATCCAAGATGTGCGTTCATGAAAGAAATTGAGACAGTGCACCATACATTTATAAGGATGATGATTATGTTGCAGAGATACAATAAGAGGCACAGAGGTGGAATCGGTACTCTAAGCCAGAAAAACATGGAGGGAGGTTTTCTGTATGAATTGAATCAGACATATGGCTCCTTTCTTGGACATTTAGGTGATGTTCATGGTTGTGGTGGCTTTGTAGGTTTGAGGCGTATCAGTGCTCTTCTCCCGGTGGCATACTTTACTGTTATTTATTAATTATTTTTACATGAAATTCTAAAAGGCCTCTTTGCCATAGTTCCTGCGATTGCTTTCTTCTTCTTTTTTCTACAGTGTATACGAATATACAATAATTTTGCTCGGGCTTCTTTGGATTCCTCCATCGTTGGTTTCAAAATGTTGCCCTTTTTGATAGGGATAACAATCTCTTCAGATGGCCTTTGCTGTGAGGCTTACACTCAGCTACTATATAATAACTTCTTTACTGCCAATACAAGGAATGTTCACAACAGCATAGGTGTTGCTAGGATTATGTTTTACGAGATAATCTTTCAGTAGTGATTCTGAAACCATACCAGTCACACTTGATATTACGAGCACATTTATAACTAGTGTATAAAATGATCTCTTCATGTTAACAGAGAGAAAACATGTAAAAGTAAACTGTTGGAAAACAACATTTCGTTTACTGGAAAAAGCAGCATCTCTACTCAATCTCTTGAAAATACGTATGGTTATAAAAGGAATGACCAAGTTACCCAATAGCTTGTCAATCACTGCTCAATCCATTTTCTTTGGATATCGTAGGGGAAGCAGATTATCTAAGGTGACATGTCCAAGTGAGGAAAAGACTCTGATTTGTGATTTGGTGTACATGTAACAGACATTTCAACACTTCTTATCAGAGCTGGAAATCTATTGCATTGCAATATGAAATATTCCACTGGAATATCTGATAAATAGTTTTCCAGGTCTCTAACAGTGCCCCAACACACTCTGTATTCTTGTAGGAAACCAAAGCCTAAATGGAAATATCTGAAATCCAGTGGGATAGGGTTGGAAAATGACAGTAGTAAGCATTTTATGCTACACAAATCAACTTTAAAAAAAAAATGGAAACCTGAGCTGGTTGGTTGTGGTTTCTCCACATGGTCAGCTCCATAAGGGAAATTCAGTTTATGCTACAACCTCCTCTACTGTTCTCAGACAAACAATCCCCTCTGCATGCAGTGTTTCATTGGATACCATTGCATATCCCCTCCCTCCAAATTAGTGTTTGTTTTGTATGTGTGACCATCCATTGTACATCAGCTGGGAACAGATCTGGTATTTTATTATTTCTGCCTTTCAGAAAGAACTAAGTCAAAATGAATGAAATAGTATCTGCTACCAAGAGTTGAGAGTGAGATTATCTGGGATGTAGCTTTCCTCCTTGCACAATAGCATTAAAAATAGCAAGTGAGTAGCCATTATTCACAAATGCATTTCAACTAAGTTACAACAAATGTCTATTAACTCAAATTACAAAGCCATTTATCAAATTTATGGTAACCAAGATTCTATAACTATTACCTGGGGAAAAACTGTTTTTCACTGAGAGTTGATTGAAAAATTCATTTTTAACCTGAAAGTATTATTTTTATTTTTATGCAATCTCTGGGAATGTAATCCTTATTCTTCAACATGCCTGTAGATCAGTGTGTAACCGTGAAGTGCCTGGGAATCTGACCAATTCTATATTGAAGGTGAATGTTTATCTGATAAAATAGCTGCTTGATGTGGAATAAGTATTGTCTCCTGAGTACTACTGTGAAATGAGGAAGAGAAGAACAGAGGGTCTCAAATTGTGGTCCATAGACAACTGCTGGTGATCTATGGAACACTTGCCAGCAGGTCACGTAGTTAGCTTCACCTAAAAAAAATCACATTAAAAGACAGTTAAAATGTATTAAATATTTTCCTAATATTACTGTTCCACATAAACTGTTAAGGATTCATAGATTCTAAGGCCAGAAGGGATCACTATGATCATTTAGTCTGATCTCCGATATAATACAGGCCATAGAATGTCCTAAAAATTGTCAATGATGGAGAATCCACTATGACCCTTATTAAATTGTTCCAATGGGTAATTATTCCCAATGTATGCTTTCGTTCCAGTCTGACTTTCTCTAGCTTTAACTTCCAGCCAGTAGATTGTTTTATACCTTTCTCTGCTAGATTGAAGAGACCGTTATTAAATATTTGTTCCCTGTTATTGAGTGTAATCAAATAATCCTTAAGCTTCTCTTTGAAAAGATAAACAGATTGAGCTCTGTGAGTCTCTTACTAAAAGACATGTTTTCTAATCCTTTAATCATTCTCATGGCTCTTCTCTGAACCCTCTCCAATTTATCAATATCCTTCTTGAATTGTGGACACAATATTCCAGCAATGATTGCACTATGGCAAAATACAGAGGTAAAATATCCTCTCTACTCCTACTCGAGATTCCCCTGTTTATGCAACCAACATAATAATTAGTCCTACTGTGAGTGCAGGGGACTGGACTAGATGACCTCTTAAGGTCCCTTCCACTCCTATGATTATATGATTCTAAGAATAGCAAATAGCCTTTTTGGTCACAGCGTTGCATCAGGAGATCATGTACAGCTCATTGAAAAATACCTGGGGGCACTGGTTGATAGTCACCACTTCCAACTATAGAGTCCATCATCCTACAAATATGGCCTACATTCTTTGTTCCTAGATGTATTCATTTGCATTTAGCCATATTAAAACACATATGTTATTTACTTGCACCCAGTTTACCAAGTAATCCAGATCTCTCTGTAAAAGTGATCTGTCCTCTTTGTTATTTACTACTCCCACAATTTTTGTCATCTGCAAACTTTATCAGTGATGATTTTATGTTTTATTCCAGGTCACTGTCAACATTGCAGGAATTACAATAGTTGCCACAGGAATTTCATTCAATAATGAATGTGGCTGGGAAGGTGGTCCACGTGATCATGGATAGAGAAAACAGATGGTCTGTCTGTATTAATTAAAATATTTTTCCATGCCATGGAATAGTTTGAGAACCCCTCACCAGGAACATGAAATGAGACCAGTGAGAAGAAAAACTACTGTTTCATAACTTTTGGAGATTGTCTTTGGCAAGTAGAATTTTGTGGATTCTGATTCAGGAACCTGAATCTTACCAAAGATCCTTTTGGTGAACATGGGGGAGTTTTTGGTCTGGATTTGATACTATCTTGCGGGTTTTTTTGGGCCAAATTGGGCTCTCTCTCAATTTTCCTGTCTCCATAGGACTCCTTCCAAAATGCTGGTTCTCCCTAATCTTTTACCCATCTTCTGAGGGAAAGAGCCAATGGACTTTTTCTTAGTTCTCCTTCAGTGTCTTTAGGGTGAGGTGAGTGGGCATACTTCTGCTGACTTTGTTGAGAGAAACAGCTAGTAGGTGCATTCCTGTCAGGTATTTTCTGTGGGAGAGGGGGAGACCTGTTGCAGAAAGGGATTGTGGATAGGTTTGATAAATTTCACCAAATAATACAGAACCATTAGACACAATTGCAATGTTAAGGTATAATACCTGGTAAAATACAGGGCAACAGAGTGGTATGGGGGTTATTTGTCCCACTGAATAAGAATGGGAGTCTAATGGAATTGTACTCAGGTACCATAGTGAAAGCTGTGTTAGAATATAATCTCCAAATACCAACAATAATAGTAACATTTTGGTTTAGGTAAACATGAGTAATGTTGGGGAGCTGAGTGACACTAAGGGTCCAGACTGCGGCTGGGCATCCTTGTTGGCACTCTGGCTGTCTTTGGCACTGGTAAGACAGACCAGGAAGAGCAATTAAAAATAGTTCAGATGCAAGGCCCTGTTTCTTCTCTCAATGTGTGGTGAACAGGCAAATTATAGAGGAAGAGAGAATAACATCCTGGTTGTTTCATAAATCTGTAACCCTTCTGCCAGGAGGACCAAGCAGCAACTAGGGCTGGGTTCAATATCTAGGGGTTCCTTTCCATCAATCCAACACAGAACTGGCTTGAGCCCTCATCCAGTAACCTGGGAAATTTACACATCAGCCCTGGGCGCTTCTGAGAGGCAATGCTTCCCCACTCGCAAGCACAGAGTCTAGGTGTAGAAAAGAAACTTTTAATAAAAGGAGGGAAGTAACTTGGCATTAATTTGGGATAACACCACAAACAGGGTTCATAAAGTAAAAGACCCACCCCAAGTAGGTTGGGCTGTGTCCTTTTCCACTCAGGTTCTTAAGTCCAGAAATCCCATAGTCCCTTTCACATGCCTGGCCCTTCTCTGCACCTCACTCGCAGTTGCTGGCCTTGGTCAGTGCAGACCCAGAGTTCAGAGGTGCATCTGCAGAGTTCACCTCCCAAAGTGTGTGTGGGGGGTGTAAGAGGCATCTTACTCGCTCATCAGCCTCTCTGCCACCACCCTGCTGGCCGCTCGTCTCTCGCTACTCCTGCTGGTTACCTGCTCACTGCTCCCGCCGCCTGCCCCGCCAGCCACCTGCTCACTGATTCCGCTGGCCTCTCCTGCCGGCTGCCTGCTCCTGCCAGGCAGTCTCTTAGTGATTTTAGCTCTGTGCAGGCTGGGCAGAAACACAGTCCTGCCACAAGTGATTTCAGCTCCCCAAGGATGGCGAGAGAAGAAGCATCCATCCTACATTTTTCCTTTCTCTGTAAATAGGGAAGAAGAATCTTATCTCTGACCCAGGTCACTCACACTCTGTCTCTGATTACTTCATCAGGACCAATCATCATTGCCTTCTACTTCTGGTTGCTGGCAGATTTGGTGCTTTAGATATATACTAAGGACTCTCAGTGCCCCCTTTAAATCACAACAAAAGCTTGTGAGTGTCTTGCTTTCAGCCACCTAAGATATAAACAGCCATTAGAAATACAATATTCTACAGAAATGGCCATTCACATAACATTCACAATGCCTGCCAGGCTTTGGACCATGAGTGCAGCATACTGTGGGAATTTGTTTACAAAAGGTGGCCTCCATTTCTACCTTTGATTCAGCCAGATGACATGCAGAATGAAGTGGTATTAGAGAGGGCTGTATTCCACCCAATGGCCCAAACTGGAACAATCTAGCCCATTGTTCTTATTTAAAAAAATAAAATAAAAAAAGCTCCCTCAAAACCCCTACAACCCAAAGCAGTGCAATGTTACAAGAATGTTGCTACAGTTTTTTGAGACATTACTTTGGAATAACATAGTGTATTTTATGTAACCGTGCCTTAGTGGGTCTTAATGGAGAATGCCAAATTCAGGATGAACTGCTGAGAAATAGGGCAAACACTGGTGGTTATGCTTTTATAAGATATACCAAACCAGCCACAAAAATAGACTCCTGTTTCACCGCCAACTAACAAGAAAACATAAAGGCAGTTGCCTCAGGCATTCCAGTTCTCATATCACCATCAAAAACACTGGATTCAGAGATGAGTGGTTCTTTACAACCAGTTTAATCAGATAATAGGTTCTTTTGATCCCAAAGGACCAGCCACACACTCAGGTCAATATATAACTTAGATCTTAGCCAAAAATCATGCTGATGCCAATCCTTTAGTACAGGGGTGGGCAAACTTTTTAGCCCAAGAGCCACATCTGGGTATAGAAATTGTATGGCGGGCCCTGAATGCTCACAAAATTGGGGTTGGGGTGCGGGACGAGGTGAGGTTCTGGATGGGGGTGCGGGCTTCAGGGTGGGACAAGAAATGAGTTCAGGGTGTGGGAGGTGGCTCTGCGCTGGGGCAGGGGGAACTGGGGTGCAGGGGGGGTGAGGGCTCTGGATGAGGGTCTGAGCTCTGGGTGGGGATGATGGGTTTGGGGTGTAGAAGGGTGCTCCAGGCTAAGACCAAGGGGTTCAGAAGGTGGGAGGGGATCAGGGCTGGGGCAGGGGATTGGGGCATAGGGGGGGTGGCTCGGGGGTGCAGGCTCCAGGCGGCGCTTACCTCAAGCCCCAAATCTTGCTCCCCAGAGGAGCTCGAGGGCCAGACTAAAATAGCTGGTGAGCCGGATCTGGCCCCCGTAGTTTGCCCAGCCCTGCTTTAGTATCTAAAATCTAAAGGTTTATTTATAAAAAGAAAGAAGGAAAGGTAAGAGTTAAAATTGGTTAAAGGAATCAATTACATAAAGTAGTGGCAAAGTTCTTGGCTCAGGTTTGTAGCAGTGATGGAATAAACTACTGGTTTAAGTCAAGTCTCTGGAATATATCCACAGCTTGGTTGGGTCATTCAGTCCATTGTTCAGAGCTTCAGTTTGTAGCAAAGTTCTTCCAGACGTAAGAAGCAGGACTGAAGACAAAATGGAGACGATGCAGCTGCCTTTTATAGTCTTTTTTCATATGGAGGGCATCCCATTGTTCTTACTGTGGAAAATTACACCAACAAGATGGAGTTTGGAGTCACATGGGCAAGTCCCATATCCATGCATTTCGCCTAGTCACAGCAGGACATTCCATTAAGTGTAGATGGATGTCTTCAATGGTCCATTGTCAGTTAAATATTCTTTCGATGGGCCACTCAATTTGAATAGACCCTCCAAGATGTGCTGCCTAATTACTTTGTGGGCTTTCCCCCAGGACCAAACATTTGAAATACAGGTATAGAGCCGATACTTATAACTTCACATACAAAAAATGACACATGTATACAGATAGCATAATCATAACCAGCAAATCAGAGATACCTCACTCTACAACCTTTGTACAATATTTGCTGCAAATATGTAACAGTGTTTGTAACAATGCTCTATATGGTCATATTGTAATCTGATAACATCACATTTTATAATGATGTATTGATAATAAGGCCAGGCAAAAACTCCTGACTCATAGGGGTGCTGGAACAGTTTTTATAGTGGGGGTGCTGAAAGCCATTGAACCAAACTGTAAACACTGTCTATAATGGAAATCACATCAAGCTGGGGGTGGGGTGGGGTGCAGCAGCACCCACAGCACCCCTAGTTCCAGCACCTATGTTGACTCGGGCAAAACTCTCCTTGAAATCAATGGAAGTGTTGCTTCAGTAAGGACTTCAGAATCCAGTCAGCTTTTCTTAAATGAATAAATAGCCGATGAGAGGTATGTATAGGGATATTTAGATGAATGCAGCATACAGTAATGCATACCAGTGCCACTTAAATTAGTGTTCATAGGTCAACAGTGCCATGCCAGACTCTCATGATGTAAGTGAGAGCAGAATTTGGCACAATATATTTTTGCTGAAGGAGACTAGAGTTGATCATTGTAATGTAGTCAAAATGAGATTTATATTAAACTGATCATTTATAGATCATAAGGATGTCTTGTTAACATCATAAGGATTTTTTTTTTAAAGTTGTGCTTTTTTCACATGGTTATTCATCATTTGTTCATTATAAGTCTGCATGTTGTAAGAAAAGGGTTTTTGAGATTATAGTGATAAGGTCTACTAGTTTTCATTTAAGAACCTACAAAGTGTCCCTTGTTCTGGTAGTTCCCACATGGGGCCAAGAGTCAGGAAAATGAATTTTAACATTCCACAATAATTTGGTTTATCATAAACAGCTATGCTTGCAAAGGGGCATTCTGGTGGATATAGTATAATTCAATCATAATGGATCATTAAATTCAGTGCAGAAGAATGTGAGGGCACTTGTTCGTTCAGAACCTTGAGAATGGAAACCAAGGTGTATATTACATAAGTGGATTGCATTCTATTTTTATGAGCATCATTCCAAGGGCACCAGCCAAAATAGGATCAGTCATAGATGCTGCATGACTGAGCTGCTTTGGTGCATTACTGACATGCCAAGTTCAGTTTTACTTCCAAGAGACGTCATATTACAATGGGAATAAAATGCTTGACATCAATGATATAGCTGTGAAATTCCTAGAAGGGTTGCTGAAGCCCTACACAAATATTGGAGCTGCAAACCAATCTAAAGAGTGTGGTATATAGCCATAAAACATATATTAGTAAATAAAAATGCAAACCACAGTGAAATACATAGAGAAGTGCAAAAATACATTATTTGTGTGGAAGGTTGTGAAAATGTAGACCCAGGGATCAGACAGACTAGGGAAGGGACTTGGAATTAATTGCTAGTTCTAACACCATTGAAACAAATGAAGGTTACCTCACAGATGAATTTGGTGCCTTATATTGACTGCTTTGGTCTTTGTTTTATGATTTGAATGTTATGTAGTATTAGAGCTGACTGAAAAAACTAAGATGAAACATTTAAATTGTGACTGGTCTTTGCAGAATGGTTTGATTTTGCTGAAATTCTGACAGTGACCAGGAAATGTGCCTGGTTTCCTACCAGCTTAGCTGCTTGACTCCACAGCAGTTCGTGGTTGCCACTGGGGGCTGTGCATTATCAGAATTGGGACCTGGCTGCTTGGGACCCCAGAGCTACAAAGGTCCACAGCTCCAGGGCAGTCTGTCAGGCAGACTGCCTTGGAGTCAGGAAACCTAGGCTACTGGGTCCTCTCTTTTAGGGCAACCCAACACATGGACTACTGTGAAGCCAGGGCTCCATTCCCTTTCATGAAGAATTTCAAAATGTTGGGGTTTTGTTCCAAATAAGAATGAACCCAAATTCTGAAATATCAAAATCCTTTGTGAAACAGAGCTACCTTTCTCTGCCCAGCTATGGAGTATATTCTTCTCTGGATAGAAGAATAAGGAGGGAGGAGACTACAGTAGCCCAAGTTTAGTTGCTTTGTGTAAAGACTTCAATTGTTTTGACTCTGGATTTTGAGGTTGGACATAAATAAATGCTCTGGACACACTGTGTCTTTTCAAAGAATTTTGAAAAACCGCTGCATGTTTCTCATCAGTTTTCTAGGGTGATGGAACACTCAGATTCCAAGCAGAGGATTCTCCATTTTCCGAAAGAAACTTATTTTGTCCAGTAGGTGGCATTCCTTAACCAACAATCCAAAAATAATTATTTTGGAACTAAACCTCAGATAAAAGGAGACAAAATTTAGAGTCCTTCTGGACAAATCAATTGTTTTTACCATTGTAATCATTTGTCTCCCTAGCTTAAAACAACGAATGAATCAACACATTGTATCATATATTAAGGAACTCAGAATGACAGAAATCCAGTATCTTGGCTCGCCTTCAAGTTTTGAATCCAGGTTAGCTTCCAAAAGAACAACATTAAATTTCCCATTGGGGCCTGATCTAAATGCCATTGAAGTCAATGGAACATCTCTCGGTTGACTCCTGTGGTGAGGTTTATAGCTTGCAAGTATACAATATACCTATTCAGAGGCAATGACTTGTATTGCTGCAGTGCTTTCCATTAAAGGAGTCCTTCTTATCATAGGACTTACAGTATAGTCCTAACATTATTGTCCTAATGAAATCAGCTTATTCTGAAACAGTTTCCTTTGAATGGAGACCACTTTAGTACACCATCAGTTCACATCAATGTTGCTAAAACATACTGAAATCTCCTAATATATATTATTAATGCAAAAACATTGTCCTCTTAGTGTTTGAAAGAGAGACTCCTCTTTTCTCCATCCCACCGTATTTTAAGTTAACAGGGTTTTTCAATAGTGTACAAAAATCCATAATAATTAAAAAAGAAAAAAACAGCAAAGCAATTGGCTGGCAAAGTAATTGGCTGACAGCTGCAGTCATGTTAAACACCTTAAAGGGGAAAAAACAAGAAAAAACAGTTGGTGGAGTCATACATATTAAGATGCACTCAGCTGCTACTGCAAACCATTTTCTTAGCAGTCCATTTAGGAGAGGAAAAATTTGGGGGGGGGGAGGGGGGATGCACACATATATATTATCACCAGCGCATGAAGAAGCAGAAAAGTAATGATGAATCAAGAATGGTGAATAGTAATGTTAATATAGTCTAAATACACCATACTTGGAGAGTAGCAGCACCATTCCTCTAACTCTGCTTTAATCAAGGAATTTCTAATCAGAAACAGTTTTTCAAAAAGTCACATTACAAGGCAACTCTTAGAATAATACAGCAATATATAATTGCTACTGCAACTCTGAGACTAAAATGGGATGAATAAAAGTGAAACCCTTGCAAACCCAAAATAATTAAGATCCACTTTCCATTTTGTCTGAACCAATAAAATCTTGGGGGAGAGGGGAGTGTTAGATCAAAGGCAATACCATATCTAATCACTTTATAGAAGGACACTGACTAACATAGTGAACGAATATCTGAATCGCCCTTTCAGTCTTAGTATTATCCCAGGGCTTGGTAGGCCAGGGCATGACACTCATACAGCACTTGCTCCTCTGAATTGCCTCCTACCTGCTGTAGTATGCCTATACTCATTCTGCTGGAACTCAGTGGCATTTGATACTATGGATAGTTCCTATCTCCCAGAATCCGTAGGAGGGAATGGAAATGCTCTGAAATGTCTGAGGCCCTTCTCACAGTGAACTTAGAAGGTTATTATGGGCAACTGTTCCTCCACATAAAGAGTTCCCTAAGGCTCAGACTCTCCCCTATTATACAACAGCTGTATGAAGCCACAGTAAAAGTAATGTTAGACAACATGAGCCAAAATGGCAGGAGTATGTAGCTGACACTCAGCTCCATATCTTTTTTACATCAAACATAAACAACACCATCTCCCTCATTGTTCAGCCAAAATAAATTCCTGGATTAAGAGAGCAATTGTCTAAAGGTGAACCCAAGCAAGACTGATGAGATGCTAGTAGGAAGAGGGGAATCTCTTTGAAGAATTTGCGTCCTTTATCACAATGAGGTCTTTAGGACACCCAGCCTCAAAATGTTAAATCAACTGGAGGACTTCAGGTCCTTTTCAACACCTCATGGCTATTGAACACTCAAATAACACAGTGGCAACCCCCCATTCTCCCATTCACTTCCATCTGCAAATAGCCAGAAGATTGAGCCCCAGACTAGCAGATGCAAAACGGGTCATTGTGATCCAAGCAGGCTTATCTATTGCAATCGACTATATCTATGGTAGAAGGAACACACCTTGAAAAAGCTCTAAATTTTACAAGCAGGCATCTACTTCGCAACTGAGGTTGTTTTTTGCAAATTACCCCAATGCTCTGTTCTTTGCACTGGGTCCCCACTGAGCACAGAGTCCTGTTCAAGGTCCCAATCCTGATGTGCAAAGCCCTCAGTGGCAGCCATGACAGCTGCTTTCCTCCAGAATAATGAAACTGTAGACTGATGTGGGGGAGGACTGGGAGTGCAAGAGATAAGAATGTTCACACAACTGGACCCAGACTATGGAGCCACATCTTGGAGATATGCATTGTGACTGTGACTTGCAGGAGGTGTATGGATGTGACTTCAGTTAGAAAAACAATCATGGAGCTAACCACTTTCAGAATTAAATAAAAAACTCAATTCTTTGACCTAGCTTACCCCCAATCATTTCTACACACACACTCACACACTCTCCAGTGATGGTGACCATATAATTAAATAGATAGAACCCTTCCTGCTGTCTAGACAAAGATTTTTTTTCCCCACTAGTTCCCACCATGTAGACTTCTTTTAAATCCTGTTTGCCCTACCGGTTGATTGGATGACAGTTGAGTCAGTTAGGGACAATCAGGGGTCTCATGTTGCTGTTTACACAGTACTGTAAGTAAAAGGGGCTTGACACTGCACTGGAAGAAGGGAATATGTGGCAAGAGGAAGTTAAAAAGAGTGTAAGCTGTGGGGCAGTGTTGTGCAGTCTGATCCAGGAGACTGCTCTTCTAATGCAAAGGGCTAAATAAGAAGCTCCTTTTGCTCTGACCTAGGAGCTGCACCCACCAGCCCCTCCCTCATTCATTCACAGATAGCCAGGACAGGGCATCTTTGCTTCACATGTTGCCAGGCAACCCCTGCCATTAAGGTGCATTGCATGGCCCTTCTCCACTGGCACACAGCAGCTACTAATGGGAGTGGATCACCACAGAAAAAACAACCATCAGCGAGACAGGGAAAAATGGTTTCTCTCCCACCTAGAATCTTTCATTTTATCTTTGAGGGGCACTGTTTCTTGAACCCTCTTCTGCTACACTGTTGAACACCTGACACTAAAGACCCTTAGAGACACTGAGGTAACTATCTGCTGTCCTATTGGATAACTACCCTACAAAATGAAAAATGCCAAAAGAAAGGCAGGTGTTCTATGTTCAAAACTTTTTTTTTGAGGGTGGGGAAGGGAGAAGGAACGGCAAAATTGATAAAATAATGGCAAACACTTGAGACTGAAATCTTGTGTGATGTTTTAAACTGACAGTTTTCACACAAAGTACTCCCCCAGATGAAAAATATCAGTTGTGTCAGCTGGCAGTAGGCTAGCTCATGGGTTGAAATGCTTTAAAAGTTGACTGCTATCAGTTACATGCATTCAAAAATAACACTTCACTATAGCACTCTGTTATCAAATCTTCACTAAGAAGATTTGGGGAGAGGGAGCCAACAGTTAATGTGAATTATGGGCCTTGATTTTCAAACCTGCTGAGCACCTACAAATCCGATTTAAACCAGTGAGAGCTGTAGGTGCTCAGTGCTTCTGAAAAGCAGGCCTATAATGTGCTTCAAAAAGCCATCTTTTTTTCTTGATTAGATTTTGATATCAGCCTATACAGTGGGTTTCATCTCCCTTACAGCAGATAATGACAGGAAAATATCTGAGGACAATATCCTTGACTCAAAGGCTCCAGCTGTTTTCTTAAGCAAGATATTTTTTCTTGTGCAAGATTTTCCTATATATTACAATGAGAGTGTTGTTTTGTTATTTGAGGATCTGCATACTGGCTGAAGGCTCCCGTTGAGCACTGATTGCAGGCTCCAAGTGATTGAGCTAGGGTTGCCAATTTTGCTTGGACATATTCCTGGTGGTTTCCTCACATGACATAATCTTTAATTAAATATTAATCTTTAATTCCTGGAGACTCCAGGACAATCCTGGAGGCTTGGTAACCGTAGACTGAGCATTTCAGTCAACAGAGCATTCACTAATGTTCATGGCAACATATCAATTCTTTCAATTAACAATGAACTGATGGCTGATTGACTATAAATTGAGAAATCTGAGCTCCAGGCACTTTTATCATCAGTACAGTTTTACACAAGATTAGTCGCAGCTTGCATTAGATAGTAATCTCTAATGCTCTGAACCTCCAATGAGCTTCTCATGGGTGAACCAGTGCCCCTACATGGAGCCCCATTGAAGTCCCCCAAGAGAACTTGTTCCAGAATTGGAATCTGACTCTTATAATATAGTAGACATTCTTTTTCTTATACTCCCGACTTTTAATATAGTTAGATTGTGAAAACTGGAAGAGAATACAGAACCTGTATCATCTTCTGGAACAAGACTCTGATTTAGGGCCCAAACTCAACTTCTTTCTGTAGTTTGCTTTTATTGGTAAATAAAAAAATAATACAACATAAGTCTAAGTCTAAGCTTCCTTTCTGAGTTTGGCTGTCCCTAAATTTTCACTTCAGTACCTCAGTACTAGCCCCTGAGTTCATTCTGTTAAGAGTCACTTCTATTTCCCTTATGTTACAGTGGAGTTAATGAGCTCTTACCTACTACAATGAACCAGCAGGGCTTCAACAGGTTTATTTTATATGGAAGGTTTAAATACTGCTAGTAATATGGATCAACAGAAGAATCCTGCTACCCTGTGAAACTCAGGCCACCCCTGGGTATCTCACGTTGGTATCTAAAAACTAAGTTATTGTAATGATCAGTGCAGACAGCACTTCCATCAGCAAGTGTTACTGAATCTTTAGTGTTAAGTTGTCTTGTTTTGACATTATGTTGTTGTCTTAATGGCAAAGATGGGCTAGGAAGAAGTTAAGTCCTGCCTGTGTATTCTGGAGGTTGTTACTTATAGCAGTCTTAGCCTGGGATTCGTGAACTAATAATGAATAACAAGATAATTGTTATCTCTGTAAATCAAGGAATCCTTCTTGAACCATGACATGACCCATTGTGTTATGCTATTCTTACTTCTAACTTTTTAGGTTTAAAACATGTCTTGTGCCTCTGGGTTCTTAATTCTTCAAGAATTGCAGGCAGAACTGTTCAAAATAGGGCCCTGATCCTGAAAAACTAGTCATATGAGCTTAACTTTATACATTAAACATGTGAGTGGTCTAATTGGGATTATGTAATGTTTAGTGTGTGCATAATGGCTGCCATCCTGGCTGACACACTGGGAATTGAACTGGAGACCTCCAGAGCTAAAAGCATGAGCTGCTACAGCTTGAGTGAAAGCTCTCTAGCTGGTGTTGTAACAGCCTCATATCCTGTGCTGATTGAGCATGGAGGGGGACTTGTAATACATACTTACCTGTAGGTTACAGGTACATGACCCTTTGTAGGATCAGATCCTAAAACTGCCATATAGAACTGGAAGAGACCTCCAAGGTCATTGAGTCCAGCTCCCTATTGCAGGCAATCCCATCATACAATCCTATTCATAAAGTTTTCAAACTCCATTCTAAAACTAGTTAGGAGTAGTAGCCTTATTAGAAGGCTGTTCCACAACCTCACTCATTTGATTGCTAGAAACCTTCTTCTAATTTCCAGCCTAAATTTATTCATGTCCAATTTATTCCCGTTTTTACAGCCATTTGAACAACTCTAACCAATACTCAGTCATATATATATATATATATATATATATATATATATATATATATATATATATATATATATAAGTAGCTCACTTCCGCCTTGTGAAACACCTTCCACTTACTGTTTTAGAAGGTTTATACAAGCCCCTGTATTCCTGGCATACAAGTGAAATCACCTTACACCCACATGGAGATGCTATACCTCTGCCCTCAAACCCTTAAGGAATGCATGGTTATTTTATTTTTCGTTACTCTGTTTCATAAAAAGCAATTCAGTGTGCCTACTAAGCCCTGGCCTACACTAGGACTTCAGGTGGAATTTAGCAGCGTTAAATTGATGTAAACCTGCACCCGTCCATATGATGAAGCCCTTTATTTTGACTTAAAGGGCTCTTAAAATTGATTTCTGTACTCCACCCCTGACAAGTGGATTAGTGCTTAAATCGGCCTTGCCAGGTCGAATTTGGAGTACTGTGGACACAATTCGACGGTATTGGCCTCCGGGAGCTATCCCAGAGTGCTCCATTGTGACCACTCTGGACAGCACTCTTAACTCAGATGCACTGGCCAGGTAGACAGGAAAAGAAATGCGAACTTTTGAATCTCATTTCCTGTTTGGCCAGCATGGCAAGCTGCAGGTGACCATGCAGAACTCATCAGCAGAGGTGACCATGATGGAGTCCCAGAATCGCAAAAGAGCTCCAGCATGGACCGAACGGGAGGTACGGGATCTGATCGCTGTATGGGGAGAGGAATCCGTGCTATCAGAACTCCGTTCCAGTTTTCGAAATGCCAAAACCTTTGTCAAAATCTCCCAGGGCATGAAGGACAGAGGCCATAACAGGGATCCGAAGCAGTGCCGCGTGAAACTTAAGGAGCTGAGGCAAGCCTACCAGAAAACCAGAGGGGCGAATGGCCGCTCCGGGTCAGAGCCCCAAACATGCCGCTTCTATGATGAGCTGCATGCCATTTTAGGGGGTTCAGCCACCACTACCCCAGCCGTGTTGTTTGACTCCTTCAGTGGAGATGGAGGCAACACGGAAGCAGGTTTTGGGGACAAAGAAGATGATAATGATGATGATGATGAGGTTGTAGATAGCTCACAGCAAGCAAGCGGAAAAACCGGTTTTCCCGACAGCCAGGAACTGTTTCTCACCCTGGACCTGGAGCCAGTATCCCCGGAACCCACCCAAGGCTGCCTCCTGGACCCAGCAGGCGGAGAAGGGACCTCCGGTGAGTGTACCTTTTAAAATACTATACATGGTTTAAAAGCAAGCGTGTGAAAGGATTAATTTGCCCTGGCATTCGTGGCTCCCCTGGATGCACTCCCAAAGCCTTTGCAAAAGGTTTCTGGGGAGGGCAGCCTTATTGCGTCCTTTATGGTAGGACACTTTACCACTCCAGGCCAGTAACATGTACTCGGGAATCATTGTACAACAAAGCATTGCAGTGTATGTTTGCTGGCGTTCAAACAACATCCGTTCTTTATCTCTCTGTGTTATCCTCAGAAGAGTGAGATATCATTCATGGTCACCTGGTTGAAATAGGGTGCTTTTCTTCAGGGGACACTCAGAGGAGCCCGTTCCTGCTGGGCTGTTTGCCTGCGGCTGAACAGAGATGTTCCCCACTGTTAGCCACGGGGAGGGGGAAGGGTTGAGGGGGTAGCCACGCGGTGGGGGGAGGCAAAATGCGACCTTGTAACGAAAGCACATGTGCTATGTATGTAATGTTAACAGCAAGGTTTACCCTGAAAGAGTGTAGCCACTGTTTTATAAAATGTGTCTTTTTAAATACCGCTGTCCCTTTTTTTTCTCCACCAGCTGCATGTGTTTCAATGATCACAGGATCTTCTCCTTCCCAGAGGCTAGTGAAGATTATAAAGAAAAAAAAAACGCACTCGTGATGAAATGTTCTCTGAGCTCATGCTGTCCTCCCACACTGACAGAGCACAGACGAATGCGTGGAGGCAAATAATGTTAGAGTGCAGGAAAGCACAAAATGACCGGGAGGAGAGGTGGCGGGCTGAAGAGAGTAAGTGGCGGGCTGAAGAGAGTAAGTGGTGGGCTGAAGACAGGGCTGAAGCTCAAATGTGGTGGCAGCATGATGAGAGGAGGCAGGATTCAATGCTGAGGCTGCTGGAAGATCAAACCAGTATGCTCCAGTGTATGGTTGAGCTGCAGCAAAGGCAGCTGGAGCACAGACTGCCACTACAGCCCCTGTGTAACCAACCACCCTCCTCCCCAAGTTCCATAGCCTCCACACCCAGACGCCCAAGAACGCGGTGGGGGGGCCATCGGCCAACCAGCCACTCCACCACAGAGGATTGCCCAAAAAAAAGAAGGCTGGCATTCAATAAATTTTAAAGTTGTAAACTTTTAAAGTGCTGTGCTTAAAGTGCTGTGTGGCATTTTCCTTCCCTCCTCCACCACCCCTCCTGGGCTACCTTGGTAGTCATTCCCCTATTTGTGTGATGAATGAATAAAGAATGCATGAATGTGAAACAACAATGACTTTATTGCCTGTGCAAGCGGTGATCGAAGGGAGGAGGGGAGGGTAGTTAGCTTACAGGGAAGTAGAGTGAACCAAGGGGCGGGGGGTTTCATCAAGGAGAAACAAAGAGAACTTTTACACCATAGCCTGGCCAGTCATGAAACTGGTTTTCAAAGCTTCTCTGATGCGTACCGCGCCCTCCTGTGCTCTTCTAACTGCCCTGGTGTCTGGCTGCACGTAACCAGCAGCCAGGCGATTCGCCTCAACCTCCCATCCCACCATAAACGTCTCCCTCTTACTCTCACAGATATTGTGGAGCGCACAGCAAGCAGTAATAACAGTGGGAATACTGGTTTTGCTGAGGTCTAAGTGAGTCAGTAAACTGCGCCAGCGCGCCTTTAAACGTCCAAATGCACATTCTACCACCATTCTGCACTTGCTCAGCCTGTAGTTGAACAGCTCCTGACTACTGTCCAGGCTGCCTGTGTACGGCTTCAGGAGCCATGGCATTAAGGGGTAGGCTGGGTCCCCAAGGATAACTATAGGCATTTCAACATCCCCAACAGTTATTTTCTGGTCTGGGAATAAAGTCCCTTCCTGCAGCTTTTGAAACAGACCAGAGTTCCTGAAGATGCGAGCATCATGTACCTTTCCCGGCCATCCCACGTTGATGTTGGTGATACGTCCCTTGTGATCCCCCAGTGCTTGCAGCACTATTGAAAAGTACCCCTTGCGGTTTATGTACTCGCTGGCTTGGTGCTCCGGTGCCAAGATAGGGTTATGGGTTCCGTCTATGGGGCCACCACAGTTAGGGAATCCCATTGCAGCAAAGCCATCCACTATGACCTGCACATTTCCCAGGGTCACTACCCTTGATATCAGCAGATCTTTGATTGCGTGGGCTACTTGCATCACAGCAGCCCCCACAGTAGATTTGCCCACTCCAAATTGATTCCCAACTGATCGGTAGCTGTCTGGCATTGCAAGCTTCCACAGGGCTATCGCCACTCGCTTCTCAACTGTGAGGGCTGCTCTTATCTTGGTATTCATGTGCTTCAGGGCTGGGGAAAGGAAGTCACAAAGTTCCATGAAAGTGCCCTTACGCATGCGAAAGTTTTGCAGCCACTGCGAATCGTCCCAGACCTGCAACACTATGCTGTCCCACCAGTCTGTGCTTGTTTCCTGAGCCCAGAATCGGTGTTCCACAGCATGAACCTGCCCCATTAGCACCATGATGCATGCATTGGCAGGGCCCATGCTTTCAGAGAAATCTGTGTCCATGTCCTGATCACTCACGTGACCGCACTGATGTTGCCTCCTCGTCCGGTATCACTTTGCCAGGTTCTGGTGCTGCATATACTGCTGGATAATGCGCGTGGTGTTTAATGTGCTCCTAATTGCCAAAGTGAGCTGAGCGGCCTCCATGCTTGCCTTGGTATGGCGTCCGCACAGAAAAACGGCGCGGAACGATTGTCTGCCGTTGCTTTGACGGAGGGAGGGGCGATTGACTACATGGCTTACAGGGTTGGCTTACAGGGAATTAAAATCAACAAAGGGGGTGGCTTTACTTCAATGAGTATTTCAGGCAGGACTTCATGGAGGGTTCCAATAAGAAATGGTGCACCTAAGTAATTGTCCTTATTGGAACAAGCAGGTTGGTCTGGCCTCTGATTGATACATGGCTAGATTTACCTCACTTCACCTTCTCTGTGAGTGACTGCAGTGTTACCTAGAGGAGTGAGTCCCCTAGACGGGGGAGTGGGGGAAGCAAATGGGTACAAAACAAATCTGGTCTATTTCTTGTTTTGATCCACTCCATCTATCTTTTACATCTTTGGCTGGCAGCAGACGGTGCAGAAGGACTGCAAGCCATCCACATCTCATTGCTGCTCGGCAGAAGACGGTGCAGTAGGACTGCTAGCCATCCTCATCTCTTGTCTGCCTGGCAGAAGATGGTACAATAGGACTGCTAGCAATCCATATCACCTGCCTGCTCACCATAAGATGGTTCAATAGGACTGACTGCAGGACTAAAGAGAATGACCTGGTCAAGTCACTCCAAATTTAGTTCCTGCACCCATGTCTGCCCAGGCGCTCCCAGCCGACACGGCCAGGAGCATCTCGGACATGACGATGACGGCTACCAGTCGTATTGTATCATCTGCTGCCACAAGGCAGGAGGTTGCTGCTACTGTGTAGCAATGCAGTACCGCATCTGCCAGCACCCAGGAGACATACGGTGACGGTTACCTGAGCGGGCTCCATGCTTGTCGTGGTATGGCTTCTGCACAGGTAACTCAGGAAAAAAGGTGCGCAACGATTGTCTGCCCTTGCTTTCACGGAGGGAGGGAGGGAACGGGGGCCTGACGATATGTACCCAGAACAACCCGCGGCAATGTTTTCACCCCATCAGGCATTGGGATCTCAACCCAGAATTCCAATGGGCAGCGGAGACTGCGGGAACTGTGGGATAGCTACCCACAGTGCAACACTCCCGAAGTTGACTCTAGCCTCGGTACTGTGGAAGCGCTCAGTCAAGTTAATGCACTCAATGCACTTAGAGCATTTTCTGTGGGGACACACACACTTGAATATATAAAACCGATTTCTAAAAAAATGACTTCTATAAATTCGACCTAATTTCGTAGTGTAGACATACCCGTGCAGTATTGGATATTGTTTTGCTCAGCAGACAAATCTATTGCTTTTGCAAGTTTCTGCTCAAAGATTGGGAAGCCTTCTGCACAAAAAGAAATACCTGATTATTTTATTCCTTAGGAAGGTACGTTAGCTGCTACATATTTTGAAGCATTTTCCCAGCATGGTACTATTTTTATCCCCTTGTACTTATGTCTTACAATTGCCAGAGTTAGCTGACCCACGAGCACATGCCTGGTCTGCTCCCTGGACAGATCACACAGTCATCTCTGCCAGGCAGGAAGTGGTGAATGAATTTAAGGATTAGGGTAGGACCACTAGTAAACACTAGTAGCATATTTGTTAATCCACGGGAAATTACCAATATGATATATAGCTGGAATGAAGCATGGCCCTCTCTGGCTTTTGAGCTTTGACAGGTTAAAAAAGCAAAGCAAGTAATATGAAAAGGACATTGATTTGCTGCCATGAGTTCTAACAGAGACCTACCTAATCATAGCAAAAAAGGGTCCATGGACAGCAAATCCCAGGAATGTAGCCTGAAGCCTCAAACTCTGGAGAAGGGCCAACCATAAAGCTTCCTCCCCTTAAGTTGGGTCTTGGACACAGAGGCCATTTACAGATGCTAAATTTTACTTAGTGGCTGTGCTGCACAAGCCAAAAATAAATCAATTTGTTATTTAAACTCCACAAATGTAGTTCACATTTGTTTAAAGCCATGGTTCCCAGGCCTGCCAGTGACTGCGAGGTAAGAATTTTTGGGAAATAGACTAATTGCCCTTGGAGGCTCTTGTATGATGCATCTGTTGACACATGCAAATTATGCACACTACAGTGTATTTTGGTGTATGGAGCCTATATTAACCTTGTGTAAGTGATGAAGTGGTAAACTTTTACTGAAAGGAAAAACAACTGGGCTCCAAAGTGTCCCCTTTACTATGAGTACAGGATGTACATTACTCCAGCTCACTACACGAAATAGGTGTTTATTTTTTGTCTGCCTAAATGACTGTGGTTGGAAAATATTCAGCAAAATTAGTATTACCAGGTTAGATTCATCGGAGACGGGTGAAGAGAATCCTATACATTTGTCCAAATATGTCACAGCGTATAAAAAATGTACATGACATATGGTTCAATTTTATGTCACAGAAAAGATATGCTTTGGACATTATTACATATTTATCATGTAATTTAAATAAATATACCTTTTATATATAGAATCACAAAAACTTTATATAGGAATGTCTAGTTTCATGCCATAATCTTGTACATTTACTAATACTTTGCACATATATACAGGATTTTTCATCTCAGTACTTCAGGAACATGAATTAACTGAGTCCCACAAAACTGGTATAAGGAATATAACTATTACACTCATTTTGCAAAGGAGGCACAGCTCAGTAGATGGGGTGCAGGTTATCACCAGGGTAGATGAGATGTGCCAGGACATGTTATCACTGAAGCTTAGGAGACTCAGGAGAACACAGTGCTTGTTAACAAGCTAGTCTGGTTTTTCCAAATATGTGTTTTGCTAGAGCCTTCAGAATAGCACTTTGAGAGGCGGGGAGATCAGAGCTCCCCTTAGCCCTTCTCTCCCCCCTCTCAAGGTCGTTCACAAGATAAGTGTATCCACATACCTAAAAATGTGAGCTAAGTTTGTGGAGCAGAGTAGCCTAGACTTTCAGGCCAGTATGTGGAAAAATAAGTCACTCAGTGCTTCTCTGAACTACTCTGATATTAGGGAAGGGGAGGACACGGCATGGTATTTCTCATTGTGTAACAAACTCCAGAGCACACTGGGAAAAAAGTAGAGTCTGGACGCCAGAGATGTAGAGTCAGATCACTACCGTGGGAAGAACAGAAAAGACAGCAGACAGGAAGAATGTGGCTACTGAGATATTAGGACCAGGCAGAAAGCAAGTAGAAGTGCTGAGGAGTTTATCCTTCTGAGACGCTTTGTCTCCAAGAAACTGCTGTTTAATACAAGAAAAGGAGAAAAGAAAACCCACCTTGTATTTTGTGTATCTCTTTGGGATACATCTAATAGATTGGTACACTTCATTTTTTAGGAACTGTTGCTTTGTTGTTTCATGTACTGCGAAAGGACTCCATGTTTCTAAAACCAAACTGGTTGCTTATTAAGAAAACAATTTACAGAGATGCTGCAACTGCACCTAGCATTCCAGCTATTTGCACACAGACTAACTTCCTGGTGTCTTCTTCAAACTCTTCCCTCCTGCAACCTGTGCTCCTCCATCCAAATTACATGCAGGTTGCTACACATGTCTTGCAGTGTTCTATTAAACACCTTGGTCTACAATAGCATTATTAATAATATCAGGATGTCCCGATTTATTGCTCTGGCAGAGCAACATGCCAATGCTATCAGATCTGGAGAGGAAGATTCTTCTGTTGTGGCTATTCATCTGGAAAAGATGATCATGTTGCTGCAGACCCCAAGGCTGCTAATGATAGGGAGGTGTAGTGGTGGGTACTGAGTGCTAATGGTCAGGAGGTCTGATACTATGGTACTGATGATAAATGGTGATCCAGTATTAGTGGCCAGAAGAAGGATTGGGTGGAGTAAAATCCACCTCGCCCATAGGTACCATGTCATGGTAAGTGTCTCCATCGCTCAGAGAGCACTGCAGCAGCATCATATGCACCAAACTACTCTTGCAGCCATTGCTTTTTCTTTGCTTTCTCTGTTTCAGCCTTCTCGCTGACGTCACAAAAGCAGATGGGAGGAGTGGCGTGCTCATCTTGAGTCCCATGACTGCATCCGCTCTGCGCAGGCCAGATTCAGCAGTGCTTATGTTACCTGCGTCATGCGGCTCGGAGACAAAATTGAGGCTCTACTGCCACTGCTCCAGCTCTTCCAAGTGTGCAGTTCTGCATAATACTCCCTTGCTCTGTCTGTCCTTTGATCCTATTGCATCTTCTGCTGCTGATTATTTCTGCAGAATAATGCTGCTGTTCTCTGTGTTCATTCTGCCTGGCTTAAATTCATTGTACCCACTTCATACACCCCTCTTGTTGAATCTCAAGTTGACGAAAATATTGCCACCTTTTTTCCCCTCACTGGCATTTTTGGGGTAGAGCGGCGAGAAAGATCATTTCAGCTCAGTCACGACAGACTTACTGGACTAGTCCTAGGTCACCAGGTGTTGGGCACCAGCTGTTTGATGACTGACAGCTTCTATGTGAGTAACTATTGGATCAGCTTTAGATAGGGAGGGAGCACCTGTATTGTTGCAGCAGTGGTTGCAACCGTGCATAGGCATTTTCAAAAAATCACATACTGCCATGTAGTCCATTGCAGAAGCTAAGGGAGGTGATAGATGTGTGGTTGACCATCTTCTTTTTCTTCCCTGTGTTCATGACCTCAGATTTTGAGGCTAATATGGTGCATGCTATGCAAGATGATGGGTTTGTCGATGTACCATGCTTTGCACATATCATAAACTTAATTTTGCAGGAGTTCCATTTAGAAAATACTGGAAAAGAACCAATTCTGCTTTTCCTCTCATTTTCTCTGACGTACTGCCCGGTACTGCCTTTTCACATTTTATTTGAATAACTAACCTCCTGCAATTTCATGAAGAAATGAAATGTTGGCGGTACGATGGCAAAACTTTCACGCTAAAAAGAAGAGGAAAATCTTATGATTTTTGAACAGCTGTAGTAGAGAAAGGGGTGAACTTAGAAAACAAAATCTAAGAGATGCCACCAAGAACACTTGCTATGCTGTATTTGGAGGTGAAAACCATCTTCAGAAGTTTTTTTCAGCTAACCATTGAAGTTCTACAGTTTTAAGGTCTCCTAGGAATCTTCTGTCCTTTTTTGTTCCCTTAAAGTTTGTACTCCAGTATTTGATACGTCATTTCCAGGGGAAAAAAATCTTATCTTTTCAGTGTTAATTGTTTACAGTGGTCCCTTCTGGCCTTAAAATCTACAAAAAATCTCTCTTAAGAAAAATCTCTATTTTCTTTCCACTCTTTGGTTGCTACACTAAAACAAAACAAACAATTTGATTTGATTAAGCTGCTATGCAATGAGGGATAAGTTAATTAAAATTCATGCACACATTCCATTTTGTTCTTAATTGTTTTTTGGAACATTTAAAAATAACATGCATACATAAAATGTACAAATACTTTTGTGTTTGTCAGAAATAATTGAATTCTTCTGGCGGGGGTAAAATAACTGAGTAATTGGACTATCTTGCAGTTAAAGGTCCTTGCTTTGAAAAAGTATGCGTAATGAGTGTAGTGGGGATGACTTTTAATATATTATCAATGGCAGTAGAACCTTGAAGCCTCAATCAGAGATTGGGCCCCATTGTTCTAGACACTGTACAAACCAATAAACCAGACATTCCCTGCCCTTGAATGCTCATAATCTAGGATTATGGTAAAGTACAATAGACATATGGGGGAATGGGGCGGGGAGGGACGGACAGAGGTACTAGTAAAGATGGGCGTGTGCAAATCTCAGTGCTGAAGATAACCCTAGGTCACCACGTCTTAGGACTGGCAGATGCTTGTGGTTTGTAGGTAGGTGTGATGGGGTATATACCCCACACCATCCCTGAAAGGGGTTAATAGGCTCAGGAGGGGCAATTTAACAGGATGGCTACACCTGGGTGAGGTGTAGGCTGGATATACAGCCCTAATTTGAACCTGAAGCCCAGATGGGCAGGCAGAGGCTGGGTTTGTATAAAGTCAGGAAGAGTAGAGCAGCAAAGGGTTGCAGGGAGAGTGAGTCAGCAGTCACTCTCAGGCTTGAGAGAAAGGAGCAGGAAGAAGCCTAGGGAAAACAACAGCAAGGGTAATACCGTATGGACCTTAGCTGCTGATTGTAGTGTCCCTAGGCTGGAACCCAGAGTAGAGGGTGGGCCTGGGTTTGCTGATGAGCCACTGGGGAAGTGGCCTGGACAGGAAAGTGGACTTTGCAGGCTGACTGAGGGGTTTGGTTAGAGACTTTGATACCCACAAAAGGGAGGGAAGCTCTAGTGATCTGGCTGGAGGGCCAAACCATAAAGAGGAAGTGCTGCAGCTTGTGGGGTGTGAGAGAGGCCATCGAGTGAAAGGGTGGGACACTGGGATCAAGAAACTGCAAAAGGAGGCGTCAAACCAATGGTGAACTAACCCCCAGATGAGCCACAAGGATGCGCCACGACAGTGAGTGGAGCGAACCCCGGGACCATTTGGTGGAGAACACTGGCATGATGGTCACCCTTGATACAAGGGGAGAGTGAGAGACTGTGCACTTGATCACGTCCAATGCAAGGGTGAGAGACATTAGTTAATGGATAGAAGGGGAGTGAAGAGACTCAGGTAGTGAGGAAACCAGGAAAAGTAGCAAAGAACAGGGAAGAAAGACTATGAAGCCACCCTGCATGGAAGCTTTCTTTGCAGATGGCAGTTATAGCTTCCCAGGCTGGACTCAAAGTTGCTGCTCCCAATAAAGGGGGCTTATAAACAATAGGAACGGTTTCAGGCCCTACTGTGGCAAGTGCTGGAGTATCAGCAAAGACACAGAGAAATGCAGCTATACCTGGGAGATTATTGAGAGAGTTGGCCAAAAAGCAACGGTGGTTGCTGAGGATCTTCTGGGCAGAGATTAGTAGAGGCTGTGGAGGCCAAACTTGGGGAAGACGGTTCATGGCTGTGAGGCCTGAGGCCCGGCACTGCCCGGCCCAGCCCAGAAAGTGTTACAGCTGTGGGACACCTGATAAGGGAATGCTCCTATGTGACTCTCAATAAGAAAGTTTGTCCTGAAGAGAGGGAAGCAAGGCAGCCCAGAGGCTCCCACCTGCTGTGAGAGCAGGAAAGGGGTGCACATGTTTTTCCTGCGGAGAAATAGGACATGTAAAGAGGTATGGCCCTCAGAGGAAGAAAAAAAATAGCCAGAAGGGCCAGACTGAGCAAAAGGAATGGGGAGAAACTGCTACCCTGGGCACAAAGGGGGTGGAGAAGGCCAAAGGGAGTATAATGGTGCAAGGAGGAGAGAATTTGGAAGGAACAAAGACTCTCATAAAGATAAAATTAAAACATACTGAGATAAATACAGATACTAACTGGGAGACAGTAGAAACTCAGACCCTGGGGGAAGGGTGCTGGGAGAGTTTCGAGAAGATGGAAAAGGACTATATAAAAAATTGGTAGCCACAGAGCAGGTTTTACTAGAAAGAGAATGCAGGACAGGAGACATCCATACCCCTGAGGTTGTAGACTTGACTGGGAGGATATGTGATGGGGTGTTCAGCCCACACCATCCCTGAAAGGGGTTAAAATGAACCAGAAGGGTTGACAGGATGAGCTTCACCTGAGGTGTAGGCTGGATATACAGCCATAACTGAACCTGAAGCCCAGCTGGGCAGGAAGAGGCTGAGTTTCTATAAAGCCAGGAAGAGGAGAGCAGCAAGGGGATGCAGGGAGAGTGAGTCAGCAGTCATTCTCAGGCTTGAGAGCAAGGAATAGGAAGCAGCTCAGTGAAAACAGCAGTAAAGGTGAGACCTCATGGACTTCAGGTGCTGACCTGGCTGTAGGGCCAAACCATGAAGAGGAAATGCTGCAGCTCGTAGCGTGTGAGAAAAGCCCCTGAGTGAGAGATTGGAACATGGGGCCCAAGAAATCACAAGAGGAGGTGTCAAACTAGGGGTGAGCTAATCCCCCGGATAAGCCACATGAAGGCTCCACAGTAGAGGTCACAGATGAGGTAGATATTTAATGAGGGATTTAAAGAGGATAAGGATGCTGACATTACTAATTTTGATGTGAAGTTCTTGTATACAGGGAGCAGGATGCATAATGACTGGGAGAATAATTGGGTATGACTGGACAAATGCACAGTGGTGTGATGTAGGTATCAGCAAGAGAGTGCGATGGGTAATTGCAGGCAACATGAAAAGAGATGCACAATGTTCCTGTGCACCATTTTCTTCAGCAAATATAGAAACATACAATGGAGAGAGGGAAACACACGAGCTCCTTATAGCTAGCCTCACTTGCTTGCTTTCCTAGCCCCTACTTCAGTCACCTTATCTTAGTTAGGACTTAAAAGCATTCAGGCACTTATGCAGCATATGATTGGGAGACCCTAGAGCATATGAGATCCATCTGTTTTCTCGACCAATGAATAGGTTGTATATTGCACTTTGATCTCTACCTTTCACCCCTCCCTCCCATACACATACGGGAAATGTAACAAGTGCCACATACAGGTTTTCAACCAGACCAGCTGCATGGAGCAATGTGAACAGAATGTAAAATAGAGCAAATAGTACATTCGATAAAGTTTTAGGAGCATAAGCAAAGAATGTGGAGCCCAACAACTTCTATATGTCATGTGACACAAGTGCATTGAAAATGGCAAATATCTGAAAGTAAGCAGACATTGGCATGTTAAGATTTACATAAAAATGTTCAAAAAGAGCCGTTAGCAACAGGATGTTAAAGACTTCAGTCAGCTTTTGATGTATTTAATTCATTTATTTTAAGGGTGTGTAGGTCAAAATCCTGTTGGATGACAGGAATCATTATAAGAAGCAATTGTAGAATTTGCAATAAACGTTGCTGTTCAACACAGTTTTGTCTTGCACAAGAGTTATACACCTGTACAATTTATCCCTAATACTTTTTTTTTTTTTTTAAAGTGCAAACTGATAACTAAGGCTTCAAACGTCTGGCTGAGTGCACCACAGGCTTCAGTGAGACTGCTCGTGTCAGTAAAGGTAAACATGCATAATTCTTTGCAGGATCAAGGCTTTAGTAAAGATTTCACACACAGAGAGCCAAGGTCCACTTTCAATTACTGTACACTGGACTGTGACTCCACTGACCTCAATAGTATTATTCCAGGTTTACCCTAGTCAAAGTTAAAGCAGAATTGGCCTACAATGTGTTAATAGAACTTCAGTAGTAGTATGTCACTGTGCATTCACACTCACGTTCATTTTTTTAATCTAACAGTTCCTGTTTCTTGTTACTCTATGCGTTTGAAAGTACAGAAATGTTTTTAGTCATAAACTGTCCTTCCCAGTTTCAGCTGCATTTTCAAAAAACTAGGTAGCAACTGTGCATATAAAACCTAGTTGCACACAAGATATGGTACTGTTTGTATATATTTTTCAGAGTAACAGCCATGTGAGTCTGTATTCAGAAAAAGAAAAGGAGGACTTGTGGCACCTTAGATACTAACCAATTTATTTGAGCATAAGCTTTTGTGAGCTACAGCTCACTTCATCGGATGCATACTGTGGAAAGTATAGAAGATCTTTTTATACACACAAAGCATGAAAAAATGGGTGTTTACCACTACAAAAGGTTTTCTCTTCCCCCACCCCACTCTCCTGCTGGTAATAGCTTATCTAAAGTGATCACTCTTCTTACAATGTGTATGATAATCAAGGTGGGCCATTTCCAGCACAAATCCAGGGTTTAACAAGAACGTCTGGGGGGAGGAAAAAACAAGGGGAAATAGGTTACCTTGCATAATGACTTAGCCACTCCCAGTCTCTATTCAAGCCTAAGTTAATTGTATCCAATTTGCAAATGAATTCCAATTCAACAGTCTCTCGCTGGAGTCTGGTTTTGAAGTTTTTTTGTTGTAATATTGCAACTTTCATGTCTGTAATCGCGTGACCAGAGAGATTGAAGTGTTCTCCGACTGGTTTATGAATGTTATAATTCTTGACATCTGATTTGTGTCCATTTATTCTTTTACGTAGAGACTGTCCAGTTTGACCAATGTACTCTGCCATGTACCAATGTACTCTCCCCTTGTTTTTTCCTACCCGCTTTTGTAGTGGTAAACACCCATTTTTTCATGCTTTGTGTGTATAAAAAGATCTTCTATACTTTCCACAGTATGCATCCAATGAAGTGAGCTGTAGCTCACGAAAGCTTATGCTCAAATAAATTGGTTAGTATCTAAGGTGCCACAAGTCCTCCTTTTCTTTTTGTATATATCTTGGAACTCTGAAAAGCTGATCTTCCATTCCTTTGCATTACTCCATTGTTGCCACCCTGGTGTATATATGGTGTGGCAGCCAAATGAAAATAACAATCCTTTCTTTCAAAGATCTGAAAGCTCTTTGCAATCATTCAGCAAGCCTTGGAATGTGGCATAAAAACTTGGAGTCAAATTCTAGTGCAATTTAATGCTGGCTGAGGTTATATTATCCAGCATGGAATGGGATACATACCTTGTTTTCTGTAGCTAGTAACTGGGAGTATTTCCTGCAGATACACACAGAGCAAATGTTCCTCCAGTATGTAATCTGGGACTACAAGGTGGAGCTAGAACATGATTTGTTGTACGTAATCTGATAATGCAATATACACTCCTGTGATTGCATCAGATCTGTGGATGTCTGTAACCTTCCTGCTGGTTATCTGCACTTTTGCTCTAGTATCAATACCTTCTGACATTATTTGCATATATACCTCAGCAGACTAGCCTCCAGATGCCTACCCCGCTAGGAATGCTCAATAATAATAATAATACAAGTTTTTGGAGCCGCTTTCTGAGGTCTCAGCACATTTCACATTGCTTTATAAAGCTGATCCATAACGATGAAATCCGAGCTGCTCTTACTGGTTTCTGACAAAGTTTGCAAAAAGGGATCTCGCTGGTCATTTCTCATATGTCAGTATTAGACTGCTGGCAAGGTTTCTTCAGAGACAAATATATATGTATACTTTAGTACAAAGCATTATGGTACAGTATGTGTTAGAAAAATACAGAACTTATTTTTCATGCTCTTGGCTGGTTGTAAGTAACAGATCTTACATGCGGATAGAGTTTTCCCTCATACCAGTTGCCAAGTGTCCAGTTTTCAATCAGAACACCCAGTCGAAAAGGGACCCTGGCCAGCCTGGTGAAAATGAGTGAGTGAATGAGGTGGGGGAGAGCAAGCGACGGAGGGAGGGGGGAATGGAGTGAGCGGGGTGGGGCCTCAGAGAAGGGGCGGGGCAAGGGTGTCCGGTTTTGTTTGGTTAGAAACTTGCTTACACAGACATAAATTAGGAGTCACTTTACTGAAGTCAGCTTAGATATGACAATAATGAGCATTATAGAGAACTGAGAGAGTGACATGACTGGGATGAGATCAGAATCAGATCCTTTTCCTCCTCTTATCTGCATGTCATTTCAGTATATTGGTTTTGATTGTTGAATTGTTTTTGTGTGTGTGGGGGCGGGGGGGTTAGGGTGTATTTTTGAATCCGTTAACATTTTTGATACACAATTTGAATAAATCCAATACATTAAATAAATCCAGCCTGAAGGGAAAAATGTACACAACTGTGGAGAAAAGGTGAAGAGTTCATATTGGATTAAAGATAGAGTTTCCATTGATAGAATTTCTGTGTAATTACTGATGAAGCAATATCTGCACCATAAAATGGTATATGAAATTTTTTCAATAGGATTCCATAAAATGTTACAAGTGAAGCAAACATGACTGATCATCCTGGTGCGAACACTTCAGCTGTTCTGGGTGTACCAGATACTATATCTACCTGGCCGTCAATTTTCGGAGCTAGCACCTGAATTATAAGCATAACAGAAATGATGGTCCAAAATTCTGTGTCGTTTTATTGGTACATTCCAGCAACAATCAGCAAAGTTTCATGGGTATAAATGAGAGGCAAGTTTAGCCCAAAGTCTTTCATGTAGCTAGTGGTTTTCATTAATCAGACATCTGTACTAGCGGTGTGAGCTACAGAAGAATTTGCATATAGGAGATCCCAAACTCATGACTGTTACCTCAGTCACTTGGTCATTTCCTCACAAGCATATTCACCAGCTGACTTTAAAGATAATTTTTTTAAGTATCTAGTATATTACTGCATGTGATAACACATAGGACCAGTAGATGGACCCAAAGATGCAGCACAGGATTTATAGGGAACTTGATTGCCACAGAAATCCGCAGTATGCTGACCAAATAGGAAATAGCCATTTATTAAAAACAAGTTATTTTCTATTTGCTTTTGTTGCTTTTGATTTATCCAACCACTACCATATTTTCTCTTCCATTCTGAGTTTAAAATGGAGCATTTGTTACATTTCTAATAGCATTTCTTATCTTTGGAAGAAAATAAATGGAAACCTAGGGGACATCAATAGCTTGGGACAAATTCAACTTGGAATAAGTAAGTGGACCTCTCATAGAAGTCACTAGACAAAATTGAGAATTTGGTTGTCTAATGATTAGTCTATTAGAATTATGCAAATATTAACATGCTGACGTCTGGATGCTGTAAGAAGACTTGGATCACATTGTAAATCTGTTTGAGGGGGAAAAAACTAAAACTTTAAAACAAGCTCTTCCTAAAGCTGAATAGAAATCATGTAAACTAGCTGTTGCTAATATCACACATTTCAGGACTTGGGAATCTTGTCCATTTTTTTTTTTTTTTTTTTGGACTGGCACCAACATGGGAATGTTCAGAGCTCTGTGTCTGGTTGGGTTTCTTTTAAGCTCATCGTGGCCCTATTTGCTAACAGTGGACTATGCTATGTTTTTCTTAGTGATTTGGGATGCTTACAAAAGTAATAAAACAACATCAGGAATTTTCTAATAGTGGTCACAACATTATTCACGGAAATTCTTCTACCTTCTAGAAGATACATGATAACACTTTAAGATCAGCTTACCCATGCCCCCTTTCACATGTTCAAAAGAATATTTTTCGACCTGCCAGACAAATCATTTCCATTTTTTTCCCAAGTGGGAGTGGATATTTTTTGCTCTCACCTAGGTGCCTAAGATGGCCACAGGAATTTGATCTGCACATCCTGCAAGGCTGAACAAATTCTTGTTGATCCATCCCCCTTAGCTGTGTGTTGTATTTTTACCATACTTAGCTGTGTACTGTACTTCCAAAATCACATCAAACTGTGCTGTTGAGAAAGTAGGAAGTTTAGGTTGTGCAGATAGTGTGGTAGCTAGGGAGTCACAGTGAGTTTCCTAGCAACTGCACACTCGTAGTTCGGTCTCTCCATAATCCCTAGTAGAGGGTTGCTAACAACTCCCTCATGGTTCTATAGCTCAAGCGCTGTTAGGGAGATTGTGAGCCAGAGGTCTTATTTTAGCAACTGCTGGTGCAGGAACTGGGAGTTTTTACTTGCTCTTGATGTCCTCATCTGCCAAATCGACTGAAACTAAGAGGTAGGGGAAGTGGCCACGCTACATTCCATAAAGACTCCAGAAAAGAATAGGAGGGGATGTCAGGTCATCAACCCCTCCCAGAAAACAATTAGTTTGTCTGGCTGAAGGGTCTGTGAGGAGATAGTCAGCTCAGGTCAACAGATTGTTAATAACTGGCTGGTAGCATAAGATTTTGAATTCACCTACCTGGTCTCTGGCAATCTTTGTTGAAACAAACCTCCAAATAATTTGCCTATCTCACTAGCTAATATGAAGCAAAGTGTCAAAGTAGGAGCATTAATCCAAAGTTCAGACAGGCTTATGTGAACCTCTTTGATTTGGAAATTGGGCAGGAAATTTTGCGAGAACAAGATTTGTCATGAGATTTCCAGTACTTCTTGGATTTGGCTGCATTGGAAATAATGCAAAAATAGCCTTTCTTGTGGTATTCACGCATTCCTTCTCACTGTCCTGGCTGAAAGCAGAAAAGTCTGAAGCACACACAATTTTTTAAAAAATGTACTGAACCTTTGAACCTCAGAAAGTTGAGTTCTCCTTTCAAGGGAAAGCTTCAGTGTAGTTCTTATTTTCTACAAACTAGTTTGACCACCCCTCTCCATTCCCTCACTCAGTTTGCGTGTGTGGGTGTTCCCCCCACCCCCCGTATTCAGAGATTTTAAGGGCAAGGAGGGACCACTGTAATCCTGTAGTCTGACCTGAAGAAATGGTTTTAAAAAAAAGAGATCATGTCATAGATTCTCAAAGGTATTTAGGTGCCTAAGTCCCATTGCAATCAATGAGTTGGGTACCTAAATACCTTTTGAGATCTGGGCCCATGTGACTTGGCCAGTGTGACACACCAGGATACAGTCGAGACCAGTGCTTAAAGTGTAAACTTAATTTAAAATAACAAGCTGTGCATAAATCCTAGTTTACTATACCACTGTGACATGCCAGGGTATAGTCCAGGCAGTGAGGGGCTGTGTCACACCTGTCCTGCAACCTTGGGTGCCCTGCAATGCCTTGCTGAAGTAGCTCCCACTAAGGCTGCTCACAAACAGCCTTCCACCATTCAAGCTACACCCTGGTTGTGTGTGTGTAACTGCAGCCTGCCAGCCACACTTGGGTTACACTCTGGCTCTCACCAGGCTTAGTTATACTGCAGGGTGACTCCAACGCACCCCATTCTCAGATGTTTCCCCAGAAATGTTTGTTCTGTATTGCTCAGCCCTCTCCTGGACAATACAAATACTTTAAATCAGTTACTCCTTTCAGGGAATAATATGCCAGTTTATTATCTCAAATAGTTATTCAGACACTTCAATTTAAACACACTGGATCAGATAAAACAGTAAAATAAATTTATTAACTACAAAGAGAGAGATTTTAAGGAGTACAAGTAATGAGGCATAAAAGTCAGAAATGGTACAGAGTCTATGTGGAAGGATATTCCCTGGTGGTTTTTTTCACCTGTTTAAACTTTCTTTGTCTTCTCTTCCTGCTTGATGACTCTGTTTACTGCTTAAGTATAAATTAAGCAGAGCAAACACTCCTTTGTTTAGGACAGATCAGTTTGCCAACTTGTGTTTTGGCAGGGCTGTGGGGTTTGGAACATGTGTTAATAACACCATACAGGGGAATCTTATAACTTCACATACAATGTGGCCACACGTATTTTACCTGAACAATAATGACCAGCAAGTTATGAGTTTTCAAATGCTACCTTACAAGGCATACTTTGTACAACAATTATTACAATAGCATGTAGGGTGCGAACACAGGGGTGTATTCTGTCACACCCAGTATGTCACAGGAAGTCTGCGGCACAGGATGGAACTCATCCCATAGCTCCTGAGTGCTAGGCCAGTGCTTTAACTACAGGGCTGTTTTTCTGCTCTTGTCTCCTCTAGAAACAAAGCTAGGTTTCCCTCAAAGTCATTCATACTCTTTAAGCCAAATTCAGCCAGGAGTATGTGGGCTGTGAAAGTCACTGGGCCAAATTCAGTGCAGACATAAATGGTGGTGCTAATTGCCAGCCAGGTGTAATTGGGTCAGAAATCAGCAAAGTACTGTGGCCTGCACCACTCTGGCAATCAGTGGACTAAATTCCCTCCTCAGTGTCACCACTGTACATTTGGAGTACCGGAAGTAAAAATAAAGGGGAAATATAACATCTATTAGCAGAACTAATGGGAAATGTTTAGTTGGCTGGTGGGTTTAGTCTGGACGTACACCAATGAGGAGCAGACATGAGTCCTATAATCTCTATCATTTTTACAGTGCTTTCATCATTCAGAAAGCTCCCATTGGGTAACCTGAAAAGCTCCTATTGTCTCATGAGAAGAAGACAGTTCCCTTAGGTTCTTGAGATCTTTTTTTTACCCTCTCCTAAGCAATACTTCTTGTGGGGCAGTTACCACTACTCACATGTGAATACATTTTTAAAAAAGTCATTAATGTGGCAATAAAGCAAACACTGTGACAGTTACTTATTCTGAAATATGTCTCAGGAGCTTAGAGAAATAAACATAACTGCAACACATTAAAAGTAATCTGTTTCTAGCTCTGCCACAGATTTCCTGTATGACCTTGGTCAAGTTGCTTAACCTCTCTACATCTGTTTCTCCATTGGTACAATGGGGATGATATTTATCATTTGTGCATCTTACTGGAGGGATTTTTGATGCCCTAATTTCAAGAGTAAAAGCCAATGGATGTTGTGTCAAAGTCTCAGAGCCCGGTCAACTGACTCAGGCTTACAGGGCTTATGCTACAAGGTTAAAAGCAGCAATGTAGATGTTCTTGCCTGGGCTAGAACCTGGGCTCTGAAACCCGGGGAGGGTCTCAGAGTCTAGGCGCCAACCCAAGTGATAATATCTACATTGCTGTTTTCAGCCCTCTAGCATGAGCCTTGTAAGCCTGAGTCAGTTGACCCGGGCTGGGACTCACAGGCAATTGGGGAGGTTTTTTGGTTGTTTTTTTTTTTTTTTTGCAGTGTAGATGTATCCTTAGGCACTTCTGAAAATCTGGCCTGGATTAAGGCCCTGATTCAGCAAAACTCTGAAGCACATGCTGACGTAAAGTTAAATTTAGGGCCTAATATTTGTAAAATACTTTGAGGGCCTCTGTTGAAGGCACGATAAAATATTGCTTACAGTTATTTTGAGCAGGCATATTTTGTATTGCACAATAAGTTACTTTAAAGTACCATTTAAGTTTATCAATAATCATCTTAAAAAAACCTCCAACAAACAGCGTTATGATCCCTGCACATGAAACATATATGGGAATTAACATCAGCATGAAGCTAATACACAGTGATTTTTTTTTAACATTATTAAAATTCTGTGTTATATTTTTCCTTTTCTTGTTTTGGCTTTGCTGCTGTTACTGATGTTCTTAGTGATAGAAATATTACTCTAATACCCACTGCTTATTTGAAATGGCTTGCCGCTGGGACTCTGCCAAGAATGCTGGCAATGTCATCTTTTCCAGTTTCCCAATTCTGTCTGTGCATGTTGTCTACTTTGCTTGCTTAGCATGTCAGTATCTGGAAATCTCACTGGAAATGCACTTGTGTTTCTTGGCCCTTCACCTGTGCCATGAATGTAGCCCCAGCCTCAAGTGCTGTGCAATCTCTATGGTAGCCCCTAGCGTGTTGAGTCATTACTTAGCCTTTTTGTGTCTGGCTTTAATTTAAGCATTCCAGGAAATATAAAGAAGAGCTCTTGAATACTGATACAGCCTGTACCTGGTGTTACTAATATTCTGAATCACACACTTAAGACTCTCATTCCTAGACAAACTTAAGAAAAGCTGAATTTCAAAAAACAGATTTGCAATATATTTTATTCTGGACATGGATCCTCCTATATTAAAAAGCCAAACATACTGTCCTCATTAACATCCCATTCATGTGTTATCATGGGATTTTAGACTATATGGCAGAAAATTTCTTTTATGCTACAGAGGAGGTAGAGTGAACAATCCTGATGTTTTTACCAGCTTTCTTTTATATGGTATTTTTAAAAATACGAATAAAGTATAACAGTCAGGTTAATTCTTTGACAAGTTAGACTTCACCGATTCCACCCTGATTTAATTTCAGAGTTATTTAAGTCACATATTCCTACCCATAAAAGTTCCATTTGAAACAGATTCCCCTCTCACTCGCTCTCCCTCTCTCGCCCCGACCCCACTTATCTCTGAATTTCTAATACATCTAGACACTGTGAATTATGTTGTATCATATTTGTAGAAAAACCTGAAAAACAATCTGAACCTCACTTGGATTTCAGTTTATTTACAAATGCAGCATTCATACCAGAGTCATCAACATTTTGCTAAGGCTTGTGAAATTTTTTGAGCACACATGGACATAGTTTTAGGTCAGCTGGGTAGATTTTGTATAATTGGGGTCCAAAGTGGTTTCAAATCCAAACCCTTCTCCCCAAAACAAACAATCAAAAGTTACACTCTGTTGTTCTGACTGAGATTTACTTTGATATTTTAAGTATGTTTGAACCTGAAAATCAAAACAAATTTGAGGAGAGGGGCACACTCATGAATCACTCTGAAATTTTTCACACAATTGTTTACAAAGAGCAATTGCAGAGGTTTTTTGTGGCTCTAATAACTTCACACTGGTAAATTTAGGATGTGAGTATGTGCCTACAGCTAACTGGAAAACCATATTAGGATATTCAGAGCTCTGAAGTGCTTTTTAAACTTGCACCCAAGAAGAATTGCACAGCCCTTTTCATTTCTTTTCTCAGTAATTTCTTATAAAGAAAGGAGGAAAACAAGTCTGCTGTCTGTGTAGAAAATTATGTGTGTGTGTGTGTATATGTATATGTGTATATATATATATATTAACTTGGGTGGTGATCTGGTTACTCCATTTTGAGGTGCTATTGTTTCAGATTTGTTAGCCAGAGAAACACAATTAGGTTTCTGATGTCCATATGTGCTGCAAATGGAGACTTAGAGGTACTTTTTCTTGCAAATTCAGAATGCCTCTAGAGCAGGAGGCAGGCCCCCAAGGTGGCCAGGTGAGTTTCACTGGCCAGTGCACAATGGGGGCACACAGTAGCTGTTAGAATATGTGAAGCTGCTTTTGGTGCTAGACCACACTGGTCTTTGTGATTGGGGTGAAATGGTTGCTGAACTCTGACACAGTATACCTACAGTCTGGAAAAATCAGTGCTCAATCAGTCACTCTTCCCCATTTGAATGGTTTATTTCTTGCTGCAGCCAGGTCTAATAGGCATTTTCCCATCAAAGTTCTTTCACATCTTTTATTGTTTGTTTAAGGGCTCTTCCATGACTATTTAAAGTGCAGTCAAACTTTGAGAAGTGATTTCCAAAGGACTGGTACTACAGGATCCCATGACTGTCTTTCAAAGATTTTCACATTGAATTTGCTTAGTTTAGAGGTAAAAAGATGGTTGTTTTTTTTCTAACCACTCTTCATGCAAAATGAACATGGGATTTAAATCAATCTCTCTGGCATGTGCTTCATCACAGCTAGTGCCAGGTTTACATTAAAAAGTTAGATTGACCCAGCTGCATTGCACAGGGATGTAAAAAATCTGCACCCCGGAGAGACATTGTTAAAATGATTGTTTAGCCCCACCGTATAGACAGCGCTAGGTCGATGGAAGAATTCCACCTCTGGGGGTGGTGGATTAATGACACAGCAACAGGAGAACCCCTCCTGTCCCTGTACAGAGTATCTACACTGAAGTGCTAGCTGCCGTGAAGCTCAGTTGCAGTGTTTCTAATGAAGAGATAGTCTAGCACAGATTCCACAACAGGGGACTCAGTTAAGAATTCTGTTGATGATTAAAGAGGAAGAATAGAACTTTTTCAGAGAAGATGGCTCCATTTTACAGACAGGGAACTGAGGCACATAAAGACTATGTGTCTTGACCAAAGTCACATGGGAAGTCTGTGGTAGAGTGGGGAAATGAGCCCACGTTCTCACCTAAGTAACCTAACCACTGGACTGTCCTTTCTGCTTCAATCCACTTCACTCTCCCTTAGCAGTGCTATGTTAAGAGGAGTAAAAAGGAAGTAAACACTTTTTTTTGTTCGAGAAATAAGTAGATATGATCCTGAATATACACAGGGAACTGATCCATTGAGTAAGAAGGTGCCATTATTACACGGTCAATTCTCAAAATAGAACTGCACTTTTAATGGTGGGTTTTCTGTGGCTCCAGTTAGCCTTGACTGTTACGTTTCTACACACTGTGACTGAAAACCCTGAGCGCACACACACACACACACTGTTCAAAGATTTCATTGATACTATTTCCAGGTTAATTACTGCATTGGTCCTCTTCATTAAGTACCTTGTGCCATGTGACTGCTTGTATTGCTATATGAAGTGTGAGTAGTTAAAAAATATCTCTGCATCATGGGACTATTTGTATTTTGGGTGTGTGGAGCAGTGGTCAGGGACTGGGAGAGGCGGATCATACATGTTTTATGTTTTCCAAGTATTTGGTTGTCTGTCTAATTTTACAACTGGAACAGAGATTTATATTGCAAACTGTTGTGATTTATGAAAAAAATCAAATTTACTAAAATACATTATTCAAAGTAAACAAAACCAAGCCATTTGAAAAGGATAACATATTTAGACAAGCAAAAAAGGGAATTGAAAGTATTTTCTTGTTTAATTGCCATACATGAGTGATGTATTGGGCTAACACAAACATTAATAATAATAGAGATATAAAAAGTAGAACTCCCTTGAAACTGAAGCAAATAATATTTATTGCTCATAGTACTTAAAATTTTAGATAGTGATTTCCATTGAAGCTGGGATTTTCAAAGGATACTAACAGTTGGCTGCCTAAATCCTATTAGATTTCAGTGGAATTTGGGAACCTAACTCCCTTAGGTTGCTTTGAAAATCCCAGCCTTTAATCCTACAAAATTTAGCTAATTACTTAATAAAGGGCAGATCCCACTACCCACATGTGATGGGATATACTCCCTAAAGAGTTCTTGAAAGAGTTAAATTTGGCCAGGTGGGCCCAATCAGCCAATTAAGTTGCAAACAGGAAATTTAGGCTGTGTAGAGGTTGCTAATTAGGAGGAAGCTCACTTGTAAGGGAACAGGTGGGGCTTCTATAATGTCAGGAGGCTGGTAAAGCTGGGAGGTTGTAGGGAGGAAGCCTGTAGAGTCTCTTCATGAGATGAGGAAAGGGAGATATGCACCCATGAGAAAGAGTTTACCTAGTATGTCTAAGGGAGAAGGGTGTGACTGGGAGGGCTGGAGAACAAAAAGTTTGGAGAAGCACAGTAGGAAGTAGTCCAAGGGCAAGAACTGTAAGGTAGATGTAGCTGCAGACCTTAACTGCTTGCTACAAGGCCCTGGACTGGAACCCTGAGAACAGGGCAGGCTTGAGTTCCCCTACCATCCACTGCAGAGTGGTGCTGCTAGGGGCAGTGAATGGGAAGATTGCCTGAGTCGCTGTAGGAGTGACATAGTCAGGGAAGCGGGCATGAGGACTGCCTGACGCTGCTGGTGCAGAGGGACTTTCAAAGGGGAATCAGCGTGACCTGACCGGAGGATCGAGTCACAAAGCTTCCGTACTGTGACTCCGTGAGTGGGAGGAGAGTGGCAACAATAGACAGAGAATAAAGGGGTCGCTGAACCAGGCAATGCTAATCCCCAGAAGGAGGTGCCACCCAGTGGTGAGTAGATGCATTGAAATCAGTGGGACTACTAGCAAAGTAAGGTGCTTACTCAAGGTGAAGGCAGTAGGTTGTGGCCTTATGCCTCAGGTCATTTATGCAGAAAAAATACTAATACACCTATTTTTATAGATGTGGAAACTGATGTGTCCAGAGGTGAAGAGATTTGCCCTAAATAAAACTGCAAGTTAATGGCATAGCCAGGAACAGAACCCAATAAATGCTTGAATCACAGTGTTTCCTCACACTTACTGTGTGGTGGTGTCTTTTAAAACTTACTGGCTTGGTACATTGGTAGAGCTCTCAGAACAGATTAGCAGACAAGTTACAGAGACTACGACACTAACAGAGAGAGAGAGCGGCATGATTTGACGCCCTTCATTATGCAAACAGTGGGAATGAAGGGTCCCACAATACTGGTATCCATGTTTCTGCAATACCGTTATCCATATTTATCCCCCCCCCATAAATATGATTCCACTTAATCAGTTACACTAGTGTAACAAACCAGAATTTTTCTCTCACTTACACTGTTGTAAATCAAGAGTAACTCCCATGGAGTACACTGGAGAAAAACTGATATAAATAATAGGAATGCTCCAGTGTACTTTACTTTGTATATGTGTAACAGTTTGGCTTGTCCCTTAATGGCTAGAGCCCTGGTGCCAGCCAACCCTAGTAACTAAGGGAGGGGAGTAGCTGATTCTCCTATAAAGAGCAGCAGGCAGTTGCAGAGAGAGGAGATGCACAGGAAGACCCGAGTAGAGTACAGTGGCTGCTGGGAGGGAGTAAGTTCCAGCAGAGGATCTGGGTTTGGGTTGTGAGGCTATAGGCAGAAAAGGCCTGGGGAGGGATCTGATTAGAAGATAAATGGACGGATTTGAGGAGATGTTGTTTTGAATTGCTTTGTTAATAAAACCAGACCCCAAAGGAGGGGTGGTACTGGGTGAAAAGAGAGAGCATGGAGTTTATTTCGGGAGCCCCTTGAAGGGGGAAACTAAGGCAGGCCACGTGCGGGTACTAGGAGGCTGGCCACCTGATGACAATATACTATATACACACTTGCCAATGGACTTAATGGTCACAGAAATAGCAAAAGTTTTGTAGAATATAGAGACCTAGTGGTACCTACTAGATGTTTGATGTGGTGATAAATCAAATTTAGAGCTAACCATGCTAGTAACTTATTACAGTCTTAGTTTGGAATTACACTGTGTAGACAGGGTGTTATGTATTTCCTTACAGAAACTACAGAATCATTATTTCAGAACTGCTGACCTATAGTAATTAAGGCTAGTTGAAAATTTTCCATAGAAACTATTTTTCAGCAGAAAATTGGGTTTTTGCTGAAGAAAAATTTTGTCTGCTGGAAAACTTTTTGACTTTTCATCCAAAAACCAAACACCTGCTAACTTTCAAGTTTCAAAACTGTTTGCCATAAACTAAAATTATTTGAATCCGAATTGCCACCGGGGTGCTTCTGGAAAGTTGTTGTTGCGTGCTTTGTGTCCCCTTCTTCTCTATGGGCCTGGTTCCCTAGCCAGACCGCATCTGCCATAATACACAGTGGCCTAGGACACCCATGATACATCATCCATGATGAGTCACTGTGGTGAATGTCTGGGCTCCTCAGCTGGACATTCTGGAGGATCTGGGCCTGGGGCATTTGAACTACAACTCCCATGAGATACCAGGATGGTATTTTAAAATAAATAAATAAAAAAAAAAAAGTTTCTTTCCAAAAAGTTAAAATTCTCCGGGTGGAAAGGTAACTGGGACCAGGTCTTATGTCAGAATTCTATTAAATTGAAATTCTGCAAAGACTGGTTTACAAAGGCAGCTTTGGGTTATGATTGCACTCATATCTTTAGCACCATTTGTGGTGGTGATATGACACTTCTTATAAACCAAAAAACAAATTTTTTGCTAAAGATTTGACAAAACCGAGCAATGGCATGTTTACAGATCTTAAACTGTGCTGGGATGGAGGGTTTGATTGTGCTCTCACTTACACTGGTGCAAATTATAGGAGAATCTTGATCCTAAGATGGAGGGGTTTTTTTCAGATCACAAAGTGATTCATGTAGAAAGAGAAATAAACAAACACACTTATACAGAAATATTTTGATTGTTCTAATAATAATAATTGGCTTAACACTATTAGAACAAAGTGATACTGACATTCTTAGTATTAATTACATTCCTGTCAGAGCCAAATATCAAATAAGGAAATATAAAATGGAACTTGTTTAAACAGGTGCCATCTTCACAATAATAAAATTGGAGTGAATGAGAGAGGAAAATTCTCTTATTTTGGCATGAACACCATAGTTCTTGCAAGTGTGCTGGCAATTGCTCAAGTCAGCTTTTCTTTTTATGGCTACATTCTTCCACATACAGTCTGCAGACATGGGTCACCAAAGGGATTAGCATTTGTTGCTGTTCATCTAAGAAATGGCTAAGTAGAAAGTTAACAGGAGTAGCCACTGAACTGAATTCTAAATATACAGGGTGGGAATTTCTAAAGTGCAGTTTTTCAAAAGCATTTAGACCCCTAATGATGCAGACGGTTAGGGGTTGTCAAAAGTGTCTAACCAAGTTAGAAGCCTAATTCACATTGACTTCTATGGGAGTTAGACATGTAATCTACAATGTGCTTCCCCCCCAACTTCCTTAAGAAAATGTGGCCTGAAGAGACTTAGGAGGAAAAGTCTCATTGGCTCTCAGTCAGACTTTTCCACCTAAGTCACTTGGGTCCAGGTTTTTAAAGATATTTAAATGTTGCTGCACTCAGCACTGTAATAACTGATTTAGGAGCCTAACTCTCTCTTCAAAAGGGATTTAGGCACTAAATCTAAATCCTATCAACAGTTAATGGGATTTAGACTCCTTAAATCCTTTTTGAAGATGAGATTTAGATCCTAACCTCCTAACTTTTCTTAAAAAGTAAGAAGATTCACCAATCTTTACTTGATGTACCTGAATGGAATCAGTTAGTGAGGAAAAATTGCTTTATATTGTGAGGCAAGATGCCTTATAAATTCTCATGGAAAGCTGAGTAAACTTGCCTTGGACTCGCTCTATTAAGTCTGAATCTGTTTTTTGTTGAAATTCTGAGATAGCTAGGTGAGAGGGCTTTTTCTAACATTATTATCACAACGCTTCATTTTTCACCTGCCTTTTTCAATTTTTGTGTACATGGCCAATTTTAACATACATAAAACTCACCTTTAGGATGGAGGGACTGCTGCTCACAGCTTCAAAGGGCACATGCTGTTTTTCAAATCACCACTTATTTTTTATACAATAGCTAGACTAGTGATTCTAAACCAGGGGTTTCAGGGGAGTCGGCAGGCAGGGCCAGCATTAGGCCCGGGCCTCTGAGCCCCGCCACCTGGGGCTGAAGTCGAAGCCTGAGCAATGTAGCTTTGTAGGGGCCCCTGTGGCATCAGGCAGCAGGCAATAGCCCTGCTGGCTATCCCCTAATGCCGGCCCTGACTTTTAGATGCAGAAAACCAGTTGTTGTGGCACAGGTGGGCCGTGGAGTTTTTATAGCATGGACGGGAGCAGGGGGTGGGGCTCAGAAAGAAAGAAAAAGGTTGAGACTCCCTGAGCTAAACAACTTTGTGCCAACATCAGAAGCAAGGAAGAATATTTAAGCCATATGTAAAGATGGTTTTGCACATTCAACTGATATTTTTCTGACCTTTTCAGTAACCTGAGTTCACATAATCTTTCAGGGCTTGTTGTGGGAAAACAGCACGTTATTGGTAAAGGGCTATAAAAACTTATCAAGATCTGCTATTCTGGGCATGCAAGGTACTGAAATGTAAATACACTGGTGAGTAGTGTTCCCATCCTCAGTTGGATAATGTGCGTCATTCAAATTTCATACACTTTGAGCTAGACTGAACCTTTGCTTCTAAGGGATTGTGTTTAGTTGCACCATGCGAGGAAGAGTCCAGAGAAGGGAATTGCAACTCAGATTCATAGTTAGAGCTACAGATTTGTCATGACGTTTTTTTAAATCCAATCATGGAGCAGTCACAATAAATTTCATAAAAGTCACAAGTTTAGAGGGAAATAGTGGTTAAAGCCAAGAGAATACCATTTAAATAGGGTGGCCATGCTGGGGTGGAGACCGGAGAGTAAGCCTACCCTGCACACACGCCAATAGGGGTGGCTTCTGTCATGCAGGGCTGGGCCCAGCTCCCCATTCCCAGTGTTACAACCTAGTGCATGTGGCCACAGCAATAGGCCCAATCTAAGTGGTACTGTGACCCCATATGCCAGGTTGCATCATCCTGCACTGGGAGGTGGGCCCAGCCCTATGAGCTGGGAGCCACTGATGCAGGGGATTGCATGGCAGGCTTGATCTCCAGCCCCACCACCCTTCAGGGCCTATCCTCCACAGTGCTCCCTTCTGCACTGGGTCAGCAATCCACTGTTTGGAAAAGGTACAGAGAAGGGCTGCAAAAATGAAGGGTGTGGAACAGCTCCCGTATGAGGAGAAATTAAAAAGTCTAGGACTTCTCAGTTTGGAGCACAGATGACTGGGAGGGAGGTGGGGGGGGGGATCTGATAGGTCTATAAAAGTATTAATAGCGTGGAAGAAATGAATAAGGTAGTGTTATTATTGTGTTATGTGAAGGGGTAAATCAGGGGTCACCCAATTAAATTAATAGGCAGCAGGGTTAAAACAAACCTAAGGAAATGCTTCTTCACACAGCACACTGACAACCTCTGGAAATTGTTGCCAGGAGATGTTGTGAAGGCTAAAACTATAACTGGGTCCAAAAAAATCCCTAGATAAATTAATGGTGGATAGGTCTATCAATGGCTATTAGCCAAGATGGTCAGTGATTCAACTCCATGCTCTGAGTGTCCCTAACCTCAACTTCCAGAAGCTGGGACTGGATGACAGGGGATGGATCACTTGATAGTTGCCTGTTCTGTTCATTCCCTCTGAAGCATCTGGCATTGGCCACGATCAGAAGACAGGATACTGGGCTAGATGGACTGCTAGTCTGACCCAGTATGGCCATTCTTATTAAAATCACAAACACAAAGAAAAATCATGGACAAACACAAGAATCATGGTATCCATGATATTTTTACCACCACAAACGTGCCGCCTACTCATAGTCACAGTTCCATCCCAGCCTGCTCCCAAAATGAAGTAATCTATTCCTCCCCTTTCCTAAGAGGAAATTACTTCCTTGCCAGCTGAGCTCTAGAGTTGGTTGGAAAATTTTTTACAAGATGTTTTTTGCCAAAATATGCTGGCAACACTGAAACGTTTTGTGGAGATGGGATATGGGGCTTTGGTGGGAAGGTTTCTGAGGTCTCTTCATTGAAAGAGAAGGTGTTGGTTTCATTCCAACATGGAGCAAAAGTCAATTTCGTTGTTGCGAAATGGAATTGTCTTCTGGCCAGCTCAACTCACACCTCTAACCAAGGTTTCATCCTCTCCCAACTCTTCCCTGCCTGCTCTTTATCCACCTGCTCTGAGTTGGGGATGAATGCACAGGGGATCTTATTTCCCTTTTTAGGTATGATTGATCTTTGGTAAGTACAGTCATGACACTTGTGAACATAAACCCCTTCCGATGACTCAAGCACTCATTGTGAAGGTTGAAGCGACTCTGAGAACATTTCTTATGTGCTCATAAAACCATGGGGAGGGCAATGTGTTGGAAGAAAGGATGCCATGACCCAGTGGTTTTGAGATATTATCTTGCGTTGCTGTAAAGTTTCTCAATTGTTTGCTTTGTGTGGGTGTGAAGGGAAAAGCAAGTTTATATGCTAACGCTAACTTTTTTGAGATCCACCTTAAGTATCTGAGGAGAAAAGAGTGTGCCCTAGCAGGGTGATCTTTAGATGATAATGAAGAATCACATCACACCTGAGCGCATATTTCCTAATAAGGATAGGTTCAAAAACTTTGAATCCAAATATGGAGATTTCAAATCTGGATTCAAGTTTTATGTCTTGGATCCTACAATGCACATGTTGCAGAGCCAGCCCACAACATTTTGGCACCTGAGGTGGTGAGCTCAAATGACACACCCATGCCCCCTCGCTTGGGCCAAAACTTTGAAAGGTCTTATTTCTGCCTTCTTCCTGTTCTACTCCTCTCATGGTACTGCTCTGTTATCTACCCCAATAAAGGAGAACTAACAACTTTAAAATGCCTTGTTCAAAAAATTTAAGTAACACTTAACTTTCAAATGCCTGAACAGCAAATGTAACTTTTCTTGTCTGCATAGTAAACACTGGCATTTTTATCTGTTTGAATAATCAAAGTGGTGCTTTCTGTGCTGCCTTGGTTGCAAAGATTTGAACTGCTTCCTGCTGAAGGTCCACAGTGTGGGCCAGCTCATGCTCTACTGAGATGGTTGGAAGGCCGACCAGCCTCTCCTGTGTCATTGTGGAGCACAGATGTGTTTTTTATTAACTTCAGCTTGAAGAAGCTGCGTTCTCCACTGGCAAGTGTTACAGGAAGTGTTAGAAGTATGCACAGAGCAACAAAAGCATTTGGAAAGAGGGTGGTCATCTTATCTGCGCACATATACTCCAGAACAGCCTTTGGAGTTGATCCTGCTGAAATGTATCTTGTAGCTTTCAGTTCAACACTGTAGCGGTGGGGGACTCACCCCTGTGGCGCCTCCTGCTGGTCATCCAGGGAATTAGCATTCCAGCCTCTGGAGCGCCCTCTGCAGGCTGGTGTCCCATTCTGCTGGGCCCCCGAGTCCCTCCTGGACCCCCGTGCCCCCTTTCACGCTGGGGTGCTGCCACCTGCAGTACTCTGCACAGATCTGGGTCTCCCCTCCCCAGGGAACCCCCAACCCTCTACCCTCACTTGTGGCCACTGCCAGGCGTCACCTAGCCCCCCATCCCTGGGGCCGACTGCAGTGTAAGCGCCACTCATCATAGGCAAGGGGGGTTTGGACCTGCTGCCTTTGCCTACCTTTGGCTGCCCCCTGAAACCTCAGTACCTATTTGACCTTACTCTAGGCCTGCAGCCTGGGGGGGTTTCCAGGCCAGGGCTCCTCAGCTCCTCTGGCCTTCCCCCAGCCCTTCTCCACCTCAGGTACTCTCTCAGCTTCCAGGCAGCCAGGCCCTTCTCCCGCAGTAAGCTAGAGGGAGAGTTCTCTTAGCTCTGGTGTCACTGGCCTTTATAGGGCCAGCTGGGTCTGTTTGGGGTGTGGTCCCAGCTATGGCTGCTCCACCAACCAGTTTTTCCCCTGCCCCAGCCCTCTCCCAGGGCTGTTTTAAGAGCTTTCAGGCAGGAGCGGGTGACCACCCCGCTACAATCACCTAAATCACTCTCCTCAATATCGCGCATCTCATCATGTGTCAGCACTATCTCTAGTGCCCTGCTGGTGTAGGTCTTCGGGTATAGTGAGGAGTTTTGGAATATCATACAACATCCTAAATATACTGCTGTGTTCCTTGAGTTGTATGAAATGTTCTTCAACTGACTGAATTGCACAGTCTAGCACCTGGTTAAACAATTCAACTTTGAATTGTTGTTTGGGGTCACTTATGGGATTATCCTGTGCCTTGTAATCAAAATGTCTTCTTCGGTGACTCTCTTGTATTCTTGAATGGGTGGAGAAAATACCTTCAGTGTGAAGTTCCTCTGCCAACTTCTGTGCACTCTTCAGAGCATTTTGAAATCCCTCATCTGACCGGTAAGACTGTGGGTATGACTTTGCTTTGTCCAGCTGTTCCATTGCTCCAGGTATATCAAGGTCAACACCTTGGGGTCTTTTGCTTACAACATTTATTTCAAACAGTATGTCATGCCACAACACTAAGCCACACAGAAATTTTGAAGTTATGTATGTTTCTGGTGATTCCATTTCCTTCTGCCACTATTCTCCCACAAACAGTTCTTGTCACAGCATTATCCTGCATAATGGCAACTATGGCATCATCTATCTTCCCAATTTGGTGTTTGATAGGCTTTATCACCTCCACTCGACTTTCCCATCATGTTGCACTCAGTGGTTTCAGTGTCAGAGAGGACGTTCCCAGATGTTGCTTCAAAATTTGCCATCAATGAGTTGATGAAGAGAAAAATACATAGATGCTTTGAATTACATTAAAAAAATTCAGCAGCCTCACTAGAAGCTGATGCTGCATCACTGACCACCAAATTCAATGAATGAGAACTGCATGGAACAAAAAAAGCTCGAGGATTTAACTCTTGGATCCATGTCTGCACTCCTCTGTTCTTTCCTCTCATGTTGGCACCATTATCGTAGCCCTGACCTCTCATGTCGGCTATCGCAATTCCCGTATCTTCCAGCTTTTTAAAAAACATATGTCATACCAGCTCCTGTAGTATCATCAATGTAAATAAATTCTAGAAAATGCTCTCTGACAGTCACCATTTTCACTAGGTTCTGTTGTTGTTACAAAATGCACCATTAAAGTCATTTATTCTGTATGGCTGATGTCAGGTTTGCAGTCCAGAATAACAGAGTAATATCTTGCTGACTTCAGATCTGCCACTATCTTCTGTTTGACTTTTGTTGCCAGTAACTGCATGATCTCATTTTGAATTGTTTTTCCAAGGTAGTGGTGTGTGTACATTTCTTGGGTGGTGACTTTTCTTAGATGTTCCTGGAGTACAGCATCAAACTCAGCCATCAGCTCCACAATTTTAAGGAAGTTTCCATTGTTTGGCACATACAGCTGATCTGAAGTGCCATGCAGTGCTAGGTTTTGGGTAGCAAGCGTTCTCACAATGGCAATGAGCCTTTTCAGAACATTTTGCCAGTAAAGAGACTCTGATACAATCTTCTCTTGATGCTGATCCTCTACGGTGGCCTTTAACCTTACTCCCATCTCAAGCTCTTTCCACCTATGGAATGATCTCTGGTGATTTGCTGCCTTCTCATGGCATGCCAGATTCCTAGCCAGATTTCTCCAAGCCTTTGTTCCTGTAGAACCCAATGTGGCTGGAACATTAGACTGGAAGAGTTGGCAACAAAAACAGTATGCAGCAGTCTGAGTTTTTGAGTACATAAGCCACGGCCTCTCCACTTTGTCACCATTTGGGATTTCACACCAGTAATATGTTGGATGGAAACTTCTATTTTCATTGTCTTTGGGGAATGTGAAGTTTTTCACTTGTTATGGTCCATACAGTACAAGGAAGTCCCTCAGGCTACTGCTCAAGTGGGTCCACAGTCCTGGATCATCTAGACTTAAGAAACTGAACTCAGCAGCAGCTGTTTCTTGCGCCTCCACCACACTCTTCTCTGATCTGCACGTCAGGAATGTGTCTGGTTACATCCATTTGAGATGGAGATATGGATGCTGCAGTAGCTGCCAGGTCACCTGCACTCTGACTAACTGGAAGATCAGGCATCTCCTCACCGCTCTCATCCTCGCTGGGGCCAGAAGGCTCACCGTGAATATTAGTGTCTATGTATCTCAGGAGAGCTCCTTCCTGCTTAGATAGAAAAGCTTCCTTTGCTTTCTTTCTTTCTTCTGAATGCTGCCCCAGAGGGGCGTTTTCTTCTTTCACTCATGACTGCTGTCCTGTGCCAGCTATAGTGGCTCTCTACACTCATTTGAAGGGGACAAATAAGCAGGCTGGTAGCAGGGCCTGATATCACCGTCTTAAGGGCCTAACTAGCTCCTGCTAGACTGCCTGTTCTCCTCAAGTGGGTTCAGGGAAGCAGCAGAAAACAGGAAGCTCCCTGAGGAGCTGGTGTTAATCAGTCCAGGCTCCTGGGGGTGCTAGAGAGGGACATAAGAAGCTCCTCCTCCTCTCTCTCCCTGCAGCTCCTGCTGCTTTGTTATTCCCTCTCACCTTTTCTCCTGCCTGCCTGTTATGTCTCTTGTGCCCTCCTTCCTCGAGCACAGCACTCCACCATCTCTGTGCATCTAGAGCAGAGAGAATACATATGCACCAGCAGCAGACACAATTTTCTACACTCTGGCTCCTGGTACCCCCCCCCCCCAACAATCTGGCACCTGAGGTGGGTGCCTCAGTTCACCTCATGGTAAGGCCAGCCCTGACATAAGGGCAAGGTCAATAACAGTGTGCATGATATGTGGAGAAAGGCATAGGTATAGAAACTGGAAAAATAAGCCACCTATAGTCATTGCCAATTCTGGCTGTCTCTTCAGATGTAATCCCAGAAATGCCTGTTAATATACAGCAGGCAAGTTGCACTAGAAGCCTTTCCCTGGAAAGGAGACCTTCAACGAGAAGACTGTTGCTCACCAGCTTCCCAATGTCCATGTACTCTGTAAGCAGGAGTAGAAAGAGGGGTAGTTGCTCCCTGGTAGTCTATGAAGTGTGCCATTTTTTCCATGGGGCAAAACTGAAATGTTCCTGACTCCAGATTTAGGTTCTGCCAAATTTTGGGAAGCATTTTGGAGTCTTTGTAGCTAATTTCAAAAATCAAATTATGGCCTGTGCATCTTATGGTGTGTGTATATTATAATCTAATGTTGATCAACTTTTTTCTTCCTTAGTTGGGGTTGGCATTTGGGCTAAATGCTTAATTTGGATGGGATTCATGTGACCAGAATGACATTTTCAGCCTATTACACTCACTCCCTAGCAGCTGTGCTATGTTTATTTAAGAGTCAGCAATTGTTTTTGCTGCGCTTAAAAAGTATCAGGCTAGAAGGGGCCTTGCCCTGTACAGCCTGCTCCTGCTGTGTGTGAATCAAGGGACACTAATGCTAACAGCAGTGCTAGAAACCTTGGAATTGGAGCATGTTAGAGAGACGTGTAGCCTCAGCCTTTCGTAGTCACAGCCAGTGGAGTGAGGCTGGCACCAGTTGGGGTGAGGAGAATGCATTCTGCACCCTGTAAAAGGGTCACACAAATGTCACCGCTGGCGTATTCCCTCACCTCTCCCAAAGATACTGGCCCTGATTCTGATCCTCCTTACACTAATATAACCTCACTTACTTCTGTGGAGTAGTGCCTGATTTACACACTTGAGACAGAATGAAGCCCATTGTGCCTACCTCTCTGAGACACATTGGCCTGTGTGCAGCTAATGTGCAGACTTTCCTGTCCTTTTCCTAGCTTCCATTATTTATAGATTCAGAGAATTTAAGACACTTTAGATTTTAAGGTTTTACTGTGATATCTGTGCACCCTGCAAATGTTACACTATGCACATGAGGATCACTACCCTTCTCTTATCCTTTGTTTTTGTTTTTTCTCTTTTCTCTGTTCTGCTGGGCTTTTGAGGGAAGGCTAGCTTGCATATTGTGCTGAAAGCTCTAAAGTTTGTGGCCTTTCTGATCTCTCCTTGCCAAGAAATCCTAGTTCTCTCTGCGCATGACTGGAATTCGATAGTATTTCTTGAAACTCCAAGATTTCATTTTAAAACCCCTCTCTTTTCTGTGTGACAAGAATGGTTTAGAAAACCAGAATGATGTCCTCCAGCCAAACAGCGATAGCAGCAATTGGAACCCCGTCCCCTTTTTTGCCTACAAGGCATGTGATTTTCAAAGTCTAGTTGAGACCATTTCAATGCTATCCTGAATGTCTTGTTTTCTCCCCTCTCCCCCAGTTAGGACATATCCTTAGCTTGCTGCTCTGCCCAAACAACTGAGTTGAGAAAGCATGTGCAGCAAGAGGAATCCCCTCCTTAAGACAAAGTAGCTATGTAGGACCCCCCCCCATTCAGTTCTGTGCGTGGTGTGCCCTCTGTGTGCTTCCTGAGGCATGAGGCTTCAAACTGTGAAGAGTTATCCTGTGTGTACCCCACAAAACCCATCTATACCAGTTTTGCTGCCAGGAGGCCCTCCACATGTGTGGAGAAAGGAGGACATGATTTGCACATCCGTGTAGTTTTTACTGTGTGTGGGGGGGGGGTGGGTGGGGAGGACCTCTGGCAATAGAAGAGGTGTTATCTAGTGGCCTGCGTGCAAGACTTGGAAGCAAGGAACTTAAGACTCCTAATCTTGGCTCTGACACTGACTCCAACTGCAATCTAGAACAGTGTTTTTCAATGACTGGTCCATGGACCAGCACCTGTCTCTGAGATCTTCCTGACACAGTTTAGGAAGATAGCAAGTCTGTCCTTTGGTATCAAAAAGGTTGAGAAACATTGGTCTATAAGACTCCCAAAGAACAACTTTCTCCTGAAATATGCTGAGCTCTGGGCACATAGATTTATCCAGAGGATCGTGCACCTTTTGGTTCATTCAATAAATGTTCTTCTGCTGCCTGTGAGGATTTTGTTTTGAGTGTGCAGGATGCCTCCATAGTGAGTTCAGCACAAGATGGGCAACTCTTCTAACTAACTGTCTCCTCTAATGTCTGGCTACCACTTGGCAGGATGAGTACACTGACCGTTTGTCTATTGTTCTTTTGGAGTCCTATTATTTGTGGGGATAACCTAGAATCCACGGTCTGCTGGAACAAGACAGCACTGATATAGTCTCTCTGCAGATATCCAGAGTAAGAACAAAATGAGCCAACAGCTCTCTAGACAAAAATGCCTGACAATAGAAAACAACATAGAAAATATCTCCCTCCCTCCCCCCGTGACCTGGGTATAGGAGCAGTGTAATATGTGATAAAGCTGTTTTGCTTTCCTAGTAAATACCAGCCCTTCATGGCTAGCTAGCTGGCTGCTTGGTGCAGCATGTTATTGTTCTGTTCCAAATGAAAACAGGCTGGATGGAATTAAGAATGTGTGGGTCAATGCCAAAGAAAACATTTCTCTGGCCTAAAAACCTGCCACCACTCAACACCTGTCTGGGCATGAATTGAACATTGTAGCAGTTGATCCATTGCAGTCTGACCGATCAATGTGTGAAATTTTTAGCTGTGTGTTCTCAATGCTTGAGCACCCTCTTGGGAAGAGGCATGTGAAGCACTTTGGCTTAACCCCTTTTGTGGACTGAGCGACTGGAGTGTTCGGTTATTTCTTTCTCTCTCTTTGCTGCAAGTGCAAATTGCTGTTGCCAACAACTGTCTGTGAAGATTGGAGAAAGGGGAAAAACACAAGAAAGCAAATGTGAGTTCAAGTCGCTGTTAAATAAAGAGCCTTGGAAACAATGGAGAAGGGCAGTTGAAAGTAGGGAATGAATGGGAGAAGCAAGGGACCAAGAAATGTATAGCGTGTTCTGCTCAGGAAGAGAGCTTGGCTAATTTTTTTTTTCAAATTTCCCCCTTATTTTCTGATTCCTTTTGATACAGCCAAACAGAACTAGACAAGAACTGAATGGTTAATAAATAGTGACTGAACCATGGTAAATTTGAGAGGTTTACTAGCTTGCAGACTGTGTACTTTCACCTGTTCATCCCTGCTTTAAATTTCCCGATAAAGCTGAAACGATCTGCAGATGTCAGCCATTCTCCATGCAAGCCTGCGTGAGAATTGTTTAAAGGGAGGAAAACCTGTGTAAAGGGCAAATCTTACTGATGGTCAAACTGGTTCTAATAAAATAAAAATTTCCTCTCTAACCTTCAATCTGAATATTAGCTGAGCCCTAATTGAAACTTTACGGCTCATAGTTTGGATTATTGCACCTAGGCACCTACATGCTCCATCTCTTATTTGTACATGTTTCTGTACCTTTGAATTTATCCGAGACCAAAAGTGCAACTTCAGACATTGAGTAAGAGACTGTTCTGACTGTACTTCCAAACCAGCCTGAATCAAGAAGCATCAGAAATTTTACGAGAGCTTTTTCTCACAACATTTCCAGTCCAAGTCTGCTGACTCAAGGCATTTGCTTTAGAAATAAGTCTGAATTAGAACACTGGATCACCTAACACCACTGAACTTTCAGAAGAATCTGGACCTGTATGTGAACATTGTGATTCAAGCCTATCTTTAGACTGACTAAGCATCCATGCTTTTGGATGCTTCTTTGAACAAAACCTTTAGAATTTTTACCCTTGAGTGAAAAATGACAGTGCTTTCCAGTAACTTGTCTTGATTGGAAGAGCAGTTCCTGTTATTTGTCTGTACAGTTTTTGGTTACTGAAGTGAAGTTGAGTAGCAATAATTGAAACTGAAGGAAAAAAGTGACGCACGCAAACAGATCTGTTTTTCCTTTTGGTTGCACTTGCCACCAGGGTGAATGTCTGTTTGTTTGTGGGATTTTCTGTGATTCATGTCAGCTACAGCAATGCTAAAAAGTCCAGGATAGAATCTGTTTAATGGACAAGAAAGCTGCTACTGTGCTTGCCAGAATCCCTGCACTGAAACTGGACAGTGGTAGAAACAAGCTGTTGCTGCTACAGCTGGTACTACTGTTGCAGCTGTTGGTGTATCTAGTGCCTCTACCTCAGAGATTTAGTCTGGATAAGCACATACAAGTTTTGGATGTTTATCCAAAGCTTATCTTGGGTCTACACATTTGTGCTGGAAATCCATATTAAAAATTAGCTCTGTCTCAAGATTTATGGTGGTTCCTGCTTCTGCTCTGCCTGGAAATATTGGAAGAACAGGTTTTTTTCCCTCTCAGAATTCAAAAGAGGAGGGATGAACAAAAATGAAACACACAGAATAGAAAGAAAAACCCAATCACATTTTGCCCCTCAGCAAGTTCCTGTGTGCTTGGGGTTTTCAGCAAGGTTCAGGGTGATTATTCCATATTCACCCAGCCCTCATAAAACTTCACATGGAGAGAAGATCTTGTGAATTTTTTTTTTTGTTGAGTAAGAAAAAATGGAAAGAAAAGGCTGGTATTAGCCAGTATCCGTGTATTTGATACAGCTGATCAGTGACTGGAGTTTAGTATAATATACAACCATTAACTTGACAGGAATCCTACTTCCCTTCCCACCCACAACCTTAAAAAACAAACAAACAAACACCCTAGTGCTTCTGAAAGATATGAGGGAATTCTGTCCATTCAGATCAGGCTGAAAGACCATACTGGGTTGAGTGGATGGTTAAGAGTTGAAGTCAGCAGGGGAATTTTCCATAGGTTTTGCACATGGCTTCAGAGGATTTGTTTCAATATATTTTGCCCTTTGTGACACCAGTGTCCCATTTCTGACACCAGCATTGACCTTCTGCTGTGCAGTAGCAGATGTCCAGGGACTTGCAGATTGGCTTCCTACCAGAGAAATCAGTGACATGGAGTCTGGATACACTTCAAGTGTAACTTGCTTTAATTACATGCATACACCAGTCCCAGAATGGAGATGAACACAAACAGGCGGGGCAATGCTTTCCTTTAGGAATCTTAACCCAATACCAATGCCCAGAGAGAAACTCTGTCTCCATAATTGATTTTAATGAGAGACCAAAGCAGAGAGCAAGCTGTCCTGGTATTCATACAGTTCTTCTGGGACCACTGCATCTACTCACAACCTTGCATAACAAATCTAAATGTGAAACCTTCCTTTCTGTACCAGCAGGGAAAGCATGAAGAAAACTCCACCACCCTAGTTTGCTGGAATGGCTACCTAGTTGTGGTGTTATAATTTAATTTTTTTTTATGTGTTTAGGGGTTGTTTGCCTCTCTGTCAACCCCCAGGGTGGAGAACCAGCAGACTGCTTTTTGTCTGATCCCTACTCTTTGACCAGTCTGACTTGAATGGCTTTATCAGGAGTTAAAAATCCTCCCAGCATTGCTCTCTGGGTCATTGGAACACACAAACCTTTCCATCACATGAAGGTGCAGCCCCAGGGAAGTTTGTAACAAAAACACATCGTCTTCCCAAGACTGAACATTTGTTTGCACACTAAAAGAAAAAAAACTTGGAAGACTGTGTAACAGTGACACATGCTATAACAGTACTACAGGCCACAGCATAGAAACAAAACCACTTGTTCTGTCTCTCCACAGGCAAATCTTTTATTTACTAATTCTGTATTAAAAGTAAACAGATATGTTGAGAGGACAAGCATTTTTTTGTTTTTGTTTTTTTAAATAAGTGGAGTAGAGAGGTCATAAGTATACAGAATAGGAGAATATGGCAATTCTGAGGCAATATGAATTGCAGAAAGTATACTTTTATAAGTTATGTCCATTATTCTTAATCCCTTCACCTTTTCTTTAACAACTCTGGTATTTAACTTAATACAGACCAAATTTTGCAGTATGTTATCCTACTGCTAATGTAATGTCCACAGCAGTGGAAATTAGGAGTAACTGCATTTGAAATCATTGTAAAAATGGTCTGACATCAGAATCAGGCCAGTAATGTTTGTTCTGATTTTATACTGGTATAATTTGGAAAATAATTTGGTCCATTTTTCTTCTGAACCACATACAAAACAAAGTACTTATAGAATATAATGATAGGGATGATCCATTATGGGGAAATTGTGTTTTTGCCCTATAAGCCTGTACAGGGGAGTTAGGAGATGTAAAAGGGCCTACCCACATTAGTCAGAGTGCTGGCGAATAGAAGCCTCCCTGGAGCCATTACTCTCCATCTCATAAAAATGGGAGTGGAGAAGTGGGTGGGAAGCTTTGACCTCCTCATCACCGTATATGGAAGGAGAAATGCTCTGTAGTAGAAAAAGGGCTGGCACAGCTTTAGGCTTGTAGCAAAGTGGATAATGAGACCAAACGGTGACTCTAACAACTTGGTCCATGGTCTGGTCTTGTGGTATTGAGGCCTTGATGGATGTAGTCCGAGATTCTAAATAAGTTTCTATTTAAATTTCAGTAAATCAGGGTGTTTGACTCCAACATTTTTAGATGATATTGTTAATATATCTCTATTTATTAATGAGAGTTTAAATAGTGGGAATCATGTACATATGTATTTTGAGTTTTTTAAGGCCAGCCATTGTGAGGATTTCAAAATCTTGGGAACTTAGTAAAATCTTGTAATGGATGAGTGGTCAGTTGGTCACATTACAAGGTTTCAATGGGGCCAGCAGTTTGGATTTATCAAATTGGTCTTGAAGGTGGGAAATGTGATCTAGCCGTTTTTGACTTCTAGAAGAATTCAGTCTTCTAAAACTCATAGAAGATGGGTGAATTGGAAGGAGTGAGTGTTATGGAAATATCGGGAATGTTTGTTGTGTTTCAGGTTTGTTAAGGGATATCGAGATACTGGAGTAAATGCTGAAACTCCTGGTCATAATAAAGGACAAAGTGACTAGTGACTTTGAGTACCCAACTTGAGATGCGATAAAGGGGCCTGATTTGCAAAAAGTCCTCCGCTCCTGTCCTCTGAAAATCTCACCCCCTTCAAGGTGTCTACTCTTGGCTGCCCAAGAATGGGGGCACCAAAAATTTTGGCTTGTAGCTCTGGAATTAATTACAGTGAATTGATATAATGACACAGGGAGGAGCCCTGCTGGTAACCCGCTCTCGGAGGAATGTTAAGAGGCTGCTGGTGTGACAGTGAGCTGCTAACTAAATATTTTTGTATGCTCTCATATAGCATTGGTGTTAGTGGAAATCAGGCAGGAAGCCATTTAGTCTGGGCTACTTCCTTGTGTTTAAGGGTTGATTGGAATCTCTTACAAGAAACATTGTTCCAGCACATTTCTTTGCTTGGATAAAACCTCCAGAAGGTGAGAACCGAATACCAGGCATACAGAAATAGGATTAAATTCCAGTGTTGTTCATGGGAAGAATTTTAAATTTAAAAGGAATCATACCACGCAAGAGTCTCAAGTGGTCTTAGCAGAATGGTATGCTGGGACCTCTAGACACCAACTTCTCCCTCTCATTTTGTATCTGAGAAACAGTACTAGTGATGTATTTTGTGAGAAGGAACATTTGTCCCCATCTAGTTACTCACTGAAAAAGAATTACTGAATTATTCAGACTCCGAGGTTCAGATGAGGCTACATTTACCACTTCCATAGAAATACAGTTCAAGAGCATGTTAAAGGGACAATGAAGAGACCCAAAGACACTTCCCTTCTTGGAATGGACAAAGCAAAATTCCTAACACTAAGCCAATGGAAAGAATGCTGCACTTTCAAGGCCAAATAAATTAGGGACTAGATCCTCAGATGGTTGACATTGGTGATCCAGCCCCATTGGTCTACCCTGGAAACACATTCAACATTTATAGGCTGTGAAGCCTATTACCTTACCACCCCCCATCAACCAAACACCCATTATCAATTGCTCTAATTAGTTAGTAATTTTTTATTACATGGTTGAACCTCATAGTGCAAGGGGCTTGAAGTCCAATGTGTGAGACAATCCTTGCGATGAAGAGGGTAAAATCTTAAATAGACAGGGCAAATAGAAAAAGAGAAAAGAAGCTGAGGCACAGAGTGGGAAGTGACTTACTCAAAATCACACAGTTGGTCAGTAACAGAACTAGGGACAGAGTCTCCCAGAACAATGCTGTACCCACTAGACCATTCTGCCTACTAGGTCTGCATTTAAGCTAAAGTTAGAAGCATTATGGCTGGGATTGTCACAGGAGCCTAAAGAAGTTAGGTGTCCAAATTCAACTGAGGTAATTATAATTTAGGCATTCAACTCTTTTAGGCTCTTTTGAAAGTGCCCACGAAGAAATGAACTTAGTCCATGTCTGTTTTAATGTAATGTATTGCTCATATGTACAGAATGCTCTACAGCCTATATTGACACGTAACCTTTTTATGAAGGGAAGGGGAGTGGATTTTTGCTCTGTCACCACTACTGAATCCTCTTGTTTGCTTGTCGGCCTGAATCTTTGAAATATTTATTACTTGCAAGCAAAACAAAAGTGGTGTTGAAGCAATTTTAGATACTCAGGGACTTAGAGGACATTTATAAAAGTATCTAACAAAGAAAATTCAGGAAAGACATAGTTAACGATTAGGCTGGCTTCCTCATTTGCCGGGGGGGAGGCATGTGCATAGTGTGGCTCTTTGAGTTCAATGATAGTTATTCTGGAGCCTTAATTGGAAACGTTTACATGCTGGATAGAAATTCAAGCCAGTTGAAATACATTGCATGGGTGGAATAAATGTTATGGGCATCAATTTATTTTTGAAATAGGAAGCACCCAGGAAGTTATATTTCACACTGAAACTGCTGAGTGAGTTCCACTTGTCTGTGCTGAAATCTGTATAAAATAGTTAGGAACGCAGTCCGTACAATTACTAAGGTAAAATTTGGTGGAAGTCAGTAGACTGTAGCAAACAAAATATTGATTATTATTAAAAGATTATTTTTGGATCAAGCTTGTCTGGGTTTTAGAATTTATTTTGAACATTCAAATACAACATGGTCTTCCAGCTGCTTTTATGAATTGCTCTGTTTGTTAGCGTAGTTGGCTATCAAGGGAACAATTAATCTATTTATATAGAGGCGTGTCAGGTTTCAGTGTATTTGGCAACATTCAGAATAGTGTTATTAAAAAGAGTAAATTAAAATTTTTAACTGGGATAATTGAAATATTTCTGTTAGCCTCTCGTTAACTGCCTCGCTTGGGATATGACTGGTTTAGTGACATATTCCAGAAGTTTTATGCTAAAATAGACTTTCTCTGTAAAGAAAGCATCACTCAGGTAAAATATGTCTTCCTGGTGTGAGTAAAGTGTTGGATTAAAGTTTGGATTAAAAACTGTGATACATTTACTTTGGATCTGACATTCTTCACGTATGGCATGCTTACGAAGTGTTGTTTTAATACTTTGATTAATTGCACAACATCAACTTGCAGAACTCATGGTGTTTTGAGATCAGCCTTTTCACCTTCACTGCGGTGGAACTGGAAGCACCCTTAAAAGTGTATTTGAATATCACTTGCTTATCTCATGACCGCTGGCTGCTTGACCTTCTTGCTAATACCATTGATTATTTTTTCCAGTTGTCGACTAGTGTAGTCTTATACATTTTGTGATATATTTTCAGCAATGGATCTCACACTAGCTCCCATCCCACTGTTGGAGACTTTGGGGTAAATATCCTAAGCAGTGGGCAAGGAAGAAGGTTGCTCTTGTGGTTAAGAATTTGGATGCAACAGACCTGGCACAGGCTTTCTGTGTGAACTTACACTATAAGTTAATGGGGTTAGGTGACCAAACCACACTTGAGTCTTTGAAAATCGTACCCTATACATATGTTTCTGCCACCTTATACAATCACTAACTTACAGGACATGTCCCTTAACATAAATAGACTTTGATGCCGGGTACTTACAATTCTAGGGTCCAATCCAAAGTCAAAGGGAGACTTTCAGGCCCATATTGCTTTCTAACTATAGGATTTTATTTATTTTCCCTACATAGTGAGGTGGGTTCTAGCTCCCAAGAAGGCAGTCTCTCTGTCTCCACTTGTTGCATCAGCAGGCAAAGTAAGATGAGGCACTGGGGGTAAGAGACCCAGACTTAGCTTTAAATGTCTCTAGGACCTGGTGGCAGGAATCTTTCAGTGCCCAAAGTCTGACTTTTAGGGCACGCTGCATGGTCTATGTGTTCCTCAAGTGTTTACCTTTGGGGAAGGTTTGGGACTGCATTTTGTGGAATGTGCTTTTCCCTTTTGCTTCTTGGATATGTGTGTGTATTTATTACATCTCATATATGCACCCTGACATATTGAGAGATATATTATGCACCAGTGAAATAATACTGAATGCATTTTGGTGTCAAACCATTTTCTAAAAATCCTTGGATATGACGTTAACTGTGACATTAAGTTTTAGCTGTTCTAAAGATAACACTATTCCCTGGGGTATGCACCTTGACGTCGTGGGAAAGCTCGAGAGTCTGAACAATCCAGAGAGCTTGGATGGCAGGATGTTTAACTCAAGATAAAATCATCCAAGCCAGACAAATCGAAGAGTAGGGATCAGAAAAAAAGCAGTCCACTGGTGCTCCAAGTTGGGGGTTGAATGATAAGACAGTGACCTATCCTCATAAAAAAAAAATCAATATATTTAAAATGTTAAATGTAGAAACACAACAGCGTAGCCAATTTTACAGCACAAAAGATAGGAAGGGTGGAGCCTTGTTTGTGTGCTGGTGGCATGGGAAGCATTCAGACTGAGGAAAAATCTCTAGTTTGTAGCAAATCTTAAAAAAAAAAAAAAAATCCAAGGGAATTATGGATAAGGAAACCTTAACAAATTGCTGGTGTTTTGAGTTAGCTTCCAGATAAAAATTATAGCCAGATTATATATGTGGCTGTAATTCTTATATTTTATACCTGATGTTACCCATATTATTGGAGAGATGTTGGATCAGTCATAAGAAGTCCAAACAGAATAGAAAACTGAGAAACAGGATATAGCTGTAATATTTTTCAGCCAGAATAATCAACGGAAAAACAAACATCATGAACCTAGCATATTACACTTTAAATCAGGGGAGGGGGCGCAAATCTCCTTCAGTTGAACATTAACAGTAACTGCTTAATTACATCTAAATGCTCTACACTACTGCAAATAAAAAAAAATTGTGTAGAGGAGAAAATACTGTTTAACTGTGATGTAGAGGCTTTACAAATCATTTAATTTGCCCTAATGAGATTTGCATTTTGCATGGTACTGTACTTAACCTCCATCAAATGTAACACCTTGAGGGATTTAGGCTTAAACTACTGCACAGCACAATCAGTAATAGACATTTTCAATGAGAAGTTCCATCCTGTATTAGCATGTTGCAGATTTCTGGAAAGAAAATAAGTTTTCAGGACTATCCTAATGGAAAGAAAATAAGCATTAACTGAAGTGTGTAGACTTGTATAGCTATTAGTTTAAGATATTGTAGGAGCAGGTATAACACTGAAAATAGAACAGCCCATGTCAAGGTCATCCTGTAAAGCTCCCTGACGTTTACAGTTTATACGGTTTATTTTGGGGAAGGTTTTGCAGTGATAGTATATTGAATAACTGAACTGAGCAAAGAACAGAACACGCAAAATAGCCCACAAAAAAAGTTTTAAAGTAACCTACCTAATCCAAATAGTTGGTCGTAGAATTTTAGAGCTGGTGAAAGGTGCCAGATTGGTAGTCTTGGGAATGAAGTCCTTTATCCACTGAAAAAAAAAATTAGTAGCTGAAAGTGCCTCACTTATGAACACACAGATGCGCCTAAATCATATGCAAGTCTGATCAGTTCCTTGGCTACTCTACCTAAATTGTCAGTATAGGGGCTCATTTTAAGGTTGGGTGTCCAGTTCTGTAAAATATATGAACTAGAGAAATCTGTTCAAGATTGAAGTCAGATGAACAAAATCTGAACATCACAAATTTGACTTTGGTCAGGCAGAATTCCACACAGGAAGAGGAATGTATGGGACCTGAAAGTGAATGGTGTCAATGGAGAAGGTTAGACTCTTCAGAATATGTGGGGAGGCTAATAGCATTACTGGCTGAGGGGTATGCCAACAATCATTCTTGCCATGATTTTGAATGATTTATTTTACTGCTGGGGGAAAAAATGTATTTTAATGCCCTGGCAGCCAGGATTTCAGGGTTCATCATACTTGTGCCTGCTTTGCTAAGAGCTGGCTGGCAGCTGAGCTCACTGGAGACATTGCCTTGAATTTTTTTTTTTGAAAGAACATTTAGTTTATGGAGTGAGGAGTTACAGGGGAAAGCAGGATGGTTTTGGATGGCAATCAAGCGGAGGCTTATATGGTGAATGTTACCAACCTGGTCCCCTGGAGAAACTCAACTGGCTGTGGCGTTCGTTAAAATGTAACATACGCCTTCATCTTGGCATGTTTTGGCTATTGATCAGAGCACTGAGTTTCTCCTACTCATTTCCCATGGGAGACGTTTCAGGAAGTTGCTCCCACCATGAGTCTGGGATCCACATAAATGCACGAGTGGCAATGCCGTGGCAGCATTGAACAGGTTTGGGGTTGGTGGACTGTCTGAGGCCCTATAACACCTAGTAGTCATAACAGACCAGTTTTATGGCACTGATCCTCACTTGATGTAAAAGGAGGTATATCCATTGACCTTCACTGTCACCAGCTGAGGATCTGATCCATTTCTGAGAAACACAGTAAGGTAGTGAGCAGTGGCTTACCGCATAGAAGTGCTCATTGTGGAGGTTACTCTGTTTGTCTTCTTATCTCTTATTTTGTTTTCTAGGTCTTGCTGCCTTTGTGTTCAGTTTTTAATATCCAGTATCTCTAGCTTTGTTTATAATTCTTGAGATCTGTGTTACATTGTACTGTGTGCACTATGAGACATAGGAGGGGAAAGACCCGAGATTCCTTGAACACCAATGCAAAATATTTTTTACCGTGTTTTTAGTGTCTTGATTTATGACTTTTGACTGTACTCTATTACTATGTGAGATGTATTGAAAACATTAGAGAACTTGTGGTCAATTTTTAGAGCTTTAGAGGAGAGAATTTATCAAACATAACTAGAAAAATTGAACATAAATGCACAATAGTGAATTACGTCCCTGTAAACAACTTGAAGTGATACAAGAAGTTATTCTGACTTGTACGACTGTAAACGGTGCTTCTGGCAGCCATTTGGTGAGGATTTTGATTTAGTTTTGCAGCTTTTCCATTTGCCATCTAGCATTTTTATAGAGACTGAAAAATACTTAGGCCAAAGCCAAAAAGATTTAAAACATGTATACTTATTTGTGTTTGTTTGTTTTTTTCTTTTGTTTGTTTGGAGAACTTTTCTTCCTTCAAACTATCCAGTCCTTGAAATTATCTTTTTAACAAACCAGATGCATTGAGAAACTTAATCTAGAATTTCACATTCAAACTGCAAATGAAAGTCTGTGTGTTTCTAATACAAAATAAAGTTGTATATTATAAATGTTAGGTATAAAGCACATTATAGGTAGACAACTAACTATGAACATAAGGGATACAAGCAGGCCCGGATTAACCAAAGTGCATTCAGTGCCCTTGCACATGGCTCCCGTCCACTCCAAAAAAAACCCGAGTGGCACTGTCACCCTGTGAGCCAGGTCACAAAGCCAGTCACTCAAATTTGGCCTGGCTGCCCCTCTGTCATGTGATTTGGGGTGTGACACTGTATGGAATATGCGTGACCACTTATTATATTATTGATACCAATATTACAAAATTGCAATGAATCTTACAAGATATGCCATGTAAGGTTTCAGTGGAAAAGTTATTTGCTAAATATGACCATCATGTGTATATGTATGTATCATCTTTGTATTCCAGTGGCACCTTTAAGACTAACCATGCATCTGAAGAAGTGAGGTTTTTACCCACAAAAGCTTATGCTCGTATAAATATTAGTCTTTAAGGTGCCATCAGACTTCTTGTTGTTTTTGTGGATACAGACTAACACGGCTACCCCCTGATACTTGACATCTTTGTATTGTGAGTTATAAATGTGTGGGGTATTTGTATATCAAACTTGTGCTGTGTTTCTGAGTGACACCCCCCGGACAGATTGGCATCAGTACTATCCAGCCTGCTTAATGGCCTGTCAAGGGCAGCCAGCTATACAATGAACCCACTGAAAGAAGCCTGGGGCTACACCTATGAGTCATCAGGACATGCAGGGACATGCCTACGCACAGGCGGCTCCAAGTGCTTTTCCATGTCTATGTGCTGTGAGCTTGTGTTTGGACAAAGGATGTACAAGCCACATGGCAAAGGATATAAAAGGCAGCTGCATCTTCTCCATTTTGTCTTCAGTCCTGCTTCTCAGCTCTGGAGTAACCTCTCTACAAACTGAAGTTTTGAACAAAGGACTGACAGACCCATCCAGGCTTTGGATGTGTTCCAGAGGGACTCTACAAGCCAGCAAACTCACCATGCTGCTAAGAACCTGATATATGGACTCTAAAGTCATACGTATGTATCTGACTGCTTTGACCATTTAACATTCTTCTCCTCTTTTCTTTTTTTTAATAAAACCTTTAGTTTTAGATACTAACAAATTGGCTGGCATCATGGCAGCAAACTAATATTGATCAAGTAATGTGGCCCTTTGGGGATCAGAAGAACATTTTGTATAGCGAGTAGAGTTTTTAAAGAACTCCTCACCTTACTGGACATATCGGCTGATTGGGAGCCAGACAACTGGAATGAAATAAAGGGAGACGTGTGATTTCCCCTCCCTCCCGCCCAAGCTTCTTGATAACCACTGTGGAGGATCAGGAGCACATTTTGTGACTGGCTGTTCAGTCTAACTACAATGTTAACCATCAGTTTTGGAAGAATCTGCTCTTCTTTTTTTCAGGCTGCCCTGACCTTGGCATTTTCAGCGTGGGCTACCCTAAGCACCTTGGGTCACATGGGTGAACAGAGCTGGGTGGCTGGGATCAGGAGAAGGTGCCCTAGTCCTAGTGGGTGGGGGGGCAGGCAGTAGTGAGTGGCCAGGAAGGTCCTGTGGGGAGTGGGTGAGGGCTGAGGGAGAGTTGTTGGTGAGCTATGGAGTGCATGGGGAGTGCTGTGGGGTGAGAAGTTGGGGGGCATTGGGGACCAGGATGTTGGGGGCTGTGTCCAGTAGGGCTGAGGTGTTGGGAGCTGTGGTGAGTGGGATGTAGGTAGGTCAGAGCTGCTGGGATGTGTGTGTGAGTGTTTTGCAGGATAAGTGGGGGCTGGTGGAGTGTTGGGGTGTGTGTGGGGGTGGGGAGGAGGAGTATTGGGGTATGGTGCTTAAAGAAGTGGGGGCCTCAATTTCCACAGTACACAGGTCCCCAAAATTATTTAATCTGGATACAGGTTCAGTATTGCCTGATGACGTCCTTTTTTAGTATGCTGAATCAGCATTATTGGATGGATTTCATCACATCTGGGTTAATTATACAGTACTGCATAGCTTGTGCTCCATAATAGCATGCTGGTGCCAGTTTGATGTAATGCAATGGTTGTGGCTCACTGAAATGAAAGGAACACATCCCCTGTCTAATTAAAATACTTGCTGCTGTTCAGATAGCAAAGATTTTTATTTTAGGCAGCATTTAGACAGCCAGTTGTTTGCTGACCAGATTGTCCACTTCCTGAATTATTGTTAATATGAATTCCTGATGTGTTACTGTTAGCAAGATAGCTATTACTCAAGGTATTCTGTAGGAGAATTTTTCAGTGTAATGAATGAAAATTACTGCTGTTACTGTTAAATCAACAGTGGTAGGGGGATGAACTAGGAAATCAGAAGTCTTGCTTATTTCTAATTTCCATAAGCTGAAGACAAAACTCAGCAGAACCTTGAGTTTCATGTGGTTTAGGTTGACATAAAGATATAACCCCCCCTGCAGTACTCGCAGCTTGAGTGAAACACTATCCAGTTTGAGAACCTGATGGAACTTAAATCTGAGGTTTAGGTTTATATAACTAGAAATGACTGAATAGTGTAAAAACCTATTGATGAACAATTTGCCAAATTGGAAACTGAGTTTGTACTTCTGCCCGTTCATGTCTGTATTTGTTTGCTTTGCATGACTAGAGGTTTTTGTATACAAACATTGCCAGAAAGTGAATTTTGGGCCCATCACTGGGATTTAAGCAATAAACTTCATTTAACAATAAAACCAAATAATTTCAAATGGAAGTAGTAGTAGTAGATCATGAAAGTCACCACATATAATCAAGCGATGGAAACAATGCCAGGTCTCAAATCTTGAACAATGAGTTTTGAATATCAAACAACCATCTGAATACTCACTTCTCAAATGTTTGCGAGCAATCCTCATGTATATATTTGCAAAAATAATTAATCATGCAATTTCAAACAGTGAGAAATGAGTAAAAATTATGATGTGGTGATTTGTGTGCATATGTGGGAAATGTCGGTATGTATTTAAAAACTCTCCCCCACTCCCTATACCTCTACCATGTGCACAAAACCAATGATAGGTGCACAAAAGCTTCTCTGACACTTACCTGGGCTGGAAGATTTGGCTTCACGCTGTTTGGGTTTAGTAGATGAGGTAGCAATAAACTGAACAATTACAAAAAAATTCTGTGGATTGTTGTTGAAAAGTTTTGCAGCAGAATGTTGTTTTAAGGAGCTATTTGAATGAAGAGAAGATGGTTGCATCTGATGAAGTGAGCTGTAGCTCACGAAAGCTTATGCTCAAATAAATTGGTTAGTCTCTAAGGTGCCACAAGGACTCCTTTTCTTTTTGCGAATACAGACTAACACGGCTGTTACTCTGAAACCTGTCTGATATGTGTGAGAGAGCAGACTGTTTCATACAAGGCAGAATGGAAGAGAGCTTGAAGTGGGAGAACGGTCTGTAGAGTGTGTTGACATTTGGTGGGAGTCTGTGGCAGAGTGCAGGGAGTGAGAGGAGGATCAGAAATGAGAGAAGAGTTTCTGGGTGACATCACATCCTAAGTTATATTACAATAGTGCTTTTACCTGAAAGTTAACACTTGAAACCACTTCATGCTACAGTTTTATGTTGATAATTTTCAATATGAGTCATTAAATTTTTAAAACTATTCTGTCCTCACCTTGTTAGCATCAAGATATAGACTTCTGTTATGGAACAACACCTTAAGCACCTTTCAGTCTCTGCTTAATTTAATTGTTTTCCTCTTTCCTTTTCAATTTACAATCATCCCATCACTGAATCATCTTTCATTTCTGAACACAACATAAACTGCTGGTCTTAATCTATAATGCACTGAGACCTGGCTCCTTCAGACACCCTTAAACTCCATAACTCTGTAAGAGAGCTTTGCTCTACAGGGACAAAGCAGCTGCAGAAACTGAAGTCTATACTATCAAACATTCAAAGAAGAGTGTTCTTGGTGGCAGAACTCTGTCTAGAGCTGGTTGAAAATCGGAAATTTTTTCTTGTTTGTGTTCAATCATGACTTTGATGAAATGTTTCATTGGATATTTGGAAGACCTTCTACCAGTTCTGACTAACTCTGCCTCTTGAATGCCTTGCCAGAAGAGATCTAGTGGAATGCAAGTATGATTGGTTAGATCCAGGTGTAGGACAACCTTTTTAAGGGAACCTTTTACTCAGGAATGACACCCATAAACAACACCACACATGACCAAAAAGCAAACTTCTTCCTTACCCTACTCCATGAGCCTTTGTTTAGGAGAAATGGAGAGAAACGACACCATTTTTATTATGGATAGATCTTTGAAACTGTATCCTGTTAATGCTTCCATTACTGTAGATTTAGGTCCTAATCGTGCAAACACATGCATAAATTTAACTTTAAGCAGGAGAGTAGTATTGTAATTGTATCCCATTGTATTTATATGTTTAAAGTTAAGCACATGCATAAGGTTTTAGAAGACCAGGAACTTAGCTCTTTGATTACTGAATAAGATGTAATGCTTTTCATAGTATATTTAAGAATATACCCATTGCTTTGTTCTCCTGGGTAAATATATTCTCTGTGTATACATATGCATACCTAATAATAATAATAGAAGATATATAAAAATTTGTATATTTGATATTTTCTATACCAATCAATATTTTCTTTTAAAAAGTCTAGCAGGATTCAAGAGTGCATACCTTTTTATTTATACCCACTAAACTATTGTTTTTCAGAATCACAATTCTTCAATATGTTTGAAAACAAGTTCTCCATTAGAGTTGTACCCACTTATAGCACTAACTGTAATTACTGTATTGGAGATGTTCTCTACGCTTCTCCCTTTTCTCTCCCCGCATCCCTGGCCCACTTTCTCTCCCTATTCCACATGGACCAACTGCAAGTAAAGATAGCATATTGAGTAGAACCTTCATATACAACTAGTTCCATTGAAATCAATGGGACACATGGCACAGTAAGTCCTTGATCCTACAAAGACTCAGGGCTTATCTACACTTGAAACTCTATAGTAGCAAAGGTAATCTACCTCCCTGAGGTCACCCTAGCGCTGTCTACACTGGGTATTAGGTTGGCTTGACGACACTGCTCAGGGGTGTGGATTTTTCACACCCCTGTGTTACATAGGTGGATCAACCTAACTTTTTAGTGTAGACTTGGCCTTATTCCTATGCTAAACTTTATTTATTGTGAGTAAGCTCATTAAGTCAACGGAACTACTCGGTGTGTAAAATTAAGCATGCACATAAGTCTTTGCAGCATCAGGGCCAGAGATACTCTGCATGAGTAAGGATGGCAGAAACTGTCCATTTATATTTTGAAAACACATTACTTCAATGAGACTTTTGATATAGACATTGAAATAAAAAGTAAACTGAGCAAAGAATTCAATTTGTATACAGTACTAAAAAATTTCATGTATGAATGTCTATTTAATATTCAAAATTATAATATATATATGAAAAGTACAATTATGGTACTTTACAAAAAGAGCAATAGTACAGTTAATATCCAAAAGGTTTAATGAAATTCAGGAAGAATAAAATTTAAAAGTGATTAGGATGATAGAAAGTGTCCAAATTACCTCATCACTAATCCTTTCTGACTAGAGGGAAACCAGAAATGACAGTGCAATTGAAATTAAAAACTTGCATTGTTTTTGTTCTATGACCATAGAGAGTTTAGCTGGAAAAAGAATTGATGTCCTTATACCCAGAGACAAATTTTCCGACTGCAAAGGCAAAAGTTTTCTTTTGCATACCTGTGTAGATTTTACAAAATCAGGGAATGTTAATTCTTTTCATATGGTAAACGTCAACATTTTAATTCTGACCACATTGTTGCTAGATTTTTCTATTTATATGCTGTATTGTATTAAGCAATAAATTAATAGTTTTTTCTCCAATTTATTCCTTGGCTAGTCTATTGAGAATATTCTTGGTCAGGAACTTAATATGCAAAATCCTTTTCAGAATTACAGTTACAGTATGCATCATGCATGTGTAGAGTACTTACAGTATAAAGCCTTGACTGTGCAAACGTTTACAAAAGTGCTTACCCTTTAAACACAATAATCCCATTGATTTGAATGGAACTACTCACATACTCATGCATTTAATGGTAAGTATTTGCTGAATCAGGGCCTACATACATACAGTTTAAGCCCTGATTCTGCAATAAGCTCTGTGTGCATCTTTGTGCCTTTATAGTGTAAACTTAAGGAGACGTGTGTGCACACACACATTTATATGCTATAAGGGATTTTAGAGAAATTAAACTAAAATTAGAATAGATGGGGGGGGGTGTTCAAAGAAATCAGTGGTGATTCTAAATATACAGTACTGATGGGTTTTGAAAACGACTATCAGTTTATCATTTTGTGTGCATTCATCTTTTGTTGTTCAAGCCCGCTTTGTAAATAGAATAAATCAGACTACAGAATTAAAAGAGCTGTTTGAAACAATATTGATGCTTTAAAAAAACCTTAGGAGGAAAATGTATAAAACTTTCTGGTATGTCAGATGGTAAAGGAAATGCCAATTTCACAGAATTTACATCTTTATTTAGCTGTTGAATTTATCAACACTGCCAAGGTCCAGCTATACAATAACAAAACACTTCAGCATCTGCAACTTCTTAAAACCCTGTTAAACAGATGTAATTCCTGGCATAACTAACCTCTTGCCAGCACTTTTTGTTACATTCCACCAAGACCAAACAGGAAATATATTTCCTTCAGTCTAAGAGTTTCAGAAAAAATGAGCTTCTCTGTGTACCATGAAACACAAGGAGACCTTCATTGCTTCATAACTATCAATTAGCAAGCCAATGGTGAGAGGAAATGGGCAGCACTCTTAGTTTCTCAATGAAGTGAGTAAATTTATTTATGCAGATTCCTATTTTTCCTCTTTGGTTTGCATATTTAACACTATTTTTATCCCACAGGTGCTTTGGGCACATGATCATTGTAACGGTTTTCTGTTCCCTGGTGCCCTTACTATTATTATTCAGAAGAAATCTTTCTCTTGTTTGCTATCCTGGGTCTAAAGCTATTTTTCAAGTCCATACCTTACCACTTTCCCATTCAAAAAGCTTTATGTACTCATATTCAGGTAATACACCTCTATCCTGATATAACGCTGTCCTCGGGAGCCAAAAAATCTTACCATGTTATAGGTGAAACTGCGGTATATCGAACTTGTTTTGATCCACAGGAGCATGCAGCCCCACCCTCCGGAGCGCTGCTTTACCGCGTTATATCCGAATTCATGTTATATCAGGTCACGTTATATCAGGGTAGAGGTGTACCAAAATATCTATATTGCATCTGTACATTTTCAAAAGTTACTATGGGCCATATTTTTAAAGGTATTTAAACACCTAAAAATGCAGATATGTACCAGGCCTAGGTATCTAACTCGCGATGAAAGCAGTGGAAGTTAAGGAGCTAGTGCTCTTTGAAAATCCCTAAACCTTTTAAAATCTGACTGTAAGTGACTTAGGAGTACAGCAAGTCCCACCAACTGAATTTTGTGTTTTGAGTCGCTTATGTGCTTTTGAAAATCTTGACCAATAGCTAGAGGGCGAGTTTTTGAAAAAGTGTCTAAAGAGTTTTGGGTGCCTCCATTTTAGGATGCTCCAATTTGAACCAGTTTAAAGGGAACTGATTTCAGAGGATAAGTGCTCAGCACTTCATATAAATAAAGCCTCTTTGGGTACACTTACATAGCCTGCGGCAGTGAGCCTCCGAGTTCAGGGTGACAGCGGGCTCACGCTACCACCCTAAAAATAGCTGTGTAGATATTGTGGGTCAGGCCTTGTCTACACTACTGTGGTAGGTTGCCTTAAGTGAATAATGTAGCTGAAGTCGACATAGCTTAGATCGACTTACTGAGGTGTCTACACTGCACTGCATTGGCGGGAGATGCTCTCCCATCAACTTATCTTATTCTTCTCATTCCAGTGGAGTACCAGAGTTGACCAGAGAGCGCTCCGCAGTTGATTTAGCTGGTCTAGTGAAGACCTGCTAAATTAACCCCCTCTGCATTGATCGCAGCAGCGTCGATCCCCGATAATTGTAGACATGGCTTCAGGCTCTGAAGCCTATGGAAGGAGGTGGGCTTCAAAGTGCGATCTCCAGCCTGATCTGAAACTGAAAAGCACTATCTACACTGCTATTTTTAGCACAGTAGCACAAGCTCTGCAAGATTAGTCTGTCAACCTGGGCTTGGAGACTTGCTGCCATTGGTCACTGCTTGGTCTCTAGACATCCCTTTCATGTATTTTAAGTTAGGCACCCAAAATCACTGACCATTTTTGGAAATCTTGTGCGTTGTTGTACATTTTCATTAGATATAGATATACATAAACTGATTTGGAAAAATTAAGAACCAACTTGAATCTTCACAAAAACATGAAATTGAACGCAAACTTTTTTTAGGAAGTTCATTATAGGGGTTTTTTTTGTATTTAATTTCTTCTTGTGGCTCTTTCCTTCCTGGTTTCGACCAGGACTGGAAGCAAATATACTTAAATACCTTAAGAAATATTCGTGTTCTATGTTTGGCTTAGAGAAACCACAGAGTACTGGAAATCCCTTGAGAAAACCAGTTCTTATGAAACTTCCAGCCATGATTCCAGACCTCTCTAGAAGCCCTTGACAATACTTAACAATATAACACAACTGACACCAAAGCATAACTAAATTACAACAGCAGATTGCAGTGTAACCAGCCACTTGAAAACCAGGCATGTCAAATTTTACATCCTCTTTCCAGAAAACTCCTACCTTTTTATAATTCCTCTCCAAACCCCATATTTCAAACACCTGTGGTAAAAGATGAGTCTACGTAAGAATGGCCATACTGAGTAAGACCAATGGTCCATCTAGCCCAGTGTCCAGTCTTCTTACAATGGCTGGTGCCAAATGCTTCAGAGGGAGTGAACAGAACAGGGCAAGTATCAAGTGATCCATGTCTTGTTGTCCAGTCCCAGCTACTAGCAGGCAGAGCGACACCCAGGGCATGGGGTTGCGTCCCTGACCATCTTGGCTTATAGCCATTGATGGACCTACCTTCATGAATTTATTTAATTCATTTTTTTTAAACCAGTTAACTTTTCACAACATCTGCTGCCAACAAGTTCCACAGGCTGACAGTACTTTGTGCGAAGAAGTACTTCCTTATGTTTTTGTTAAACCTGCTGCTGATAATTTAAGTGGGTGACCGCAGTTCATGTCTTATGTGAAGGGGTAAAGAACACATCCTTAATTACTTTCTCTACACCATCCATGACTTTCTAGACCTCCATCACATCCCCCCCACCCCAGTTATCTCTTCTGTAAAATGAACAGTTACAATCTTTTTAATTTCTCCTCATATGGAAGCTGTTCCATACGGCTAATTTTGTTGCCCTTCTCTGGACTTTGTCCAATTCTGATATATTTTTGGGATATAGAAGTTTTATACATACATATACCCAAATTCAAATCTAATTTACTCAGGTGTAAATTGGAGGTAAATAATCTGAAGTAAATGGAGACCCTGGATTTAAATTGGTGTTGCTGAAACTTCTTGTTGTGCTTAGTTTAAGATTCCTTTTAAAACTGGTGTGCATGCATTTTCCTGGCAGTAAATTAGCCACGTAAATTGTGTGTGTTTATCATCACGCACTCTACTCTGTATGTACGGGGCCAGATTGTGACCTTGTTTTTTGTGTGCTACCAGAATTGAGGACTGGGAGAAAAGCAGCCTCCAAGGGGCTGTTGTGCTCTCCCTTCCCTATACAAGTGGGCATAATGGGGTAGACAGTGGGCAGAGGAACCACTAGGGAAAGTATGTAGCCCCAGTATAGACTTGACTCTGGATATTCTCCCCTGCTCCAAGGTGGGGGGGAGGGGGGGCAAATTATAGATGGTGACTATCAGAGTCACCATCTGACTTTAGATCAGCTTCAGAAGTAGCGCAACAACATGCGGCCCCTCGCTCGTGGCTGGGGCATGAATTGGTTGCAGCTATGTGTGTGCGTGCATGTCAGAGGCCAAGAACAACCAGAAAGCAGGCAGGCAGTGAGAAGCAGTCGTGCTAGGATCTGAGGAAGCAAAGAGAGCTCATTGGGACACAGAACTGACTGGAAGGGTGGACTTGGATATTATGAGCCAGGAAATTGTCTGCTGTTTGTTCCTACTGTGTTCAGGGAAACAGGACATAATGTACCTTCTTTGTAAATACACAGGATTGTTCCAAAGAATATACCTGTCTCACTTAATGAATTTCTCCTTCTAAGGGAAACAATCCAGCAAGCCCCTGAATATGGGGTTAAGGCACCTGGGCCAAGAGACAAAACATACTGCTTATTGCTAATGTGTCTAACATCTCAATTAGATATAGCATGCTTAAATTGCTAGTTTAAACTAGGGCTGTTGATTAATCACAAATAACTGTCATGATTAACTCAAAAAAATAATCCATGGTTTTAATCGCACTGTTAAACAATAGAATACCAATTGAAATGTATTAAATATGTTGGATATTTTTCTACATTTTCAAATATATTGATTTCAATTACAACACAAAATGCAAAGCATACGGTGCTCACTTTATATTATTTTTATTACAAATATTTGCACTGTAAAAATGATAAACAAAAGAAATAGTATTTTTCAATTTACCTCATACAAGTACTGTAGTGCAATCTCTTTATTATGAAAGTGAAACTTACAAATGTAGATTTTTTTTACATAACTGCACTCAAAAAACAAAACAATGTAAAATTTTAGAGCCTACAAGTCCACTCAGTCCTCTTTCTTGTTCAGCCAATTGCTCAGAAAAACAAGTTTGTTTACATTTATGGGGGAGAATGCTGCCTGCTTATTATTTAGAATGTCACCTGAAAGTGAGAACACGCATTCGCATGGCACTTTTGTAGCTGGCATTGAAAGATATTTATGTGCCAGATATGCTAAAAATTCATATGCCCCTTCGTGCTTCGGCCACCATTCCAGAGGACATGCTGATGATGCTCATTTAAAAAAAAAAGTGTTAATTAAATTTGTGACTGACCTCCTTGGGGGAGAATTCCATGTCTCTCTTGCTCTGTTTTACCTCCATATATTTCATGTTATAACAGTCTCGAATGCTGACCCAGCACATGTTCGTTTTAAGAACACTTTCACTGCAGATTTGCCAAAACACAAAGAAGATACCAATGTGAGATTTCTAAAGATAACTACAGCACTGGACCCAACGTTTAAGAATCAGAAGTGCCTTCCAAAATCTGAGAGGGAGGAGGTGTGGAGCATGTTTTCAGAAGAGTTAAAAGAACAACACTCTGATATAGAAACTTCAGAACCTGAACCACCAAAAAAGAAAATCAACCTTCTGCTGGCGGCATCTGACCCAGATAATGAAAATGAACATGCGTCGGTCCACACCACTTTGGATCGTTATCGAGCAGAACCCTTCATTGACTTGGGCATCTGTCCTCTGGAATGGTGGTTGAAGAATGAAGGGACATATGAATCTTAAGTGCATCTGGCACGTAAAAATATTGTGACGCCAGCTACAACAGTGGCATGCGAATGCCTGTTCTTACTTTCAGGTGAAATTGTAAACAAGAAGCGGGCAGCATTATCTCCTGCAAATGTAAACAAACTTGTTTGTCTAAGCAATTGGCTGAACAAGACATAGAACTGACTGGACTTGTAGACTCTAAAGCAGTGGTTCTCAAACTTGTTCTGCCGCTTGTGCAGGGAAAGCCCCTGGCGGGCCGGGCTGGTTTATTTGCCTGCCGTGTCCGCAGGTTCAGCTGATCGCGGCTTCCAGTGGCCACGGTTCACTGCTCCAGACCAATGGGAGCTGCTGGAAGCGGTGGCCAGTATGTCCCTCGGCCCGCGCTGCTTCCAGCAGCTCCCATTGGCCTGCAGCTGTGAACCGCGGCCACTGGGAGCTGCGATCGGACGAATCTGTGGACGCGGCAGGTAAACAAACAGGCCCGGCCCACCGGGGCTTTCCCTACACAAGCGGTGGAACAAGTTTGGGAACCACTGATCTGAAGTTTTACACTGTTTTATTTTTGAGTAGTTTATTGGTACGTAATTCTACATTTCTAAGTTCAACTTTCATGATAAAAATACTGCTCTACAGTACTTGTATTAGGTGAATTGAAAAATACTACTTTGTTTATCATTTTTACAATGCAAATATTTATAATAAAAATAATATAAAGTGAGCACTGTATACTTTGTATTATGTGTCATAATTGAAATCTATATATTTGAAAATGTAGAAAATATCCAGAAATATTTAAATAGAATATCATTTATTATTGTTTAACAGTGTGATTAATTGCCTTTAATTTTTTTAATCGCTTGACAGCCCTACTTTAAACTGTTTGTGTAGTTATGCTTTGTGCTGTTTATACAGGGATGACTTCATTCAGCATTCACACACCATCCTATGGGGTGATATATTTTGGCTGCTTATTTTTGGTATTTAAGGATAAGTTTGTAGAGTATGTTGGGATCTGTTTCTCCTCTAGCTATGTGTATGGACACATCAGCATCATATGAGAGTTGAATTGGTGTATATTCACCTTAAGATCATTATGCAAGCTGTAAAACACCATGTTGTTGGGAGAAGGATACTGCAGTATTTAAGTTACGGCAGCAAAGTTGTTATAAGGGTGTGCTTAATTATCTCATTGAGCACATTGGCTAGACCAGGACTAGAGGATATGCATGAATTCCTGGCACAACTGAACACAATGGCAAAACTCCTATTGACTTCAGTGGGGCCAGGAATTCACCCCATAAATCTGTTAAGGGGAAAATACATAAGAAATATTTGAGGAAAAATTATTTTACAGAAGCAGAATGAACTTCCTGCTGAAGTGGTGGAATCAATATGTATTTGTTTGAACAAAAATTGGATGACTACATGGAATGTTATTAGTCAATATTGTGCTTGGGAGTAGCTGACCACCTTTTCTGGAGCTCAGGAGGCACTTTTTCCCACTTGCCATGTTTTATTCCCAATATTGACTATGGTTTTCGGCATGGGAAACTTTGTTCTCCTCTGGCACAAAAAATTATTTAAAAGTTGAAAGGATTTTTAAAAAAGTATCTAAAACATTAAAACCTTTCATCATTTACAAAAATATTAACACATTATATAAAATCAGCAATGGCATCAATCCACGCCAAGGTCTATTTTGGGTTCCAAACTGCTATGTAACTAATTACAGTCCAGCTCGAGCTAGATGCTAACGAGGCTGTTGTAGGCGTGGGTTGCTGCGGACAATGCCATGGGTTGTTTTTATATCCAAGGCCACGAGTTGTGTGGAATACTAGTGCTTACATGGTACCTAAAGACCAAAAAAGGTAAGAGACCAATATTTACTAGATGAATTCTATATTCCAGAGGGTTATATGAATAATTTCTTAAATATAGTAAGCTCCCTATACTCATGACAAAAGACTCCTGGGAGAAATTTTCATATACAATTTGAGTTTTTCAATTGTGTTTTTAATATTAAATGTTAATTTGATATAACTTCAGTTATGAAAAATTCTAAAATTAAATCCTGGGGTCAGTTGATTTTGCATATAAATTGCTGACCCCCTCCCTGTCTACTTTTCCTCAGGATATGCAATATGCTTCTGGCAAAAGAATGATTTCCACCATAAGAATGATATGGTCTTCAACTCCCCACCCCCAATCTTTCTCCCCCCCAAAAAAATTACCCTATCACAAAATAGCCTAAAGAAGCAAAAAATTAAATTATCTAAAGTATCAAAGCCCAACCCCCTACCACAAATAAAGGTTTTATTCTGAAAAGGGAGAAGTGCCGGAGACTCCATGAAGTCTCCACAAAGAAACTTTGCTATTGCTACTGATTGTACATGGAAGGAACTCAGATACTATTGTGATGGATGGCAGGATAAAAACTACAGATAGATTCCACAGATGTCCACCATTCTTTGTATTAATCCAGAGACCAGATAAAGAAGCCAAAAGCTATGCTTTCCTCTACCATCTTGCTCCTTTTTGTGGGTCTTGGTTTCTCATTTTGGTGTCTTTTTTATTAATTAGAGCCATAGACGCCGACTCTGGGGGAAAAAATAGTTGGTGCTCAGCACCCACCATCAGCCCCACCGATCAGTTCCGTCCCCTCCCCCACAGTGCATCTTGCCCACTGGTGGGCCCCACTAATCAGCTCCTCCCCACTCCTGCCAGTGGTCAGCTGCATGTAGGAGGCACTGGGGGAAAGAGGGAGGGACTCAGGGGAGGGGGAAGAATGGGGTGGGGAGAGGTGGAGAGGGGGTGGGAAGAGTTAGAATGAGGGATTGGGGGGAAGGGGTGGAGTGGGGACAGGGCCTGGGGCAGAGTGGGGGTTGAGCACCCTCCAGCAAATCACAACATCAGTGTCTGTGATTAGAGCAAATAAAACGGTATTTGTGGAGGGGCACCAGTACAGGGATTTACATAGTTGCTTAGGATTGTTGCGGGGGGGGGAATAAAAAAGCAAAATACATGAGCAATGATTGAGCTCTCTGTAGCTGTTCCACAGTAATAAATTTAACATCGTCCTGGGTGCTGACATGTCTTTGGAACTCAACAGCTCCTTAAATAGCTGTATGAAATTCTATTTGAAGACCTTTTTTATACCAAAATATTTTTGGGTATTTCAGCTTCGCATACTTCACCCAAATTGTGTCAATTTCCTAAAATGATACAAAATTCTCAGGGCAAAATCCACCTCTTGTTTTATGATCCAAGTTAATTCTTCCCATTCCTCATTTAATTCCTCACTCTTTACTAAAAGTGCTAAAACACAGCTCTGCTTAGCCCATCTGAACTATTGAGGCCATGTGCTATCCTTGCTATTTGCTCAACTCTCATTGACCTCAGTGAGATACATGTACAATAGCCCTACATTCGTAATTCCAATGTTTGTTGTGGTGGTGTTAGATGATTACCCTGTTTAATGATTTCACGTTGAAGAAATCAAGAAGTATAAAGTTCTGATTGGGAATTTTTCAACCAACAATTTTTTCCACCAAAAACAATTTGTTGAAAATGAAACTGTTCAAGAGACAGGCAGTTTCAACAACTCTCCTGTTTTTTGAAAAATTTTGCAATTTGCTGACAAACCCTGTTTTGACACAGGTTCAGTTTTTCAAGTCTAAACCTTTAAACTTTTTTTTTTTGTAAATTTAGACTAAAAAAAGGCAAAATTGAAATGAAACCTCTGGGAATTATTTAAATGAAATGTTTCGATTGATCCAAATTTAAAAAAAAACAGTTCAGAAAAATTCTCAATATTTTGAATTTGTCTTAATTTGGGACAGGAAATTTTTACTTTTTGAAATCTCAGATTCACAGAGGATGTGAAAACCACTTCCCACCCATCTCTATATAACCTCCCTTTTCCCCTCAATTCCCTTCCAAAAACACACAAGTAAACAACCCCCAAAGATGCATCTCAACAGGATAATGTTGAAAAACAATGACACAGTTACATAGCCAAGGGGCTAATTTCTGATGCCAGGACTCTGGTTTAATAGTACCCCTCTATTAATATTCCCACTGAAGTCAATGCCCTCATTCATGGAGTGAGGTGATACATTGTAGGAGTATCAGAATCCAGCCCACAGAGAATGTTGTTGTACTGACAGTTGCTTCATATATCTCCCCCTCAAATGTCTTTTTTTTTTTCCTTCTGGGATTGAGGATTGAGATTTGGTTCTGTTTTGTCTTTTGCTGCCAAAGTTGTGATATCCTTTCTTGCTCTGTTGCAGCAAGAGGACATCGACATTCATGAACCTGGAAACAATATGAATAAATTGGCATATAGAAGTGAGTGAAAGAACATTCCAGGCTCTGTATTTAGTTCATTTGTCTTCACCCTGCTACTTGCCAGTTTGTTTGTGTTGTTTTGACTTTCTCACTACCAGACACATAAATGTAGTTAAATTACCATAACGTTTATGTATTTTAATTATAGAAGAGCTAAAGTTTAGTGATCTACCCCACATTTTGACAAGCCAGGCTGATGGCAAAACACGGTATAATTTGGAGAGGGATTGTCTCTTGCTACGAGGATGTATAGCACAATGGATATCTTATCTGGGTCCTCTGGGCCCTACTGTGAGACAAATGGACAATAATGCAGAGTACATTTAATTACAGTACTTGACATTTATCAGAAATTAGGTCCGATCAAAACTGTGGGTCAATATATCGCAAAACTATGAAATGTGCAATCTGGTATTTATAAAGCACTTATCAGCCATTAATTACAATGGTTTTACTTTAAAAATCTGTCTTTAGCCTTTTGTTTGAGCCATATTTCAGATGCTGGGTTACTTGATAGTCAGTATTCAGCTGGCAGGTTCACTTTTATAAGGGGTTTGTCAATTGCTGGTGGTGGTGGTTATGTGTCCTGCGCACACAGCAAGTCTAGCCAGTTATTAGGCTAGATGTGATAATGCACACTTTGGTGAAAGCTTAGCCAGGATCCAGTGGCTGCCAAACCGGTTACTGTTTTGGGAAGGGCAGCTTGTGAACAGCCGTGATTTTTTTTTTTTTTTATCATTCAGAGTGTAGCTTGCAGCTGAAATCTTGGAATAGTCTTATATTGAAGATGGCATTTTGTTTTGCAACACTCTTAGAAATCCTACCAGCTACTATTTATTACTTAAAACTGTCTGTGGAAGATCAGAAACCTGGAATGTCAGAAATTCCTGTAAAGGATGGAGTGTTTCCACCAGTAAATCAGTTTCACTGTAATTAACTCATAGTATTTAAAAAATGGGTTTATTAGGGGTAGGGCAAAGAATCACAAACCTTTCTGGCTCTGAGTTCTGAAACAGGGCCTCATTGCTGTGGTGAGAGCTCAGAGAAGCCTTCTTATAGATGTCTCAAATGCCCTGAGACAGACTATGTAGAAGATTGTCCTGCCTGCACATATTGTTCAATTAATGTTTCCATTTATGGTGCACCAATCCTAGAGTCTTCCAAAGCACACAGTGTGAAACTGCATCCATGATACGGCCTTTTTGCACTGTGCTTGCATGGTCAGAGCAAAGCCCATTTGGGTCTGAGAGAGTTTAAATATAAATCCATTTACACTTCATCATTTAAATAGTTGGCAGACAAAAAAAAACCCCTTAGTTACTGGAGAGACAGGGTACATGAGGCTATATCTCCTATTGGACTGACATCTGCTGGACAGGAAAAGCTTTTGAGCTTCCAGGAGCTCTTCCTGGTATCTGGAGAAGGTGATTGAAGTGTCCAAGCTAAATACAAAGTGGAACAGATTGTTAAGCATATGGGCATGTGCAAAGCCCTTAGAAGACCACTTCTAATGAAATGAGCAATTAAGGGTTAGCAGGCAGTAGTGTGTGTGACAAATTGCTGTAATGAGCCATAAAACCAGCATCTCTGTTAAGTCCATGGTTTTTGGTGTCCAGCAGGGTTATGAATTTAAATTCCCACATTCTTCTTTTGAAGGTGTTATGTAGGCTTCCTTTGAGGACAAGGCCTGAGAGATCAGATATGGAGTGATGGTTTTCTGAAAAGTGTTCACCCGTGGGTGACTGTGTGTTTTGTCTTTATTCCTATGTGAATTCATTCAAGATGATAGTGATTGACTGTATTCACCCTTACACATAGGTGCCAACTTTTCCCTGCATCAGTGGGTGCTTGCCCCAGCCCCGCCCTCGGCCCTGCCCTGACTCCACTCCTGCCCCACCCCCCGTTCCAACCCCTTCCCCAAATTCCCTGCCCCAACTCTTCCCCCTCCCTGCCTCATTGGACTCCTTCCCCAATCCCCACCCCAGCCCCGCCTCTTCCCTGAGTGCGCTGCGTTCCCCCTCCTCTCTCTCCCTCCCAGCACTTGCCGCCGCGAAACACCTGTTTTGCGGTGGCAGGCGCTGGGAGCTAAGGGGAGAAGCAGGGATGTTGTGCACTCAGGGGAGGAGGCGGAGGTGAGCTGGGGTGGGGGAGCGGGGAGCACCCACCAATTTTTCCCCGTGGGTGCTCCAGCCCCGGAGCACCCACGGAGTCGGCGCCTATGCCCTTACATAGTTGCTGGGGCATTTGATGCATTGTATGAGGTACTTACATGTCATAGGCATGTGTAGGACCCATGGATCTTGGAAGGTGTGTCATGGGGGTGGGTGTTAATCATCATAGCAGTGGAGATATGTCTGCAAGGTTTGTGTGTTGTTCTGGCAGGATCTGGTGCTGCTGTGAGTTTGTGTGTCTTGGTTTATGGGGAGCTATGTTCTGATGATAAGCTTGGTGAGGTTGGGGGTTTGTTTGAAGGCCAGAAGAGGAGGTTCAGGAAGGATGTAGTACCCATCAAGTACGGTTGTTGTTGTTCGATGTCCCATATGGGCTCTAATGAGGGGTGTTAGGTGACAAGTAGGCCTGTGCAGTTATGCTTTTTTCCCTTTATTGAAGCAGGGTTTTCCCGGGGTATTTTGAAATGAATGGGAGTCTCTCCATTGACTTCACTGGGCTTTGAATTGGGCCGTAAATGAGTAACTTCACTGAAATGTAGCCTTGAAGATTATCTGAGCCCCAATCTTGCATTATGCATGTTAGCATTCAGCATGTGAGTAGTTCCATTGAGAAAAGTGAGAAGTCAATGGGACTGTTTGCTTAAAGTTAAGATGATGTATAAGTATTTGCTGGATTGGTTTCTTGGTGTCATTATTTTCACCATATTTTGGGAATATGTACAAGAAAATGGGAAAATAATTAATATATCTTTTGGTAATATTTTTCTCCAGTCAACATTTTTGATAAATATGATTTTAATAATACTTTGCTTACATATCCCTTTACCTCTTCAAAATGCTACATAGAGCTACTAAGATTCTGCCTTACATACAGGCTGCTAGTTTCAATGTAAAGTTAATTTTAATTATTTTAAGTTTTTTAGCTTTCAAAATCCAGCAGAACAAATATCATAAAGGAATTTATGCATCTATTAAATGTGGAGTGTGGGGCTCAAAAGCTCCCTTGAGGAGAACAGCATACCTCTTTGTATTGCTTGCATCTTAATGGCAACACCTTGACCATACTCTAATAGACACTAAAATTATTCCTAAAATGTTACATGACTCTTGATGTACTGAACGTATAATATATTTGGTGCTTGTAACCACACCAAAACTTGTTTCAGCCCATTTTGTCTTGAAACTTGAAAGTTTGATATCAAATGTCAATGTAAAAAAATCACAAAGGGAAGAGGAATAGCATTTAGCAATCGATCCATATAAATACGCAAAGTTTCAATGATAACATTTGTGTCTGCTTTTCCCCTTTTCCTGTATTCCTTTCCACCTGTACTCTTCAAATGTCCTATCAGACTGTATTTAAAAATATTACAGTATTTAAATATGTAGTGGTAAAACTATGTGCTGCCAAATTATATAGTGACTCTGGGAAGTTATGAAATAAAGCTTGATGGAGAGCTTTAATATTTGTTGTACACTGAGCATTTCTCCAGAATGACAACCAATGGTTAATTATACTCCTATAAAGCTGAGTGTGTGATGGGGGAGGATTTTGGGAAATCCTTTGGAATCCACATTTCCTCTTTTTATCCTATATGATGTTTTTCTGTACCCCTCCCCACAATCATGATGAACACTCTCATTGTTCCCCCAAGTGGAGGGTGTGAGGAGGGATATCCTGCTAAGCAGCAGTGTATGTGTGCGTTGAGTTAAACCCTCTGGGGGTTTTCAAAGTCCCTGCTGGGAATACCTCACTTGGATGAATTAATCAAATACAGCTGAGCATAGTTAGGCTCAGAAATTTAAAAATGGACTGGGCTACCTTCATGTTTCCCAGGGAAAGGGAATTTACTCTCTAGTAGGCAGAATAGAGTGCTAGAGGCAGAAAAATGCTTTCTTTATATTGTTTTGTATTTGTAGATGAATTTGTTTTGAAGTTTCAGTATTTAAGATGCATGAGAAAAATGTGGTCATACAGAGATATTTTTTTTGTGGGGGGTGTGTGTTCTTTTGGTTGAACCAGAGCCTTGTAAAATAAACCTGCCCACCCCAGAAAGGGTGTGGTGTTGAATTTTTATTTGACCTGGGCCTCTGGCAAAGTTTCACTCCAGCTGTACAATCGCTGAGTTTGCCACACATCGCCTTCAAAGGAAACCCTTCCTTTTGGCTGCAGCATGCTATGTGGTCCCTTTTCAGAGCTCTTCAATGCCTCTCCTCAGATGACTGAAGGCAATGACTAGGGACCAAGTACAGGAACTCCCTTCCTTCTCCTTCCATCTCAGTGTTCTCCTCAGTGCTTCCAGCCCCTATTGGCTAAGGGAGGACAGAACTGAGTCCAGGACACTAACTTAAATTTCTTCACTGGGATAGTCAATGGTGCTGGCACCTATTTGTTATTTTGGAGCTACACTGAAGGCCAACTCTTCAAAGAGGCCTCAATGTGGTCTCTGTCATTGAGTACCCAAAATTGCATATTTGGTCATAACCAAGAACTTGAACACTGCACAGTCTATTTATGAATCTATTTATACGCAAACACTAACCTGGGATGGGGATTTTTGTTTTGAAACCCCAAACTACAGTGACTCTAGAGTGGCCTAGAATTCTGTCAGTCTATTATGCTTATAATTTTCTGTACCTTTTAATCATTGTAAACCTCTCCCAATTTTGTGCGTATGTGTCTTCCACAATAAAAACATACTTTAAAAGCAATGTGTAAAAAAAAAAAAAATCAAGAATTATGCAAGGTTTCTCTCTCCGGGATGTTCTTACAGCTCTCAGTGCTTCAGGAGATGCATAGAACTGGCTCAGACTAGACTTTTTTTGCTAATAGCTGCAAATCAAAACCCAGCCCTCTGCCCCAGCACTAGCCAGTTTGTGTTTCATGTTCATTACCCTTTTAGGAATCTCTGATTCTAGTCGAAATTTTCTGTTGAAGAAACCACATATGACCAGATTTCCAAAAGAAAGCAGCAGTGGCACCCAGCAGCTCTTGTTTAGGCACCTAAATGAAGTGGGCGGGTCCTCAAAATTGTTCAGCTTTCATTAGCTGCCACTGAGAACAGTGGAACTGTTGGGTCCTGGACACTGTAGAAAAAATGGCCACTTCATCACATGTATAAAATGAGAGATGCGGTCTTCTCAAAATCTGGCCCTAATTTGCTCAGGGCTAATTTAGTTGAAAATTAGTTTCTGAAATATTCAATAACTTTCCTTTCTTCTTTAAGCTGAGCCATATTTTGGCCCATGTTGCCCAAGAACAAGGAACAGACATTGGGTGCCAAATTTATCACCTTCCCACTTGCTTGTACTGTATGTTATATGCTCCAGCACAAAGCAAAAAGCCCTTGTGAGAAATTCCTGATTCCTTTAATTTTTTGGAAGGTCCATAGTGTACAAATCTATTTTAAGCGGCTGGATATAGGAAGTGCATTTTTAAATATTCCATGTTTACTTTGGCAGATAACCATGATGTTTGAGCTTCAGCCTGGACTTGACTTTGACATTCATTTCAATCATGGAGGTTGTCCCACCAAGTCTCTCTGTAATACCAATCAGGTAATAATTTTCTTCATATAATATGACTTTCAGTTCACCCTGCTTATTCCTCAAACTCCTTGCATTGGAATACAAGCATCAAAGATATTTTTGCAGACTGCCCTGGTTTTCTTCTTGCCTCTTTAATGCAGTTGTGGTTTCTAGTCCCTTCTGCAGAATTTAGCCCCACCCCCTTGTCTTCATTACTTGAGTGTAGATATGCATTGGCTAGATTTTTGTCACCATCCCCAACAGAAACTAGTTTAAAACTCTCCTTAGCTAGAGAATGTCCAAAGATACCCTTCCCAGTATTTGACAGATGGAGGTCATCCCAGCACAGTAATCCTCTGTCTTGGAACATCAGCTCATTGTTGAAGAAACCAAAGCCCTCTCGCCAACACTACCTGCATAACCACGCATTTACTTCTCCTATTCGATGAATAGTAGATAATGGGCCTATTCCTTCAACAGGGAGGATGAATGAGAACACCATTTGCACCCCACACTCTTTTATCCTTCTCAGAGCTGTGTAGTTGTAACGATGCTGTTTCTGGCGGGACCCAACGGAGAGTGCCAATTCAGGACAAATTGCTTAAAGCAGGGCAGTTACCGCCCAAGGCTGGGGTTTCTATGCACACCAAGGCAAACCAAACCAGCTAGACTGAGAGGACTTTGGTTTTATCCCACTGGCTAGTCATAAGTCACACAAGCAATTCACTTAGACACTCCAGCTTCCCAGTATCACCATTAGTGCCACCCGTTATGGGGATGAATAGTTATGAAAACCAATACCCCAGTAAAAGAAAAAAAAAAAACAGTTCTCTCGATCCCAAGGGACCAAGCCCCAGACCCAGGTCAATATACAAATCAGATCTTACCCACAAATCACACTGTTGCCAATCCTTTAGAATCTAAAATCTAAAGGTTTATTCATACAAGGAAAAAGATATAGATGAGAGCTAGAATTGGTTAAAAGGAATCAGTTACATACAGTAATGGCAAAGTTCTTGGTTCAGGCTTGTAGCAGTGATAAAATAAACTGCAGGTTCAAATCAAGTCTCTGGAGTACATCCACAGCTGGGATGGGTCATCAGTCCTTTGTGTAGAGCTTCCGTTTGTAGCAAAGTGCCTCCCAAGGAAAGAAGCAGGATTGAAGACAAGATGGAGGAGCTGCATCAGCCCTTTATTGTCTCTTGTCATGTGGCCTCTCTTTCTTTGTTCTAAAGACAAGCATTGGGGCATATGGCAAGAAAAAACCTTAGAGTTCTGTCCATAGGCATGTCCCTGCATGCCTTGCTGAGTCACAAGGTGTATTCGCCGTCTTTCAGTGGGTCAGTTGTATAGCCTTACTGGGCCATAAAGCAGGCTAGGCAGAGCTGACACCAACTTGTCTGGGGTGTTCCCCAGAAGCATAGCACAGGTTTGAAATGCAGACAGTATAGAGCCAATATTCATAACTTCAACTACAAAAATGATACACATATACAGATAGCATAATCATAACCAGCAAACCATAACCTTGTCTTAGACTCCTTATTTGACCTCCTTTATGCAAGATTTGGTACCACTACAGGACTTTGGTTGCAACAATGATCTTTACAGTCCTAGTTCATGTCAATAATGTCACAGTAGTCTGCAGGGATCTGCTCAAGGTCATTTTTTTTCCAGGTGGGTTAAATCAGAGTGTGAAATTGATATACTTGCTTCTTTCCCCAAATACCCAAAATAGGTATCAATATCTAATTGTTGAGAGCTACTGTTATTCAAACACTTCTTGATCAAAGTTCCCTTTTGTAAAGGTCATGAATGATCTAATTTGCCTAAGATTTTGCAGAATGCATGAATTACAAGTAGCCTATAAAGTGATCTATTCATGTTCACTTAGTTATAGTTTCTTCTGGAAAATATGATACAACCAATTAAAAAAAAGAAATATTAGTCCTCTGAATTTGAAAAAGAAAACAAAATGCAGTTTCTGGAGGGGAAAAATCCATGAATATAGTTCTCTTGAGACTTCTGTGCGTCTCTTGGTTTACAGGGGAGAGAACTATAATCCATGGGAGGTGAGTTTTCAGATAGGCTATGTACATTGCTGTGTACCATGAAATAATGGTACTTATCTATTTAACGGTATTTATTTGATAGATATTTGTGGACGAACACGTTTATCAGCAATTTACAAGTAACTACAAGATGAAATTTGTTCCTCGTGGGCAGGATGTTATCAATTTAATGAAAATTTTAAGAAGAAGAAAACCCCCACTCCAAAATACAGAATAATGTTACCATTTTATGAAAATAGAATTTACAATCAAATAAATCCTTCCCAAAGGAATTTTAATAGAATTTATTTAACTTTGACTTAGCACTTGGGGGATAGGGGAAGATTTTTCTAATGCATGACAAGCTACTAAAATCTCTTTCTGTAAACTTGTGAAAGATCATATTGTACATTGGCCCCTGCATCTTCCTGCCACTTCTTAGGTTTTACAGACACATTTTCCTGTTTTGCTAGTGTCTCTCTCCCTCTCCTATGATGCTGCGTTGGAGACCCCCCCACCCCCCTCCCCACACACCTATTCACAAACAGAAAAGTTAACTGAACCCTGATCCTGCAAAAACAAATGCACATGCTTCACATTAGGCACAAAATAGGCCCACTGATTTTAATGGGCCATGCATATGGTTAAGCACACATAGAAGACTTTCTGGGACTCGGACCTAACTCAGGCCACCACTCTTCAATTCTGCAATTTTGTTCTCTAATCTTTCAGTTCTAGTACTCTTAGTTGTTTCTTGTAACACTAGGTTACAAAAACCAACAAACAAAAAGCCCTTCAAACCGAACTATGAATTGTTTTGGTCAGTTTTGTCCCTCTGCATACAGAACAATTCTTACGAACTCTTGGATAATGTATGTTGAGAATCACTTACGGCTGCTATGGAACCAAACTCTCTTATGATTCTAAATATAAGTAAGTTTGTATCAACAGTCTAAGAATAGATAGTAAAAAATTACATTGTGGAAATATAAAAACTTAATCTCCTATGTCATCTTTAACTTGGCCACTTTGAACATACCTATAGAAAAGGCTCTCATGACATTATGCTCTTAGATGCATGTAGGCAACTTTCAGTGACTCCACAAGTTGCCAGACTCTCACGTCTGAAGGTAGAATTACTGTGTACAGCTTTCCTGAATGTTCACAATTTTCTCATGTCACAATACATCCAGCTTCCACAGAAATCCTGCTTTTACATGTTAGCATTAGAAATGATCCACAGTTAACCTGCTGGTGCCTTTTCTTCTTTTAGGGACCAAATCAAACAAAATGTATATGCCTAACATTTAAAAATTGTTTCCATCATAAGACAGAGACAGGCATGAATTTTAAGAAATGTTAACTTTCTGGTTTGTTGAGCCCTTTTTGCATCAACTATTGTTTCGTGGATTTATTGTCCTTTCTTATTTTGAGGCTATGATGACCACCAGGGGCACTACTTTGCATCAGCACCCCTTGTAGGCTGGGCTGTGAATGCAGATCAGTCCTCTGGTGAAGTATCTAGTTCAGATCCTTGTTGGGGTATCAGTAGCTCAAATTTAATGTCCAGAGTGTCTCAACAAACCAGCCCTTCCTCTGGGCACTGTCTTCAGTCTCCTTTCTCAGCTACTCTGGAGTCTTCTTCTACAGCCCTGATATGGAGCTCTTTCTCCTCAGACCAAGTCTTCCTGAGGTGTCTGTTCTCCTGCAGACTCTGTCTTAGGCCCCTTCACAAAAGTCCCAGTGGCTCTTCCCCTCACACTAAGCACTCTCCCTTTTGAGAGACCCAGGTGTTTATTAAATCATCCCTAATGCCTCTTTGTACATTCTCTCTGGCTGAGAATTAAGGCACAAGCACAGTAGATTAGCTAATAACTTCTTAGCCTGTTCTATACTGTGATGGGGTTTCACTCAGGAGATAGGCCTTTATTTCAGTACTGAATCCTTGGCCTGGCATTGACAAATTTTGCTGATGGTGATTTTAAATACCTTGCTATAAGTCCGTGATTAATAAAGAAAAGAGAAAAATTGGTTTAATGTTTATTCTACGGTGTCGTCATATACATGTTAACACGAGGCCAAAGACATTAACAACATTAGTGCTATGTACTTGTCATCCTTTAGCTCCTTAAAGTACTTTTATGCTGTCAGATATAGTGTTACAACATTTTCTTGATTAACTGTGCAAAAATCCGAGTTAAAGAGTGGGGCATCTTTTCTTAAATCTAAGTTTTCCATATGGAGATTTTGTTCCTCAAGATTCTGAACATCCCTCTTTCAATTTACACAGGTCTTTTTAAAACTATGATCAATGGATCACCAGTTGACTTCAGATCCCTCCTTTCTGCTACTCAGAAGGAAACATGTTGAGATCTAAACAGTATTGGATTCCAGTGACTGAGTGGTGGAAAGAAGAGGCATCCATGATGAGATCTCAATCTTTTATTTTACTCAACCCCCCAAGCATTACACCCCCTTTCCTGGGGAAGGCTTGATAAAAATCCTCACCAATTTGCATAGGTGAACACAGACCCAAACCCTTGGATCTTAAGAACAATGAAAAAAGCAATCAGGTTCTTAAAAGAAGAATTTTAATTAAAGAAAAAGATTAAAATAAGAGATTGGAAATATTGGAGAGCTCTCATCCCCTCTCAGAATGTTTAATACGTATTTTCTATCATTCCATTAAAATACATTTTAAAATTCAAATACCAAAACCAGCAAAAGCAATTTCAGGAAATATTTTAAATTTATTAATGTGCCCAATATTAGATCTGAAAAACAGGCATTGTTCCATTTTTCTTAAAATAGGTACAGGTGCAGGGTATGCTTTTGCAATGCTCACATTCCTTACACAACAAAACTGTGTTTCCAAAAAGTCTGTAGAGAAGGTGGAACCATGTTACTTAATGTCTATAACTGCAGGTATTAAACACATGGTTTCCATGGAATGCTAGCCTAGCAATAGACTTTTTTTATGCCAATTATATTTTTTACTCAGTAATTGTCCACCATGGAAGCTGAACAACACATTACTGTTCCAGTTAATTGACCTCAAAGATCATTGAGAAAATTAGTGATAGTGATGTTTTCCATGTCTGCCATGCCCTGGTTGTACAGTATGGTCATCTCATCTGCTAAAGAAGACGCCAAATGGGGCTTTATTCCTGTAGTGTCCCTGCATTACTTTTATTAGAAGACTGATCAATTGACAGCACAAATGTCTCTCACCAATTACAAATTGTCTGTAGCCTTCTATATCTGTGCGTAATGGTTGTCTGGGAAGTGGGGAATAAGCTGTAATTATTTTTTGACATTCTTCACCTGCAGGGAAAAGATCTCACTGTTGATAAATATACAAAGACAGTTGTGAATTAAGGAAGGGTCTGGCTGAATTTTCCCTCATTTTGTCCAGTTCTTTCTTCAACAGGAGAATGAGTAGAAGACCTAGTTTAATGCTTTTTCAGCACTGAATTTCTCTGTGGCAATCATAAAGGGTTTTGAGGTACGAAGTATGTGTTTCAGTGGTCCATTCTGTGGAATTGAGAAGAATGCCCTCCTAGATGATGATGTACATGAAGTACTCAGTTACTGATTTCTGAGCAAGATTATTGTCATGTTCTCTCTGGTTTGCTTATCTTAAATCAGCTGTTGAAGTGTATTTTATATTAGCTGAAGCAAAGTTCTCATGAATTTTGTAGAATGATGACAGTGGGTGCGTCAAGCTTCCTTCCCCACTCTGAACTCTAGGGTACAGATATGGGGACCTTATTCTTACCAGCTTAGGTTAAAAAGCTGCCACCACCAAAGTGTTACACAAAGAACAGGGGAAGTGCCCACTTGGAAATGTCTCTCCTCCCAACCCCCCAAGCATTACACCCCCTTTCCTGGGGAAGGCTTGATAAAAATCCTCACCAATTTGCATAGGTGAACACAGACCCAAACCCTTGCATCTTAAGAACAATGAAAAAAGCAATCAGGTTCTTAAAAGGAGAATTTTAATTAAAGAAAAAGTAAAAGAATCACCTCGGTAAAATCAGGATGGTAAATACCTTACATGGTAATCAGATTAAAAACATAGAGAATCCCTCTAGGCAAAACCTTAAGTTACAAAAAGACACAAAAACAGAAATATACATTCCATTCAGCACAACTTATTTTATCAGCCATTTAAACAAAACAGAATCTAACGCATATCTAACTAGATTGCTTACTAACTCTTTACAGGAGTTCTGACCTGCATTCCTGCTTTGGTCCTGGCAAAAGCATTACACACACAGAGAGGACCCTTTGTCCCCTCCCCCCCAGCTTTGAAAGTATCTTGTCTCCTCATTGGTCATTTTGGTCAGGTGCCAGTGAGGTTATCTTAGCTTCTTAACCCTTTACAGGTGAAAGGGTTTTTCCTCTGGCCAGGAGGGATTTAAAGGTGTTTACCTTTCCCTTTATATTTATGACAGGGTGTGAGATGTGTACCATACTGAACATCAGAGAGTGAGTGGAAAGTGAGTAGGCAGAAAACCCAGAACATACAGGGTCTAGTGGGAATAGCAGCGGTTGACTATCTAAACTTGAGGCCAGATCCATGTACCTTTGCTACCTCCAACCTGTAAAGTGGGTAGATGGCGGAGACAGGGGAGGCAGATTACAGATCAAAATGTGCTCTGACCCATACCCCATGACAAGCATACCAACTTGAGTTCAATGTACCCACAGTCACAAGTCTCAAAGCTTTGCGTATGGATGTTAGGGGGATTAAGGGCAACAACCTGTGGCTCCACACACAGAAATCTGGCAATGTAAACAATATGTAGCCATAGAATGGAGCAAATGTGTTTTTTTTTTTGTTTTGGTTTTGGTTTGTTTGTTTTTTTGGCTTTTAAGGGCTGTGTGGAGGCCAGGACAGTTATCTGGTGGTAATCTTTCTGGGACGTAGCAAAGCCTCCTGTGGTCCTCCTGTTGTCATGTGTCTCTTTATGGTTAAGTGTAAATGGACAAAGAAAGGAGGAATAGAGGGAAGAATAGCCACTCAAAGCCGCATGTTCCCCCAGAAGTGATTCATAATGTGAGTCAACTTTCATTATATGTTCTTTCTGCCGTGGGCAACAGTAACTCCCCTGTTGTGGCTTTCACCATGAGGAAGTTTGGCTGCATGCTGGTGGTGTGATGTGAGGGAGACTGCCAGTAACAGTATGACACCTTTGGGAGCCATGCTCCCTTTTTTTGTGAGGTTCAAAGATGGTTTGGAGGCAGTGGAATCCTTGTGTACAGCCTCAGATTCCATGTGTATTCCTGTACACTTCCAAGAGACATGAAGAATACTGGGCTCACACCATTTTGTTCTGTTCAGCTGCCATCCCACCAGCTCCAAGGGGACAGTGCCTTTTAAAAAGCTGCACAACTTTGGGAGAAGTACTCCAGTTTTGTTTTTTGTTTTTTTTTTTTGCTGCAGGGAAGTGTCTAACTTGTGCTTTATCCTTTTATCAACTATCAATAAATCCTCAAACTATAATTAGTCAGCTATTATTTAGCATTTATATTGCAGTACCATTCTACCCACTCAAGTTTGGGGCTTCATTGTGTTAGTCACTATATAAACAATAAGGAATGCCACAATCAAATAAATTATAGACACTTTGCAGATGTGTCCAAAGGCCTTGCTTGTACCATGTTATAAGAATTGGTATTCCTGAGAAGGTGCAGAGGTTTAGGATCCAATCCTGCTTCCAATGTAATGACATTTTTTATTAGCATTAGTGGTACAGGATGAGGTGCTTGGTTTGGATAAAATCCAGATGATCAGATGGTTTGGTCTGGAGATCAGGACAGGAGTCTCAAGAGATCAGTCTTCCCTTGAAATTGACTCTATATTTGGATTACAGGTTCAGTTCTTACTTAACTGTAACCAGTTCACCCAATCTGAATTTAATTTAATCCAGTTATTCTTTTTGAAAAGATCTTTACAGTGTTCTAAATTTAAAAGCCATTCCTTCTATGCTCCTTGGAAAAGTTACATGTATAATAATTTTTTTTAATTTCAGGTATATTTGCAGAGCTAAAGATGGTCTAAATTTTGCCTGCAAGATTTAAACTAAACTCAGATGAACTGTGCCATATATGAAAATAAATTATAATCACTGTCTCCTGCTATTTAAATGAACCAGTCTAATCTTCATCTGGGTTTGACCAGTAGGAATAAGATAATGCACTTCTAAAAAGCCACAGATGCCGCATAAAAAGTTCTCATGTAGGAAGTTTTACCTAGGGTCACTGTAAAGATCCAATTATGATGAATTTTTCCTGCAAACTTCTTTGAAATTAGGAACTGGAAATTTCTCATCACATGAAACTGGGGTTCTCAAACTTCATTGAACAACGACTCCCTTTCTGACAACAAAAATTATATGACCCCAGGAGTGGGGAACTGAAGCCTGAGCCTGCCTGAGCCCTGCTGCCCCAGGCAAGAGTTCCAAAGCCAAAACCCAAGGACTTCAGCCTTGAGCCAGGGACCTAGGTGGTGGGGCTAGGGCTTCAGCTTCAGCCCTGGGCCCCAGCAAGTCTAATGCTAGCACTGATGACCCATTTAAAATGGGGTTGAGACCCACTTTGGGGTCTTTGAGAACTTCTGCACTAGACACAAACTTAATGGATGCAACACTTTTCATTATAAAGTACTAATACATTGACTGTCTGATACCTGAGTATTAGTAATCTGACATGAAGATTTTTAAAAGAAACACACACATGTAAATTACCAAATATATAACAGTGGGGGCGGGAGAAAATCCAAACACTGGAGATATACTTGGAACAAAAGTTCAAGTTTTCCTACACTGTAAATTCAATAAATAAAGAGTCCTAGTGACATTTAAGGAATTTGGCCAGAACAGTAAGGCTATAACTGAAGACTTGAATCCAGGCAAAATATGAAACCTGAAACTTTGGCTAGATTCTCCAAAATATTCACAAATCTCCAAGGTTCCTATGCAAATCTACCTATTTGTGTGCTCAGGTGGACACCAAATGAAACTTGGTGGCTCAGGCTGAGCTCATAATGTATGTTTGTTTTAGATTACTGTAGTGCATGGGACCCTCAGTCATGGACCTCCTCTGCAGCATGTGGGTGCGGGTCACTTGCCACGATTATCTGGGTATATTTCATTCAGTCATTTTCCTGCCCTTTCAGGGGCCTCTGGCACTGATACGCCTTAGTCCCTCCTGTCTCTGCCGGTAGCACATTAGTCTACTCTCCTGTGGTCTGTGATACTTGGGTCTCATTTTGGTTATTGGGTTTCGTGTGCAGGCGCTGGGTGGTGGCAGCCTGTGATTTATACAAGAGGTCAGACTAGATGATCTAGTGCTCCCTTCTGACCTTAAACTCTGAGGACCCCAAAATATCAGGTGCTGTACAAACACAGAAGTGAAGAACAGTCCCTGCCTCAAAGAGCTTGTCATTTTGAAATTTTAGGTAATTCAAACTCAAAAGTGGGGATGAACCCACAGGAAGTAAAACTGAAAATATAAATTCTCACCAACCCCTGTGATGTGATACCACTGAGCTGTAGGCTGTTTCTGGTCTTGCAACTCACTTTTTAAGAGTTTGATACACAGTTGTCAAGAATGAAAACTGATTAGTTCAGAAAAAGTATGACACAATTTAACTTATTTCTATCAGAAGATCATATTGAAGCATGAAGGGTTTCAACCTGATAGTGTTTTGAGGCATATAGCCAATGTAAATAGTTCAGAATTTACATCAGTTTTTCTTAAATGTTGCTTGGTGTTTTAAACATGTGTTACAGTTTCTTGTACATTCCTTGTTTCAGAAGCCTGTTGAACATTTTGTGGGTCATATTCTCTGTTTTCCTTCACCTTATGTAGTCATTTACACTAGTGCAAAGAATTAGGTGTACAATAAAATGTTACAAAATCAGACTGGTAACAATTTACACTTACTTTACACTCTCAGTGCAGTAAATGTGTAAATGACTACACAAGGTGCAGAGCGACTGTGTCTGGTCCTGTAAGTATGTGTCTTTCAGTTACAGAGATAAATATATTTGTACAGCTGCAGAGAAATGTGTAGTGTTTGGGTTGCATACTCTACAGATGTGGATTAAAGCAGGTAAAGTAACTCTGAATAAATGGCCAATAAAGCCTCAAAATAATGCACTGAATGCTGATGGGTACTGAGAAAGCAAGTCTGAAAGCTGGCTTTGGAACAGTGCATGGTGTCTGACACACTGCCAGCTGAGTGAAATTGATTAGAATTCCACCCTCTGGAGCACTGGGATTCACTGCTGTTTCAGTGCAATACTAGTGTGTTTCACTTCTTTCTCTTCATGTGCATCTGGTGAAGTGAAACCAAATAGGATTACGGGCTCTGAAGTTTTGTCTACTGGTTTGACAGAAACTACAGTTCTACTCAGAGTAGGCATCGAGGTTTGTTTCATTGGTTCCTGAGTTAGAGTTACTATGGTGCGGTGTGTAGTTGCTGGTGAGAATATGCTTCAGGTTGGCTGGTTGGCTGTGGGCGAGGACTGGCCTGCCTCCCAAGGCCTGTGAAATTGAGGGATCATTGTCCAGGATGGGTTGTAGATCACTGATGATGCGTTGGAGAGGTTTTAGCTGAGGACTGTATGTGATGGCCAGTGGAGTTCTGTTGGTTTCTTTCTTGGGCTTGTCTTGCAGCAGGAGGCTTCTGGGTACATGTCTGGCTCTGTTGATCTGTTTCCTTATTTCCTCGTGTGGGTATCGTACTTTTGAGAATGTTTGGTGAAGATCTTGTAGGTATTGGTCTCTGTCAGAGGGGTTGGAGCAAATGTGGTGGTACCTCAGCGCTTGGCTGTAGACAATGGATCGTGTGGTGTGTCTGGGATGGAAGCTGGAGGCATGAAGGTAGGCATAGTGGACAGTGGGTTTTCGGTATAGGGTGGTGTTAATGTGACCATCACTTATTGGCATCATGGTGTCTTGGCAGTGGACCTCCTGTGTAGATTGGTCCAGGCTGATGTTGATGGTAGGATGGAAGCTATTGAAACGGTGGTGGAATTCTTCCAGGGTTTTCTTCCCATGGGTCCAGATGATGAAGATGTCATCAACGTAGTGTAGGTAGAGAAGGGGTGTGAGTGAACGAGAGCTGAGGAAGCGTTGTTCCAGGTCAGTCATAAAAATGTTGGCATATTGTGGGGCCATGCGGGTGCCCATAGTGGTGCCACTGGTCTTGGGGTATATATTGTCACCAAATTTGAAATAAATGTCTGTGGGGATAAAGTTACAGAGCTTAACAACCAGTTGTGCTGTGGCATCATCAGGGATACTGTTCCTGACAGTTTGTATTCCATCTGTGTGTGGGAAGTTTGTGTAGAGAGCCTCTACATCCATGGTGGCTGAGATGGTGTTTTCTGGAAGATCACCAATGCACTGTAGTTTTCTCAGGAAATCAGTGGTGTCACGGAGATAGCTGGGAGTGCTGGTGGCGTGGGGTCTGAATAGAGAGTCCACGTATCCGGACAGTCCTTCAGTGAGAGTGCCAATGCCCGAGATGATGGGGTGTCCAGGATTTCTGGGTTTGTGGATCTTGGGTAGTAGATAGAATAACCCCGGTCGGGACTTTAAGGGTATGTTGATTTGTTCCTGTGTTAGGGTAGGGAGTGTCCTATGTAGATGGTGCAATTTCTTAGTGTATTCCTCAGTGGGATCTGAGGAAAGTGGCCTGTAGAATTTGGTATTGGAGAGTTTTCTGACAGCCTCAGCATACCCTTAGTTTAGTATTTCAATATAGAGTACTAGGGTCTGTCTACACTGACCCCAAAACCCTGCAGTAGTGAGTTTCAGAGCCCAGGTCAACTGACTCAGGCTCCTGGTATGGGGCTAAACCTAGCAGTGTAGATGGTCTTCCTGGGGCTGGAGTCTGGGCTCTGTAAGTGGGGAGTGTCTCATCGCCCAGGCTCCAGCCTGAGAAGAAACATCTGCATTGCTCTTGTTAGACCCATGGCATCAGTCTGAGTCAGCTGACCTGGGTTCTGAGAGTCTCTGCCATGTGGTTGTGGTGGGTTTTTTTTGGGGGGGGGCAATGTAGAGTTTAGGCTAAAAGTGACCACCAGATCAGCTAATCTGACCTCCTCTATATCATAGGCAACCAACAGCACCAGCAACCAAAATTAGACTAAAATATTACTTGTTATCCTGTTCTTGTTGACTATATTGTTACAGAATACTATGTATTGAATAGTATTTTTGTCCGTCTTCTATTAATATTTTCTTAATAAAATATGTAACCAGTATAAAAAAGGGTATTGACAGCATCTAAAGACAAAAATAGTTGAGGCATATTCAGCATAGGATAACCATACTGAAAGAACGTGTTGTTCAACTCTTGGCATTCTTTTCTCATACTGGTTTGCGACTCGATTTTATTTAATTCTATTTCAACCCAATTACACCAACATGATATTGGAAACAGATTTGACCTTCTGACCGCCTGGACAAACATATGGTCTTAGCCAGGAGTATCAGCATGTGTCTAAATGATATCATGTGGTTTGCAACACCCCTGGGAGGGAAAACATTACACTGCCATGCTGCAGCTAGGTAACACTATAGCCTGAAAGTCTGAAATGCACATACAAGTATTCCACAACATATTCAGTCTATTCATCAGTGAGATACAATGCCTCTGCTGTAAGCTGATAAGATGTTGAAAGGGCTGCAATTGGTCCATCAAAAGATGCTTGCAGCTTAAATTTGTAGTATTTCACTACATGAGGCTGCAGATGGATTTTACGGAGCAGCTGCTCTTAGGTTATAGACTTAGTTACATAATGAAAGCTACAGTATGAGAAGTTTGAAGCCTCCAAGAGCAGCTAATGCTTTATTCCCATAGATTGTACACTGTATGCATCATGTGGAATATGAAGCTAAACAAAGGAGAAAGTCTGCAACCTTCAAACTTCTAGTAGGCCACAGGAAATTAGGTTGAAACAAAGGTGGTGTTGGAGCAGATTCTGATTTCAGTTACCCCAATGTAACAGTATTGGCTTAGGAGAATTACACCAGTGTAAATCTAAGAAGAAAAGGAGTAGTTGTGGCACCTTAGAGACTAACAAATTTATTTGAGCATAAGCTTTCGTGAGCTACAGTGCACTTCATCGGATGCATTCACTGGAAAATATTCTGCACTGCCCCAAAGCAAGCACCTGGAGGCACTGTGATTTAAAGATGCTCATTGCCTCTAAGGCCTCCCTCATTGCATTGGGTGGTGGGAGCAATTTACTTCACCTGTGTAAGAGCTGTAGTAGCAAATGTGCCCCAGCATGTCTAGCCATATCCACTGGCTGGCACTTTGGGGGAGCCACTGCTTTGGTATTTTCCATTAAATGCATCATGAAAACTTATGCTCAAATAAATGTGTTAGTCTCTCAGGTGCCACAAGTCCTCCTTTTCTTTTTGCGAATACAGACTAACATGGCTGCTACTCTGAAACCTGTAAATCTAAGGTAACTGAGATCAGAATCTCTCCCTCTATTCACCCCCATCTTCTCCCAGGTGTTAACCTGCTTCTTTTTACCATACACAGGCTCTTGTGAGCATTTGTTGAGAGTTTCATTTTCAGATGTTGTGTGTACCTTTCAGTCTAAAGTTCTTAAGTATGAATTCTTCTGTGAAAGGACAAGAGCTAGTTACCTCTGCCTGCTCAATGGCATTTTTTAGTCAACAATTGCTATTTTTATCCCTGACCTTTTAAAAGAATTTCTCTTTTTACTTCGTTTCCTTTTCAATCATTTTTCTCCACTTTTTCCCCCCCAATGCAAGTCTAAAAGTGTAGGTCATGTCCCTCCTTTGCCCCACCCAGCCCCAATGGTTGCACACTTGCAGCAGTCTCCAGTGACTTTGGATTCAGACAAGAACTATTTCTTTTTTTATTGGCTCCTTGGGCCTGCCACAGCTGGTCCCAGCCAAGGAAAGTGTTCTGTCCCTTGGCGTTTCTATAGAGATCCTTTATATTCGTTAGAATCTTGAGGCTTTAGGGTTTCAGTGGTGACACAAATTAACTTTGGAGTGACCTTACAATCTATCACAATAAAACATTCAAGCCATGGGAATAGGGGAAGGCAGCTTGGTCTGACATACTTGCCATCTTCATGCTTTGCCTTCCTGCTTTTTTACCATACCCTTCAGTGCCATTCCCTCCAGAAACAAAGTTAGGGCTAGGTTGTGCCCTACCCTTACATAGCTGTACAGAAGGGTAGGATGGAGTTAGGACCTTCCCTTCCCTTATCTTATCTTAGTTTCCATAGGTCCTGGCTATACTTGCAGGCACAGCACTCTGGGGATAATAGAGGTTGCGACTCAGATGTTTCTCATTAGGAGTAACTGGACAGAGAGTAGGCGAGGAGCAGGCAAAGCAGTGGCTCCCCCAAAGTGCCACCCGGTGGATATGGCTAGACATGCTGGGGCACATTTGCTGCTACAGCTCTTACACAGGTGAAGTAAATTGCTCCCACCACCCCATTCAATGGGGGAGGCCTTAGAGGCAATGAGCATCTTTAAATCACAGTGCCTCCAGGTGCTTGCTTTGGGGCAGTGCAACACTGCACTATCCCTTAATAATGCTGTATGCTGAAAACACAATCTAGGCCTTAGATTGAGTTGCCTTGATTCAGAAGCCTACATCAGTGTAAAAATACCCTCTAGCACTTTACCCCTCTTGCAATTTCACAATCTTTTGTGAGGCCACCTTGAAGCCTCTTCTGTTCCAATGAGAATAAGCCCAAACATCATTACCTGTCCTTATTTTTAAATTCCCCTGGGACTGCATATAAAGGGATCCTTTGCATAAAGGTTTTCCCATGCCTTATGGGAAATGGGGTTCAACTACCTCCACAGCACAAACCCTGTTGTTCTGGACCTCAGGAAGAGGACTCTCTGAGGTCAAGGATCCATGCTTGGGGTAAGACCTGGAGGTATACTCATTGACTCTCCCACCAACCTCATGAGGGTTTTTCTCAGACGTTAATACAGCCAGAAGTTCTGTATTGCAGATCCTCTGAGCTGTAGAACCCTGTGTCATGGCCCTTCATCTTAAATATGAATTTCTTAAATAGAGCGTCATAAAAATGTGGCACCACTATGGTCATTGGAGTTACTGTGTGATATGCCATGATCGGCTGTTGTGGAGGATTTCTGACATAAAATAATGCTGCTGGATTTGTGGGTCTAACATCATCAAGCCTCTTCACTGGATGTAATGTAGCAGTGGTGACTGCATAGGGTTGTATAGGCTCAGCCCCAATGCTACTGCAGAACATTGTGGGATCGAAAGATGGTCTGCCAAGGTCCCAAATTGCTTAGTTTTTTCCAGGGCTGATTGATACGGCTGTTGGTTAAGGTCAAACACTGTAAGTTACTGCCCTGGTTATTGGTAGTATCCTTGTACATGGCCCATGGAGTTTAATCTCATTGTCTACCGCCTGTTTACCAATAATACTAATTACTAACAACTGAGATTGAGTATTGAAAATGCCAGTGATAGTTGAGTAACGGAGTAGACCCAAGGTGACCTTCTGTGATGGTCACAATTTTGAGTCTTTGCTGCCAGAAACAGGAGGATTCCCTGTGCAGTAAGGCAGATCACAGAAAAAGGAATCATTATGGAAATGTTCCTTGAAGTCAGAGCCGTCCTTAGGATTTATGAGGCCCTAGGCAGTATTATTAAACTGGTGTCCCTGTGTCCAACAGTAGCCTGGGCTCACATGTATATTTTAGATAAGGCTAATCTTTTGAAGGATTTATTTAAAAAAATTATATGTCTGAAGATGCAAGCATTTAAGGCTAAAGATGAATACTCAGATTGTGCATCTAAAAATCTATGCAAGGATTTTTTAGAGATGTGATTTGAAAATCTTCAGCAACACACTAATGAAATATTTTTAAAGCAAATTTTAAATGAAGGTCCTGTAGACTAACGTTCTGAGTAAATATTACAGGAATGCACAACTGTTTTTGTCAGTAAGTTCAGAAACTGACAGTATATACCTGGGGGTTGGCAAATACCTGTTAAATGGCTCCATTACCACTTGAATGGCTCTTTCACAGTTTCAATGTTGTGCTAATCGGTCTGGTAGGCTGGAAGCCTTTTTCACTTTTAACTACTAGATCCCCTCCAGAGAGAGACTCACCAGGCTGCAGCAGCCAGCTGTAGTGGGAGCCTGCAGGAAGGGTCAGATTAAAACAGGGATAGGAAGAGGTGGGAGGGTGGACACTAAGACCCGGGGTGCACCAAATTTTCAGGTGCCCTATGCAGCTGTGTATGCTGCGTATGCCTCAAGATGGCCCTGCTTGAAATAATTGCAGGTTGGGCTCGTCTGTTTTCAAAGTCCAAACTTTACCCCCTAATATTTGGAGGTGTTTTTATCAGGTAGATTTGGTTCAGTTCATTGTAGAAAACAGCAGGCAGTTGAAATCGAGACCAAAAGCTCTAATCAATACAGGCGTGTTTGGACTATCTCGTTGAAAACAAAGGAAAGGAAAGGAAGATCACAGTTCCAAGAGAGCCAGATTCTGTTCTCAGTTGCACTGGTGTAACTCAGGAGGAACTCCACAGAAGCCCGTGGAGTTACTGATGTTAAAGATGTTGTATGAGATCAGGCCCATAGAAGTAGTTTCATCCCCAGCAAAAAATACTTAATAAATAGAAATATACCTGATATTCTCTTATAGTGCTAAAGTTTAGATGTCTCTACTAACTGATAAGATATTATAGCACTTATATTTCCAAGTATAATAAAGGAAGAAGGAAGTATACAAAGCTGACATTCTAAAGCTTAACATACGGGGGCATGAGAGCCTAAGGAAAGGCAATATTCTCCACATAGAAAAGCAAGAACTGTCAGAAGTAGAGTATAGCAACAGAAGCTGCTCCTTTTAAAAGTCATCTGCAGCTACCAGTGACTGGGGACCTTGGAGTTCAGCCTCCTCATAAGAGAAAGTAATGCATCTTGAGGTCAGTTGTATAGTCAGTTTTCAGGTAGTTCCCCTTTTGAATACATAGGGCAAAATTAAATCTTTTACCTGGTATCTTAAAATGAGTCTAATGGGCAAAATTTCTCCCCTTTTAACTCTGCTGAGGTCAGGGATAAATGTGTTCCTCTGCATTAAACTTTGCTTATTGCGATGATAGACTGGAAAGGGGCTGACCGTCACACAGAAGCTGTTCTTTCTTGCATACCATGCAACAAATTGTGGCTGCCCTTTTAGGTGTGTAGTGGGGGTTGAGGTTTCAGGGCCCCCCCCCCAAGTGTATCCACACAAGAGGCAGCTAGAAAATTGTTGCCAACACCCTCTGAGGGAAAAGGAGTAGGGTGGCTCGTGAGGCTGATGATGCTTTTCTTCACAAAGGGAAGACTAGGCAGGTTAGGCTGAGACCAAGGCCATGACTCTCCACCTTCCCATGTACTTGGTAGCACTCAGAGCGTGTTTCTGGACAGTGGAATTCATGCTGTCCATTTTGAAAGGTGAAGTAAGCTCTGCTTTGGCGCTGTGTATCCCTACAACCATCCTTCCTTTCTTTTGCTCTGAGAAGGCAGAATGCCTTAAGTCATTGCTGCCTTGGTTGCTGAACCTCCAGATCCACCTCATGTACTCTTCTGCTCAGAAGTAGCCTCACATGAGCTGCAAATGAGAGAAACGAAGGAGAACTTTCAGTCTTAATTTTAATTTTCTGGGGGAGGGGGGAATCTTTAACCTTTTGTGGCTTGGATTTTAGATAAATTTGGTCAACACAAAACTGGCAATAGGAACTGAGCTCCCATACCACAGTCAAAGAAGCACCTTTTTATTGCGTACGTAATTATTTCTTTCAGCCTTTTGAATTCCAAAACAGAATAACGGACCATATTGAAAAATGCTCTCTTTAATTAGACAGGGAAAGGGGCAACTGGTATTTGATTATTTCCACACAATCCAATATTCTGCCATAAAGTCAGTTAGAATGAAATGAGAAAGTAAATGTCAACAATACATATGTTTGGGGCCTGAGTGTCATAAGTGCTGAGGCTCTTGTAAATTCCACTAGGTGCCTATCTGCATCTTTAGGCACCTAAATACCTTTAAATAACTGGTCCTAAGTCTTAGTGCCTATTGAGATTTAGGCTCCCAAGTCACTTTGGCACTTTTGAAAATGTTTTTCCTACTGTTTCTACTTCCAACCGTAAGTGGATGGTAGTAATTATATCAGTTTATCAAAAAAAAACCCCTGACATTTTGCATCATTTTGATTTAGAAAAGCCAACAGTTGTTTTACTACTTAAGATATCAGTAACTGCCTTTTCCAATAAATACTTAGATATTAGAAATAGGTTAGGGTTTTTTTCTAAATAGTTTCATATTATATTGAGTTGGAATAAAAGGTGCCTGATTTACACCCACTGAGGCTCTAGGCCTGAGATGATACTTCTTATTGCTGTCATGGTGTTGTATTACAATACACCTTGTTGGGTATCACAGTATTAGGGCCCTGGATGGCTCTGAGGAGTGTTAAGAGGATGCGGAGACTTTCTTTCTTAGTAGCCTATTCAAATCCAGTATAAGCTAGTTATTGACCCAAAGTTACCATCTGACAGCTCTTTAGTAGCCAATGTGCAATCAGTTGGTCTTTGTTTAGTTACCTGTGAACAGGCATCCACGTTACAATACAAAAGGGTATAATTATAAAACATAAGTAATAGCTACTATGACAAAAATCAGGCTTAACAGCTATAAGAGAGTGATGGAAGGCAGGTATATTAGCCCTGGAACAGAGGTCTCCCAGATATGAGGCACAGAGGAACCTTGTGGGTGGGACCCAGGCCAGGCCCAGAAGGGGTGGGGAGGGAGCACCACCCAGCCCCTCTACATCCCTGGCTCCACTCCCGGCCCTGCCCCAAGCCTCCGTTGCTGGCCGCAGTTCCATTCTCAGCCGGGGCAGGAGCAGAGCCACACCTGGCCATGGTCCCGGCTGCCAGCCCCCCACCGCAGTCCTGGTGTGGCTCCGCTCCTGCCCCCAGCTGTGGCCCCAGTCTCGACCCCCTCAAAAGTTGGAGGACCACTTTCCTAGAATGATAAAGGCTCTTTTCCCTGTAAGCTGAAAAGGGGCTACCTCAGGTCATCTAGGGACACCTGAGTCCAATTAAGGGCTGACTGAGACCTGGTGAGAGAGGAGGAGGAGAGACAAGCTGCTGAAGGGCTACTGGCAGCAAGAAGAAAGGCTTCTCCAGGATGAGAGGTTGCTTTCCTCGCCTGACTGACTGCCTGGTTAGAGGAAGGACTGGCACTTCAGGGCCAATAACAAGGCCTCCCTGAGAGACACGGGTAGGAAAAGGTATTCTCCTTTGTTTTGTGTTGTGAATTTGTTTCTTTGTTGGGTGGAGGAATACACCTGGGGCCTGCCCCAAAGTCTTCCTGGAAAAGAGTGAGAAATAAATCCCAGTTGGGAAAATAATACCCCAGCCCAAGGAGGAAGTGCTGAGCCCAGCGAGGTGGAGGAGTTGCCTTGACACACCACATTCTGACACTATTCCTCAAGTAAACTAGTGCCTTACTACATGAGGAGTTCTGTTAATTTCAGTGAGATTCCTGATAGCATATGATACCGCTTGATGTAAGTAACGGTGGCAGAATCTGTCCCATATTAATTTGTTAAGTAACTACATGATTCTAAGAAGGAACTAGAGACTAAACTGGAGCATACATTTGCAACATTCTTGGGAATAAGCAGCTGATTTTTACCACTGCTGCAAAATTACTTCTTCTGTATTTACACATTTTCTAGGTTAAAAAGGAAAATCTAGACATTAAGCTGTCTTCTTCCTTAACTCACTTCAGGATGCTCACAGATTTTGCTTCATGCTCCCAAGGAAATCTGAAGGCTCAAGGAACCAAGAGACGAGCTAACATAATCAAAAACTGTCTGAAATCCATTTATACTTTTTTTTGCTAAATGGCTGATGCAAGTACAGATTTGGACAAATATTTTTAGCTGTTCTTTCCCTAATGTAGAACTTGTTGGCAAAGCTGGCACTAGGCATAAGCAGATTAAAAAATTGCTTAGGGCCCTGAGCAGTTCAAGGGGGCTCCCTATTATCTTTTTTAAGTGTGTTGAGTGTAGGGCCTCCTCCCCCAAATATTTCTGTGTAGGGCCCCCAGTGGGTTAGCAGCACATCTAGTTGTTGCCATCAACTTGTGCTGCTGTTCTTTCTCTTTCCATTCAGATAGTTCAATGTGATTTGGAAAACATTTTCATGTTTAGCTATTTTTTTTTTTCAACCACAAGTGTGTGATCCCAAGCTTTGGTAAAAAAGCAGGTGGAAAAAAGTTTAAAAGTTCACATGCAGTGAAGACTTTTCACATTGGCAAGGACTGCACAATTTGAGAAGGATAAATTTAAAGATGTTTGGATGTGGATACAAGTGTACGCAGTACATAAGCTTCATAAAACAAACTGTCTCAGTGATGTAGATCCACTCACTTCTTCAAAGACATTTGGAACAAATGAATATTAGGCCTACAAATTATATTAATTTCTGCCACAAGTTACTTTTGGCCAAGTTTGTCATTTTTTTCAGGGGGAAAAAGAACGAAACAATATGGAAAACATTAAAAACGCTGGGGGACAACAATATTGAAAGTCCTGAATCCAGTATTCAAAGATTAAAAACAGGGAAGAGGCAAAAAAATGAATAGGAATGGAGAAAAAACAAAAACATTTGAAGACTCAAAGATCTGTGGCCTGATTCTGATCTCAGTCTGGTTTTACTCAGATGTAATTTCATTGACTTCATTGACATTATTCCTGATTTACACTGGTATAAGTGAGGGCTCATCAACATACTACATTAGTCCACAGCAGAAGAGTATAAATTCTAGTGTGCACTAACATGATTAGGCTGGAGAATCCTATATCTCAAGATCACAAGGCTACTTTACAAATTGCATTAACAATAGCAAGACAAGTGTTTACAAGACCAGTGTTTACATATCTGTGTGTTTGCCTGTTCATAAGTTTTCAGATACCATGCTGGTGGGCCCAGTCTGAGAACAATGACCATCAGTTAGATGTATTATTTGTGGTGCATGATTGTTCACCTGAGTCAAGGTATTATTTCTGCTGCCTAACCAAATGACTGAAAATTATATTAACAAGTGAAGAGCAAATCAGAGATCTCATAATAGCAAAAAGCAATTTTAGTGGCAAGACATTTTCATATGAATAGTCAAAAAACTTTTGCTTGACAAAAATATTCTTGAACATTTGTACAAGGGACGGGTATTTTCTCACCAAAAGTTAATTAAAAGGACCATAGATGACATCCAAGTGAACTTGTAGGCTTGTTGGTTTGTTTTCAAACTAGTGTTCTTGCATAATTGTTGGCAATATTCTTCCAGCTCTATAAAGCATATTAAATATTTCTGGATAATTAAGATTTCAGATAAATCATGATATTTTCCGTGTAACCTGGTGGGTATCAATAAAATAAATATTAATTTTTCTCACCCACTGCCACCCCAAAGGGACAAGTTGGAGAAGGAGAACCCATTGGGGTTTTTTTTACTGAAGATCTATTAACAGACTTTTGGGATAATTATGAGTAAGATTTAAAAAATAATGGAAGTATAAGCCGCTTCTGCCTTCTGTACTGAATGACAATGTAGTTGCATGAACTATGGGCCAGATTCTCAGCTGCACCCAGAGCAGAAACAAAGGAGCCAATTATGTCTACCATATCCCAGTGCCTGTTCTGCACAAGCCCCTGCCTGTAGACTTCTCTGTTTTACACCTTCTGGCTATTGCCATCTACCAAACCAGTATAGCTGGAATATAGCATATTCCAGCCACATGTCCCTAGTATCGTCACATCAGCAAAGTGGTGCAAAGAAAATGGATTAGGTGGGGAAATCCTATTTCTCAAGATCACAAATAGTGTTTAGAATAGCAAGACAAATGATAATGCAGCATTGCAAAGATGTTTCACCTAATTCAGGCTTCAAGTTAGGGGCAGATGATATCCAGAGCACAGAACAAAACTTTTATGCTGCTTCATATGTGGAAATAGTTTATCTATTACTTGGATAAGAAGGGAAACATCTTTAAGACTGGGGGACAGATCCTGAGTTGTAGTTAATTGAAAAAGCTGCATTGTCTTTGATGGAGTTACACCATTTTTAACCTGCTGAGGATCTGTCCTTTTCCATGGAATTACTTTACTCCCATGAAAATGGGAACAGAATTTGGCTTAATAAATATGAAGGTTCTCTTTCCTTTTACCATCTCTCTTCTGTTCCAAGGGTTACGTTTTGCTTATTTGTACGCTGGAGGATTATGCTGTTGCAATAGGTCACTGTTGAAAAACTAGCCTTGATCTCCCAGCTCTTAGGAAGAACATAAGAACAGCCATACTGTGTCAGACCAAAGGTCCATCTAGCCCAGTATCCTGTCTTCTGACAATGGCCAATGCCAGGTGTCCCAGAGGAAATGAACAGAACGAGTAAACATCAAGTGATCCATCCTCTGTTGCCCATTCCCAGTTTCTGGCAAACAGAGGCTAGGGACCATCCCTGCCCAGCCACACTAATAGCCATTGATGGATGTATCCTCCATGAACTTATCTAGTTCTTTTTTAAAACCCTACTGTAGTCTTGGCCTTCACAACTTCCTCTGGCAAGGAGTTCCTCGGGTTGACTGTGCGTTGTATGAAAAAATACTTCCTTCTGTTTGTTTAAACCTGCTGCCTATTACTTTCACTTGGTGACCCCTAGTTTTTGTGTAATGAGAAGGAGTAAATAACACTTCTTTATTTACTTTCTCCACACCAGTCATGATTTTATAGACATATCATATCACCTCTTCGCCATCTCTTTTTCAAGCTCTCCATAAAGTTGCACCAGAGCAATTTCCAATGTCAGCTGTGAGTTGTGCCTAAGCAAAGATTTACAGGTACAGGCCCTCTGTTCCATATTAAGCATTGTACAAATTTTCTTAATAAAAATACCAGTTTTAAAAAACTTTGTTTAAAATAGAAATGGCAATTCCAACTGTTCCTGGACTCAGTTGTGATATGTATTTTTACTTCAAACCTTTGTTCTCCATGATGGATCTCACTTGATAGAAATAAGTTTCTTTTTCTGAATGAATCTCTCTTTTCCTTCTTTAAAACATCATTTCTCTGCTAGTTTGGACATCTTTGTGCCATTTTTGGAAAGTTGGCTGCAAGAGTGGGTACATAATGTCCTGTGAGTCAGCAGGTCTGCAGATAGAATAGGCTTAGTTTTCCTTCCTTGTTAAAAAGCCAGTTGTGGCATTATTTACATTATATATTTAGCATATCTAGGTTCCATTCTATGTTCCAGTCTCTCTTTATTAATTTGACAGTAAAGTGAGCAGAATATTTAGAATCTGATTCTCAGCAGCAGTAACTCTGGATTTATATTCCCGATGTTTGGTTGTCAAGAAAAACAGAGCAAAGGGGCTAACAACTAAATACAAAAAGTAACAGTTGTTGGTAACTATGAACCAGTCCAGCTGCCACTGAAGACAGTGTAAATCTTCTGTGGGAGCACGGTTTGGCCCTTCATGATATTTGGTTCCATGCTAATGCAGGTGATAGTACTCATTTTTGTATGTTTTCTTTCTGTGCCTTTGTTAAGAAAAAACATAGCAGAATTTTTTCTTTATACAACATAGAAAACCAACATTGGGCATTATAAGATTACTTTCTAAATGGTCAATAATTATTTCATGCCATTACTGGGATCTTTTTCTGACTATGGTACTAGTTATGGTCTATTAATAATTTTCACATAGCAAATACTTGACCATTATAAATTAAGTCTTACAGCTCTCCAACCTGAGAAATTGGTATTGATATATCCATTTTACAGATAGACACATTGAGGTATAATGAGGTTGAAGCCAACATATTAAAGTTCAGGAGCCTAAAGTTATAGAATAGGGCATGTGGCTGAGGCAAAGGGAGCACGGGCAGAAGATGTGTTCAGACCCTGTGCTCTGGCAAGCCAAAAGCATAGCCTATAGTGATGATTGGGCCTGTGAATTTACCCTAATTGTGAGCTAAACTATGGAAAAAAGTGGATGAAAGTTAAGTGTTACAATAATCCATATAACAATAAATGTTGGTGGGAAACGGTGCAAAAGGACAGACAAAGTTAATCAGTCCAGACAACAAGGCCTCCTGATATAACTCAAGGATTGTGTAGAGATCATGCCTGGTAAATAAGAAGAGTGTGGGCCTGGAAATCAGTGAACCAAAGTTGGTGTGTTGGAAATTAGACTTAACTGGTGGACAAAATAAAAAGAGGATGGAATATTCTGCCCATCACTCCCTTTTGGGTTCCTTAAAAGACTCTGCGGGACAAATGGATGTGAACGTTAGTTGGCCGAAAGATGAGAGAAAGGGAAGGAATGAGCTTCATCGTGGCTGCCATGCCATCAACTACTGGGCCCCCAGGATGCAGTGTGTCACCATTGTGCCTTTTTTGTTCTAATCCTGAGAGAGGTACTGACCAGACCGGGCCAGAGCAAGGAAGCCAGAAGACACTGCCATCTCCACTGGCTCTGGCTAAATCCTGAATACAACCTGGGATATGGACTGTCTCCCACCCTACCTACACCTCACTTGCCTTGTGTATCCTTTTCCTTCCCCACCTTATATCTTCTCTTTCCTATCCCTCTTCTTTTGCCTTATTTTTAATAGGAGTCTGGCTTAGCTGGCCAAGACTGAATATTTTGCAACACTGCCTCTGACCAGAAAAGCAGCTATAAGCAATGCCCTAAACTGCCCAATGCTGATACAAGTCTGCCAGATCCTGCAGCAGCAGATCAAACCATGTGCTTCGCCTATGTCATTCTAGAAGTGAGGTTGCATGTGACAGACAGAGGCTGCATTTTTGTATCTTGTCTGTTCTTTTCTTTCTGTGTTTGTCTTGTGGGAAACAGCATCGGCCTTAATAGTAACTGTTCCCGCCCATCTGAACTAACTTTTTCTTTTTTCCCAAAGTGACAGTTATTACTATCTTTAATACCATATAAGAGACTGTGAAAGAGGGGTTTTCCTTTTAAAACCTCTTTCCAGCTAAAGGGAGAGGGAGCAAGAGATGTTGTTGAAACGAAATCCTTACTTAATACTTTATATTCTAAACACATTACCTGTTTTTCCTCCTTTTCTGTGTCCTTAATAAAAGGTTAAAATGATTTTTAATTGTTTGCCTTTTACTAAGCAGGCATACCAAACCCTGAACCTTGTTTCACACTCTTTAATGTTGGACAGAGGCAGTATCATGTTAACATCTTTGACTTTTTGGGCCCATTTATGCCATTTAAATTCATACAGTAGGCCTCTTGGGGTTGTGCGTAGCCAGGTGCAATTTAGAACAGCCTTAAGCTAGTATAAATTGTGCAGAGAGGTGAATCGGGCTCTAGCCAACCCAAGAATTGGAGTGATGCAAGGGTGTCATGAAGTCACTTTTCCTGGCCCTCTGCCCAGCACAGGTCAGCTTTAATTCATTTAAGCAAAACTCAAGGGATGCAACCCACATGAACTGAAACTACCACAAAAAACGAAAACAAAAACAACAACAACAAAAAACAAAACAAAAAACAAACAAACAAAGGTGGGGGGAGGAGCAGGATTTGCACAGATCCTTATGAATCTAAACTGCAAAGATTTCTCCAGTTTGTTTCTCCCCTTAATTAAATTCTTTTGCGGTGGCATCTTATGATGACATATACATTAGAGATGTCAATGCTTAATGAAATAGTATGAATACATATGAAATACTTTTCACTTTGCATGTTTGCATTTTGCAACATTAAAAACAGCTCTGCCAAAGAGAAGCTGAATTTAGCTACCGGGCTGTAGATTCTGAAGGAGAGTTACTAAAGTGCTGGGTCTTGGCTAAATTTGCAACTTTTATGTAAATGTAAAGAAACCACATAAACCTTCAATAGATATGTTTATTATAACAGCCACAATCTCAACTCCTCTAGTGTTATCCTTTTGATTGCAGGAATGCTTAAGAAATCAAACAAATGTATGTGCTGTCTACTGGAGGGAAGGTGAAATCAAAGGGCACTTTTCAAAGAAGTAGAGAGGGGTAGCCCCTATTTTCCCTCATGATTTCCTCAAACATAGAACCAAAATAGAACAGGAACTGGTATATTAATAACCTAAAAGCTTTTTTTAAGCTTGTGTTGGTGCAGATCCAATATTTACAAGCTTGTGCTTTTGAGTAATTGGAAAGATTGCTACCTATCAGAAGAGCAAATGTATTGTTTATTTCAGGTAACGCCCACTACATGCTATGCTTGGTGCATTCTCACCAGGAAAAATTCATAATAGACAAAGAGAGGGGAAGGGTTACAACATATAAGGGTTGAGGTATTGATTAGCCATGACTTGGGCATATAAGCTTATGCTCATGTTTAAGGGTATACAAACTATTCCCAATTACCCCTCAAACTTGCCATTATTCCTCAGCTAGTTTCCCATAGTTATCACAGCAGAAGTAGCTCTTCAGGAGCAACATGCTTACAGAGAAGATAGTGGCCTCTTGGTTGAGCTCAGGAGTGGCATTCCTTGCTGCAAAGGGGTGTCTGGGAGATGGCAAGGAGAAGATTGGGTGACAAATGGGTAGATGAGGCTGGCATCAGTGGACAACTGGAGCGGGTGAGGGAGAATATCAGGGTTGGAAGGGACCTCAGGAGGTCATCTAGTCCAACCCCCTGCTCAAAACAGGACCAATCCCCAACTAAAACTTGTAGACAACTCTCCAACAGTTACCACTGTTTGCAGAAAATCTTTCTTAATCAACCCTTCACTGAATCCTTCATGATGGCACTTACTGAATAAGGAGAGATGATATTCTATTTCATGTTTCAGATTATACTTATTCATGCAGTAAAGTGGATAGTTCCAAGAAGTACTTCCTATCCCCTTTGTCCACCCCACACCCCGATGTGTTACACTGTCTCGCCCTCGTCCTACAGCCCATGAAAAGGTTGGTGTTGTGCATATTCAGCTGATTACTATCCTTGGGCTCTCCAGGTTACATGGTAGGTGGTGTTCAAGTGGAAATCAGGCCTAAGGGAGTGTCACTGACTTCATTGCCTCCCCACAGCCCTTTCCTGTATCTGGCTGAGAACCAGGAAGGAACTTTAAGGAGTCTCTAAGCATAAACATAAAGGTGGCATGTTGTAAAGTATTTTCTCCTTACTTAACAGTTATATATAAAAATCCCTTCTTTCAAAGGGACCTGCTGCATAATGATGTCAGGTTTAACTTGTGCCCAGGAGTGGCAGAGCTGTTTATAATAATTTAGAGCAACAAGCCACCAAGTGATACAGGATATTGTTACTAATATGTGCATTATAGTAGCACTTAGTGGTCCCAGTGGAGATCAATACGCTATAGTTCACATAAACACACAGTGAGAGTCAGTCCCTACCCTGACAAATCGCTGTCAATAGACAAAACAGACAAAGGGTAGGTGGGGAAAGAAAATCACAGAGAGATGAAGTGACTTGTCTGAGGTCAGACAACGGTTCCGTGGCTGAGCCAGGAAGACAACACACATCTCATGATTCCTGACCATGCTGCCTCTCTCAATAATTTATTCCCTAATATTACCTAATTGTGTTTCATTTAGATAGGAGCCTTCTGTCACTTTTGAGATTCACGATGTTCAGAAGACACGGGACCATTGCTTTGCAAAAAAAGCCAAGAGCCTGGGCATTTTTTCTTGCTCTGCTACGGTTGGAATGATCTTGACACTTGGCCGAGAATGTTCCAAATGAGCAAACAGCAGGAGACACGTTCACAGTTGAGATCATTCTATGCAATCGCATGATAATTTGGAACAAATGGTTAAAACCAACCAACTCAATTTAAGAACTCGTTTGAAGAATATGCAAAGGAGTTTGAGACGAAATATAGCTAATTTGGAGAATGGTACAGTATAAAGCAATATTACTACATTGTAATAACTTTATGAAATTTTACATTCCTTAGCAGCTGTTAACAGAACTTTAAAGTAGTTTTTCTTCATGTTGGGGTATAGGTGGTTCAGTACATTTATATACTTAGACGCAGTAGCCACAGTAAGGGAAGTCAACTGTGACATAATCAAAGTGACAAAGGGGCCTGATTCTCCTCTTATTTCTCCAAGTGTTAATCAGGAGAAAATCCACTGAAGATGATGGAGTTATACCAATTGAAAAGTGGTATGACTGAAAGGAAATTTCAGCCCAGTTCAGTTATGGCAATATGCTAACAAGGGCAGGAAAAACCTTAATTTGTCTGGCTTTTTGTACTCTGTGTAAATTACCATTGCACCACTCAGTACCATTGTTAGGTTTTTAAAAATGAATTCATTTGACAGCTAGAGGTGAGAGAGCCATTTGTAAAGTCACTAAGCGGAGGGATAACATTTTGGGGAAATAAATGATTGATAAAATGTAATGGCTGGTATCACAACCAAATAATAGGATGACAGCAGTCCTTTGATAGAAAAGATTGAGGATTCAAATGACAAAAGTGATAAAGCAGTTGCTGTAAGCAGTTCTCCTGTCTTTGCTGGTCTTCTGAATAGCATATGGGGGATCTTATTGTGACTGATTTTGAACTGACTCAAAGTTACGCATGCGTGTGTGTGTGTGTGTGTGTGTGTGTGTGTAAGAGAGAGAGAGAAGTAGGAGCAGAATTCAAACCTTTTGAAGTTTGTGATTTATTTAGGCCTTGACAGAACACCCCACTTACCCTCCTCCCTATACTCTATGCCTGGGAGTTAACAGGAAAGCTATCCTGGGAAGTTAGAACAGTGGTTAATTTGTAAAGAAAGAGATGCTGGGGATCAAGCAATTTTTTAACTTTCATAACTGATACGACAAGCCTAGAGGTGCCGGGGATATGAACTGTCAAGCGGCTAGAGGTACCAGGGCTTAGCCCTGGCATAAATTAAGCACTGAGTTCGAGTGATCATGAGAGAAGAACTTTTTCCTCCCTTCTCCATCCATCTGATCCCCTCCTTGGATTGCAATGAAGGCAATAAGCCTCCTCCCTAGATGCCAGAAGATGGAGGATCGGGGGAGGGAGCAACCTGTCATTCTCAGAAGCCAGCAGAGGAGATGAGGTAAACTACAGACCTCCACAAAGATTTCACAATTAAAGGGGTGCCCATGGCCAATTATGGTGAAAAAGGGCTTTGTGAGATGCCGACAGCTCCCCTCCTCCAAGAAACAAAGTAGTATACTTCTCATTTTCACTTCCCTTTCTAATGGGAGCCAGGGTTAGCCAGGCCACAATAGTTCAGATTTTCACAAAATGCAACCTTGATGAGCAAACTTCAAAACATCTGAAGAATAATTTGTGAGATTCCCCTATCCTTATTTCCATATGGTGAGTTGCTCTTTCTGGGCGTGATCCTGTTTTTACATGGGTCAAATCAGAAGTAATTCTATTGGAGTAACTCAATTTGTGCCAGTGCATAAACCAGTGTAGGGGAGATAAGAACCAGGCTCTCGTGACTTTAATTATGTCATCAGATTCTGTTCCTGGTTTTGCTACCGAATGATCTCTGGCAGATCTGTGTCTGTTTACTGTACCTGTCTTTAAACTTTCTGTTGAGCAGTACGCTTAACTTACCTCACTGGGATGATGTGAGGTTTAATTAACTATACCTGCAAAGAACATTAGATGGCCGTTGCTGTGTAAGTACAAAGTATCCTTATTAATTACCAATGAAAGCCTAAGTACAACTCATTTTAAGTCACTAACACCATAAACCAATCATGACTGGAAAACACTGTCAGGTATTTTGAAGGCTGAACTTTGCTGTGCATAAGCAATTCAGCTTCCCATTTCTTCAGTGCAGCATTGCTGAGTGTAGGTAGATTTAGACCCCTGTCCTGCAATGATCTCCATGCCATCAGACTCGTGCACTCATGTGAAACCAAGAGTCTGACCATGTAGAGTTCACTGCAGGACAGGGGGCTTAATTTGTAAATGGAGAAAAAAAATCTTTATTTTTTAAATTCATACCAAAGGAATTTTACTTTTGGCTAAAAATCTTGCTGTCAAGAGTGATGGATGCTATTTTGTGTTGTGTTTCTTTACATGTACAGTTGGCACAGTGGTAGAATGTGTTCTTTATTAAAAAAGCATATGAGATGCTGGGGGTATTGTGCTTTAGTTAAAAGAAAATTTGCTCAAGGCAGGGGAGCTGTTTTTAAAGTAAGACTCCTTGATTGTGTTTAGGAAGAGTGCACCGAAGCAAGCTGAGATCATCAAATAAAGAACAACTGTCTTCTCCTGCCCCCAATTGTTTATAATCAAGTTCTATCCCAGTAGAGTGCCAAATTAAATTAAGCACAGTTAATGCAGTTTAAATTGTCTGTATTTGCTCATTTTTCTTGTTGTCTTGTGTGTTGTTGTAAATTCTAAATCAACAGCATGGTCACATTTTGAGTGTTGTATTTTGAGTTTGGCACAGTAGTGCAATAATTCTGCAGCATCATGAGATTGTATATTCATTGTCTCAGAGTAATTTCTAAAGAAAGTGATCAGTTTGCAAGTTAAAAGATGTTTTCTAACTTCCAGACTTGGGATCTGAAAGCTCAGCTGTACTTCATTGCTACTAATAAAGATTCTGTGGGACACAGGTGCCCTCGGTTATAGCTGTGTAACTCCACTGACTTAACAGGCTTTTCTCAGGTGTCACCGGCTAAAACTCAATAAAAAATTCTCTATGTGCAAGAGAAGGGATAGAACCCAGCTTGCTCTCTCTCTATCAACTTTGTTGGCTCTGCACAGCTCACAGGTGCTTTAAAAAAGAAAGGCAGCAGCAATCACTTATTGCTTCTTTTAGTCACCATGAAATACACAGAAGGCTGATTTCTCAGCTTGTGTAGTCATTTACATCTGTGCTCTCACTGCTATTAGTGGGTGGAGAATTCTGATTTTGGTAGCATTGCACACCCACTTTACACAGTGTTAAATGATTACACGAGGGGCAAGGCAGTGGAGAATCAAGATGATAGGGACCATATCTGTTGAGCAAGGAAGGGACCACAGTAGCTTTTCGTTGTACAGCCACTCTTTTAAATCTACTACAGCAGGGGATTGGGGCTGATGATGCAGCACTTAAACATCTTTGCCAATATTTCTGTGTTCCTTAATCATGTGCATATATGTCCTTTTGCAATTGCTCCTGCTATTTATTTAGTGCTCAGAACATGCTTGGCCTTGTACAGGATACAACTATAAAGACCCTCTCAGCCCATGCTTACAGCATAAATAAAGCTACTTTATTTATTTACAGTTTTTAGTTGGAAAACTGTTTGTCTTCTGTCCCTTTGGCTTCACAGGATTCTGTTACAGCAACATTTTGGGGGGAAATGAAGAGGTAAGGCAAACTGCACTGGTCTTATAAGCCATTTGAATGTTTCAATACTTTATTTTTTTGTGTGTCTATTCACTGTATTTTTGTCATGTTACTCATGTTTCTGTAAGCAGTGTTCTATAATTGCAAACCCATGGGACTGCTTTTTTGAATGATGTTAATTGGGTGTATAAATGTTTTCAGGATCAGGGCCTTAATATGTTACACTTACAACTCTCTTTGCTAAATGTTTTGATGTAAATGAACAAATAGCATCTGGTTGTCAAGAGTTTCTTTTGGCCTCTGGGAATTAAAAAAACCTCATTAGTCATAAACTTATTGTGTAACCAGAAGTTTAACAGAACATCATAAACTTTTGTCCCCCTTTATGTTTTGATAAGTGTCAAACTATGGTCTTGGGTTTTGGTCTCTTACAGGCAAAGGAAAAATGGAGACTAAGTAGGTTGTTACTTCATGTAAAATACCTCATAGTGTGCTGTTTATAAAAATATCCACTAAACAATGGAATGAGTCATCTACAAACTCAGTTCCTATTTCCACAAACTCATGTATAGGAATGGTTCCCTGGTGATGTCTCTATTCATACATTTGAATTTGTAGGATCAGGATGACAAGTAGTCACTGACCCATAATAAGAACCCAGCATTTTGTTTGTTTAGGTTTTCCAGCCCATACAGAATGTTGGCAAGGAGTTCAAGCCTGGTTCTGTGAGCCTGTTGCTCTACCCTCTTCCTACCCTGGCTTCTGCCAGCCACTCCCCACCCATCTTTTCATGACTTCTTTATTTAGCTATATTTTTGTGTACTGGCTTACTTCTCTGTCTCTGGTCAGCAGGAACCAATGACAGGTTTCAGAGTAGCAGCCGTGTTAGTCTGTATTTGCAAAAAGAAAAGGAGTACTTGTGGCACCTTAGAGACTAACCAATGTATTTGAGCATAAGCTTTCGTGAGCTACAGCTCACTTCACTGGATGCATTCTGATGAATACACGAAAGCTTATGTTCAAATACATTTGTTAGTCTCTAAGGTGCCACAAGTACTCCTGTTCTTTTTACGAAGCAATGAGTTACCATCTCCATCCACCTGAGAGAGACACACACATACACATATGAAGGGGTGGGGGAAGAGAGAGAACAAACACAAACTTTTTGTTTCCCATTCCTCTAATTGGGAGAATGCAGCACTGCATATCTGCTCCTATGTGAGGTTATTAAGCAGTAGTAAGCTAAGGCCTAGTCACAGAACTCGAAAATTGGATTTCTCAGAAATAAGGCAGGATCTATTTCAAGTACTTTATAATATAAAATTAATATGTAATATAATTTTCCCATCACCATAGTAGCTGAGCACCTCGTAGTCTTTGGTATATTCTTACAGTGAGGTAAGGTAGTACAATTGTCACTATTTTCACAAATGGGGAACAGGCACAGACAGAATAAGTGGCTTGCCCAATCCTGAAGTGGGTTCTCTTCTTGACTTTCCCAGGTTTAGGAAGCTCTACTTTTCCCCCTACTATCCTAGAAAAAAATATCTAGATATTAGACATATAACATTATATTGATAGATTAGATTAGATTAGTTTCTAATCATAATCTATTCTGGTGAGCTTTGTCAAATAGGTTGGTCTTGGACCTTGCTATAAAACTAGTCAGTTTGACTCAGTCTAAAATCTTCTGGTAACTTGTTTCACAAATGAACCAGAACCCTGCAAAATAAGACTTTGACTGTGGTGACATAGTAATGATGGTCATGTGGGGTTACAGAAGAATGAAAAGTCTGTTTCACATTGACTTCAGTAGGAGATGCTCAGGCCTAAAGTGGTCTAAGTTGAACATTCAACCACTGACTTCCAAAATCACTGGTCTCTTTTTGTGTGGAGCAGCATCCCACGTGTCCTTAATAAATGACCACCACTGTGCTGTAAAGTGCCAGAAACTGTATGAGAGAGTCCCTGGCCAGGAGTTTCTACCCTTGCTGTCCTTTTGCTGAAAAGAATTGGAAATCTGGTGAAGAGTTGTTTCCTTTCCCTCCAGCCTGCTGCCAGATAGCCCTTGGAATAGCCCTGTTTTACCCTAGAGCTTGCATCGGGGATGTTATCCACAAAAGAGAGGTGCCCCAAACAACCATTTGCTTTCTGTGAATTACAGTACACCAGATGCAATCCAACAACTGTGAGACAGTAACATAAAAGCACATAATGTCTCTGTCGTTCACTTAAGACGCTGTTATAATGGGCAAATCGTTGTATATTGGAAAAAAGGTTAAATCTTGACAGAGTAAAACTGGAAACCATCTAGTTTAACCCACCTCTACACTGGGCAAATATTTCTACATGAATGATTTAAGCCAATTCGCGGATGCACTCTAAATCCTTAGGGGGAATTTTCTTCTTTAAACTCTACTTCTGTATCATTTGAATGCCCAGTAATAACAACAACAAAAAAGACATTAAAACTTAGACCAAGTGATTTTCAGCAATTAAAATAGCTCTGGTATTTTAAAAGCCAAACACATTGACATTTGCCAGACATAAATGCATTTTCCATTTACTCTGCCAGAAGAAGTTGGACTAGTAAAAGTCTTTAGGGCACAGACTACAATGCTTGCTGGAGGTTTTGTAAGGTGGGATCCTGGTCAGTTTCATCCTGCAGAAGTGCTCTTAGGAAAGCATTTGTGTTCAGGAGCGCTGTGCTAATCTACTTCCTGTCTGGTTGCCAGCCTGTTTGAAAGGAAGAGTATAAAAGAGAAACTGAAAGATGGAAAGCAGGAGGAGCAAATCATGTGCTCATCAGGCATCTTCATTGCTGCTTGTGGCACTGACTCTGTACAGTGCAGCTAGTGCTGAGTTCCTCAGGATTTAAAAGAAAATGGGCGTAAAACCATCAAAAAACCCGATAATGGAGTTGCCTAGTCATATTTTTGTTGTCTTCTAGTTAGAGTAGATACTTGTATCTGTTAAAGGTAAGATTGCAAATTAGCTTTTATTATAAGACTCTTACGGTTTCCCCTAACTTTCTGAGACATTAATGATTTGTGGTGAAATTTTCTGTGCCCCAATGGAAACATTGTTGAAAGTTTGAGCAAATCCCTGCAGTTTTTCTGGAGTTCAGAGAGGATGAACAGCAACTGAAGTCTGAGACCTTACAAGAAAAGTGTTTGTCCTTATTGGGGACTAGTATCTCTTTGTTAGGTTTCAAAATAAATGGTGTTCATTTTCAGGGAGCTGTAAGCTATTGATAATTCTGGACTGAGGATATAAATAGAAGTCCAAATGTTAGGAAATATTCACTATATGTGCGTGCACATCCATAAATGTGGGCTTTTTGCATCTAGAATCAGTGGTAGTTGTTGGAATTGGCCATCATATTTCCTCTGCACATGCACATCCAGTTTGTGTCAGAATAGTTGAAAGTCAGGGGAAGCATCTGCCAGCTTTTTTCATGAAAGAAACTGGGAATGGATAAAATTCTTCCTGTTCTATTTTCAGGCAATTTTAAAAAAGCTAATTTAGATTGAGATCCTTACTCGGAGAAGGTACTACCTTGCTCCTCCAAGTCCCACTGAAGTCGATAGGACCACTCAAGGAGTAAAAAACTATTCCATGTGAATAAGGGTATTAGTGTCTGCCCCTTAGGATGCATTTTAATTTGCTGTCCCAGCTATCCTACAACAGATATGTCTATCCTGCAATAAAAGACCTACAGCATGGCCATCACTGGTCCATATCAGCTGACTTAGGCTTGTGGGGCTCGGGCTGCAGAGCTAAATACTGCAGTGTATATGTTTGAGCTTTGGCTGGAGCCTGGATTCTCACCCCCCGCAAGCGAGGAGCATCTCAGAGCCCAGGCTCCAGCCCAAGCCCATACATCTACACTGCAGTTTTATAGCCCCCAAGCCCTTGAGCCTGAATCAGCTGACTGAGACTCTATGCCATGGGTTTTTTATTGTAGTGTAGACATACCCGGCCTATGTGATCTTTTTAAATTCTTGGATGGTCAAATTTCAGTATGAAAAGATTAAAATATCATGTAAATTCTAAGGGTGTGCATGTAAGTAAAAATATAAGAATTTGGAAAATATATAGAATTGTGATCATGATCATTTTAGAACTGAAATAATCATACTAAGAAATGTGTAAAGGGACTCTGAGATGTAAAATTCTTTTTTCCAATACATGATGGAATCAGACAGTCCTAATTTTTTAACTAAGATCTAATCTGAATGTTTTCCCCCCAACAGTAAGACCAGATATGGACAAATGGAACTGATGATTAATATAGTAATGTGAAACACTGGATTACGCCCTTTGTTGATTGCATAGTGTCACACGCTGGTGGCCCCCTCCCTCAAGGGGTCCCCTGGGGAAGGCAGATCAGCATTGTATATTGCTAAGATGTTACAAGCATTGTAGGATATTTTGGGAAGGGTCAAAGGTGTGACTAAGTGTGGAATGGAAGATTCTTTTGTAGGCTGTGAAAGGCCAAAGGGGGAAGGAGAAAGAGAGCAGAGAATGGGTTAAATCAACACTGCAGCTAGCAAGCTCAGTCTGACAATAAGAGCTGGCCCCAGTCCACGGTCACGGTGCTAGACAAAAAATTATCTCACCCAGCCAAAGCCAGACATAAAAAAGAAAAAAAAGGACACTGAACCAGGGCTGCAGAGATGGAAAACACCAGCGAGACGATGAGGCGGGGAGCAGATCTTCATGTCCCTGGAGCCGTTGTGTTTTGGGAAAGCGGAGAAGACCACAGAAAGCCAGTTTGGACTGGCACAAAGAGCACCAGGAACAGATGTCCCGAAATGGAACACCCCCAGAACTTAAAACCCTTGTAAGAGCTGGAAAAATTGGAAGATCACAGCAGATCCTGGACTACTTGGGCCCAGGACAGAACTCCCATCCACCCTTCCCCCTCTTCTTCTTACTTTACACCCAGGCTTAGCCAGACTCCGGTAGAGCGTGTGTGAGTATGAAAATGGGTTAGGGCTTGGAGCACTAACGCTTTCTTCCTTCCTCTGAGTGACATGGGGAGCACCCATCGCTCTTCGCTGTTGTTTTATTATTTTATCAATAAAGCTTTAAAATTTAGACACTTGGTGTGTTACAAAAAGAAAATGAGTACTTGTGGCACCTTAGAGACTAACCAATTTATTTGAGCATAAGCTTTCGTGAGCTACAGCTCACTTCATCGGATGCATACTGTGGAAAGTGTAGAAGATCTTTTTATACACACAGAGCATGGAAAAATACCTCCCCCCACCCCACTCTCCTGCTGGTAATAGCTTATCTAAAGTGATCACTCTCCTTACAATGTGTATGATAATCAAGGTGGGCCATTTCCAGCACAAATCCAGGGTTTGTGCTGGAAATGGCCCACCTTGATTATCATACACATTGTAAGGAGAGTGATCACTTTAGATAAGCTATTACCAGCAGGAGAGTGGGGTGGGGGGAGGTATTTTTCCATGCTTTGTGTGTATAAAAAGATCTTCTACACTTTCCACAGTATGCATCCGATGAAGTGAGCTGTAGCTCACGAAAGCTTATGCTCAAATAAATTGGTTAGTCTCTAAGGTGCCACAAGTACTCCTTTTCTTTTTGCGAATACAGACTAACATGGCTGTTACTCTGAAACCTGTTGGTGTGTTACGTCATCTCCTCCCTTAACAATCCTGTGGCCTCAGCCTGATCAACTGATGCCTCAAGCAGATTGATAACAGAAATCTGTCACAGTTTTGGTGGAGAATGCGGGCACGCTGCTGTTGCGGTGTATGCTGAACACGAATGGTCAAATCTTTGACAAGTCCTTGAAGGACTGGTACTTTTTTAGCCAGTGCTTCCAGGTGGATGCATTTCCCTTTTTTCACCTGGAAGTCCTGTTTTAAGGCTTGCAATTTGACCTGGGCATAGGTTTGTGTTGCAGCCTGGTTAGTAATCTGTGCTTTCAGTTGCTTCATTTCCACCAGCTGTCAGGTACACACCTCTTTCCTTTTCCCTAACTCCTCTTTTTATCCCGACAACATTTGATACTGCAGTCCAAATTAATCCCACAGCTGCCCCAAGGTTTTTACTCTTCTACTTTTCATATAGGTCTAATAAATCCTACCAAGTATGCATGCCCCTCTGAAACTCCACCACGGAACCCCAGGGATTGTATCCCACTTTGGTGAGAGCCCTCTCCAGCCAGGAGAGGTCCTTACCCCCACCTTTGAAAGAGGCAGCAGGGTCCCTTCCATCTTTGCTGCCTCCCCCATGGCTCGGGCATCAGATCCACCTTTCTCCTATGACACCAGCTGACCGGGTACCCGGACTACCATGTCTGTGCTCCCTAATGCCCGTACATCCGGCCTCGAACACATCGTAGGTGCCATCGTCCATGACTGTGGGACTCCCATGTCGACACCCTTCTGTTTCCTGAACATGCTGTTACAATCCCTTATCCCTTAGTACAATTCTGAAGGTCTTTTAATTACTTGAGATTTCACGTTGCCCACACCGGCACCGGGGCTTACAATGCTCTCCCCCCACCTTTGAGGGGCTAGAGGGAGAGATGCTAAGCCTCCCTCTGTATTACTCGGTCTGATCCCACCGAGGGTGCATACGCCACAACCCTTCGCGTGCTGAGCGAAAAACCCCAATGCTCTCCTCTGCAAGTGCCCCTCTCGGGCTGAGCAAAAAACCCCAAAGCTCTCCTTTTTCTACTCAGTCATACTACGACTGCGGGTGTATACACTGAGGATTGTGCCTATCGCTTGGAGCGAGGATCTCTAAGTCCTCCTCCTATTGCCCGTTACCTCTACGACCCACCTGCACCCTTCCCACGCCAACCAGGGTGGAGAGAGGAATTCTAAACCTCCCTCCAGTTCTTTGTCATGCTACGACTGAGGGTGGGGCTCACCTTTAATTATAAAATCCCCAACATGCAATACTGACAGTGCTGGACAGAGCAAACATGAAATACCAAGGGCAAAGCAATTTGTGTGCTCTGCAGGGCTCCCCACTCCTGTGGCCTCAGCCTAATCAACTAACACCTCAGGCAGATTGGTAACAAAAATCTGTCACAATATCCTGTCTACAATCTACGGAATCATCTAAGCTTTTGTTTAAAAACAAAACAAAAAACAAAACCACCAAGTGTGCTTGCCTTTATGGTTATGAACAAAACCTACAAATGTCAATGAAGTGTAAGCTAATGCAGTATAGTTTCCTGAGACTGCACCTAGCCTGAAACAATGGCTCTAAGAGGTATAAACTCATTCATTTAGCTGTTAACTCTTAATCCTAGTGGTGATTTAAAAGTCAGTATTACTTATGTCCTTGGTGAACTTTTTAGCAATGTGCTCGTTTTTCAATCTTGCTGAGTTTTTTATTATTTACTTAGGACATTTTTATATGCTGACTTCTCTTATCTCTTATATTTTAATAATTGCATCAACATGAACTTTATATTTTCATTTAATCTATCTATTCTATATTCCTCATAGATTTAATAGAATCTGTATGTCTGGGATACACAATACTGAGTACTCTAAGATTCTACATGTGTATCCAATATTGTAGAAAAACTTTTATTACAGCTCATCTAATTATAACGGTCAGGATTGTTAATGGCTAATGTAAATGTAATAGGGGATAAAGTTAAGGTGTTGTGTGACTTTAATGTCATTTCTTGACTTTTGAATTCTTAACCTCACGACCCTAATGTTTTCTAAACAATTTTTCTTTCAGTATAATACTTTATAATTTGGACATTGTGATTGTGTGAACAATCAATGTGAACTTTTTCAGATTATTAGCAATTCAACCTGCAATATATCATTCAAAAAGTAAGTTTCTCTATTTTTATTGCAAAGTCAGAGAAGTAACTTACAATTTCAATGGTATGAGGCATTCATCTTAATAACAACAATACAGGTATCTTAGAGGCACATCAATGTTTTGCAAATTTGGTTTTATAGCGACAAACTCAATGAAATATCTAAAATTTCAGAATTCATTCCTGCAACCCTTGTTCATTCAAGTAACTCGTCACTCTTTGGAGTGAATGGGACTACTCTCATAAGCCAAAATTGCAGAAATATTGATACATTTCATTTTCATTTTATAGATCCGTTCCTCATATGAGATCTTCAAAAATATGTTGTTCAGAGCAAAAACAGTGCCTCAAACAATTAAATGGATTGTTCGTGGGTTTTTTTTAAATGAGTTGAAGAAATAACTAAATTATTTTAATTGTTCCAAGTTTGCAAAGCCAGTGTCAACTTCAATGTAAATTTTATCCTTGCTCTGACTCTCTAAAGCATCAAAAGAAAAGTAAAGGATAGGCCTTGTTTCTTGTGTTTAACTTTTTCTATGGCTAATTTGTGCACTGTCCTGTCATTTCATGCAACATATTTTTCACAGGAAGCTCAGGATGTCAAGTCTATGGACAAAAGAACATCAAAGTGTTTTTAATATACACAAATTTAGAAGATGCAGTGCAGGTTTAACTATGAAGCATGTAGGTGGCCAGATGAGGTTTGGATTCAGATGTTCAAGTCTCAGCTACATGGCTTAAAGTACAGACTAAATTTTCCATGAAATCTGTAAGACTTCAGGTAAACTTGACTTGCACAGCTGTCTGTAAGGGTAAAGTGAGCCCTATTTTCAATAAGACAGGATTTTACCAATCATTCTCAAATGAATATTTTTTGTGGTCTGGTTTTCATTATAGTAACTTAGTGCAGAACTAATTTAATGCTGTGCTACTATCAGAAAATGACAGCAGGAAGTAAACTTAAATGCCGAGAACAGACCATATGCAATTCACTTTTATTTTTTAATGTCTTCCATAAACACACACAGATTAAATTAGGAAAGCTGGTATAGGTTTTTTGGTTACATGTGGTATTTAGTTAAATACTGAAGGATAAAAATGGAAACCAGGAAGCCCACAAGTTTCAAATTTATTTTGTGGGCCGCTGGGCATCAAAGACCAATTGGATCTTTAAGATTTTCTTTATGGATGAGAAGTTAGCCCTAAATTCCTTGCTACAGAAGAAACGTCATGACATGCCAAAGCCCTGCTAAGCAGGAATATTAGCAGCAAGTAGTTACAATGCAGTTTGTCAGTTAATTTAATACATTTTAAAAAAAAAAGTTTAAATCACTTTTTTCCAAATGTTGTGTAGCAAATCATATTTCAGGTTTCACAAATAAAAGCTACAAAGCTGTCTGCTACTTGATTCGTTGTGACTTCTATTCTCTACAGTAGAGTTCAGAGGCGGATTTACAGTGAAACATAGGGTGCCCTGCCAGGGGCCCCGTGACGACAGGGGGCCCCAGGGCCAGGCAGCTGCGGGGGCAGAAACTTGCTCTTGCCGGCTCCTGGGGCTCCTGCTGCAGGCTCCGCACCCACCGGCAGCCAAGCTCCCTCCTCCCCTGAGCGTGCCGTGTTCCCGCCCCTCACCCTCTCCTTCCCAGCTCTTCCGCTTCTGCCAAACAGCTGTTTGCCAGCACTCAGGTTGCCCCAGCAGGGACGGGGAGGAGCGGGGCCACAGCGCACTCGGGGGAGGAGGTGGGGGCTGGGGCCTTCAGGAAGGGGGTGGAATTGGGGCAGGGCAGAGCAAAGTTGGGGCCCCTGCACTCCCCCTACACATACCCCCCCCTCAGCCCCCTGCCGTGAGCTGCTCAGGGCAGGGGGCTGGCTGCACCCCCACTACCGCAGCCCACACTCCTAGTCCCCTGCCCTGACTCCTGCACACACCCCCAGCCCCCTGCCCTCCCTGACTCCTGCACTGCCCCACTCTGAGCACCAAATGGGAGCTCCTGCACCCCCCACCACATTCCCATCTGCACCCCCTCGCACCAAATGGGAGCTGTCTCAGATAAACTCTCCACACCCCAACCTTCTGCCCCAACCCTGAGCCTCCTCCTGCATCTTAACTCATGGCCAGACCCTGCACCCCAACCCCCAGCCCGCTCCTGCACCCTAACTCCCTCCCAGATCCTGCACCCCCAGCCCTGACTCCTACACCCCCAGCCCTCCCTAACTCCTGCACCCCCCCCACACATCCCCACCTGCACCCCTCACACCAAATGGGAGCTGCCCCAGGTAAGCGCTCCACACGCCAAACCCCTGTCCCAGCCCTGTCCTAACTCCTGGCCAGACCCTGCACCCCAACTCCCAGCCTGCTCCTAACTCCCTCTCACACCCTGCACCCTCAGCCCTGAGCCCCCTCCCGCACCCTAAATCTTGGCCAGCCCCCACACCCCAATGCTTTTTTACATTTTTTTAAATAAAGTGCTCTTATCCAAAGCGCTTTAAAATCGTTAGCTAATGGTACAAACAATATTTGGAAAGATCATTAAGTGGTCCGCCGAGATCCTCAGCGATTTTCAAGTGGTCTGTGGAAAAATAAGTTAGACTACAAGAACAATCAAGGTACCTCACTTTATTTTCATTTACTTCCCATTTTTTAAAGGAGGAGGATGAAGAAAAAAAGAATGAAAAACGGGGGCAGGGGAGAGACAAGAGAGAACGTTCTTTTTCTTGGCTGGGTCCCAAGGAGCGGCCCCAAAAATGAAGCTGAGCACAGGGCCCCACTAACTCTAAATCCGCCACTGGTAGAGTCAAATAGTAATAATCATGTCAAAAGACCTAGATCAATCTGGCATAAACTAAAAAAAGGAAGAGGCTTCTTTAAGCCTAAAGTCTACAGTGAAGTGTCTTTAATCTCAAGACCACAGGATAATGTTCTGGCCACTTGTGACTTTCTGTTGGTAGTGCTCCCAGATATGAAGGTTCAGGTTTTCACTGCTAAAGGAAGGGGGCCATGATAAAGGCACCTAAGTGTTATGGTAATACAAATGTAATATAATAATAATATTTTACCTATTCATTTAAGCAGCATGGGCCACAGAATTAAAGCCAGTGGCTTAAATTCTTACTTTTATTTTTATTTGTTGAGACCGGTTTGCCTTTTTGCTTATAACCAGAATGCATTATTGGAACTACTTTTGTGTTGTAAATGTTGTGATGTGAACTTTTAAGCACAAGCATAACTTCAGAAGTAGAGTGAACACTCTTTAAAAGTTTATTTTGCTTTTCAAGGTGTTACTGATTCCAGTTGTATTCCCAATCACTGGGTCAATAATGCCTCTAGAATTAGAATGAACTTTAAGCCTAAAGTCCGTGCTTGTGCTTAAAAGTTCACATCACAGCATTTACTGTACAGATCCATTATATCCATCCAGTCATTCTATGTATTATGATTGCTCAAGGTGCCTTTTAGAGACAGCCCTGAGGCAGCACATAATCCTAGCAGAAGCACCAGCAAGGAACAGGGCCGGATTTACACTTTACACGCCCCTAGGCACAGCATCTTCCACGCTCCTCCTCCTCTCCTCCTCCCCCACCTACAGCTGACCTTCATGTTTTCCATAAAAAAATAAACTTTTAACCCACTTTTAACTTTTAGGTGCCCCTAGAACACCAGTGCCCTTAGACATGTGCCTACTGTGCCTAACTGGAAATCCAGCCCTGGCAAGGACTTGTGACTTGGACATACGTTTTGAGGCACAATTTCTTCAGGGCTCCCTTCTTCCACACTCTTCTGGAATGTGGTGAGTCACACATAGCTAGCTCCACTGGTTGATATTTAGGGAGTGGAATCTCTCATTGCCCTCATCCCAGTTCATCCTTCTGGAAGGAGGTATTGGACACGTGGGTGCTGCTCCCCTCATGCATCCTGGAGAAAAAATTTAGGCAGGTCCTAACTGGCTATGCAGGGAAGGGTGGGCCACTTACTACCTTATGCCTCCGCATAACTCTGTAGGACTAGGACATAATCTAGCCATAATCATTTGGTGCCAGATTCTGCCACCCTCGCTCATGTGGAAGGAGTTCTTTAATCCATGAGTTTTACTGAAGTCATTTGAACTACTTGCCACATAAGGTATAGTCACTCCATATGAGTAAGTATGATGGAATCTTTCTCTTAGCTCCCACTGTGAACACTTGCAGAGTTTTAACAAAGTGTACTTGGCACATACACAGAGCCAAGTTCAGCTCCCATTCGGTCATGTTGTACCCTTGACATGCAGGCAGAAGTCCTCATAGATTTCACTGGGGATGTCAGCTTAACTGCTGGCATGACATGGCTGACTTGAAAAGGAGCTGAGGACTGAACTGGGGTTACTTGCTTAGAAATAGCAAGATGTTTGGGTTGCAGAGATGCTATTGTAGAGTACGCTGCATTGAATACAGCTGAGCAAATATTGGCAGCTTTGCTCATCAGAAGTTTGTGCAAACTTTCCCCTTGGTTTTAATCTATATTGGGGTTTACCCAGTTTTTGTTTTCACTTTAAAGTTCAAATAAAAATCTGAAAGAAAAATTCAGTCAAAAATGCCATGTCATGCTGAAGTGCTTCCTCTAGGTTTAGTCAAAACGGGGCTGAGGATTGCAAACCTGGGCTGGGTGTTGAACAAACTCATAATCAGGAAAGCCTTGTATGCTTTTGGGTTACCTTGCCAATATTTTTCTGAGCTCTAATAGAGAGCAATATATTGTTCATTTATACAGCAATATGGTCAGAATTTCTCATCTTCCACACCCCTACTTTAATTATTTATAACAGATTCAAATTTTTCTTACCTAATATTTTCCCCCTCCTGCAATGTGCATTCACATTCTGTCTTTTTGTTGTAGGCTTGTAACTGTTGACATGCTGGCATGCATGTTGGTTTATTTATTGTTATTATTCTATTGGGGGAAAGGGCATAAAATGTTTTGAAATAAAAACTCTCACTGTGCAAAGAGATTTAATAAGAAAAGTTTAGCCAGATTTAGAGCCTATAACTGCTGACTCTGTTCCTTTCATCCCTTTGCAGCAGTGACAAAGACAATGTATTGGTGTTCTTTTAACAGTAACAAAAGAAACTTTCTGATCCATAAACCTTTTTAGATTCACATATTTGGTTACATCATTCATGTCCCGTCTGTTCACTGAATCCCACTACTCACCCAATATCTCATCTCATCTTGGAGACTGTCAGACAAATCCCTGAAAATCATATCACGGATATCAAAACAAAATTCTTTAAAAGAATGTTTCAACAATCAGTAGCTAGGGCTACAGGAAATTGTGGATTTGTAATGGCAAAACTAACTGTTACATACTGTATCCTGGGGTACCTAATGAAACACTGAAGGGACTTGGACAAGGTAAAAATTAGGGCTGTCAAGCGATTAAAAAAATGAATGGTGTGATTAATTGCACAATTAAACAATAATAGAATACTATGTATATAAATATTTTTGGATGCTTTCCATATTTTCAAATATATTGATTTCAATTACAACACAGAATACAAAGTGTACAGTGCTCACTTTATATTTATTTGTATTATAAATATTTGCACTATTAAAAAAGTAGTATTTTTCAATTCACTTAATACAAGTACTGTAGCGAAATCTCTTTATCATGAAAGTTGAACTGACAAATGTAGGCTCTAAAATTTTATATTGGATTTTTTTGAGTGCAGTTATTTTTTGTACATAATTCTACAAGTCCACTCAGTCCTACTTCTTGTTCAGCCAATTGCTAAGACAAACATGTTTATTTACATTTGCAGGAGATAATGCTGCTTGCTTCTTATTTACAATGTTACCTGAAAGAGAACAGATGTTCGCATGGCACTGTTGTACCCGGCGTTGCAAAATATTTACGTGCCAGATGCGCTAAAGATTCATATGCGCCTTCATGCTTCAACCACTATTCCAGAGGACAGACGTCCAAGTTGATGACAGGTTCTGCTCGATAACGATCCAAAGCAGTGCTGACCAATGCATGTTCATTTTCATTACCTGAGTCAGATGCCACCAGCACAAGCTTGATTTTCTTTTTGGGTGGTTTGGGTTCTGTAGTTTCCGCATCAGAATGTTGCTCTTTTAAGACATCTGAAAGCATACTTTACACCCTGTCTTGATCTGATTTTTGGAAAGCACTTCATGTTCTTAAATCTTGGGTTGAGTGCTGTAGCTATCTTTAGAAATCTCACATTGGTACCTTCTTTGTGTTTTGTGAAATGCTGGGTCATCATCCAAGACTGCTATAACATGAAATATATGGCAGAATCCTGGTAAAACACAGAGCAGGAGACATACAATTCTCCCCCAAGGAGTTCAGTCACAAATTTAATTAACACATTATTTTTTTAACAAGTGTCCTCCACATCGAAGCATATCTTCTGTAATGGTGGCCAAAGCATGAAGGGACATACAAAGGTTCAGCATATCTGTCATGTAAATACCTTGCAATGCTGGCAACAAAAGTGCCATGCAAACGTCTGTTCTCGCTTTCAGGTGACGTTGTAAATAAGAAGCAGGAAGCATTATGTCCTGTAAATGTAAACAAACTTGTTTGTCTTAGCGATTGGCTGAACAAGAAGTAGGACTGAGTGAACTTGTAGGCTCTAAAGTTTTACATTGTTTTGTTTTTGAGTGCAGTTATGTAACGAAAAAAACCTACATTTGTAAGTTGTGCTTTCACAATAAAGAGAGTTCATGATGGTACTTGTCTGAGGTGAATTAAAAATACTATTAATTTTGTTTATCATTTTTACAGTGTAAATAATTGTAATAAAAATAATATAAAGTGAGCACTGTAATTTTGTATTCTGTGTTGTCATTGAAATTGATATATTTGAAAATGTAGAAAAACATCCAAAATATGTAATAAATTTCAATTGGTATTCTATTGTTTAACAGTGCGATTAAAACCACGATTAATCGCGATTAATTATTTAGTTAATCGTGAATTAACTTAGGTTAATTGACCGCCCTAGTAAAATCCTTTATTTTAAAAAAAAATCATCTCTTACAAACGGTAAACTGCAACCCCAATACAACTCACTTATGCATGTGAATAATTTTATCACCTGAATAGTCACTCTGAATGTTTGTCTATATTGGAATTTACAATAGTGTTTTCATGTTATGTTAAGGCATGTTATCTACCCCAACTGAAAGTATTACAATTTGCCAAGACTTCTTTGTTTTGGCTGGAGGTGGTACCACCTCAACTGTTTATGTGCTTGCCTGTGCTAGGATTTTCAGTCAGTTAAATTTTAATTTAACTTTCTCTATATGATCGTGCTTGTAACTTTGAAATGGCCTTCAGCTATCATTCATGCAAGTAAAGCTCAGTCACGCAAACATTTATAGTAAGTAAATAGAATGAGTGTAAACATAGTCAAAGCAGTTTTAGATTCAAGCAGATGTTGGCTGAACTGTTTTGTGTTTCTGATGCCTTTGGGGGGTTCCCAAGGTGTGAGGGGAAAATTACTATCACCTGCTTTTACACCTCCCAGTAACCACAGACCAGTTCAATTGAATAATCTCTCAAAAGAGATGGTTGGCATCATTTTAGGGCATAGGAGGTCTGGGTGGAAAGTAGGAGAAAAAGGAGGTAATTTTAAAGGCAATGACAAGGATACTGAAGACTTCTAGAGAATAAAAATTATTTTTATCTACCGTCATTGTCTTTCTGTAATTGATTCCTTTTCTTTTGTGCACTTGGTTCCTAAATGTCTGTCATATTTTCTTCCAAATGATCTGATATCTGCAAGACTTTTTTTTTATTTGAAAGAGCAATGGAATAACTGGCTAATGTTTACCCTGATGCAATTTTTAACCAGGCACATGCACCTGATTAAGTTTTTCTGTACTGAGATTTGTTGTTTAATTGGCTAATGAGGGATAATTCCAGGGAATTTCAATGGTCACTTTAATTGTTTTCCTGAGCAACTAATAGCTAATGGAGCTTCCTGGATGATGCCAAAGAACACATTGTTTAAAATCCCACTGAATTTTATATTAGGAGAATCTTATTGGATGGCTCTGGAGGAATCTGTTTTATGAGAACTTTCATATGAGAAACTTTTGTTTCTGAGAACGTGTTTAGTTTTAGTCAGTAAAATTATGAAAGCCAGCAATGTCAATGGAAAAATCCCAAAGGGGATCATTACTGTTTTACACACACAATTTCTGCATGCATCCATGATATGTCTAAAACGCTCATTCACATATTTGTGTGCAAAAGAGGGTATGCATACATACAACTGGGATTACTTAATTTCCTTAAAGTTAAGCAGGTACTGACATGCTTTGCTGAATGAGAGCCAAAGCGCTCAATGAGAGCACTCAATAAGAACCAGAGGGCAGCATTGAGCTCATACTTCTCAACCACTTTGGGTTTATCATTTTGGACTTTGTGTCCTGTACTATTATGACAGTGTCCTTTTTATACAAGAATTTCATCTCTGTATCCCAATAAGATTTTGTACATCAAAGTGCCTTGGCTTTTTATTTTGGTTGTTGATCTATAAACATTCTCTCAAGCTTTTGTAAGGTTGAGTCATTTTTGTGTTTTTCATTTAGCTGTTACAAAGAGATCTTTAGAACAGAAGCAATAATCTGGAGCAGGGTGAGCAAGCGTTAAGCTCCATCAGCTCCTGTCTTTACATAAGTTTTCATTATTGCCAATTCTCAAGAATTGATCATGAGTTTCTCGGTATATGGTGTCTTTTGTTGGATTGCAAGAGCTCACTGTGCAATGTGTTGGCTAAGAGAGCCGTTGTGGTCCCAGGATGTATAAGCAGAGGCATAAGTGAGGGCATATCAAGGAAGACTAGGGAGGCGGTATTACTTCTGTATAGTGAGGCTGTTCCTGGAAAACTGTGTCCAGTTCTGGTGTCAACCGTTGTTGACAGATTGGAAAGGGTTCTGTAAAGAGCTACAGGTATGATCAAGGTCTGGAAAACATGCCTTACAAGGTGAGAGTAAAGAAGCTCAATCTATTTAGTTTAATAAAGAGGAGGCTGAGATGACTTTATCATGGTCTATAAGTACTCACATGGGGAGAAGATTTTGATAGCACGAGGGCTCTACTCTTGTTGACGAAGGTACAAATGAGATTCAGTGGCAGGAAGCTGAAGTTAAGTACATTCAGACTACAAAAAGAGTGTATTTTTTTTTTATTTTTTATTTATTTATTTATTTATTTTACAGAGACAGTAATTTACTATTGGAACAACTTACCTTTAGAATGTGGCAGATTCTCAATCACTTGAATTCATTAAATCAAGACTAGATGTCTTTCTAAAAGTTAGTCTATCTCACCCTGAAGTCAGGACTTAATGTAGGAGCCACATTATGAAATCTCCTGGCCTATGTTATGCAAGAGGTCAGATTAGATTATCATACCAGTCTATTCTGTCTCTAAAAATCTGACTCAGCTTCCATTTGAAGAAAAAAAAAAAAAGGAAAAAGCTAAAAAAGAGGTTTTCAGCCTTCATGGTTACAAAAAAGTGCTTGAAATCGTGAACACTAAATGCTTGAATCCAAAATTGATTATTTTAAAATCTTTTGGTTTTTTTAAGGAAACCTCATGAATTTTAAATGCCTGTGGTTGGTAATACAATTAGAGGTCTACTTATCTTTGCTTCTCATCATTGCTACTACTTGTGTGTTATGCAAAGCTGCCATTTCATTTTGTATCATGAGACTAATACATAATGCCACAGGCAAGAAATGGTTCTTACTAACATTTGTGAGTCTTGCTTAGTCTGTTTCCAGAAACCTATGTTGATAAATCTGCAGAAGTTAAATTTAGGTCATGGTAGGAGGAAAAGTACAGTAAGAATAATTTATCTTAAGATAGAAAGGCCCAGTTCTCCACTCCTTGTTCACTTGCAAAGTACCATTGAAATCACTGTTGCCTTACTCAAGTGAGGCCAAAAGCTGCAGGATTGGGCCTCTATGGTAGCTATAGTGGAGTTATTCTGTTCAAGGCTGCTATCCAGAGTAGTGATCCACTTGACTTTTTTTTATTGGAAAAAATTGCACAAGTATAATCTCAGCAGTTTATTTCTCAAAATAGCAAAAAATAGTTAGACAATATCACTGCTTTCCAATTTTTTTTTTTAAATCAACGTTTCTGAGCAGTGAAACGGGGTGGTAAGAGACCAAATGTGATTCTTGGAGGTATAAGCAGAAGCATATTGAGTAGGGAAGTGGTATTATGGCATTTGTGAGATCATTACTAGAATATTGTGTCCAGTTCTGCTCTTCATATCAATATCCTCATCAAGCACCTTAAATACATGAATTTTTATTTTACATCTTCATGGTACAAAACAAAATATTGCTCAAACAATACACTTTTTGGTCCAATTGTAAGCACCCGATAGAACATCAAATTTAAGTTTCCAGTCTATACTACTACTGCTGCTATATTTTTTTTAAGAAGTCCATTAGAATAGTTCCAGTAATGTCAACCAAATTGACAAATTCTTTAGACTGTATTAAGACATCTGCAGGAATCCTCTCACATGATCAGAGCAGATAGTCATATGGTGGAAACAGATAATGAAAGATGGAATTTAGAATGATCACAAAATTAAATTTGCAATGGATTTTAGCATGAGCAAATAATTCTATTTCAAACTTCAAAATTTTTTGATCCCGAACAGGAAAGGCAATAGCAGTGAATAGGGTAGGCCAAGGAGAAAACACTAACTACAATGTATAAAGTACCTTGCATTTACATACTATATAAAGCCATATTACACATGAGATACTTAATATATCAACTTTATAATGCTTGTATACGTTATCTTGACACAAAGTTGAGGAAATTGAACCTGTTGTTCTTGTATTTGGGACACATGGTCCTCTTTGTAGTTAAAAGGTGTAGAAAAGGACTAAGAGTTGCAATTGTTTTGTCAGAATGCACCCTGATTTTGGAGTTAGCAGATCTTCTCTATGGGACTATTTTAAAAAAAATTCTATTGGGCTGATTATCACTGTTACACTATGGATCTTGTTGCTTCCTTTAAAGCAACCAGTCTCCTGTCCTCTTCAAAGGAAGTAATTATAAGTCTGTACCAGTGAAGAACCAAATATTTCACCACTGGTGTTGACTAGTACAGAAGAATGAGGATCCAAGGCACAAGTTACGGCATGAAGTTCTCTCAACCCACCCAGAAGCCCTGTGAGAAACACTAATTGAACCTCAAGCAAGAAAGACCTCTTTCTTGGCCTTTGTAGCTTGCCTTCCCCCCCATAGACAAAACGGTTCAATTATGTTAAATTTTATTTGCAAATTAAATGGGAATCAGGCAAAGGAGACACAAGGAACAAGAATTATTCACTGCCCATTCAGTGAGACTTGGGAGTTGTCATGTGACTGACATGGTCCATTGATCCTATATTTTGCGTGATGTTTTCCAATATTAGACAGATAGATACTGCTTTAGGCTGCTACAAAAAGTAAAATAAAAACAAACCCCTGAAAAATAATAATGACCTTGCATTTCTTCTGACCTTAAAGTAACAAAAAGCAGTGATTTTTGAGAGCTGGTGAAAGTAAAATAAGAACAGCTGTATTGGATCAGACCAAAGGTCCATCTAGTCCAGTATCCTATATTCTGACACTGGCCAGTGCCTAGAACAGAACAGGTAACATCAAGTGATCTATCCCCTGTTGCCCATTCCCAGCTTCTGACAAACAGAGGCTAGGGACCCCATCCCTGCCATCCTGGCTAATAGCCATTGATGGACCTATCCAACTGGTGAGATGATTGGTACAAGAGAGCTGTTATGTCTTTGATTTCTCCTCTAAAGATTAATTGAAAAGCTGACTAAATCTGCATTCAGTTTTTTTCCTGCAACAGTAGATAGGGATGTTGCTAAATCCCTATCTAGTGCAGACATAATGGTAGGGCAGTGCAGGGAAATTTGCGCTGCCAATACTAGTGCTTTACTTTTTCTGAGCACTTCTAATTTAGCATCTTTTCACTTAAACTAAAAGGACATCAATTTATTTATATTAAAGGTGCATTACCTACCATTGGAGACTAGCAGTGGTTCAGGAACATGGGGGAGGTTCTCCATCCCATTGTTCAAGGACTATATAAGCCATTCAGGTCTGCCTCCTTTTAAGGATATAAATAGGTTCCGTAAGTATACCAAACTGGATCTGGTGTCAGTGTTATGTGTCATACTTAGGGATGATTCTACGTTAAGAATAAGTATTTTAATGTTTTGCAACATTCATATTTAAGGCACCACCTGTTTTAGCTATCAAAGCATAATTTTGTATACTTTTGGACCAAACTATAGCTCCTACTAACTGGTTAGTCTTTCAGGATGGAAACTAATTTAGTCTCCAGAGATGAAGTAAAGGTCTGAGAATGGAATGTTTCCTCAATATTGCACCAATCTTCCTCATGATGGAGTGTTGTCATTTACAATGTGTAGTTTACCAGTGTGGAACAGGAAGGCTTAAGGTAGAATAAGATGTATACAAAAATGAGAACATCTAAGGTGATATGGGGACAACCACAAGCCTTCATTGAAGTTATGGCCATCTTTATCAGTTCTGCTATGAGAAATTACCATAAAAACAATGTTGTGAGGGTCCATATTTTTGTCTCAATAATTTCCTGATCAAATTTGCTATATTGACAAGTACATAATACTTTTAAAAATTAACAGGAGACCTTGGAAATGTAATTTGATGCAATTTAAGAGACAAATGGTGTTCTTTCTACCTCATGGATCACCACCAGTAAAATGTACCCAATTAATAAATGTAGTTAAGGTGCAAATGAAGCACAGATTTCTGTACAACTCTAAGTAAAGATTTTGAATTTGGAACTTAATATTTGTTGCCGTATGAGTCACAGTAGACTCTCTGATTCAGTCTCTCATAGCTGTGCTAGCTCAATGCAGTGCTAAAAGGATTAAAATCAGGAAACAAAATATTTTGTCATCCATGCTCATTTGAGTAGGAATGTGCCACTTGTATAGTCATTTTCAGTGTTGCTCTCTTCCTAGCTGTTGTGGGGAACCATATGTTGTATGAGCAGTAAACAATGAACTTCCTGACAAGCAAGAGCAAAACCTTAGGCCTGTGTGACGGAGTTGGCATGTGAGATCTATCTCACTGGCATGGAACTCATGTCTCCCTGAACCAGAAGAGTGGGCCGCCAACCCAGCTCAGAACACATCAAGGCTTGCCCACATTTGAAAGGTATCTATACGTGAAGTAGGGCCATGTACTACTTGGAGGTGGTGATTGACCTATCCAAGCTTATGATGATGCCTGTCTCCATTATGAGGGTAGGAGTGTGAGAGAGAGAATGGAGAGTGCATGTGTGTAGGAGGCAATGGTATGAACCAGGGAAAAGAAAAGAGAGACGAATGGAAAGAATGAAGAAAACTCTATTTGACCACTAGAAAGGGAAACATCTTGTGTTGCTCTGTGGCAATCTTGGTTGAGTTAGCAGAATTATTGGCCTTTAAGGAGTCTCTGTCCCATGCAGATCTTTTGGCTAAAGGACAGTCTCAATGAAAAGAAGACTGAGGGAGGGAAATGTGATATAAAGCCAGAGGGTAGGATATTGTGAGTACTTCAATGTGTATAAAAAGTAAAAAAAGACTGGCATAATGCCCCCAGTCTCTCTCTTGCTCTCCCCCTCCCTTAATAGCAAAAAGGTTAACCAATTGGCCGGCCATTGGTAGTAATTTCCAAGTGTCTTAAAAGTTTCTTAAAGCAACTATAAATTATACTGTAGACTAAGGATTTTAAACCCAAGAAAAACAAGGATTGTTCATCTTTAGCACTGCAACTATTGAGCATTTGTTCACTAGTTTGCAATAAACCATTCCTGGTTGCTTAAAAACACATGTGTTGAGATTAAATTCAGCACTCTTAATTCCTGCCATTAATGTATTACAGGAAAATGAAGACACAAACCTGCTTATGCTTTTTTAAGCTTTATTTTTGTACAGAAAATCCAGAGAAAAGTAGGAAAATCTCTCTCTATTGCTTGGAGATCTTTGTCATTCTAATAGGAAACCATTTTCATGAGTAGTAAAGTAAATGTAGAAAACCTGTTATACAGTTAAACATGCTCAGGATCTTTGTCATAAAAGCTCTGAAAAAATGTAAATGTAAAACAGCTACATGTAAGCCTTCAAGTCAGAGATTTTAAAGCAATAAAAATATGAAACAGTTAGGCTAAAACCGTCCTTTGGGACTATTAGTGTGCATTCAAAGGGTAGAACATAAATGGACGTGGCGAGCCCAAAGGACAAAGCCCATTAGGACTAAACCCAGTAATGCGCCATAGAAGAACATTTCAAGGGCAAAGATTTTTTTTTTTGAGATGGATGGATGTTTCATCCTCACTCAAACCAGCCTGTGTTTTTCTTGTGAGTATCTTTACATTCTTCTTCATATCTTTTAAACACGTGGCTTGTAAGTTATTGGCTTGACAACCATGGAGATTGAAGTCTCCTATTTATCCACAGAAGGGACATAGAAAGAGAGGAGGATTATTGTGGAGTTAAGGTTGTGACACTGCACCCATATTCTTCACAGCCATATTATTCTAATTATGGCATAATTATGATGCATTTTGTATGAGATGGATCATGTGAGGTGTCAGGAAAAGTTATGAATGATGATTTTATTTGTATGTTGTATCACTTTTGTATCTGAAGTTATGAATGTTGACTAGGGATCTGTATTTCAAATGGGCTTACTCTGGAAAACACTCACAGCCCAGCCCTTCAGGTACAAAAATGAAGAAGCCAGATAGGGCTGATGGCCCATCAGCAAAGACAATGTACTGTGGAATAGCTTAACCTTCCTGTGGGTATTTTGGCTAGCCTGTAAGCAGTGGATGCTATAACACTGCAAAGGCATGTGACCAGACCACACGTCTCTGGACTCCATCTTGTGATGTAAATATTTTTCCACAAACCCATCTGGGAACCAAGTCTTGAAACAAAAGGTTCCTGCCATATGCTAAAGCTACATAAGGCACGGAGTGACATCATCTGTTGTTCTTCACTCCCCACACAGGAAGACTTCTGGAAACACATGAGGAACAAAGACTGAATTGGGGGAAGTGCTGGACCCAGGCTAAAGGGATTTCTAGTCTGTGTGTGAAAGGCCTGGGGATTCCAAGCTCTAAAGAAAGTGCAGTTTGTCCCTTAAGAATCTGCAGCCTGCTTGTATCATCGGCCATGGTGAGAATTTGCTAATTCGTATCCTGTGTTTCCAGTATCTTAGACTTAGTTTGCGTTTTTGTCTATTTACTAGGTAATCTGCTTTGATCTGTTTGCTATCACTTGTAATCGCTTAAAATCTATCTTTGATAGTTAATAAACTTGCTTTTACTTATCTAAACCAGCGAGTAGGAGTGAAGGGCGTGGGAAATCATAGCTCAAGGGGCAAAGACTGCTATATATTCCTCTCCACATTTAAGCACTCTATGAGCTTATGCTGCACAGTTCTCTGTGCAGCGCAAGATGGTATAATTTTGGGATTATGCTCCAGAAGGGGTATGTGCCTGGGGAACTGAGAGTTACCTTGGCTTTAGCCTTTCTACTTTTGGTTAGTGCAGTGGCTAGTCAGAGAGCCTGCATGTAACTGCAGCTGGGTGTGTCCTTACCTGTGTGAATGCTGGTGGAGGTGTAGGACCGGGAGTGGGTCTGCAGCTTGTCACAGCAGCACAGTGAGAGGGAGCCCAGCACAGTGAGAGGGAGCACAGTGAGAGTCAGAGAGCTCAGTGGTACGCCAGTTCCAGGTGGTCCCTATCTGTATTTGCATAGGAGAGGAACTGCACAGACATCAGTCTGCACCACCCTTTATGCCCTGAGTTCAGAGCACAAGGACAACAACTGTGCAGGTTCAAACCAATGGACCCTACTTGCTAGAAATCTGTGATCTCAGATGCATGGTATGCATGTGTGGAATTCAGTTAGAGTCCACACATCTCGAAGGACCTCCTGTTACAGGCCGGTAACCTCCATTTCTTTGCCTTGCAGAAATGTTTGTAAGGATAAATCAATGTTAAATAATAAAAATATCAAATACTATGGTGATGGGAACCATATCTAAATGGAGTGCTCTGCCAACATTCCTGGACATAAAGTATCTAACGCTGTTTGTGAGAGTGGTGGTATTTCAGTCTCCTATGCCTCATTCTGCCTTTGGCCCTTCTTTTTGGGGATGGTGTACTAGAAGGCGCTTAATGCAGGAAGGGTGTATGTAAATGATGATAATATTTGTCCCCTTATCATGATTATATGGAATCACAGTGCATTCCAAATAGGAGGTGCATATAAAAAAAATAACAACCAAGCTTGTATACAGCTAGAATTCTGTCTGTCTGGTTTAGAAGAGACCATGCTCTGTCTTGAGTTCTGTATAGCACATACAAATACCTAATGTTTGAATAACGTCATAAGTAGACACATCATTAAAACAGAGATGTGGATTGACACCACCAAATTATTTTCATATAAACCATCTATCAACCACAGGATGGTAATGGTTTTCAGTCATTACTGACTTGTGGTTGATTTCAATCAGTAACCTAGAAGAGAAGGACTTGAGCCATTACCAATCCTCTGAACCATCTAATACATGAAGTAACCAATATATTTTAAGAGCCCTGCACTTTCCTCTGTTGTTGGTATCATGCATAGTAAAGCAGTCATCAAGGGGTCAATTAGGTTACTCAAAGTTGGATGGTTTGGACCCATGCTCCAACCCTCTCTTATTTTGTTTATGTTCTTAGTGTTTTCCCCATCTCTGTTTTATTATGTAGTTGAGTAAATCAGCACATTCCCAGACTGCAGTACTGTAAGTAAAGGGTGCATTGCTTGATGTTTTTGAACAATAATCTTATGGATCTCTTGTATGGAAAACAATAAGCCTGAGCCAATAACTTCTTCTTACTGGTTTTCTGTCATGGTAGCTTTCTGCAATCTCTATGCAAAAGCTCTCTTGCTTCTAACTTTTTAAAAATTAGTTTCCTGTTTATGTAAATCAAATTTATCTGAAGGTGAAGACATTGTCTGTATTTAGCATTCATTCTCATGACTTATTCCTTGCTGCCAGTTTTGCAGATCTATTAGTGTATTTATGATCAGAGACGTAACTGAATCTCAAGTAATGGTATCCAAATGACATCTTGATATTTCATACTTTTTCTGTTTTTGATCCAACTTATACCAAGAAAGCAAGATAAGCAAGATAATTTTACAAACTAAAGATATCACACAGACAGCATTAGTAACTGAAATCTTCAGCTTTCTGTATTCACCGTATACTACACTGTAGTATGGACAGTAGCAAAGAAAACTTCCTCAGAGTCTTATGTCAAGGTACTTCAATCTTGTATCGAAGGGAGGAGAGGATAATTCCTGTGGTGTATTGCTTTGAGATCGACTGATAAAAGGTGCTGTATCAGAGATGCGTATTATTTACCCTGCAGTGGCAGCAATAGAGAGAAATTAAAATACTAAGTACAATTAAGGTAACTTAAATATATTAACCTGAAGTGAAATAAACCTGTAATATGCCTGCGTTGTGCAGGAGGTCAGAGTAGATGATCATAATGGTCACTTCTGACCTAAATATCTATGAATCTATGTTTGTTTCCATTATCAGTTAATTTACAACATAGTACCTTTTATGAATTCATGGTTTCCCTTTCAGTGGGGTTTGGGAGATCTATAGGTAAGCTAATACCTGCATCTACTTTTTAAACACAACACAGTTTCTGTACTGCACATTCTATCTTATCTCCAATGCCCTCACATTTTGGTTGTCTCCTGTGAATTCTTTTTTTCCTATCTGCTGTACCATTTGAAATCTCATGTTAAGGAAATCCTATTTCCCCCCATAGTTTGATCCTTTTTTCTTTTGCAACTGACACTAACAAGTCCTTAATATTTTATTATAGCAATTTGGTCTTCATATCTGAATGTATTCCCTTGTCTGGAATGCTTACTTGCTTACTTTGAGTCTTTTTTGTGTAAGTGGGAGGGCTACATATTTCATGCGCAACCATAATAGTATGTTAGTTATCCAAAAAATAAGTTTGTCCATGATTTCTTTCAGGACCCTGCCAAAATCTTATGCTGTCAGTTTTAAACATCAAAAAGTTATGATGCCTTCTTTCCAACTTTCCTGTCCTGTGTTGTATTGAGGAATTACAATTGTTATGGCATTTTCTGCAGAAAAAGTGTTCAGTAAGGCTTAGATCAAGGGATATGGATATTGACTTGAGGATGGTGGTGTTAAAAAAGAGTCTCTAATCTAAATAACCAATTCTAGTCATCTAGGCATCCCTATGTTTTTCACAAATTAGTTAACAATACGTGTGTGTGTGTGTGTGTGTGTGTGTGAGAGAGAGAGATAAATGTATGTTATTGTCCGGAAGCCTGTTAATGTTTGGATGATTACTCCTTGGTGATTCAAGCCAGCCAGCAAATGGAAGCCAAAGAAATCTTTTTTCCATACTTTTTTCTGCAATGTACTTATTCTTAAAAAAACCCCAAAAAACAAAAACAAAAACAAACAAAAGAAGACCTGAAATCTCACAATCTTATTTTTCTTTCCATGTTTTAAATGTTTTATAGTGTAGTGAACACTTTTCAAGGGAGCATTTTCTGGTTGCTTTTGGCAAAGTTGTACCAATGTTTCCACTTTAACTTTTTTATTTAATGATTCCAAAACTTAATTCTTCTGGTTTTGATTTTTTTTTATTTTATTTTATTTTTGGTATTACAATTGTGTCCAGCTGAGCCCCATTATCCTTTCATTCGCACTCCACTGCCCCCAACTTTACATAGTATGTGTTCTCCTTCACACTATTTTCTGGAAATTGCTGACCTTTCAATAAGTGAAGTCAACCAAGTCAGGATTTGCACGACTGAACTGTAAAGAATGTCAACACCTGTCTAAACAGTATACTGAGATAGAACACAGCAGAAACTTGTAGAAACCAGTTAATGTTGATTCTTTGTACCTTGTTTAGAAGTAGTCTTAATTTTCTCCCCTGTGTACCTTCTTGGCTCTGCCAATTTAATGCATCTCAACAGTCTCATGGTTGTGTTCTTTTGCAAATGAGCCCTCACATTCTGTTGTGCTGCCTTCTAATGCATAGAAGAAGTTTGTGCATATTGCAACCTTATTCTTCTCCTTCCAATCCCACCTCAATCATTACTACTTTCAGTTAGTTTTCCAACACTAACCTCCATCCACCATTCATGTCTAAGGGAACGAATTCAATCTTCTAATGTAACAACAAAAACAGAAATATAACCTCATAAACTTCATCCTTACCATATCATTCAACTGTTATCCTTGTGTTTGACATTTCTTTTCCTAATTTACATTCCAATCCAGCAAAGCTTTTAAACATGTGTTAATGTTATTTGTTACATTGGGACCTTGGATTTTAAGCTCCCGAGATAAGGTACTTCTCTTTTTATTTTAAGTTTACCTTACAAGCCCATGGCACTATAGAAATAATAAATAACTACGAAGTGTGTTTCAATACTTTGGTTGAATGTAATCTGAAAATTTTATTTTTGTTTAGCACGGTCCACTGAAGACCCAAAATCTGCCCTTTGGTATATAATACCTACTCTCCTGGAAATAGTGTGTATTTTGAAGGTTGAATTTAGGCCTTTAATGTGTATGAAACACACAAATGGATTTTCCACATTCTGAACAAAGGCATACTGTTGTACATAAGGAGAGGGGTTGGCTTCAGAGCCCAAACTCCAGCCTGAGCTGCAGTATCAGAGCAATATTTACACAGCTATTTTTAGAGTACTAGCTTTAGCCCCCCATGCCCAAATCTGTCAACCCAGGATGCTTGCTGCTGCTATACCATAAGGGGCCGGGGCATGGGCCTGCTCCCATGGAAGTTAGTGAGTAAGTCCACGCAAGGGAAGACTCGCTTTCTAATTTAAGAATAAACTAATAGTTGGAATCTATCTCAATTCAGCTGTGACTGTGTCATGCATTCTATGGATACAGGTAATTCGACAGATCAGATCAATACTGCCTCAGCTTGCAAATTACTGAGCTCTCTGACATCCTGCCTAATGGAGGAATGGCACTGCTGGGATCAGTTGTTTGGGCTTGACTGAGATATAGTGACCATTTAAACATTGACTTCTGGAACTCAAAGCAGGGTGAAGTCAACCTCCTAGTGGATTGGTGCAATAATGGGGATTCAGTACCACCAAGGCATCCTGTTGGGAGGATTGCCTCAATTAGCTGCTATCTCATAAACTGAGGAAGCGGTCAATATTGTGAGTGTCTTGGAAAGAATGAAGGTGCATGAAAATCTTGTCAGTTGTGCCCAGAGCTGTGTGACACCTATGAGACATTGGACCTGTAGCATGTATGCAAGAAATTCTACCATGGATGCTATTGTAAGCAGAGTCAGGATGAGCTCCACCCTGACATCTGGTGGTGAGGTGTGGCAAGCTGTGGAAAAGAACTTCAGGGGCTGATCTCATTTGCATAGGCACACCCACCCCGCCTAGAATGAGGCCATAACTGCCCAAATGGTCACTTTGGCTGTTGTGGGATCCCCAGTGTCTCTGTTATTGGGGCGGGAAGAATAAATTGTTATTACCCTGATTATGGGAACTGTGCTTGGAACTGTACTTGGCCTTTTGTTATGATGGAGGGACTCACCATCAACTAAGTAGCACTCGCTAGGCAAGGGACAGGGGTTCCAAAACTCTGTGAATGGAGAGAGGTTTGAGACAAGTATTTGTACCCCCCTTTGTGAGGGCCTGAAATACCAATTGCACCTCTGTTTCTCTCCACTGTGGAATGTCAGAGCTAATTTTGGGTCTATTAAGAGTCTTGCTACAGGTACTGTGCTAAATTCACTTTGGCCTTATGGTGCATGAGCACTAAGACTCCCACTACTATGAGCTGGAATCACTGAGAGCTGAAATCACTGAGCACTGTGTCAAGTAGTGGGGAGCTGGAAGAACTAGAGTGCAGTGGTGCTGTTCGTGGATAGGCTGGCGGAGTGTTCGTGAGACGGTGAGGCGAGCTGTGCAGAGCGGAGCCGTTCGTGAGACAGCGGAGTGTTCGTGAGACGGCGAGCTGAGCAGAGCTGTTCGTGAGATGGCGGAGTGAAGTGTTCGTGAGACGGCGAGCTGTGTAGAGTGGAGCCGGTCGTGGTGGAGCGGAGCCATTCGTGAGACAGCGGAGCAGAGCAGAGCCCTGTGGGGCAGTCAGCTTCAGAACACGTAAGGTGCCCCTTACCTCTTTCCCCCCACACAGGCACATTTTAGCCAGACTGGGGAGCAACACTCTGCAGATGAACTTTTGAACTCTGGGGCTGGACTTTTTGAACTTTGGGTGATTTGGACTCAAGAGACATTTGGGTTCTGGGACTCAAGAACCCGAGGGAAAGGATGTGGCCCAATTTGCTGGGGTGGGTCTTTGCTCATGGTTTGGTTAATGAACACTAGTTGTGGTGTTTCCCCAATTTAATGCTGATGTTGTTTACCTCATGTTATTAAAGATTCTCTGCTACACCGAGACTCTGTGCTTGCGAGAGGGGAAGTATTGCCTCTTTGAGGCGCCCAGGGGTGTGTAAGATTTTCCCAGGTCACTGGGTGGGGGCTCGAGCCAGTTTTGCATTTGCTTTGATGAGAGGGAACCCCTGTGTACTGAACCCGGCCCTTGCTGCTGTCAACTTGGCCTGGCAGAAGGGTTACACTATTGATGTGGGGAAGGCTTCAGACTTCTAGTTCCAACATACAACCTGTTTTTTGCCAGGCACTTTAGGCATTCCTAGGAAAGAAAGGAAAGGCTTTAAATGATGTAATAACTTGTGTAGTGCCATGGTACCTTGACCCTCTCCTGTTGCTACCCTGATTCAAGCCTTAAGACTGTTCAAGGAGAATGCTACAAAGTCATATCTGGAGGATAGTCCCGTTAAAAAAAACATCATCACTTGTTTCTGCGACGAAGCCACCTTGGCCACGTGAGGATAACTTTGATCTCTAGATAGAACAAGTATCAGAGGGGTAGCCATGTTCGTCTGGATCTGTAAAAGCGGCAAAGAGTCCTGTGGCAACTAACAGACGTATTGGAGCATAAGCTTTCGTGGGTGAATACCCACTTCGTCAGATTCATGTAGTGGAAATTTCCAGAGGCAATGCAGTTATACTGACCTAACTCCTGGTGTAGACAGCACTATGTTGACAGGAGGTTGACATAGCTACTGCCTCTTGGGGAGGTGGAGTACCTACACTGTTGGGAGAAGCTCTCCTGTCAGTGTAGGTAATGTCCTTACTAAGTGCTACAGTGGCACAGGTTCCATCACTGTAAAGTGTAGACAAGCCCTGCAGGTGTCTTCATGCCACCTGGAAATTAGAGAAGTATTGTAAGTGTTTTATAACTCTGTTAATAATTCATTCAGTTAATTGGTACCAAAGTAGGGTTAATTAATTTGAAATTCCCAGGATCATTCCAGCACATTAACCCTTTTTTGCGACCCTTCAGTTCTCTAGTATAGTAGCTGACTTAAACGAGAGCTAGTATATATATAAAATATATTTTTAAGCATCACAGTCATTTAAACATTGAGTTCTGTCAGAGCTCTTGGATGAATCCCATCCACTCCTGGCTCTTAGCTCATTGCTCTTTATTAGTTTGTTCCAGGGCTTTCTGTTTTGACATCTCACTGTTAATACTGCTTCAGGAGCCAGGGAGTTAGCTGTGATGGTGGCATTGCCGAGATATTTAATGGATATTTAACAGCTTTCTTTCATCTCGCTGTCTCCAAATGATATTCAGTGTCAAAATCTGGATCAAGAAGAGTCTTCTGAAAGATGAAGTTCTAACTGACAGTAGAACAAACCAAGATATGATTAAATCCCTTTACTGCTTGCTGTGGAATAAAGGATACCAGTAAAGGTGATGGTACCTGTACCCTGTCTCAAGACCTAATTCAAATATTTTATCTGGTTTAAAATGGATATGGATAAGCAATTTGTCCATAATACAGGTCCTTGGAGTCCTGTAAGACTGAGTAATAATCATTCTTGGATTAGATAAATGTTTGATCAGGCTGGGAATGACATTCCCTCTTTCTTCATACATTCACTCAGGTGTAGCTGTTACTAGAGACCAAAAGAAAAGTTATGAAAGCAGTTCATTGGTCTGGGTCAAAGACATTTCCATTGCCCTGTTCTTTGGCTTTAATGAAGTACTTTTGATGTCAGATTCCACATTAGAACAAAAAGCTTTTACCATTGACATGTGATAGAAAATGGACTAGCCAAGTTGGAACTATGTTTTCAAGAAAAATGAATCCCTTTTCCTCCTCCTCTTCATAAGCATCTAAGTGCTACGTTCCCATTTCTTTCCTATCTCTTTAAAAAAAACACAACAAAACATTCCCACATAGTCACACCAAGAAGGTGAAGCCTAAAAAAAGAACAATCAAGGCATTTACTATTTCCAGTTGCAGAAGAGGAAGAATTACTAGAACAATTACTGTGGACTTTGACTTTCCTCCCATTCTTCCCAACTTTTTGTCTGTTATCATGAGTTAGACACACTTTTGACCTAGGCTTGTGGTGTTGTGTAATTTTTTTTTGACAGGGGGGAGGGTCAGGGAGGACGCCACTCTATTTTATTGCTGTGTGACGGAGTATATCAGGCATTTGCTGCCCCCATCAAAGGCCCTACTGCTTGGCCCTAAGAAGGTACCCTGCTAGAAGAGAAGAGTAGAGAGTTCAGACCTCCAGGAGTTGCCTACCGAGGCCTCCCTTACCAGTTGCAAGTGGAGCAAGTAAGACTTGGTCCTCTGACACATCTTTTGGGATCTCCTTGTTCTTGTGTTATGAGAAAGTAAATAGGTGCATTTGACTCCTTATTTCTATATTATTAATTGCCTCTCATACATCTTCTTATGTAACTTCTTATTTATCTCCTGTCTAAACTAAATAGTGTCATCTTTACTCACGTGGACATTTTGCCATACCTATAATTTTCTTGACATTCTGTGGACCTTTTCTGTTTCTGCTACTTCTTTTAGAGATGAGGTTGACAAAAGGGAACGTGATGTTTAAGATGAATGGTGTATTTTCAGTCCTGTTCTTCATACAACTTAACTACTTGTTCTTTATTGGGTATGTCCAGATTGCATTTTAAAATCCATGGCAGCAAGTCTCAGAGCCTGGGTCTGGAGCTCAAACAATGGCGGTAGAACCAGCTGTATAGACATTTGGGCTCAGGCATTAAAGCCTGGGTAGGGGTAGGGGTTTCAGACCCTGAGCTGTAGCCTGAGCCACAAGGTCTGGCTGTTTTTTAGTCCTTTGGCATGAGCCCAATTCTGTAGACTCGGGCTCTGAGACTTACTGCTGCAGGTTTTAAAGCACAGTCTAGAGATACCCATTGGCTGCTGCTGCATGACTATGATCCTGGGATTCTTAAGCAGCTATTGTAGAGACTATTGGTGTATAAGGATATAGTTCCAGTTGTTTCATCTAATATATATTATGCTGCAGTTGTCAATACTGAATTGTTTCATTTAACTGACCAAACTCCAGAGTAAGGTTCACATGCCTGTAATCCCCATAACAAACCCTAGCAAGATTTTAAAAAGAGAGGTGTAACACTGGCTACCCTTCCAATCCTCAGAGAGTGCCTCCTTTTTATTACATGCAAATGAAAGTTCTAAGGTAAATATTACTTCATGGTCATCTGTGCATAAATCAAGAATAAATACAAAAAGTGGTGCCTCACGGAAGACATTTCTCTCCTTGTTTACTCCTTTTATTCTCTGGAAATCAAACAGATCAAATGACTGTCACAGGCTTCCTTCCACTATACTTAAGTCATTTCTTATTAGTCTCTGGGTTCTTAGCTGTTAGCTTTTCATATTCCCTCAAATTTCTCCTGACTTCCAGATTACATTCTACCAACCACTGCTTGTCTCTTTCTAATGACATCCTTTATGCTGAATTTCCTCTTTGTGAAGGAATTTATTTTGACTTGAATAAAAGTTTGATTTCTTGCCATTTTTCCAGACTCTTCCTCCCCTCCCCCCCACTTTCTGCTTTATTTATTTGTTTGTTTGTGGTGGTTTGTCAGTGTGCAGGGGATACAGAAGTCAATGGGTCCACTCACATGCTTGAAGTTAGACATGTACTAAAGTGAGCACTTTCTTGACATTATCCCACTAACCCTTTTGGCTTCTGTTCAGGAAACTAACAGGCTTGAAAGTTAATTATGTAATAAAAAATAGCAGAAGGAAAATAAGCTGGTGATGTTGGCATGATACCAGATCTTTATTATTACGGAGAACCTAGATGGGCACAAGAAGAAAACATAGCAAGTATAAAAGAACGGAAAATTTTGTTGGTTACAAATTAGACAGGAAAAAAATGGAAGAAAATCTTCAAAATTACAACTCTTCTATTGATCCAGGGCAAGAGAAAAATGTTTAGCATTTCCAAGCAGTGAATCAGTTTCCTCTGCTAATAGTATTAAGCCATTATGATGACAAGCAGGATTACACATCTCTTGTTCAGGACTCTTGCTGAAATGTTTACCTACAATACCTAACAAATCTTCACGATTTGAGTTTAAGCTCTGACATTGGCATCACTTTCTTCTCTTAGAAGCGAATGAGCATGTCCATGTGGGTGGTGAAAGACCTACTGTACATTCAAAAATGATGATTCACTGCTCACTAGTAATAAAATTAGCTAAACTGTTTAGTAATTCATGATAAACATGCCACTTTGAAATGACTAATCGTGCTCAGTGGAATTTTCCAGGTGCATCATATAGTTTTCTTAGTTATAGGGGTTATCTGTAGAATCTGGCGTTCTTCTCATTGAGCTTTGACTACAGAGAAAGACACTGAGAGAAACTGAGTGAGGTGGAAGTTGGTGGTGGAGGGGTTGGGGAAAGGGGCAAGAAGGAAAGTGATCAACAAGTTACGGAAAGTCTTAGAATGAGTCAGTATCATTTGTTTCCTTAGCTGGAAGTCTTGAAAAAGAAGAAATATCTTTCTCATTAGTCTATAATGTAGGTTGAGAAGGATTTATGAAATGCATTTATTGAACATCTTGGAGCCAAAAAAAACTCTCGGGTCATAACAAAGCGATGACTTATTTGAGGGAAGTTGGCAAAAGAAAAATAGTGAGGTTTCATTATCGACACATGGCCCTGAAAGATACTATAGTTACCTGCTTTTATTCTTTACCTGGGAGCTTCATATTTGAGAACATCAATTGGCTCTGCTATTCCTTCTCAATCCCTGCCTGAAACTGCTGTGCTCTGTTAAGTAGCTGACATCTTTCAGCCTGAAATGTAGTTACACCCAACTCTGAAGTGCAAGGGATTCCTATATACTATATGTATTCCTATATACTATATATATATATATATATATATTCATAATGCACCTTGGGATCTTTCTATGAATGTACCCATAGCACTGTTCTGTTTAACAAAGTTTGTGATAACTGAAAAATGAACTTAAGGAATATGACAAGTCTTGAAAAGGAGAATAATTACTTGATAAAAATCTGCAGCCTTAGTAACTCTTCCATTGGATCATCTAAGGAATCACTTTTGGTGCAGAACAATCAAATGGATGCCCCATAAAAAAAATTACATGTAGGCCAGAGCCACAAGAAATGACCATGAAAACTCATAAATCTATCTAGATCTTTATACAACACTGTCATATTTGAATACCTCATGAACATTAATACATTTATACATACAATAACAATGTAGGAAAGTATTTTTATTGTATGGATGAAGAACTGAGGAAACTCAGTTCCCCATGTGCCAGAAAAGAGAGATTACATAACTTCCCTCAACTCATGCATGCCTTAACTACAACAGCTTTGAGTCCCAGTTCAGTGCCTTAGCCACAAGACCAGCCTTCTGATCTCAAGTTAAATGTGGGAATTTCTGTTTCAATGGCATGGCATTATGACTGGAACTATTCTCGCACCCACTGGCTGCTCGTGTGACTCCCAGGGGATCAAGGAACAAAGTGCATGGAGTGAAAACATGACTAATTAATTCTTACTCTTTTTGACCTGAACTGTAATCTACAATGTTGGGGTCCTGCCCTTTTCCTAGTTAGGAGGAAAAAAAATGATGCTGGAGTTAGGTATCTGTGAGGCAATCCTATTTATTTAGAAACAATGTACAAAGTCCTGTTTCCCTGAACATGAGGGGAATCAAATCACAGGAGGCAGTTTCTTTATTTAGAGTTCCAAGCCCCGTTCAGGCCAAAAGGTGTGTCTAGCTTTTTCCAAGGGCCACGCTTCCATTGTTTGCCCAGACTGTGTCCTGGGGTTTCTGCTCCACTGTATACTTCTGTTGTCTCTTTTCTGTCTCTCCCTCACATGCACACCTCTCTACTCAAAACAATACCCAGCACAGTGTCTCTGACCACATAGTTCAAATTCCCAAGTGGTCGCAGATGTGGGCAGAGATGTGCCCGTGTTTTGGTTTGAGGCCCCTATTGTTTATCTGGTTCTATAAGGAGCTACATTTATTGTTGCATTTCCCCCCTAAGTAGTGTTCATTAATTCATTTCCACGTGTGACAAAATGGGAATGTTCAGTAATTTTTTTATGAATCATATTTGTGCCCCAGTTTCCCCCATACTTTGCATTGTTCCCTAGTGAGGGGAAGAGGATTGTTTGCTCTCAGGGCAGATCAAGATACATAGGTGTATGTGTGTGTCACCTACCGGTCTGGGTGGAATGGATAGTCTAAAAGATCTGGGGCAGAGACAATCCACTACAAAAGTTATCTAGGGCACCTTAACTGAAACACTCGTCATCTAAATATAGCTTTGAATAAAACTGTTTAAAGTTGTTTATTGTTTATATATAATTTATTGCTACTATCATGAATAGCAGCAATCTTTTGTAATAGCATTTTGCTTAAATCTATATGCCAACAGCTTGCCAGCTTTTACACCAGATTCCTGGTAGTTTTGCTTCAAACAGAATAAAGCAAACTCTGCCTTTTGGGACAGAAGTTTGTTGACTTCATATCTTAGATTGATGAAGGTTCTGAGGTTTCATTGGGATGGTGCAGAAACATAGTCTACATCCAAGGCCTTAATTTTCTTTGCGAGGATATCTAGTCTATGCAGGGCCATCCTTAGGCATATGGCTTTCCTATCCCTGTTCTGACCCTTCCTGCAGGCTCCCACAGCTGGCTGCTGCAGCCTGCTGAGTCTTCCTTGGGAGGGGATCTAGTAGTTAAAAGTGAAAAAGCCTTCCAGCCTGCCAGACCTATCAGCACAACATTGAAACTGTTAAAGAGCCATTCAAGGGGTAATGAAGCCATTTAACAGACATTTGCCAAACCCCAGGTATATACTGTCTGTTTCTGAATTTACTGAGGAAAACAGTTGTGCATTCCTGTAATATTTACTCAGAACATGTCAATCTACACAGGACTGTAGTTTAAAATTTGCTTTAAAAATATTTCATTAGTGAGTTGGTGAATATTATAAAATCACATCTCTAAAAAATCCTTGCATAGATTTTTAGATGCACAATCACCTTTAGCCTTAAATGCTTGGATTTTCAGACATATAGTTTTTTTAAATAAATCCTTCAAAAGACCACACTTGTCTAAAATATGCATTTTAATTACAATAGTAAAAAAAACTTGCTTCCAAAATCTTCGTGTCCTTTCTGTCCATCCCTTTCTCCCTTCACCCCTTCTCCCCCCAAACCCCTGTTGAAGAGAGCCCTTAAAGGGACAACACCCCTTTCCTTCCAGATAGCTGGACAAAGAGTTTCCCTTTCTTTACTTCTGAATATCTGATTAACTAGTTTTAAGAGAACCCTCCAGCAAAATCAGTACCTTAGAAAGATATAATATCCTTTGTTATGCCTAAAATCTTTGGAAACATATTTTTTAAAGTTGATGAAATTTCATAAACATGTCTATTGTTATGGAGATCACACAAAGTAAATTAGTGTTCCCTTTTTTCTAAAGGCAATGAACATTGTTATGAACACACTAAACCTCTGTGATTGATTAATTTAAAATAATGTCTTTGTTTCAGTGAGTTAAATATGTAGTAATCTGGAATGATTACTTTATGAAGGCTTAAGAGTACATTTAAAATATAAAATCAGCTTAGAATTACTGAATAAGAAAATGTAAAACAGAGAAGAGCTGCATCATGTATTTCATAATATTTAATGTTATATTTAGCAAGACAGCTGACTAACCCTTACTACAAAGTTTTTGCAAATAAATGTGTGACAAACATCAGGGCATATCAAAAAAACCTGTGATTGACATTTTGTATTTCCAAGTTTAATTCTTTTAATTCGGTACCTTCTGCATGTCCATTCTGCATGAAGGAGAGGGTACAGGAGTCTCTGCAGGGAACTGTGACTCTTCGCCACTGTGAGGCGGGCCGGGCGTCTCGTTATCCTTTGCTGTCTCATCCCTCCCCACCCCCTGCTGGGCTGCATGCTCGGGCTGCTGTCAGGCATAGGGGCACCAGTTTAATAATACTGCATAGGGCCCCATAAACCCTAAGGACGGCCCTGAGTCTGTGTTCTCTCCATTTGTTTAGTGGTGACATAAGAGATGATACAGTCTCCGATGAAGGCTTTAAAGGCTCCCAAACTGTGGTGGCTGATGAAACAGTGGGGACACTTTTTTTTTTTTTAATTTCTAACTCCTAGTGGATAGAGTTAACAAATGATGTATCAGACAGCAGAGGGGTGTTTAATCTCCATATTTCAGTTGGGGATGCATATCCTGGGGGAGCCTAAAAGACACATGTATCAGAGAATGGCCAGATATAACAATAGTACCAATGCCACAATCAGTGACAGAACTAAGAAATAGTCCAATCTTGAATACACTGAATGAACTTTGGGGTAGGAGGTGAAGCTATTGTCGCTGGCTGTAGAATTCCCCAATCTCCATACATATATGGCTGATTGAGGCCTACAGGGTATCTGAAGTACCTGAGAAGTATTAGTGTTTTTATAAGGAGATGGAAAAGATTTGTCAAGGATTGGATCTGGAGTTATGTTAAAGTCTCCAACTATAATAATAGGATGGTGGCCCATGTCATTTATACTAATAAATTTATGAAAATATTTTGAATCGTCCTGATTTGGCCCTTACAGATTGACAAAGATTATTACAGAATTGCCAATTTCAGTTTAAAGACAGCAAATCTGCCCTCATTGTTAGGTCTTGTGCTCAGAATATTTACATTCGACTTTATGCACTAGTATAGCAATGCCCCTCACTTTAGAATTAAAGCAACTAGATTGCGAGAGGCCTACCAATCTTTATTCACTTTACAAGCTTCAAGTTCTGTCAGACATGTCTCCGGGAGCATGGTGATGTCAACATTCTCTTTTTGTTAAGCATTTTGTATATATTTTTTTCTTTCAATAGGGTTATTAAAACCCGTTATATTCCAGGAGACTCATTTAATTATTGGCGCATTCATTGTTAAAATATTCCAAATAAAATATAAAGTCACTTTGTGAATAAATGACAAATTGTGAATTTTCCTGAGCAGCATACAGTTCTTGCATATTTAAGCAGCAAAAGTTATATAATCCAGGGGTAGGGTGTGCACTTCCCAGTATGTATTCTACAGAGTGGGGAGGAAATTCCCAGCTTGGGACGGTAACAGGAGGGGAATAGAAAGAGAAATAAAATAAATGAAAAAACAAAATAGAAAATTTAGTGGAGAGAGATACACATTACTGCCATACAATCAAAATGAATAAGCTATTTAAACAGTCCAAAATACACACTTAACAGCCAAAGGGGGCAGCCAGATCAAGTGAAGTTTGGAGAGCCTCACAACCCTAGAGCCCCAAACATTACAACTACAGTAATTACCTATTATCAATAGAACCTTAATACATTAGTCCATAAGCAAGCACCATCTAATAAAGCAAATATTTATATAATTACTAAGAAAATGATAGATTTTACATTGATGCTCCTTTCCCATGAGTGAAGGCAATAAGACATAAGTTGATGATAACCAGTCAGCCCCAGTGAGAGAGAGGAAAAATAAGGAATTAACATATGAATATCAATTAGGACCCATCAACTAGTTTTCAGCAGCCATAGCAGATCTCAGAGAGCAATACATACATTCCATAGGGTCAGATCATTCCATAGATGCTTCCCTATTGTGAGGGAGGAGTTTGCAGATTTGTGAGGTATTTTTCTGCTTTCTGAGGGGAACTGAATGATACTATCTTCTTGTTTCAGAGTAACAGCCGTGTTAGTCTGTCTTCGCAAAAAGAAAAGGAGTACTTGTGGTTAGTCTCTAAGGTGCCACAAGTACTCCTTTTCTTTTTACTATCTTCTTGTCATTCTTAATATGGAGCATTGCTGAGTATTTAATAAAATACTTCGAGTCCATCTTTCTGGCCAGTTGTTTCACTTGGTTTAAAGCTGCCCACATCACAGGCATGATCTTGAAAGAGCAGTGTTTCCATTGCTGCTTCTTCCCATAATAGTTCTTTTTTCCTCTGGATTTCTTCAATATAAGCTCCTGTCATAAATATAAAGGGAAGGGTAAACACCTTTAAATCCCTCCTGGCCAGAGGAAAAACCCTTTCACCTGTAAAGGGTTAAGAAGCTAAGATAACCTCACTGGCACCTGACCAAAATGACCAATGAGGAGACAAGATACTTTCAAAGCTGGAGGGAGGGGGGAAACAAAGGCTTCTCTCGTCTGTGTGTTGCTTTTGCCAGGACCAGAGCAGGAATGCAGGTCAGAAGTCCTGTAAAGAGTTAATAAGCAATCTCGTTAGATATGCGTTAGATTCTGTTTTGTTTAAATGGCTGATAAAGTAAGTTGTCCTGAATGGAATGTATATTCCTGTTTTTGTGTCTTTTTGTAACTTAAGGTTTTGCCTAGAGGGATTCTCTATGTTTTGAATCTGATTACCCTGTAAGGTATTTACCATCCTGATTTTGCAGAGGTGATTCTTATACTTTAATTAAAATTCTTCTTTTAAGAAGCTGACTGCTTTTTCATTGTTCTTAAGATCCAAGGGTTTGGGTCTGTGTTCACCTGTGCAAATTGGTGAGGATTTTTATCAAGCCTTCCCCAGGAAAGGTGGTGAAGGACTTGGGGGGATTTTGGGGAGAAAGACATTTCCAAGTGGGCTATTTCCATGTTATTTTTGCTAGACACTTGGTGGTGGCAGCAATAATGTCCAGGGACAAAAGGTAAAATAGTTTGTACCTTGGGGAAATTTTAACCTAAGCTGGTAAAAATAAGCTTAGGGGGTTTTTCATGCAGGTCCCCACATCTGTACCCTAGAGTTCAGAGTGGGGAAGGAACCTTGACAGCTCCTTAGTGATAAACTTCAAGAACTTCACAATCAGTGCTCTAGGCTGAGCTCTTGTAGCTGGCTTGGGGGTAAGGGCCTGGTATACCCATTCTAGATCAAAATAAAAATCTGCTGGCTGATCCAACAACTTGGTGAGCAGTTTAGGGACAAATACAGAGGGTTTACCTTTCTCTGTTTCCACAGGGACACCCACAATCCTGATGTTACATTTTTGTGGGTGGCTTTCTAGATCAATTAGCTTGGTCTTAGTAGTCTTGATAACCTGTAATAGTTCTTCATAACCTGTAATTTGTTCTCTTTGAGATCATCTGCTAATTTAGAAATTCTGTGTTCTGCTTCACCTGTCCATCTTGTAGTCCGCTCTGAATTTCAATCCTGGTGGTTTGAAGAAGCTGATATTGAGCCATTTTGAGCAGCTACTGATCACAGGCTCCTGGAGGAAAAGGGTTTGGAGATGCCAAACACAACTGAGCCTTTTGGGTTAACATGGCTGGTAAATGCCAGGAGAAGAGGAGGACTGCAGCCCAGAGATATAGTCTAAGTGTGGAAGGACCACAAGGTTCCACCCAGAGAATGGTGAAGGTAGTGGAACCTGTTCCAAAGGGGTGCACTTGAGAGAGACCAAAAGGGGTCTAAAGCACAGCTCACCCTGTAACTGTGACAATTGTAAAATAAGATGAGGATACTTTCCTTATTATTAAAGCACTTTGAGGTCTATGCATGAATAGGACTTGTACAGAACCTTGTTGGAAGCCAGGAATTACTAGTAGAAGGCTCTTAACTGTGGAATTTACCAGAGGTCAAGGCTGAATCCAAGTCTTGCAACTTTCAGATTGTGATGAGGAATCTTCTTTCACTAGGCATTTCCTTAGTAACCAGGCTGCAAATAGGGAGGAGGGGTGAAATGACTTCTCGCCCTGAAAGTTCATTATATTACAATCTATATGGCAGTGCATACATACTGTGGTGATGGACGCCTTAGAAAAGCATGCAGCCATTAGTAATACTAATATCAATTTGATATATGGGATGCTTTCTTCACAATAAAAATGTTTAAGGGGTAGGAAGAACAATCAAGGATGACTCTCTTTTTTAAAGCTCTACATTCTCACTAGTAGAGCTAGCCCAAAAACTTTACTATGAATGTTCATTTGTGCTTGAATGAATTTACTTTGACTCAATTCATATTCCTCCTTTAATTTTCTTTAAATATTCTAGCAAATAAGTTCTAATTTATTGTCACCTATGTTCATGGAAACAGCATATTTTATGCAAATATTGCTGAATATTTGTGACATTAAGGGCATTAAGAACAGAAATGTCACGTGACTTATGTCCAAAACAGCTCAAATTTTGAATGTCCAATATTGACTGTTCAAAAAGAATTGCTTGCAAACAAGCTACAGATTAATTGTTTTGAGAAGTTATTCTGCAAATAATGTTTAATAATGAATAAGTTCACAAATCTTAATTGGTTCACAATTTGTGAACAGAAAAAAGTTACATTTGTCAGGAGACATCTACATTAAAAATATACTTTTAAAGTTTCTTCCTCTTAAGCCTCTGTAATATATGCAAACTCATGGTCTATGATCAGATCAAAGATGTTGGTAGCCTTATTAACATTTGTCTTAGAGTTACATACTTCTTCCACTCCTCATCTTTTTTTATGTAGCAAAATAAGCAAAATTTTTAATACTTGGCTGAGAAGCTTGCTGGACCATGAATGTTCCTTTTAAAAAGTCTTGGAACAATGGGGAATTTCCAGAAGACTGGGACAAAGCTAATGTGCCAATATTTTAAAAGGGCAAATGAGATGACCCAGGTAATTATAGGCCTTTTAGCCTGACATCAATTCCAGGCAAGATAATGGGGTGTCTGATACAAGACTTGATAAAGAATTAAAGGAGCGTACTGTAATAAAGACATCAACATGAGTTTTTGGAAAATAGATCCTATCAAACAGGCATGATGTCTTTTTGATGAGATGGCTTCGTCATGTGGATGGGTGCAGGGTTAAATCGATCTAACGCTGCTAAATTCGACCTAAACTCATAGTGTAGACCAGGGATTAGAAGTCTACGTATACTATGTCAACACTATTACCTTTATCTATCAAACTTGTAATCTCATCAAAAAGACATCATACCTGTTTGATAATGTGCAGCACAAACCCAACTAAACCCTCCCCACATCCAATTCTCTGGAATGATCGCTTCACCCCTCCCCCCACCGCGTGGGTAACAGCGGGGATGATTTCTTTTGAGCCACAGGCCAACAGCCCAGCAGGAACCGCCACCTCTGAATGACCCCTAATAAAATTCCCCTATTTCAACCAGGTGACCATGAATGATATCACTCTCCTGAGGATAACACAGAGAGATAAAGAACACATGTTGCTTGAATGCCAGCAAACACCAGGATCATATGCTGCCTTGCTTTCTTATACTACCACCATTCTGCACTTGTTCAGCCTGTAGTTGAACAGCTCCTGACTACTGTCCAGGCTGCCTGTGTATGGCTTCATGAGCCATGGCATTAAGGGGTAGGCTGGGTCCCCAAGGATAACTATAAGCATTTCAACATCCCCAACGGTTATTTACCGGTCTGGAAAGTAAGTCCCTTGCTGCAGCTGTTCAGACAGACCAGAGTTCCTGAAGATGCGAGCGTCATGTACCTTTCCCGGCCATCCCACGTTGATATTGGTGAAACGTCCCTTGTGATCCACCAGTGCTTGCAGCACCATTGAAAATTACCCTTTTGTTTTATGTACTGGCTGCCTTGGTGGTCCGGTCCCAAGATAGGGATATGGGTTCCGTCTATGACCCCACCACAGTTAGGGAATCCCATTGCAGCAAAGCCATCCACTATGACCTGCACGTTTCCCAGAGTCACTACCCTTGATAGCAGCAGCTCAGTGATTGTGTTGGCTACTTGGATCACAGCAGCCCCCACAGTAGATTTGCCCTCTCCAAATTGATTCCCGACTGACTGGTAGCTGTCTGGCGTTGCAAGCTTCCAGAGGGCTATTACCACTCACTTCTGAACTGTGAGGGCTTCTCTCATCTTGCGCTTGGTATTCTTGCGCTTCAGGGCAGGGGAAAGCAAGTCACAAAGTTCCATGAGAGTGCCCTTACGCATGTGAAAGTTTTGCAGCCACTGGGAATCATCCCAGACTTGCAATGCTATGCGGTCCCACCAGTCTGTGCTTGTTTCCCGGGCCCAGAATCGGCATTCCACAGTATGAACCTGCCCCATTACCACCATGATGTCCAAATTGCCAGAGCCCGTGCTTTGAGAGAAGTCTGTGTCCATGCCCTAAGGACTCTCAACACTGCGCTGCTGTTGCCTCCTCGCCTGCTTTTGCAGGTTCTGGTTCTGCATATACTGGATGATGATGTGCGAGGTGTTTACAATGCTCATAACTGCCATGGTGATCTGAGCAGGCTCCATGCTTGCCATGGTATGGCATCTGCAGGAGAGCAGAGTTGCAGGGGAAGCGGTGGTTGGATGACCAGTTTTGCAGACTTACTGCAAAATTAAGTCGAATTTATAGAAGTCAATTTTTAGAAAGCGATTTTATACAGTTGATTGTGTGTGTCCCCACTAAGCACATTAAGTTGGCAGAGTGCATCCACAGTACCAAGGCTAGCGTCGACTTTCGAAGCGTTGCACTGTGAGTAGCTATTCCACAGTTCCTGCAGTCTCTGCCACCCATTGGAATTCTGGGTTGAGCTCCCAATGCCTGATGGCGCAAAAACATTGTTGCGGGTGGTTCGGAGTACATGTCGTAGGTCACCCCTGATGAGACATACCCTGATGAGAGTCATTTGACTTGGTACAGCAAGAAATTTTATTAAAAATTTAGAATGATCTAAAACTAACCTAGCACACATTAAAAGCTGGCTAACTGATAGGTCTGAAAATGTAATGGTAAACAGAGAATTATCATTGAATGGGTATGTTTCTTGTGGGATCCTGCAGGGATTGTTTCTTGACCATTTGCTATTTAACATTTTTATTAATGACCCGGAACAAAACATAAAATTCTGGGTTGAGCTCCCAATGCCTGATGGGGCAAAAACATTGTTGCGGGTGGTTCGGAGTACATGTCGTAGGTCACCCCTGATGAGACATACCCTGATGAGAGTCATTTTGACTTGGTACAGCAAGAAATTTTATTAAAAATTTAGAATGATCTAAAACTAACCTAGCACACATTAAAAGCTGGCTAACTGATAGGTCTGAAAATGTAATGGTAAACAGAGAATTATCATTGAATGGGTATGTTTCTTGTGGGATCCTGCAGGGATTGTTTCTTGACCATTTGCTATTTAACATTTTTATTAATGACCCGGAACAAAACATAAAATTCTGGGTTGAGCTCCCAATGCCTGATGGGGCAAAAACATTGTTGCGGGTGGTTCGGAGTACATGTCGTAGGTCACCCCTGATGAGACATACCCTGATGAGAGTCATTTGACTTGGTACAGCAAGAAATTTTATTAAAAATTTAGAATGATCTAAAACTAACCTAGCACACATTAAAAGCTGGCTAACTGATAGGTCTGAAAATGTAATGGTAAACAGAGAATTATCATTGAATGGGTATGTTTCTTGTGGGATCCTGCAGGGATTGTTTCTTGACCATTTGCTATTTAACATTTTTATTAATGACCCGGAACAAAACATAAAATAATCACTGATAAAGTTTGCAGATGACACAAATTGGGAGAGTGGTAAATAAGGAAGAGGACAGGTCACTGATGCAGAACTATCTGGATCACCTGGTAAACTGGGCACAAGCAAACTGTGTGTTTTGATAAAGCTAAATGTATACATCTAGGAACAAAGAATGTATGCCATACTTACAAGATTGGGAGGGGGGAACTTTTTTTCTGGGAAGCAGTGACTGAAAAAAATGTGTGTGGGGGGTGGGTTATGGTGGATAATTAGCTTAATGTGAACTCCCAATGTGAAGCTGTGACCAAAAAGGGTAATTATACATCCTGAGTAGGAATACAGACATTATGTTACCTTTGCATTTGTCACTGGTGTGACTGCTGCTGGAATACTGTGTCCAGTTCTGGTGTCCACAATTCCAGAAGGATGTTGATAAATTGGAGAAGTTTAAGAGAAGAGCCACAAGAATGATTAAAGGATTGGATGCCTTATAGTGAGACACTTAGGAGCTCAATCTATTTAGCTTAACAAAGGGAAGTTTAAGGAGTGATGATTAGTCTATAACTACCTACAGTGGTAACAAGTATTTGATAATGGGCTCTTCAGTCTATCAGAGAAAGGTACAACATGATCCAATGGCTTGAAGTTGAAGCTAGATACGTTCAGACGGGATGTAAGATGTAATTTGTTTTAAATTAACAGTGAGGGTAATTAACCATTGGAACAATTTACAAAGAGTCATGGTAGATTCTCCATCACTAGGAATTTTCAAATCAAGTTTGAATGTTTTTTCTAAAAGATCTGCTCTAGGAATTATTTGGGGGAAGTTCTATGGCCTGTTTTTACAGGACATTAAACTAGATGATGGTCCCTTCTGGCCTTGGAATCTATGTAACTGTAATTCCTGGGCACCTTCCATATAAAATCAATAGCAACAGTGAAGTCTCTAGTGGACTTCACACAGGGTCTGGTGCATCTCTACCTTTTTGGGGGAAGGGAAACTTTGCTTTTTTGGGATGGAAGTAGGCGTTTAGACGTACAACGGGGTGTCGATTTTGTAGAAAGACTTGACTTTCTTAAATAATAAGAGTTGAAGAATAGAGTCCTTATGAGTTTATGCCCTTAAAAAAACCCTGCAAATGAGACCAGTGGTATTACTATTAAACAGTAAAGAGCTGATCTGTGTCTCAGAATTTAGTCTTTCTTAGCTAAAGAAAGACCAGGTTTGAAATCCTGAGAGGGATAAAAGGACTCCAAGCCCCTGAAATAAATATCAATAATATTCTGATTAGTTGTGTGACTAAACATTTGATAGAATGCCCAGAGTCAAGGATAGGTGCATTTTATTATTGTATACCTTCAAATACAAAAATAAAACATTATTTCACAAAGTCAGAAGTTCATACATGCTTTCATGTCAAAAACAAATTGATGTTCAAGAAGAAAAAGAGCTCAGTTGTATACTTCCTGTGTGGCCTAACCATGTAATGGGCCCAACAACAACTATAAAACCTATAAAGCTGTCAATGTAACTGCCAAAAGAATCACTGTCAGGCTAGATTTTGTTGCTGAGAAATATCTTCCAGAGTGTGGCATCTGAACTTCTGACTTTCTGAAAAAAGTCCAAATGGAAGGAGGAGAGATTAGTGAAATGCTTCCATTCCTTGCTGTTGTCCCTCTAGATACTTAAGGCAATATAGTAGACCCCATTTTATGTTCTGTGTGCTGGGTAATAGCATGAGAAGACTCAGTTCTTGCAAAACTACACTGGCTTTTTATTAAGAGAACAATTTACATAGATGCTGCAGCTGGCATTCAAGCCATAGGCAAAAAGAATGGCTTCCTGATGCCTTTTCCAAACTTTTCCCTCCCGCAAGTTGTGCTTGTCCCTCCATGTTCCATGCAGGAGGCTACAGACTTGTTTGTCATAAACCTTGAGAAGGGTCAGTCTTGGCTTCAACACTGGACTTTTTAGTGGATTGTCATCAAAGTAAATTTGAATTAAGGCACACTCCTGTGTTTTGAAGACTGAAATGACCTGATCATTTGGAGAAAACAATAATTTCCTTATTACTCATGAAGGGAATTGAACTCAGGATAATTATTTTGCAATAAAAGCTGTTGGTCTAGATTCTGCTATTCTTACTCATTTTAAGTATCTATTTACTCTGATTAGAACTACCCAATGTGAGTAAAGGTGGCAGAATCTAGACCACAGTGTTCCTACCTAACAGGCATGTTAAGATGCTTGTTTGCTTGATTTAGTACAGCTCTTTAAGATCATCAGTTGAGAGATACTATGTTACTCTAGAGTCTGTGTTATTTGTGGTGATGTTCCTGAAAACAGTTGGTTTTACCTGTAGTAATTATTACTTAATGAATAGCACTGCATGCTGGATATAATTCTGAAGCTCTTAGCATTTTTATCAATCCTTTTCATTTTTTTATTAGTATTTAGCACACTTTTAGGGAACAGATGTTTTCAGACATCTAGGTCCAATTTTGCCCGGAGTTGTACTAAGGCAGCATCACCACAGTGAAGTCAATAAAATTATCTGTGTGAACTTAACAAAATAGGCAGATCCCTCAAGACCTTAATCAGGTTTTATTCAATATTTACTCAGGCAAACTCACATCAAATAGGGCTTTTCTTGAGTTAGGAATAGTAAACACTGGTTCAGTATAAGTCCAATGGGGTAACTCAGTCTCTGAATTTGGTTTACAGAATTTATAAGATATTTTTTAAAAAAAATTAAACTAGTTTGTAAGTTGATAAGGGCAGACGTTGCCAACAGAGAGAAACAGACACTCCTTGAGGAGCTTTGTGCAGCTATGTATGATTGTGTGGAAGGAAAAAAATGGACAAATAAACTGAGCTATCAGACTCCTCTTTCCAGCCACTGCAGGAATATTTCTTGAATAACAGAATAGACAGAGAGATGCCACAGAGCCCAGTCTCTTGGCCCTCTGATCTAGATGCAGAAATGGCAGGAACTCTCAGCTGATTCACATATGCAGGAAAACCTCTGAAATACTACAAGAAATGTATACAGTTATAGGTAGCACCTGGAGTCGGTAGTTGGGTTGAATAATAAATTCTTCCCAAAATCTACACAGTCAACATGCTAGTGTTTGAAATCAAGAGGGATGGAAAGAGAACAAACATGTGGCCTTGATATTATTGGGAAACGCCAGTGCTTGATATCAAGGTTTAAATAAACAACCGGCTGCTTTTACTCAACAAAAACACAATATTGCTGTCCAGTTATTCAGTTCATTAGAAGATGATTCATTAAAACTCGCTATAAGAATGATTCTTTTCTCTTACACAGAATCATAAATACGATTGGGCAAGTTGTTTTTAATACCTGATGGTTTTCCCCCAAAATTATTTATCTCACCAGCCACATGATGGCGGCAAAGTACTGAGGAAGCTCAGTTGCCTCCATTATTATCTCCTGTGATGCTAACACATCATTTCAGAATATCAGACCAATCATATTATATGTTCACACAGATCGCATCAAACCAAGGTACAAATAATGATGTGTAGGAAGAGTAGTTTACTTAGGTACTAAAAATATAACCCTTGTGTATATCCCTCTGTGGAAAATTATTGGCTACCTATTTTTCTAAGCACCACACACTCAGTGTGCTGAATACCAAAGTTGATGATTACATGTGAAGTCTGTATGGTTTAGAAATTCCAGTTCAGCTTAAATACAATTCAACTTCACTTTTAAGGTTCTGATCTCAGTTTACATCAGTGTAAATGTGGAGTGACTCTATTGACTTAACATAATTAGCTGTAATACTCCAAGTATACCCCAGAGTAACTGACCTCAGGATATAGCCCATGAACTGTGAAGTCAGGGCATGATTCTCAAACATTATTCAAAAAGAGAACCATCTGCTGCAATTGTATTTCTAAACCAAGGCAACCTAAAATACTTCTACACAGTGTAGTTGTGAAATCGTAGAAATATATTGAAATAAAAATTGCTTGCAGACAAGAACACAAATGAAAACAAAACTGAACTGAGGCCTTTGTTTTGAATTCTGGTTACATACTGTAGCACACTGCTTTACAAACTGATCCTGCAATAAAAAAGCAGTGTGCACATAGCTTGAGCGCAGAAATGCCCTGGCACAAAATGGAAATTGGTTTAGAGCTGCTAGAGGTTAGCCTATAGCTCAGAATCCATACACCAGCAAGGCATGTTATGTAGTACTTCAATAGAGAATTGTATTCTAAATGGACATAACACACTTCTTGTCAAAAAGGGCAGTTCCATTTATCATTTCACTTGATTTTTTGTGTGTGTGTGTGGGGGGGGTTGTCTGGAAGCCTGTTTCATAAAATTAGGATTATTTCCCCTGTGTAGGAACATGAGTACTGTTGAATTGGAATTGATCCATTTTGTCTAGTTGTCCTATTACTGACAGTGACCAGTGACAGATGAGTATAACCCCATAGTGCACCTGAGCAGTACAATAGTATACCATTGGGGATGGTTTTTCCTGAGCCTGGCAGGTGATCAGTTTGATCTAAAGCAGGAAGATCGAGAGCTCTTGTAATTGTAAATTCCTTTTAAACAATACTGCGACAAATTTTCACCTTGGGCTTGCTGCAGCTTTTTCCAGGGTTTCAGAGTAACAGCTGTGTTAGTCTGTATTCGCAAAAAGAAAAGGTGTACTTGTGGCACCTTAGAGACTAACCAATTTATTTGAGCATAAGCTTTCGTGAGCTACAGCATCCGATGAAGTGAGCTGTAGCTCACGAAAGCTTATGCTCAAATAAATTGGTTAGTCTCTAAGGTGCCACAAGTACTCCTTTTCTTTTTTCTGGGGTGTTACTCAGTTTTGCACCAGGTGGGTGCATTCTACATCATTCTGCAGGGGGAGCATATGAGACTAAAGTAAGTGTTTTATTGGAATAGTAAAAGGAATAGGAACATTTAAAATTTTTAATGTTACCTAAAAAAACCTTTGCCATTGTTTATTCCACTTTCATGAAACTAAAGAGCATTTTGCCTTTATTTTAAGGAGAATAATGCTTGCTGGGCATCACCTATAAATAGAGCTGGGTGAATGCCTTTACATTATTTCTCTAAATATTTGTTCTGTTTTTTTATTATTTTTTTTTCAACTATGTTCAAGGTCCCTTTATTTGTTTTTGGTGAATGTGCTAGCAAATGGGTTTCCTGGCAGGAATCTTTGCTCTAATAGCTTTTTTTCCCAAAGCAGGCGTATATGTTTTTCATAGAATACAAATTTTCTCTGAAATGTTCACTTTGGGAAACTTATTCTGAGAGTTATGGCCATCCCATCAAGGAAGAATAATATGTAATGTGATCTATAGATCCAATTAAAGCAGAAAAAAATTAAGATATCAAATACTCACAAAAACAGACTGCAGACTAAGAATTAATCATAGAAATTATCCAGCAAAAAAAATTGAGTGAACAAATCACAATCTGCCATTAATTTGTGCATATAAAAAGCAAAATTTGGTGAATAAATTATTTTTTAAAGTTATTTGCTCGGCTGAACCTAGCATACAAACCCACCATGGTAGCCTATTGTTTTTGAGCAAAATTGAAATGAGTTAATGTATTTGAATATTTATGATCAAATTAATTGAGTCTTGGGAAAATTGCATTTTTTTCATATCCTTAAAGGGGGAGACCAGAGAGCTGGGTTCAGTCTGAGACCACTCAGGGCAAGGAGTCAGTGAAGACTGAGGCTCTGGAAGGGAGATTGTCTGGAGCAGAGAGGCCCCAGATAAAAAAGGGGAATTCACACGGGAGCGGGACGAGCTTCTGTTGGGACCCAGATGGACAGGGGAACCCACATGGAGTGGGACAGGCTACAGTGGGGACCCAGACTTTAGAAGAGGGAAGCAGGTTGCTCCTCTTAATAGAAAACTTGCAGCAGGAGAGGGACCTCCTGGGGCCTAGCTGAGAGGGAAGCTGGGGAGATAGAACACCCCCCCCCCCAGTGTGTGGTCCTAAGGGGGAGGGTGTGTGGTGGGGTGGCTACCCCACATAGAGAAGAAGGGGTTAAAAGCAGCACCAGTGAGGTTGCTGAGAACCCACTAATTAGGGAAGGGCTTATTGCGCCCACCAATAGGGGGAAGGCTTGCTGGAGCAGACAATCAGGGCTGGTGAGGGCCATATTATATAAAGGGCTGCTCAGCAGAGCAGAAGGGAGTCTCTCCCTGGAAGGCAAGGGAGGAGGACTAGCTGCCTGAAGAAGTGCCATAGATAGAGCAGTGCTGGGCAGGGGCAGCAGAGTGTGAGCGTGAGCTGCTGGCTGATCGCTGCCAGGCCGGGACCTTGCTACAAGAACTGAAAGGGTGCTAGGGCTATGGGGGAAGTTGCCCAGGGAAAATAGGCAGCAGGTTGGAGGAGGGCAATGGTGGCTGCTGGTTATAGGGTCGGGACCCAGAGTAGCAGGCAGGCCTGCTCCCTCCCCCCTTGTCCCCACTTGCCACTGAGACGAGCAGCTAGAATCGGGACTGCAGTTTGCCACCGAGGCAAGTGGTTGGACTAAGGAGGATGACACAGTCCAGGGAGCAACGTGAGTCCTGGAAATGGAGACAGATGAGACGACGGGTGAGACACCACCTGAAAAGGGCGTACTGGCAACCCCTGAGCTAATTCCCAGGACAGCCAGCAGGAGGCACTGTGGTGGTGAGTCCCGCTTTGTTACATGAGCAAAATAGCTTATCTGCAAAACCATATTACATGTGATTTATTCTTCAAAACTAAATGCTTCCTTAAGCATACTATTGGCAAGTAGACATGTAAATGGGCATGTCATTTTTCTGTACCCTCCTATAGGCTAAGATGAAACATGAATATTGAGTTTGCAATTGCTACAGAGCTTCGTACATATACTAGTCTACTTATTCTTTTTTAAAAAGTGAGATCATTAACATAATATTTGTAAGTCAATACAATCTCTAGACTCAGTTCTGTACGTGAAGGGTCTGCATTTCCAAAAAGAAATAGATTCTTTGATCCTTCACTAACTTTTCAATTATGAGAAGAATCAGAGTTGTTAACAATAGATTCTTGAGAAGAGTATAGAGTAGGGGCTTGTGATCTCTCTTTATTGTAGCAGCACCTTTATAAGACTCCTGTTGAGTTTATATTATTACTTGCAATATTTCAGTATTCTCCATTTCCTTTTTGCTATATAGCAAATCATATAATATATATTTTAAAGGTTTCACAGTAACAGCCGTGTTAGTCTGTATTCGCAAAAAGAAAAGGAGTACTTGTGGCACCTTAGAGACTACCAATTTATTTGAGCATGAGCTTTCGTGAGCTACAGCTCACTTCATCGGATGCATACCGTGGAAACTGCAGCAGACTTTATATACACACAGAGAATATGAAAGGGCTCATATAGAATCATGTAATCGCTTGGTAATTATCAAGTATAAGCTATCTCTTATGTTCACAGCATACACACACAAGTTAGATAAAAAACATAAAATACTCTTGCTGGAAGATTGCAACATAACACTGTTTCATAGAATCATAGAATCATAGAATATCAGGGTTGGAAGGGACCCCCGAAGGTCATCTAGTCCAACCCCCTGCTCGAAGCAGGACCAATTCCCAGTTAAATCATCCCAGCCAGGGCTTTGTCAAGCCTGACCTTAAAAACTTCCAAGGAAGGAGATTCCACCACCTCCCTAGGCAACGCATTCCAGTGTTTCACCACCCTCTTAGTGTTTCTTAAAATTCAGAACAAAAACTCACTAACCAAAAAAGGGGAGACAAAGCAGGCTGCTCCTTAAGATACAGACATACAACTCGCTGCACCTTGCTGGAGGCTTTTCAGACTGACTTCTGCTAGGTCCAGCTCTCATATACTTATCTACAGAGCCTCCTAAGCTGCAAGCAGGACGAGTGAACACGCTGAAAGTGATAGCTTACACTTTAACACAGTTTTCAGTCCATAATTTATTGAGTACCAATTGACTCTCAAGAGTTTGAGTTAAAAACCACATAAAGTTAGAAACCCAGGAAATTAGGAGTCCCTCCCTTTACTCCCTACACCAACCATTTCCCATGAGCTTTGACTCTTGAGAGAGCCCTTACTGTCCTCTCCCAGGAGTCCATGCTTCCCTCCCTCTGCTTCTTACCTCTCCCTGCTGGCTCAAGGCTTCTTTGGAGGAAGGGATTTGGGGGTCTTCCCCTTTCTGCCCCACAGCCAGCCCTACGCTGCCCAGGGTACCCAGGAGGGCATTGCCACTGTGGGAAGAGTGAATGAACCAGGGTCTCCTGCCTCATCAACAGCAGTGGCACATGCTTCCCCTCCCACTGTGCCACATCTCCCTGCTGGGCTGAGCTGCTAGCTGCTATTTCAGCACCACCAGCCCTTGGAGGCTGCTCTCAGCAGCAGGAACCAGCCTCTCTGCAGCTGGCTCAATGCGCCCCCAGGACACGATCATGAACAGCTTCCCTCTCCATCTTACCTAAACGGCACCTCTGGCCCCTGCCTTCCTCCCCTTCCTTTCCCGACTTGCCATGGTTCCTGTGTGCTGAGACGAGCTGCCATGGGTTCCAGCAGGAGGGCCCACAAGCAAAGCAGGACCGAGGTGCCAGCCATGCTCCCTCCAGAGCCCTTTCTACCTTTTCGCCAAGATTGCTGGGTGGCCACACCTGCCTGCAACTTAAAGGGCATGTTCTTTGGACAATACTTCATTTCAGAAGAAACAAACAGAAAATTACCCCAAGGTCACAACATTGCTTCACATTTTAAGTATTTACTGGGTGGAATTCAAAAACATTTGGTGGCTTACTTGATTTGCCTATATTTGCCTTGTATAACGTACCTGGATATAAATCCGAAGTTTTCCCCGATATAATTGATAAAGGATTAGTAGTAATTTGCATTTCTAGAACATCTTTCCATTTCTATAAGGCTTTTCTATAAGGGAGTGTTTCTCATTTTTCTGACTTCCTTCTCTGTTCCATTGCCCTCTTGAGAGGGTGCATTTCTTCAAGATCCAACTCACATCACAATATGGGGATGTTGTAAGCTACTGAGAAAAGTAGCATAAGGACCAGCCTGAAACCAATGGGAGTGTTTTCATAGACTTTTTGGGGAGTTGGATTGGTCCCATAATTGACCAGGTCAACAGAAGTAATTTTTTATTGGAAGTAAACCCAAACTGGAATCTCTCTTATTCATATCCCTGAACTCTGGCAGTTCAGATAAAATGGAAACCTACTGACCGCTATTCCTACCTACGTGCCTCCAGCTTTCTCCCTGACCACACCACACAATCCATTGTCTACAGCCAAGCTCTGCGATACAACCGCATTTGCTCCAACCCCTCAGACAGAGACAAACACCTACAAGATCTCTATCAAGCATTCTTACAACTACAATACCCACCTGCGGAAGTGAAGAAACAGATTGATAGAGCCAGAAGAGTTCCCAGAAGTCACCTACTACAGGACAGGCCTAACAAAGAAAATAACAGAACGCCACTAACCGTCACCTTCAGCCCCCAACTAAAACCCCTCCAACGCATTATTAAGGATCTACAACCTATCCTGAAGGATGACCCAACACTCTCAGAAATCTTGGGAGACAGGCCAGTCCTTGCCTACAGACAGCCCCCCAACCTGAAGCAAATACTCACCAGCAACCACATACCACACAACAGAACCACTAACCCAGGAACCTATCCTTGCAACAAAGCCCGTTGCCAACTGTGCCCACATATCTATTCAGGGGACACCATCACAGGGCCTAATAACATCAGCCACACTATCAGAGGCTCGTTCACCTGCACATCTACCAATGTGATATGTGCCAGCAATGCCCCTCTGCCATGTACATTGGTCAAACTGGACAGTCTCTACGTAAAAGAATAAATGGACACAAATCAGATGTCAAGAATTATAACATTCATAAACCAGTCGGAGAACACTTCAATCTCTCTGGTCACGCAATTACAGACATGAAAGTTGTGATATTACAACAGAAAAACTTCAAATCCAGACTCCAGCGAGAGACTGCTGAATTGGAATTCATTTGCAAATTGGATACAATTAACTTAGGCTTGAATAGAGACTGGGAGTGGCTAAGTCATTATGCAAGGTAACCTATTTCCCCTTGTTTTTTCCAACCCCCCCCCCCCCCAGGCATTCTTGTTAAACCCTGGATTTGTGCTGGAAATGACCCAACTTGATTATCGTACACATTGTAAGGAGAGTGATCACTTTAGATAAGCTATTACCAGCAGGAGAGTGGGGTGCGGGGAGGTATTTTTTCATGCTTTGTGTGTATAAAAAGATCTTCTACACTTTCCACAGTATGCATCCGATGAAGTGAGCTGTAGCTCGCGAAAGCTTACGCTCAAATAAATTGGTAAGGTGCCACAAGTACTCCTTTTCTTTTTGTGAATACAGACTAACACGGCTGTTACTCTGAAACCTAGATTCAAATTGTTTCTCGTTTTAGATTTCAAATCTAAAACCTGATCACAAGATTTAGTGAAACCAAATTCAGGGTTACCCTTGTTTGCCAGTATTCTGTCTATTCTATGGTAAAATAGAACTAAACCAAAAACTTGTACTTAAAAGTTGTAAGGAAAAGTATATTTTATAATATTATCATATTTGAGGAATAGAATTTGATTATAACAAGGAGTTCCATATTTATTTATTGAATAACGTGTGTATTGTGTTTATTATGTGTATACTGTATGTTGTGCAATGCCTCTGTAGCAAACATATTTTTGTGGTAATAATACTAAAATATCCTTCTGATATCCTTAATGAAGGAACTGATACTACAGGATGCTGAGTGGTTTTGTTGAATGGAAACTACAATATGGGCACCTTGCAGAATTGAGTCCCAAGGTGACCTGATTTTAAGATTTTATGAGTTACAAGTTCAATTTATAGTATTTCCTAGCCAGCCAGTGCACTCCTACTTCATTGATATCTTTAAAGTTTGGAGCAGTGTCTATCTGAAGTGAATGTGGTCGGTAGTAATGACAATAACTTGATGTTCATTAGCAACCCTCTGAGAAATACTGTTTATCTGTGGGAGCTATTCAGAATTACATCAGATGCCAGAGCCATGAACATGAGCATGTCTGCATTTGCAAACAATCAACGATGGGTGTAGCAACTTGCCACGTTGTTTTGTGGTGGATCAGGACATTTTTACTATATTTCTTAGATTTAAAATGTGCAAGATCTTCTTTTCCAGTTCAGAGGGATTATAAAGACACTTCCCTTCTCATAGAGTATTGCATTTGTGTCTAGAAAATCGTGCTTTTTGTTAATCCTTTTAAGGTCAGAGTGCTGCCCAAATTTCCAAGAAAGCATGCCAGGAAGAAGTTTAGACTTTGGGGGATTTAACCCATGAAACTAGAAGATTTCCAGTAAGGGATCAGCAGTTTACTCTTGGGTCACCAAAAATCATGGGTTAAATTTAAGGACAATAGTGTTTTGGATTATCCACCAGTAGGTCCTGAGGCCTTTGTAAGAGCATGGAATAACAGTTTATTTGTTCACATCCATTCATTTAACTGAAATGTATTCCTTATGTCAGGGGGAAAACATTCCCTCACACCTAATGTAATATGTTGTTGCAAGTACTGTACTTAACATGTTTCTGCAGATTAAACTTGTGATTTTTGTTACTCAATTTTTGCTGCCTTTGCACTATTTGTCAGCATTCAGGACAATTACTGATTATGATTAGGAATATTTACTAAGTCTTCCAGAGTTGGAGTCTTACAATCTCAAAGGCAAATAAGACAAGTAAGGCACATTTGACCTATGTCTCCATGTACAGAATACATCATTCAAAAAATATCTGTGCTGAAGAGAGAGAAATGGCTATGCCTTTCTCCTCACTTAAAATAACAACACAGGTTAGGGAAGGCAGTTTAGAGCTTTATTATTAATTACCCCAAACAGACATCAAAGAGTCAGCACTACTTGGAGTAGTGAGTTTGACATCATTCAGCAAGTAATTAACCAGGTGAGTAACTTTAAGCATGACTACTCCTATGCTTCAAATTACACACATTCTCATATACTCATTTGCTTAAAGTTAATTACCTTGCTCTCAGGGCCTAACTACTGAAGTATATTCAAGAACAAATGTGGAAGTAAAAGGACTATTCATGGGCAGGTAGATGATGGGCGTTGAAATACGGTCAAAGTTAAGGTTGTTTGGAGGAGAATAACTATGTTTTAGAGTACTGTGCCCCAGAAAGAGCAAGCATGCCTAGGCAATGACAGTGGAAAAGAGTGCACAAGCTGCTCAATTCACTGTTCCCACCCTCTCTGTTGATTTACATCAGGGCCAAATTTGCCCTTATAGATACAAATGTTGAGTCAAATTCTGTGGTCGTTAATCAAGTTATGTTTCCACCAAATTCAGTAGTACATTTGCTTTATGTAAGAATTATAGAATTTGCCCAATTGTTTTTAAACAGCACTGACCATAAGTAATTGTGCTGTATTACCATTGCTGACACTGGTAGCCTGGGATCCTACCCTAAGTTCCCACTAATTTGCACGGTCATGTAGCAGCCTATTAAATGCCGCACAGGCGCCCAGGGCTGCAGCAGGGAGAGACTCCTCTCCCCCAGCCCTGGCCCCAACCCAGCACCGGCCTGGACCTGCTGTGGCCATGGGAAAGGTGCCCCTCCCCCACCCCCGACCCAGTCCCGGCCTGGACCTGCAGCAGCGGTGGGAGAGGCACCTCTCTTGTGGCCCCAGCCCTGGAGCTGCAGTGGCAGGGAGAGGCACTCCTCCCCCACAGCCCAGGTGCTGCTGCGGGGAGAGAGAGCTGGGGGGAGCCGTCTCTCCACACAAGCTCCCCCTGCCCCCCCAAATATGCCTCCTACTTAATTTAGTCATGTCCACTTTACTTAAAGGCCTGTAATGTGGCTTTAGAACCCAGTGAAGTGTTGCAGTTGGAGGTACATTGAGACACTGCACCAATGGCAATAGATGGAAGGATTCTGCCTTAAGAGCACATGGGCATAATGTACATTTGGGTGCCCGCGATATCTGTGCAATAGTGGCAACTGTTTAACCCCTTAAAAAGTACAGCACACCCTGCCCATCATCATGCTTTCTAGCACTCTCACTCCTCACTCAAACATTATAAGGGAATACAGGGAATTTGGCTAAGCATTCTCTGCAGAAGAATTGGTAATATCATCTTGTGGGTTTCATTAGCAATAAGGCAGGAAACAGGCAGATTTGTAGGAAAGAGATCTTGACTGAGCATGCATAGAGGTCAGTGTTATATTCTGAGAGGCCTCTGTTTGTCTGTTAATAGCATGTACCAATTTGCACACATAAACCCCTGGTATCAAGTCAAACGAAGTCTCAAGTCCTGGAAACCAGGCTATCTTTTTCCAGTTTGATACATCATGCTACACTGTGCACATGTCCAATTACTGTTTAAACTAAGAAGGGCATCTGATTATGTTCACACTGGGTAATTGGGTTTCTTCTTGCATTTTCCTCTCAAATACATGGAGGAAAATTCAGTTCAATCTGGTTGTGATGTTCTACTATAATTTCAAATCTACCATTTTTGGTCTACTAAGATAACTTCAAAGTTCTCTTCTATATGACCTTATGTGGGATTTTATCTCTCTCAGGCAGCTTTCAAAATACTAACATTGGTGCATACTGTTGAGTGTTTAAAATATGAGATTTTGTTGGTCTGGATAACCAGCCAAAAATAACTTGCTTCTCTTTTTAAGGTAGATTTTTGGGAAGGGGGAGGGATTTTGTGTGTTTGCTTTTCTGGGGTTATATAGAGAATATGTTTGGTATTTCATCCATTTCTTAGAAGTCAGTGCATTCCTAGGTAAATAAGCACTTTAGATTTAATTTATAAAAGATGAGTTAGCAGTAATCTACCAAGGCAACATTGTATAGGTGAAACTTTAGTAAAGACCAGATAAAAGCAATTTTAACAACTCTAAAAAGATGATTAATTAATGATTGAAACTCAAGCAGATGTTTAGCATATCAGCCAGACTCCCTCACTCCCTTCCCCCTTCATGGATCCAACAAAGGACTCTCTCAAAATGCCAGCTAAAAGAAAAATATTGAGAGGGTATTTCCAGAAAAAAAAATACAACAAAGCAAAAGCAATATAATTTTATTTATAAGAGAAGATAATCATTGTTGTACATAATGCTTCTTCCCAATATCATATAGATTGTGTCAGACAGAGATCGCAGAGCTTTGTAATCATTACATAAATCTCAGAACATCTTATGACATGAGAAGAATTTTCCCACTTTTACAGACGAGTTAAACAATGGGTCGAGAAGCTTTTGGTGACTTGCCAAACTTCCCACATTAAGCCAATGACAGAGTTGGAATAGATTCCAAGAGGACTGTCCCATTCAGATGATGACTATAGGTTTTGTAGGGTTGCCCTGAATGAAAGCCATCAGAAGTCCCCCACTTAAGCTCTGACTGGCAAGAAACAATACAGATGAAGAAGCCATTGAAGCTGCAGGAATATAGAATCATAGAAGATTAGGGTTGGAAGAGACCTCAGGAGGTCATCTAGTCCAACCCCCTGCTCAAAGCAGGATCAACCCCAACTAAATCATCCCAGCCAGGGCTTTGTCAAGCCAGGCCTTAAAAACCTCTAAGGTCGGAGATTCTACCATCTCCCTAGGTAACCCATTCCAGTGCTTCACCACCCTCCTAGTGAAATAGTTTTCCTAATATCCAACCTAGACCTGCCCCACTGCAACTTGAGACCATTGCTTCTTGTTCTGTTATCTGCCTCCACTGAGAACAACCTACCCATCCTCTTTGGAGCCCCCCTTTAGGTAGTTGAAGGCTGCTATCAAATCCCCCCTCACTCTTCTGCAGACTAAATAGGCCCACTTCCCTCAGCCTCTCCTAATAAGTCATGTGCCCCAGCCTCCTAATCATTTTTGTTTTCCTCCGCTGGACTCTCTCCAATTTTTCCACATCCTTTCTGTACTGGGGGCCCCAAAACTGGATGCAGTACTCCAGATGTGGCCTCAGTAGTGTGGAATAGAGGGGAATAATCACTTCCCTCAATCTGCTGGCAATGCTCCTACTAATGTAGCCCAGTGTGCCATTAGCCTTCTTGGCAACAAGGGTACACTGACTCATATCCAGTTTCTTGTCCACTGTACTCCCCAGGTCCTTTTCTGCAGAACTGCTGCTTAGCCAGTCGGTCCCCAGCCTGTAGCAGTGCATGCAATTCTTCCGTCCTAAGTGCAGGACTCTGCACTTGTCCTTGTTGAACCTCATCAGATTTCTTTTGGCCCAATCCTCCAATTTGTCTAGGTCACTCTTCCTACCTTCCAGCATATCTACCCCTCCCCCCAGCTTAGTGTCATCCATGAACTTGCTGATATATGAGATAATAATCAGAACAATTACAGTATAGTCATCTTTTTGCAAGAAATTTTTGTTTTTCTTTCTTGTGTGTGATTTGCAAGCGTAGGACCAGAAGGATGATGTTTGTCAGGAAGTAACAGAGGAAAGAAAGGAGAGTGTAGATCAAACCTGATTTTCAGCATTTTGGTCTATTTTAGAGATGAGCCCAAAACCAAGTCCAGTATTCCAACATCCCTAAATTTTGGATGTTAAAAATCTAGAACTGAAGTCAGTTCAGATTTGTCTAATTTTTTCTTCATTGCTGTTTTACATTGCCTGACAGGAAGAAGAAAGATGGAAGAGCATGAATAAAGTCCCAGCACAGGAGCATGTTAAATATTTTTTTTTAAATTATAGTCTTGTACGTCCCTGGGAAGAAAAACAATACTCAGCTGTGTGTCTTCCTGCTAACTTCCTCCCAACTTACTTTGAAGCAATTATGCTTAGAGATGTCACATACACAGTGATGCTACAGTTATAAAAATCACCCCAAATTACTTCAGAGAGATTGATTCACTAGTTAATTTACCTGTTAGATTTACAACTTTAGGGCCTCATCTTGTACCCACAGAAGTCAATGGGCAGTTGTCACTGATTTCAATGAGAGAAGAATTAATTCCTTAGCTGGAGCTATAGTACTTCTTTGTATTAACTCTGAATGCGCAACTCAGGAAAAGATTATCTTTTGGTTGGAGTTATCCACCTTCTTCAAATTCTTGTGTGGCCTAGTGTTTTAGCATGGGTGACTTGGCATCAGGATTCCTGGGTTCTATCTGAACTTCAGCAAATTACTTAATTTGAATTTGCTTATCTGTAAAAAAAAAGGTTCAGGATCTGATGAGGAAACTGTTGATGTTCGTATGTGATTGTAGATACATGCCTCTTTTATATCCATGGCACATGCACAGAGAAATGAGAGAAAAAACATAATCCCCTCTTTCTAGAGGGTTGCAACTCTTAGAATTCAGAACCCCAACACACAACAACCCCAAAACAGAAAAAGACAAAGCAGGCTTCTCCCTAAAACAGACACACAGACAACTAAACCCACCTTGCTGTATGCTGGCTCTCTGCAGACTGACTGCACTGGGTCCAGATCCCAAGCTTCCTTACAAAGCCCCCTACCCTGCAAGCAAGAACAAGAAACCCCTTACAAACTTGAAGTGATAGCTTTGAATTTTAACAGTGTTCAATACACCAGAGTTGCATATCCTGATCTTTAAATTTATCTCTTCTTTCTAAGCTGGAATTTTAAGGACCCTTATGCTAAATTCTGCTCTGATCTGCACTGGTGAAATTAATGGAATTCTGGTGTACACGAGATCAGAATTTGACTCCTATCTCTTCTTTATTCATGACCTGTCAACACCCTTACCTGACTGTACTGTGGAGGTGTTCAGGTCTACCATGTTGCATTTGATAGAAATTCATCTTTTGAGTGACTTATGTTCACCTTACTATAGTTCCCCTCTTTCTGTGTAGTCTGCTCATTTTTTCTCTCTTTCTATCTTCTGTCTTGCTTCTTCCCACCCTCCTCCAGTGTGGCTGGGTCTCTGTGTGGAACTGTCATAGGAATGGCGGATTCTCATGATGTCTAATTGAAAATATTAGAAAACTTTGTCTTCAACTTTCACACAATATCTTCCCACTGGATGGACACTGAACCCCAGATTGTGGCATTTACCTGAGCATGGTCCTCATTTTAATATAGCTCTTTCACTTGCATCTTGAAGGAATGCTCTGTAACATTAAAAGAGAAAGTCAAATATAGCTGTGAAGTAATTGTAAGGCGTTATGGTATACAACATGGTATAAACATCTTGTCATTTAAAATATTAAAGGGTCAAATTAAGATACGTATCACACAGTTCCTTGGAAGCCAAATGAGTTTTCTGCTTACACCAGATCTGCAATTAGCTCAATATGTTTACTTCCCTGCTTCAGTCAAGATGAGTTCTAAATAAACAGGATGGTTAGCTAATATGCCTTTCTCATGTGTTGATTAAAGTCTTTGTGACTGCTTGCTACTTTGTGTTGTGTCATAGAGAAAAATAATTCAGGGTGAATTTTGAAACCCCTTTATATGTAAATTTATATGTAACACCATTAATTGCTTTTCCTGGCCTACCATGGACATGCTCTTAAAAACAAAAACAACCCCCCTCCACAAAACCAAAAGAGCACTTCTAGTTGGAACTGCAAATAGAATAAAACTAGGTCTAAAAGCAGTTGCTAACTGAGTAACCAGGGCACTACATATCCCATATATGTTCTGGATAATTTTTATTTATTTATTTATTTTTCCATAAAATGTATTCACCAAAGCAACAGAAACAAGACAAAAGAAAATAAATATGTCGAATAAGACACAGTGATGCTGGGAGCTGTTGTTTATGTGGAATGTTTTTGTGTAGAGTTAGTATTTCAAGATGTTTCAACCAAACAGGTACACACGCTTAGAGCTAAGTAATTCTGTTTATTTATGTTTGACAAATAGTACATTTGCCCAAAAAATGCATTTTTCAATGAACCAAAACAGTAGGTATGTCTACCCTGCACACTACTGGTGGCGACATGTAGGATACATGCCACACTGAAAAGTAGATTGTATCCACACTGCAGTGTTTAGCTACATGGGGCAGTCAAAGGCTCTGACAGGAGGGAGGCAATATTAAAAGGCTCCTGAAGCAGCCGTTCCCCCACTGCTGCTCCTTGCCAGAACCTTTTCCTGTAGCAGGGAAAGTCTCCAACCCCACTGCATGGAGCTGCTGGAACCTTTCCCTGCTGCTGGAATCTTCCCTACAGCAGAGAGACGCTCCAGTACTAGGGAGGGAATGGGACACTACACAGTGCTAAAAATAGCAGTGGAGATGGGGGAAGCAGTGCTTGGACATACAGAGATCTTTGCAGGGTACATAGTTTTAGCCACATTTGGGGGTGGCGGTGGGGGAAAAGGGGCTGAGGCATCACTTATAAAATGCGGGGAGGGCTGTGTGCCTTCCTTATAACTTTTCTTCCAGTGGTTAAGGTACTGGAATATAGGAGACCTGGGTTCAGTACCCTTCTCTGCATGATGTGGTGAAAGAATTTGAACTTGGGTCTCTGCCATTACAGGAAAATGTCCTAACCACTCGGCTATGGCATATTATGATTTGGGGCTTTGTCATCTCTCCTGTTGAAGATGTTGCCTGTTGGATAACTAACTAAATACTCACTGGACCAGGGATATGAACTTGCATCTCCCAGCTTGCAGGAGAGTGCCTTAACCTCTGGGATATAGGATAGTCTGAGGTGGTACTCTCTTTTTTTGTATACACAATTAAGTACTGGGCCAGAGAGAAAATGACTGTAGCCTGGAGAGAAAGACTTACATCAGCATAGCCTATATCTCAGTGGCTGGGACACTCCCCTGTGATGTGGGAGATCCTTTCTCCACATCAGGCAGAGGAGGGAATTGAACCTGTATCTCCCACCTTCCAGGTGAGTGTCCTAACTACAGGGCTAAAACTTATAAGGGGGAGGTAGGGCTACTTCTACCACCTCTTCTTCTTTGTCTGGCCATTTTGTGAACTGAACTCTTTAAAAACACCCCAAAACAAAATGTTTCAGGGGGAATTAAACCTTTTGTTTGATACCAAATGGACTGCTTATAGCTGCAAAAGCTTTTCAGAATTTTCATATTGGGTATGACTCGGACCAAATTTTGTTTGGATTTTTTGGAATTGCCAGTTATTCCCCCGGATCTACACACATGCATGCAGAGTGAATCGGCTGAACTTCACGGTCTCGTCTCTCATAATTCACCTAAGTATTGGTTGTAGTCAGTAAATTGTACCCCCAGATTCTTCACCACTTCATTGGGTTCAGAACTAAACATCAGAACTGTCCCTTTTGCTCTCTGTTTGGTGTCTAAATGCCGGATTTGAACACCACTGCGCTTTGGGGAAGTTTGAATCTAGATTCAGATATCACCTTAGCAGCATGGGCCTACCTCTAGGTATTAATTTATATCTCTCGTTTAGGGGACTCAGGGTTCTTGTACCATTCATGCTGACTTCTGTGTTGTGGCATTTACTGTTAAGAGCTCTTTTAGTACTTACTTTGGTGATTTTAAATAATTGTTTATAGAAAATTTCTGAATTGGATGGAACAACCAGTTGAATGAAGCCCTATTTACAGGAGGCATGGTTTGGATAGCACACAGGTCACTTTGAACTTGAAATACTTTCCCGTGGGATGGAGTAGTTGCAACCTGCTATAATTCATAAAAAGTTACTGTTATTAGCATTTACGGTTTACAAAGATTGAACTGATGTTGGTTCTCACTAATTTTGATTAACTTACATTTTATGTGTATTATCCATTGAGCTAAAATTGGTTTCTGGATATTTTCTTGGAAATTGATCTTTCCTTTGTGATTATTCTTGGAAAATGTTTCTTAAAAAATAAATATAAACTTAACTTTGACACTTGGAGATTGCAGTGCTTCTTGCTTCTTTACTAGGTATACTACAGAAACAAGATTGTCAGAAAGTGTTTTTAATAAACATTTGATCAGTGGCGTGGCTCCTTTGACAGGGAGAGAATTCCACTTTTTCTGGATGTGGAAATGGTTATACTATCTCAACAGGCTGTTTCTTTATTTGGACTTTATTATAGCAGGATGTGCTTGCACCATCAGGAAGGAAGGTTTTTTTTAAGATGGGGTTTAATCACGGGATATGGCGTGATGGCCAAGATGTAGCAGTTAGGCTATTTCTTTGTGTAGATTAATACTTTTTGTAAGACAGGTCATCCATCAGCAAACTGGCAGTGAGGAAAACTTTTATTTGCATCTTCCTTTCTTCTTAATGTTTTTTGGCTTTGAATTTTTGAAAGTGAGTCAGAGGAAGTAGCTGATGCAGACTTGGAGCTATGGTCACTAAGTTTGCAATATCACCTCTTTTAAAGGTTACACAAACATACACATGGGTGCAAATACTAGGCTCCCACTAGCTTAACAGAAGAATTAACCTTTCATCTTCAAATACAATCTGTTTATCTGAACGATAAAGCATCATAAGTGCCTCCTACTCCAGGAAATGTGGATCGTGTGAACATGGGATTTCACTTACCGATCATTTTTTATGAGCTGTTCTATGAAGATATAAGTTATGTGCTTTTAAAAACCATTTAAAAGAACATTGACCTCCAGAGTGACACATCTTGCATAGGAAAAACAGAAGTTGTATCCAGTTATCACATGAAAAGACATCTTGATCAAAGCAAGACAGAAGTTGCATTTAAACAGATTACCTTAGGTGTGGATGTCATCACAGATATGCACCACCAACAGAGGGGAAAGTACCATGGACAACAATTCCTTCCCTTCCGATTCCCCAAAACCCTATGGAGTTGCATCCAAAGCTCCCTGAAGAGTCTTCATGGTGATAGAGTAGAGGATGATGCATAGGATATCAGACATTCTGTTTTTAAAGGCACAGTCCCATATTTAAGCTCTCCTGCAGGTGTCCCGACTTTTTCTTTAAAAAAGGAAAACTGTATTTTCTGTCTCCCCTCCCCATCAGTAATGGTGGGTCCTGCTGCAGGCTGGATCCCTGCTCGCCAGCTGTCCGTCCACCAGCAGTGAGTGGCAGGATCCAGTGACTGACCATCGGGGTGGGTGTGCAAGGATGGTGGCAGGGCAAAGCTGCAGCAGGCGGGGCTGGCCACTCCCCATGCTGGTCCATCAGCGCAGCACTCCCTGCTGCCAGCAGGGCTCCACTCTTGTCCTGTTTCCGGCCGGCACTGGCTGTAAGCTGCGGTGGCTGGTGAGTGCGGGTAGGTGCCGGGCGGCGGCCAGTTACGTGTCACCTCTGCTGCCCACCCGTCAGCCCTTTATATACTCCCCTTCTCGCAATCCTCTCCCTCCTTTGTCCCTGCACCCACCCCCAGCCTTGCTGCTCCTCCATATCCCCCCCGATGGGGCGTGTCCTTCTCCCAGCAGTGTGTGGAGAAGCAGCCCTTGGTCGAAGTGCTCAGCTCACCAACAGCCTGGCTTCCTTACTTCCCCCACTCCCTCTGGCTGGGCCGACACCCCAGGAAAATCCAAGACCAGGGCCCTCCCCAGGAGGGTGAGGGGCCCAGGGCGGAAGTGACGTCATTTCCAGGACTGACCGCGCCTAGGGGAGGCTGGGGGAGGTGGTGGCTCCCCAAACAGCCAAGCATGGCCCCGCCCAATCTCCACCCCACCAGGGCTCCACTTCAGTGGGGGGCGTTGTGCTCCCTGGGGAGGGGGCCGCACCTCCCACCTTCCCAGGACTAGGGAGGCTGCAGCACTGCCACCACACGCTCTCCCTCCTGGGTGGAAGGGGCAGGGTGGAGGTAGCCACCCCCAACCAGCAGTTCACCTGCAGCTCCTGCAGAATCAGGTCGGTCACCTCCCCTGTGTGAGAGAGGTCTACGGGAGAGTGTGTGTGAACCCTAAAGCCTTAAAGATAAGAAGGTAAATGAAAAGAATCCAACTACGCAGTATTTCTTTTTAGCAGAGGCTCAGTCAACTCGATGTTAATTTTAATGTTTGTACTGCATAGTTCTGATTGATTGCTGTTGAACTCTCTTGAATATGAGTAATTTTACCAGGTGTCCCATATTCAGCATAGGGAAATATGGTCACCCAACGATGCCATAGTGCTTGCATTCTTCTTTCTCCTCCGAACGCACTAATTCACTAATGGTTATCCACTAATGCAAGTATCCTATTGGCAGGAATGAAGGGACTGAACAAAGCCTTAGTTTAATGCACATGGGTTGTCCTGGGGCTCCTGGTCCTAGTAAACTCTTCCACCCCTTACCAGACACAGAAAACACCAACTGCACTCACATGCAAAACCAATCTTTTATTTGATTTTCTAACACTCACGGTGATGTTTTCTGTTTATAACAGGACAAGGAAAGAGCACGTGGTGTATATAAGACCTCAAATCTATGACTTTACCATTTTGTATGTAATTGAAACTCCAGACGCTCAAATTTTGTCAAATGTATAATCCTTTGAGACCTATTTAAAATGCTATGTATTACAGAAAATTTAATGCTTGCAGATGAATTTGCTTATTGTTAGGAGCAGAGATTCTTGATGACTGGCACAGGCAAGATGCCCCTTTAAGGGGAGTCAGGATCAGCCTTGCCCATGGCCTAGCAGCTAGTCATGATATGGAAACTTAATTATAATAAGTGACTCTACATGTGAAAGGGTTGGGAAAGACTACCTAAAGGGGGAGGATAACCTAGTTAGAAAAGACCCAGAAGAGAGGAAGGCAGAGAGTTCCCTCTTTCTGGAAAGGGCCTGTGGAAGGCAGACTAGAGAAGGCCCAAGGATGGGGCTAGTTCCTATGGTGTGCCCTGGAGAGGGGGCAAGGCAAAAAAGGCAGTCCTAAGAGAGTGGGTTTCAGTAGAGAAAGAAGAAGGACCTAGGGAGAAGCCAGCAGCCTGGGGATCAGAGGAGAGGTTATGTTAAGCACAGGCTGCAGGGAAGCAGCACAAACAACTCTGGTAGAAAGTGGTCCAGGGAAACGATGACACATCTGATGGAACACACCTAGCTGCCTCATATAGGATCCCAGGGCTGGAACCCAGATGGAAGGTGGGCCTGGATTCTGTTACCAGACTGAGGAAGGGGTGTCCAAGCCCAACATAAGGACTTCTGAGCCCATGGTTGGGGCTGAAGACTGAGCTTAAAGGACAGGTCAAATAATAGTTCCAGAGGAGGCAGAAGGATCTCTTGTGTTGGGATGTTTTTGGGACTTTTTAGTACTTTTGTTTTCCCAGAATGGGTCCAGATTAGATGAGACTTGGGCTGAGTAACAGACAGAATCAGACCATCATAGGGCTAATCAGCGGGGATGCTAGAGGCAAAGACCTCTTCAGTGCCAAGACCTGATACCTAGGGGGTGCTATAGCAGATAGTACTTACAGTGACCAAAGAAATTCATAGAAATGTGTTGGCAGGGTGTTCTCCATGAGGAGCTTTCACTCTTCTTCTTGCTCTGAAATGACTCCAATCTTGTGGACTTCAGCATACACTGCAAACACCATCTCATTTGCTCGATCTTTCAATAACTACTTTACTTTGTATTATATAAAGCCAAATAAAAATACATCCAGGCTCATATTTAAAATAATGAACTTTCTATTAGCAGTTTGTGTACCTCTGTACCTTGGGGGAACATCCTACATGCCCATGTTCATCTTTATAAAATGATTGTGTGGTATCCAATGCAAAGTTTGTCATGCTGGGCGTCTTTGGAAGGCTCATGATGCACTGAGCAAGGTTGCTATAGTCATGTTATAGTAATTGTTACAGTAATGTTATACGTTATAATTTCATGTATATAGTTATGAGGCTGAAAATGTATCCTCATGGCTTAAAGCCCAGGCACAAACTCTCCAAGAACAGAGAGGTAGTTCACACCTCATCTGGGTATGTATGGAACAAACCCAGCCCAGCCTCACAGGAACAAAGGACGCTAGCCTAGGCAACAACAAAAAGGGTCTGCTGCTAGGCAACAACAAAAGGGTCTCAAGTGAGTCACCCCTCTTCCTTTGGTCAGTTTGGAACTGTGATGAGGTAATGCTCACCTGACTCTGAAAGGCAGGGGCAAAGCCAAGAGGGAAGAAAGGACATGATAAAAGGGAGAGACATTTGCCATGCTCTTCCTCTCTTTGCCACCTACAGACACCTACATCTACAGACACCACCACCACCAAGCGACTGAAGTGCTAATTAAAGGGGAGAGCCTGGCTGAAGAGCAACCAGCCAGCCGGTGGTGAGAAGCATCTAAGTTTGTAAGGGCACTGAAAGTGTTAAGATCAGTTTAGAATGTGCTTTGCTTTATTTCATTTGACCACATCTGACTTGTTATATTTTGACTTAAAATCACTTAAAATCTGTCTTTATGGTTAATAAATTTGTTTATTCTACCTGAAGCAGTGTGTTTGGTTTGAAGTGTGTCAGAGGCTCCCCTTGGGATAACAACCCAGGTACATATCAATTTCTTTGTTAAATTGATGAACTCATATAAGCTTTCCGTGTCCCGCGGGCATAACTGGACACTGCAAGATGGAGGTTCCTAGGGTTGTGTCTGGGACCAGAGGTATTGGCTAGTGTCATTCAGTTGCAAGTAGCTGGGAGCAGTTTACATGCCAGAGGCTGTGCATGAGCAGCTCAGGAGCGGGGGTTCTCAAAGCAGAGCAGGGTAAGGCTGGCTCCCAGAGTCAAGGATTGGAGTGACCTAGGAGATCACTGATCCAGATAACACCAGAGGGGAACATCACTGTGTGGTCCTCAAAAGATTCATGGGATAACTGTGACCTGAGTATGAATTTGTTTTTCAGGATAGTCTTCTCTGTGAGAGGTTGCAGAATCTGAGATTTTTTTCCCCAATATAATGCTTCTTCCCCCCCCCACCACCCCTCCACGTTCCATTGTATAGGAGATAGTCAAAGATTTGTTACTTTCTGGTGAAGAATATGTTCAGAGACATAGGCAGAATTACATCTAGATTACATAGGTCAGATAATTTCTGGCGTAAATTGGTGTAATCCGTTGACTTCAGTTTCACAGTTCATTTGAGGATCTGGTTCTAATATGTTGGGTTTCCCTGGCAGGTTTCTAACTACGCTGTATTTGTGCAAAAGTCTCAGAATGCTTTGGTGGAATGGTTAAAGGCTGTTGGAAAACTTGAGCACTATTCCATGCATGCCTGTCAACTGTCATTTGCTATCAAAGAAACTCTGCATGATCTGGTCACGATAATGGGTGACTCAGCCAGTGCGAGTGACCTAAGAAGGCCTAGTGCTTTTGTTATTTTGTTTCAGTTATTTGAAATTAAAAAAAGTATGTCACACAGGCTTATCTGAAAATGAAGCATAAATTCCCTTTGGCTTTTAATTTCCCCAGTAACCCCGTGTTTGACGAAAATGGGCAACTTAGAGTAAAGTCATTTTCTGGAAAATGCTGCTTCCATTGGCTGCTTTTAATGGGGGTGCAGCCACAGGTACTGCTGCCAGGTTCAGAGACAATGATAGAAATAAAGTACTACCTTCGTGTTTTAGGCTCTGAACTAACTCAGGATGGTGGTAGAGAAAGATAAGCAGCAGCTATGGGGGTTATTAGGTTTTGTCAACACTGTAACCAGAACTGAAATAATTAAAATAGTTGTAATTCACATCTTTAGTTATTACCGTGCAAATCAGTGTGTGGATATTCTTATTTCGGAATAACAGTCCAGTTTTGACATAACTTCATCTTTTTTTTTTTACTGACTTAAGTTGTATCAAAGTAGGGCATGCTTTTTCTGAAATAAATCCCCTTGCAGACTTCAATTGAAATAACTAAAGATGTGAATTTTACAACCCTTTTAGTTATTTCCATTCCAGTTACCATGTAAACAAACCCATAATGTACAACTTGGCATGCTATTAGGCAAGAAGGATTTCTTTGATCAAAAGTAAGAGGTCAGACTAAATGATCTGATGGTCCAATCTGGCCTTAAACTCTATGAAAAATAAGCTATCATAAATAAGAGGCACAGCAAAGTTGGAGCAGAACAATTTGCTTTGGAGGGAATAGTTTGTTTTCCAACATGCTATAACTATGTACAGGAAAAAATTATAGACAAAAAACCATCTCTGAATCCTGTCATTTTTAGGGACTTTAAATATTGCTACGTTCTGTTTTCTGTGAAATCTAAGGTTCCGTTGAGTTTTCTTTTAGTATTTAAATATATCAAGCCAATAGAGACAAAATTAATCTAACATAAATAAGGTAATCTCTTCATTGGGATAAATTATTTAAATAGCACAATTTGTATTAAAAATAGCTCAACATGGAAAAATTAGAAGTTCATCACATTAATTACCATTGCTAGCTACAGGTAGTCTCGAGTTAATCAGGAAGACATTATCTTTTTTGGCACAATTGCCAGTTCATCCTCTTTTAAAACTCATCAACATTTTTCTGCTTGGTTGGAAGAAAGAGTATTGAGCCAGATATTCACCTCGGGCACACTGAAACTTGTGTAGGATCGTTTTAAAGGTAATTGAGATAATATTAACCACAAACTTTTGTGGAATTATCTACATTGACACTAGTGATTGACAAAAATAAACTGCTGGAAAACTCAAGATTGTTGATGGGTTTTCCTTTATAAGAAGACCAGATCTGAGACCCGAAGTTATTTATTGTGCAATGTTAGAGCTCTTTTTTCCTCTTGCAAAGTTAATTTCCACAGCATTAAACTCCTGCTGCAAAATAGGCTGTATTAAGAAACTGTGGTTTATACCATTTATGTAATAATAATAATGATTAATAATAAAAAACCCTAAAATGAGTGTGCAGCAACAACGTGCGTGGGCTATAACTTTATTGAAATGGATCTTAAAGACTGTTGTCAAAACAAGGCAGTGAGTTGACCTAATTACCTAATCTCAAGTATGCTCCATCTAGAAGCATTCTTAAAAGTGTCAGAACAAGGTGAGGGAGTTTCCTGGTTGGCAGTGAAATTTTAGCTTTTGGATCTTTTCTTTAGGTAATACTTTACCATTTTAGCTTACTTTGCTTGCTTATCGATTATGAAAAGGTGATCGGTAGAAAATTCTCTTGTATTGGTGTCACTTCTGCTGTAATGCATCTTCTAGTAGTTTGCTCTCACTGATATTGGCATACAGCTCTTCCTGCAGGGCGTGAAGTGGATAAAATAAGCCCATTTTCTGCCCTGTGATGCATGGGTGCAAGTCATGGGTTTTGAAATTAAACTTCCGATTCATTTGGTACTTAACGCATGTGTGAGTAGTCCCGTTCACAATTCAATGGAACTACTCACATGCTTAAAATTAGGCATGTGTTTAAGTACCTTGCTGAATTGCGTTGTAAATGGGCATATGAGGGGTGGGAAAGGTACTTGTTTCTTCACATCTGTTAGAGTGTGATTGTTAAGATATATAACATATAGGAATGCTTTCAAGTGATACTTTAGAAAAATGATCATTCATATGGAGAGGTGCAAATACCTCCCCTGTTAATGTTAAATTATGTTGCTGTCTCTTTGACTACTCAGTGGTGACAAGGATGTACAGACTACAGAGTTCTTTGTTGGAATATCGAAAGTAAATATGCTCTGACCTACAGCTGAAGTTTGAATAATTCAAGAGACAGGTCTTTAAGCTGTAATGACCAGTGTAGGGAATTTGTTCCTTCTGTTTCTTTCACCAGCTTGAAATAAGGCCTGTGGCTGAAACAGTAATGTTCAGAAATCCAGGGCCAGATTTACAAAGATAAACCCAAGAAGTTAGATGAAGTCAGTGGGCATTAGATCCATAGCTGCCTTAGATGCTTTTGTAAATCCTTCTCAGCACCTGGGATGGGGTACAAGGGTACTCCCTAGCCCAGGCCCTAAAGGGTTAATACAGCAGTCAGTTAACGTTGACCTCTTAGAGGGAGCAGGGGAAATATAAAGGCTGTCTGAGGGGCAGCAAGGAAGAAGAGGGAGGGGTGGAGGGACAGCTGGGTGTGAGCTGGAGCCTCATCCACAGGTCTGTATGGAGAAACAGTTGCTTATGGCTGCTGTCTTTGTTTTCTTACTGCTTGTTTTCTTCTGGTTAGACTCTTTATAAGGTCTCATATAGGTGGGCCTGGGAAGAATGGACCACAACAGATTGAAAGCTGCCTGTTCTATTTTGTGGGCTGGGAAACCAGTGCATTAACCCCCAGCACTTGAGCTCCTTTTGAAAATCTGGATGCCTATCTATATGTGTCAGCCTATATAATGCTACAAAATTCCATGAAATGTGAAAAGCCAAACACCCAGTTCTTAGAGGTCACTGGAGCAATCAAACTGTCTAATCCCTTACTAGTTGTGGCTCTCAGGATAGCTCTCTGAAAGTCTGATCATGGCCATCAGCAGAGAGATGTAGCCGTGCTGAGCATTAGAAAGGGAAAATGTTTGTTTAAAAATAGTTAAAGATATTCTTTTCCCCTTATTGTAATAACAACGATACAGAAACATACCAGCTGGAACTTGTATGTGGCTCTATTAATCAGTTTCACTGATGGTCTTAAAATGCAAAATTCATTTCCAGTTCAGTTACAGAGTTTGAATGACCCAAAGTTGGGGTTATATTTCCTTGATCTGGGTTTTGGTTCAGGCCCAGATCTAGTCTATTCTTGGATAACTGCTAATAAACTTTAAATTGGCTGCTATTTATTTTTTTTCTTCTTGGAGCTGATAAGATTTAACAAATGGCAGCTGACTTATAAAGGGAGTGTTCTGAGTGTGCATTAGTTATTGTATACAAATTTCAAGACAGTTTGGCACACTTGTAAAAAAGATTCCTATTTTCCTGTCTCTACTTGGCCTCAGAGTTCCCTGGTGGCTACCCAGAGAAACCTCCCCTCTTCCCGTTTTAACTTTGAAAGAACTGTGACCCCCACCACAGTCTTCCATTAGCCACTTCAGCAACCAGGCCTCAGCTTCACACAAGCCTAGCTGCCTCCAACTTCTGAGGTAAAGTTCTCACAGCAATATTTTTCTGCTGGTTGCAGCCTCTGCTGGGAATCCAAAGTCCCTTTATACTGCTGCTCCTGGTGATGTAATTTCCTTTTTCCTACAGTGACTCACACTGATTTTGTTTTATTTGATGTAATAATCAATTGACTCATTTATCCTGTATTACGCTATGTGCATAATTGACTCGTTTATCTTGTTCATCATCCAATGCATATTTGGTGGATCTCTCCAGGTTTGTTTCAATTGCATACAAAATTGTTTGTTTCCATTTCCCTAACTGTATCTGTTTGGCACTATCTTGTGCTAAACATCCAACTTCCTTCCAGCTCTCTATCACCTCCACGCCTCCCTACTTGCCTGCTCTGCCACCTTTACAACCCACTTGGCTTCACTGTATTCACAATTTTTGCTTTCTGTTCTCCCCTCTTCTTCTTTCCTTCCCTCCTCCTATGATTCCATAGCTGGATCTCATCCTAGAATTCATTTTATACTCTCAAATCTTCATGTTACCTCCACCACTTCATTGACCACATACTTGTCCACCTTATGCCTAGTAACATCATCTTAGCCTGACCCTCCCTCCATACCATTCTTTTGTTTCTCTTCTTTTCTTTCAGTCTTGTTTCTCCCTTTCTCCCATGCTGCCTACCGCAAAACCTGTTGTTAGTGGCATTGGTTGTCTTCTTTCACTCCTAATACAAGCTGCATTGCCATCTATCTTTTTTTCTCCCTTCTCCCATGGCATAACCATCATCTACCCACAAGCCTTCCCTTTCTCTTTCCAATTGGGCCACTGTATTTTAAGGATATTATTCCTTGTTCTGATTCTCTCACCTGATTGTCTCCTTGACTATCCTTCCCTTCCCCCTCCCACACATGCATACATGATCTGTTGAGGAATCTGTCTAGAATTCCGCTGGTATAAATTTTCTTTGTATGCACCTTTAAAGCATTTTGTGCTCTGATAGCACTTCACAAATCAAACATTAAATCTTGTATCATGATTTATGGAGTTTGCACTTCCACTCTCTTCCGGTATTACTGATAAGCACTAATGCCTCATTCTCTCTGTATTTATCTTTGCTGCAAGCATCTGCCCTCACCTTTAGGAAAGTGCCTGAATTGGGCCTACTGCCAGACAATGACAATAACATTACCCCATGAGGGATTTAGATTTAGCTACTTAAAGAAACGGGAGTTCTAGGCTATTTCTGAGTGCAGTTCCCATAAAACGTACTGTCAGATTTCCCTATACCAGTCAAGCTGCTGTCTTGGTTATAAATTCTGAGAAAAAGTCTGGTCTTTTAATAATCAGATAAAAACTGTGACCAAAGTCAGAAGAAAACATTGGAGCTGCAGTAAAACTTCATACATAACATGTCAGGATTTCTTTATTGCCAACTCAGATAATGTCCTCTAGGAAAAAGGGAAAAAATGAGTTCTCTCTGCTGTGTCTGTGGTATGTAAAACATATTAACCAACTGGCATCTGTCAAGCTCTTTAATCAAATGGAATCTGGTTTTATGCAGCATTAAATCATTGCTTGGCTTACAAGAGACATTTTGTATGATACATTTTGCCTGTACTTGAAACTTGTAGCGTAAAAAAAATATAATTCCCTTTAGAAAGGAAATGAGCCAATAGGAATTATGAATTTGAAAGAAGAGAATAGACGACTTAGTCTATTTACTGTTACATGGCATTTTATTGCCTTATGGACTTTCAAAACAGTTTTCAGCTTATTATATAACTCCTTTTCTGGTTACAGACTTTGTAACTGGTTTGGGTTCACTAACGTTTTGGAATTAGGGAAGATATCATCATTACTCCTGATTACTCAAAAGTAAAAACAAAAAAAGCTCTGTGTGTATGTATATATGTATATGTAGGACAGATTTAAAACATTTTGCAGTATATCACTATCTAAAAGCTACATAACTTTGCAGTATGAAAGCTAACTTTTATAATTAAAATCATTTTTGCATATTTTCATAAGATAGAATATTTTTTTGAGAAGTTCAGTTATTTTACAGGAACGTTGTCTATTTGTTTTGGGAAAGAATATATGTTAGGTGATCTTGGATCAAATTTTGTTTTATATTTATATTTGGCATTGGAAACCCTGTTTTTGTTACACTACAAAGAGACCAGCCCAGGTGTTGTTTACATAACTTTTTTTTACAAGGGTCCTAATATTCATAGTTTGTATATCCCACCCTAACTTAAAACATCAAGGTACGATGGCTGAATGAAACATTTTTTCCATCACAGATTAAAATGCCCATCTCTGCCCTGACATTACAACTTTTTGTTCAATCATGTTTTCCCCCATTACAATAGCCACTGCTGAGATGTTTCTTTCATCATTATCTTTCATCATCTACATATACACATAGAACCTGATCCAAAGCCTATCAAAGTCAATAAAAAGGATCTCATAATTTCAGTGGGTTTTGGATCTGGCCCATAAGTCATAAAGGAAAACATTTGGCTGACTAGGTGGTACTGTGAGCAAGGTGGGTAAAATATAAGCTTCAAGGTCCTCAGAAAATAAAAGAGGTTGGCTGGTGAAAAGATGAGGGCCATAGCAATAGTATTGAGCATGATTAATTTGCTAATGTAATAATATTTAGCCCTTTGTCTAGGGCTTTTCATCCATAGATTATAAATAAAAATTTATACCCAGCTCTTACATTGTGCTTTTTTTGTCTATAGATCTCAGTGCTTTACAAAAGAGGTCAATATCATTATCCCCATTTTACAGATCTCAAGTAATGAATGCCTGTTGCTCCCATTAAATAATTCTATAATCATGTAAGATGCTTCTGTTATAAAGAGTTCCCTCTTTCACTTGCTTTGGAGCACTGCACAGCAATGAAAATTGAAAGAGCAATTGTATATAAACACTGTGCATACACTCTAAAACCCACACTAGGTACTGAAATCCAAACATTACATCATGAAATATGGGGAATGGGAAAAAACTACATTAGGAGTCAACATTCAATTGTTTAAAAAACCTTCTTGAACTATATATGGTTTTGGGTTTTTTTTGAAAATGAAGATGGATGGACAGAATCAAATGTCTATGAGGATAGCATGGCAGAAGCTTGGTCATCCACAAAACTCGGATGCAATGATGAAAACTCCAAAAGCCAGGTTTTTTTTTTTCTGGATTATGATAAACATGCATGCTAAAATATAAGGTCATTTCCAGATATTCTAAAGAGCTTTTCCCAAACCTGGGGTAAAAGGCTGGTCCAAAAAAAATCAAATAAAACCGTTTCCAGTCAGAAAACTTGTCTAATTTGAAATTTTCCATGAGGAAAGATGATTCTGGTAGAATTTTCCATGAGGAAAATTTGAAATGAAACATTTTGTTTTGGGTTAACATTAATCTCTGCATTTGCCTGAGCAACATCTGTGCTTCATTGGAGTTGTAGCTCTGGGTGCCTTATGCCTCTGTCTCTACTTCTGGGCCCTGCTTCTGGCTGGGTTATATTTCCCATGTTGCATTGCGGTCTCACCCTATGAGTGAGATGACTGCCACTGAGCATCATTGAGTTCTGATCAGCTCTAATTGGGAGCTTCTGGGTGCTCTTAAAAAAAAAAAAAAAAGTCTGGTCACTTCATTTAGGTTCCTAAATGGAAACTGAGCTCTTCTGAAAATCTGTGTTTTAATGATTCTATCTTAAGAGACATGCAAAACTCTCTGAATGGTAACCAGCTGTGCATTAGCAAGTTAGGCTATGAAAAACATAAAGTAAAAATGAGAATTAAGCATGAGCTAGTTTTCTGTGTATTTCAGGGACACAACATATATTAATTATAAAGCAACTATTTATTACTTGTCAAGACAAAGTGTATCTATACACTGCCAGCATCATTCTGTAGTTCTCTGTAAAGGTAGCAGCAAACCAGTCTGAACAAATTTTGTGGCTGCAGCTCTTAATTGGGGCAATATAATAGTAAGGATAATTCTAGGACTACAATATTGTTGTTAATAGCTTAACATATGTTTTTAGTACAATACAACATATGTTTTCAGAATGTGTTTGTCTCTGCACAGATACATCTTAAACAGTAGCCCTGACACTGTTCTTGGAAGTTTTAATTTGATTCTTATTTGGGAAGGTTTGTAACAGTGGAAACTATCTTCTTACAAATCCTGCCATTCTTACTCATGCCAAACTCTGATTTATGTCAATGGACCAAATCAATCCCCGGTATAACTCCACTGGAGTGAGCACAGAAAATAAGGTTACACCTGGGATGAGTTTGGCCAATTGCCTTAAATAAGTGTTTTGAGTGAAGAAGGGCATAAGTCAGTGGAGTTACCAGAGGACTGAATTTGGCTCAGAGGCAGTTGCGACTAAGGAAGGACTAGAGAAGTCTGTCTCTAGTAAGTGAAATAAACCATTGATGGTCTTTCAGTGTTAATGATGCTGTCCCCTGCAAAGAATTAGTTGGACGTTTGTACTTGAAGAGTGAGCTTCACTGCTTTTTGCATCACCAGGAGTTTGGACATTTTAAATTATGCTAAACTGAGCAGTGGTTGGAACATTTTCAAAACTAAGGGCCAGATTCAGACTCTCTTCTGCATAATTATAAGTAGAAAAGGAGCCAAATGGGACAAAAACTGAGGGTCAATTGTAGCTCTTTGTCTTCTGGGGACAGCATTGATCTGCTTCAGCTGGGGAACTTTATAATGCCTGTTTTAACCCCATCATATGTTCTTGGATACATGGTTATATTAATCCAATCACTGCACATACTTAACTCGTGGAATTCACTGAAACAAGAGAAATGTGGGACGAGAGCTATGAATTAAAAAAGTATTTGAGAACATCCACCTCCTTAGGTAGGGATTAAAAAAAAATGAGTTTTGGCCTAATGATTTTTTAATTTTCACCAAAAAGTCAATTCTTTGTGTGGGGTTGGGGAGAGGAAGGAAACCTATTTTTCATTCAGATGTAAGAAACTAGTTCTCACAACTAAGGGCAAGATTTTGATAACTTTATTCATGTACCTTATTCAATGAATAATACCGTATTCAATTCAATGGGCTACTCATGGAAAAAGCAATATGTAAAACTTAATGTGAGGAAAGGTTCTGAAATATGCCCTCAAATAATTACTTCTTGTAACTCTCTGTAAACTAGCCAAAATAATCACAATAATCAAGAGGTTAAATTACATTTTAAGTTTCTGGTCCAAATCATTTTAGAATTATGAGGTGAAAAAAATTCATAGACTGTGAATCCTTACAGCTCTGAAACCCACTTGTGCAATTTGCTCCACACTTTCCGGTATAATTCTACGCTGGCATGCTATCATGACTGAGAAATGTCAGGTGAATCAGCTTGGTTTTGGAGAGGTCAGATTCAGTTGGGGGGGTATAAAATTAATTTTGTAATGGAGTGTAACCTTCCAATTTAATTATGACTAGGTTAGCATTTTCCCCTTTTACAAGTTTTTATGTCAGGGTTGGTTGTCTCTTTCATGAACTCGTTCACAAGCTTCTTACTTTGCATTACTTCTGGGTATGTTTAACCAGCATGATGGAGTGGCTTGATTCTTAGTAATAAGGTTAGTAAATCAGAATAGCTAATGACAGGAGTCTTACAGGTTCCAGGAATGATTTTGAGCATGCAGAGACAAGAGGATGAATATACTCCCCATCATGTGATGATAGGATGATTGCACCAGCATAAAAAAGGTCATTAATTAAAAATACATTTTATTTAATCACAGAAGATTAACTTGGACTAGAATAATTATCGTTATGTTTTCCTTATGTGCATGAAGAACAGTGGGTAATATGATTACAAACATCCCTTTTGTTACATTTTTCTCAAGGCTGGACTGCAAACATTCCAGATTAGAATGAAATATAGCAGAGAGAGGTGAATGGAAATGTTTGGTGTATGGGGAGTAGAATTCTTGTCTTGTTTAGACTGGTGCTGCATGTTTTTCATTGTGTAATATGTTTGCTTAGCTTTTGTGTCTGTTAATAGGTTTGTCCCAGTTACAAAATACAGTCCTAGTAATACTGGGGGGAGGGAACCAAAAACAATAGTGTTCCATTTCTCTGGGTGTGTTTAAAAACGAGCAAAAGAAGAAAAACAGAAAAGATATGATAACAAATTTTATAACTTTAAAATTGTACTTATCTAAATGTTGCACGTCTCTGATGAAAATTGTGCGTGCTTTTGTTTACTAATTGGTATAACATATAATATTAAAAATACTTCAGCATTGCTATATTATGTGCTGGATGCCTCAGTCCAGTTTTAGTACTTTCCCTTTTTTATAATATATTTATTTACTATATATTTTATGAGTTTCTCCCACCTGTAGAAGCATGGAGAGCTTACTACTAGACGTTTCTTAAAAAAGAGCTGTGTGCACGTATTTGATTTTACAAGATGCTGCACGTGTTACAGAGACAGATCAATATCTGAAGGTAGGAATCTGTGTGAAATTTTGGAAGTAATATTATTTACAAATATCTGTTGCCAAAAAAGATAAAACAAATCCCATAAAGCTGTATACGACATACATTTTTTTCTTCAATACAGCAAATTATATGATGATGGAGGCATATATGAGTCATGGACTGTCTTCAGTTTGTGGTAGAATTGGGTTCTGTCACCTGGGACGCTAAAAGTGTGGACACAAGTTCTGAAAAGATACTAGCAGGATGTTGTTTTAGCATATCTTGGGGATTTGATTTTAGATCATTGACTGGAAGAGAAATGTAAGAATGAGTCAGTAGGGCTGAGAGTCTACCTACAGCTGGACAGCTGAAAAAGTTGGAGCTGAGACACAACTGTTGATTCCAATATTTGGAACTTTGTTTCTTTTAATAATTATCTGTACATATTTTTTCCATTATTCAAGCTGTTCTCCTAGTCTCCTCAGAGCCAGAAAATCAGTAGACAAACTGGAAGCTATTCTGAGATGAACAATAGAAATGTTTAGGAATGACTAAAGAGAAAAGATAAGGTATACAGTGGTTTGGCCCCATGGTGTAAAAAAAAAAAAAAAAGTGTATAGCAAATTGGTCAAGAAGAAGTAACACTAATGACAGATAGGAATTGTTCAGTGTGATTCCAGGAGTATAAATCCAGCTACTAAGATGAATCTGAGCGGAGAAAAACCAAGAAATTCTTTCATAGTGTAATACCTATTAAACAACAGAACAGTGTCCCAACAGACGTGATGACTTCAGACCAGAGTTGATCATATTATTCACTGAGAATCATTTATTTGATGATTTTGACATTTTTCTTCAGACAAAACATAGGAGATTATGCAGTACAGAATAATCCTGTTTTGGCAAAAAAGCATGGGTAAGGTCTCTTCTAATGTCCTCTCCAACTGAAATTTCTATTCAAACTACTATACTTAATGAAACACTCTACCTAAACTTATCTGCAAGCCCACTGATCTCTCCTGAAGCCCCTTCTCCTCCACAGCATCTAAGAAGTCAGGCTAGTAATGACTGCTTGCGGGGAAGATATACTTAGCTGGCACTTTATCCATTTATAATAGTTTTAAACAACTACAAATCTATGGGTGTATAAAAACAGTAGTTGTCTGATTGCATCCCTCTCCCCTCTGTGTGTGTGTCATAGATGATACTGGCTTCCTTTTCAAAGCACTTTAAGATCTACTGATGAAAAGTGCCAAATAAGAGCTGGGTGGTATTATTCCCTGATGCTTCAAACGGACAGGCATGTGCTTAATGTTCATGAGTAACTATTTGCAGGATTTGAGCTTGGGCTTGGAAACTGTTTGCGACTGGGGCTACGTCTCAGGATAAGTCTACGCAGCACCTGGGAGGTGTAATTCGTAGCTCAGATAGATGTACACGTGCTAGCTCTGCTTGAGCTAGCATCTAAAAGTAGACGTATGGCTGTAAGAAAAGGAGGACTTGGGGCACCTTAGAGACTAACCAATTCATTTGAGCATGAGCTTTCATGAGCTACAGCTCACTTCATCGGAAGCATACTGTGGAAAGTGTAGAAGATCTTTTTATACACACAAAGCATGAAACAATACCTCCTCCCACCCCACTCTCCTGCTGGTAATAGCTTATCTAAAGTGATCACTCTCCTTACAATGTGTATGATAATCAAGAAGAAAAGGAGTCCTTGTGGCACCTTAGAGACTAACCAATTATTGGTTAGTCTCTAAGGTGCCACAAGGACTCCTTTTCTTTTTGCGAATACAGACTAACACGGCTGTTACTCTGAAACATGATAATCAAGGTGGGCCATTTCCAGCACAAATCCAGGTTCCTCCCCCCCTCCCCCCCCAAACACAAACCCACTCTCCTGTTGGTAATAGCTTATCTAAAGTGACCACTCTCCTTACAATGGCCCACCTTGATTATCATGCACATTGTAAGGAGAGTGATCACTTTAGATAAGCTATTACCAGCAGGAGAGTGGGGTGGGGGGAGGTATTTTTTCATGCTTTGTGTGTATAAAAAGATCTTCTGTACTTTCCACAGTATGCATCCGATGAAGTGAGCTGTAGCTCACGAAAGCTTATGCTCAAATAAATTGGTTAGTCTCTAAGGTGCCACAAGTACTCCTTTTCCTTTTGCGAATACAGACTAACACGGCTGTTACTCTGAAACCTGCCATATGGCTGTGGCAGTTCAGACGTGGGATTGGGCAGGCTGCCCGAGTATGTACCCAGGTGACTAGTCTGCTCTGCTGCCTGTACCACTGTGGCCACACTGCTATTTTTAGGCATGATCTCAACCAGTGCATGTGCATCTACCTGAGCTGGTAAGCACACCTCCTAGCTGTTGTGTAGACATAGCTTATCTGTGCACCTAGCACAGTGGGGCCCCAGGATGGCAGTTTATGGACCCTACAGTCCTATAAACATTAAATAGTGGTAAACTGCCATCCTGAAACAGGTTAGCATGGATTTTCCATAGCACGGCATTGTGGAATCTTACCACAAGGGAAGGGAGGGATTACAATCAGTTGTAATTGTTGGCATGTGTCTATGTGCCTTTAGGCAACCCCAAAGGACTCACAGACATGCTTTCTAATTATCAGGAGACTTACAGTACTGTCTCCTGCTAACCCCACATCAGACACAATATTTCAGTAATTAGTAATCAATTACAATTTTACTTTTGAGACAAGCTTGCTTCCTACTCAATTATTCTTAGCTCATAAAAGCTGTGCTGACAAGCAGTTGAGTCATATCTTTTACAAGCCTGCCAAAAGCCACACAGCAAGCACAGAGAAGGAAGATTTTTAAATGAAACCATGTGCATTGGATCCAAAAGATAATTAGATAATTATCCATAACACTAGCTGCTGCTACGAATTTATGTTATAAAGCCATAGGTTTCACAACAAAAATGCTGATGTCTGGTGAAAAGGGGCTCCTGAGCTCCAAGAAATAAGTCACAAGTGCTGTAATGCTGCCATAGTATCATCAGGGATATCAGGTGTTTTTTTACATATGATTTTCAAGTGCTCAAACCCCTTTAAATACACTGGAATTTCTTTATAACACCCAAAGGAATGGAGGTGGAGGACCTAAGATCATTCATGCAGTTCCAGGTTCTTAATATTGAAAGGCAGAGATCTTTTCTCTAAACGCATGCCATGGACCAGCGGCCAGATCCTAAGTCCATTGAAAACAATGGAAAGATAATATTAACTTGAATTGATCAGGCTCCCGGTATGTACTTCCTGAGTAATGCATCCAAATTGTGCCTACACCCATTTGCATAGCTGAACCACACTACTTCTGGTGCCAAGAGGAACCCCCTGTGGCTGTAGATTTAAATGAAATATTTGCTCCTATATAGTATCGTATTTAAGCAGGTAAAGTGTCTTGTGCATATGCACAGTGGAGCACGATGGATGCACATTCAACCTTAACTTTCCCAGTTCCTGACTTTTGGCCATTTAATTGAGCAACCTTAGTGTTGTAGTCAACCTTAATGCTGACTAGCTTCTTTGTAGTGTAATTAAAATATCTAGCTCCATATAGAGATAACATGCATTTTATCTCTCCATATAATCTTCATAGGAATATAAATATATTGACATGAATATATTTGTTAACCAAATATATTTGTATTCTTCATCCCAAATCCTTGAAATCTGAGCCTGCTTACAAAATATGGTTGAATTTTAGCACTATGTAAGCCTATAATGGAGCTGAATCACTTGATATTTTGGCCTTAGAGTTTTGTCTGACCTTATGACTTTGTATATATGGTGTTGTTGGAACATAATGTTATAAAATACAACGTGAAATGATTGGAAATTAATTTCATTTTGTTGTTTTCTATAAGTTTTGTTTGCTTTTGGTGAGGGGGTCTTTCGTGTTTTATATAATTTTGTATTTCACTTGTAAGTATGAACCTGTGAATTTTACTATAACCCATAATTGTATTTTTAATTAATAAAATATATCTATTTTTAAAAGTTCAGAGTCTATATCATTGTTACCCCAGCTAGTAAAATTGTCTGTTGTAATGATGCATGTCATAGTAAAAGAAAATTTTAGCTCAAATAATCTGAGCTTTATTCACACACGTCTGTGAAAACAATCAGAAATAATGAATCACTCTTACTTTGTGGCTAATCCTTCTCAAGCGGCACTTCAAACAAACCTCAGAGCTAATGACCCTTTCTAATTGGGACCTTGTGGTTGATGATGGTGCCTAGTGAAATATATTTGCATTGGATTCACTGGTGATTCTTTCACGAATCATGGAACAGCATTTACAGGTCTGAATCTAAAATCTAATTAAAAAATACCACTCTCATCACGACTAAAATGACACGCAATACTGAGCTCAAGTAGCCATTCTTATTATGTGTGGATTTCCCTGGGGAGGTATAGAGGAAGCAGTTTCCACCAACCTTGGTAACACAGCAATTTCATGGCTGCTCTTGTAACCTAATTCTATTGCAGTGTTCCTCAAACTTCTGAAAGACCAGGCCCTCTCCAGGAAAATAAAATCAATCAATTTCCTTTTGAGTTAATTTTTCTTTCCCATGGATGGTCCATCATCACTTCAAACTTGGTGAAAACTGACAATTGTCATTTACCCTCCCAAACCGTCTCTTCTCCCTTCTTTCTTCATTATCCTAACACCCACTGCTTGTTTGTGTTCAACATCTCTCGCTTCCATTCTCCCCACACCCAGGCCATCACTGTACTTCCTTTACAATACTTCAAAAATATTTTTCTTCCAATCAATTCCACCAAAAAAACTTGTTCCCTGCCTTGGTCATATTTCAGCTTGACTACTGTGTGTGTAACCACTTCCTTTATGGCCTCCCCACATCTAGTCTTGCACGTGCAAACATTCACCCTCAAACAGAGATCTGGCCTGGAAAATGTCTGCTTGAACAGTGAAAGTTTGGCAGAGTTAAAAGCAAATAAAAAGCTGCTTTATAAGGGTAATACTTAGGCTTTCTTAGCTAAAGCTGTCATTGTGTGCTCCAGCTGTACTAGAGGGTACAAAATCTAGAATTTCTTACACATATAATTTAAGTTTGTAGTGCTCAGTTTGAGGTGTCCTAGTTTTGGGATGGTGAAGGACCATCAGAGTTTGGGACAACTTGAGTTTGGAAATGGGCAAACTGAGTTGAACAGTCTCCTGCAAATTATTCTCTCAACCCTACTTGTAATTCTTTTGTCTTACTACCATTCCTCATCATTATGAGCGTGGCTGCTATGAGAATCGGAATTTGTGGATTACACATGTATTTGAGGGCAATTTAATAAGGTATGGTAATCTGCCCGTTAGATTGTAGAGCTGGCCCGGTCTAGTAGAAATGCTGGCTTTGGGGGCCTCTAACTCTGTTAGATGAAAGTGCTGTTGTAAGCTTAAGGGAAGCTTACTGATACTCTAATTTAGTGACACAAGATGTTTCCTCCTTGTAACTGCTGGCACTTGCACTTTGTTGCCATTATTATGTTGTAAATATTTTAATCTTTAAACCACGGTGAGTGACTTCTGTGATTGATTTCACTGTTCTTTACGCACTGATTTTTCCATACTGTATTCTCCAGGCCATCAGTGTTTCTGATCTGACCCAGGAAGAGAGAGATGTGAATAAATGCTTTTATCCATAGCCTTGTCACATTTGTAACCATTGGAATAAATAATGAATCATGAGGAAAAGAAATCAGAGGAAGCCAAACACTAACTTTAAGTACTTCCCAAAACTTGGTTTAAACTTTAAGGCAATAATCTTGACATCCTACTGATTTCCCAAAAATTATATCTTTGACATGACAGAAAGCTTTAGTCCTACAAGTTTGTTCCTTTCAAAATAATAATAAAAATTATTAAAACATATAATCAAAAAAGTCTACTATCTCTCCCTTTTTGATCCAGATTTCACGTGTTCCACTATCAGTAACTTTGTCCACATCATTAACTAACATTCTTAGCTCTTGAATACCTTTAAAAATACACTAATTAAAAAAAAAAAAGCACTGCCCCAGAAACCTGTTCTTTCTTCCTCAAATATGGAATTCTCCTTTGATGAAAAAAATGACACCTGCCCAAGGCCTCCAAGGGGTAAGATTCAATCCAGTGCTATTGACAGCATTTCTCACTATGAAAAAAAATCATTACTTTAAAATCTCATATTTCATGGACCCACTGATCTAGAAAAGAGGAAGATTTTCTCCCATTGAAAAGGAGGAAGTCCCATCTTTCCTTTAGTTTATGCACTTTTTTTTTAATTTGGAAGGCCCTGGGAAAATTGACTTTAAAGTCAGGAAAGGCAGAGCCTTGTACAGTTGAACTCTTGGTTATTAAACCACCTGGTTCTACAGGCATAGAATTCAGCCCAAACATTACAATTAAAATAATAAAAAAGTCTAATATTTCTAAATTATTCTGTAATATTTAATGTATATAGAGAACATAGCCCGGGTCTACACTAGGACTTTAGGTCGAATTTAGCAGCGTTAAATCGATGTAAACCTGCACCTGTCCACACGATGAAGCCCTTTATTTTGACTTAAAGGGCTCTTAAAATCGATTTCCTTACTCCACCCCTGACAAGTGGATTAGTGCTTAAATCGGCCTTGCCGGCTCGAATTTGGGGTACTGTGGACTCAATTCGACGGTATTGGCCTCCGGGAGCTATCCCAGAGTGCTCCATTGTGACCACTCTGGACAGCACTCTCAACTCAGATGCACTGGCCAGGTAGACAGGAAAAGAACCGTGAACTTTTGAATCTCATTTCCTGTTTGGTGAGCGTGGCAAGCTGCAGGTGACCATGCAGAGCTCATCAGCAGAGGTGACCATGATGGAGTCCCAGAATTGCAAAAGAGCTCCAGCATGGACCGAACGGGAGGCACGGGATCTGATCACTGTATGGGGAGAGGAATCCGTGCTATCAGAACTCCGTTCCAGTTTTCGAAATGCCAAAACCTTTGTCAAAATCTCCCAAAGCATGAAGGACAGAGGCCATAACAGGGACCCGAAGTAGTGCCGCGTGAAACTTAAGAAGCTGAGGCAAGCCTACCAGAGAGGCGAACGGCCTCTCCGGGTCAGAGCCCCAAACATGCCACTTCTATGATGAGCTGCATGCCATTTTAGGGGGTTCAGCCACCACTACCCCAGCCATGTTGTTTGACTCCTTCAATGGAGATGGAGGCAACATGGAAGCAGGTTTTGGGGACGAAGAAGATGAGGAGGAGGAGGAGGTTGTAGATAGCTCACAGCAAGCAAGCGGAGAAACCGGTTTTCCCGACAGCCAGGAACTGTTTCTCACCCTGGACCTGGAGCCAGTACCCCCCAAACCCACCCAAGGCTGCCTCCTGGACCTGCCAGGCGGAGAAGGGACCTCCGGTGAGTGTACTTTTGAAAATACTATGCATGGTTTAAAAGCAAGCATGTGAAAGGATTAATTTGCCCTGGCATTCGCAGCTCTCCTGGATGTACTCCCAAAGCCTTTGCAAAAGGTTTCTGCGGAGGGCAGCCTTATTGTGTCCTCCATGGTAGGACACTTTACCACTCCAGAGCAGTAACACGTACTCGGGAATCATTGTACAACAAAGCATTGCAGTGTATGTTTGCTGGCGTTCAAACAACATCCATTCTTTATCTCTCTGTGTTATCCTCAGGAGAGTGAGATATCATTCATGGTCACCTGGTTGAAATAGGGTGCTTTTCTTCGGGGACACTCAGAGGTGCCCGTTCCTGCTGGGCTGTTCGTCTGTGGCTGAACAGAAATGTTCCCCGCTGTTAGCCACGGGGAGGTGGGAGGGTTGAGGGGGTAGCCACGCGGTGGGGGGAGGCAAAATGCGACCTTGTAACAAAAGCACATGTGCTATGTATGTAATGTTAACAGCAAGGTTTACCCTGAAAGAGTGTAGCCACTGCTTTATAAAATGTGTCTTTTTAAATACCGCTGTCCCTTTTTTTTTCTCCACCAGCTTCATGTGTTTCAGTGATCACAGGATCTTCTCCTTCCCAGAGGCTAGTGAAGATTAGAAAGAAAAAAAAAACGCACTCGTGATGAAATGTTCTCTGAGCTTATGCTGTCCTCCCACCATGACAGAGCACAGACGAATGCGTGGAGGCAAATAATGTTAGAGTGCAGGAAAGCACAAAATGACCGGGAGGAGAGGTGGCGGGCTGAAGAGAGTAAGTGGCGGGCTGAAGACAGGGCTGAAGCTCAAATGTGCTGGCAGCGTGATGAGAGGAGGCAGGATTCAATGGTGAGGCTGCTGGAGGACCAAACCAGTATGCTCCAGTGTATGTTTGAGCTGCAGCAAAGGCAGCTGGAGCACAGACTGCCACTACAGCCCCTGTGTAACCAACCGCCCTCCTCCCAAAGTTCCATAGCCTCCACACCCAGATGCCCAAGAACATGGTGGGGAGGCCTGCGGCCAACCAGCCACTCCACCACAAAGAATTGCCCAAAAAACAGAAGGCTGGCATTCAATAAATTTTAAAGTTGTAAACTTTTAAAGTGCTGTGTGGCATTTTCCTTCCCTCCTCCACCACTCCTCCTGGGCTACCTTGGTAGTCATCCCCCTATTTGTGTGATGAATGAATAAAGAATGCGTGAATGTGAAGCAACAATGACTTTATTGCCTCTGCAAGTGGTGATCGAAGGGAGGAGAGGAGGGTGGTTAGCTTACAGGGAAGTAGAGTGAACCAAGGGGCGGGGGGTTTCATCAAGGAGAAACAGAGAGAAGTTTCACACCAGAGCCTGGCCAGTCATGAAACTTGTTTTCAAAGCTTCTCTGATGCTACAGCGCCCTCCTGTGCTCTTCTAACTGCCCTGGTGTCTGGCTGCGCGTAACCAGCAGCCAGGCGATTTGCCTCAACCTCCCACCCCGCCATAAACGTCTCCCACTTACTCTCACAGATATTCTGAAGTGCACAGCAAGCAGTAATAACAGTGGGAATATTGGTTTCGCTGAGGGCTAAGCGAGTCAGTAAACTGCGCCAGCGCGCCTTTAAATGTCCAAATGCACATTCTACCACCATTCTGCACTTGCTCAGCCTGTAGTTGAACAGCTCCTGACTACTGTCCAGGCTGCCTGTGTACGGGCTTCATGAGCCATGGCATCAAGGGGTAGGCTGAGTCCCCAAGGATAACTATAGGCATTTCAACATCCCCAACGGTTATTTTCTGGTCTGGGAATAAAGTCCCTTCCCTTCCCAGACCAGAGTTCCTGAAGATGCGAGCATCATGTACCTTTCCCGGCCATCCCACACTGATGTTGGTGAAACGTCCCTTGTGATCCACCAGTGCTTGCAGCACTATTGAAAAGTACCCCTTGCGGTTTATGTACTCACCGGCTTGGTGCTCCAGTGCCAAGATAGGGTTATGGGTTCCGTCTATGGCCCCACCAGTTAGGGAATCCCATTGCAGCATAGCCATCCACTATGACCTGCACATTTCCCAGGGTCACTACCCTTGATATCAGCAGATCTTTGATTCCGTGGGCTACTTGCATCACAGCAGCCCCCACAGTAGATTTGCCCACTCCAAATTCGTTCTCAACTGACCGGTAGCTGTCTGGCGCTGCAAGCTTCCACAGGGCTATCGCCACTCACTTCTCAACTGTGAGGGCTGCTCTTATCTTGGTATTCATGCGCTTCAGGGCAGGGGAAAGCAAGTCACAAAGTTCCATGAAAGTGCCCTTACGCATGCGAAAGTTTCGCAGCCACTGGGAATCGTCCCAGACCCGCAACACTATGCGGTCCCACCAGTCTGTGCTTGTTTCCCGAGCCCAGAATCGGCATTCCACCGCATGAACCTGCCCCATTAGCACCATGATACCCGCATTGCCAGGGCCCATGCTTTCAGAGAAATCTGTGTCCATGTCCTGATCACTCACGTGACCACGCTGACGTCGCCTCCTCGCCCGCTATCGCTCTGCCTGGTTCTGGTGCTATATATAGTGCTGGATAATGCGTGTGGTGTTTAATGTATTCCTAATTGCCAAAGTGAGCTGAGGGGCCTCCATGCTTGCCTTGGTATGGCGTCCACACAGAAAAAAGGCGCGGAACGATTGTCTGCTGTTGCTTTGACGGAGGGAGGGGCGACTGACTACATGGCTTACAGGGTTGGCTTACAGGGAATTAAAATCAACAAAGGGGGTGGCTTTACTTCAATGAGTATTTCAGGCAGGACTTCACGGAGGGTTCCAATAAGAAATGGTGCACCTAAGTAATTGTCCTTATTGGAACAAGCAGGTTGGTCTGGCCTCTGATTGATACATGGCTAGATTTACCTCACTTCACCTTCTCTGTGAGTGACTGCAGTGTTACCTAGAGGAGTGAGTCCCCTAGACGGGGGAGTGGGGGAAGCAAAGGAGTGCAAAACAAATGTGGTCTATTTCTTGTTTTGATCCACTCCATCTATCTTTTACATCTTTGGATGGCAGCAGACGGTGCAGAAGGACTGCAAGCCATCTACATCTCATGGCTGCTCGGCAGAAGACGGTGCAGTAGGACTGCTAGCCATCCTCATCTCTTGCTTGCCTGGCAGAAGATGGTACAGTAGGACTCCTAGCAATCCATATCACCTGCCTGGTCACCATAAGATGGTTCAATAGGACTGACTGCAGGACTAAAGAGAATGACCTGGTCAAGTCACTCCAAATTTAGTCCCTGCGCCCATGTCTGCCCAGGCGCTCCTGGCCGATGTGGCCAGGAGCATCTTGGACATGACGATGACGGCTACCAGTCGTACTGTACCATCTGCTGCCACAAGGCAAGGGGTTGATGCTGCTGTGTAGCAATGCAGTACCACGTCTGCCAGCACCCAGGAGACATACGGTGATGGTTACCTGAGTGGGTTCCATGCTTGCCGTGGTTCCTGCACAGGTAACTCAGGAAAAAAGGCGCAAAATGATTGTCTGCTGCTGCTTTCATGGAGGGAGGGAGGGAATGGGGGCCTGACGATATATTACCCAGAACCACCCGCGACAATGTTTTAGCCCCATCAGGCATTGGGATCTCAACCCAGAATTCCAGTGGGCAGCAGAGACTGCAGGAACTGTGGGAGAGCTACCCACAATGCAACACTCTGGAAGTCAACTTTAGCCTCGGTACTGTGGAAGCGCTCCACTGAGTTAATGCACTTAATGCACTTAGAGCATTTTCTGTGGGGACACACACACTCGAATATATAAAACCGATTTCTAAAAAAAACTACTTCTATAAATTCAACCTAATTTCGTAGTGTAGACATACCCCTAGAAAGGAGGAAGATTTTGGGAAGGGGGAAGTCCCATCTTTCCTTTAGTTTATGCACTTGTTTCTTAATTTGGAAGGCCCTGGGAAAATTGACTTTAAAGTCAGGAGAGCCAGAGCCTTGTACAGTTGAAGTCTTGGTAATTAAACCACCTGGTTCTACAGGCATAGGGATTCAGCCCATAACATTACAATTAAATAATAAAAAGTCTAATATTTCTAAATTATTCTGTAATATTTAATGTATATAGAGAACACCTGACATTTGTGTGGGATACTTTGTATAACTCATTTGTGCTTTACCTTTCATCAATAATCCTGACGTCCAAAATGCATGCCAATAACATCTTTATATTCTCACTATCATGTATTCCATAATTATATATTTTATATACACACGCAAATAATGTCAATCATCAAAGCCTATATAGGTATAAAGACTGGAAGATCCCATAGTGTTCTGCTTCCTCTGCTTCCTTCCTGCTTCACATGTGGGTTTTCCTCTTCTTTCTTTATCCAATTGGTTGTTTCATTACATGATGGTCTTTGCAGTGTGGCACAATGCATGCACAATGTAATTGCTTCAGGTTTGGCTAACTTGGCAGCTAAACTTTGAACCTCAGTCAGAACTTTTATGTTCTTCCACTGTTTTCTGTACTGGTTTGGAGTGGAAAATTGTCAGCAAGATAAAGTTATAAGGAGGGTTCAAAGAATAATGTAATTATTTTGTCTCATTACTATTCCTCCTCACTGAAGTGTCAGAGGGTGGCTACTGTGAGATGTCTTCCAGCTGGGAATTTATGGATTAAATACCTGTCTAAGTGAAATTTCATGAGATATGGTAAGGCAACTTTGCTTCTCTACTGCTGCCACTTCTGCTATCTGCCAAAGGAGTCACGTTCACTGCTTTTCCTGGTATTCTTCCTTGTGACTGTTGCTAATTGTATCAGTGCCACTTATGTGGGTTTTTCCCCTCTGAATTGTTACAGCATTTCCAAGAACTATGAAAAGGTTCAGTTACTCTAATGATGTGTTGAAAAACAAAGCAGTTTAAAGCTTATTTGATTGATGATTTTTTCTAGTCTTTATTTCTGGTTTTGATGGTGTAGGTATCTTTTATACATACTTTATTAGAGGGGGGGAAACACTTCCTTTTCAGTTGAGACTTACAGGAAACGTATCTTGGATTTCTTGCCCTGCTAAGAACAATAAACAGATATAGATACTGACATCATAGCCTGGGTAGGGACAGACTGCATGAATGATGAATTGTGAATCATCGGTGTCCATTCAATGGAGGACTGTGAATATGTCACGTCTCACAAGCTCAGCAAGGTTAGTAGTTGGATGGGAGACCACCAGTTAGAATCGACCTTGTACAGGAAGTGAGTCTGGTGATTCCATGGATGGCACCCTTCCCTCTGAATCACTGCTGAGCCAGTGTAAGGGGCAGAATGCTGCTGGAGGTGCTGCCTTTCAGAAGAGATTTAAAAGCAAGTTCTTAACTACTGATATCATGAAATAAGCTAGAGCAGCACTCTCATTGTGAGAATTCACAATGTTTCACTTCAGTATTATGACTAAATTACACTCTACATTGACTGACTGCATTTTGCCAAACTTTATTCCCTTTGTATTCTCTTTTGGAGAATTTATAATGTGAACACATATCTCTATATGTAAATTCCAATCGAATACTAAACGTTGCTTGCCATCTATGTGTGTGTGTGTGTGTAAACACACATCTCATTACCTGGTCGTTTTTAAAAGCACTTGAGGATCCTTCAGAAATAAAAAGTTGCCATATACACATGCCATTATTACCCTAGATTTCAAATGCTAGTTTACCAACAGTTTCAGTGCATGCCTATTGAACTTCCCTTCACCTGGGCTGGTTACTTTTGGTACAGACGTGTGTACCTTTTAGTTCTGGTTTTGCATTTTTTAGGGGTTGAGAACACCCAGCTGTTACTCTTTGTGTGTCCGAATAAACACTTACCATAAAGTACTTGTATGACATTTACTGTTCATATTAGTTGCATTCATTTTGGAATTTGCTGTTTTCCACTGGAAAAAGCAGAAATGCTGTAAAGACTGTAATAAAGATAAACAGTGCCCTGAATTAAACCTGAAGATTTTAATAGAGCCCACTATACTTGTGGGATGAACTGGGAGCACGCCTTTCTGGATGGTAGGATATTCAAGAAGGTGAGTGGTGTCTGTTTTTTCAACACTTAACACCAGAAAACTGCAGCTGGATTTTCTTCTACAAAATAAAGCTCTGGATCTCCATTGTGATTGCAAGGCCACACTCGTGTTCTGACATATACATTCATTGACTGCAGTTGGAATTCTACACAGACAGCTACCTGCTTTGCATGGATCACAGATAAAAATTAAACACTGCGGGCCTGATTCACCATTGCCTGCAGTTTTCACAGTCATTTAGACTGGTCCAATGTGGGTGTAAAACATTGCCAGTCCAATCTGGTAGTGTTCTACACTGACTCTGCTTTGATACACGTGACTACATGGGCTGCTGGAAAATGGTGAATAGTTCCCATAGCACTCAAAATTCGTGCAGCTGCAAAGTTTAAGTCAGAGTCATCAGGCTAAGTTCTTCCTTTATCCAGTGGACAGAGGTTGGAGATGGGACAGAAATATTAACAAAAACAGGAGAACAAAAGCAAAACAAACCACTGTTCCTAGGGCCCCAGATAATCTTAATTCATCCCTGACCATAAGTATATTCGGGGTTTGGATCAAAGTTGTCACAAGGTACTGTCATTTATACAGGTGCCAAGATTTTAAATGCTTATATCTCCCTTTCAGTTTGTATTGCAAACAATGAAAGGGTCTGTCTGGCAGTGGCTTCCCAGGAAGATTCAAACTGGAAAGTCCAGCTGGTTTTTGATTTCGAGTGTGCGTGACTGGAAAAAAGTGCCTTTGTGAGGGCTGCCGTCCTGCCCACGAGATCAGGGATTGGAGTGGTGACCTCCAGAGCTAAAATCATGAGCTGCTGCAGCCTGAGTTAAAGAGCCAAAACCCTGTAATTGGGGCTATAACAATTCATATCCTTTGTGGATCCGCTGAGAGAGGGGCCTGTAAAACACACTATCAGGGGGTACACATTAACAGTTACTTTCAGGAGGAAAAGTTTTTGTTTTGTGTTTTAACCTTTTCATAGGCACTTTTTTTAAAGCAATTCGAAGAACTAAAGGATTTTGCTCAAACTATAAAAAGAAAAAAAAAATCTTCTCTGGCCTGAAACTACAAAGCATGATAAAATTTCATGTGGCCAGGAGAAGTTTAGGAAGTTTTGATCATGTGAGAACAGGCGATTATAATTAAAGTCCTGTTGTAACCTTAACTATGGCTTTCATTAATATGAATGCTATCGTCTTTTTTTAATTTCAGTGCTTTGTGCTGTGACTCCCAGATGACCATCTGACTGCACTTTTATAAGAGCAGCTAAATTTTCCAAAGTGACACATTTTCAAATTCACTGACAACTGTAAGCGATTTGCTTTGAAGATATATCAAGTCAGTTTCTATGCTGAATAATGGTTGTCCTGGAAATCTAAAACTGGAATGTTCAGCTGTTCAAGTTACAGTGTGAATAAAAAATAAGCATCCTAACATTTATTTTCACTATTAAGGGTTTTTCGTTTTCTGAGTACCACCTCAGCAAGTGACAAATTTATAATGCTGAATAAAATGTCATGTAACTGGATCTTGTTCCATTAAAAATGACTTTGCATGGATGCATTTTTACCTCCAAAACTCTAATGTTCTAATTTAGCAAAGCAAGGAGAGTTAGAAACTAGCATCCATTTTGTGCTCAACAGTAGCTTTTAATTAGAGATCAGACTAATCTTATACCCCAGATCAAAACATTCACAAACTTTGAGAGAGCTTGGATCTAAATACAAACTTTGTGGCTTTGGGCCCATATCTACTTCTAATCAGAGCTTTGCACCATTAAAATCAGTTGGAGGAAACTGAAAGGAAAAAAAATACACAACTGGTAGCCAGACTTAATAAACAAACTTTAAACAAATTGGAGTAAAGGGCTTATTGAAGAGACAGCAAACGAAGTAGAAAACAACACAGACAGAGAAAGAAAAGTGAAAATGAAATTGAGACGAAAGAAAAACAAGAGTAAAAATTGATGACTTTTCTAAATTATGTATTTTTCCCTCAGGAGTCTTAGCAAAATATAATGAATCAGCATTTGTTCACCATTCATTTCTCAGGCAGTGGAAGCAGTGATGTGCAACATCCAGAATGAAGTCTGATTAAGTTTCATGTAAGGGAATTCCTCTGTGAATGTCCTTTGTGTTGCCTTCACACCTGCTGAGCTAGGAGAAACATAACAGCCCCTTTCATTGCTTCAGTTAAAGCCTGTCACAAGGATGACATCATTGCTCTCACAGACATTTTAACTTAGGGTCCCAGAGCCAGACTTTCAAAATGCTTGACAGATAAAAATCTGAACATCTTTAACTGATTGTGTACAGTAACTTCCCAGAGCTGATTCACGCATACAGGAGGTTATCTGGCTTGTTTTAGGGAATCATGCCTGTGGGCTAAACAGCCTATATTATGTTGGTTTTAGACAGAGATGGGTTTCTTGTGAAAAGTGACTTTATGCTCGTCTGGTCCCTGGCTAAACTTCTCAGATACCTCAGGGGTTTGATTCTCACTGACATGACTTTTTGGCCTCTTCTCAAATCCTCAAACAAAGAGCCCCACAGATGGCCATAGTGCAGCGTGAGTTTTCAATTTTTTGACTAAGCAAAAAAAAAAAAAAACCCATTAAGTGAGACCTATGAATACAGATTAACAGAACAGCCTATTATTCTGGGCTCTCTCAAGACATTTTAGTTAATTGTTGCCATTGAAGCAGTGTAGAATGGGAAGAAGATTGTCGGGGAGGAGAGAAGGGCGGGGGTTGGGATGGAGACACTCCTCACATTTTACTTAACTTTCAGATTAGTCTGGCAACGAGGGTTATCTCCTCGCTGGCATTTCTGAGAACAAAGTCTGGTTTAATTTTTGTGTGTATTGTGACATGGAAAGAGAATTCTCTGATTAAACCTTTTACTGACAGAAAGCACAATTTGGATTATATGGGGAAGAGGGATTTTAATATTTTGGGGAAAATAAGAACATTTGCATTGTAGTCTATAAGCTAAACTGAAATGAAAGCAGTGGATGTATTTTTTTTAAAATGTCTCTAGCTGCAGAGCATTGTGAAGGAGGGATCTGAGGCATAAGTAAAGCCGAGAAATAACTTTCAGAATTAAAAACTACTTTATGCTCAGTAAAGAGTCCTATGCAGTTGTTCCAGGTAGACGCTGTCCTCATGTGTAACATCTAGTGCAATATAAGTGCCTTCTGTGACTGGGGCTGCAGAACAATGTCATGATATCAGTATTAGTTAAGAAGAAGAAGAATGGGAGGGTTGCATGAGTATAGAGTTCAGAACAGTGTTTTTAAGGCCTGCTCATGGTCCAATTGAAGTCAAGTGGGAATTTTGACACTGGCTTCAGTATTAGAAGGATCAGGCCCGTAGGCTTCAGTCCTACAATGGGGTAGACTGCTGTGTATAGTATTGTCAGTGGGATTCCACAAGTGTGCAGCAGTCTGCTTGAGTGCTATACATTGTAGGATCGGAGCCTTAGTTTGCACTCTTCAGGACCGGATACTGTGAAGTATGAGTGCTTCCTGCATCCTCATTTCCTATGGAAGTTGATAGGAATCTTTCTTGAGTAAAGTCTGGCCCTTAGTGAGCAGGAGACAATTTCAGATTTTGGCTACTGACTTCATTGGGATTTCAGTATGTGCCTTCCCACCCATTGGAAGAACACAGCCCCCTTGTTTACTGTGACTGATGAAGGGCAAGGAAATCTGTTTGAGAAGCTCTATGATGATCCAGAGGGAAAGCATGAGTTCTTGCATTTCTTGCTCATGGGTGTCACAGATTCGGTGACTATTACTTTAGTTAACTGTAAATATCGGTAACCAGCATATATATACATCTTTTTATAACCTTTACTTTTTGTTGCATCAGAAGAAACTACAGGGGGACTCTTTTGTACTAGTCCTCCCCTAGTTTCTGATACCCACAAATGCAACAAAATTGTACAGTGTCATAATTTGGTTGCGTCTGCCACCATCCCCCTCCACCCTCTCAAAAAAAATCAGGACAGGTCAAGTTAAGGGAACAGTAGCCCATTCTTGATATCCAGGTGCCCCAGGATACAGTCGTGTTTTTTCCATGAAAAATATATATTTCCACTTTCAGCCATAGCAATGTTAACGAGGAAAGATGTATCCTTTTTAAAAACAGAAGAAGATTTGATTCAGGCAGGGACTAAAACAAACATTTGCAATGGCATTCTTGGCAAGAGTTCTCCTGTTTTTCATTCTCTGTCTCTAGCTAAGGCGAGTAAACAGTTGTTACTCATCAATGCGTTTGCTGGAGTGAACTGTGTTGTGTCTTGGATACCATCTTAGTAGTGCTTTATGTATATAGTTTTGTAAACTGATTTGGAATCCTTTGAGATGAGCTGCTGTAGATGGCCAAATTTTTACTAATATGGTCCCCTTCAGTTGTGCAAAAAGGCCCACATTTTCAAATGGCAGTACCTACATTTAGGCACCTAGATCTATATGCAGTCACCTAAGTAAGTGACCTGATTTCCGGAGGTGCTGTGCCTTGAAGCTCACGTTGGGGTTGTATCTTTGAAAATCAGACCACTCTTTTGTGTCTAAATATGGATTTAGATGCCTAAACTTTGGGTACCCAAGTCTGAAAATGTCTGACATTTTCTGTTTTATCATTTGTGCATGTGTGTATTTGTGATGGAATTTAAAGTACAAAGTACAAATCAAATGCAAGTGGGTTTTTCTTATGTAAGTTCTATCACTTGATTGTACACACACAGTGCAGATGCAGGGGATTTAAGCATCCTGTGTTAGGGGATCCTTGGGAATTTTTGCTGTATAGATGTGAAATATTAGTGTACTGATAGAATAGTGTACAGGATAGAAGATAGTGTACAGGATAGAAGTCCTGAGCTAATAGAAGCTCCAGTTTATCAGGCTAGACAATATCCAGCTTGGTCTAGCTCCTACTCTGAAGTAGATTTAGCAGTGACATTTTTATTAGGGATCTCTACTTGGGTGCGGCTTTGAGGTTTATTGTGGGTGAAAGTCATGATTCAAGTAGCACCAGTACTTCTAAAAATCTGTCCAAGATGAGGCGTCAGAGTCTAAGCAATAATGGGACTTAGTGCTGATATCAAACTCTTTACACCTTTCAGCTCAATGAAGGTAAATTCCTGTTAAATTCCCAGACTGCACCATCTTCCACAACCTTGCTGATATCCCACAGAATTTACTTTGGGGTCTTAGCAATTCTGTGCTGGACTGACAGATGCCTCCAAATCTTTCACAATCCAGGGCCTGCCAAAGGCTTGCAGTGCAGTCTGGAGTGTCTGTTCCAGAGGAAGCCATAAGAGGACGTGAGATTTGAAGACTGCAGCTGCCTGGCTAGGACATCAAACCTACTTTGAGACGCTTTGCTATCAGCAACTGTTTGGGTGTGAGCAAGGTTGTTGGGACTTGAGAGAAAGTAGCTAGACAAGACCTCAAGGAAGAAAGAGACACATTACAGTGGAACAATGGAGTTGTCAGTGGTTATAGGTCCATAGACCAGTGAGATCACTTTAAGAAGAGAAGCACTTCCGAAGTAAAACCAGGCCTATTGCTAAAATATAGCAATCATTCCAGTTACATTAAGGGTGCACATGGAAGAGTGTGGGGAGGTGTGCATGAGGGATAATTGATGGCGATGGGTTTGAAATAAACTCCAGAGCCAGGCACCCACCCAGTCTTTGTAAAATTTTGGCTCTAGATCTGAACATTGACATTTGGCCCCTCTCTCTACTGTCAGACTTCAGAGTGTGGGAAAGTTTGGATGTAGATCTGGACTACACAGCAGCTGGGGCCGTTTCTAGTCAATATAAATATTTCCACTCTCTACCACATGTGTAATACGCTGCATTGTGCCTTGACATTGTGTAGCCTGAGAGAAAACATGAATAAAGGGTGCTATAAAGTATTTTATAGCCTCTGTGGCTATAAAATACTGTAGGGTTAGAAATAGATTAAATCTGTTGATATATAGCAGCAGTCAGACAGAATACAGTATTTAGTGTCCAATGTAATTTCATAAATGGAGAGAGCTATCATTGCAAGCAAAATCTAATCAGATTGTAAGGCTTTGTTTTACTGCTTAAGCACTACTCTGGATGGTATAGCTCTGTGTTCTATTGAAATTAATGGACCAGTCTCTCATATCACATTTACACGAATAAAAGAACACAGTTGAATTGAATACATTAGTGGGAAGCATTAGTGGCAATTAGCATTTTAATATGAATGCTATAACATAAGACCATTGATTGCTCGACTGATAACTGCAGCATTCAAATCCAAGAGACATTCTGCACCTGTTGATCTGAAGACAATGGAAGCCCTTAGCAATTCAGCCTTGATGACAAAACAGAAGAACTACAGTGTGTGCAAACTGCTCTGAATTGAGGGCAATGTCTGCTAAGCAGCAAGACAATCCTTGACTGGAGGTAAAATTCTAGTTTGAGTTGTGTGAGTCATATTAATCTGAAACAAGTGTTATAGTTTATGATGTTATAGATTGAGGAGTAATAAAAAAAGAACAACCCAACAACATAGCACATCATTGTGAAGTTCATGCTAGTAAACTTTTAGTATGAATGCTATAAAAGGATTATTGGCTTAGTGTAATTAGGTTCAGGATAACTTGGCTAACATACTTTTTGAGCATCACTTTTTTCTTTGTGTGTTTGCCAGCTCCCCACCTGTGGCACAGTTCCATGTATTTCACACATGTGATTGGATCCCTTTAATACAACAAATATGTATTTCCAAAATACACAATGTTACTCAATCTACTACTCCTTCTCGTAGTATCATCTTTGACGCAGTTTCTTGTTTCCAAATTTTGTTGAATTTAAAAGAGGACTGCCATGTGTTAGCTCCTGAATGTTAAAGTTTTGGCTGTTTTGCAAAAGACTATAAAAAAGAACTGCAGGAAAAGACCTACACTGAAAAATCTAATTTCTACCAGTCTTGAGAAAAGGAACATATCTTACAACTTCATCTCAAATCTGTCCCTGTTTTCCAGCAAAAGGTGACTCTTTCAGGTTAAAAACATATTTACTGCAAAACCGGTTGTGAAAATGACCACCCTCTCTGCCTTAGTGAAATGTGTTGGGAGATTTGAGATTTCTTCCAGGGTAGAACTTTGCCACTTTTTTACCATGACAAATGTTGTGGTGATGGTGAAAATTCACACAGCTATCAGGGGAAATCTTTTCTAGTACAGACAAGGCCTAGACCAGAAATACTAAGATTACAATAAGTCAACATTTCTGTCATTTCCTTTCTTAGTTGAAAGTGAGAAATGCAGGAACACAAGACCGTGGTTTTCTCAAAAAACAAAAATACCAATAACAACCAATCCAGAACCATTCAGTGATGGGAGGTATAAATGGGCTTGCAAAATAGTTCGCTAAGACTGTGGTAGCCTTTCAAAAGTAACTGCTTAAATATATATTTCATGTTTGAATATGGATAAAAATGTAATTTGCACCATCGTGTTGCATTCACATACAGCTGTCTTTTTTAGAAATAGTTCAATAAATGGAATATTAATTTTTCTAAATTAAAGGTCATGAATATCTGAGTAAATATTTGTGGCATTGTCTTTCTGATCCTTGAAGTGTTATATTTCTCTGCTCTGTATTTTTATTGACTTATCCCTATTATTATTATTATTATTTTATTATTATTGTTATTAATGATAATTTCCAGAAGCGCCTACAGTGTGTTAGATGCTTTACACACAGAGAAGAAAGCCCATTCCCTTACTGACAATCTAAAGGCACATAAATAAGCAGAAAGCTATTGGGTGAAATTAAGGGGAGCAATACATATATAGTAGGCACAATGAAAAGTTCATTTTGGTTCTAGAAATATTAACACTTCTTTGGGTGTTCCCCATCTTAAGTATGGGACATATATCTGTAACTTATGATACTGTTAAAACCAGAATGAACTCTTTAAATTGTCAGGTTTCAGAGTAACAGCCGTGTTAGTCTGTATTCGCAAAAAGAAAAGCAGTACTTGTGGCACCTTAGAGACTAACCAATTTATTTGAGCATGAGCTGTAGCTCACGAAAGCTCATGCTCAAATAAATTGGTTAGTCTCTAAGGTGCCACAAGTACTCCTTTTCTTTAAATTGTACCACTCTATAGATAAGATAACAAATAAAAATAAATAGGGCATGCAAACATAAGGTACTTATAAGGTATTAAACATAAGGTACTCATCAAGCACAATATCAGGTAGTAAGTTCCTTATAGGCACAGAGATAGGTCTTCAGGAGTGACTTGAATGTTGAGAAGGTGCGAGTCTTGTGAATAAGCTTAGCTCACATAAGAAAGAAGTCACAGAGATGATTGTTGAGGAGCTGGAGTGGACAGTTGAGGATGGCAGCATGTGTATTATGAATATGTTGCTGTGTTTTTAGGACCTGATTCTGAAGACACTTAGGCACATGCCTCATGTGAGAATGTCCCTGTGAGAATAGTTAAAAATTTTGATGATTGCAAGGTCATAGACTTAGGGTATGTCTACACTACGAAATTAGGTCGAATTTATAGAAGTCTTTTTTTTAGAAATCGGTTTTATATATACGAGTGTGTGTGTCCCCACAGAAAATGCTCTAAGTGCATTAAGTGCATTAACTCGGCGGAGCGCTTCCACAGTACCGAGGCTAGAGTCGACTTCCAGAGTGTTCCGCTGTGGGCAGCTATCCCACAGTTCCCGCAGTCTCCGCTGCCCATTGGAATTCTGGGTTGAGATCCCAATGCCTGATGGGGCTAAAACATTGTCGCGGGTGGTTCTGGGTACATATCGTCAGGCCCCCGTTCCCTCCCTCCCACCCTCCGTGAAAGCAGCAGCAGACAATCGTTTCGCGCCTTTTTTCTTGAGTTACCTGTGCAGACGCCATACCACAGCAAGCATGGAGCCTGCTCAGGTAACCGTCACCGTATGTCTCCTAGGTGCTGGCAGATGTGGTACTGCATTGCTACACAGCAGCAGCAACCCATTGCCTTGTGGCAGCAGACGGTACAATAGGACTGGTAGCCGTCATCGTCATGTCCGAGGTGCTCCTGGCCACATCGGCCAGGAGCGCCTGGGCAGACATGGGTGCAGGGACTACATTAGAAGTACTTGACCAGGTCATTCTCTTTAGTCCTGCAGTCAGTCCTATTGAACCATCTTATAGTGAGCAGGCAGGCGATACGGATTGCTAGCAGTCCTATTGTACCATCTTCTGCCAGGCAGGCAAGAGATGAGGATGGCTAGCAGTCCTATTGTACCATCTTCTGCCGAGCAGCCATGAGATGTGGATGGCTTGCAGTCCTTCTGCACCTTCTGCTGCCATCCAAAGATGTAAAAGATAGATGGAGTGGATCAAAACAAGAAATAGACCAGATTTGTTTTGTACTCATTTGCTTCCCCGCACCCCCCGTCTAGGGGACTCATTCCTCTAGGTCACACTGCAGTCACTCACAGAGAAGGTGCAGCGAGGTAAATCTAGCCATGTATCAATCAGAGGCCAAACCAACCTGCTTGTTCCAATAAGAACAATTACTTAGGTGCACCATTTCTTATTGGAACCCTCCGTGAAGTCCTGCCTTAAATACTCCTTGATGTAAAGCCACCCCATTTGTTGATTTTAATTCCCTGTAAGCCAACCCTGTAAGCGATGTCGTCAGTTGCCCCTCCCTCCATCAGAGCAACGGCAGACAATTGTTCCGCGCCTTTTTTCTGTGTGGATGCCATACCAAGGCAAGCATGGAGGCCGCTCAGCTCACTTTGGCAATTAGGAGCACATTAAACACCACACGCATTATCCAGCAGTATATGCAGCACCAGAACCTGGCAGAGCGATACCGGGCGAGGGGGCGACATCAGCACAGTCACGTGAGTGATCAGGACATGGACACAGATTTCTCTGAAAGCATGGGCCCTGCCAATGCATTCATCATGGTGCTAATGGGGCAGGTTCATGCTGTGGAAAGCCGATTCTGGGCTCGGGAAACAAGCACAGACTGGTGGGACCGCATAGTGATGCAGGTCTGGGACGATTCCCAGTGGTTGCGAAACTTTCGCAGGTGTAAGGGCACTTCCATGGAACTTTGTGACTTGCTATCCCCTGACCTGAAGTGCATGAATACCAAGATGAGAGCAGCCCTCACAGTTGGAGAAGCGAGTGGCGATAGCCTTGTGGAAGCTTGCAATGCCAGGCAGCTACCGGTCAGTTGGGTCAGTTTGGAGTGGGCAAATCTACTGTGGGGGCTGCTGTGATGCAAGTAGCCCACGGAATCAAAGATCTGCTGATATCAAGGGTAGTGACCCTGGGAACTGTGCAGGTCATAGTGGATGGCTTTGCTGCAATGGGATTCCCTATCTGTGGTGGGGCCATAGACGGAACCCATATCCCTATCTTGGCACCGGAGCACCAAGCCAGCGAGTACATAAACCGCAAGGGGTACTTTTCAATAGTGCTGCAAGCTCTGGTGGATCACGAGACGTTTCACCAACATCAACATGGGATGGCCGGGAAAGGTACATGACGCTCGCATCTTCAGGAACTCTGATCTGTTTCAAAAGCTGCAGGAAGGGACTTTATTCCCAGACCAGAAAATAACCGTTGGGGATGTTGAAATGCCTATAGTTATCCTTGGGGACCCAGCCTACCCCTTGATGCCATGGCTCATGAAGCCGTACACAGGCAGCCTGGACAGTAGTCAGGAGCTGTTCAACTACAGGCTGAGCAAGTGCAGAATGGTGGTAGAATGTGCATTTGGACATTTAAAGGCGCGCTGGCGCAGTTTACTGACTCGCTTAGCCCTCAGCGAAACCAATATTCCCACTGTTATTACTGCTTGCTGTGCGCTCCACAATATCTGTGAGAGTAAGGGGGAGACATTTATGGCGGGGTGGGAGGTTGAGGCAAATCGCCTGGTTGCTGGTTACGCGCAGCCAGACACCAGGGCAGTTAGAAGAGCACAGGAGGGCACGGTACACATCAGAGAAGCTTTGAAAACCAGTTTCATGAAAGTTCTCTTTGTTTCTCCTTGATGAAACCCCCCGCCCCTTGGTTCACTCTACTTCCCTGTAAGCTAACCACCCTCCACTCCTCCCTTCGATCACCACTTGCAGAGGCAATAAAGTCATTGTTGCTTCACATTCATGCATTCTTTATTCATTCATCACACAAATAGGGGGATGACTACTAAGGTAGCCAAGGGGGGATGGTGGAGGAGGAAAGGAAAATGCCACACAGCACTTTAAAAGTTTACAACTTTAAAATTTATTGAATGCCAGCCTTCTGTTTTTTGGGCAATCCTCTGTGGTGGAGTGGCTGGTTGCCCAGAGGCCCCCTCACCGCGTGCTTGGGCGTCTGGGTGTGGAGGCTATGGAACTTGGGGAGGAGGGCGGTTGGTTACACAGGGGCGGTAGTGGCAGTCTGTGCTCCAGCTGCCTTTGCTGCAGCTCAAACATACACTGGAGCATAGTGGTTTGATCCTCCAGCAGCCTCAGCATTGAATCCTGCCTCCTCTCATCACGCTGCCAGCACATTTGAGCTTCAGCCCTGTCTTCAGCCCGCCACTTACTCTCTTCAGCCCGCCACCTCTCCTCCCGGTCATTTTGTGCTTTCCTGCACTCTGACATTATTTGCCTCCACGCATTCGTCCGTGCTCTGTCAGTGTGGGAGGACAGCATGAGCTCAGAGAACATTTCATGGCAGGTGCGTTTTTTTTTCTTTCTAATCTTCGCTAGCCTTTGGGAAGGAGAAGATCCTGTGATCATTGAAAAAAATGCAGCTGGTGGAGGAAAAAAAAGGGGGACAGTGGTATTTAAAAAGACATATTTTATAAAACAGTGGCTACACTCTTTCAGGGTAAACCTTGTGGTTAACATTACATACAAAGCACACGTGCTTTCGTTACAAGGTCGCATTTTGCCTCCCCTCACTGCGTGGCTACCCCCTCAATCCTCCCCCCTCCCCGTGGCTAACAGCGGGGAACATTTCTGTTCAGCCACAGACGAACAGCCCAGCAGGAACGGGCACCTCTGAGTGTCCCCTGAAGAAAAGCACCCTATTTCAACCAGGTGACCATGAATGATATCTCACTCTCCTGAGGATAACACAGAGAGATAAAGAACGGATGTTGTTTAAACGCCAGCAAACATACACTGCAATGCTTTGTTGTACAATGATTCCCGAGTACGTGTTACTGGCCTGGAGTGGTAAAGTGTCCTACCATGGATTATGCAATAAGGCTGCCCTCCCCAGAAACCTTTTGCAAAGGCTTTGGGAGTACATCCAGGAGAGCCGCGAATGCCAGGACAAATTAATCCTTTCACATGCTTGCTTTTAAACCATATATAGTATTTTAAAGGATACACTCACCGGAGGTCCCTTCTCCGCCTGGCGGGTCCAAGAGGCAGCCTTGGGTGGTTTCGGGGGGTACTGGCTCCAGGTCCAGGGTGAGAAACAGTTCCTGGCTGTCGGGAAAACCGGTTTCTCCGCTTGCTTGCTGTGAGCTATCTACAACCTCCTCCTCATCATTATCTTCTTCGTCCCCAAAACCTGCTTCCGTGTTGCCTCCATTTCCATTGAAGGAGTCAAACAACACGGCTGGGGTAGTGGTGGCTGAACCCCCTAAAATGGCATGCAGCTCATCGTAGAAGCGGCATGTTTGGGGCTCTGACCCGGAGAGGCCTTTCGCCTCTCTGGTTTTCTGGTAGGCTTGCCTCAGCTCCTTAAGTTTCACGCGGCACTGCTTCGGATCCCTGTTATGGCCTCTGTCCTTCATGCCCTGGGAGATTTTGACAAAGGTTTTGGCATTTCGAAAACTGGAACGGAGTTCTGATAGCACGAATTCCTCTCCTCATACAGTGATCAGATCCCGTACCTCCCGTTCGGTCCATGCTGGAGCTCTTTTGCGATTCTGGGACTCCATCCTGGTCACCTCTGCTGATGAGCTCTGCATGGTCACCTGCAGCTTGCCATGCTGGCCAAACAGGAAATGAGATTCAAAAGTTCGCGGTTCTTTTCCTGTCTACTTGGCCAGTGCATCTGAACTGAGAGCGCTGTCCAGAGTGGTCACAACGGAGCACTCTGGGATAGCTCCCGGAGGCCAATACCATTGAATTGTGTCCACAGTACCCCAAATTCGACCCGGCAAGGCCAATTTAAGCGCTAATCCACTTGTCAGGGGTGGAGTAAGGAAATCAATTTTAAGAGCCCTTTAAGTCGAAATGAAGGGCTTCATCATGTGGACGGGTGCAGGTTTACATCGATTTAATGCTGCTAAATTCGACCTAAAGTCCTAGTGTAGACCAGGGCTTATTTTCCTTCTGATGCATTCAGAGGACACTGGCCACATTTTTGAGCTCTTTCCCTTCTGCAGAACATGTTACGATAGCAATAAAGACCAATGTTGTAACTTGTTATTGATCATACAAAAATTAGTCCAAGAGGTGAAGGCTATATGATAAGGCCCTAAGGCAGGGGCGGGCAAACTTTTTGGCCTGAGGGCCGCATCGGGTTTCTGAAATTGTACAGAGGGCCGGTTAGGGGAGGCTGAGCCTCCATAAACAGCCAGACGTGGCCCGGCCTCGGCTCCCCGCCCCCCCTCCCCCTGCTTCTTGCCCCCTCACAGCTCCCACAGGACTCCTGCCCCATCCAACCCCCCTGTTCCCTGACGGCCCCCCCAGAACTCCGGCCCCATCCCCCCACCCCGCTCCCTGTCCCCTGACCGCCCCTGGAACCCCTGCGCCTGACTGCCCTCTGCTGCCCCATCAACCCCCCCTTCTGACTGCCCCCCCAACCCCTGCCCACATTCAACCTCCCCTTTGACTGCCCCAACCCCTATCCACACCCCTGCTCCCTGACCACCCTCCCCAAACTCCCCTGCCCTCTATCCAACCCCCCGCTCCCTGCCCCCTTACCATGCTGCCTGGAGCACGGGTGGCTGGCGGCGCTATAGCCGCACCGCCCAGAGCACCAGGAGAGGCAGCTGCGGCTCTGCAACCCAGCCGCCCAGAGCATTGTGCCGGCAGTGCAGTGAGCTGAGGCTGCAGGGAAGGGGCCAGGGGCTCAGGGGCTGGGCAGGAGGGTCCCACGGGCCGGATGTGGCCCATGGGCCGTAGTTTGCCCACCTCTGCCCTAAGGGCTATTTTCTTAAAATAATAATAATAATGCATTTTAGCTTTTGATTTTTAACATTTCCAATTTGGCTGCTTTTCAGGGGTGATATAATGATGAAGGATGGTATTGGTCTTAGTAGACAGTAATGAGGAAAAATATGGTAAAAAACCATTGTTTTGTTTCATTCATATTTTGTTGAATTTAATGTAAAGGCATTCATAGGATAAAATATTATGTATATACCTAAATGAGTTCAAACCTGCCCCTGCATTTCCCTGTGTGTGCTTGCACACCCAGGTTTTCCTCTTTCTCCTTCCCTTCCTGTAGGGTAGATCTGGTGCAGTGGGTAATTTTTGAAAATAAATATTTTGGATTATTAATAATTATTGTTGTTTCTGTATATAATGAAAGTTTAGGCTAAAGGATATTCTCCTTAATATTAATATTAATTCTCCTTAAATTAATATTCTCCTTCAGAGAGAATGCATAAAAATTGCTCTCTTTCAAAATGGCTGCCAATTTTCATTGCTCTCAACAGAACTGGGGCCACGGGATGCCTTCAGTTAAGTACTGCCCCTGTTCCTGAGGGAGTGAACTGAAGTTGCCTTCAGGAAAGTTGGTGATCTTTTATGTTGTCAGGAAGTGAAGAGGAAAGCTGTGAGGAGTTGGTGAATGACAGTGAAATCTGTCTTTAAGGGTAGCATGTGGTCTCAATCCATTGAGAATGGAAGAAGATGGCAGGCATTTGGAAGACCTTTGTGACATTCTCTGAAATAGAAAATCTCATGCCACTTTCTTCTGAAGAAAGAAACTTTCGTTTGTGAAGAATAAGGGCAAAAAGTGGTTCCTTAATGCCAAAAGAAATTATTCAAAATGCAGTCTTGCACCAAACATCATTGACTTTTAACTGGGAAATTTGAAGAGTGTATTATTCTGTTGTTAAAATAATTCAGGATAAAGAAAGTGGTTTGCTGCAGGATGCTAAATTTCTGAAAGCACCCATTTTAAAAAAAGTTTTAACTCCTAGAATACTTAATGACTTAACTTGTAAATTTTCAGAAAATTGATACTATGCTCAGAGAGTAAATGAGGATATGCTGTATTTTTCGAACACAAGAAAATGGTTGAATACCTGCATTAAGCACAAAAATCAAATTAACCTTAAGTATAGAGTCACAATTGGTGCTTCCACAATTTATATTCCACTGAATATTTTGTTGCTATCATAGCTGGGCCCTGAGGCACCTGTCAAGATCAGGTTCTCGTACAAACCTACAATAAAAGAAAGACCTTGCCCTACCTTACACTATACATAGGGACAATACAACAGGGAATGTAGAACATATAGGGCCAAGTCCTGAGCTTATCATCTATATGTGCAACCTCTGGAAATCAATAGGATGGGCTCTTTGAGTCATGAAAGCAGAGTTTGTCCCACAATGTATTGGACACATGTTATAACACTATTACTCTCTATGTGAGACAGCGTGGTCTAGGGAGAGAGCGTACTGAGCTGGGACTCAGGAGTCTTGGGTTCCATTCCTGGATTTGCTTCTAGCCTCCTGGATGACCTTGTAGAAGTCTCTGTGCTTCGGCATCCCTATCTGTAAAATGGGAGTAATAATACTGACGTCTTTTTTAAAAAATGCTTTGAGATCTAATGATGCAAAGCCCTGTAAGAGCTGGGTATTATTATCAGAATGACAAGATCTTTCTCTCTCAGCGCAGGTAACGGTTGCAAGAGCCTGGAAGTCAGGGAAAGCTTGATCTGTTTGATTTTTTTTTTTTTTTACATTGCCTCATATTCTTTTTATTGAAATTTTAGGTAGGATAGATACACATGGTCTATACAATCTATGTATGTTAAACACTCCATAATGACAAGAAGGCATGTACAGTTTATGCAGCTCTGTTTCTTCCTTTTACTGGGAAGCGATTTCTTTGAAATACGCGCAGGATCATCTTTCTTTCATTGTCCCAATTCACTGCATGTTGGCTGAGCTTTCAGCACATTCCATTATTTGTCTTCATTCTTGACAAATCTGCTCAGTTCTTAATTTACTATTTTTTGGCTCATTTTCTGACAGCATGACACTCATAGCCTCCCTTCATTCGTCATTGTTTGCCACGTGTCTGCTTGCCATATGTCATCTTTCTTCATTCATTTTTGCTCACAGCATGCCCTTCTAGAATTGCTTCTTTGTCTGCCTTCATTCTGCGTGTTCCCTCAGCATTCATTGATGTTTCCTCCAGTCATTTGCGTTACTTGCACATTGGCTCAGCATTCATAATTTTCTCTTCTACGTCCTGTTCCTTTCGCATCCATTCAGCTTTAGTTGTCTTTTCTTCATTCATCACCATTAAATTATTTAATCTGATTGACACCTGCTGGCAGTACACTGCAGAGTAATAACATATTGTGGTTTTAAAAATGACTTCATGTGGCACACAGTTAGGGCAAATCAGTTTGGAAAGTTTTAGTTATCTGTAGATAAGAGGATGTCCAGTCCACGTATCCAAATGCAAGATCTATGTATTATGTAGACTGGGATATTATTCTTAATTATTATTTAATATTTGTATATTAACACCTCGAGGCTTCAGTCAGAGTTGTGGCCCATGGTGCTAGAAGCTGTTCAAGCAAACGTGATCCCTTCTACAGATTAATTTATGTGAAGGCTTCCCATGCCTCAGATGCTGCTCATTCGTTCATGGGATCTCTCAGCAACTGTATGTTGCTCTTATTGTCAGCATCATGGACATAATGTCAGAGAGGGAGGAAAACCAGAAAATGCTCTGATTTTTTTACTACTACTAAAACTTTTAAAACTAGAGCAATGCAAAACTTTTTTATAATGAAAGCCAAAACCAGGTAAGTGTTGTTTTGCTTTGGTTTGTGTTACAAGCTTATAATTCAGTTAAGAAGTTTTGCTTAAGTGTGTGAGCCTTCCCAGCAAACCTTGCATAAGCAAGGCTTTGTTGATTTATGATTTCATGTCACTGCTATGCAACAATGTGTGGTTTCAGCATGAAACCAGCTCTGTTAGTCTGTGTGAGGTATGAAGAGGATTTTTGGCCTCTTGTTACCTGCCAAGCAAGCAGGCCTTGGAAGATATCACACTTGGAAGTGGTTTATCACTAGGCATTTATGTAGGTGTCTCGAACTGATTGCACATCCTCTAAAATTCCCTCGGTTTTTAGCTGAGAAACCAGATTTTCCCTTTTATGATGATCTGAGTAATAGTACAATCTCCTATGCTTCTGGCTGGTGAACAGCATTGATACCCAACAACTGACTGGTTGTGGCTGATTCTGATAGAGACAAGCTCTCCCACAGCAAGAAGCCATCTTGCTTTTGAAAAATGTTGATCATGCTGAACTCCATAATCTATTGTATATAGCACAGAATTCATCACACAGGTGGAACTTGGTGGATTCTCCTGGGGTCCTTTTTGAGTTCTGAGGTTCATTCAAAGCAAACATCATGTGAAGTTGTATATGCAACCTGGTGCACATTAGAAGAGGAATAACATTTTAATGAACGCTTGGGAAGCAAAACTGCTGTGGTTTGGCCAGTTATTAGCTGGGATGCAAATGAGGCTGAATGGTCTGGAGCCACTGCTCTACTGGAGATCTCATGTCGTGTGTGGAATTAATCTTTAAATTCTCCCCCATAAGCATGTCATGCTAGGCACAATATCTGTACTTATCTCTCCAATGGGCTTGAGCTACAAATGCAGTATAAAGAGATGGAGTCACTTCTGTAATGTTTAGACTCAGATTTTAAATACCCAAATTTGGGGGGCATTTTCAGATTCAGTTTTGTGGATCAGGCTCATCAGTAATGCTGTTTTTTTTTCTGGCTCTCTCTCTCTCACACATACACACAAACATCCATGTATGTAGAGGCATGCAATGTGCAAACAGAATTCCTTTTTCACAAGGCAAATAATTTTATGGATAAAAGTCAAGTAAGATAAATGAATACAAAAGAAGGTACAGGTTTTGGAAACATGCATGGAAAATACCTGTTTCTGCCTCTGTCTTGTGCTTTTGCATTCTCAGGATTGATAGCAATTAAGTTATTTTTTTAAAAGCGACTCTGTGTCTCTTAAGCATTTTAATGTTAATGTTGCAGAAACTACAGTGGAATGAACCGCAAAGTACCAGCTTAGAACTGGCCATTGCACAAATACAAAAATATTTTTCCTAGAGGAGTCTGGAAATACCTCATGGAAAAATTCAGTACTGTCCATCATGAGGGTTCTGAGATTAGTTGGCCAGCCCCACTATTGCTTTGCTTCTAATGGGTATCATTGTAATAAAAAAAAATACAATTTGCCAGTGAATAAAAAGTGTTTTTCTTAAAAGCTTCATTTGCTATATTAATGTTTCAATAAAACTTGTTGTCTTAAAGATGAAATGAAATGATTAAAAATATATATCCAGTGAATTAACAAACTTTTAATTATTTACATAATTAAGGGCCAGATTATGGACTCCATGCTGTCATAGGTAAGAATGTATTGACATGAGTAGTCCTAGAAAAGTAATTGGATCACTGACAGAGCTGTGTGGAGGGACACAATAGCAGAGTACAGGACGGTGGCCGATGAACATGAGGAGAGGTGGCGGCAGGAAGATCAGAGGAGGCATGAGGAAACACTGGGGCTACTGCAGGATCAAACAGACATGCTCCAGCGTCTGATGGAGGTTCATGAATGGCAGCAGGATCACAGACTGCCACTGCAGCCCCTGTTTAACTACCCTCCTTCCTCCCCAAGTTCCATAGCCGCCTAACCCAGACGCCCAAGAACGCGGGGTCGGAGACTCCGGGCACCCAACCACTCCACCCCAGTGGACAGCCCAAGCAACAGAAGGTTGGCATTCAACAAGATTTAAAGTGGCATTTTCCTTCCCTCCTACCCTCCTCTCACACCACACCCGGGCTATCTTGTGAGTTATCTCCCTATTTTTATAATCAATTAATAATGAATACATGTTTTTTAAACAATAGTGACTTTATTTCCTTTGCAAGCAAGCTGTGATCGAAGGGGCGAGGGCGGGTGGCTTACAGGGAATTTAGAAGCAACCAAGGGGGCGGGTTTTCATCAAGGAGAAACAAACAGAAGTGTCACACAGTACCCTGGCCAGTCATGAAATTGGTTTTCAAAGCTTCTCTGATGCGCAGCGCTTCCTGCTGTGCTCTTCTAACTGCCCTGGTGTCTGGCTGTATGTATTCAGAGGCCAACCGATTTGCCTCAACCTCCCACCCCACCATAAACCTCTCCCCCTTACTCTCACGGAGATTGTAGAGCATACAGCAAGCAGCAATAACAATGGGAATATTGGTTTCGCTGAGGTCTGAGTGAGTCCGTAAACTGCGCCAGCGACCCTTTAAACGTCCAATTGCACACTCTACCACCATTCTGCACTTGCTCACCCTACAGTTGGACAGCTCCTGACTACTGTCCAGGGTGTCTGTGTACGGCTTCATGAGCCAGGGCATTAAGGAATAGGCTGGGTCCCCAAGGATAACTATAGGCATTTCAACATCCCCAACAGTTATTTTCTGGTCTGGGAAGTAAATCCCTTCCTGCAGCCGTTTAAACAGACCAGAGTTCCTGAAGACGTGAGCATCATGAACTTTTCCTGGCCATCCCACGTTGATGTTGGTGAAACATCCTTTGTGATCCACCAGTGCTTTCAGCACCATTGAAAAGTACCCCTTGCAGTTTATGTACTGGCTGCCCTGGTGGTCCGGTCCCAAGATAGGGATATGTGTTCCGTCTGTAGCCCCACCACAGTTAGGGAATCCCTTTGCAGCAAAGCCATCCACTATGACCTGCTCATTTCCCAGGGTCACTACCTTTGATAGCAGCAGCTCAATGATTGCGTTGGCTACTTGCATCACAGCAACCTCCACAGTAGATTTGCCCACTCCAAAATGCTTCCCGACTGACTGGTAGCTGTCTGGTGTTGCAAGCTTCTAGAGGGCTATTGCCACTCACTTGTGAACTGTGAGGGCTGCTCTCATCTTGGTACTCTTGTGCTTCAGTGCAGGGGAAAGCAAGTCACAAAGTTCCATGAAAGTGCCCTTACACATGCAAAAGTTTCAGGAGCCACTGAGAATCATCCCAGACCTGCAACACTATGTGGTTCCACCACTCTGTGCTTGTTTCCCGTGCCCAGAATCGGTGTTCCACGGCATGAGCCTGCCCCAGTAACACCATGATCTCCAAATTGCGCGGGAACATGGTTTTAGAGAAAAGTGTGTTCATGTCCTCATCACCGCGCTGCCAACGCCTCCTCGCCTGGTTTTTCAGGTGCTGGTTCTGCATACACTGAACGATAATGTGTGAGGTGTTTACAATGGTCATAACTGCTGTGGTGAGCTGAACGGGCTCCATGCTTGCTGTGCTATAGCGTCTATTCCTGCTCGGGCAATCCAGGGAAAAGGGTGCAAAATGATTGTTTGCCATTGCTCTGGCGGCGGGAGGGGCAACTGACAACATGGCTTACAGGGTTGGCTTACAGGGAATTAAAATCAACAAAGGGGGTGGCTTTGTGAGAAACAGAATGGCTCCCTCAAGGATAGAACTCAAAACCTCAAGGATAGAACTCAAAACTGGATTTAGCAGGCTGTTGATTTCACAGAGGGAGGGAGGAGCAAATGAATACAAAACAAATCTGGTCTATTTCTTGTTTTGATCCACTTCATCTATCTTCATACATTTTGCTGGCAGCAGACTGTGCAGTACGACCGCTAGCCATCATCATCTCCTGGGTGCTCGGCAGAAGATGGTGCAGTATGACTGCTGGCCATCGTCTTCTGCTGGCTGCTGATTAAAAGAGAGTGCACTGCCGGTAGGACTGAATCGCCATGTGACGAAACTTAAAAGGGAAATGACCTGGCTGAGTCACTCCCATGTTTGACTAAGGGCCCCTGACCTCATCGAGGTCGGTTAAAGAGCACCCTGGACTATGTCGACGACGGCTATCAGTCATACTGCACTGTTTGCTGCCAAAAGGCAATAAACTGCTGCTGTGTAGCAATGCAGTACTGCGTCTGCCAGCACCCAGGAGGCATATGGTGATGGTTAGCTGAGCGGGCTCCATGTTTGCCGTGGTATGGCGTCTGCACAGGTAACTCAAGAAAAAAGGCGCAAAACGATTGTCTGCCCTTGCTTTCATGGAGGGAGGGAAGGGGGTCCTTACGATATGTTCCCAGAACCATCTGCGACAATGTTTTAGTCCCATCAGGCATTGGGATTTTTACCCAGAATTCAAATGGTCAGCGGAGACTGCGGGAACTGTGGGATAGCTACCCACAGTGCAACGCTCTAGAAGTCGACGCTTGCCTCGGTACTGTGGACACACTCCGCTGACTATATGCACTTAGAGCATTTGTGTGGGAATACACACAATCGACTGTACAAAACCGCTTTCTACAAAACCGACTTCTATAAGTTCGACCTAATTTCGTAGTGTAGAGAAGGCCTAACGGTAAATACAGTCCTTGGGACACCTGCAATCACAGAGGGGGGACAGCCTAAGGAAAAAAAATCCTACCACACCAAACACCACAGCATTTCTGTTACCCAAGCCCCTTCTAACGCAACTATACATACAGGCCTGCATTTGAGCCTTAGTAAATGTGTATTGGGAGGAAGAAAAGGGTATAAGATTCAGCTACTTCATACACTCTGTTGTAAACAGAGAGGAGTAAAGGAAGTGTTTCATTTCCAAGGATGAAGCTGAATGTAGGTTAAGTTGCACAAGTGGAACTTTATTAAACCCTTTGCCCTGCTCTGTCCTAGGGTTACCAACTACCTAATGGCACAAAACCGAACACCCCTACCCTGCCCCTTCCCCAAAGCTCCACCCCTGCCCTTTCTCCAAGGCCCCGCCCCTACTCACTCCATCCCCCCTCCCTCTGTTGCTCGCTCTTTCACTGGGCTGGGGAAGGGGTTGGGGTGCGAGAGGGGGGTGAGGACTCCGGCTGGGAGTACAGGCTCAGGGGTGGAGCCAGAGATGAGAGGATGGGGTATAGGAGGGGGCTCTGGGCTGAGGCAGGGGGTTGGGGTGTTCTGTGGGTTCTGCGTGGGAGTTTGGGTGCAGGAGGGGACTCCAGGCTGGGGCACGGGGTTGGGGTTCAAGGTGCAGAGTCAAGGTGGTGCTTACCATGGTTTCTGGCCAATGGGAGAATTTGGGGTGGGGGCAGCATGCAGAACCTCCCTGGCCGCCAATGCTCCTAGGGTCCACAAGTACCCGGTGTCCGCTTCCGGGAGCTGCAGGGAGCTAGGGCAGGCAGGGAGCCTGCCTTAGCCTCGGGCCCCTGCTGCACCACTGACTGGACTTTTAACTGCTTGGTCGGCACTGCTAGGGTCCCTTTTCAATCAGGGGTTCCGGTAGAAAACCGGATGCCTGGCAACCCTACTCTGTCCATGTGGATGCATTGCTTTCAGCCTAATTTACCATATTTCCTGTTTTTTCCTGGTGTCTCCTCAACAATAGTTCCTCTGGGGAACATAGGCCCTCTGACTCCATTGATTGTGATACAGGAAGGAGAAATACACTAGTAAGTCACAAAATGGGCTTGATCTTGCACTCCTCATTCAGGAACAACTTCCACTGAAGTCAGGTTAGCTGGAGTAGGGTGAACAAGGAGTGTATGTTTGCCTGATAGTGTTAAACCAAAGAGGTAAGAGCTTGATGTGAGACCTGGCAGTTTGAAATAATGGGAGTCAAGAAGATTTAAATAGATACTTAGATCCCACCAAATATTCTCAACCAGGCTTTAATTATTTCAGGGCAGGAGAAATATGAACAAAAAAGAGCTTAATAAAATATCTTTAAAAGAAAATGGTTATTATGAGGCTTAAGATGAATAATAACAGAAACAGAAGATGGGGAATCCAAACCATTAAATATTTATTTCCAGGAGATTTATTTTTTATGAAAACAATGTGCTAATAAACCTGACTAGAATCAGACAGTGTGGTCCTGAGGAAGCTTCCACACGTGGTGCTTGCAAACTGCACATATTATTCCTGAGCGACTGTTTCTTGAGTACTAAGGCCTTCAGCTCAATTTGATCTCATTAGAACACTTTATTATCCACTAACTTGCAGTGTTTCAAAAATTATCTGTATAGTGTGGCTGAATGCATGTATTCAATAACAAATCAGAGTTTTGGGCTCACGAGTGACTCTCGTGACTAATTTTGCAGTTCACATCATAAATGCTACCTGTGAACAATGCAGAGCCTGCCAAACATTTATTTGTGGAATATTTTCAAATACAGAATAGATGTGTCATTACAGGACTGAGTTGCAAATATTTTTCAAAACTGAGATTCTCTGGATCGGTAAATACCATTCAGTGACCTCTAATAAGAATGTATTGCAGACATTGCCCCAGGTAAGCAGAGAAACATAAGCAAAGCATAGGACTGTTAGGCTTAGGGTAAGTGAGAATTCATCAGGAACTGAGAACAAATGTATGAAGATTTATGTTTGTGCCACTATAGCACTTTCCCTTGACTGCTGGATGTTGCTACAGGCCTTGACCCATTCAGCTGATAGTGTATGGGCACCACAGATTATTTTCTCAGAGAGAAGGAAGGCAATGAATGACAATAATAATGAGCTTTTCGGTCAGACAGCAGAGAGCATTTCGGATTAGCGTATTATTTAAGCGGATTAGTTCACGTGCACAGAGGTTTTGCTCCTTAGTAAAATTAATTTACAGGTCTAGAACTGGCTTTATTGAGTTGTCTGAAGTGGTTTGATTTATAGGCTGAGGATTATGGATTAGTGTGTGCAGACCTAAGTCTCAGAAATAGTCTGTGTGGGTTTTTTTAGTTATTTTTAATTGACACAAAGACAGTTATAAATGTATCATCATTTTGGGAGGTCCATGCTGCTTTAAAAGCTTCAAATTCTGGCTGTGCCCAGGGGATAATGTGTGTAATTTCTAAGAAAGAGAATAATCATTTTTTTCTTAATAAATTGGTAATTTCGTAGAAAAATTGTGAAATGTGTTGGAAATCAGAACATTTTGTTTTTTTACAAAGCTGAGGTGAAAAGAGCTGCTTAATCTGATCTTTTTCTTATGTATGTAAAATGAAATGCTTTTACCTTCAGATACTGTAGTTTCTGCTGGAGCTTTCATAACTCCAGACAAGGTCTGCTTGTTTCCCATATTAATAAATGAATTCCTGGGCATAACTTCTTTTATGTACACAGATGATAATTGTCAAGTAGACCTGTGCAGGAAATGCTCCCCCTCCCCTCATCCTGCAACTATTTTTGATAGTTACATTTTTCCCCAAATTCAGTTGGGACATAAAGTCAAAAATCTTCATGAACTGAAAGCCTTTTTTTTTTCTTTCCATTTTGGGTTAATCAAAATAAATTGTTTAGGTAATTTATAACATTTCCTTTTGATTTTTACCTTAAAACTTTTTTTCAGTCTAAATAGCTTACACTTCTAAAGAAAAGGTCATTGTTTTGAACTGGAAAACCAGAATTTTTCATTTAGAAAATATTGAAATGAAACATTTCAACAATTTTATAACTTTTTTCTTGACATTTTTTTCAAGTCTGGATGCTCGTTGAACCTGATCCTGTTTCACAATCAGTTTCTGTTTTAAAAAATCGGCATTTTTTGAAAAACAATTCATTGAAAAATTCCCAACCAGTTTTAATGTCAAGTATCTGGACAAATCCCATAATGTGATATGGGTAGGAAGTATGCACTGATATACATATGAATGAAATCAAGCCCTTTATGCTGTTTACTAGGAACGTGGAGTCCAATCCTGTGTGGTACAAAGTTCCCTAAACTCCCATTGACTCTAATTGCCTTAATTTAACCTCTTTTATTTTTTTGCATTTGTGCTCTTGCAGACTGCTTCACAACAGCTATTGTAGCATGGAAGAAGGGAGAGAAATTGCCAGAGAGTGTAAGGAAGTTAAATTAATTTTGCTTTTAAATGACGTTAGAAGTTACTGTGCGCAACTTCCTTTTATTACAATTAGGACTGGATGCCTGAGCAGCTTCAAAACTAAACTAAACTAAACTAAACTACAGCCAAGCCATGTGCTTGAGGTACAAATTACATAGTCTGCCTCTAGAATGATTATTGACAAATGAAGTTTCCACAAATAAACTATTTTCAATGTTCCTTTCATCATGCAGATCCCTATTTATGGGCAAGTTCAGTCAATGTGTGACGCATGGTATCTTTTCAATTTGGGGTGCTTCCCAGGTCTGGAGAAAAACTCTCTCTTTTGTTAAAATAATTTAAAACAATTTCTAACCTTTCTTGCTCAGCAAATTATTACAGCAGGACATTTTTCTGTGTAGTGGAAGCAGTAGAATCCCAGTAATCTCTTATGGATTCCAGTGGTTCCCAGCCTTTTGAGGCAGTGGGTCAGGGGTCTGGTTTTACAGATGGGGAAGTAAAGCTCTGAGCTATTGTGATTTATCACAAGTCATACCAGAAACCTATGAGAGAGCTGTGATTAGAATTTAGGTCTGTTTGGTCCATTCTGGAGTCGTAACCAGGAGACCATCTTTCCATTCATTTTTGTGAATAATATACCATTAATAAACCACAAATGCAATCAGAACTACTAATATGAGACCCAATAAGAAAATTTCCATCAAAACAAAATTCCAAAGAAATGTTAAATATATTTCACAAATGTTTTCTGTGTTCTAACTAATTTTACTTATATTTGCACATAATATAATAATGTACAAAAGTGCCAAGGTTCTTGTCACTATTGATTCCTCCTCAATGAATGACAGGAGGACACATTTCAAAAAATGAAGGATTGAAGTACACATGCAAAAAATAGATGTCTGATTTTTATGCGCACTAACTGTAAATGTGTGTACAAACAGGTCAATGTGTTTGATGCTAGTTAGATGTTTACCTGGCTACTTTTGCTCACCTTTGCTTAGGTCCTGCTTCTACACTGAGATACAAGCATGCAGATACACCTGTTTGTGTCATTTTGACTCCACTCAGGCAGAAGGGTCTTCCTTAATCCCTGATCCTGTAAGGTATCACAGGTACCTAACTTGGCACACATGAGTAGTCCAGTCCCACTGAAATCAATGAAACTACTCATGTGCGTGAAGTGGAGCATCTACATAAATCTTTGCAGGACCACAGCCACTGTTTGTGCAGTGAGTTACAAGCAGGTTTCTTGTGATTTTCCCCAACTTGCAGGTGGGAGGGAATATTTAAAAGAAACAAAAAATCCCATGAAGGTTTTACGAAATGGAACAAAAACCATAGACTCTTGATGTGCATATTATTCCTGAAATAAAAAAAACCCATTATTTAAAATACAAAGTGTGCAGATCTGTAAGTAAAAAACAAGAACATGAGAATTTTGGCCCCAATCTGATAAGTAGTGGCCATAGGTGCTTGGGCCAGTACCTAAAGCACTGGCTTGTGGTATCATGTGATTATATCAGAATCTCAGTTTTGAATTTAATACACTATACATTTTTAGCCCCCGTAGTTGCAAAGGAAAACTTGAAAATGTGACCAGAGTGACAGATGTGGAAATGCCTGCCTGAGTCTGCAGACTCTGAATCAATATCTAAGAGCCACTATTCATCTCAATGGCTATGTCTATACTACACACTAAGCCCAGGCTCTGACTGAGGTTTGAGCCCAAGTCCCCCTTCCATCCACCCACACATCAGTCTGACTCAGATCAGCAAGCACTCGGGATCCAGGTCCTTAGCAAGGGAGGTACTTTGACGGGTGCTGCAGTATGACCGCTTATTGCCCACAAGAGGGTGCTTAAGACGCAGAGGTCAGTCTACGGCACCCCACATCTGTGGTCATCCTGTCTCTTCAGTGGTCCATTAAGAACTCACAGTTTGCCAAGTTATTCAAACAAATCCAAGAAGGGATCCCATTTATTTAGTGGTCAGGTGCAGCTAGGCCCCCTAACCCTTGTTCGGTGTCTCTCTCCCAGTAGTCCATCACAACATCTTTCAAATCAAAACACACACTTATACAGTTTTCACTCGTTTCATCTGGGCACAGCCCCCTCCTCCCTGAGGGTCTACTGTCAGTGTCTCCCTTACTTCTTGGGCAGGGTCTCTCCCAAATATTGCTACCTAGAGAAGCTCTCCTGCTTCTTGTAGTCACAATTACTCTCTCAACCCCCTACCTCCTGCAGCTTCCTGTTGCCTTTTAACTTGGGAGAACTTGAGTCCCCTAAGATGGGGCTCATCATGTAACCAGGGCTGGCTTAGCCCCAGGCTCTCCAGCCCAAGGGCAAGCCACCCTCACCCTGTTACAACTGGAGAGCAGGGAATGAGAGAAGGCCCATATGCATGCATGGCACGGAGACGGGGCTGCCTTCCAACCCTCCCTCCTTTTGGTTCTATGCTTGGCCATTGTCTGGGCAAATGGGCTTTGCCTAATTGGCTGCTGTGCCCCTCTCCCCACTCTTGCCTATTTAAATTAATCCCAGCCTTTTCAAAAGCCTCTTACTCTCTGATTATCTCCCAGAGGTAAAATGAGACCTGGTTTGAGTAGTTGGACCTTGTGCTCATAAGGGGGGAGGAGCTTGAAATCTTTGCAGACTGGTGGCCATGTGGCCTCTGTCATTCCACTCCCTTTATGAGGGAGGAGGAGAGGTTTCACAACCGAGTTGAGTCCATGGGAGAGTCTACCCCAGTTATTGTGTGGTTTGTAACCCACTCTGGAACCAATTAAATGTCTGGCATGTCAGAGCAAGAGGCGGGCAATGTAGCACCCCCGCCTGATGTATAACTAATAAAGTTTCAGCCTGCAATTTAAACCCATCCCACCTGTCTGCCACTCATGCTCATGCTTGTCCTAGTCAATCAGACATACATTTAACATTGTCAGACTGTTTTGTCAAACATCTTTAATAGGTTAGATGTAGAAAAGGCAAATACATATGTAAAAGTGTATTGGTATCTGAGCAAAGACACAAAACAGCAGTGAACAGGAGGGGATTAAAGCAATCTAGGATCCTGGACATACCATGAAACAGGGCCCCTAGGACATACTCCTTCGCAAATATAAAATGAGGTTAGAAAATTAGTTCTTGAGTTTTAAATGCCAGAAATATAGAATTTTTTAAATGGACATGATGATTTTCCCATTTAATTTGAAAATTTAAGGTTGGTGCCACTTTAAATTTCCATGATAAAACCAAACTAGTGAGTAAAAATAGGTCCCAATTTGAGTAAAATTGCTTTAATTATAAGAATATGCATAAAGTTGCAATTTCACTTCTTTAAGCCAGTCGACTGTCTTGTGCCCACATTAGCCAGCTGCACACTCTCATACATACATGCCACAAAGTTACCTTTTTATTTGTTACTCCTTTTTTAACCACTTTCTACTTTTTACTGCTTTTTTTGCCTTTCTATTTGCCAAAACCGAATGTATACTTTCTCTTACAATGGAAAAATACAAAAGATAAAATTACAAAACATAAAATTTTCCCATGTAGTACCTGTGCAGGCTTTTAGGGGCCAGCCAGGCTGTTCATATTAGGCAAAATGCCCATTGCCGTATCTGAGGTCAGTAATTTTCAGTTGATCACCATTTTATTCCCATAGTTAAAAACCTATCAACCACATTCAGAATAAAAATAATTCTTACATATTTGGAGCATTGCTTAAAAAAATCCCTTAACCTATGCTGAATAAAAACACATCATAATTTCCCTCATTGCAACATGTTTCAATGCTTAGGAATGTTTTAGATGAAATGTGGAGGAAATGGTAACTGTGTTCTCATAACTTACTTGCTATATTAGGCATGAGCTGCATTTTTCATTTCAAGACAAAAAAGCTGAGTTGTGCTATGTATTTGTGCATTTTAACCATATATCAGTCATGGTAGTTGATTATGCTTCTATTGAAGTAATTGGTAAAACTTCCATTGTCTTCAATGGGAGCAAGAGCTGGTCCCAGGTCATGGAAAATAAATGGATTTCAGTGGAGTTACACTGGATTTACGCCCTATAATTTAGAGAAGAATTTGGTTCGGTAACTTGAACACAACCAGTAGCATAATTTATTATTATTATTATTATTATTCAGTATTTAAATGAAAAGTTACATAGACTTTTGCCAAATATTTCTAAAATATGTGGATATGGTCTAGTCTCTATTTTGCTCTTTCTTGTAAGGTACTTTTTGGCATCACTTGAAGGAGACAAGTTCACTTCAGGACAGGTTTAGAATGGAAGGTGTTTAACAGCTCTTTTTCCCCCTGAGATAATATTTTTGCTATGGTTCTTTGTTTTTTACGTATTTATAGTTCATTTAACCGGTCACTATGAGGTTGTATGCGTGTTTTCATTTGTAAGAAATCCATCGGCATTGTAGTGTGACATTCAAGTACTATGCCACTTTCTACCTGCTGAAATTTCAGTGGAAGAGTTGGATCCAACCCCAAATCCTGAGTCCTTCAACACAGAAGTTGGTTGAAAATGTAACTATAGTGGAGTCAACAAGGCCTTATTTACACTGGGGAATTGTCCTGATTTCAGCCAGCTTGTGGCAATGATTTCTGCAGGTTAATGATGCATTAGGTTAAAAATATTTCTTTAATTAGATTAAAATTATGTTGTCCTTCATTTTAATTGAATTTCCCCTAGAATTTATATTATGAAAGGGAGCAAACAGGAGTACCAAGTTTTCATTTTTGTGCATATCTCTATCATGTCTCCTAAATTGTTCCTATCTTTTCATTTTTTTTCATATGGAAGTCTTCTCAAGCTACTTATCATTTTAAACACCCATTGCTGAGCACCTTCCATTTATACTACAGCTTAGAGTATGTCCAGACTACCTGGGGGTGATTGCAGCTTGAGTGGACATATCTAAACTAACTTTAATCTAGCTAGCTGAGGTCCCAAAGCTGTGGCAGTGCGAGATCAATCACATCTTGAGAATGCTACATAGACATACCCTTAGTAGGATTCCAAAAAGATATAAATGCCAAATACATAATGAGAATATCCCTAGGATTTTTAAAGGGATATTATCTCATGTTTCAGAACATAACTCAGCCATTTGCTAATGTGAGTTATGAAGATACTTCCCCCATCGTCAAATTATGCTAAATTTCTCCACTGTAGCCAGCCATATCCCTTAGTAGCATCTGATATTAACCATTCATAGAGACAGAGACTAGATGGACTGTAATTGGCCCAGTTCTAAAATGCTCTGACAATTCTTGTGTTCCAGTAAAATAAAATCCTGGATGTAATCACATCTTAACTATGATAAAATTCATCTCCTGATTGTGTCTGGCCATTTTCTGCAGGACAAGCCAAACAAAGCCCTGGATTCTAACACCTTATTGAGCGCTGGAAATATTCACATCCAGAGAATGTGTTTCAGATGTGCATCTAATTCCAACATTCTAAATACTTACATTTGCACCGATTATAGGTACGTGATTCAGAAGATGCATTTTTTGTTGTAAATTAAAAAGAAAAGAAAGTGAAAAGAAAACCCTTCGAGACACAATGCATATCTTTCAAGTGCCTGACATTTAGCAGAATGCATTTGGTTAGCGGCAGTATGGGCTGTAGCACTGAAGCATTTGGGAAGAAGCAAAGGGCATGTTGTGTTTACATGGATTGTTTCTCCAAAATAATAACCAAGTTCTTTTGTTGTTGTTGTTGTTGTTGTTTTAAAGTGAGTTTTATGGAAAATAACTTTTGTTATTGTTTATAAAACAGCTGTTTTAAGTAAATGATACTTCCAAGAGTGTGTGTCTGTGTGTCTGTCTGACATTTCTTGTGGCCTCTTCCCTAACATTGCAGCTGCAGATCACAAAATTCTATGAAACGAAAAAGAGTACAGAAAGTCCATGCAAAGAATGCGTCAGGAAACTTGCTTTTTTTAGAGCCCCAGTCCACATAACGAGAAAAATAAGTGTATATGTGCTTCCTTTTCTCTTTTGTCCTTTGGTTCTAAATTTAGAAAGTTCATTTGACATTATCATTTCTTTCATTTGTCGTTTTAAAGGGTGGGGGAGAGGGTCCACATCTGTTAAGAGGAAAGGACTTCTCTGGTTGGAGATAGTCTGTGGAAACAGATTTTTCAGCTCACTTGTATTTCCCCCTAAGACTAAGTGAATGTTTTCACAAAGGGCCCAATCTTGTTCCCAGCTGAAGTCCATTAGAGATTTATCATTGATCTCAATGGAAGTAGAACTGAGCCACTCACAATAAACCTTTAATAGATATTGTGACCTGAATACACCATAACCAGGACTCATGTTATTACCACAGTGGTTCTCTTTCATCAGTCTGGTCTATCTTTGGTTCTCCAGTAATGCTGTGATCAATTTTTCATTCACTGGATTTGCCTAATATCTTGCATTTTTGAACATTTCCTTCTAACACTGTTACAATATCTGAATGCCCATAACATTTATTGTAACAAAACAGAGAAATTGAAGTTCTTCAGCATACATTACTGGCTGTGTTTTCTGCAGTCAGCTAATACAAAGAGTTTTATTATAACCCTCATGAAGAGGATGAATATGTTTGGGAGCAGGTGATGTGAACAGATAACTCACAAAGTAACACAACTGAACCAACCAACCTCTCGTACAGGCGCACCACCACCTGTGCATGTGCGCACACATGGTTTGTTTTTTTTTATTCCAAGCTAAATCTGCCACATGGGATTGTTTGTGGTTTATAAGTAATGCAAACAAAAGCTTTCACTATAACTCATTAGTGATCCATGTAATGAGATATCACATTTGACGTTACAGCATTGTTCTCTGACTTATGCATCAAAATGTTAATGTGAACAGTGAGCACTAGCTGTTGTTCAGAACAAACCAGCCAGAAGCAGAGATCATGAATATTAGTTTGTCCTAATTACTGGAATCATCCCCCCCCTTCCCCCCGCACTCAGGCAGATGAGACTGAATGACAGCTAATTTTCTTAAAACTAATGTTAAAATGATATAATACACAGTAAATAGCACACTCTTAGACCACTGGATGGCTAATGGGATGGGTAAAGAGTTATATAACTTTTCACTGCTAGGCAATATATCCAATGTCAGCAGTGGCCTAGGTCCCAGACATATAGCTGGTAATTTTGCCTTTGGGAAAATGTGTCGGTCTAGTTCCTAGTGTACAGCTATCGATAAAGCAAAAACTGTCATCAGATTTGGCTGCCTTGCTGTAAATCCTGGAAGAGAGGTTAAGGGCTGAGTGGATGTGGAACATAATTGTTCTCATGCCCGAGTCCCTCAAAATCAGATGGTAAACGTATTGATGGGGTGGTTTAGTGATTCTTGCATGACGTTTTGAATGGAAGCACCACTTGTGGTCAAACAGAGAGTTTGACTGTTGTGAACGGAGTGATTTTAAATGTTTTACTAATAGGAAAAAAGAGAATTTGGTGAATAATATTTCACCTCACAGAGAGCCTTTGTACTCAGCAAACTCTGTGAATAGGACCTTTGTTTAGTGGCCTTTGGAGAAATGAAATACCTTGATGAAAGTTTTCCTATATCTTACTATGTATCCTTCATACTAACTTGTTGTATTGGAGTAATTAGTTTTAAGTAATTCTGTACATTGTTAGATGCCTAACATATTCTAAAAGTATATTCCAAATGCAAAAGTACCCTTAACAACAGGTTTCTAATTCCATAGTAGCTAAAACATGCTTTTCTCCAAAGATGCTAAAAAATGTGTAATTTTAAGGTTTTGGTATGCCTCTTCCATTTTATAACACTACATTTAGTTGTAATTTCTACGGTTACATGGAGCAGCAGACAAATGTTAGAATTATATACACCCCCATATTGTCGATTTCTCCAGTATCTGAATATTGGTGGTCTTGGTTCAAAGTTTTATTGGTGCGCTGTATAAAACGTTAGCCCATTGTCATCATGGGAGATTTTATGTCAGTGCTAATTGGATCCTTTTTTATTAGATAACCTGGAAAATGTCTAGGAAAATACCAATTTTCAAAGCCAGTTATGTTTCTCCTTCATTTTACTCTCATTCCCAGAAGAAAATATAGCTTGTTGCTACATTGGATTTGGTTCCTCAGTGGATCATTCATAAAATAAATCCATCTTGTGAAGGAATAACTTCAGGGTCCCTGTTTTTTTGCATTTTTTTCTTTTCAAAAGATAATCTTGGGAGTTAGGATAATGATTTTACCAAATGGAAGCATATTCTGAGCATCCCTATTTTAAAACAAGTACTAGGATTAATGTTTGTTTTCCCACATACAATACAGTTCAAGGTGTGTGTGTGTGTGTGGTGGGATGAATATAAAATATTTCTTCAATAGTTTTTAGGGCACAAAGGGGCAAAAACAAAGAGATAATGGGAAAGATAAAATGCTTTTTAGTGTTCGTGAAAGATGCTAGTTTGACAGTATTGGAGACTTAAGTCAGCTGTTATCTCCTGAACGGTAATGCCATATTGGAGCAGTTGCACAGGTTTCCTGTTAGCTCTTGCTAAGGTGCCTATTTTTGCAGATGAGAAGAGAGAATATTTCTCCTATCCATTCAGTCTTTTCCTTCTCTGATAAGGCTACCTAGTGTCATTTATGACAATGTTTTAGCATTGTGGAGATTTGTTCATTCAGTGACTGGCTTGAAGCCACCAACTGATTTTATGTAAGACACCTTTGTCAGGCTATATCAACACTGCATTTAAAATACTGCATTTAAAATTTCAGCTCAACATCTTCTATTTAGATTCCTTTTCTTCACCATCACCATTCTGACTGGGCCATCACACCGCCATACACCTAGGAAATGGAAAAGATTGTTGAGCACTGTTGGATTGGAACAGGTGCAGTTAATGCTTAGAGAACTGGTGTGTGCAATTTAGTTTCATATCTCATAGCTAAGACCTATTTTTTTAAATATTGGTTTTATTTCTAGATTTGGCATAGTTCAGTTTTTATTTTGATGGATAATATCAATGCTTATTTGTAAGCACTTTTATTTATCTTGCTTTTAAATGTTCACAAGTGTGCAAAATTGGGGGGGCAGGAAACGGGGACTGAGACAAAAATTTAATGACAGTAGATGGCGAGATTCAAAAAGTTCAAGCTTTATAACTGTTAAATCACAAATTATATATTTGTCATGCACGGTGGACAAAATAAATATTCTTAAATCAAATTAATAAATTCTCAAGCATCATTTTTCTGACTTTGACTATCGATACGTTTGATTATTATCTATGGAAATATTTTTTCATGTCTGTGTTTTTTTTGTGTGTGTAGTGAAACCAACATTTACTGATAGAAATCTAATTCTTCCAAGCCTACTTATTTCCAGTCAGAGACTTACTGTGTATTTTGGAGGCCCGGGTCACAACTCCATATTTGAGTTTGAGTTCTCTTTTGCACTTAAAACAGGGGTTCAGCTGCTTCTTTGATTTCTATGAAAAATACAGAGTGCCTCCAGGACAGTTCCTCAGATTTGTCACCTAAGAAGAGTGGCTCAGGTTTGGGAATCTCCCTCACATCCTCAGCCATGAAAATTGATGCAAAGAATTCATTTAGTTTCTCCGCAATGGCCTTTATCATCCTTGACTGGTCCTTTAGCATCTCTGTCATCCAGTTACCGCACTGGTTGTTTAGCAGGCTTCCTGCTTCTGATGTACTTAAAATATTTTTTGCTTTTACTTTTTGAGTCTTTGGCTAGCAGTTCTTTGACCTTCCTAATTATATTTTTACATGTCACTTGCCAGAGTTCTATTTTCCTCACTAGGATTTAACTTCCACTTTTTAAAGGATGCCCTTTTGCCTCTCACTGGTTCTTTTACTTTGTTGTTTAGCCACAGTGGCACTTTTTTGGTTCTCTTACTGTGCTTCTTACCCTTATCAAATATCCCTTCATTTTTTATAACAGAGACTCTAGATGATCTGCTGCTTTGGAATACAAATCTATGTTGTCTTGTTATAACTGCATATTGTGCTTGTCTGTAGTGTTTTAATGTTGAGAACAGACTCTGTCTAGCCAATCTTTTATGCAGTATTTCAAAATCTGTCTCTCTATTTATCATCATCTTGTTTATTTCTTAGTAGTTGTTGTCATCTTTTCCTGTCACTGGTATTCCCTGGACTAGAAATCACATAACATTGTGTTTCCTCTCAGAATTTCTTGTCTGCAGATGTTGACCTAATATTGGAGGCCTTTACAAGGTATCTTCCATATACATACTTTTTCCTGGAGCAAATCCAACGATATTCCGAAATCTCATTAATTTTATTCTGAATCCTCAGCAATAGCTTATCCAAACTTTTTGTTCCAACTAATGCTAAGACTATAAGGGAATGCTAGGAATATGATGTGTCTGTCATTCATAAACTGGACTTCCAGAAGGTAGAATCATGCTACATAATCATGTAGCATGATCCTCTTTTATTCCCTATCTGAGAGTGTCTGCACAGTATCCTGTGCTCACTCTGCAACTTTGGATGCATACTGTACAGCTCTCATGTGCTCTTTGTTTGATAACTGTGCTGTAGATTTTTAAGATCAGAAGGGACCATTAGATAGGGGTGTCAACTTCATAATATTTAAATCTGGACACTCCAGCCTGCCTCTATCTCTCCCCCCACCCCCAATGTCCAACCTCCCCCCATCTCTCACTGCTCTTCCCCTCTTCCTCTCCCTTCCCCCACCCCCATCCTCCTGGATCAGGAGGCACTCACCTGTGGAGCTGGGGCCGGGCGCTGCAGCCACCCGATGCAGGTAAGAGGTGGCTCTGAGTAGGGGCTGGCGGGGGTGGTGACCCAGTGTCTCCCTGTCTCCCCTGCCTGCAGTAACCAGATTTTTGGTGGCTGGTCAGTAGATCTGACTGAACCCTATCAGATCCCTTTTTGAGCAGAAAACCAGCTACCTGGCCACCCTATCATTAGATCATCTAGTTTGACCTCCTGTCTAATACAGGACACAGAATTTCACCCAGTTAGCTCTGTATTGAGCTCTGTAACTTGTCTGTATCTTCCAGGAAGATGTCCAGTCTTGATTTGAAGACTTTAAGAGATAGAGAATCCACCATTTCCCTTCGTAGTTTGTGCCAGTGTTTAATCACCCTCACTGTTAAACTTTGTTGCCTTATTTCTGAATTTGGATGCACACTGATCACAGTAACCTCACAGAAAGCTGTACTTTTGGGATGAGTGAAAGTTGTCTCTGACAAGTTTTTTAGAAGGGACAGGACACAGTATTATAGCCCCTACTCAGATAAGAAATAAAAAGACTGTGAGACCAGGGCCTTAGTCTTTTTATTCCTGTTCTCCCAATTCAGTATTGCACTGTTGCAACAGTAGAAAGAAGGGGGGAGAATTCAAAGCCATTAAAGAAACCAGTTCTTAATGATTTGGCATATTGTGGGTTAAATATTGCAACAGACTCTTTACAAAGGATCCTCAGCCTCTCTTGTCTGCCAATTTCTGGAAAGTGAGAGTACATTTAAAGCCTCTAATAAGCCCCTGCTGGGTGGAACAGTATGTGGGAAGACAGAATCCTAAACAGTGTAAATATGCCTTACAGAAGGTTTCCACTGTTCCTCATTCCTCCTCAGAAGAATCTAAATCTAATATGAGTTTAGGATCTCTTATGACAACACTAGTATTCTGTTCCATAGATCTTCTGCCATGATTAAGTCTTAGTCAACAGTTGCCTCATGACTTTTAATTAGGTTGAAGTTGAATGCACTCTGCCCTCCTCCCCCAGCAATTCTGTTTTTTTCTCCTCTGTTGAAAAACTGATGAAAAGAAGCTGAATGCATCAACCTTACTGCTCAGCACTTCTTCCTAGCCATATATTTCCTCAAGCTCTTTTAATGGCTAATCGCCCTTTGAGAACGTGTGTGTTTTACTTATCCCTCATTGCTTTCTGTCTCAGTGATGTCATTTTGTTTTACCTAAGCTTCCAGCTTTGTTGAATACTATTATTACCATGCATATGGTGAAGGCCAGCAGTGCTTGTAATGTTTGCTTTGTAATGTCATGAATAAGACTCCATTGTTCATGTTCTTTGAATAGGCTTTCTGAATAAAGGTACTTATTAACCTAACAACTTTCAAAATAGCTGTCTGGAGGCAATGGCAGAAACAACAGCAACAGCAAAAACCACCACCCCAACAAAACACCAAACAAGAGTTGAAGAAAGTTTGCCAGTCACGTAGTTTACACACTGACAACACATAATTCATTTACTATTTTTTTTGGATGGGAGGGGCTAGAATATCGCCTATTTTATTGTGTATGCAGTTCCAGCCTTGCTTTTCAATAGCTCAGACTTGTCAGCACACAGGTACATACGTACACAAGGAAAATAAGGCCATTGTCAAGAGCCCGTGTTAATCTGCCTGTAGGATAAGAATAACACAAGTTACTGGTAGCCCCTGCCTTTATTGTGTAACAACCTCTTTCTCTCTCAAAAAAACCCAAACAAAATACCACCACCTTAATACAACCAAATGCAGAGATTATGTTTTGATGGGAAACTAGATGGAGATGGCTGTCAGTGTTGTTTCTGTATAAACATGTGTATGAAGAGATGTCCCTTGTCTGATCTGAGTGTGACACTTCTGAGAAATAAGGTTCTCTCAAGTCCCTGCTAGGTATCATGCTTGCAAGAGACTGCATTTAAAGCAGACCTGCTTTTCCAGTAATCATTGCTAAAGCATATTAGAACCACAAGGTGACAAGATTTCAAAAATATACTGTACTCAGTAAATTCTCAATGATTTATTCGTAGGAGATGATTTTTTAAAATCATTCCTAGGGCACTTTCCTTTCTACTACATCTGGGACATTTTCCATCAACATGAAAGAGTTTCTGAACAAGGGGTTGTTGTGGCCAGCAAGAAAATAAAGTGTGTGTGTGTAGACGGGGAGATGGCATAATGTCTGGGAAAGTTGCAAAGCACCCTAGCACCGGCTTTAAGTGGATAGGGGCCAGTGGGCAAAGGTATAAAACAATTCAAGAGTCATTGTTAAGTTAGAAAGAGTAGATGCCATTTTTGAAGACTGAAAATCTTTTAAATACCTAATAGAAACATGCAAAGAGGCAATAGCTTGCATAATTGTACATACTGTGCTTTTCATATATCTGGCACAGCAAATGAGACCACCCCAGATTATTTTTGCATCAGTGTCATCACACATGAAGATTGCTTCCTTTGCTGACTGGAAAATGACAAGTTTACAGACTTCCTCCTTGCATATTTGAGTATAATTTTGGCCAAGCCAAATGACTTCTTGAACCTGTCAGCACACAACACAGGAGACTCGGATAACGTGGAAAGGATGGTGGAGGGCTATTATTACATTATATCAGTCTTGATACACACAGAGAGCAAAAGAAATTATGACTGGCCAATCTACTCTTTATTGTTAACAATTTCAGAGACGGAGGGAAATGTCTGACTATTCAATGAAAGGAGCGAGTTGAACCAAGGTTAGTGGTGATAGAAGAATATATCAATTGTGGTGAACATTAGTGCCTGGGGTCACAAGTTTCTGAAGGTGTAATATTTCAAACCAAATGCTGATGACTAACATCTAGAAATAACTACATAATTCAGGGAATTGGGAGAAAATAAAAGAAGGTCAATGAAGAACAAAATGTAGATTAAAAATAAATGACCTCTGTCCCAGAGCTGAATGATATAATCGTTGAGAAGTTGGTAGAGATGATAATGTGGGTTTTTGACTGGGAGAAGATTTGGTCACTCGGGCTGATAAAACTACTGGCATGATCTGAAAACAGTTAACTAACAGAAATTGTGAAAACAACAATGCTGAAAGGCCAGTCTGGTGTCTATCTCTGATTGGGAATCCAAATGTAGAATTTTATATAGGCGACAAAGTGTGTTAGGAAATTGCTAAGGCTTCAAGTGTTTATCAGTGGAGTCGACCTAACACACCAAAAGTGTATAATAATAATAATAAAATAATTCTAGTTCAAAACACCCCCAAAAAGGACAGTTAAGGTGCTTCACTCTTCTATTTCTCCCATATTTTTTGTAATCTCATGCAGTTTACACTAACCTATACTGCATCCCCTTGTTGTAGTCAATAAAAAAAAAATAAGGATTAAAAACTAATTTAGTCCTGCATTAGCATATGTTTGCTGATACTGTGAGATGATGTTAATTGAGTGACATGACTTTTTTTTTAAATTTAAAAAAGGGGAAAACATTACAATCTCTGGAGTTATGGAGGGTGCTGTATTATAGAGCATGCTAACCACTAATTAACATTCTTTATTGTTTTAAATAAAAGCTGACTGTATGTTACAGTTCTTTGAAAGCAGACCCCTTGACAAGAAAATTTCTTCCTAGTGTATCGATCTATGCTTAACATGCATTAATACAAATTAAGAAGGGGCGAAGCTAAGTTATTGCCAATTTTATTGTGAAACTGTTTGTCTCTCCTGGCTCAGAAGCACCTGTTAGTATTTTTGGAAGGATTAGAGGGCAAATTACAAAGATGCATAACAAATGATTTTTTGTTACCCCATACAAAGGTAAGCAAGGAAGGAGTTCACTTGGGACTCAGTAAAGCTGGGTTATAAAAAGCAGTTAGTAGACTCCTAGACATGAATCCGGAGGGAAAAGGAAGAGGAAAGGTTGCCCAGCCCACCTATGCCTCACAGTCAGGAAGCAAGAGGAAACTTGGAGGATTATACTGCTTAAAGACTCAGTGAGCTGAACACTGCTAGCTTAAAGTTACTTCGGCTGGGAACAAATAATCTATCTGTTGCTTGCTGGAGATATATAGATAGAGAGATAGATCAGGCTGAAGAAGGCTCCAGTGGTAGCAGTCCCACATGCATTCAAAAACTATGAGTCAGATCCAAAGAAGCATGAGATTAAAAGAAATAAATCATGCTGGTTTTTGGTCTACCTTTGAACTTTTTTAGTAGGGTAGGTGCACTGATATCATTAGGATTCAAACCTAAAAGCACTCCACATGCAGAAGTAAATAAATAATAATACAAAAATCTATATGCAGAGAGGTTGCAGGATCAGCCTCTTAATTATCAAAGATGACTAATAACTAAAGTAATACAATGAGTGAAGTTTTGTAACATATTGCATAATTAATTGCATAACGATACAATTTAAAAGTGGGTAGTTTTCTTTCTACAGTGAATTTATTTAGCTGTTTCATTTAATAGCCAAACTGGATCACTAGCTAACTGAATTTAAAGAAAATTAGCTCATTACAATGGTATTTTCTTGACCAAATCACTTTGGCAAGAAGTTTGAAAAATATGAAATTTGTTTTCTGTGTTAGTACCAAAGGTCAATAGGAGCATTATACAAAGTGTACTAGCCAATATTCATCACATGATAGCTTGTATCTGCAGTTATGGAAACCAAGTTTAGAACAAAAAATTGGATTCTATTGCTAAGCTTCTTGAATAATGTTTATTGCTTTAAATATAAGAGAGAAGAGGGAAAAACTTACATTTGCCAAATACTTGTTGTTTGATCCTGGCCAAATCACTTAATTTCTCTTGCTCAGTTTCTCCATCTTTCAAATCAAATTGTAATACTCATGTACCTTACAGAGATGTCATGAAGATTAATTAGCTAATATTTATGCAGCACATTGAACATGTGCCATGTATTTGCTAGATTAATATAGTATAGCATATATACTGGCATCATATTATTAGAAAGTCCTCAAACTTTTCATCTTCTGAGCCAGCTGCCATACTCCACTTTCCCTATATATTCTCTTTCACTTGGGGGGAGAGAGAGAAGCAAGGAATTTGAGGCAAGCAATTGTGTTAAATGACTCCCATGGCAACCTTAGATCAGTTGCCTTGTGAATATATGTAATGACATACTCTTAAGACTTAAGGAAAGGAGTACTTGTGGCACCTTAGAGACTAACCAATTTATTTGAACATGAGCTTTCGTGAGCTACAGCTCACTTCATCGGATGCATACCGTGGAAACTGCAGAAGACATTATATACACACAGAGACCATGAAACAATACCTCCTCCCACCCCACTGTCCTGCTGGTAACAGCTTATCTAATTATTATTCTTTTTGCGAATACAGACTAACACGGCTGTTACTCTGAAACCTGTCTTAAGACTTAGGAGACCTCTGTGCTAACCTCTTCCTAGCATTGGTCAAGTTGGCCATTTGTAAGTCCAGGAGGAGGAGTTGAGAGTAGAAGTTCTCTTGGACAATAGGAATGTGGTTTTGGGTGCTTATAGAGAATGCTCCTGTGCAGATTTGGGTGGGGTGGGGGGTAATTGTAGCAGTATTTTGGTCTCTTCTCAAATAAAAATTGTAAAGTGTATAGTTCTCAGTGCTGGCATCAAAACCTTACAATCATAGACCCAAGGCCCAGTCCTGGTCTTAATTATATGAAAATATGTATTCATACTATATAACATTACCTGTAGTTCAGTCTTCCTGAACAGAGTCAAAGTGAGAAGAATGCTGTCCCTTATGTTAACTGGAGAATTTGTCTGAGTTGTTAAGGTTTTGCATTGTTTTTCTTTCAGCTCTTTATCTTCAGGTGTTTTACCACAACATGCTTTCATTATGATATAATTGTTAAGTTTAGAATTGCCTCACTGCCAGACAACATTGAGTAAATTACCTCTATCAAAATATATCAAACAGTGCATGTTTGGCAGACAAAATATGATGTACAATCATTTTGTCCCCAAGTATGTGCACTTCTGACTGAAGATTTTTTTTTCTCTTCACTCTATTTTGATGCTAGAAACAGTCTTTCTTCTGTCCTACACCACCAGAGTCCAATTTCTTTCTGACCCAGATGCTGCTATGACAGTACAGCAGATCTTGATGGCTTTATTGTGCTGTCACCACAAATACAGTTGTGAAGCCACATTGCCCAGTCACCACCTTCATGTGTTTTATTTCCAGTTAATGTTTTAATTCCAACTAACTGCGCTGCCTTCAATAGTCCCCGGACATTGGCTCACCTATTGGCTGCAGTGATTTCAGACACTGATGATTATTTGAATTAAAAGAATGTGTAAAGGCCCCAGTGTGGGCCCCAATGTTAGGCAGTGTACAGGCAATTAAACAGAAGACACAACCCCTACTCCTAGAAGTTTACAATTGTGTGTGATGTGCTACTTGGTACATCCTCCAGCCAAACGGCCCCAGAGCACACTTGGTGATTAGCAAGGACTAGATTTGCCTCTTGTTCTTTCCTTGGAGTAACTGTCTCTGGCCAGTGTTATTAGTTGCTTGCATTTATATGTATTAAGTTCACTCACCGATTTTTAAAATGTAAGGGGAGTAAAATGACTGGTAACTTGAAATGTCTTTAAAAGACATGCATTGGAACTGATATTTGTATAGTAAAAATCCTCTGGCTACAGCATTTCAGCATGTTACGTGATCTGATTAGATAGCTATGAACTTGAATAAAAGCTTTTTTAAAAAAACAAACCAAAACACATTTTAACATCACAATCCATCTAGTTTGCAAAAATATTACCAAATGTTAAAATGACACAACCTAGGGTGCATAAGACAAAATATGTTACATGAGGTGACACACAGTTAGCTGGGAAATGGTTTTCCTGTACCATGAAAAATTGCATGATTTCAAAAATCTTCCTCTTCTGCTTGGGATAGTACTGAAACCTTTCAAACTGTGTGTGTGGGGGGGGATGTTTTTGGTGGGGAAAAAAAAACTAGAAAGAGAGAAAAGACTAGCCAGTAATCCAGTTTTTAGGGTACTCATATGAGATGTAGGAGACTGATTCAGAGCAGGGGCTTGAACGTGGGTTTCCCACATTGCCGATAAGTGCCCTCACCACCAAATTATTGCCCATTCTTGGGTTTTTGTCTGCCTGTCCCTCTCTCTGGTTTTGATCAGAAATTCCATCCTAGACCCAAGAAACCTTCCCCTACAAAAGTTTAATCAAAACCAATATGTTCCTTTTAAAAGATTTGGTTTCATCAAATCAAAATTTTCCAGTGAAAAAACATTTTGTCAGAAAATTCCCAACCAGCTCTTGTTACATGTTTACCAACAACTGAAAATAAGGGGTTGTCTCACAGCTTCCATTCGCCAGTCATCATGGGACAAATCAAAGTAACAGTTCTTTCCCAGGAACCATATCTTTTTACTTTTGATTTTTTTTTCTATTGAGAAATGCAACTAAATTACTGTAACACTATTATAGTACTGTGAGCGCATAAATATTAAGTCATGTGCAACTATCTAGCATGCTTCAGGCAAAACCTCTCAGGGAACTTTTATAACAATAAAGACAAATATTCAAAATCATATGCCCAGTCAGGAAAGATGTGGGCCATATCAACTGGAGTTTAAGGCTAATTAGCTTAGGAGTGCTTTTCAGAGCTATCATAGAAACATATACTTAGTAATAGCAGAAGAGTAGCCTAGCAGTGGTTTAGTAGCTTTATTGAGCTTCACATTGCTCTACTCCCAGCAATACCATGGATCATGTCCAGGATTACTTTTTCTTCACTCATTACAAATGATACAATTTGCCTTATTAGCAGCATTGTAGCAATTTATATTTTATTAAGTCTTTGCTAAATTATTTTAAAAATATAGTAAAACCTTATGACAATTAAGAAGATCTGCTGCCTTTGTCAGGTATCCAAATGCTGAAATTCATTTTGTTTGTTTTAGAATGAAATTTGTGCACAGCTTAGGAGTTTCTCCTAAGATAACATTAACCCTACTACGGGATCCCAGTTCAAGAAGTCCATTAAGGGAAAAGTTACGGTGGCACAAAGTGGCTGCAACTGTTTTTGTCCGTCGTACTAGAGAATTAGGGTTCCAAAGCTGCCCTCAAAGTGGTACATGCTGATTGTGATGATTGTGGGGATGCTTGGTGTCAAACATCAATCTGTACCCCAAAATGTGTTCTTTGTGTAGGATTTCTGGGTAAGATTTCTGAGTAGGAACGTCAGGGGGAGCAGACAGTTTTAGCACACTGCCCAGCAGTCACAAGGGTGTGATTGTAAGCTATAAAGGCTGAATGGGTCTAACTGCCGAACAATGCAACAAAATCCTGGCTGGTCAATTGGGGAGAAACTGGTCAATGGAAAATGGTAGACTTCATCCTAGCACCTGCAACAAAGGCTTTGAGCAATATGGAAATTGGGTTTAGGCTTGCACAAGGCGAGTGGGGCTTTGTGAAAAGGGATTTTCTCTGAAAGCAGGAAAACAAACTGGGGAACACACAAAACTTAAAAGCTAATACTTTGTTCGATTTGCTAAATATACCTACTGTTCTAAGTCAGCAGTTTGTCACTGTATAGCACTGGTCACAAGAACCCAAAGGAAGAAACACAGGTGTTCAGTCATATCTATTCAGTAGGCATAGACAAGGTGTTGAATCCAGATCCTAGTCTACAAGTGGGAGAACTGCAAAATTCCACTCCAGATAGACCTAACACCAAAGGGAGCACGCTCCAAGAGACCAAAATGGGGGTTTGGGGGCAAGCAGCCCCATGACCATGACATTGACAAAGGCCAATGAGACAATGGAATGGGCTGATTCAGTGCATCCTCCTATTGAGCTTTAGTTGTAGGGTTTTGATAGTTCATGGACCTTGGAGCTAGCTGTTAATATGTATTAGCAGACTGAGGCCCTGACCCTGTGAATGTGTTTAGCTTTACTTGCTGAAGCTAGTCCCATGGATTTCAGTAGTACTACTCATTGTTTATAAAGTTAAGCAAGATTCTTATCAGGTTTGGGGCCAAAGCAAGCTTCTTCCACTTCAAATGGTATATACCCAGTGAACAAAATCTCAAGTAACATTGTCATTGCCAGTAGCTGGCACAGCCCGGTAGTGCTGCCACAGACCGTGCAGCTGTCTGATTCTTCCTTCCCTACCTACATGTTCTCAGTCCATACACTCTTTAAAACTTTCTCCACAGGAAGGCCCTGCGTGAGGCAGTCAAGTACTGTCGTGTGAATAGAGTCATCCTCTCACCTTCATGCACAAAGTGGACTCTGCCCTTTCAATTTGTTTCCATAAAGCTTCAACACAAAGTTGTTTCACCTAAAAAAAATGATATTCTGAAATTATCCTAGATGTGCTGAGATTGCAGTGAATCATTTTACTTCCCACGTTTTGAGTGTGTGCTGTAAGATTCAGTGCCATGCAACCTTTGCAGGTACATTCTTGGTGTGTCTCATTGGTCCAGAATGCTGCATCTTCCCTTTCAAATTAATCTAATAGGAAAGAGGGCAGATACACCCCTTTAATACATGTGAGGTTTAATACCTGTGTAATATATACAGTACAGGCCTGCATGCACAGCTTTTTTGATAGTCCAAGTGTCCAGTGCCAATCACAGCCTTTTCTGACACCGAGTAAAGCTTCTAGGCTACTTCTACAGCTTCCTATGGTGTGTGCAACCAATCACAGCTTATGATTTTCATTGCTCAACATGATCATATGGTGGCTCCTGAGCCAGCAATACACTTTTTTGAATAGAGAAGAGGAGGGCTAATGAAGTTATAACTAGACTATTCTAAGATGATTCCCTACTCAAAAAAGAGAGTGCTTAAAGCATCGCTTTTAGTAGCTGGTGTTGTAGATAAGTACCAATCTCTAACACAGAGTACCCATGAGTTTGACAATTCTGCCAGAGGCTATCTTAATTCCCAGAGTCCCTTTCTATACAATACCAAGATAATGCTCTGTATAGCACTGAGACAGCCAGCACACTTAATGTTAGGTTTCAGAGTAACAGCCGTGTTAGTCTGTATTCGCAAAAAGAAAAGGAGTCCTTGTGGCACCTTAGAGACTAACCAATTTATTTGAGCATGAGCTTTCGTGAGCTACAGCTCACTTCATCAGATGCATACCGTGGAAACTGCAGCAGACTTTATATATACACAGAGAATATGAAACAATACCTCCTCCCACCCCACTGTCCTGCTGGTAATAGCTTATCTAAAGTAATCTTCAGGTTAGGCCATTTCCAGCACAAATCCAGGTTTTCTCACCCTCCACCCCCCCACACAAATTCACTCTCCTGCTGGTGATAGCCCATCCAAAGTGACAACTCTTTACACAATGTGCATGATAATGAAGTTAGGCCATTTCCTGCACAAATCCAGGTTCTCTCACTCCCTCACCCCCCTCCAAAAACCCACCCCCATACACACACAAACTCACTCTCCTGCTGGTAATAGCTCATCCAAACTGACCACTCTCCAAGTTTAAATCCAAGTTAAACCAGAACATCGGGGGGGGGGGGTAGGAAAAAACAAGAGGAAATAGGCTACCTTGCATAATGACTTAGCCACTCCCAGTCTCTATTTAAGCCTAAATTAATAGTATCCAATTTGCAAATGAATTCCAATTCAGCAGTTTCTCGCTGGAGTCTGGATTTGAAGTTTTTTTGTTTTAAGATAGCGACCTTCATGTCTGTGATTGCGTGACCAGAGAGATTGAAGTGTTCTCCGACTGGTTGATGAATGTTGTCACTTTGGATGGGCTATCACCAGCAGGAGAGTGAATTTGTGTGGGGGGGTGGAGGGTGAGAAAACTTGGATTTGTGCTGGAAATGGCCTAACCTGACGATTACTTTAGATAAGCTATTACCAGCAGGACAGTGGGGTGGGAGGAGGTATTGTTTCATATTCTCTGTGTATATATAAAGTCTGCTGCAGTTTCCACGGTATGCATCTGATGAAGTGAGCTGTAGCTCACGAAAGCTCATGCTCAAATAAATTGGTTAGTCTCTAAGGTGCCACAAGGACTCCTTTTCTTTTTACACTTAATGTTGTTACTCTAATGGAAATCCACACTGTTGCGTGTGTTGTGTGTATATTAGTAACTCTCAATTAAATAAGTATTCACGATCATTTTATACATCAGAGGGAAGAAAAATCTCCCCAGGTGGTCTGACACTACCATCTTTGCTCTACTTGTGGTTAGACATGTAGGAAATAAAATCTAAGTGGAAATACGAAATGTCTGATTTAAAGTGACCATATCACCCTTAACTCACTGCATTATGTCTCAGAATTTACAGCTGCCAAGCACAGGGTGATTTTGCATATTATGCGTGCTTCAATACTTAGACCTGGTCTACACCTAAAATGTAGCTTGACCTACCTATGTCACTTAGGGCTATGAAAAATTTTGCACCCTGTGCAATGTAGTTAGGTTGACTTAACCCCTACTGTAGATGCAGAAATGAAGAAATCTTCTGTCAACCTAGCCACTCCCTCTCGGAGAGGTAGATTACCCACAGTGGTTAAAAAATGCCTTCCCGTGATGTAGGAAGCATCTACACTACAGTACCACAGAGGTACAGCTGCAATGTACACATACCCTTAGTCTCATATATGAGGAAAAGACAGAGCAGGAACATTAATTCAAGGTTCTGAGGCAAGAGTTTTACCAACAAGTGGCTACTGCTTGCCTTGGCGTTCTTCCTTCAACTGTTTAGAAAGGTTTCTTAGGCCTGGTCTACACTAGAAAATTCACTGTGAAAAATTCATACCCCTGATCAATGCAGTTAAACCAACCTAATTCCCAGTGTAGAATTCTTCTGTTGACCTAGCTACTGCCTTTCAGGGAGATGGGTTCTTCAATGGTTGAATCCCTCCCGTTGGCGTAGGTAGCACCTTGGCTGAAGCGCTACAGTGGTGCAGCTGCAGTGGAGAGGCTGTGTTTTAAGTGTAAACAAGCTCTTAGTTCTAAAAGGGACGTGGTCAGTGACAAAAGATCTAGACTGAAATGAGGAAATGTGAAAAAACAAAATCTGTTTTTTCCTTATGAGTATGCCGTCATGTTTTCAGACACAGATGGGAAGGAGAGATTTAGGCTTTGTCTACACTGGCACTTTCATCATTAAAACTTTTGTTGCTCAGGAGTGTAAGGTGTGCAGTATAAACAATAGCCTGAGTTCATACCTATAAAGGCTTGGTTTCAAAAAAGGCTAGTTCAGAAAGGCTTTAAGATACTGAGGCCCTTATCAACAGAGTGATGGGGTTCTCAATCCAAATATTCCCCAGAGTGCTCACAGATCTTACTACATGGGTTTACATACTGTTAGAAAAGTCCATGTGCAAATTTCTGGAGAGAGGGTTTCCTTGTTTTAGAGAGATAGCAAAATTCACAACCAGACTCACGTTTTTTTCTCTGAATTCACAAGACAATTATGAAACAATTCTTGTCATAAAAAGTCCTCCTAAATTACATCGTTGGCAGCTCTCACCCACATCTTTTGACTTTAAAACAGCTTGTGTTCTCAATTATAAATAATCTATCTTTTCTCAAAGTCATTCTCTTCTAGTTTTAGAGGGTCATTATTTTAAAACCACCATCTAGTTCACTAACCCATCACGAATCATTCATTAGGAACCTGATACAACATCCATTGTTGTTGATGGAAGATCAGGTAGCTGAGTAACAAAACCAAGCAAAATAACAAATCCATGGTGTGAAAGGGTATGATTTGCTCCAAGTACACTTACTGAGAAATAAATGTGTGACTCTTACATTAAAGTAACACTGCGCATATATAATAAGGTCTAAAGTTAATAATATACTGTACAATAATAGAAAATACTATGTATGTACTTGAGTTGCTGCGGTTCTTTTATAGTAAAATCTCATTGTGAATGTTACATTAAAGATTGCGTTTTTTCCTTTATGTGGTCCTCTTTTATTGATTAATGGTCCCCATTACTGAGTTCTTCTTGTCATTATAGTATCCTTCACTTACTTTGATCAAGCTAATTCATCACTTTAGGAGTGATTTTAGCAACCTGTTTTAAATTAATCTCAAGATGACTGCCAGTTTGCTTATTGAGACGGTCTTGTGCTATGCAGTCCTAGGAGCAGATAAACATTTATTCGCTTTAAAAAAAAAAAAGTGAATCTAGAAAAGTAAAATTAGCAACCTAGGGCATTTGATGATGAGCAAGGACACTAACTTGAACTTGACAAATCTATTAATTACACTGCAAGCAGAATAAATACTGTGCAGTGGAGAATATTGCTAATACAACAGCAAAGGATAATTTTTCTCTCAGTGTAAAAAACGACAGGTTTCAGAGTAGCAGCCATGTTAGTCTTACCGTGTTACTATAGAGCTGTAGCTCACGGAATAAATTGGTTAGTCTCTAAGGTGGCACAAGTACTCCTTTTCTTTTTGTAAAAAATGAGTCTCCGGAGTGTAGTTAGAGAAACCATGACCTGTTTATTTTAGGTCTCTCCAGGTGCTTGAACAGAGAAGGCATTAAGTCTTTTATCCTTTCTGTGTTTATTCAGCTATTGGCGTTACCTAATGAATGTGAAGTAAGTACTGATAGGACATGTTAAAATTCACACGTAGAGCCTTATGCAACAAAGGCAAATTAAACTATCAGTGATAGTGGAGTCTGAGGTTCCAGCAAGTTGTTTTCTTGATAAGAATATACAGATACAGGGCCAGACCCAAAGCTAGTGTAAACTGACTTCAAATGGAACTAATACCAGTTTACACCAGATGAGCTTCTGGCCTTTCGTCTGTACAGCTATCAAATAAGAGCCAAATGTGGATCTAAAGGCAGCAGTACATTGCTCACTTTTTCAGGTTTTGCAAAACAAATGACAAGGCAGAAGTCTATATGTATGTGTGTTTTATAAGCTGAACTGAAATGCTGAAATGGTCTGTTTACTCTCAAATAGAAAATATATTTACTGCTTGTCAGAAGACATAGCAGCTTCTGGGGCAATAAGTGGTCCACATGTGGAGAAACTTCAGGACAGACTTGCAGTATCTAACCAGACAAATTTCCCAGGGGTTTCCATGAGAGATTTGCCTGAATGAAAATTCAGGATCTGACTGTTAAAATGGTGGTGATTTCCTAGATTTGAATCAGAAACAAATTAATGAAGAAGACTTCAGAGAACATGTTCTGAACATGCAATATGACAATTTATGGAAGTCTGATCCTGCAGCCTTTAGTCACATCAGTAGTCCAAGGCAACGTGAATTATTCCTATGAGTAAAATTCACAGTACGAGGTCTACATGCTGAAGTTACCTCTCTCCCTGCCAACCCAGTAACTTCCAGGATGCCAATCATTGAGAATAAGATATTACTTATAAATATGATAGATCTGCTTTTGTAAATGTGAAATTACAGTGGTTGAATTCAGATCTTTCCAGTAATGCTTGGTTTTTACTTTATTTTGAGACTATTTTGTTTGCCTGACATATAAAAAAGAAAATGATGATAGTAGATACTTAAGAAATTGGAAGAATCTGAAATAGAGAAATTGAACCATCTAGTTTTATTTTCTATTCCCACCTATTGCTAGCATGAGTTTCTTTAGTGGAAGATGCAAAATCCTCCAATAATGCACCAACTCAGTTGTGCACTGCTATACATGAAGAGGGAAATTTATTTCCTTACTCCTGGAGATGTCTTGTTTAAGGTCTGAAGCATGATGTTTAATCACTCTATTTTAACTTAGAAATATTATCAGTGGTCATAAAATTATCTAACCCTTTTAAAAATTCAGCTACACTCCTGCAATAGAGAATTCCACAGGGTAACTATACTCAGAATAAAAAAAGTAGTTCCTTTTGCTTATTATACATTTTATTTTATTTTATTAAGGGGTCCCCTTGTTCTTGTATTGTAAGGCAGGAAAAAGGGATTAACAGACTACTGTTCACTAAACTTTTTTTTTTTAATAATTTTGAATAAATCAGTCACATCACCTTTAACTATCCTCTGTTCTCCAGAGCTTTTGGATTGGTAATTACCCAAGTGAGCAATCTAAGTAAATAATTACCTTTATGCATATTTTTCTATGCAAGGGCTTCCATTGTCTAGTGTGTGAAGGTTTACGTCTGCACAGGTATCAGCATACCTGTGTCACAGAGTTCACTCATGTCACATCGTGTTTCCTCCTGGCAGCTCTGGGGATTAGCTCTTGCCAGGTACTGCCCTCATTTCCAGAGCTGCCGCTAGGCATAAACAGACTGAGCAATTGCTAAGGGCCCCATGTAGCACAAGGGGCCCCCTACTAATTATTAGTATGTGTTGGGTTGGGGGAAATATTCCTGCTTAGGACCCCCAATGGGCTAGCACCAGCACTGGGTGTTTCTGCCCGTCATCTCTTTCACCCTGTGACCCCTCTCACTCCCGGAACTGCAGCTTCCTCTTCATGACTTGGCCCTCCAGCCAGGTCACTAAGGTCCTCCCCTTCCAGGGAAGTCAAAGTCCTTCTGGACCAGCTATCTGGATGGCGTCTTCAACATCCTGTGCCATTTCCCAGTAACTGATAGGGGAGCCCAGGCCCACCCTCTACCTTGGATTCCAGCCCAGGGACTCTATTACAATCAACCAAGGTCTGTACAGACCTACCCTTGCAGCTGTTTCCCTGGGCTTCTTCCTGCCTCTCTGGCTTCCCCCTTCTCTTGGTTTGCCAGCCCAAGCTGCCTCCTCTCAGGGAGTGACTGTAGACTACTTCCTTGCAGCCTGTGGTCTTTATATGGGCCCATCCTGTTCCTGCCCAGCTAAGCCCATTTCCAGTTGGTGGCCTGCTCCCTGTCTCCTCCTTCTGGTGTAACCTGGGCAGTTAATTGGCCTGCATAGCCACTTTAACCCCTCAAGGCCTTCGATGGGGTAGGCACCCCATCACAGCCTGATATATAGACAGCCTTATGTGTTTATTTAAGATTGTTATGTAGCAGTTAACACTTAGCAGTTTACTGAACTGACTTTAGAAATGCAGTCAGGAAGGGAAGAGGGAGGTCTTTGAACAGACTACTCTTGGAACCTCAGACTGCACAAGGCTTACTTTTTATGACTCTTGGGAAGCTGGTATCCCTTTCTCTTTTTTCATCACCTTGGGTCTCTATCTGCTCTATGTGATAGGAAAGGATGATAAATCATGTCTCCTCTTCTTCTAGCTTTAGTTACGTCTATATGGGGGTCAGTTCTTCAAGTCCTTCTCCATTTGAGTCTTTCCTGAAGCAGTTCCTCAAAAATTCTGCGGCTAATCAAATCCTTTAGCATGACACCCATCCATCCAGTTTTGAGACTTCCAACCCTTCTCTTACTTTCCACTTCTAAGCTTAAAATCTTGTTTCTGATATATTCTTCCAGTCCCCTTTTTGTGTGATCAAACCATCTAAGCCTGGATTCCCTCAGATTTTCTATGATTGGTTTCCCTTCATGCTGTCCCTAATTTGTTTACTTGAACACGGTTCCTCATTGTAACGCTAAGCATCTATCTTAATATTTTCATTTAAATTGTATTCAAGATAGTCTCTTGTCTCTTCCTCAGTCCCCAGCATTTGGAGTCATACAAAAGTGCAGGCCTAATTACCAACTTGTAGATCTCACTTTTCAATTTGGTAGGCATCCTCCTATCGCAGATCACTCCAATCACTTCTGTCCATTAAGTCTATGCCTTCCCTGCTTATTGTTGAGTTCGCCATTGTCCTGTTCTATCAAAGCTAGGTACTTGAACTTCTGTACTTTTGGTAGTTACTGGCCTCCCAAACTTATGGTCTCGTTGTCTTCCTGCAAGGTAACATCAAATCGATGGATAATATGCCCTGTTTTATTTCTGCTGATTTTCATGCTGTTTCTTTCAACTACAAATCTCCATCTCTCTAAATCTTCTTCCACTTCCACTTCCCCTTTGCTCTCCCCCATGAGCACTGCATTATCTGAATTATTAGCATGCACCAGTCTGCCATTCTCAGAACATTTTCTGTAAGTGCATCAAGCACAACATGAACAAAAAGGAGCTTAGTGCTGAGCCTTGGTATACCCTGACTCTTACTAAAAACTGTTCAGTTTCTCCACATGGCCTTCTCACTGTGGTGATAGCATCCTCATATGTTTCCTGGATGGGTCTGATACAGTCTTCAGGTATCTGTCTCATTCTCACATGCCATCAGATGACTTTCTTGGAACAAGTTCATAAGCCTTCTCAAGATCAATGAATACTATGTGCAGGGATCTCCTCTTTTTTCTCTATATTTTCCACATGCAATCTTAATGCAAAGATGGCATCCATTGATGCAAGATGACTTGTTTGGCATGAACCCAAACTAATTGTCACTGACCTGTACTTCTCTTTGCTGTTTCATATCAGTGACTTTCTCCAAGATCTACATCATGCGGCTCATGAGTTTAGTGCCACAAGTGTTGCCATAGTCTTGTATATCTCCTTTTCTCTTAAATTTCAGTGCTAATGTTCTCTTTCTCGAGGCATCAGGCATTTTCTCAGTCCACCTGATGTAATTAAACAGTTCTCAATATATTGATACCTGTTTGTCACAAGCACTTCCATACTTCTGCTGCTATACCATCAGGACCAAGAGCTGTCTTATTTTTCATGTTGTTCAATGCTTCTGCAACTACTTCTTCTAGGACTGGGGCCACCAGAACCTGGTTTGGTTTTATCATATGGTGTGGTTTTCTTGGATTATCTTCATTCATAAGACATTTAAAGTAATTTCTTTGCTATTTCTTAATCTGATTCTCATTGATTAACATATTTCCACTTTCATCTGTAATAACTTTGATCTCACCAATGTCTTTAGTTCTCTTATTACAGGTCTTTGCCAGTCTGTATATTTTTTCTGATCCTCCTTTGTTTCAAGACAGACACATAAGCCCTCCATGGGCTTAACCTTAGTGGCTGCCATTTCTTACTTTGCTATCTTTTTGTCTTTTTTATGCTCCAGAAAATCTTGCTGTTGAAACATCACTTGCCAAAGTTTAAAACACTTTTTCTTTTCCTTCACTACCTCTCAAACTTTCTCATTGAGGCTTTTGTTTCACCAAGCAGGCTCTTTGCATTCCTTAATTTTGCTTGTAACAGATTTGTATTTTCTATTAACCCTTCTAAAAAGGTCTTCTTCAACACTTTTGTTTAAGACTTCTTTCTAACTTTAAGTTTCCACCACTTGGTTTTGTGTACTGTATTGTGGACTGTATTCTCATGTATGATATGTATTCACAGTCAAGGCCCAGCATTCTGTGTTGAGTTGCAGTACTTTCACCTGGTTTACCTTACAGTTTCTGATGTTCTTCAGCTTAGCTTGATTTATCAGGAAGTAATCTATCAGAACCTTGATACTGCCACTCTGATAGGTAACCAAAAGTTCTTTCTTTTTAGTGAAAAAATATATTAATGACTACCAAATCATGTCTGGGCATAGAACATAAGAACGGCTCTACTGGGTCAGACCAAAGGTTCATCTAGCCCACTATCATGTCTTCCGACAGTGGCCAGTGCCAGGTACCCCAGAAGGAATGAACAGAACAGGTAATCGTCAAGTGATCAATCCCCTGTCGCTCATCCCCAGCTTCTGGCAAACAGAGGCTAGGGACACCATTCCTGCCCATCCTGGCTCATAGCTACTGATGGACCTATCCTCCATGAATTTATCTAGTTCTTTTTGAACACTGTTATGGTCTTGGCCTTCACAACATCCTCTGGCAAGGAGTTCCACAGGTAGACTGTGCATTGTATGAAGAAATACTTCCTTTTATTTGTTTTAAACTTGCTGCCTATTAATTTCATTTGGTGACCCGCTAGTTCTTGTGTTATGAGAAGTCATAAACAGCACTTCCTTATCTACTTTCTTTACACCAGTCATGATTTTATAGACCTCAGTCATATCTCCCCTTAGCCGTCTCTTTTCCAAGCTGAAAAGTCCCAGTCTTATTAATCTCTCCTCATATGGAAGCCATTCCATATCCCTAATAATTTTTGTTGCCTTTTTCTGAACCTTTTCCAATTCCAATATTTTTTTTTGAGATGGGGCAACCATACTTTAAGATAGTTTCCTATTCCTTGTTCCTGTATCCATGGCTTCCGTGGTACCTTTTGAATCATTTACCATCTCACCCCACATCACCATTAGAATTTGTTCCAGTGACGATTCTTTCATTCTGTATTACTTTCTCTACAAGTATCAATTTTCCCCCAGAATTCCTCTTTTTCTTGTTTATCCTTTTTCTTTTATCCTGTTTAATCTGTAGTATCTGCAACTCATTCCCTCCCTTCTCTGAACCCGTCAGTTACAGGGAAGGAAATTGTGTATTGTAATAAAGCTATAGTTAAAACTGTGGGAACAACAATTCTATTCTTTTTGAACAGATTTGTGGTTATCTCCAGACATTCTTTTTGTTGTGTTGACTTATGGAAAAATAATAAAATACCACTAAAAAAAAGTGGTTTCAGTACTGTGGTTACAACTGACCTTCTTTGCAGATCAACTGTACTTTACATGTGGTTTTGATTAAGAACATCTACAAATAAAATGAAGATTTATTTCAACTAATCTAAACTAATTTGTCCCTATGGTCTGCACAAGTCCCTGCATCTGAACTGCAGTTCAGTAACACTTGCATTTTCATAGTGGCACCTTCTGTGGAGCACATGAGATGAAAACATGGGGTGATCATTTTTTGCTTTTAACTGCAACAAGCAGTGGACGCTTGCAATTTCAGAGGGGATATGACAACCATCCCAGAAATTACTGTAAAAAGAACTCTGAAATACATTGACAGCACATCTCTGTTTCCTTGGGAGAGTGAGTGGCCACAGTGATGGTGTTAAACAGCTTCTAAGAGCTCCTGTTTTTGTATACATTGGCATGTATTTAGCATAGTCCTTTTAGATATTGTCTATGCTTGTTTAATTGTCTAAGTTATTTGTGTGGGCAAAGGGAGAGAAAAGATCTTCTGGCTGAGGATCTGGACCTCAGTGGTCCTCAGGGGATAATATAGTAATGTTATGATGATGTAACACATGCTAACCATCAATTTCCATAGTTGTTTTTTCAGTGCTGAAAAGCAGCCAAACAGCAGGTTTTGATGTTATAACTGATAACTAAAAAGGGCCTGATTGGTCTTTTCTTATTGGGGCAAAACTCTTTTTGACTTAATTGAGAATTGTCTGTAAGATAAGTAAAATTCTGCCCAAAGTGAGCAAGTCTATATTCTTTCCATGCACTGTCGTGTCAGGTCACTACCTTAACCATGCATCATAAGCATGTTGAAACTGGGCACCCTGAGACTTAGTATGAGTGTCTCGGTCCGGAGCCCTATTGCCTTAAAATAACCACCTAAGTTCATCTTACACATTCTCATTGTACTTTTTAGATTTTAATGTATTTTTAAGTAGTGTAGCTTGATTTATTCCATTTTATGAAGCAGTGTTCCATAGTATCATTATAGGTTTAGGTTTTAAGCCCTTCTGGAATGCAATTCCCTTCCCACCCCCATTTTTTTATTTTTTATTTTTTTTGGAATCATGTCTTAATATGCAGATTCACAAGGATATCTTCTGACATTTCCAGGCTCGTGGTATAAGACAAATATGAAAAGATGGGTTGTGTAACATCCATGGTATTTTGATCTATGGCAGAGCTGATGAGGAAATGTTTTTTCCTGTACCTTTAATATTTCTGAGAATTCAAATTTGGTACTTAATCTGTGAAATAGCACATTAAAATTAGCAACTGACCTGAACCAAAGATTCCCAAACTTTGGGAAGTTTAAATTCCAGGTCTGGATCCAGATTTTGCAGTTTATGGCATTTATGGACAATGTAAAATCCCCATACCTGTTTCTTGAGATTGAGCAATGATTTATGAATTCAGTAATCCTTTTGCTTTGATCATTTCCTATATCATGGTTTATGGTTTGTGTGAGGGGTCACAATGTTCTTTGCCTGGTTTGTTTTGCTAATAAATATGGGAAAAGTATCCCACATGCGTTGCATTTTTCTTAATCTAATTTCATTTGGTCTAATTTTATGGTGTTTCTTAGGCACCTATCACAGTATTCTTGCCAGCAAGTTAAAGAAGTATGGGCTGGATGAATGGACTATAAGGTGGATAGAAAGATGGCTAGATTGTCGGGCTCAACGAGTAGTGATAAATGGCTCCATGTCTAGCTGGCAGCCGGTATCAAGCGGAGTGCCCCAAGGGTTGGTGCTGGGGCCGGTTTTGTTCAATATCTTCATTAATGATCTGGAAGATGGCATGGATTGCACCCTCAGCAAGTTTGCAGATGACACTAAACTGGGAGGAGAGGTAGATACGCTGGAGGATATGTGTAGGATACAGAAGGACCTAGACAAATTACAGGATTGGGCCAAAATATATCTGTTGAGGTTCAACAAGGACATGTGCAGAGTCTTGCACTTAGGATGGAAGAATCCCATGCACTGCTGTAGACTAGGGACCGAGTGGCTAGGCAGCAGTTCTGCAGAAAAGGACCTAGGGGTTACGTTGGACAAGAAGCTGGATATGAGTCAACAATGTGCCCTTGTTGCCAAGGAGGCCAATGGCATTTTGGGCTGTATACTAGGAGCATTGCCAGCAGATTGAGGGACATGATCGCTCCCCTCTATTTGGCATTGGTGAGGCCTCATCTGGAGTACTGTGTCCAGTTTTGGGCCCCAAACTACAAGAAGAATGTAGAAAAATTGGAAAGAATCCAGCAGAGGGCAACAAAAATGATTAGGGGGCTGGAGCACATGATTTATGAGGAGAGGCTGAGGGGACTGGGATTATTTAGTCTGCAGAAGAGAAGAATGAGGGGGGATTTGATAGCTGCTTTCAACTACCGGAAAGGGGGTTCCAAAGAGGATGGAGCTAGACTGTTCTCAGGGGTAGCAGATGACAGAGCGAGGAGTAATGGTTGCAGTGGGGGAGGTTTAGGTTGGATATTAGGAAAAACTTTTTCACTAGCAGCGTGGTGAAGCACTGGAATGCGTTAACTTGGGAGGTGGTGGAATCTCCTTCCTTAGAAGTTTTTAAGATCAGGCTTGACAAAGCCCTGGCTGGGATGATTTAGTTGGGGATTGGTCCTGCTTTGAGCAGGGGGTTGGACTAGATGACCTCCTGAGGTCCCTTCCAACCCTGATATTCTATGATTCTATAGTGTCTCATTGCTGATTTCTGGCATGTTTTCTTCAGTTTGGTCATGTTCTGCATTATTACTTGGGTTGAGTAGTGTTTTGTGACACAGTTTCTTGGATTTTTTTTTTCAGACTCGGACTGCAATTCACTATTGTGGAGATGCCAGGATTCTGACAGGAAATGCTGATGGTAGGAAGTCAGTTATGCTGAGAAGCTTTACAGGAATCAATTTCCACCCCCTTCACTCCCCCAACAATAATGAGTGTAAAATGCAGACTCATAATAGTTTGTATGTACTGTGAGAAGTATTCTGCAAAAATGACTATATAAAAACAAGATCTTCTAAGACAGAAAATCAGTTTCCTACATGTATGCTAACGCTTGCCTGCTTACCTTAGTGGCAAAAATATGTTTGTATCACTTTCTGCACCTGTTAGCTCAACTGAGCTAATGCAGAGATGAGTGAGTGAGTTAGATTCCCTGCCTTCTCAAATGTCAGTAATAGAACTATTAACTAAGTTCCAATTGTAGGACCAAATTTTGCCCTTGTGTAAATCAGAGCAAAATCTGGCTTCCAGGATCTCTGTTACTAGTGATGTGTGAGAAGGAAGGAACCCAGCTTGACTTTCTGATCTCAAGGCGAGTTTGCAAGCCAGATAGAAAAGTCAGTCTTTCTTTAAAACTAAGCAAATTGGATCTAGGGTCATTGTGATGCAATAAACTTGGATCGCCACAATCACAGTTTTAGGGTCACTTTTCAGATCCGGGTGCTATCTTAACACCAGCCTGTAGCTCATAGGGAGGTACCCACATCTGTGTCTACTAATGCAAAACAATTATTCTTAAGGCTACTGTTTGCTTGCCATTCTCCTTTCCTTACATTGACTTTTTATTTTGATTTGTTTACTTTGACATCTTTATTTTACCAGGAATTATATGGCACTACATCCTTTTAGATAATCTGATTTATTCTCAGTTAAAAAACCAAAAGCATTCTATAGTTATTCTTTCCCCCAACTTTAAGTATTTGCAATTTTAATGTTTACACTTGCAATTAGTCCTCCTAGTTCTCTCTCACATTTAAGTGGATAGATGTGAAAGAATAGAGCTGCCACATAATTCTAAGTGTGAAATTCTAGCTCCATTGGAACCAATGGAAGTTTAGCCATTGACTTCAGTGGGGCCAGGATTTCAAGTGTCTTCCTCGGATAATAAACTTTCAAACTCCACAATATGTCATCATCATCATCATCACCATAGTAACAGAAAACATATTCATTGGGGACCAAAATTGCTTTATATCTGCTTTTTATTTTAGCAATATTCACAGTTTTGAGGGGCCAGTCTCCCACGTTAAACCCATATCGTGTGAAAAGTAAACATAATTCCACCGAGTGTCTTAAAAAATCAAAAACAAATCACACGCACACCAATTTGCAGCATTAATTCAGCACTTCATTCAGAAACCTAATTTTTTTCAGGACTTCCACTGCTTCATTTAATTTAGAAGCATCACTTCTGGTTTCTGTTATTTTTCAGTGTTTCCATCATTTCATGTGAAAATGCAGGAGGCTTCTATTTTTTAGAAGCCTGTCGGGAGTTCTTAACAAAGGATGCAGGCATGTGAAAGTTTACATATGTAGTTTCCTCAATAAGAGAATACCATAAATGATGTTGAAAACTCCCTGGTGGAAACAATACATCTTTATACGCAGAGAATAGAAATGTAATTGGTTGTTTCTTTGTTCAGTATATCTTTTGTTTTATATTTCATTTAAAAATGTGTGTTTTACTTTAAACCTGGGACTACAAACTATGAGGAATTTTTATATATAAATCATTAATGTGTATGGTAGAAGTTCCACCGTGCAGAGGTGGAAACATCAGACACACCCATCTGTTAGTCAGATATAGGGAGGGGCCATTATCTATGTGTGTCCAAATGACTTGGCTATCTTTGTTTCTACCCACTAGAAAACTCTCTAATTAAGCACATCTCTTCTTAACATTCAGCCACTGGATACCCTTCAGGCTAGGCAGGCTAGGTTCTGTCTATCCTGTTTTAAACAGAGGGCAAATATCTGAGTCATTCTTGCTGCTGAGAAGTAGCAAGTGGCTGTTGGCACGTGCGTATGTGCACTCGCACATGCACACGTCACTTTTGTCTCACCACTTTTGGAATCTCTAATCTTCACTTTTTGAGGTGACTGTCATCTAATCTTGATTTTTAGTGCTGCAGTGTATAAACGTCTTTGTAACCATTTAAAATGCAATTAACGTTGTTAAACTAAGTATTAATAGGGCCCTTATCCCGACACGTTATAACTATTTTTCCTTTTGCTTAGGGCTGTCCTGCTAATAATAGGTTGAGCTTTGCCTCAGAGATCTGCTAGCGCTGCAAAGCCAGAGCCTGTGCTGTTTAGGTGGTAAATCATACTATTAAATTCCAGTTATTTATTATTCCTCACCTCTTTTATAGGGAGTTTGGAATTAGCATGTATCCACAGAATTTAGCCAGTTTCTCGCCTGAGAATTTCTAGTTGGGTGTTGTGTTGGTTTTGTAATCCAGCCAAATATTAAATTGTTGTTGCTTCATTATAAAATTTAAGGTTTCCTGGCAAAACAACCACTTTCTAAATAATTTAAAAAAAATAAGGTGAGGGCAAGTATGTACAGATCAGCTGTTTTTAAACCTTTTAACCTCTACCCAAAAAAAAAAAAAAAAGTAAAACATCCACATAGAGTGGGCAAAACCCCCTTTCTTCAATTGAACCATATATTTGATTGAAATATAGGCCACGATTTGGGGCACTTCAATTTTTGGGCACCAAACACAAGACACCTTACAGAGATCTGATTTTCAGAATATCCTGAGCACTTGATCTCTGGAAATCAGGTCTTTCAAATTGTGCACCCAAAATGACTGGTCAGTTTTGAAAATCCTGTCTCAGACCCCTACTAAATAAGTAGCCTTTTTTTTTCAAAAAGCACTGAGCACCCTGTTCCCATTAAACCCTTGAAGTCAGCAAGCGTTGCTGGGTGCTCAGTACTTGTGAAAATCAGGCTTCTTGTATAGGTGCCTAATTATGGACTTAGGCTCCTAATTGTTCAGTTTTGAAAATCTTTGGGACGATTTTTACAAATAATTCCAATGTCTGTGTTCTTTACCCTATCACAAGGAAATAATCAAGCCCACTTTAGTTATGTGATAAGCAGAAGAGAGATTCATTGTGCAGAGAAACATGCAGGCTCTTATAAAAAGCCCTCGCTACTCTCTCAATAGTCACACTGTGAGTTAGGCTGGATATTCCTGTTATATTATTTCTGTCATTAAATGGGTACTAAGGCTCTGAATTTGTAACCTATCCTAGTTATCTTATCTAAAGTGACCTTGTTGCACAGTGAGTAATTTTTTATTTGAATTGTGAGATAGTGTTGTAGTGTTTTTTAGAATGCAGCATTTATGCCAATGAACTATGAGTACTAGAATCTAATCTGTTAGCATCACTATTATGATTCATGTAGTGGTATGTTCTGTTAAGAAGATCAATAAACATCAGTTAAAAATAAAATTGGTATTAAGAAAGTTGAGAGCTTTAAACCCAATGAGATATTTTGAGCTAACAAAATACGAGACTATTTCCTGAACACTAAACATGTATTTCCAAACATTAGGTGCATGTTAGCAAATTGCAGAATGGGTCTCTGATAACTATGGTTGAGATTTTCAAAACAGACTAAGGATTTAATTGAATCCTGTTGATTTTCAGCTAAGAAGCAATACACACTAATTTCCTTTTCCAGTATGTAAAATTCTGAAGGAAGCTCACACAAGTCTTAACAATATGCCAATTTAAAAGAGAAACACAGTGCCTGAGAAAAGCAAAGTTCCCTTCCTTTCTCTTGTGACATGAGATGTACGAAGCAAAGGGAGTCAGGAGGAGTAAGAAGAGCAGAGGTCAAAGAAAAAGGCATTTCTCCAAAAGGAGTACCATTTTCAAGGGGATATACCTGGATACAAGGGGCTAGGTGCAAGAGATGCAGCATAGGTTCCTCAGTGTTGGCCACCTCCCACCAAGGAAATTCTGGTTTTCTAATTTGTAGGGCATGGGAGCTATGTAGGGAAAGCAATTCATGTCACACCTTTAACAGAAATGTGAACGTTTTTTTAGACTATTGATACTATATGCTGGAAACCCATCCATTATTTTTGTAATCAGAGTTGTATGAGACAACAATTCATGTCATGTGGATGTCTACATGGAAAATCTATACAGTGGTTATATACCACATATTACTGTCTTCCCTTTGCTGCAAAATTCCTGTGGTAACAGTTGACAAATGACTTACCGATATACTTTATCTGTTTGCAGTGTTGTTGCAGCCATATTGGTCCCAGGATATTAGTATGACAAGGTGGGTAAAGTAATGTATTTTATTGGACCAACTTCTGTTGGTGAAAGAGCCATGCTTTTGACCTCTTCTTCAGGTCTTTACCTGATTTTTGGGCACAATCATATATTTAGGCATCAAATAAGTAGCAGGCACAAGAACGGAGACTAAGCTGAGATCCTCTTTAAACTCAGGCCCTACGTGTATATTTTCAAAATGGCCTGCAGTGTGTTACATGTGTAATTCTTTTTGATCTTTACAAAGAATCATGCATTTCACAGCATTGAGCAGTGATTGTTGTGAAAATGTTGAAGGAAGACTGAATCCTGGTCTACTCTACATAGTTAGGTCAACATAAGGTAGTTTATGTCAACCTAACTCTGTAAGTATCTACACCAAAATTTAGCTCCTATTGATGTAGCTCGCCTACTGCTCCGACTTAATAACTCCACCTCCGTGAGAGGGGTAGAGCTTAAGGTCAATGCAGTGTCAGTATAGTCACTGCATTGCTTACATCGATTGTTGCTGTCTTTAAGAAACCGTTTCACAATCGGTGCAAATACTTCTGGAGACGTCATCTAGTCCAACCCCCTGCTCAAAGCAGGACCAATCCCCAATTTTTGCCCCAGATCCCTAAATGGCCCCCTCAAGGATTGAACTCATAACCCTGGGTTTAGCAGGCCAATGCTCAAACCACTGAGCTATTGCTCCCCTCAAAGCAAAAATGCTTCTTCCCTCTACCCTCTAAAGCAGGGGTGGGGAAAATGGCCCATGGGCCGGATCTGGCCCATTGCTTAATTTCATCCAGCCCGCATCAAGTCTTGATGCCCCCCATGGTGCTGGAGCCACAAGCACCAGCTCACCCACCGTGGGGGGAAAGCCCTGAATCTCGTCGCCCCCTCTGCAAGGCTGGGGCCATGAGCGCTGGCTCGCCCAACTGCAGGCGGGAAGGCCCCAAGCCTTGGCACCCCCTTGTGGGACAGGAGCTGTGAGCGCCAGCTCTCCTCACTGCGGGGGGAAGCCCTGAGCCTCTGCGAGCCCCCAGGCGAATAAGTTGAACATTTTATATTTCTCTCTCTAATAAAAAAACAAACAAAATTAAGTTGCTTTTTACTTGTGTGTGGCCCGCAATTGATTTTTTTCTGTGGGTCAATCACCCATGATAGAAAAAAGGTTCCCCACCCCTGCTCTAAAGCATTCGACCCTGTAATGCAACTTACAGGGATGACCTGTAAGAAGAGTTTGGTCTTCATGCCCATTTCAGTCCTTCTGTGATGGTCAACATGAATGCCAACTATGATGTGGTTACTTAGACACTGTGAATTGGATTGAAATTGCAAACTCATTTCACATAGTTCAGAAAGCAGTCACCAGGAGGTAACAATTTGTGGTCACTATTGATCTCGTTTGATTTGAACTGGTGACCTAGAAGTGAAAGGGTCTGTGCAACATGACTGATCTTCTGAGCTATCCGTTTCTCCAATTTCCAAGGATTTTAAAAGTTTTGAGGATGCAATCAAACTGCTTATCATAGAAATTGAGCCATTTTTTGAGTATAACCACATCCTGTCTTCTCCAGTTACTGTATATCTTGTTTTGACCTTGTTCTTTTGATCTTCATATCCTGCCCCTTTCATAAAGGAAACACAAATGAAATGATATATAGGCTTCTTTTTGTTTCTGTGGCTTTCCACCTCAATCATAAATTTGTTTGTCATGACACAATTGCCACATGAATTCTTTTCCCTGGTGTCTGTGACAAAAATTCAGCTGCAAGCTTTCCTCTGGTCCTTTAACTTTAGTGATAACATGCCTCTATAAATTCACCAATTAGTCTGGGTTTGTGGTCATATATGTCATTGCTTAGAGGTCTGTCGTGGTTAGAGAATATGCCGAGAGTTACCGGGGTTAAACAGTGGAAAGATCTGTTGCAGGGTAGGATGAATTAAGGGTATTCATACAAATGCTTCACTTCTGCACAGAAAGGTTTTCCACTGTATGTCTGTTGAGATTAAATGGAGTTCTCATGATTTTGTCCATATTTATACTCTGATTTATAACTCTTTCTGACACCTTAATATAAATAACCTTTGACAGCATTAAATTCTACTGCTTGCTTTGCTTCCAAGAATATGTCATTCCCCATAGCATTCAACAACACTAATGGGATTTTAGTGAAAACACTCTAACATTATTCCAAGAACCTCTGCCTTTTAGAGGTGTGTTCTGAGTGGGAACAACACAAAAAAGTGTCCATTTCAGAGCAATGCTGCTTCAGCTGTGTCATGATTTGGACCACTTTGTCAGAGAGATCTTTTCATGGTTCATCCTTTTGCTCATCCCCTTGGGAATTTTACTCGGCCTATCAACAAAATAGTAATTCTGTCTTTTCAAATGTCCTCCAAGGGGAAAAAAGAAATTGCTCATACTTCTAAAATGTGGGGCTGTAACAGTCATAATAAACCAGTTCCGCTATTGGAAGAAACAGCACAGCAGATGTTGGAGACATGCCACCAGTCTTTTTTTGTACTTCTGAGCTAACTGGATTGAAATTGAAAAAATTCCTGCCCTTTGCATGGCTTTCCCTTATTGAATTCTCTTTGAGATAAATTAACTATATGTACTATACAGCTACGTGTGAAGGTATTTTTATTGCACTCATCACCATAGTATCTGGATGGAAACTATACGTGATTCCCGAAGTTTGGCTGTACTCTGAAAAGTAACTGTGTGAAACTGACTCCTCCTTGAGCAACAGGTTAGATTGTCATTGTCCTATATGTTGACTTCTATGAAAAAAAATCTAATTTTATTACTGTTAGTTAGGGTGGTTTTGAAGTGCTATGGAAGAGTGAGCAGAATTCTTCTGTCTTGAGTATCCTCAGCACCGTTGTTAACTAAGTTCCAGTTTCATGACCACATTACACCCTCTGATAAAGCCATGCTACCCTACTGTCTTTGATGGGGCTGCGCGATGTAGAATTTGTCCTGCAGAATTTGTATCCCTCATGCTGGGGTATGATCAAAAAAACAAACAAACCAACCCAACCCCTGACTTGACTTTAAGTTCCATTTTTTGAATTTGCACACTAGCTTGTAAAGCAAACACACTTATTTGTAAATTGAGCAAGTTTGGTATGGACGTCATTGCCAGTCAATAAAAGAGAGACCCCATGCTGCCATTTTTACTGAATCATTTTTTAGAGAACTGCACTGTAATTGAATGAAATCATACCACTATTTCAAAGAATTAGTCACAGACTAATGTTCTTGAAGAGCAGGATATTTTATCAGTTTCAATCCTCTGCCAGTTTACAAGTTCACAAAAACAGAATACAGCTCTCACCCAGTAACTTCCAAATCCAGGTTACCCATTCAGCAGGTATATTAAATGCAAATGCTAAAAATACAGTACCTATGTATTGTTCTACTTTCATTTTTGTGGGCTCTGACCTATCATTGGGAAATGTGCCAATGAATAGGAAGAAAAAGCTGAAAAGAAAGAATTGAAAAAAATTAAAACATGAATTACAGGGAGAAGAAAGAAGGGAAGAAGAGAGAGGTATCAAGAATGCAGTGTTCTGGTCCACATTCAGCCGTGTCTATATGCTTTGCTGGAGCTGGGCCTCAGAGAAAGAATGAAATGTGAGGCCTTTGAGAAACAGTAACTTTGCCACTGGAGAAAATCTTGATCCCAGCACTGGGTCTAAGTTGCTCTGCTGGGGACTTGGCACACGTATTGAAAGAGCTGGAAAGAATCTTGGCCCAAATGATACAGAGTGATTGTGGGTATACTCGGTGGAAGTCAGTTTCCAGACACACAAGCTATGTCTACAGTAGTACTTTTGTCAGTAAAACTTTTGTCGCTCAGGGGTGTGAAAAAACACACCCCGACTGACACAATTTACACCGACAGAAATGTTGATGTGGACAGCGCTTTGTTGGTGGGAGACACTTTTCCGCCGACATAGCGACCACTGCTCATTGGGGATGGTTTAATCATTCCAACCAGAAAGTTCTCTCCGGTCGGCATAGAATGACTACACGGGAGACCTTACAGCAGCACAGCTGCATCTGTACAGCTGTGCCGCTGTAAGGTCTCTAGTGTAGATATACCCACTGCCATACTGTGAATCAGACCAGCAGTCCATGTGGTATAGAAGTCTGTGCCTCTGTGGCCAGTACCAGATGTTTCAGAGGGATGTGAAAGAAATCCCCTTAAAGGAATAACCTCTCCAAATAGGAAATATTTTCTTAACCTCCATGAGTTGGTGCTTGGCTTATGTCCTGCAGAATGGGGGTTTACATCCATTCGAAAATAAAAACCTGTATCATATTTAGTGTAACTGTGGATGTTCTCAATCCATATGTAAAGGTAAGCAGGGGAATGATCCCGCTATTGTGGGGAACTTTCCTGGCTTATACACTACCCCCGTGAAGTGGGCTAGCGAAAGGATCTGAGTCCCCAATCCCACTTCCTTTACCCAGAGGCCTGCCTGACCTCAAGGGCTCCCCTTCCACTCTCCTGTGTGGCAAAGTCCTCGTAACCCCAACAAGGCTGGGCCCAGGATTCCTGGGGGGCTCGACCCCCAACCCTGCTGTGGTCACCTAGGACAAGGGCTAGGGTGTCCCCACTCCGGGGTACTCTCTCTGCACTGGATGTTTCCCTGACCCACTGACCATTACGTACATACAGTTCAAAGAAAATACACTTTATTAAACAGCAATCAATTTTTAAAAATAAGTGAAAAAATGGGAAAGGTTAAAGGAAAACATGTCACCCCGCTCTGTGGCACGGCGATGTCACAACCAGCGTCTCTGGAAGGTAAGGGAAATTCAGTCTGTTCCTCAAAAGTCCCAGGCCTCCTTCTCAGGCCTTGGCTGTGCTGCAGGGATGCAGCGGGTTGGACACTTTCTCTGGCGGTGGCCACGTGCTGTCAGGCTCTAGGTGGCAGGACCCTTCTTCCCAGCATCACCCCTACCCCGTCGGGGTTACGATCCCCCTCCAAGTCTGGCCTGCAAGGTATCTTGGCTGGGGGCATTTCCCTGCACTGGGCCCGCTGCCCAGGGTCCCCCTCACTCTCCCCAACTGCTCACCACACCCAGCTCTGGACTGCTCCAGCTCCACCACTCTGCCTCAGCACAGCTGCTGCTGCTGCTCTGCCTCCAGCTCCCTGGGCTGCTTCTCTGGCCCCTCTGGCTCTGGTTGCTGCAGCTCTGCTCCCAGCACAGGTCTGCTCTGTGGGCTGCTTCTGTGACTCTGTTCCCAGCACTGAACTGCTTCCTGGGCTGCTTTTCTGGCCCCTGTGACTGGGACGGCTCTGCTCCCCAGCTCAGCGTGGGCCCCTGCTTTCTCCTTAGCTCAGCCCCACTTTGTCTGACCCATGCAATTCCGGCTCACATGGAGGAGGGGACCCCCCCTGGCCTCCTGACGCTCTGATTAGCCTGCCCGCCCTGTCAATCAGGCTGACCTGGAGCATTGGCCTCTCTCCATTGTTCCTGGGGACTGTCAGTCTCAGGGTCCTGATTTCCCATTGACCCTTCCCCTCTCTTTTGGTACTGGGAGCTAGCCAACCAAAAAAAACCCACTGAGTTTTAGTAAGGGAACAACAGTCCCCTTACACATATGTAAAGGTATCATCTTTTTTTTTTAATTCTACTAAGCTCTTGGTGTCAGTATGATAACCTTGTGACAGTGAGTTCCACAGATTAATTATGAGATGTGCAAAAGAGTATTTATTTTTATCAGTTTTAAATTTGTTGCCTTTAAATTCAATTAAATATACTCATGTTCTGTTCACACAGGAAAACACTGTCAGTGCAGACTTTCGTCTGCTGTCATGTTGTCCATTCTTTTAGTTTTGTCAGCCCCCTCAGAAGATCCTCTTGGCGTTCTTTCATCTGAATTTGGCTAAATAATGTTGAATTATCTGTAAATTTTGCCATTTCATTGTTCATTCCCTTTCTCAGACTAGTAACTACAGCCCAAATTCTGACATCCTCATCTCACATACAGTAGTATCTTATTCTTTGAGTGGTCTCCATGAAATCAGTAAGACTTTTCAAAGAATAAAGTACTCCTCTGTGAATACACATTAGACTTAGTCTCTGACCCATATAGCTGGAGTATATTCCATGGACTTTTGGGTAGCCTTCATGCTGGGAAGACAGGAGGAGCTGTGTAGCTGTGGGTCCTGCCAGCTACTGGCCTGTTTGTACTGCTGTGCAGCGAGCTTCTTCAAGGAGAATGGGGCTGAGTTTGTCTCCTAAAAATCCATATAAATGTCTGTTTTTGGATTTTGTTTTCCTACATTTTACTGGTTAAAGGCATTCAGACTTACCCTGCAAAATTCAAAATGGGAAGTGCTTTGTGTGGGTTTTTGCATATTTGTTCATGTAGTGCACTGATGTCAGTATCTTTACCATTCAAAGTTAATTCCAGATGTGTGCCCTTGTTTTTTCCCCCTCTAAATTATGAAATAACATTATTCTTTCCCATTAGTCTTTGGTGATTACATTTTTTAAAATGCCTTTAAATTAGAAACATAATGTGAGACATGCATCAGCCTATGTTAGGAAGGGAGCCGTGTACTGGAAACTTTGACCCTGCAGGAAGCGTGTTAGCTTCAACCAGGACTTCACCTTGTTTGACCCTCTTTTCATCAACTTCCTGCCTGTCAGATGCTGTAAACTCAGTTTCCCCAGCTGTTTCATAGCTTAGTGTGTTTTCTATTTCTTAGTCTTTTGTAGATTTGCTAGCACTTCAGGAATGTGAAAAGAGTAAATACACTCATTTTTCCCCTTTTGCAAAACAAAAAAAGGGAGAGTTAGGGTTTAAGTTAGAGAAACTCTTTGCAGTTCTCTAACAGCACTTCTCTAACAGCTCTTTGTCCATTATTCTCCTTCCTTGATTGAGCAGCACATATTACTGCAAGTTGAATGGTAGCTAAAACATTCTAGCATTTTCCTATATCAAGTTTCCACAGGCAAAGGTTCGTTTTTTTTTTATAGAAGTCTTTTCTGATAGATCTCCAAAAGGTGTGTTGCTTTGATTGCACCTTAGCAAGATCCTGAAGAATTTTACTTGGCTCTTCCTGTGCTCTAGTCCATATTTTTGTCTCATATTTTTATTCGACTTTTGCAGTGGGACAGAGGGATCTTGTGTGTTGTTTTAAACAGAATACAGCAAATCTTGTCACAACAGCGATATAGGCACAAGCAGGAGCTGAACATATGAAGAATGTTAATTTTTGTGCACTGTACATCTTTAACAAATTAGAGAGAGGTCAATTTGGAAACATTATTGTTGTTATATAAAGGCCCCATGGAGCTAAATTCTGTACAGACATATAGTAACACAACAGTGGCTGCAACAATCAGCCTACAATTTAATAAGAGACAAAGGGCATGAGAGAGTTTATTAAACAGGAGGGGTTCTGGGTTGGAGGTAGTTTTGTTTTTTGTTTAAAAAGCAGTGTAACTTTTAGATGGGATAGAGGCTTCCATAATGGTGGTGGAGTTTTGTTTCTTTAATTGAACAAATGACGTTTAAACTATGCTGGGTTAAACTCTGTATACAAATAAATAAATGAATAGTGGGCCAGATCCTCAGCTGCTGTAAATCTGTTGAAGTGGGGTTTAGATTTACCCCCGTCCGAGGATCTGAGACTCTAAGTGTATCGGTGTCTGGTGTTGTGTGCTGTGTCGTTAACACAGGCATGTAAGTTTTTGATGTTTTTTCCTCCATCCATTACGTACCACTACCCAGCCAAGTATGAGACATACCTGTCCTTCCAATACCTAACCCCTGAATTATAGTTCAGAAATTGCTTACTTGTTGATGTAAAACATATAGCCCAGATTGGCATAACAGATAAAAAATAATAAAACTTTCCATTTTACTAATTCCTTTCATCTTAAGAAGTTGGACATTGACTTGAACATGAACAGTGTTGGCTCCACAGTGAGTCAGGGACACACCAAGAAACAGAACCTGTGTTTCCTGACACTCACAGTGTGTCTACACTGCAAATTAAGTTGTAACTATAATGCGGTAGGCATACCTCCACTACCTTTAATTTAGCTCGTATGGGACAGTAGTGAAGACATGATGGAGTAGCCCTAAGAATGGGATTAGCCCATCAGAGACTCTGTATGTACTTGGGTTGCTAGCCTGCGCTGAAGTCTGTGCTGCCACATCTTTACTAGCTATGTTAAATCTAGCACAGGTATGTCTGTCCAGGCTACAATCACATTTATGCTGTAGACACCCTCAGTCTGCTGTTCTAACTAGTTTACACCATAGTCACATTTTAACAACCTAAACTTATATTGGGTACTTCATTAATCTCAATAGCTTTAGCATCTTGATGGGCAAATAAATTTATCAATGGAGCCATTTCAAATCAGCCCTGAGAACACCGCTATCTTTAAGTCCAGAGGTCCTCAGGATTCAGCCACACCAATAAGCCAATTTTATTAGCACTCAGAGCCTGATGAGTAAAGATATTTAATCCACAGAGGCATAGTTCAGTGGAGTTGCACCGGGGGTGGGTTTGGCCCACTGTGTGGTAAATGTTGCCTCCTAAATTTTCTTTCTTTTGCCTCCATATCCTTTGAGGATATGTTTCAGACATTCTTGCTCAATCTTGCTGGCAGTGGCTTGTTCCGTGTCAGAGAAACAAGGCATTATGAATTCCACTTGAAGAGCTAGGTAATAAAAGTAGAAGTTTGGCAAGGCCAGGAAAGGAACCATTCCGAAGACTTTCATGTTAGTAGTAGGGAAAACATTTGTACATGCTCATCATGTAAAGAAAAAATTATATTGGTGACATTTAACATGAACTTCCATTCGAGTCAATGGAAGTCTGTCTGTCCATTAACATCAATGTCATTTAGATCAGGCTGAGATGGAGGAAAATTTGTAAAAATTCATGCATGTGACTTAGGAGCAGGCTGGCCAGAGTGAATTTCATAATTATTACAGACTGAATTACTGACTTCAGGAGAGCTTAAAATTAGGCATTTGCCTAAGTAACTAACTGAATCAGGGCCTCAAGAGGAAGCTACTTTGCGGCTGAATCTAGCTGTACAGATTCTCATGCATGATACTCTGATGCTTTTTTTACATTACTTGTGTCATTTGTTTAGCAGTAGCACCAAACTCACATGTAGGTTTTCAGTGATGTTACCTGACATTGCAGCTTAGGAACTATTATTATCATTATTAAAGCTAGCATTTCTAACAGGATTATGAGAGAGAATCAATTTGATTTTTTTTTTTAAAGAAAGGTCCTGGTACTGTTTCAAAGCATTTCAAAATAGTAAGTGTGGGTTATTTTATATGTCACAAATAACTTCTAGCAGTAGGGTAAGGGTTATGGCTATATGCTAGTGTTAAACAAAACAAATAAAAAACAGCTTTTCAGATGGGAAGTAGCTTAAGAACCAATTTGCAAACCTTTGTTCCTGTGAGATGATCCAATGGTAGTCAGGAGAGCTGCTTTCAATTCCCTGCTCTGCCACAGAATTCCTGACTTTGGAAAAGGCCTGCGGATTAGTCTTTCTGTCTCATGGTATGTCCGCCCTGCAATAAAAGACCCATGGCACGGCCAAGGCTGGCCTGGGCTGGCTCCCAAGGCTCAGCCTGAGGGGCTATAAAATAGCATTGTAGACGGTGAGGGTTGGGCTGAAGCCCAGGCTCTGACACCTTGCAAGGTGGGAGGGTCCAGGAGCCCAAGCTCTAGCCCAAGCCCCAACATCTACATTTCAATTTTATAGCCTTTTGACCCCAAGTCAGTTCTCCTAGGCTTTGAGTCTCAGGGCCATGGTTTTTTGTTTGTTTGTTTGTTTTTCCAAATTACAGTGTAAATATACCCTCCATTCCCCATCTGGAAAATGGGGATAATGGTACTTCCCAATCTCATCGGAGTTGTGAGGATCAGTACATTAAGAATTGTGAGGTGCGCAGATATTAGGGTAATGGAGGCCCTATAACAATCTTAGGTAGATGGATAAGTAGTTCTGTGGAAGCCCATGAGAATATCCATGTAGATATACACTTAACACTTGAGTTAAGGTACGTGGGAATTGTATGGTTGCATGTATTGTTAATGTTAGATGTTTAAACTCTGAGATATAGCTTCAACAGCCCCCTTCTCTGCAATCTATTATGTTTACGGCCTGCTCATTTAAAGGTACTCAATGTTTTAAAAAAATGTTCACAAATGACGATGGGAAAATACTTTTGCTTGTATTTTTAATTATTTTTATTTACTTTATATGGTTTGCAAGATGTACCAGTGTTATTAGTTTCCATGGATGAGTTCTAACAATTTTAATTGCAAAATGAAAAGATTGTAATGAAATTAATGCAACCTAGGACATTTGTAATATTTTACTGTTTACTCGGGACTTTGGCCCTTTTCATCATGAACAGACAATGGCTATTGCTTCAAGCTGGCATGACACAGTGCTTATCTTAGGACCAGATTGTGCCATGGCAATATGTTTGAGTCATAACTGCAAAGAGCAAGGTGTGGTTGACAAGTTGCCTAAAGGAATTTTGGCTTTTTACACACAGAGGGATTCTGGGATACAGTCTACTAGCTCTGTAATCGTTAGGTGACACAGACCCTTTAGAAAGCCAGCTTATCTGGGTCCTTTAAGATTCCCCCATAAAAAGGGGAATCCTCAAATGGTTTGGGGCTGGAATAATAATAATACCTAGCTTTTAAATAGTACCTTTCACCAGTAGATCTCAAAGTACTTTACAAAAGACATAAGAAGTATCATTGTCCCTATTTTACAGGTGGGAAAACTGAGGTACAAAGATGTGAAATGACTTGTCCCAGCTCACCCAGCCAGGACAGTGACCTAGTCAGAAATAGGCTCTATATCGCCCAAATCACTGAACAGTGCTCCATCCACTGGGCCACGCTGCCGTCTGTGTTGTTGTAGTTCTGCAAGGTAGGGGACACTTCTCAGGGGAAAGGGGGCATGGCCAGAATATTCCTGTTCCCTGGCAATCCATAGAGGCTGAAATGGATTTTTGGGGTGTGCCAGCTGGATATAATTTAAAACACCTCTGAGGCTGCTCCAAGTTTTGCCTGCCCCCACTTGACAGGGAGAATACAAAGGTGGGTTAGATCTCTCTTTGTAACCTATCTCCTTATCTACATTAAGTATGTTTCAGTAGAAATGTCAGCTGCAAAAGAATAATAGTAAAAATGCAAAAGAGAAGTTGGTCTGTTATTGTAGGGAAACAACACTAAGGCACTTTAACTGGCTAGAGCATACCATATACAATTTGTTTTTTTCTACTTTTTTTTTTATCAAAAAGGGTTGATTTGATGCAGCGCATTGATTATGGAGTGGTTAATGCTCTCACAGGTAAAACTGGATGTGGCTTGAGGATACTGCTAAGAGGATTCTCAGGAAAGAAAAATAGTGCTTTATTGGTTTGCAGTGTTGCCAAGAGACTATAATAGAGTCCTTATCCAGTCAAAGTTAGGATTCAGAAATGAGCTACATACTTGACAAACATTTTTTGAAAGGGTGTTAAGTTCAAGTTTGGATAGTTCAAAGCTTGTACAGCTCTGGTTTAAAGAACATTCATTCAAGGTCACTCAGTTTCCTTCAGGCAATCAGACCATTTTCAGGTTTAATCGTCTCTCACATCTTCGTTAAACTTGAAAAATGTTCTAACAGCTATAAAACAGGATGAGGGGTGTGTTTTGGGGTTTTTTGTTTTTGCATGTGTTTTCCAAAATAATTCAGTATGGAAGGAACAATATGTTGACTGTTATCTCTGAGGCCAATTTTATATTTAGACTCTCTGTGAATTAATTTGAGGGAGGAGAGGAAAGCTTGCAACATCCCAATGTGTCCCCTGCAAGACTGAAAAGTTCTTGCCTCAGAGTTTTCTTCAAGATTAGCAACCTTGAGTTTTATTTTTCGTGTCTATTTTTCTTCTTACTGGGAAAGAAAATAAAACATCTTTACTCTGACTTCAAACATAAATTTGGAGTGAAGAAATTGCTGTAAAAATACTTAACGTGGACTGTTACAATTTATGCTGTTGACTACAAGGGCTATCATGCATAAAATTTTATGAATTTCAGTGGCCAGAAAGAACTGGGAATTAACAGATAATATTTAAAAGTTTACTTTCCTATGCAGTGCATATATAGGTGCTTATTTTATGGGTATTAGAGTTACATATATATACCATCTGTGATCGTTAAGTTTGATGAAGTATTTGCATCACAGCCTATTCGTTTCAGCACTCGTAACATTATGAAATATTCCTCTATAAGGCTCTCAAACTACTTTGCCTTGTTTCTGCCAGAAAGAGGATTTTTGGAAACTTTGGGTAAAAATGGTTTAACCATTTTAGAGTGTGAAGAGAGTGGAAAAAAACCACAATATCCCCATTATTATAATAAAAAGATCTTGTAACCTTTATTTGAACCACTTTGCAGTGGCAACTGCTGGGGTTGAAAGGTGGAACTTGGCAGGGACAAAGATTTTGATTGAATAGAAATGTCTTTGGGCTAGATCCTCAGCTGGTCTAAACTGGAGTAGGACTTCAGTGGAGCTGTACCAGTTTACAACAGGTGAGAATCTGACTCAGTGAGTATTTTGGTGAAAATTGGCTGAGGCTTAGTCAAATTATGAGGCCTAAAAACCACACATTGCAAGTGAAGTTAATTTTTAGTAATGATAGTTGCTAGAAATACCATTTACCTCCCAATGTTTGGAAGGTGATATGTTTCACTGACAAATGTGCGGGGATCTGGGATAGGGTTCACCCCATATCAGTCCTGAAGGGTTGGCCCCAAAGGGGCCAACTGACCTTCACAGTTGTACTTGATGAGAGACCCGGGAATTTTTAAATACAGATTGCTGCTGGAGCCCAGCTGGGGGAAAAACTGTGAAAGGATTATAAAGAGGGGAAGTTTGTAGTAGCAGAGGCTTCAGGGAGAGACTCTGCAGTCTAGGAGCTGAGATGGGGAGGAGGAAATCTGGGAGGGGGACAATAAGGCCTGGGATCTGAGCCCTGAAAGAAGGGTCAAGCCCAGAGGAGTCATGGGGAAAGAAAGCCTTAGATGGTAGCATAGGAAGAAACCCAGGGAAACAGCAGCAAGGAGAGGGAGACAGTGTAGACCTTGGCTTCTAGTTATAGGGTCCCTGGGCTCGAACCCATTGTATATAGTGTTCCCTTATCAGCCACTGGGAAGTGGCTCAGGACTGTTGGAAGTGCAATCTGGACAGCTCGTCTGGTCAGACTTTGATACCCCAGGAGGGCTATATTGTGACCTAGTTAGGGGGCTGAGTCTTGAAGAGAGAGCACTGAAGTGATGGAATCAGAGGGGTAGCCATGGTAGTCTGTATCCACAAAAACAATGAGGAATCCGGTGGCACCTTAAAGACTAACAGATTTATTTGGGCATAAACTGATGTGATGGGCATAATTTGATGTGATGGAGTGACCATCGGTAGGTGGCACTAGCTGGGAAGAAAGCTACTATGCCACTCCTGGCAAGGAGGAGGTGCTCTTGCGGTGAAGGTAGCCTATTTCAGGATCCCTTAACTGTATGGGAATGTGCCCATCATTTAAGATGTGCACTGAATAGAAAGCCCTGTCTCATTTATTGTAGTATAGGGATTTTATGTTCCTGCCTTGTTCTCCGTCCAGTAAAGTCCATATTGATAGTGACTCGGCCAAATGAAATCTTCTAAGGTATGGGTTCTCAACCTGAGGGTCACAATCCTCCTCCCTTTATTTGTGACTACATGGTAGGTGTCTGGCAATATTTTTCTGTTGTAACAGATGGCCAGAGTACAGAAAAGGAGTGCAGAACCTACAGAGACCTTATTCAGGCAAGATGCATTGGCTTGGACAGCTAACAACTATACTTTTACTGTGGAAAGTTTTTAATAATACTGAAAAATGGAAAGGGTGCGTCTACACAGCCTGCGGCAGTGAGCCTCCAAGCTTGGGTCAACAGACTCGGGCTCACACTAAAAATAGTTGTATAGACGTCCTCTCTTGGAGGAGAGAGGGGTGAGCTTCAGAGCCTGAGTGACAATTTTTCAGTGGTGTGCTCACTCAGTCAGGCAGGGTTCTACAGATTCCTTAGGCTGGGTTAGGTTGTGCCATGCTTACTTACATTGAAAAGTAAATTATTATTACATAAGTAGACATATTGAAGATAGTGGGTATAAATCGGTTTCTGGTGGCTGAAGTGTACTGTAATCTACTTTGTGGGTAAAGTACCCAGTGAGGGTGACAGAATCTCACATTTGATGAGCATTCGGTGAGTCAAGTACTCCACACACTCTGTCAAGTAGACAGTGAATGCGGCATAGCTCCGTAGGTGCCTGAGCTTCATTGACTGTGCCTCTTGCAAGAGTCAGGAGATTCCAATGACTTTTAGGCAAAAGGTTTCAGATTAGGTGTGTGTGTGTGTGTGTTAAAGAAAAATAAAAAAACCTAGGAAATTTCATTAAAATATAAGTACAATAATGGAGCTACAACTTTTAACATTTTAAAAATGTTAATGCCAGCATTAAGGTTGCATTAGCACTTGGGTCAAAAATAAAAGACAACTCAATTTCCGTTTGTTTTACTTTTTGAGGTTAAATAATTCCTATTAATTCTGGTAGTGAATTATGCAAAACTCAAAGTGGTTTACAAGAAATCAAATTTTTATAACAAGTGAGCTGTAAATTTATGTGCTGTCTTTAATAGTATCTGGATAAAGCTGACATTTCTCCAATAACTATGTTTTTCATGTTCTCTTGTTTTTTTATATGTGACTGTGTACTTATTCCAAAGATGTTCCTTTTGAATTTGAAAGGATAGTTCAGGTTTAGATGGAAGAGTCTAGTAAATAACTTTTTAAAAGTGGGATAACGCTTTCTAGAGCTATGTGACACAACCTGACCTTGAAAGCCATCTGAAATAATTATTTGCACTTAATTTTCTTATATACTTATGTCCGTTGAAGATTAGGTTGCATAGAATTTAAATAATGTAAAAATATTGTTTTAAGGAGCAGCATTGATTGCCCTGTGGAACTGTGACATTCCCCAGGGTACAAGGCTGGCTATAACGTAGTGAGGAGGGCTTTAAACTAGGTTCACTGGGGGAAGGAGACCAAAGCCCTGAGGTAAGTGGCCAAGTGGGATACCGGGAGGAAGCATGAGCAGGAGAGCGCAAGAGGGGAGGGCTCCTGCCTCATACTGAGAAAGTGGGATGATCAGCGAGTTACCTTAAGTGCCTATACGCAAATGCAAGAAGCCTAGGAAACAAGCAGGGAGAACAGGAAGTCCTGGCACAGTCAAGGAATTATTATGTGATTGGAATAACAGAGACTTGGTGGGATAACTCACATGACTGGAGTACTGTCATGGGTGGTTATAAACTGTTCAGGAAGAACAGGCAGGGCAGAAAAGGTGAGGGAGTTGCATTGCATGTAAGAGAGCACTATGACTGCTCAGAGCTCCGGTATGAAACTGCAGAAAAATCTGAAAGTCTCTGGATTAAGCTTAGAAGTGTGAGCAACAAGGGTGATGTCGTGGTGGGAGTCTGCTATACACCACCAAACCAGGGGGATGAGGAGGATGAGGTTTTCTTCCGACAACTAATGGAAGTTACTAGCTCACAGGCCCTGGTTCTCATGGGAGACTTCAATCACCCTGATATCTGCTGGGAGAGCAATACAGCAGTGCACAGACAATCAAAGAAGTTTTTGGAAAGTGTAGGGGACAATTTCCCGGTGCAAGTGCTGGAGGAACCAACTAGGGGCAGAGCTCTTGACCTGTTGCTCACAAACCAGGAAGAATTAGTAGGGGAAGCAAAAGTGGATGGGAACCTGGGAGGCAGTGACCATGAGATGGTCGAGTTCAGGATCCTGGCACAAGGAAGAAAGGAGAGCAGCAGAATACGGACCCTGGACTTCAGAAAAGCAGACTTTGACTCCTTCAGGGAACTGATGGGCAGGATACCCTGGGAGAATAACTTGAGGGGGAAAGGAGTCCAGGAGAGCTGGCTGTATTTTAAAGAATCCTTATTGAGGTTACAGGAACAAACCATCCTGATGTGTAGAAAGAATAGTAAATATGGCAGGCAACCAGCTTGGCTTAACAGTGAAATCCTTGCTGATCTTAAACACAAAAAAGAGGCTTACGAGAAGTGGAAGATTGGACAAATGACCAGGGAGGCGTATAAAAATATTGCTCGGGGATGCAGGAGTGAAATCAGGAAGGCCAAATCACACTTGGAGTTGCAGCTAGCAAGAGATGTTAAGAGTAACAAGAAGAGTTTCTTCAGGTATGTTAGCAACAAGAAGAAAGTCAAGGAAAGTGTGGGCCCCTTACTGAATGAGGGAGGCAACCTAGTGACAGCGGATGTGGAAAAAGCTAATGTACTCAATGTTTTTTTTGCCTCTGTCTTCAGGAACAAGGTCAGCTCCCAGACTACGGCACTTGGCAGCACAGCATGGGGAGGAGGGGACCAGCGCTCTGTGGAGAAAGAAGTGGTTCAGGACTATTTAGAAAAGCTGGATAAGCACAAGTCCCTGCGGTCTGATGCACTGCATCCAAGAGTGCTAAAGAAGTTGGCGGATGTGATTGCAGAACCATTGGCCATTATCTTTGAAAAATTGGAACGCGTCCAGCGGAGGGCAACAAAAATAATTAGGGGACTGTTACACATGACTTATGAGCAGAGGCTGAGGGAACTGGGATTATTTAGTCTGCAGAAGAGAAGAATCAGGGGGGATTTGATCGCTGCTTTCAACTACCTGAAAGGGGGTTCCAAAGAGGATGGAACTAGTCTGTGGTCAGTGGTAGCAGATGACAGAACAAGGAGTAATTGTCTCAAGTTGCAGTGGGGGAGGTTTAGGTTGGATATTAGGAAAAACTTTTTCACTGGGAGGGTGGTGAAGCACTGGATTGCGTTACCTAGAGAGGTGGTGGAATCTCCTTCCTTTGAGGTTTTTAAGGTCGGCTTAACAAAGCCCTCACTGGGATGATTTAGATGGGGATTGGTCCTGCTTTGAGCAAGGGGTTGGACTAGATGACCTCCTGAGGTCCCTTCCAACCCTCATATTCTATGATTCGCCATAGACTTCTTGAGTGATGTTGGGCAAATCACTTGATCTTTCTGTGTTTCAGCTCCTGCATCTGTAAAATGGGGATGATGATACTTCCCTATTTTATGGAGTGAGGGTAACTTCTTACATGTTCAGATACTAGGCTTATAGGGAGATAAAAGTACACGTAGATGAAAGGAGCTAGGTGAAATTTTTTAACTAATTTTTTTTTAAAAAAAACATGCATATTTGGATTGACCAAAACATTTTGTGAATTCGTGTTGATTTCAGCTGTTTTGTTTGAAATGGGGGAAAATATTTAAATGAACCATGTACATTTTTCAGACTAAATTCACAAGGGGATTTAGTCATTCTCAGAAGCAGTGGTGGGGAGTGAAACCCATATATATCCAATAGCCTAATGATTAGAGCATTCACCTGGGATGTGGGAGGCCTAGATTCAAATTCTTACTTTGTAGAAGGAATTTCAAGCTAGGTTTCTCCCCTCCCAGGTGAGTCTCTTCCCCCTAGCTTTGGGGTACTCTGGAGTAGGTTTGTCTCAATCTTTCTTGTTGAAGCTTCTTCACATTTCATAAAATACTTGAATAGTCACTGGGCCAGAGAATGAGTGGAAATGACTATATAACCTGGCAGTTAGGACATTCACTTGCGAGAGGGGACATCCAGGTTCCAGTTCCTGACCCAGAGTGGAGGATTCAAATCTGGGTATCCAACATCCCAGGTGAGTGCTTAACAACTGAGTCCTTGGGTATTAGGGGGAGAGCACATCCCTATTGTCCGTTTTTGTGAATCTAACCCTTCGTTTATTTTAAATAGAAGCAAAAAAAGATTTTTAAAATACATTTTGTTTAACCCAAAATGAAAAATTTTCAACTTTTCTGTTTGCTGAACATTTAAAAAAATGTTGGTTTCTGTTCAATCTGCACTGATTTTTTTTTAGCATTTCAGAACTGCCAGTGAACACTCTCCCTCCGCCCCAGTGAGCTATTCACAGAGCTCTATCGATGGAACTTCAATTCCAAATAACCTGGAAAGGGCTTAAGTCAGGCTATATATTCACAATACTCACACTATATACAATAGAACCACATTTAGCACCTGGTCCAGCTCCCATTGCAGTTAAAGGAGTTTTCCTATTTGATTTCAGAGTGGGCTTGATCAGGTCCAAAATAAAATTGGATATAGTGAAGTTCCCTTTGAAGTGAAGTAGGGTGAAAGTCCATAACTGATTTGGTGCCATGCAGTGCAAATGGCAAGTTTTGTGATACTGACTCACTTCTGACAGTAAAATATTTCAATGGGGGTGGGGGGGGGAGGTAATTCCTTCATTATAAGAATGCTGCAATATAAGACAAATAATTTAAAAAAAAATTAAGTGTGAAAATAGAAAACATAGGTATGTTTTCTTCTCTCCTTTCCCAAATACCAACTTTTTATTACCATAGTTTACTAGTTAATTATCTGCAAATGCATGTCTGTGTTAAGATGTGAGGATGAAGTTTACTCCTGCTGTAGGTGGGCATGTCTCCCAATGGTATGAATGGGAGTTGGCCTGTTTCATGTTGGGGTGGATTTGTCCATTATGTCATTTCATGAGTGGTGCAGGTGCAATGACTTCATTTTAATTTTTTTCTGTCAGTTGTTTTATATGCCCCTCCCCTCAATTATTTAAAAATATGGACTTATTTTTATTCTGTTATTGACTTGTGTGTATCAGGGAGGGAGGGAGGGAGTCTCTGGAGAGTTATGGATGGGGAGAGGGTTATGACTTGAGGAACCACAAAGAGCATTTAGGGCCAGATTTGATCCCTTATTCTTGGTAAATAGTGCCTGTGTCACATGCTTATACAGGGGGGTGCCAGCTTATAATGCAAGACCCTTGACTACGTCAGCAGCAGCAAGGATTAAACTTGAGTTCTTGGGATACAAAAATATGAGTGTCCCTTGTGGAGCTAAATGACAACAGGCTTTTTGCTCACTGACAGTAGTATCTTCATGGAACTTTCTGGTTCACCACTAGAAGAGGACAGTGAGCCCTATTGTATGGCCCTAATTCTGCACCATTTAAGTCAATGGGAACTTTGGCTTCAGTAGGTACAGGATCAGATCTATAGAAATGTGGGTTATGTGACTCCACAAGTGGTCCCAATGTCGTCAATAATGGAATGAATTATCATTCAGCATGAAGCAGTATCACAATCTAGCCCAGGGTAGATTAATAGGGTATTTGATGTTTAAATAAACAAATCCAGCAATATATTGCTTATTGGCAAATCTCTTAACTTGTAAACAATTAAAGCAAAGAGCAGAATAATAAATGTTAGGGCTGGTCTAAACTGAAAACTTATATTGCCATAGCCACATCTCTCAAGGGGATGAAAAATCCACACCTCTGAGAGATGTAGCTATGTTGACCTAACCCCCTGGTGGTAGACAATCCTTCCGTCAACCTGGCTACTGCCTCTTGGAGAGGTGGATTAACTACAGTGATGGGAGAACCCCTCCCATCCCTACGATGGGTGTCTACGCTGAAGAGCTACAGCGGCATAACTGCACTGCTGCAGTGGTGATGCTACAATATATTTTAAGTGTCGACATAACCTTAGTTATTTTCTGCCCCCATATCTTCATTGGGTACGGTACAAATTAGTAATAACGAGTTTTAGAGCCATGTTTTAATCAATGGTTGCTGCTTGTTATTTCCTCATTCCTGAAAATTGCATTAAAAATGTTCATTATTACTTAATGAAAAATCTGGTGTGCAATTTTAAATACATATTTGTAATTTACTCTGTTAATGACTTAGAATGAACAGTATCCATACAGATAATTCTTGTAATTTACTTTTTACTTTTACTTTTATTATTATTTATTTGTATCACGTTAGGCCTAGTGGCCCCAGCTAATATAGGGATTGTACTAGATCCTGGAAATAAGCACAGTAAGGGTATGTCTACACTACGAAATTAGGTCGATTTTATAGAAGTCGATTTTTAGAAATCAATTTTATACAGTTGATTGCGTATGTCCACGCTAAGTGCATTAAGTCGGCAGAGTGCGTCCTCACTGTCGTGGCTAGCATCAACTTACAGAGCGGTGCACTGTGGGTGGCTATCCCACAGTTCCAGCAGTGTCTACCACACATTGGAATTCTGTGTTAAGCTCCCAATGCCCGATAGGGCAAAAACATTGTCGTGGGTGGTTTGGGGTACATGTTGTCAGTTGCCTCTCCCTCCGTGAAAGCAATGGCAGACAATCGTTTCGCGCCTTTTTTCCATGCAGACGCCACACCATGGCAAGCATGGAGTCCGCTCAGCTCAGCTCACTGTCACCGCTGCTATTGTGTCCTGGGTGCTGCTGTCAGCAGATGGTGCAGTACGACTGCTAACCGTCGTTACCCACCGCTTCCACTGAAACTCTGCTCCCCTGCTCTCCTGGTGCCATGAATCCACCTTGCAGGTCCTCTTGTCGTTCTGTATAAATATCTGTTCTCATGGCATCTGTTGTCATCCACCGCTTCTGCTGCAACTCTGCTCTCCTGCAGATGCCGTACCACGGCAAGCATGGAGCCCACTCAGTTCACCGCTGCTGTTGTGAGCATTATAAACACCTCACGCATTATCCTGGAGTATGTGCAGAACTGGGCTAAGAGACGCCAGCATGAGGATGATGTTGATGAGGAAATGGACACAGACATTCCTGAAAGCATGGGCTGTGGCAATTGGGACATCATAGTGGCAGTGGGGCTGGTTGGTACAGTGGAATGCCGATTCTGGGCGTGGCAAACAAGCACAGACTGGTGGGACCACATAGTGTTGCAGGTATGGGATTATTCACTGTGGCTGCAAAACTTTTCCATGCGTAAGGCCACTTTCCTGGAACTCTGTGAGTTGCTTTCCCCCTCCCTGAAGCTCAGGAATACCAAGATGAGAGCTACCCTGACAGTTGAGAAGTGAGTGGCGAAAGCCCTGTGGAAGCTTGCAACGCCAGACAGCTACCGGTCAGTCGGGAATCAATTTGGACTGGGCAAATCTACTGTGGGGCTGTTGTGATCCAAGTAGCCAATGCAATCATTGAAGTTCTGTTACCAAGGGTAGTGACTCTGGAAAATGTGCAGGACATTGTGGATGGCTTTGCTGCAATGGGTTTCCCTAACCGTGGAGGGCAATAGATGGAACGTATATCCCTATCTTGGCACTGGACCACCTTGCCAACCAATATGTAAACTGTAAGGGTTACTTCTCAGTGGTGCTGCAAGCACTGGTGGATCACAAAGGGCGTTTCAGTGACATCAATGTGGGATGGCCGGGGAAGGTGCATGGCACTCGCATCTTTAGGAACTCCGAGCTGTTCGAGCAGCTGCAAGAAGGGACTTACTTCCCAGACCAGAAATTTACTGCTGGGGATGTTTAAATGCCAATAGTTATCCTTGGGGACCCAGCCTACCCCTTACTCCCATGGCTCATGAAGCCATACACAGGCAGCCTGGACAGTAGTAAGGAGCAGTTCAACTGTAGGCTGAGCAAGTGCAGACTGGTGGTAGAATGTGCCTTTGGATGTTTAAAAGCTCGCTGGCGCTGTTTGCTGACTAGGTCAGACCTCAGCGCAACCAACATTCCCATTGTTATTGCTGCTTACTGTGTGCTCCGTAATATCTGTGAGAGTAAGGGGGAGATGTTTATGGTGGGGTGGGAGGTTGAGGCAAATCTCCTAGCATCCGATTTTGAGCAGCCAGACACCAGGGTGATTAGAAGAGCACATCAAGGCACGCTGAACATCAGAGAGACTTTGAAAACCAGTCTTATGACTGGCCAGGCTTCAGTGTGACAGTTGTGGGTGTTTCTCCTTGATGCAAACCCACCCCCTTTGTTGATTTTAATTCCCTGTAAGCAACCACCCTCCCCATTCAAAATAAAGTAACTATTGTTTTGAAACCATGCATTCTTTCTTTATTAATTAAAAAAAAAGGTGATAACTGACAAGGTAGCCCGGGTGAGGTGGGGGAGGAGGGAAGGACAAGGCCACATTGCTTATTCTAGCCACACTAAATATCAAACTGTTTGAATGACAGCCTTCTGTTGCCTCGGCCATCCTCTGGAGTGGAGTGGCTAGGTGCCCAGAGCCTCTCCCCCTCCCCCCGCGTTCTTGGGCATCTGGGTGAGGAAGATATGGAACTTGGGGAGGAGGTCAGGCGGTTGTACAATGGATGCAGCAAGGGTCTGTGCTCTTGTTGGCTTTCCTGCAGCTGCACCAGAAGCTTCATCATGTCCATTTGCTCCCCCATTAGCCTTAGCATTACCTCCTGCCCCCGCTCTTTGCACTCTTGCCTCTGCTTTTCGCGCTCACTTAATGCTTTCCTAGCCTCTAACACTGAATGCCTCCATGCATTCGGCTGTGCCCTATCAGTGCAGGAGGACTGCATGAGCTCAGAAAACATGTCATAACGAGTGTTTTTTTTTCGCCTTCTAATCTGCGATAACCTCAGGGATGGAGATGATAGCGGGAGCCAAGAAACATTTGCACCTGGGCGAAGATAAAAAGGGAGAATAAAATTTAAGATGATACATTTCTGAGAACAAAAGGGAGACTCTTTCACAGTGAATCAAGCAATTCACAGCAGACAGCACATGTGCTTTAGGTACAAGGTCACATTTTGCCTTTTATATTGAGTGCCTGCCAGTATGGTGACACATCATACATGGCTGGGCAACAGAATTCAGTTTCCATGCAGCCATGGTAAGGCAAAGGGTATGCAGGGTTGGCTTCTTACGTATAACATGTGGGAAAGGTTTCAAACTGCAGTGCCATCCTTTCCCATAGCAAGCCATGGGTTGGGTTTCACATTTAAAAGGAGAAGCTGCGGTTTTTGGGTGGATGTGCAGCACACACCTCCCCGCATCCCACCGCGTGGCTATTCTCCGGGATGATCCCTTCTAGCCAAGCGCAAACAGCCCAGCATGAACAGGGTCCTTTTACTGTTCCCTTAAAAAAATTCCCCTATTTCAACCAGGTGACCATGAAGGATATCACTCTCCTGAGGCTAACACAGAAAGATATAGACCGAATGTTGCTTGAATGCGACCAAAACCCAGGACCATTCGCTGCCATGCTTTGTGCTGCAAAGATTCCAGAATACTTTCAGAGTACCTCCAGGAGAGCTTCATGGACATGGCCCTGGAGGATTCCCGCTCCATCCCCAGACATGTGAACAGACTTTTCCAGTAGCTGTACTGGCCGTGAATGCATCCCAATTCTTCAGGGCAAATCAAACATTAAACACTGTTGCTTTTAAACCCTGTACTGTAGTTACAAATGTGCACTCACCAGAGGAGCCTTCTCCAGCTTCAGGGTCGGGGATCCTGCCTTCGGAGGGTATTGGCTCCAGGGTGATGAAAAGGTCCTGGCTGCCGGGGAGAACGGATTCACCGCTGGCCTGCTGCGCATTCTCATCCTCCTCCTCCTCCTCGTTGCGTGAGAGTCCCCCCTGGCAGGTGTCCACGGACAGTGGTGGGGTAGTGATAGGGTCCCCTCCTAAAATACTATGCAGCTGATCATAGAAGTGGCACGTATGGGGCTCTGACCCGGAGTGACCATTTGCCTCCTTTGTCTTTTGGTAGGCTTGCCTGAGCTCCTTAACTTTCACATGACACTGCTGTGTGTCCCTATTGTAGCCTCTCTCCAACATGCCCTGTGAGATTTTCGCAAATATATTTGCATTTTTTCTTTTTGTTCGGAGTTCTGCCTGTACAGATGCTTCTCCCCATACAGCAATCAGATCCAGTGTCTCCCTTTCAGTCCATGCTGGAGCTTGTTTGCGATTCTGGGATGACTGCGTGGTCACTTTGCTGCTGCGTTCGCCATGCTGACCAAACAGGAAATGAAATTCAAAAGTTCCCAGGGCTTTTCTTGTGTACCTGGCTAGTGCATCGGAGTTCAAAGTGCTTTCCAGAGTGGTCACAATGGAGCTCCAGGAGGCCAATACTGTCGATTTGCATCTGCACTACCCCAAAGTCGACCCAGCAAAGTCGATTTTAGCGCTACTCCCCTCTCCGGGGAGGAGTACAGAAGTCGATTTTAAGAGTGCTTTAAGTTGACAGAATGGGGTTAGCAACCTAACGCGGCTAAATTTGACCTAAGCCCGTAGTGTAGATGAGACCTAAGAGACCGTTCTTTCCCAGGAGATTTTACATTGTAATTAGACAAAGGGTGGGAGAAAGGAAGGATTATTACTCCCATTTTCTAGATGGGTAACTGAGTGATTACGTGACTCGCCAAAGGCTCCATAGGAAGTCTGAGGTAGAGCCTGGAATAGAATTTAGATTTCCTGGGTCCCAGTCCACTGCTTTAACTGCAATGCTGCCCTCCCTCTCTGCATCACCCTTCTCAGTCACATTGTGTTTAATGTCACTAATCCACAGCCATCACTCTAGCAGCATATCTCTTCCAGCCTTAATATCTCTGCTGCCAGATAAAACCTTTAGTTAGCACAGTGGGGGAGGGGGACTTTCTTTTTTTCCTGGTTTTAGCAAGCTTAATTTAAGAGTGAGGGTGTGTGTATTACGAGAACTGATGAAGAGAAAGCAGAAGCAATGAAAGACAGGAGATTTCTTAATAACTTAATAGGTACACTTTGTACTTTTCTTTCTCAACAACAGTGAGAATTAACATTTGTATCACATCATAAAAATAGAAATGCTTTAGCTCCTGGCCTCGTATTACGAATTTAATGAGCTACTTCAAACATCAATTCTCTGAACTGATGGAACAGATATAAACTCTATGCCTGATCCTGCAAACCTTACTCATGTACTTTAATTCAGCAAAATGGCAAGGTCATGCAGTAAGATCAAAGAAAACCATAAGGTATGAGTGGCTCTCTGAAGAGAAGAACAAGGGTGTGGGCACTGAAGTCCTGAGGGAGGAACTTTAGAAGCAGCCAAGCCTGGGAAGGTTTGTGCTGATATTCATCTTACTATTTTTTTCTTTGTTATTAAAGCCAAATCCCTGGAAATGGATGCATTTTGCTTTACGTAGTCTGTGGACTATTTTTAGAGCAGTTTAAGCAAGTCACTTACTCAAAATCTGATTCAATTCAATGGAAGTTTTGCATAGGTAAAGTTTTCAGGACTGGGCCTTCTATTAGAAAGTTTCTATAATTCTCTGCATATAATCCATATATTAATATTGTGTTTTATAGATCCAAATAGTCAAAAGTGTTAGCTAATTCTAAGTGTCCCAGTTTTTGGTAGTCCAGCTTGAGACACTTGAGGCCTGATTTTCAAAATTGCTGAACTAACTTCAATTGGAGTTGTGAGTGCTCTGCAACTTGGAAAATTGAGGCCTAGGTTTCCTAGGCTGCCAATACTGAGGCATCTATAATTAAAGGCCACTTCTGACAATTTGGGATTAAATGTACAACATCTTTTCATGTCTTTGTAATGGAATATACAAGCCCAGTATTGGGTGGGATGACGTAGCCTTGCCCTGTCATACCTGAGAGAGATGTCAGACTTGGAGGGAGGAGCTTAAAAGGGCTTCAGTTCAGCTAAGGGCAGACCGGGGAGGAGGGCAGACCTTTAGCCTCAGCTCCTGGAGAGAAAGCTGGCTGACGGCAGGAGGTCCTCAGATGTCCACTGCCTGATGGCCCCACCCCAAAGGAAGAGATGGCCTGATGTTGATTCATCTTGATGGGAGACTGTTCCTCTTTGTTACTTGCCAACTCAATTTAGGGCCACAGCCTGACAAGGCTCCCAGAGGAAGAGAGCTTTAACCCAGTTTAGGGATGATTCATTGTGTTAATTCCCCTTTTGTTCTGTTCATTGACATCCTTGGAAAGAGCAAACTATGCAGGCCTAGCCGGAGGCTGAGTCTCTTAGGACTGGAACTGGAGTGGGGGTCTGGAGGCCTTAAGGAAGGAATTCTGGTGACAGTCTTATAAATCTATGGAAGTATGTCAGAAGATACCCCTACACAAATTTCAATGAAAGTTTATGGAGAAAAGTGCTAGTTTGGGGTATACAAAGCTAGAATAGACAAAATATATCCTTGAAGTCTAGGAAAGAAACATGTGAACAGTGGTATGTGGTGAAGTCCATTATGTTTTATTTCGTCTTTCTTTTTTTCCTTAAAAAAAAAAAATGTAGTGACAAGATCAAGCCATTCTACAACTAATTTGAATAAAACAAACTTATATGAGCTGACATTAGCTGTTCTCCTCCAATATTACTCAAAATAATATTTCATTTAATTTTACTATTAACCTCTATAGGTTTGTTTGGTGCTTTACAGAGAAATAAATGGCAGGTCATTATTCAAGAACAATACATTCTAAGGTGGAAGGTCAATATTTTTCAAATGTGGATATTGTAAATTGGCACCTAAATCTATATTTAGGTGCCAAAATGGGTGGCCTGACTTTCAGAGGTTCTCTGCCCCCTAAGCTCCCATTGACCTCTGGGAACCAGATTACATTTATAGGTGCTTAACTTTATACACCTACATTTGAAAACGTTGGCCCAAATTCAATGGCAAAACTCACACTAAATTCAGCGAGATTAGGATTAAAGCCTAAATTACATAACACAGCAAGAGATGACAATAAACAAATGATGGGGGAGGAGGGTGTTGAGGAGATATCGAAGGACAATCATGAAAGATCATGAGATATTCTTAAAGTTATGTACATATTTTGTCATTTCCTCTTTGTATTTTGTTTTAAACTGAATTAATTTAGGCTCCAGTTCTGCCACCAATACTCATGTTGTATAGTACCAAATGGTGCAAGTAGTCTTTTGAAATCAGTGAAACGACTTCACACTGAGATAGTATTTGACTTGAGTAGCTCAGCAAGTGTGAGAGTAGCCGAATCAGACCTTTAATATACAACGGTTCGCAGCTAGTGTGCCAAATAGGTGATTTGGAAAATAGGGTAACTTAGATTTCTTTACACTAATGGAGACTCTCTTTGGCTATGTCTACACTACAGCCTATGTTGGCAGAATTTGTGTTCTCTTCAGGATGTGAATATTCCAGCCTCCTGAATCACATAAGCGTTTGAGTACACAGAACTGTGCTGGCAGCAGAGCTTCCCCCAACGACATAGCTTATGCTGCTAGTGGAGGTGGGGGGGTTTATGCCGACGGGAGAGCAACATTTTATGGAGTGGAAGTTCCCATAAAGTATGGCTACTGGGATTGGCTCTGGGTATGATCCATGCACAGTTTAAACTTGTCAAACGAAGTACTTGTTTGATAGATGGAATATTGAAAATACAATACAAAATAGCAGCAAAAGTAGTATCAATCGACCCCCCCACACACATTATTGAAGCATGGAAATAAACTGTTCTATGTGACACTGATGACTGAGAAATTTCCCCTGGTTCACTTTTCTTCAGTTTCTTTGAAGTAGATATTGCATCTCTGTTTCATGTCACAATCTCATGGAAAAAGTGATTGAGGAAGGTAAACAATTTTATAAACTATAATGTAGTCGCCCCCTGACTTCCTATTTGTTTGTGTGTAGTTTTTTCCCTCTTTCTCTTTCACGCTTTTGCATTTAGCTACCAATGTCTCCCAGAGACAGCCCTGTTCTTTCTGGGCCTTTGTCACTTGTTAGATTTTCTGCCAGCACAACGTCCAGTTTCAAAATGTCAGACCAAAATTCTTCCTACAGAAATGAAGCATTTCATGTGGTATAGTATACCGAATCAATGAGACCTTGGGCTGCTGGACGTTTGCTTTATGCTTTTAATTGAATGAAATTAAAAGCAGATTATTAACATTTCCAATAAAAAGAAAGCATGATGAGTGACGCATCAATGACTGTAAATTTTCCCTTATCCAAATCATTGCCCTTTTAAACAGGCCGGCCTGCCTGTAGATATTGGCATCAGGCAATTTTCATTAGTCTACAGGTGCCTCTTTACTGCTTGGAAGTGCTGTGTCAGGCATACAGATGGTCAAAGCCATGACTTCCCGGATTCAGCAAACAGCCCTTTCAATTACCGTTGTGTTTTTGCTCTGCTTTTCAGGTTCTTTGCATTTGGATTCATGTTGCTAGCTGTTTCCTGTAAAATGTGGTCATGAACCACAGGGTGGCATGAGAGGGTTTTATTTGTTCTTCGTTCTTTAGCATGAAAGGACCTGTTTTCCAGTTTAACTAAAAACACTGTCCAGACTGCTGTCACTTGATTCATATATGTTCTAATTCAGCATAACACATCCCATTGATGTAACTAAAAATAAACACGTTTCTAAGTGCTTTGAAGAATTGGGGCCACAGATTATTTAAAAAGAAATTCTTAAATTATCATATTCCATGAATTGACATAGACAGGAGTTTATTTTTTTAATATGAATAGGCAGAGGTTTGGGGATGAGTGTTGCTAAATGGTAATATGCACTGGAGTTTTGTTAATTCCAAGGCACTGAAAGTCAGACGAGGGAATAAAATATTTCTAGTTGAACGAGTTTTCAGGAGCATAGACAACTTCTTTTATCTTGGGGGGTTAGACATAAAATAAAAGCTGCAGAATATCACTTCAATGAGTATGTAACCACTGTCTGCTCGGTGTGGCACTGTCTCCCTCTAGTGGTGTCAAGGCCACCTAGATACTGGTGAGTTTGCTACAGCCAAGCAAAGACAGATGTCTTTTAGCTCAGGCAGTAGAGGCTCATGCGTTAAGCTTAAGAGGTCCCTTGTCTGATCCCTGCTGCTGACAATCCTGCAAGCAAGTGTCCATATTACAAGTAGTTTTGTACCATAATTAAATTTGTCCACATTTAATAAAGTGGGATAAACAAGTTTCTGTTCCAAACTCACTGTTTCTTATATTTATTAATGCAATCCCCAAAGTATGTTTGGGGTTGAGGTAAAGCCCCCACGCTCCCAGTTGTCTATGCTCATGGTTATCAAGTTGTTTACTAGGTAGCTCTTGTATCCTTTATTCTGTTCAGGTTCTTACAACATGCCCATTACTCTGGTATAAGATCATTTTCTAATAGGAGGGAGTACTAATCAAAGTCACTGGTTGCACTTTGTACTACACTATAAATTGGTAAACCCTTTTGGGCAGGGATTGTCATATGCTGTATATACAGAACCTAGTGCAATTATATAGATCCAATAAAATCAGTGACATGTTAACTGTGGTTGTATGACCAGTGCTGCGTTATATAGAGATACAGACATAAACACATGTTCAGTGGTCCTTAAAAGAAAATCTACTGTAAAACCAATAATTCTTTGGAATTGATTGTTTCACTGAGCTTAAGAAGTATGTGGAATTGTGACCCTGTTTTTATTTTCATTCTTGCATAACAGAGACTATCCTATACTAATCATTAAAAAGAACAGTATCCCTAATAGATGCCAGTAAGATTAGTCTAATGATGGATCATGGTTTTATGCATAATCCCTTCTATTTAGCAACCCCATAATTCTAGAATAAGGGGTCACTGGATGAAGAAATTTGAACAAATTAAGAGACAGATTCGCTTACATGGAGTATAATCAATGTGTGGAGTTCACTGGTTCAGGAGAATAAAAACAAACACCCTGGCTGCCATGTCTGAGTTATATGATTCAGAAACAGATACATACAGTAGAAATACATGCAATAGAAAATATTCATTGTCTTACTCAAAAACAGCTAAGCTTTGCAATGTAGCATATATAGTGCTCAGTCACAAATCAAACTTCAGGATTCAGCTTGCAAGACTCCTTGGTTAAGTAAATTCCAAGGTACATGCACACTTCTAGTGGCTAAGTGACATTCCCAAGGCTATGTAACAAATAAATGACTATTGACCAGGGTCTGAGTACTGCAATTCATTATGCCCAGGAATGGAGCAGCTGACCCTGGAAAGTTCCAGGGGGTTGAGAATGCAGCCGTCCAACACAGGCCATGAAGAGTAGATTACCATTAACTCTGCTGTCTGCACTATCTCTCCTCTGACTGCACATATCAAATGCATAGTTTAGATCCTGTTGTTCACGACCTTCAATGGGAGTCCTACATGAGTGTTTTTCACCCCCCCCCCCCGACCTTCCCTGAGAGTGTGACATTCCCTGATAACCACAGTATATTCTATGATTCCTCTGGAACAAAAGAGCTATCGATGGGGGCAGGATTTTCTTGGCAGCTGTGGAACTCACATCTGCTGGAGATTAGGATTACTGCAAACTTCAGAGCAAAATGCAAAACTCGCTACTTCATCTCAGCTTTCCCACAATAGTAAAGAAACAAGCAAAAAGTCCTATCACAGAGGAAGGGGAAAAAGATGTTCACATGGAATATTGAAGGTACTCAGCTGGTGGTGTGCTTGGGATAGGTAGGCAGCTTAGACAGAACAAGTGAATGTCAGAACAGGAAATAGAGCCTAAAAGTAATAGGGACAGTAGCTGTTATTAGAACTCTGAACCTTTGGACTGTAAAACAAAATCAGGAGAAACTCATTTGGCTTCATATTTTGCGGATGAATTCTTCTAAAAAACAACTCAGGCTAGCCCAAAAGGAGCCCTTTATTACCCCCTTTCTCTACAACCTCCTTCTCAATGCTGTTTTTCCCCTTATCTAATGCTGTCTGACCCCTCTTGTCCAGCTCTGGTGTCTTTAGGGGCTTATGGCTTGCCTGCTCTTTCCATGACCTTTTTGGTGTCTGGTATGGCTTTTTCCTCTGATATTTCTCGTGTCATTTGGGTGGAAAGCCTGCTCCCTATCTGCAGTAGTGTGACTTCGAAATGTTTTTCGAGGCTGCTGCTCTTTTTCTCCCTTCATGGCTGAGATGCTTCAGAGTGCATTGTGTTACTATGGAACTTGTACCTTGTTAAAAAAGGGAATCCCTGAGGTACGTCTTGTTAGCATGGCATGCTCTGGGGTATTATAGTGAGCTAATGGCAGGCAGCGGTAAGACCAGAAAATCATTTCCTGGATCTACTGCTACAGGAAAGAAGACAGGGACACATATCTTTGCCAAGAAGGTAACAAGGTGGAGTCTTTGAAGTAGGAGTGGGCTTATTTTCCCAATACCATGAAGATGTGGGGAGGGGAAAGTCAGACAGACTGCCAAGAATGAGGTTGGTAGAAGACAACTAAGGCAAAATCTACACTGGTGTGCGTATTTGAGTACGGACTGTGTACATACTCATGCGTGCTCCCTATGCTCACACTGAGAGTCCACACTGTGCTGTGCTGGACACTGGTATACCACTGTGTAAATGCATATACCTGTGTCCAAGTAGCCACTGTTGTTACACAATGTTAGTGCTATCATTTCAGAGGTAGTATCCCAGAGTTCTGTGCATCACAGGGAGACACTCTAGGAATTGCTTTACAGTGTGCTGTCTTCACACATTTGTGAATGTCAATTCCTGATCACTTTCACTCACTGTTATTCCCTGCAAAAGTGGGTGGAAGACATGGAGCAATGGGATAATGATCAGGTTTTGCTTTCACTCCTTCTTGCAGGACAAATGATTATGCAGAGGAGTAGGTGATCAACAAGATGCTGGGTGGAATTTGGACAGCATTTTCTGACACACTGAAGACAGCTGACCTTGAGAGTCAATGATCATTCAGCTCCCATTGTGCAGATATGGTGAATGCCAGTTTTGTTATGGCATGCCCGTGGGTGGACTGTCGCTGGTAGTGCAGGAGAAAGAGCCTGGTATCATTTTGAAAACCTGGGATAACCAGCGGTGGCTTCAGAATTTCCAGCTGAGGAAACAGACATTCATGGAACTATGTGAGAGGATTGCACCAAACCTACAACACCAGAACACTAGATTTGGGGAAACCATGCCATGCTGGTTCAGAAGTGGGTTACGATTGCCCTGTGGCAGCTGGCAACACCAGACAGCTACTGGTGCATACTGCAAAGCACTCTGGGTTTGGATAGTCCACTACTGCTTTTGTGGTTGTGCAGGTTTGAAAGGCTGTTAATGCTGTGATCTACCCATGGATGTTTTCCATAGAAAAAGTTCCAGAAATAATAACTGGATTTGAACTAGTCAGTTTCTGAACTGTGCAGGGGCCATCAATGAGTCCCATGTCTCAATTCTTTGCCCACTACAAGGGACAAGTGAGTATGTAAACCAAAAAGGTTATTATTTGCTCATACTACAAGGCTTAATGGACCACAGAGCCAGATTAATTAATTCATATGTGGCAAACACTGGAAAAGTTCATGATGCCAGAGTGAGGATATCAGGCTCATACTTGAAGGGCAGAAGAAAGGACTTTATTCCCCAGAAATGATATTGTTCTGTACAATGTGTCTGAGCCAACTGTTATTTTGGGGGATACTGCATACTCACTCCTGACTTCCTCATGAATGCATCCCCTGACATCACTGACCCTGGAAAAAGGGAATTCAGTCACAAGCGCAGCAGCCACAGAATGATCATAGAGTGTACTTGTGGTAGCCAGAAAGCTCATTGACACTATCTATATACCCATCTGGATGCCAATGTGGCAAACACCATCGTATATTCATCACACTCCATAACGTTTGGGAAGGTAAAGGCGAATGCTTCTATTCTGATGGGGCTCAGGGACAAGTCTGCTTACTAACTCCCGACAGTCAGTTGGATCCTACCCGTGTGCACACTGGTCCTGGTTCCCAGTGGGCAAGAGATGCCATATGTGCATGCATCTTGACACAACAGAGAAGGAGATGTTGTCTGCTTCTGCCAAATGACACCTTCACAGCCTGCCAGCTGCTGGAAATGTACATGAGGGAACATTGTGGGACTACATAGTTTTGTGAGGGTTTTGTTCCCAGGGTAACCAAAGGTCGTTAGCCGATTTTTCCTGTGAGTCTGAACACATTAAAGACAATTATTACAGGGCATCTCCACTGAGTTATCACCTTAGGGTTGGGTTTGTGCTCTGAAGCATGATGACTGATTTGTAATGCAGTCATTGTGCAATGTTTTTTTGTCTTCACTATTCACACTTGTTTACAGACCTGTTATCTGGAGCATTCAATCTCTCTTAATGATCTCATGAAGATTTGTTGGGGGGAGGGTATGCAGCCATCCTCTTTTTGTACCATTCATTGTCAGTGGTGCTAACTACTATTATAGAGCACTAATCCTTGCTATGGTTGAAACTGGTTAAGGTTTTGAGTGGGTGAGGGGAAGAAGGGGCTGTTTATTTACAGGGTAGTGGCTGATGCAGATGCTGTCATTGCCTGTATTGTTACTGGAATTGTTTCGTTCTTCTGCATGTGAACTAAGTGATAAATACATTCCTCTACACCTTTTCTGTGTTTTAGATGTCTACTGCAGGGAAAACGAGTAGTGGTTTCTGTAAGCACATAATACCCCCACCCCTCCTGTGTGTCCTTTGAAGTTTGGAGATTTTTGAACCTGGGCGGGGCAGGGGAGAACACACAGAAAAGTGTTTGCAATATCAAGGTACCAGACCTTTGTACAACATTCATTTTCATGTTCTGTGACTCATAGGGCCCTTACCCCAAACATGGAAACATCTTCAGTTCCTCACACTGAGGAAGGAAGGGACACATACAAGTCAAGAAAAGTATAACGTTTATTAAAAATATTAGGTGGAACGTGTACAGAAATAGTTTTATAAAAAGAAATGTCAACCACAAATCTTAAAAACAAATAAATAAGTGACTGCAACTACGAACACTGCCCAAATGTTAATATCTCTGCATCTGTCATCTTGCCCTCCTCTGGACTGGTGGGGGAGTGGGGGGAAGGATGGGGGAAAATGACAAAATGACTCTGGGGAGAAACCAGGAATGTCTCCTGTGAAGGGTTTGGGGAGCAAACACTTGATGGGGTTCTGAGACTCCCACAGGCTTGGTGGTAGTGGTGGGGGTCCATCTGCAAGGGTATTAGACACTGGTGAACTGTGAGATCCTGGGAGCCATTCAGTCTCCATGTACTCGTCCTAGTTACTTGGGGGCGGGAAGTCTTGAAACAGGCTTCTCTGACTCAGCAGCACTCTGGGAGGCAGCAGTAAGGGGACGTGGTGGTGGTTGCTGATGACTGAGTGGTTCTGTGGCCTCAGCAACAGGCTGACTCCAAACTCATTCAGCCACCAGTTCTGTGAGCCTCTCCATTAGGGAATGCCCCCTATGGCATGCCTCCTGCTCCTGAACTGGTTCATCAGTGTCTCCTCCTGCTGAGAAGTTGATGCTCCTGTGCCTTGATTAATTCAAAGTGCACCTGGTTCCTCCTGTGCATCTTTATGAGCAGCTCTTTCAGGGTCCTTCTCCATCCCCTCTTCTGTCTCTGGGGTGCTGCTACTGCCCTTCCAGTGGAATGGTTTCCGTCTCAGGAACCGAAGGTCCCGCCACTTCAAAGAGAAGGGCAGCTTTATATTTTGCCTTTTAGAAGAAGCAGATAAATCCCCCCACATGGCATAATTTTGCCATTTATGGCCACAATACTGATACTTTAGCATTCCAGGAATGCCACTATTAGATGATCCTTGGTTGTCAGGCAATGTTTGCAGCCCATGAGGAAGGAGTAGAGGCTACTAATGGTAAAAAAATGTATTAATGTTTTTTTTTATTATTTTTTAAAATTCTCATAGTGTTTCAAGGTGCAGGGGATGTGGGAGTGGCAGTTCCTTCCAGGGGCTATGTTACCAGCTTGCAATTTCTTTGCTGAAGGGTGGCCAGCATTTGGAGAACATTGTGGTTTTCACGGTAACAGAAGGAAAAGAGAGGTGGCATTCCAGGTGGCAATCTATGTCAGGTTCTGCTAAGGGTCACCTCTCCACATATTGCTGATTGGGAGGGGTTCAATGCTCTGTGAAGGTGGACCAAGAAGATTTGCACTGCTTTTGAACCTCAAACCCAGCTGGTGTTTCTGCTACACCAGAAGTTTGCTGAAATATGCTTATAGGACTACAAGGCAATTTGACTGAAAAATGACTGTATTCCCGGCTAGCATACAGAGTTTCCATGAAAAAGGAGATGAAAACCATGAACACTGCTGTCATAAATATAAAGGGAAGGCTAACCACCTTTAAATCCCTCCTGGCCAGAGGAAAAACCTTTTCACCTGTAAAGGGTTAAGAAGCTAAGACAACCTCGCTGGTACCTGTCCAAAATGACCAATGAGGAGACAAGATACTTTCAAAGCTGGAGGGGGAAACAAAGGGTTCTCTCAGTCTGTGTGGCTTTTGCCGGGACCAGAGCAGGAATGCAGGTCAGAACTCCTGTAAAGGGTTAATAAGCAATCTAGTTAGATATGCGTTAGATTCTGTGTTGTTTAAATGGCTGATAAAATAAGTTGTGCTGAATGGAATGTATATTCCTGTTTTTGTGTCTTTTTGTAACTTAAGGTTTTGCCTAGAGGGATTCTCTATGTTTTGAATCTGATTACCCTGTAAGGTATTTACCATCCTGATTTTGCAGAGGTGATTCTTATACTTTAATTAAAATTCTTCTTTTAAGAACCTGATGGCTTTTTCCTTGTTTTTAAGATCCAAGGGTTTGGGTCTGTGCAAATTGGTGAGGATTTTTATCAAGCCTTCCCTAGGAAAGGGGGTGTAAGGCTTGGGGGGATTTTGGGGGGGAAAGACGTTTCCAAGCGGGCTCTTTCCCGGTTATATTTTGTTAGATGCTTGATGGTGGCAGCAATAAAGTCCAGGGACAAAAAGGTAAAATAGTTTGTACCTTGGGGAAGTTTTAACCTAAGCTGGTGTAACAGGGTCGGGCCAGATGGCTATAGGAGTGTAATAGAAGGCAGATATATTAGCCCGAGGCTAAGTAGGTCCCCTTTCCCTGAGTAAGGTAACAGGGAAAGTTCCAGAACAATCAGGAACCTTCTGGAGACAATTAAGACAGGCTGATTAGAACACCAGCAGCCAAGCAAGAAGCTGCTAGAATCAATTAAGGCAGGCTAATCAGGGCACCTGGGTTTTAAAAAGGAGCTCACTTCAGTTTGTGGTGTGCGTGTGAGGAGCTGGGAGCAAGAGGCACTAGGAGCTGAGAGTGAGAACGCGGACTGTTGGAGGACTGAGGTGTACAAGCATTATCAGACACCAGGAAGAAGGTCCTATGGTGAGGATAAAGAAGGTGTTGGGAGGAGGCCATGGGAAAGTAGCCCAGGGAGTTGTGGCTGTCACACAGCTGTTCCAGGAGGCACTCTAGACAGCTGCATTCCACAGGGCCCTGGGCTGGAACCTGGAGCAGAGGGTGGGCCCGGGTTCCCCCCAAATCCTCCCAACTCCGGGTCAGACACAGGAGGAGTCGACCTGGACTGTGAATTCAGAAAAATGGCCAAGCTAAGGTCTGCCGTGAAGCTCCAAAGTGAGCAAATCCGCCAATAAGCGCAAGACCCGCCAAGGTAGCGCAGGAACTTTGTCACACTGGTAAAAATAATCTTAGGGGTTTTTTCATGCAGGTCCCCACATCTGTACCCTAGAGTTCAGAGTGGGGAAGGAACCTTGCCCACCCTCAATTTCCTCAGCATCACCAGAAAATCCTGCCCCTGTGCCTGCCAAATCCAGCCGCTATGCCTGCCTAACAACGATGAAATGGGTGGAGAAAGAGAGACACCATAACGTCATGTGGTTCCCTGAAGTTTCAGATCAGCACCACAAGGCCCACGCATCTCCATTGCAGAGGGACGCTGCACTGTGTTTATATAAGTGGATTCTTCTCCAACTCCTGTTTCCCATGGCTTGTGCAGCCTGGCTCAGTGTGAGGATATGCCAGACCCCAGCGACAGAGATGGTCAAAATTTGTAATCTTCCATGAGGGAAAGGACTGCTGTGACTAACTTTGCCTTTTATTTTCTTCATCTTCCTTGACCTAACCCCCCTTCACATCCCATCTCTGTACTTCCTGTTCCATGCAGCTTCCGTTCATAAGGGGACAATAAGAGAATAAGAGTGGGGTGGAAGAAGCACTGAACCTATTTATGTAGATGTCCAAGGGACAAAAGACACCTGTAACTAACTTTAGACAAACAACTAGAAGCTTTCTATAACTGTCCCATCCACACCAGGGACCTTTCTAATCCATCTCCTCCCTTCTCTTGGTCCACATGGCCCTGGGACCATTGCTGCCTGCATACTGGCTGAGAAATGCACACATCCAGGGGTATTGTGATTTTTATTTTTTATTCATAATCTCTTTTCAAGACATAGCTTTGGCCAAATGTATAATAGTGGTTGGACAATGAGGGCAGCAGGGTTGAGGAGGGGCTCATGGGCCATTTCAGCTCCGTACTGAGAGCACTTGACAGCACTTGCTCAAGCTCCTTGTAGAAGGGGCATGTCGGATGAGCCCTCCTGTGGTGACTGTTCAAGTGCTTGATGTTTTCCTGGCACTGGGCCGGAGTCCATTCGATGTGCACCTGCTCCAGCCTCTATGAAATTTCCCAGTACAGGTGAATGTTCCTGCTGTTCCAGGAGAAGTCGTGAGGGGTGGGGGGGCAGTATACTCTGATACACATTGATCAGCACCTGGGTATGGATGGCGAGTCAAGCTCTTGGACTTGATTCATTTTCACCTGTATTGATCAACAAAGAGTGCAGCCGAAAGCTGTTCTGATGTGGTCAGAGTGGCATGCTACTACTAGTGAAAATGATCCAGGCAGGGACCTTCACAGACTGGATAGGGATCAGGAAGAACAGAGCATTTGGGGAATGCGAGTGGGGGACTACTGAAATTCAAGACCTGGTTATACACCTGCATTGCAGACTGGCAAAGGGCCATGCCATAGCCTGGGGCATATATTTACTCACACCCCTCAGGCGTGCTTGATGACTTGCCCTCTACTCACATTCAGACGTGCTTTTGGGGTTTAGGTGTGGATAATAAGGGGATTGTAGCACAACTATGCGCATGGACATGTTTATAGTTGCTAGTGTAGACATACCCTGAAGGTAAGCATGGGAAAGTTTCCTGTGGGGACAAAGATAATGGTTTGCAAAGTTGGGTAACCTGAAAATCTATTCAGTCAGTGTTCTGGGAACTGACTGAATCTGTCAGACTGTTCACTGAAACAGTGCATTTCACACAGTTCCTGTTCTGAGCGTGGACAGTGTATCAGGATCAGATCTCTGGCTTTGTTATGTAAAAGTCTGAAAGCAGTAGTAAGAGATTTCAGAGAAGACAAATCAAACATTCTTCTCCTTTTAAGACTGCATCATAAGGCATAGAATTGCTTCTCTATTTGAATGTCAAATCTAGAAATGAAATATTTTATCTCATTTTAAAAATTGTTATCCCAGTATCATCTGAACCTGAGTCTGAACTGCAACAGAATATATATATAGTTTTTTTCTTTTCCAGAATTTTTATGATCTTGCATAGAGCATTATCCCATCTTTGACACTTTACTACCCTGCAGTGAACTGCCAGGAAGTGAGTTAACATGACATTAAAAAAAATATTATAAAAATGGTAAATTAAAACTTGGAAACCTCAATGACGACTCATTTTGGCTTTTTGAAAACACCATGCTGTTTGGATAGCTAGAGAGTTTTCCACAACTATTGGCCTAGTCGAGTTCTTCCACGATTGCTAGAAGATGTGCAGTTAGTCGAAAAAGGGGAGATAACTGGAAGAAGAGCATTTCAAAATTCAAGTAATTTGTGATTGTAACAACAACAACAACACTTAACATTTACATCACAGGATTCCAAAATGTATTAGTAATGAATCCTTACCTCAGTTCTGTGAGGTAGGTTTAGGAGAGCTATGGCTCACTTCAACTCACATTGAAATGCAGTTCTCACAGCAACAATTCACACTGTGGGCAAGAAATGAATAATAATAATGCAGAGTCAGTTTAAACTACAGTTAGAATTCAGGTTCTGATTCACCAAAGAATGTAAGCATGTTTAACTTCAAGCATGTGAGTAATTTCATCTCTGTTTAGCAAAGTACTTCATCTGAAGTCAATGGGAATTAGCATGTGCTTAAAGTTAAATCTGCTTTACTGAATCTGAGCCATAATTACTTCAGTTGGAATTTGGTCAGAATACAGCAGTGTGAACCCTCTTGCTATTGTGAAAAGCAGCATGGGATGTTCTCTTAAACATGGCGCTTTCACAAGCACTGAGCTCCAGAATATTATGCTGGGACACTAGTTCGGGGTGAACTCAGAGTAAAGATCCTTCTGAATTATGAACACCATGTCTTGCATCACTTAGGGTTCTGGAGGGCATGGGGTGTCTATCATCCAAGAAACCATTTACATTGACTAGGTCTTTAAATGCCGAATCTCAGTGCTGACAATGGAGGTTTTTATGGACAACATATTTGTACAAGTCACATTTTTGGGGGGTACACGATTACTGTGATTCACTTATGAAATAATTTGCAACAAAAGCATTTAAGCCTACCAGATGTTTCATGGTACCCAAAATTAACACTGAGTTTGTTTCCTGATATTAGGTGAGAAAAATAAAGGACTTCATGGAACAGGAAGGAATTCCATGTAAAGACACAAGTTTTGCATGTTTTCCATGCAAATGAACAAAGACATACCTGACATTTAACACATGAAACCACAGCAATCCCTGAGAGTTACATTCAGCTTTTCCATGGAAACCATACAAAATTGTATACTAATACCATTGTGCTGCATGTGCTCTTTGTAATAAATTCCACCTTTGAAACTTTGCAATATCAAGAAGTTTGGAAGGGGAAGGGGCAGAAAATATTCAATTTAAGGGTATATTAAAATCCTTATTTTTTTCAAGGAGGGGTGATCATACCACATCTGGACATCTTCTTCACCTCTGATTTTTGGAGCTCAGTGAGTGACGTTAGTGATGAAAGCACTTTATGTAACTACAACTCTTTTGTCTGATTGTCAGCCAGGGAAGAGCTTAATGTCAGAAGCTCAGGAGTCATCCCCAACATCATTCCCATCATCCCAATTGCTGTCTATGGCAATTAGCTGGGGTAGCATATTCTGGCCCAGGTAAGGAGCAGCCATATGTGGTGGCAGTTGCCTGGCCCAGAATTGTGCAACTGCTACCAGAGACATGCAATCCCTTGGAACAGGGAGTAGTGCCTGTGACTTGTGACCCACCATAAGCTTGTAGTGCTTGCACAGGCTTGAGCAGGAACCCGCAAGAGGGGAAGTCATACTCAACAATAGTGCTTATGGAGAGAACTATTCCACCAACAGCCTGCATTGCATATATCATGCTATACTAAATTAAGTTCCAGTGAGTGGTTTCTTTAGATGCAAATGTAAAAATGTCAGCATAGTGTAAAACTGCCCTGTTGGCAGAATCTCTTTCAGCGAAACTCCTGCCTGACAACCCTGCAGTTCCACTCTACCCAGTGGTAAAAGGGCAAGCAAAGGGAGGATGGAGTCAGGTGTCTGAGTGTAGAAGTCAGCAGAAAAACTGGAAAAGAGTTCAGGTGTGAAACTGTTTCAGACACTAGGCTTGGGGACTTTCCCTCCAGTGGATAAAACTGGCGGAGCAGCTGGAAATGCCACTGTTAAATGCATTCAGAGGGAACTGGGTTTTGTAAAGGGGCTGTTGCATCTTAGGAAAGGGCCAAGGAAACCAATGGCCCCTTTCAGAGTGTAGGGGGAGTGAGAAGCTGTCAAGTACCAACACAAAGATAAGTGGGTGAGATTCTCTGATCTGTTAAGACCCCTTTGGTAATGCAAACTGGCCTTAAAATGACCAAAGTTGGCCAGAGGAGAATTCCTCCTGCACAAGGACTGTACAGTAATGGTGGAAGTTAGAGCAGCAAGGCGCTATCTCTGGGAACTGTGGAATGTAGAACCTAAACAGCTTCCAAGAACAAAAAGTGTTGTTTAAAACACCACTTAGGTTACTAAATTATAATCACATCGTTTACAATCACTGAAGAGCAAGTAAATGAATAGTAAAGGTCATAATCCCTTTTGGATAGTGCAGATAATAAATACACTCTTTTAATCCAGCATAAAGGACTGAATAGTTAATCACCACACAAAAATTCTGATTTATGGCTTGTGGGAGGATTTTTAATGCATTATTTTCATTACACAATTTCTATATCTAAAAGCATCTCCTCCCAAATTTTCCTACATTTTCTGGGATGTCACTCATTTCAATTCCAAAGTTACCCAGAAAGAAAAGGAGTCCTTGTGGCACCTTAGAGACTAACCAATTTATTTGAGCATGAGCTTTCGTGAGCTACAGCTCACTTCATCAGATGCATACCGTGGAAACTGCAAAGTTACCCAGGTTCAACACAAATTTGGTGTCCCCTAACTATTTTGATGTAATTAGTTTCAGGAATAGAATAAAGAATCATGAAACTGAGGTGACAGAAAGAGTTATGTACGATAATTTGTCAAGTGCTATTCTAAAAGAAGGAATCTCAGTTTTTTCCCATGCGAATAATTTTTGTGTCCTTCATTCTGGATCTTTGCTACATGCTGAAATCCACATTTGGGCCCTGTCAGGTTTTAGAGGTACAATCTAAATATTTTCTGCTCAGGGTTGCTCTGATGTTCTTGGCTAACGTCCTCCTTCCCAGTTATTTTACAGGTTTCCGTGTGCTAATTGGCTGCTGCTCTCCTCCCCAGGCCTGTAATTATGTTGCATGCCACAGTAGTTTAAGTTCCTTGGGTTGAAAGGTGCTATTTCAATCTAAACGATCATTGATAGTTGCAGTCAATGATCAGAGAGGTACTGAAACGGTGCAGAAAAGGAAATGTACTAAAAGCTTCCTCCACTCATTTCTTATGTAGAGGGGAGCCTGCGCCTGTGGATGTTGGAGAGAAAGGAAGGTGCTGCCTCAGCAGTATGGTACCCTCCTTCTTCAATTCTGCAGTAACTTCCCATGAGGATTTGCAGGATCCTAGCTTACTTCTTCAGATAAGAAGTGGGTCAGACCAATGGTCCACCTAGCCCAGTATCCTGTCTTCTGACAGTAGCCAGTGCTAGATGTTTCAGAAGGAATGACCAGAACAGGACAATTATTGAGTGATCCACCCCTTGTTGTCTAGTCCCAGCTTCTAGCAGTCAGAGGTTTAGGGACACCCAGAATATGGAGTTGTATCCTTGACGATCTTGGCTAATAGCCATTGATGGACCTATCTTCCATGAACTTATCTAATTCTTTTTAGAACCCAGTTACACTTCTGGCCTTCATAACATCCCCATGGCAGTGAGTTCCACAGATTGACTGTGTGCTGTATGAAGAAATACTTATGTTTGTTTTAAACCTGCTGCTTATTAATTTCATTGGGTAACCACTGGTTAGTGTATTATGTAAAGAGGTAAATAACACTTCCTTATGCATTTTCTCCACACTATTCTTAATTTTATAGACCTCTGTCCTATACCCCCTTAGTCGTCTCTTCTCTAAGCTGAACATTCCCAGTCTGTTTAAACTCTCTTCAAATGGAAGCCGTGTCATATCCCTAATTATTTTTGTTGCCCTTTTCTGTACTTTTTTCAATCGTCATATTTTTTTTTTTTTGAGATGGGGTGACCACAACTGCATGCAGTATCCAGGGTGCGGACATATCATGTATTTATATAGTGGCATTATGATATTTTCTGCCTTCTCTGTCCATTTCTAATGCTTCCTCACATTCTATTAGTGTTTTTGACATCCTCTGCACATGGAGCGGATGTTTTCGGAGAACTATCCACAATGACTCCAAGGTTCTTTTTTGAATGCTAACAGCTAATTTAGACTCCATCATTTTGTATGCAGAGTTGGAATTATGCTTTCCAATATGCATTACTTTGCACTTATCAACACTGAATTTCATCTGTCATTTTGTTGCCCAGTCACCCAGTTTAGTGAGATCCCTTTATAACTCTTCACAGTCTGCTTTGGATTTAGCCATCTTGAGTAATTGTGTATTGTATGCAAATTTTGCCACCTCATTGTTTATGGCTTTTCCAGATCATTTATGAATATGTTGAACAGCACTGGCCCCAGTACAGATCATTGTGGGCACCCACTATTTACCTGTCTCCAGTAAACTAGCCTTTTATTTCTATCCCGTTTCTTAACTTTTAACTAGCTACTGATGCATGAGAGGACCTTCCCTCTTATCCCATGACTACTTACTGTGCTTGAGAGCCTTTGGTATGGGACTTTGTCACAGGCATTTTGAAAGTCCAAGTTCACTCTATCCATGGACCATCCTTGCCCACATGTTAGTTAGCCCCCTCAAAGAATTCTAATAGATAGGTGAGGCATGATTTGCCTTTACGAAAGCTGTGTTGACTCTTCCCCAACATATCATGTTCATCTATGTGTCAGATAATCCTATTCTTTACTATCGCTTCAACCAACTTGCATGGTACTGAAGTTAGGTTTACCAGTCTGTAATTGTCAGGATCACCTCTGTAGCCTTTTTTAAAAAACTTTTTACATTAGCTATCCTGCAGTCATCTGGTACAGAGGCTGATTTAAATGATAGGTTACATACAACAGTTAGTAGTTTTGCAATTCATTATTTGAGTTTCTTCTTGGGTGAATACCATCTGGTCCTAGTGACCTTGTTCCAAAAATTCCTCTATTGTGCCAAAAAACATTCATTATTGACTGAGCAATCATTATTCACATTACCATAATTATTAGATTGTCTAGTAATTACATAATGTAAATAATTGGCACCCTATATCTCTAACTACAAAAGCTTTTGCAAGAGTGCAAATTGCTTCCTGGATTGCTTGTGAGGATGCTCATAAATGCTAAAAGTTCATGGTTTGCAAAGGTAACAGTTTGAAGCTGTCAGAATGATTTTTGTCAAGCTCCTCTCTCTTCTAAAGTGTATTATGTTTCAATTATAGCTTTGCTATTTCATATATGTTATGAATCATAAGTCATAAATCACTAGCAAAGGTAGTAAGCTGACATACGTATATGGTATGAAACCAATGTATGCTCTGTCATGGTCCAATTATAGAATAGAGTTTCTGTTAGAATATAATCCATGGTTAATCTTGCTACCTTTAAAAATATAAATGGAAAGGTCTCTTTTCTGCTCCTAGAGACTGCACAAATATATAGGCATTGTTGTATTGTGTATGGAAATGCTGAGTAAGCACACAGTTTCATTAACATGTGTATCTTAACATCACCCACCTACTCTTCACGACATAGTAGATAATATTCCTGCTTAAAAATACAGTGTTTATATTGGGAATTGACAGATTGGTTTAGCCAAAATAAGAACTTCCCTGAAAATTTGCATAAAACTGAAATTGTACTTTTCATGAGGTTCAGATGTATTGTTACCTTTCCCCATTATGTTTATATTTTGGATGCCTCTTCTGTTCTTTTTCCAGGCCAATATAGGAAACAGAATTACCAGTGCACTGCTTATCAGATTGCGGTCCACAGAATATCTGTGACCCAGCTAGAAGCAGAAATTGCTGCTGGAATTCTCATGAGAAAACCAGCTCTCATCTGACAAAGGGCCCGATCCTGCTCCCATTGACGTCAATGGCAAAAATCATCCAAAGGGATTGGGCCCAACTGCTGTAGACCTAAAAGTGGTGAATAAAAACTATGGTTTTGCATTGAATAACTGCTCTGTAGTGTGTTTACCCAAACTTAAACCAAACTTTGAACTATTTGAGATTTGCCCATCACTAACAGTTATTTTTTACCTTTGCATCCCCTTATTCCCAACATAGTCACATTCTGCCTCCAGCGGCCTTTATAGCTTAGGGCTAGATTGTGCAACCATTGAATATTTTGGAGAGCACTCAAGTAGTCCAACTGCTGTCAACGGGACAACTACTGTGGGCAAGTACTCATCAATGTAAGAATTACACTGAGTGATTACATGTACACCAGGGAGGTTTTTTTATGTCCCTTTCACTACTGTAGTGATTACTCATGTTTTGCTCTAATTATTATTATCTTTCTGTGGAGCAATAGCAACTGTGGGGGCCTTGCAGGCATGTTCCTCACTGGAGGAGAAATCAGTGATGCAAACTCTAGAAACATACTTAGTCTAACTTGTTTGTTTTACATTATATGCACCAGTCCTGGAACAGAGGTGGTGACAAACAGCATGAAGGCCATCCCTTCTTTCAGGAGTCTCAGTGCCAGTGCCTGGTTCCTAGGGAGCAATTCTGCCCCAAGACTGATTCTAGTGAGAGAAATGAAGGCAGATAGCAAATTCTACTGCTGATTGCCACAGGTCCCTTAGCCAGAAATTGCATCACAAAACCAACACAGCATTTGTTCAGACTGTGTACCACTCAGACACTAAGGGCTTGTGTATACAGCTTAGTGCACAGCACAAAGTGTACTGTGGTGTAAATCTACAATACTCTAGTGTGCCACAAAATAACTGGCTGTGTGGACCCTGCTGCTGTGTACAAAAAAATTCAATGCGGTGCTTTAGTATGTCAGAGTTCACTAGGAAACTTTTAGTGCCTGCTAGCAGTTAGTGTGTTGCATGCTAGAGCACTGTAGGTTTACACCACAGCATGCTGTGCATTCTCTCTCCGTACAGACATGCTCAAAGAAAAAAAAACTTATATGTAACAGTGCCACAACAATATTATGATATAAAGGCTCCCTTAAGAAGTCAATGTGGGGTGAATGCCTAGTTCTCCAGTGTGCCTTTGGAAATCTCCCTCTTAAAGGGGCTTTTTAAACTTTCCCTAATGGTGCATTATAGAATAATTGGTTGATTTGAAAAGGTCGGAAATTATCCAAATTATTCACCTTTTGGAAAGAGTTGCTTTAGAAATTTTGTACTGCTCTAAAACTGCTTATTACTTAGATGTTGGAAAAAGTATGTGTTTTTAAAAACATAGCTCCGAGTGGAGAGCCAACTTGAACTTTAATCCATCATTTCATGCTGAAATGAAACACATTGTACTGTGTCCTTGGAAACCTTCCTCCCTGTCCCCCCAAAATAGATATACACTGTACAAACTTTTATTAATGTCTTCAATCAAATTGTACTTGGATTATTGTGAAACTTACTTCTGTTTAAAATTGCAGTGTGTCTGGAATTCCAATTATATTTGTATGGAATGAATTTCATGGTTAAGATGCAAACACAAAACAAAAACTACCGAATTTGCCTTCATTTTGGCATTTTACATAACTACTACATTAATAAAAGGATACAACTGTAAATTATGATTTCACAGCCTGAAATTATCTAGAAAATAACTGCCTGTTTGGGAAGGAGGACTACTGATTAAAAACAAGCTGGAGAGCTTTGATTCTTTCACGTTTCAGAGGAAGAACTTGGAGAAAATAAATCCCTGTTGCTGAATGCAATTCCTACAATTGAACGTACCTTACATAATAGTGTATAGGGGATGCAAGGTCACGCAAGTTTTCAGTTACAGAAAGAAAATAGCTAAGAAACTGAAGCATATGTTTTGCCATTGTATATCACTCTTAATACCCTTCCCAGCTAAATATCCTCTTTTATGCAAGCTTTTTGCTTAGGCTTTTCTTTACTTCTTTAGAAATCCTTTAATAAGACAGCCAGATAAAGTGGTTTTGGGAAGAATTAATGTCGCTTAAAAAACTGCTGCAGGAAGTGGACAGTCAGTTTGAGGGAGAAAAATCGCACAGATGGACTTCTCTACTGGCTTCTAGATTACACAGCAATATTTAATTGAAAACCTTACTTCATACCTATGGAAGCTGCAACCTCAAAGAGGGATTTAAGAGCAATAACATTCAGGTGCAGTGTTTAAACATACATCAGAAGTACTGGTTTCAGAGTAGCAGCTGTGTTAGTCTGTATCCCAAAAACAAAAAGGAAGTACTTGTGGCACCTTAGAGACTAACAAATTTATTTGAGCATAAACTTTCGTGAGCTACAGCTCCCTTCATCGGATGCATTCACTGTGCATCTACATTTTCCCAGAGCAGATTAGCTTGACGACTGTTTTCTGAGATTCTCTGTCCTTTACATCCATGCAGTTTGTAACAAGGGATGTTAAATAAATTTTAAGTAAAGGCAAGAATCTCATTATGAACACAGTTGAATTTCTCCAAATTTACACAAACTAAGATCAGAGTCTAGCTTTTAAGGATAGGAACTTAATCATGTCATAAACTAATCAAAATAAATTAGTTTCACCTCTAGTATGCCTCTATGTACTAGGAAGTAGGCCATATCATGTCATCGATATTTTTATAGCAGGTTTCCCCATTGATTTCAATGAGGAGTTGTGCATAAGAGTGGATAATATTATATGGCCAAACGTAGTATTCCATGAATAGAGAGGAGGTGAACAATTCTGTGGGTATTTCTGCCTACAGAAGTTAATTCTGGCCTTTGGGGCATGTTCACTTTGGGTGATGTCACAAACTCCACATTCCCTCCAGGATAAACCATCCATCAGATGTTGGTCTGTGTAGATGTGACAAGCTACAAGCATGCAGGTAGAAACCCACCCAAGTAAGCTGCTAAAAGATTTGGCAGCTACTGCTGAAACTGTACTGAGGAGCAGACATTCAAGGCTCAATTTCCCAACAATCAAGCTTAACATGAAAATGTGAAGTTGGCTTGCAGGTAGATGGAGAGATGCCCAGTGGGAGAGGAGGAAGGAGAATACGAGAGGGGAATTCAGTCAGACCTCAGCATTTCATGCAGTGGAAGATGGTGACTTTTTTGACAGATAAGGCACAAATCACACAAAAGTTCTTTCCTCTCCAGGCACTACCCAATGTATAACTTAATAGCTATTAAAAGCTTTACCTTATTTATAGTGAAGAAGCAGCATGCAGACCTGGGGACTGGAGCTGCCACCATTGGCTCCTTGTGCGCCTGCACAGGGCCTGCCATGTGGGGGAGAGGACCAGCAAAGCACAGGGTGCAGGTCCCATCCCTGCCCCCTGCAAACTTCCTGCAGCCTGGGCTTAATTGCTACAATCCCACTGCGGCTTCACCAAGCAGTGGTTACCTCAGCAACATCCTTATAACATGGCTCCTGGGTATGGTAAATTGACATGGTAACAAGGCAGCTTCCTGAGGCGCTACTAGCTATAGCAGGATTTGAGCATTGTGCCTCACTACATTCTTTGAACTTTCTAGCATTGTGTTTTGCTACTGGAGAGAGTGAATTGTGATACTTAAACCAAATCATAATGTGTCCTTAAATCTGTATGTATTTCTCATTTAAACAAAAAATATGCAACATATTTTTGGGGAGTCTTGCTTAGGCTGTGCCTCATTTGCCTGAGCTGACGAGATGCCCCTGATTTCATGTATGGTCTGTCTATACTGCAAGCGGGACAGCATAGGTAGGCATCCCGAAGCTAGCATTGATTCAGCCAGCTTGCTAAAATTAGCGGTGTAGCTGCAGCACCAGAGTTGAGGGCACTGGGTAGTTGCCTAAGTATTCACCCAAAGTCCCGGATGGGATACTATTCAGGTGACTAGCCTGTGATGCTGCAGGCACAATGATATTTTTAATGAACTGGCTTGGTCAACGTTAGCTCGGATATGCCCATACATGCTGCATTCGTGCTTCCCCATTGTGACACAGACATACCCATAATGATGGATTTTTCTTCCCATCTCTGTATTTCTGGTGTCAATTAAAAAAAAAAAAAAGGTTTAGAGATTTATTTTTCTCATCACCATAACAAAGTGATGCCTTACAAAAATATAACAAACACATGCGTACGCTACCCGTACTTGACAAAGTAGAAAATTCTATCCCCTAATCACTTGGCTTTAGTGTGAATACTCAGGCAAAAGTATGACTTTAATGATACTCCTTGCATTGTACCCAAAGGTAGCAAAGCCTGGGTTCTGACATAGCAGAAGAAAAAGCAGATTTCACATTCATAGATGCTCTTCTGAAAGCACCTCATGGGAATTGGTGTGTACAGACCACTGTTCTGGTCCACATGGCAATATTCCATCTCGGACAGTGGCCAGATGCTTCAGAGGATGATTCATGATACCTTATAATAGAAAATTATTAAAAAGTCTGTCCTTAAGGGAAGTTTTTTCATAACCCCATCAGTTCGACTTTTACCCTGAAGTGTGAAGGTTTATATCCCTATATTTTAATGCTACTTTATGTAATCATGGATATTCTCATTTCAATAAGTGCCTAATCCTCTTTTAGCCCTACAAAACTCTTGGCCTCAGAGATGTCTTATGACAGTGAGTTCCATGGGATAATGGTGTTGTATTTCCTTTAGCAATGGCAAGTTTGTTGCCTTTATTTGAATTATGAGAAAGGATAAATAGGAGTACCTGATTTACACTTTCTACATTGTTTATTAATTTACATATGTGTGCCATTTTCCCTTTAGTCTCCCCTGTAAACTAAACAGTCCTAATATTTTTAGTTCTCTCCATAGAGAGGTCTTTAAATATTGCCTCTAAATATTTGTTCCATCTCTGGACCTATTGCACTTTTGCTATATATTTTCTGAGGAAGGGAAACCAGAGAAGAATACAATATTTAAGGTACGAGAATACAACTGATGTATACAGTGGTATTATAACAGTATCATGTTATTATAAGTATTTTCTTTCCTATCCTTGATGCATCCTAACACCTTGTGTCCTTTGTCTTAAAAATGAGAGTTGTGTGTAAAAGATCTTTACAGAAAAGATTTGACCAGTTCCACATCTGGCTTCAAATTGTATTATATCTCCTGTTGCTAGGACTCCACCACACATGATAGTTGTGACTCTGTAGACTGGTTAAAGCCCAGAACTTGCTAATACAATAGCGAGAGAAAAGAAAAAAATCATTAATTTTAACTTAGCATATGCAAGCAGTCACAACAGAAGTGCTTGCTTGCTCATGCAATCAGAGAACAGAAACAATACCAGTGGTTTATCTGGCCAGTTGTCAAGAGTGTGCTGACTCTTTAAGCACAAGCCTAGATCCAATTCATCCACATTCCACTTACTGGCCCTTTAAAAACACATCTTCCGGAAACTATAGTCCTTTGAAGGTCCCATGTTTGCAGACTGGAGGAGAGGCCTGCCGGGGGAAGGGAGTCTGGACATAAAAGAGCTGCCTGTGTTTCAGGAGAATGCGAGATGTAAGGAGTTTCTCTGTGGTGGACTAGGAGAGAGACCTGGGAAAGGAGTGGTGACAGTGGCAGAAAAGTTGGGGAGAAGGTCTGGGAGGCTGTCAAGCAAGGCACTGTTGAAGGTGTCTGTGGTGGGAAGCCAAGAACAAAGTGGACAGGTGCCTAGCAGGGTATTAGGGTCTTGGAGCCAAAGCGTAGAGTAGATGGAGGTCCCAGCTCTCCTATGGTACCACACGTGTTGCTGATTGGAAAACACCTGCAACCAAGGAAAAGGAATTGGACAAGAAGCTGTGGCCTCGTGAGGATAAAGTGTTGTTACACCCCAAAGAGGGCAGAAGACAGACAGGCCCTGTGAGTTAGCAAAGGGAAAGAATGTGTCTCTCATTAGTTTGGCTGGATGCTAAATCCCAAATCTCCTGCCCAGTTACTGGGAGACTGTGGACCTGCAGAGGTGAACTAAGACATTGAGGGAAAGGGAAACTGAGGTGGGGCCACCTGATACTGCAACAAGGTAAAATGACCCTAGCATACCAGTCATGCATAATCTGAATTAAAAATAAATTTGGGGACATTGAAATCTGCATGCATATGTTCTGCAAATAACTACATTAATAGAATACATTATTAATTGTGAATTATGCTCATATCTCCAATCTCCAGTCACTTAAGGATATGAATAAGAGAAACTGTCCATCAGCTATAGACTTGTGCACACTAAGCTCACCAGCAGACTGAGCCAATGCTAATAAAGAAATCATTTACATGACTATTCATGCAGTTTGAGTGGATAAGAACCTTATACTAAAGCAACGCATCTCTGGCAAGCTGGCTGATCCAAAACAGACACAAAGGGCCAAATTTCACTCTCAGTTATACTAATATAACTCCAGTGAAGATTGTTGGTTTTCCTGAGAGCGGAATTTGGACTAAGCTGTACAAAATAATTATTTATCTTTTTACTCCCAAGTACTACTTGACATTGTAGAGCATCAAGCATAGCTTTGAGAAACTATGCCAACCAATTGAACTAATAAGCAATGAACAGCAAGTGACAGAATGAAGTTGTTGGAAAATAATTACCATGTGGCTAGTGGAGGTTCGATTCAGAAGAAACAGAGGTGATGGTGGTGGTTTGGCAAACCGGTTGGGAGATTTGGTGGAAAAGCAATTTGCCCCTCGAGCTGAGGGGTTTATTCCCTACATGTTACTCGAGTTCTCAGTATTGGAGCCTTATTAGACTCTCAGTTGTTGTTGTTGGATGACCAGGTTGCAATAGCAGCACCCGGGAGAGTATGTTTCTTTTAGTGTGGCTGGGCAGCTGGGACTTCCTCTTTTAGATTTAGCCTATTTCATATTGAGATTGAACGATGGCCAGGCACTCTTTTTATGGCTGAATCTTAAGTCTATTCAGCTGCCTTATTGTTAAGTGGGGTGTCACATCTTACATATATTGCACCAGTGCTTTTTGGTCTGCTGTGACTGCCTGGGGGGATTCAAGTAGAGTTTAAGGTATTGGTTTTGGCCCCAAATGTTCTGGCTACTGACTGTGTGAGGGCTCATCTCATCCGAGATCAATGGAGACACTCAAGTTAGAGATCCTCAGTTTCAAAATGGAAGGAAGGCTTCAAGGAGGCTTTTGTCCCTGAAGTCCTTGCAGCTTTGGATCTTGCTCCCCTTTGATATGAATGAATTCACCTGAAATTGCTGATTCATGCTTCAGTGTCTATCCTCCTACTGGGCTTTTGTGTAACAAGGTGATGTCTGATGATCACTCCTTGGAGAAGGGTGGGATATTTGGGGGGTTTTTTGTAAGGGTTTATGTGACTATCTCTTGGTATGGTGGGGTTCATTGCTGGTCCAGTCTTTACATTACAACTGGTGCTTGTGAAGAAATGGCAAAGGTACCCACCGCCTGTAATAGGAGAGAACTAATAAACAATATAATATGTGACTATGAAACCAGGTGCCAACTTATTCCCAAAACAGAAGTCTTGCCCAGCGTATTGGTATCAGTAACAGTGTATCAGTTTCAGCAACATTCTACCTGTCCTGGCAAGTCACCAACTGCACTCTCTGAGGATGTATATGAGACAGACAGTGTGTTATGCATTGGGGAAAAAACTGACACACAAAATGTTGGCCATTATGGATAATCTACAGTCTGTCTTGAAATGTGAAGCTATTTTTGAGTCTTATATGGTGTGCTTGCTATCATATCTTTCTTTTAGACACCTGTGGCTGGCCACTGTCAGCTGACTCAGGTTCTCAAGGCTTGGGTCGTGTGTCTGTTTAATTATAGTATAGACTTCCAGGCTCAGGCTGTAGTACCCTGTGAGGGACCCAGAGCTCAGTCAGCAGCCTAAGCTGAGACGTCCACACTGCAATTAAACAGCCCCACAGTCTGAGCCCCATGAGCCCATGTCAGCCGGGATGGGCCAGCCTCGGGTTTTTAATTGCAGTGTGGACATACCCTAAAAGAAAAATAAGGTAATAAGCATGCCACAAGCTTTGTAGTTCTCATTTAACAAACCTGTCATAATACTATAGGCTCCTGATTCTACAAGTTGGTCCACGCTGGCTTTGGAGTCCACTCTGTAGAACAGCTTGTTAGGTTGGGGCCTTCATCTGTTTAGCAACCCGAAAGAAGTTTGATCAACTTCCACTACTTCAGGATATTTGCAATGAACATAAATGTTTGTTTGGTAAGAGAGCTTTGTTATATTTTGAGAGCGGGAGCGATTATTATTTTGTTTTGTGGCTGATCCACAACTCTATTTACGGTGGGTTTATATATTAAAAAAAGGATGCCAACATCCAGTAGCACATGCTGTAAAACAGTGCTTTAAAACATGTGCATTCTGTTGGGATGTATAATCAATTTCCAGTACGATAATTACCATAAGGGAAGGAATCTCCGCTTTTGCTGCTTTGTCATTTACAGCAACATTTTAACTCCTTCAGCAGCTTTCAATTACTATTCATTATTATAGGCTGAAATTATAGTTTGTATTCTATTGGAGTTACAAAAAAAAAAAAGGCCCCAAAGTTGCAAATACTTAAATGCATGAGTAAGTTTACTCTTATAAGTGCTATTTGAAATACTATTTCAATAGTATGGGATTACTGTTATAGTCCTATACTTTACATATGTGACAAATATAGGGCACCAAACTGCAAACACTTGCCTGGGTAGCCTCACTGAATCAGAATTAAACATTCATGCCCATTTTCTAGATTTCCAAAGCCTCAGAACTGAGAGGTGGTTAGTAATTGTCTTACAGTGTGATTAAAATGGATTAAACATAATTAGACTGCTTTACTATTCTCATATCATGCCTTGTCTTTATTGCATATGATTGAGCTAAGTTATTTTGTAACAGCCACGTCTAATTATACTGTATGTGAGATGGATGAGGTGGAAAAGGAACAGTTGATGCCCTTAGCACTTACTTTATAGGTCTGTTGTAACTCATCTTTCAGATTTTGTAAAAACAGTTTCTAATTGTTTTTTCTCCCAAATAAATGATAGCTTTAATGTTCATGATTATTTTTTTAATTCATACTGAATTTGTTTGCACTCTAGTGCCTTCTTGTTCTTACCCAAATTTGAGTTACACAAATTTCAAGTAAAATCGTAAGTGAAATGCAAAAGCAAATTACGCCTGAAATGTTCAATATGGACCTTAATTCTGAATTCCTAATTCACCGAAAACTCCCCTTTTGGATACACAAAGAATAAGGGACCTCATTTGTAATGTACAAGTGTCATTTGTAAAGTCCTGATCTATAGCAACAATTTTCTGTGGGACTCCAGCCAAACGCAATGAGTCTGATTCTTCTCTTCTCAAACATACAGGTCTCATACAGTTATAATTTTATAGATTTTCCATCTGAGTTTCTTGTGCCTTACTTTTTGTGAGTGAGATCAGAATCAGGCCCATCATTTTATTTAGGAGAAATATAGGCCCTAGTGCGGTCATTTACACTTGTGGAAAGAGAGTACAAAGTGGCTGTAAAGCCATTAATCAGTCCACGTCCATGACATACTTGTGAAGAGATTTTCCATCTCTCTAAGCCCTATACAAGTGGAGCTGTGCTGATATGGAGGGCAAGTGGGAAAGTGGATGTGTTCAGAGCAGAAAGGGATGTAGCTGTATAAATAATACACTCGCTAGATTCTTGGTGCCAGTGTCTGGGTAAGATTACCATAAACAGCCCGCATAAACTAGAACGGCCATCAGCTCCCTCTGTTTTCCCATGCTAATGTAGCACACAATGTTTCCTTTTTAAAATAGCAGGTTTTCCCATACAGAAGAAATATATGTTTAATATAAATCTCCACTATATGTGAGGAATTTTAAGATATATTTGGCATATTATAAAATTGACCAATTTTGTATTATCTAAATATATAATATACACTGCAGATAAAGGATTCATATATTTATATATGAGATAAAATTGCTGAGCTTTAATTTGGTTTGTCACCACTGTGGAAGAGTCCAGACAAATCACCATAATGACACCATCTACCAGGAGGCAAAGGTTAGTGCAAGGCAAAGAATATCTAAGGGCATGCTCCACCATCATTTCAGTTAGTGCTAAAGGTGGGACATACCCAACCCAGATAGTCTCCAGAGAAGTGGAGGAACTCCCAACCTGTGGAAGAGTTCATACAATCAGCTGATGGGGTGAGGTGACTGAAGAGTCAGGCTTACTCAATAGGTGGCTTGGACAATTTTACAAGCTAAGTTTGCTGCTGCCATCCACATCCACCTGGTAGAGTTTGGTAAAAGTGTGAGGCAAAGTCTGTGTCATGGCCTTGAACACTGCCTTGAATATCTGCCCTCTCTGTCTAGGAGGTGGAAATACTTTGAGTGGCCTTCTCTGGCAGTGGTGGAGCCTTGTCCTACTGTTACCAAGACATGTTAATATATAGCTTCAGCCAATTAATAATAGGGGGACTGTAGCCAGAGATGGGGGGAGGGAGGCAATTTGTCCTGGGCCCCACAGACAGGGCGGCTGGAATTCGATGGCGGGTCTTTCAGTCCCTCTCTTCCTCGGCAGCGACACTTTGGCGGCAGCTCAATCTCTCCGCTTCATCTTTTGCAGCAATTCAGTGGTAGGTCCTCCTGTCCTCTTCTTTCATCGGCAGCATGACTTGGGTTTTTCTTTATGTTCTTCTTTGCCGCTTAGAGTGGCAAAACTAACTTTTTTTTATGGAAGGGGCCCCCAAAATTGCTTTACCCCAGGCCCCTGAATCCTCTGGGCAGCACTGGCCAGAGACTCTTTGGGTCTTGGCAGTGTCCCAGATGTTTAGAGATCCAGATAGGGTGGTAATAATTGTTGATCTGCTGATCTGGGGTGATGAGTTACAACACAATGAGAAACTATATGGTGTTCTGCAGCATGCCAAGGGAGAGGGTAAAGGCCCTTAATTTGAAGAGGAACAAATGCTAGAGTGGGCTGAATGAGATTAGTTATGCAAGGGACACGCTCAGTGATAAAGGAGTTTGACTGATCTCAAGAAAAGCAGCTCTTTACGTGGAAATACCTAAGCAAATTCATCTCAAATTTCATGTCCACCATTCAGTGATAAACTAAAAGCCAGGCCTTAAGTGGAATCTTCTAGTGTCGACTCCTTTTCCCATGCTGACTACCACTGCAGAATCGGGGCCTTCATTATGAGTAGATGAAATATGAGATTAGAATGGAAAAGTTTATGATGCCACAACTATAGCTGCTGCTGCTCCCATTCTAATATAAGTTGCCTTCTTGTGCTAGCCTAGTTTTTAAGAGGTGTTCTTCTGTTGCTGGTACATAGCAGAGACTCCCTTGAATGAAACCAAACCAAACTAAACACTGTTTATTTTTGTAACTGAATCACTTTTGGAAATAAAACCCGGGTTTAAAATACTTGAAAAAATGGCTTCCCATCCTGAACTATTTTTGCAAAGCTTGTGAACTCCTGACCTCCCTCACCCAATAAGTCTGCAACACCTCTGATTTCTCAAGCCTCGCCTACGCCGAATTATAAAGTTGATATTTTGGTTGTTTGCATAGGACCAACACATTTAAATTTATTTGTATAGTTTTAAGATACTTAAACACCCAACATGTGTCATGGCATCAACCTGAAAACAGTTAAAAGGAAGTGTATCATTCAGATGAATGCCAAAGTAAACCTTTTGTGGCAAAAGACACTGTCAGTGAATCAGAAAAAATACAAGAGTTATGCCAAAGAGAAGACATAAGAGAATAACTTTAAATCTGCCTTTAAAAATCCAACCAAATCTCATTTTGTTTAACATTCTGTTCTGCTATGTCATATGATTTTGTGTCCCATTTGTCAGGATAAGTGGTCAGTAAACAAGACAAAGGTCACATACTTTAATATTATTAAAATGTTCTCTAAACATCCCCTTTAGTTCAACAAATTAGTAATCTTGTTATTGGTCAAACATTTACTGTATAGTCTGCAGTGTTTAAAAATATCTGTAGCATTATCGTCGGAAAAAATGTCTAAAACTTTGTTAGACCAATTTTATTTTTATCTATTTTTTTCCTTTCATCTTCATTTTCGGCTAAGAGAACCCTGAATTGTAGATGCTTAAGAATGCTATTTAGAAAGGTTACTGAGTTCATTTCGGGCCAAATTGTGAGATATTCTTTCCAGTCAGACTTTAATTTAAAAGGGGGACTTGTTTCTGGTTTCTGCTTCATTGCACAATTAGAAATGAGAGTTCCATACTATGGTCTCCAAATCGCACAATTGGCTTTATTTCTCCCTGCCTTAGGCAGAACCTGCAGTACCACCACTGGCTGCGTATGTCCTTGAGGAAGACAAATGATCCTGCTTTCCAAAGATAAAGATAATAAGGAACTCCAGTCTCTAGTAAAACTTCAAACATTACAATACTGTTACTTGATGAAAGCATTTTGTGAAACGTTTATTGTATTGTACAAAAATATTTTGCAAACATTCATATTCCAGGTAATCTGGATGCTGGTTTCACCATGTAAATGCCCTCTTTTATTCTTATTTCATGAAATTTCCTGTAAATTTGGTTTTCATAGTATAAATGTTTGACTTTTCTTTGTAGGAATGCTCAATACTCATTTACAAAGCAGGGTTTTCTTGCACAAAATTTACTAATCATTATTATGTTCAATGCTATGAACCATTAACCATTTGCAAATTTGTTGTTTATAAAGTTTCAGTTGCCAGGATGTAGAAACAATACCAAATAGTTCAAGAAAACAGATGGCAAACAACCAGTAGGCTGAGATTTGTTTGTTCGAACTTTTCAACAAATATGAATAACGACTAGAACTCAGGATCATTTTGCAAACTTTTTGTTGCTGCTCTTTAGAGCAGTAGTAGATCTCAAAGCCTTTCAGGTTGATTTTTCTGTTGGAGAAGAAATCACTGTTGGGGAGTTGGTATTTTCTTAGTGTGATTTGTTTTATTCTCATTAAATATATCAATCTTTAAACGCAGTCACAAATCATGAAGGCAAAGCTGTCTTCCAGGAATCTTAGCCCTAACATCAGTGCCGGCTTCTCCGAGAGTTACTCTACCCCAAGAATTGGCTCTAGTTAGAGTGATAAAGGCAGAGGGCAAACTCTTCCGCTGTTTGCCACATCTCCTCCAAAAGAAGCTGCATTACAAACACTAACAGTACAATTTCTTCAATAGCTGTATACTACTCACACAATGAGAACAAGAACTTATGTATATCAGCATGTCCAGTGACTCCTGCTATAACACTATTCACAGCCACACAAAAGGCCAAAATTCATCAAAATGTATTTGTGATGAACAACTAGACCAGATCTAGTATGAGGCTAACAATTTCATGGTGGGTTTTATTTATTTTTTTCAAATGAGTGGAATGCTCATGAAATATGCCACACAAACAGTCCTAGACATGGCTTCACTTTCTATCTACAAAACATCTATGACACTGCTAGAAGTACTGCAACCTTTCCCACTCTGTCCTGACAATGTCCTTCCACCTGATCCAGAGGCACCATCCTTTGGGCGAGAGGTGCCTTCAGACAGTAAGATCTTCAGAGCAAGAAACAGTTAACTTGTTTGGTGTAGATTTGTGTTTTGTATACTGTATACTTATGGTGCTATATATCAATACTGAAGATGATTGTTTAGTATCCATGACCATCCAGTCCTTCTTCTTTTTGCTGGTACTGTCATCATAGGAGCCAGTTATGACGGTGTTTTTTTGTGATGGGGTGTACTAGGAGCTGACTCCACTAACTTGCTATACAATATAGCACTACTGAAATCTTGGACCAAACTTGGAATTTCAAACCTTAAAAATAGAATATGATAATTTTACTGATTGTAAATCAGCATTCTAGCACGCTTCCCAACTCAGATCTCAGATGTATTCTTCCAGAGGCTTCCTTTTCTTTATACACGAGTGCACAAACACACACACTTGTCTTTGAGAACACCGCTCCACAATCTAATTATAGATGGTCCTTATGTTAGATAAATCCATCTGTAAAGAGAACTGTAATGGTTAACTCTTAATCATTTAACTCTGTAATTATCCTGAATTACACAAATGTAATATATAAATATGCTTAGTAAATGTGGTATTGTAATCTGCTACTAATGTGGAGGAAAGGAATACAGCAGAAAACAACTACATTTCAAAGTTCTCTCTCTGAAATTAAGCCCTCTGTTTTTTCTGATTGTAGAATGCAGAAATTAAGTAATGCAAAGCAAGGTGTTAGACCTAATCCTGCTCCCACTGAACTCAAAAGATAGTTTTTTCATTAACTTCAATGGGAGCAGAATTCAATTATTAGATTATCCATGGTGCTGTTCTGGGATAGTAAGATACTTAGGAGTGAGCCAAATTAAGTGTAATATCTTCCAGATATTGGATATAAACATTCATGTTCAGATGAATTATATAAATGATACAAATATTAAAACTACCTTGAAGACTTATTTCTTAAACTTTCTGTCTGTCGGTGTTGGTTGTTAGAGCACGTTCAATGAATAGTTGTGAGTTTAGTTCATTTTTCTGCTTGTGAATGCATACTGAATGCATACTAAGCAAGGCTTCAGTTCAGCAACTGGATCCTCCAAGATTGTGTATGATAGGCAGCCAATCCTGAGTTCTACAAATGAGCTGAGTGAATAATGAAATTTCAGTTCAGATTAAAAGATACACAAAATGAAAAACCTGAAGCAACTCTCATTCATAGTGTATGCTCGTTTGTCAAAGAATTATTGATAAAAATGTACACAGATATTAAAATGATTATAGCGTAGAAACCAGAGATGTCACATACAAAATCAGAAAGGAAAAATCTGAGAAGCTAGAGGATGCTTAATGCTTTTTAGAGGCCATTATTCTTATACTGGGGATTAGCCTGCACTATCTAATGGTAGTGGTAGCCACATTTGAAGGCATGTCCTGGGACTAACCCAGTTACAACACCACTGCGAGAGGCAGCCAGCTGTCATTCGTGAATGTTGTCTAAAAAATGCCTTAAAAATAAACTTCAGGCTTAAATGAGATGCCATCTAAGGTAGGCTGAAATAAACACATTTCAGACCAGTGAGTGTGTGTCTATAGCTCTCATTACTTTTTTATAACTGTTTTGATAAACCTTTGGTAGGAATTGAAAAGCTTAAGACCATCACTTCAGTTGTAATTGGCACTTGTGATACTTACTGCAGAGATGCTTTTTTTCCCCTTGCTGTTCATTTTTAGATGGCAATAGGAGAAATGTTGGAAAAAGCACATTACCAGCTGCGCCTCCACAGTTTGGTGAAACATGCCAGTGCTTATCATGAGCCAGAAATAACCCAATAACCTAAAAACACTACAAGTAAAGCCTTTCTCATGGTATTTCCATTTCCTGCCATGTTTTAACACCACTGTGAGAGTACATCCCAGAGTTATGGCCTGATCTCGCTTCCCTTTTGGGTTGCTGAAAAAACAATTGGTTTCAATGGGAGCATTGTGTCTGGCTCACAGACTTTTCAGTGCATGAATCAGATGCCATGTCGCTGAAGCTTGTCTTTTATAGCATCTCAATCAACCTGGCCATTAGTTCTGAACGTTTTTGTGAAGATAACCCTATTTGTAAATAGTGCCATGAAACTAGAATGTGCTAGCTGGGAAGCTTCACTCAGAGCTTCACTCTCCGGAGTTGCCTTTAAGACAACATACGATACAAAGGGTCCCTAAATACTCACTCTCTGGTCTGGTAGAAAGGATGTGCATTTCATATGAATTAGGCCAAAATCCTGTGCACCCACTCACTGCTCTCCACACTCCCCAAAGCTCCTCCCCCAGCTGCCAATCAGCTGTTTGGCGGCACCTCTAGTCATCCATTTAGCAGTGTCCTGATCAGCTAATGGGGGTGCTGCCAAACAGTTGAAGGGGGGGACACCCACTATTTTTTTTTTCTGTGGGTGCTCCAGCCCCGGAGCACACACAGAGTGAGCACCTATGCTTCTTGCTGCTCCAAAAATATCTGTGTTCTCTCCTCCAGGACCTACTGTTATGATAGCAGTCAAATAATAGTTTGGATGTGATGGAAGATGTTATACACACACATACTCTGAGAATAAATCATGTAAAGCTTGCATATGCCATATGGGCCTGGCCTTGCAAGCCTTACTCCTGTGTTTAGTCCTTTCATGGGACTACATGCGTGAATAAGGGCTTCTTGTGGGAGTAAATACAATCAGTCCCTGCATGTGTTTCATCTTGAACAAACTTCTGAAGTTGCTTTAACTAACTGGAGACAGATTATGCCCTAATGATTCACTGCCTTGATATGACTGCTCCCCAATTTTGGATCCCTATCTAGATGCAAACTCAGTTTCACAGCCTATGCCTTCAGTATCTTTATAATCAAATCCAACAGTTATTAAATTGTAATCATCAAGGCTTACAAATCTGTAAAACAGACTTAAGAGTAGTTGAGGAGCTGGGAGAACTCCTACATGGTGAAGTTAATTGGCAAGGTGTGGGTAATCCCAGTAGCCTTGCAAGCAGACACCAGCATCACCGTATTTTTTGAATGCTTTCCCCAGCTGGCCTTCCAGTATCACCCCATACTGTCTCTACTAATCTTCATCCAAATGGCTTTCATCTTCTGTCTCTATCACTGCTAGGCACTAGGAAACTACTGACAATGCATTGTCAAAGATCAGTGACAAACATATCCCAATACATTTCTGTGAATGATGCAAAATAAAGACTATAATCCGTAACTACAAACATATACACAATTTGGTGGTCTAAGAATCCAACACTCATCAGGAGCTGAGGAACTTGAAAATAAATACATAAATAAATAAGCTGACTTTGTGCCAGATCCTCAGTGTAAATTGGCATAGCTCCCTCAAAGTCGATGGATTGATGCTGTCAAGGTTCCCTCCCCACTCTGAACTCTAGGATACAGATGTGGGGACCCACATGAAAGACCCCCTAAGCTTATTTCTACCACTTTAGGTTAAAAACTTCCCCAAGGTACAAATCCTTCCTTGCCCTTGGATGGGTACTGCTGCCACCACCAAGTGAGGTAGACAAAGATTCAGGAGAAGGACCACTTGGAGTTCCTGTTTCCCTAAAATATCCCCCCAAACCCCTTCACTCCCTTTCCTGGGGAGGCTAGAGAATCATCTACCAACTAAATAGGTAAACCAGGTGAGCACAGACCAGACCCTTGGTTTTTAGGACACTAAAAACCAATCAGATTCTTAAAAACCAGAACTTTATTGTAAAGAAAAAAAAAGTAGAAGAAACACCTCTGTAAAATCAGGATGGAAGGTAATTTTACAGGGTAATAAGATTCAAAACACAGAGGATTCCCCTCTCGGCAAAACTTTAAAGTTACAAAAAAACAGGGATAAACCTCCTTCTTAGCACAGGGAAAATTCGCAAGCTAAAACAAAAGATACTCTAACGCATTTCCTTTCTATTACTTACTATTTCTGTAAGTTAGATGTATTATTCAGAAGGAGCTAGATTACTTGTTTGGTCTCTCTCTTTGTCTCCAAGAGAACCCACACAAAGAGACAAAGAAAAAACCTTCCCCCCACAGATTTGAAAGTATCTTCTCCCCTTATTAGTCCTTTTAGTCAGGTGCCAACCAGGTTATCTGAGCTTCTTAACCCTTTACATGTAAAGGAGGGATTTTATGCTACCCTTAGCTGTATGTTTATGACAGACGTCCACTTGGATCAGCTGAACATCTGACCCATATATGTTCATTTTCTGCCCCATTTTTTTCAGATAAATTCTTTATCTGCACATTCAACAAAAACAGAACCATCTCATCCCCTTCATATGCCTAGAAGGTAGTTGACCCCACCTCTAATCCTTTAGAATTTCCCAATATGCTTCCACCTGTACTGATTGGATCGAGGCACCATTCCCTCTGGAATGGTCATATGATTCCTTTAAATGGTGATTTAGTGACTTGCTGCTAATTTTTTTAAAAAACTGACCATCAAATATTCTCCCTCTTTTGGTCAGTGATAAATCCCATGGCACTGGGGTGTTCACAGAGAAGAGCAGAGAAGGACTCAGGAATACATGAATTTGTATTTCCACTCAAACCAAAAAATCTGACATGCCCATGGTTATGGAGGAAGGAGCACCACACAGCAAAATGGTATTTGTTAATCTGTACTTTGCTAGAGGTGTTGATACTTTATTCCTGAAAAATATATGGAGAGTGTTGATAAGAGAGCACAGTTAAGCTTGAGTCCTCTTCAGAAGGCCAGGGTGGGGAGTATCCTCCCTAAGAATTTTTTTTTTAATAGCTGCAATTCAGCCTACCCTGACCCTTTTAAAAATAAAAATAAAAACGCCCTTCAGAAATATTTTCATGAAGCACAGGGAGTAAATCTCTGGACAGGATGATTTCACAGAATCCAGAGAGGGAGAGACTCCATTGCCGCAACACTTCTTTCAGTTTGGAGGCAGAATTTTAACCTTCCAGCAGATCATTGTAAATGTGCTATGTATTGTGTACTGCACGTCTGACTGAACCCTAAGTAATTTAAAAACAAATAGGGCTGTCGTGTTAAATATTGTGTTTTCCTCTCCTTTCATTTTTCTTCCTCCACTCTGCCTATACTAAGTCCAAAGTAGATATAGGGAGAAGTATATTGCTGGACTGCAAAGACATGAGTGTGTGTGTGTGGTGGCGGGGGAACCACAGGCAAGGAAAGAGTTAAGGTCATCCTGAGAGGCCAGTTATGCTACCTGACTGTGCCTGGAAGGTGGGTCAGGCTTAATTAAAGATGAAGTCCATCTGGAGAAAAACTAGGTGATGACCATAAAGAAAGGAAGCACAGATTAGAAGGAGTTTGCAGGGAGAGAGGAAAAGGAACTCTGCAGTCACTCTCTGAGTAGTTGAGAGTGGAACCTGGAGAAATACTGAGAAGCCATCTGGGTGCGACACATTCTAGCGGTGGGCCTGAGAGAAGACCAATCGAGAGATGGCCTTGGCAATAAACAGGAATGGAGGATACAAGCTAGAGACAAGCCTCCAGGGAGGTAACTCTTTGAATGTCAGGGAGGGATCTGATGTTACTTTTGTTGTGTTTTTGTTTCGCTTTTAAGTTGGTTAAAAGACTCCATGGAGAAGCCCCAGGGCCACTACTCTGTCAGAAGAGGGGAATGGAAGAAAAGCCTTGGAGAGGTAGAAGGTGTCATAACAATGACCAATGTCATGTGGGACAGTAGAACACTCTCCACTTATGACACTGATATCCCAGAAGGGGTAGAACTAAAACGTGACCTGATTGGAGGGCCAAGTATGAGAAGAGCCAGACCACTGCAGAGCCAGAGCAGCTGTCTGCAGGGCAATGTTAGAGGATGACAACCTGTAACAGCCACAAGGGGTCACTCTAGTGGTGAGTCCATTCTTCCACAGTGTGAGGGAACACCATTTATGAAGATATGGTACCCAGGTATTGCTGGACTGTAAAGGCACAGGATTTGCTATTTATTATTTTTAAGTGTGCATGTGTCTGTTGTGGGGAAAGACACCTTTTTTGAAGATGTGATCAAAGCCGTGTATATCTAGTGCAAACTGGTCTGAAATACTGTAGCAAGAACCCTGGTTTCTGGAGCACTGGTTTCTGGAGTCATGTGGTAGACTGGAAATTCTGCAACAGCTATTTTAAAAAAGGAAATTTTAAAATGAGTTGATTATGAAAATGTGTAACTACTACTACTGTGTTTATTTTTTATGTTGCATTTCATTTCCTTTGTGCTGTCACCACATTTTCAGTTTTCAGTGTTCCACAGATATTTATACTGACACATATAACTGCATTGTCTTAGTTGTCAGAGGTGGAAGCTGGAGGTTTGATAGGTAATAAGGTGGCAGCTGGGGCTCTTGGCAACTGAGGAGAGGGGCAGCTGGGATTGTAGGATAAATACATTAGCTAGGCATTTGTCCTAAAATAGTTGAAATGAAATTGTTAATGTTGATGTTTTTACATTGTGATCCTAGAGATTCAGAGTTAACAGCTCATTGAACAGTTCATGCCTCTCAGAGCTATATTTTTCAGGCTGTCTACAGATTCAGGAAGACAACACTATACTGGTTTACATTTGGTTCATACTCTCAAGGTTACATTCACAACTATTTTGATGAAAATGAAATATTATATTCTAAAGCACAATTTCTGGCGAGGGGTGGATTCCATTGCGAATTCTGTAGCTGCGGTATCCTGGAATACACAGGACTCTGGATGTAGTCACTATTGTTGGAAAAAATGATGTTTAAACACAATCCCACAGGCCTGATGTAGGTGTCTAGCCTTCACTTCAGTTTAAGATTATACTGCAATTCAGTCTTCTGCAAGTTGGAGAAGGCTGCAAAGTGGAAAAAGAGCAGGATTGTGTGATCCGCGTCAGCAATGTGTAAAGAGCTCCTGCGTTTAGAGGACTGGTAAATTTCCTTATGAATCAGTTCTGTGCTACTTAACAGGGAGAGTCACTGGGACTTTAATACAGCATGATGTGAGCATCTTCAGTAGCTTGTAGGGCCAGGTCTTGTCTTGTCTTCTAGTCACTAGCAATCTCATCCTGCAACATTAGTACTTCTAATGGGAGGAGGATTAGATCCCAGATGAGAACCCTTGCAGTTTTTTCACATTAGTCCAGTTCATAAACTGAAAATTACATTATTTAAATCTGTTTTAAGTTGGTTCTGATACTCATTTCCTAGGGAGGACTGATGATTTGGCCTGTTCTGGATATGATATAATAATGGTGAAAGGCAAGTTTCCAATCACTGAGGGTCAGCATTATAGTATTTGGTGCCATTAGCTGATATGATTTCCAGCAATGTCATGGAGAGATGAGAAAAGCTGGTGGTGGCAAATTTCAGTCTCATTGAAATCTAGTCACCCATGACCAAATAAGTAGGGTCCAAGATCTTGCCAAAAACTCCATCCGTAGAACTCCCTACTGGCTACAGAGATAGATGGATTCACAAATGCAAACAATTCTGCAGCAGACCAGCTAGAATTTACACTCACTATATCAGCTCCAAATATGACTCTTTCAGATAATAGCATATCATTAGCGTATGTGTTTGACTCAGTCTGAATACACTTGGTCAAAACATGCCCTATTTTTGGATGTTTCCTGGTTCTCATTACACTTTTTTTTTAATTTTCAGGACAGAAGTTGTAATGATCAGTTTCTCTCTCCGTGCCTCAGTTCCCCATCTGTAAAATGGGACTATTAGTACTACCCTATATGATGGTGGTGTTGTGAGGATAAATCCATTAAAGATTATGAGGTATTTAGATACTATGGTGATAGGGGCCATATTAGTACCTAAGGATATATCTACACTGTGATAAAAGACCATGGCAAAGCGGTTGCTGGCCTAGGTCAGCTGACTAGGGCTCATGCTCTGGGGCGATACAATTACAGTGGAGACATTTGGGCTCAGCTATTTATCCCCACAGCATGAGCTCTGAGAGCCTGAGTCATATGACCTGGACTCCCCCTCTCAGGAAGTTAGGGCCTAAATCTGTGCTTCAGGGAGGCACATCCAGTTTTAACTACAAAACTTTCTTTTGGGGTTAGGTGATTATGCCATTTTTGAAAGAAGCTGGGGAGAACAGGTTCAGGGAGGACCTCCTTATAACTTTTAGCTGAGTGGTTACAGCACTCACCTTGGATGTGGGAGACCATTGTCTGAGAGGGAAAAGGAATTTGAAGTGGGATCTGTCATCTTTTGTGTTTCAGAGTAACAGCCGTGTTAGTCTGTATTCACAAAAAGAAAAAGGAGTACTTGTGGCACCTTAGAGACTAACCAATTTATTTGAGCATAAGCTTTCGTGAGCTACAGCTCACTTCATTGGATGCATACTGTGGAAACTGCAGAAGACATTATATACACAGAGACCATAAAACAATACCTCCTCCCATCCCACTCTCCTGCTGGTAATAGTTTATCTAAAGTGATCACTCTCCTTACAATGTGTATGATAATCAAGTTGGGCCATTTCCAGCACAAATCCAGGTTTTCTCACCCTCCGCCCCCCCCACCACACACAAACTCACTCTCCTGCTGGTAATAGCCCATCCAAAGTGACCACTCTCTTTACAATGCGTATGATAATCAAGGTGGGCCATTTCCAGCACAAATCCAGGTTTTCTCACCCCCCCCCCACCTTTTTTTTTTTTTTCCAAAAACCACACACACAAACTCACTCTCCTGCTGGTAATAGCTTATCCAAAGTGACCACGCTCCTTACAATGTGTATGAAAATCAAGGTGGGCCATTTCCAGCACAAATCCAGGTTTTCTCAACCCCCACCCCCCCCAAAACACACACACACAAACTCACTCTCCTGCTGGTAATAGCTTATCCAAAGTGACCACTCTCCCTACAATGTGCATGATAATCAAGGTGGGCCATTTCCAGCACAAATCCAGGTTTTCTCACCCCCCCCCCCACACAAACTCACTCTCCTGCTGGTAATAGCTCATCCAAACTGACCACTCTCCTTACAATATGTATGATAATCAAGGTGGGCCATTTCCAGCATAAATCCAAGTTTAACCAGAACGTCTTGGGGGGGGGTGGGGTAGGAAAAAACAAGGGGAAATAGGCTACCTTGCATAATGACTTAGCCACTCCCAGTCTCTATTTAAGCCTAAATTAATAGTATCCAATTTGCAAATGAATTCCAATTCAGCAGTTTCTCGCTGGAGTCTGGATTTGAAGTTTTTTTTGTTTTAAGATAGCGACCTTCATGTCTGTAATTGCGTGACCAGAGAGATAGAAGTGTTCTCCGACTGGTTTATGAATGTTATAATTCTTGACATCTGATTTGTGTCCATTTATTCTTTTACGTAGAGACTGTCCAGTTTGACCAATGTACATGGCAGAGGGGCATTGCTGGCACATGATGGCATATATCACATTGGTGGATTTGTGCTGGAAATGGCCCAACTTGATTAGCATACACATTGTAAGGAGAGTGATCACTTTAGATAAGCTATTACCAGCAGGAGAGTGGGGTGGGAGGAGGTAGTGTTTCATGGTCTCTGTGTATATAGTGTCTTCTGCAGTTTCTACAGTATGCATCCGATGAAGTGAGCTGTAGCTCACGAAAGCTTATGCTCAAATAAATTGGTTAGTCTCTAAGGTGCCACAAGTACTCCTCATCTTTTGTGTGAGTGTCCTAGTCACTGGGCTATGGGATATTCTGACATGGGCTTTCCTCAGTTTTTCTTTTGAAGATGTTCCACTGTGAATAAATAAGGAAAGAGTCATTGGGCCAAAGAAAGCAAACATGAGAATGACTCTGTACAGGGGTGCTGAAATAATTTTTATAGTGGGGGTGCTGAGAACCATTGAAACAAACTGTAAACCCTGCATATAATGGAAACCTCTTCAAGCCAGGGGGTGCAGCAGCACCTCCAACACCCTTAGTTCCAGGATCTATGACTCTGTAGGCTGGTGGTTAGAGCACTCACTGGGGAGGTGGGAGATCCTGGATCCAGTCCCCTTTCTCCAATGACTCTTTAATCATTTATCCACACTGGAACAGCTTCAACAGGCGAGACTGAGAGATCCCCACATCAGACTATCCCATAGCTCTGTGGTTCAGGCATTTGCCTCAGGCAGAGGGGAGACTTGAACTGGGGGTCTCCCACATCCCAGGTGAGTACCCTAACCCCTGGGCTAAAAGTTATGAGAAAGATTCTGCTCCAACTGCTGCTGCTGCCATTTTGTGTGAGTTTGTCTATGGGGGCTCAATCCAGTAGGTGAGCTCTGAGCAAATTTAGGACCCTGCAAATGAATTAGGCAGAGCAGTGTCTATTCTCCCCAGTTTGTGCATTGCTCTGGGGCTTAGGTGTCTGGATGTTTAAAGTAAGGCTGTAGTGCTGATGCACAGAGGCAGAAATATAAGCACCTAGGAAACTCTGACTGCAAAAACATAGGTGCTGAGAGAGAGTTAAGGCACCTACAAGGTTTGGCAACAGCTAAGTAGGGTTTTTTTGATTCCCAGTGGGGCCTTATTCTGGGATTAAGGCATCTAAAGTGGCAGTTAGGAGCCCAAATCCTTTTGTGACTCTAGCCCATAGTTCCCACTAGTGATTGGTGGTGAGTACAGCTGATCAGAGAACAGAATTTCCATCCTGCACGAAATTGTGAAATTAGAATGAAAAATTGCAATAGTGACATTTTTCACAGAAATGGTTGTTTCATTTAATAATGTTGAAACATAAAGTAAATAAAATATGTAATATCAATAAAACATACTGAACTGAATATTATAACAGTCTAAATGAAAATAATCTAAAAAAGAAAGTCAAAATGATTCACTTCTATGCTTCTTGGTTGAAATTTTTGTCAGTCTACATATTCCCATTAAACATTGAGATTTTGATGAAACAGCACTTTGAAAAAAAATTGGTGGAACTTTTTTCTGTCCAACCAGCTCAGGTCATGATAAATTTGTATTTGGCAAGAATGATACTTTTCTGTGAGCCAAGTGTGAGAGTAAAATTAGTGTCTGATGGATGGATGTCTCTTTTACCTCTAGCAGTTGTAAAAAAACCCAAAAAGCACAAAACCTTAAGGGCCCTGCTGAGGCCAGTTAAGAGAGGATCTGAGCAGATTATCAGTTAGCCTGGTGACTGCCTGCAGTCTGCTTGCAATGCTTCAGTTGTTCCAAATTTGCAGATTTACACTGCCAGTCTGCAACTAAGCTCTTGTCCACAATGTTTAGTTTGAAAAGCAATGGTTCTGTAGAACTGCCACAAAACGTCTCCCATATTTAATATATTATTAGGAAAAGAAAACAGAGACACACTGTTAGTAAATTAAATAAATAGCTGACGAAAGACAGTGAGTAATGTAGGTTGAAAGTAGAATCAAGCTCTCAGTTTTTGTTGTTCTTCTCTGCTTCCTGATGGGACTTTATTTTGGCTCTGCTTGCTAAAATGGTGGGAGTAAAAATGGTGTAGCAACAGGAAAATACTTCTGTGCAATTTACATTGAATTGTAGGAGGATTCCAGTTTAGTCTGTTGGTTATTGGGATCAAATTTTGTGTGCCATAGTTTTCACTAACACTTTTTTAAAATGTTTTGATTTTAAAATTAAAAAGGGATTGCTACTGACATTCTTGCTGAAAGCATGTAGATGTTTAAAGACTTTTTTTCTCTTCCAGTCTGTTCCTACAAATCAAGTCTTAAGAATCCAGCTGACAGATCCTTTTGAGCATAACCATAATACCCACTGAGTTTAATGAAGTGCTTAGGATACTTTTACTTTGTTAGTTGATTAACAGATTGCCCTGATTCAAGTCAATGGGAGTCCTTCAATGGTAGTTGGATCAAGGCCTCTGTGAGCTAGGACATGGGATTGCCCAAAGGTTAAAATGCTCACATGACTCAGCTTTTACATCCACATCTTTTGGCCCTGTACAAAGACACAAATAGAAGATCGGTCCTTAGGGGTAAAAATGTCAAAAATGAGCTAGGTTTCAGAGTAGCAGTCTGTATTCGCAAAAAGGAAAGGAGTACTTGTGGCACCTTAGAGACTAACCAATTTATTTGAGCATAAGGCAGACTCAATCCTTCTGACTTTGAATGATGCAGAGGCTCCTAAGTGCCTAAGTCTCTTTCAAAATGTTACCTTAGGGCCTGAACAACATCCCATTAAAGTCAATGCAAAGACTCCCATTCATTTTAGTAAAAATAAAATAAAGCCTAAACTGAATCCACTGAACTACATATCACATACAAGGAAAATGGGCCACATTTGCTATTTTTCTCCATGCCCTGCAGAAATGACTTTATGGGTCCTAATTGGAGGTTGCATTCTGAATATATTTATTTTACTGAAGCTTTGCTGTCATGACCAATACTTAGGCCAGATTTAGTTAGTAATGATGATGATATTTGGGGAGTATTATTTTCTTTTAATTGAAATGATGTAACCTGAAGCCAGATACTACAGCAGTGCCTTTATAAATGCATGAAATAATAATAAAATAAATAATGTGGCCTGGCTAATTCTGACAAATTGCAGTTGGAAAATGCAAAGAATCACAATTACTGTAGCTCCTACAAAAAGTAAAAGATTTTGTTTTTGAATTTTGTTTTGAAAAAGTGCCTGCTCCTTCTACAATAACATTTGGGGGAAAAAATGTAATTTGTCATTTGATCACTTTTCAACTTGGGAAAATAATTTTCAAGGTTTGTACCAAAGAAGCAAAAACCACCCAGACTTACTCCTCTCTGTTTAAATAGTCCAATTATAGCCACAAAATGAACTTTAACAACTTCCTGACCTTCTCCCTGGTGAACCTAGATAAGACAGGATGAAAAAGGGACATGGGCACTGATCCAAACCAAAAGCATAACAGACATGAACTTAGATGGAAATATACCCACGTTAGCAAACATGTTGGAGCACTTGTCTGTGAGTGCTGGCTTTATTAACAGAAGGAGATTTTGAAATCTGTTTAGCTCTGTGTAGCTAAAGTGAGTCATCCTTCAAATCTCTCTTTCAACAATTAATCTTGTGTACCAGCCTCTGCAGTTCAGTGCTTTTGTAGAGGCTGAATGTTTTCACTAATTGTTACAGATGGGTAAGTCTCTTTCCATAGCCATATTTATATTCCTTTTCTCTTGAACTATTTATATCAGTTATTAAATATAAATACTATTTAAGAGATATAATTAATATATAAGATAGTCCAGAAGATAAGATTGGTATCTTGGAATATAGGGACATTACTGGAAAAAGTGCAGAGCTGGCTCAGACATTGATGAAAAGGAAAGTACAGATTGGAAGGGAGCAAAGGCAAGCGCTATGGTGGAAGGCTATGTCACATTAAATTAAAAAAAAATGGAGATGGTATAGTTGTAGACCAAATAATGCAGGGATGTGCAGTGACTGTGGATAAGATATATGAGAGGATAATGTTGGCTACATTATCTTTTGAAAATGGCCCTTTAAATGTTATATGTGTACCCCAGAAGGGATATGAATAATAATAATAATAAGTTTCTAGGGAAATTGAATACTGCTGTACAGAAAGTGATAAAGGATGAAAGAGTCATCATGGGAGCCAAGTTTGATGGTCAGGTGGGAGAGACGGTAAATGCTTCAAAAGGCACCATGGCATCTAGGGATTTGGACATAGAAACTGGAAGGGGAGACTAATTTACAGTCGGCCCAGATACGATCTGGTAGTCAGTAATACATTGTTCACTAAGAAGAACATTTTATTACCTATAAAAGTGGTAAAATATGGGCTCAGATTACTTCCTGACAAACCAAGGGGAAAACATAGCAACTCAGCATAAAATGCTGGTTCTTGACTATGTATACATGTCATACATGAGAGAAAAATGGTCCACAACAGTACAGAAAACCAAGTGAAGGCAGTTTGAGGAAACTAGAAAGGAGTTTAAAACAAGTGTTGAAGAAGATCTCTTTAGAAGGTTTAAGAGAAAATATGAATTGATGGTAGAATCATATTACAAGCAAAATTCAAGAATGCGCAAAGAGAATGCTTGGTGAAAAAAAAACATTTTTTTCCTGATGACATCTGGTCATGGAATGAGAAAGTTCGAGAGGCCATGAAGGATATGAAAAAGTGTTTTAAACTTTGGCAGGTGATACTGTAGCAGTAGGATTTTCAGAAGTATAAAAAGCCAAAAAGATAGCGAAGAAAGAGGTGGAAGTTGCTCAGGCTAAAGCCATGGAAGATTATATGCCCACCTTAAAACTAAAGAGAGTGAGAGAAATATATGGACTGGCAAAGGCCCTGGATGAGAGAACTAAAGACATTGGGTGAGATCAGCCACTAAACATGAAAGTGGAAATATGTTAATGAGAAGCTGATTAAGGAATGGTGGAGAAATTACTTTGATGGGCTTCAGAATGAAGAGCATATAAGAGAACCATGCCATATGATAAAACCACACCAGGACTGGTGGTACCACTACTAGAAGAAGTAGTTGCAGATGCACTGACCAATATGAAAAATAAGAAAGCTGTCAGCCCCCAATGGCATACCAGCAGAAGTATGGAAGTGCCTGAGGCAAGTAGACATGAACATATTGACACAACTGTTTAATTGCATCATGGAGACTGAAAAGAAGCCTGATTCCCTGAGACAGAGCACATTAGCATTGATATTTAAGAAAAAAGGAGATCTACGAGACTGGTGACTACCATGGCATTATATTCATGAATCACATGAGGAAGATTGGGGAGAAAGCTGTTGATAAGAAACCATGAAGAGAAGTGAAAGTCAGTGACAATTAGATTGGATTTGTACCAGGTAAATGAATAATGGATGCTATATTTACATTAAGATTGCTTGTGAAAAAATATAGCGAAAAGAGGAAAACCCTACACATAGTATTCATCAATCTTGAGAAGGCTTATGACCGCAGTCCATATATTCATAGCTTCCAAGACCAGAACAGACCATTGTAATCATCTAGTCTGACCTCCTGTGTAACACAGGCCATAGACCTTCTTTCCCAAAATAATTCCTAGATTATACTTTTAGAAAAACATCCAGTCTTTATTTGAAAATTGTGATGTCAGTGATGGAGAATCACCACAATCTTAGGTAAATTGTTCCAAGAGACGTCATCTGGTGGAGTAAGAGAATGAGAGAGATACCTGAAAATTTTATCAGACTTGTCCAGTATATGTATGAGGTGCTGTTACCACAGGTTGAAGGCCATGTGGAGAAACTAAACAGTTTCTTATAAGAGTAGGAGTACATCAAGGCTCGTCACGAGCTCCCTTTTTGTTCATGTTGGTGCTTGATGCGCTTACAGAAAACATCCAGAGAGTGCCCTGCTGCTTTTGCAGATGACATAGTGCTGGTGGAAGAGAGGAAAGATTAAGTGGAGGAAGACTTAGATGGAAGTGCATGCTTGAAAAAAAGTGGCATGAAAATCAGCAGAAATAAAAGAGTATATTGTCTGTAGTTTTGATGATGTCTTCTGGAAAGACAATGAGACTGTAAGTATGGGGAGTCAGCCATCACCAATGGTACAGAAGTCCAATTACTGCTTCCAGGAGCTCTCATTGGCTGGAAACGGCGAACCATGCCCACTGGGAGTTTACAAGCTAACGAAGGGTAGATATAAATGTTTGGAAATATAGACGTAGAAAAATCTAGCTTATATGTCACCCAGATTTTGCCTGAACGATACACAGGGTCCAAATAGCATGTTTTTTGTACCACTCAGTACTTGCTGTCCTTAATTTCTATTCTTACCTCTCAATTCTGATGCCACACAGCATTAGGGACAATACTGAAAAATCTAGGTTCTTTTAAAGAGAGTTCAAGAGATAAAACTGTGTAGAGTGTAACAAGTAATTAATGATGGGCAAAATGAGAAAAAGTTTGGAGGATTGACAAGCATTCAGATTTTCTGAAACTTTTCAATGCTTAATGTAAGTCATATTCACATGACTGAAAATCAGACTAAAAATCTTGCAAGATCAAGTTTCTTTTTGTGAGATCTGAAGTATTTCCTGGTTGCAGTTTGGTTTGTAGGAACGTACTGTAAAAAAGATCCTTTCTCATTGTTTCAGAATTGCCACACCTGGAATTAAAAAGTCAAAGATGTGATTGTAAATGAAAAAAATAACAACCGTGATAAAATATGTTTGAATATCAGAAGATTTGTGTCTAAGTTTTGAGAAAAAGTTAAGGTTGGTGGTTATTTATCTGAATTAGTTCATCTGACATCACAAATAGTTAGTTTATATATATATAAAACTGTTACCCCTCATCAAATCCTAGGAAGCCCATATAATAAATAGGGGGGTTTTTTAGGAAAAGTCATATTGAAAGTGAGGAAATTAAGGTGCCTGGAAGAAAAACTGGTTGTATTAATTACTGAAATGTTCTCTGGAACCTCTGTGACGTTTATGACAGTCACTCAAAAGTTCTTATACCGATTCTGAGAGGTGATGAAGACATGCAGTTCCTATGGGTTGTATTGTCATGCAACACTTCTCAGGATCAGGTCCAATTTGTGCAGTTCCCCTGTCCCCAAAATAACAATCAATAATTTGTACTTTTATAGTAATATGTACACAGGTGGCTTTATCAAGGAAGCAGCAGGAGGAGTATCCACTCTATTGCAGTAAATGTGCTTGAAGAAGGGAATATTTAGGTCACATCTTGCACAGTGAATACATATTTATTCATGCTTGTGCATGACGTGACCATTTTTATAATGCCAGGTCTGTTTCTGTGTATAATACCAGTCACTTTATTTTTACATCTGACAAAGAAAGAAGATAAGGTAACAAGTTAAGACACTTGCATAGGGTAACAATATCTGGCTATCAAACTAACCAGAAAGCATTTGGTTTTGTTTTGAGACTTCTTGTTATCATAACACTGATTCTAAAACCACACGGTATATTATTTCAAACTATTTATTTCAGCAAGCCCACTTTGGAATGTAGTACTTTGATTACATAGCTGTTGATTACGTACATTTGTCTTTCACCTTTAAAAAAGGCATGAAGTGTAATATGTCAAGGAGACAGACAATCAATACAATGAACTAAAGGGTCATGGTAATGACTTAAGGATGAGTGAGAAAAGGAATGTGACAGTACACATCTGTGCAAGACTCAACTTGATTGGAGACTAGGGGGTATTGTCGTGGTAGCTGGATTTTATACACTAGAATTTTATGGAAAATCATTGAAATCTGTGCTTTTTTGGACCCAGTTCGTCTCTGTTTGAAGTCAGTGAAAGTTTTGCCATTCACTTGAATGGTAGCAGGATCAGTCCATAATGATGACATGCATAGTCAAAAAGTAAGTGGCAAGGTGGGAAGTAAGTTAGTTGTCTTCTTTCCCTTCCCCTCTTCCTGGTGAACCTAGATAAGACAGGATGGGGAATATATACATTTTAACAGTGAACATATAACAACACTAATGGCTTTCAGATAATTCTTTTGATCTAAGATTACATGAAGCATATGCTGGTCTTCAAATATGGAACATTCAGGAACACTGTAAATCACATTTAATTTACAGTTCCATTAAAATTCTTGAAATATTGTGTATAAATGCCTCTTTATGATTCTTCCAACACCTAACGTTCAGTATTGATGTTTTTATGGTCAAACCATGTATTTGATTCTACTCTATACAGTTGAAAAAGAGGAGGAGGAATATTGCTATACCATACTATGTGTTAGAAGCAGATTAAATATCTGATTAACAGGGTTAGAATGTGCCCTATTCATACACAGCCATGCAGGTGTGTAGAAAGGAATAGACTCCACCCCACACGCTTGTGCCCTGTTCAGAGGCCAGACATATTTCCAGTTCTGATGCTTGGGAGCACATGGGATGTGCTCCAGATACTTCCACTTGTGAGTAAGTGGGTGGAAAGGCAGGGAGTAAGCTGAGCCATTTCTGCACTTCCTCCCCCGACCCTACCACCACCATGCACTGGTTAGCAGCACTGGCTGGCTGGGGAGGGGAAACATGCTACAGCCTTTAAACAGATGTTATAAACTACTTTCTCTTCCCTGCATGACTGATAACTTCCACTTGATGTGGAGTATCTTTGCACTGCTCCTTATTATGAGCTGCATGCTAAAAGCACCATCTAGCCTCATAAAAGTACAGATCTTTTAAATGCTAATAAAAGAGAAACATTGCTGTGCTATTCTCAGTTTAGCTGCAAATTAGATGTTTGATTCATCTCACCATTTTATTGCCAAGTAAAATCCATGGTATCCATTTAAAGCTCCTCATACTAAAAAGCTATGATGTCTGAAAGTTCCCCAATAATAAAATAACAACAACAACAAAACAAAACCTTGTGTAACTTCCTTAAATAATTGTCAAGTCATGACATGTTATAAAAGATCATTTGTGATTTGATGAAAACTTCTTTTGCTCACTAACATGGCTTTTAAAATTTAAGATCTGTGTGAGGTTTCATTTACCAGAGTGTAGAATAAAATAAATAATATTCTGGGAGAGCGCCAAGAAATAAAACTATATAAATGTAGAAATATCCCCATACTATTTGAACTTGGCTGTGTTTGGGAGCACCTCTCCAAAGCAGTGTTCATTCAATCCGAACAGTCACCTCACAAAAATCAATATTTGCATATTCTGAAGTAATTCTTTTTCTGCTTTCTACTGTTTACAATGAACTACATGACCACTCCACACATAGCCACTCAATATAAATCACTGCATATTGTGAAACAAAGAAACCCTCTCTAAACTTGAGAGTATAGATCTAGAAACCAGATGAGCATGTTTGGATCCACTGCTTCTTTAATATTTGTATTGTAGTAGCGCCAATAGTCCCAGATCAATTGATGCTGGATAATATATAATAAACACATTGTATGAAAGAATTCCTGGCACAAACAGCTTACGTGCTAATGTGTCAAAATCTTTATAAGAACATAATGATGGCCATACTGAGTCACACCAATGGTCCATCTAGCCCAGTATCCTGTCTTCTGACAGCAGCCTGTGCCAGATGCTTCAGAGGGAATGAACAGAACAGCACAATTATCAAGTGATTCATCCTCTGTCATCCAGTCCCAGCTTCTGGCAGTCAGAAGTTTAGGGGCATTCAGAGCATGGGGTTGTGTCCCTGACTATTTTGGCTAATAGCCATTGATGGAACTATCCTCCATGAATTATCTAATTCTTTTTTGAACTCAGTTTACTTTTGGCCTTTTCAACATCCCTGACGATGAGTTCCACGGATTGTGCATTGTGTGAAGAACTTCCTTATGTTTGTTTTTAACCTACTGCTTGTTAATTTCATTGGGTTGACCCCTGGTTCTTGTGTTATGAGAAAGGGTAAATAACACTTCCTTATTGCCTTTCTCCACATTCATGATTTTATAGACGTCTATCATATCCCCCCATAGTTGTGTCTATTCTAAGCCGAGCAGTTCTAGTCTTTTTAATCTCTCCTCATATCAAAGCTGTTCCATACACTTAATAATTTTTGTTGCCCTTCGCTGTACTTTTTCCAATTCTAATATACCTTCTTTGAGATAGCGTGACCAGAACTGTACATAGTATTCAAGGTGTGGCCGTACCATGGATCTATTAGAGGTATTATGATATTTTCTGACTTATCATCTATCCCTTTCCTAATGGTTTCTAAAACACTCATTGCTTTTTTGATTGCCACTGTACATTGAGCAGATGTTTTCAGAGAACTATCCATGATGACTCCAAGATCTTTCTTGAGTGGTAACAACTAATTTAGACCCCATCATTTTGTATGTATAGTTGGCATTCTGTATCATGTGTGGACATCTGTGGGATAACTTGCATATGTGTCAATGTCAGGCTTGCTGCCAAAAGATCATAATCCCATTTTGCACTCTAGCATTCCTTGAAATACCTTCCTTAAAATGAAATCACAGTACTGATAAGTTCAGTTACCTGAAGATGTCTAAATATGGAGGACCTAATTCTGCCCTTCCTTTCATAGATACAAATTGCCTTGTTTTCCCTTGCAGTTGCATCCCTTTAAGTGAGGGTGGAATTGGGCCTGGAGACTTCCCATAGTTCAGAGTGTTAGGACAGTTGTTTTGGGGAGGTAGTGTGTGTTTCAACTTTGACTTGTTTTCTATTACTATTCAAGGAAATGATGAAGGCCACAATTCAGGAAAGCATGCTTATTCAGGAAGAGCCCTTAAGCTCCATTGAACTCAATGGGATTTAAGCACGTGATAAAGCATTTATATGAAATAGGGTCTATAAGTGGAAGGTTGGTAGCTGAGAAGAGATTGAGTTTTGATAAACAGGTGTGTTAATTAATAAGGAGATTGTCATGTCCACACACAATGATCAGACATACTTTCAGGGCATTTACCTCCAAGAGATTAATTTTGTATTCAGGAGAAAACTAATGGTTTTATTGTACAATTATAATGTGGTACATGTTTTTAGTGATCCTAGTACCCATTTTGTAAACAGTACTTCTGTGCTATCATCGGCCACTCTAGTTAAAACTAGTGGAACTAGTCAATACTTCCAGAGCACAGGAAGTGCACATCTGCTCAACATTTTTATTTAATTTAGAAGAAGTAGTGAAATAGTTAACCTACCAAGTTAATCAAGCATAATTCAGCAGAGAAATGTGGACTCAACTGGTCATATGAATACAATTCAACATTGTGCTCATAATTTGACAGAAATACTATTACATACCAGTCTCTTTGTAACATTTGACTGGGGTCCTGGGAGAAATCCTGAAGCCACTACTCTCATGAGTGAAGTCCACAGGACTCCCTGCATGAGTAAGAAGTGTTGACAGAGAGTTGCAGGGTCAGTCCCGTTATTTTCAGAGAGGAAGAAGTGGAGCCCATTAAAGGGGACTCACAATTAAATCTGAACTGGAATAATTCAACCATAGTGGATTATACCAATGGCCTATTTAGAAGCTCAAAAGCAGATGTTGAGCTTCTAATGTTACTGAACTTCAAGCATTCAAAAATCGAGCCAGGCTACAAAAAATAACAAGATGAACTTAAAAATATGACACTTTAAAAAAATAATAAATTTGAGGTTCTTTTTATTTCCTTCTCTTTTTTGAGAATTCAAGGTTACAAAATTCAAGCCTTTCTCCACAACCACAGAGACTAGAGATGCTTTAAAAAACAAAACAAAACAAAACAAAACCCCTTACATTCTCATGTAATATGACTCCAGAAGCTAGGGCTTTAAGAAAAACAGCACCATGAGACTAGCAATAAAATTATGAGCGCTGGCAACACTGACTGCTTTCCAACTACTTTTTGGGCTCAGCAACCATCATAACTGGTAATGAAGGGCAAATGGGCTAAACCCCAACTAATAGATCCATTTTCTGTCTTTCTTCCAGCAGCTCAATAGATAGCAACAATGAGGGAGTCAGGGAGGGGAGGACAGGCTGGCAGATTACATACCTCCCAACATTTGAAGAGGCTAAATCAGGACACATCCTGGGGGGTTGGGTGCTGCCCCCAAGGTGTGGGAGGCCCAGGAAGGCATTGCAGAGCAAGGCCATCCCACACTTCCACAGTGACAGCTCCTGCAGCTCCTTTCCCATGGGGCTGGCTGAGGTCTCTGCTTCAGGCATTGCAATCCAGCTTCTGAAGCACAAAGTTGCAACAGCATTCAGGTTTGGCCTGGCTTCCATGATGGAGGGTGGGGGGAGAGGGAGGCGGCTGGGCCAAATTTGAATGAGTGGTGCTGTGACCTCATGTGTTAGGGGCTAGGTCGCAACACCTGGAGCAGAGAGCCAAGCCTAGCCACCTCTGCAGAGAGGGAGCCATTGCAACCAGGAGAGATGGGTGTGTGTCTGTGTGTGTGTGTGTGTTAAAGCAGGACCATCCCACAAAACCTAGGACTGTCGGGAGTCTGAGATTGTAGCCATTCAGTGCAGCACCACTGTGTGGAACCAGGGGAGAGAGAACAGACGGGGTTGGTGAAGGTCTAGTCCTTTAGGGTCTGTGTACATTTGGAGCTAGGAGTGTGATTCCCAGCTTCAGTAGACAAACTTACACTACCTCTGATCAAGCTGGAACTAAAAATAGTTGTGTAGCTGTGGTAGCATCAGCAGTGGCAAGCGGCATCACTCTAAGCATATACCCAGGTGGTCTGGGTAGGTTGGAACTTGGTGGGGATAGCCCATGCTGCTGCCCATGGTACTGTGGCTACACTATTCTTTTTAGAGCATTAGCTCGATGGGAGCGGACAAGAGTATGTCTGCTTGATCTGGGAATCACACCCTTAGCTCCAAGTGTAGATGTAACCTGGGAGAGATTATCTGTCCATTGAAAAGATAGGCTTGAGAACTGCACGTGCTCAGAGGCGGACTTTCCAAGTCCTCTTTAGGGCAAAATCAGAACAGCCCCATAGAATGTGAACAGCCACCCTCAGTGCAGAGCTGCTTCCCCACCTCAGAAGCAGCAAGAAGGGTGGTGGTGGAGGTGTGGGGGGGTTGAGCCAGAGAGCTGCAGCAATCAGGAGCTGAAGAGCCAGTGATTGCAAGGTGAGTAGGAGCCTGTGCTGCTGGAGTCTGTCAAAGGAAGAGTTGTGATTTGGGGAGTGGGGATTGAAAGGCAGAGCAGAGGGAGCCTGTGGCCTGACGAGGTGTGGTGGAGAGGTAGGAAGCATAATGGAGGAAGGACTCCTATTCATTTTCAGGAGGAGCAGGGGTGGGATGTGGGAGTTACAGCAAAAGAACTTGGAGAGGGGGAAGAGCCTCAAATTGTTTTAGTTTAGGAGATTAGAAATTGTGTTGTCCCAAATAACATTTTTTTAAAAGGGGGTCAGGGCAAAGTGAGTATGTGGGGAAGTACATAATTTTGGGTATCAGCCACTTCTGCTTAGCGTAGTTTTGTGACAATAGCATTCTTCCATTAGTGGAAGAAAAATGAAGATTAGCCTTCTGAGTTCACCATTGCTTTAGGAGGCGAAGGGATATCTGTTATGGTTATGTTGCAAGGGTATTGGTGTAGTAAGTTATGAATATCATTTTTAAAAAGAACAGAGACTTTTACAGTAGCTAAGGCTACTTAAGACATCTTTGTGGTTCAAACTTCGACAGGTGAGAAAATTATTATTGAACAATATGAGAGGGTCACACACTTTGTTTCTGTGGATCAAGCTCATTACACACACCAGGGACTTTTTGTATCCCTCTATTGCCACTCCCACCCCAAGTCCCAGGTGTGTCACTCTCCCATCTCCTGTGTTGTCCTCTCCCCATACCGTTGTCCCCCATTTTCTTCCTGTGCCATGGGCTATGTTTGTCCCCTCATTACCCCTCCCTCCCTATTCCCCCACTTTCACCTAGACTAGTGTTTCTGTGTGCTCCTCCGTTTCCCCTTTCTCCTATTCTTATTTTCTTTCTGCCAGGGTGTCAATATTTTTAAACTGTATAACTGCTGTGAGGGGCATTATATTAGAAAGAAGGTGGGTGAGGTAATATATTTCCTTGGACCAACATATTGTTACAAGTATTGTAATAAGTATTGTTATGCTGGAAAGCCTTAATGGCTACCATCAGTTGGTTTTTTGATCTATAGACAATGACCAAGATGCAAGGGCGTCCCTGTGTCCACATTTGCCCCTTCTAGTTTTCTGATTATCCCTGAAATCAAAAGTCTTCTGCCCATTGATACCCAAAACATTCCCTGAAATTTTGGAATTAAACAGATAACTTTTAAAAACCATATCACATTACACAGACAGAAAGAAATGCAATTGAGCTGAATGTAACACAATACGTTCTTGGCCAAAAATCTGTAACTGGAACATTTTATAACTGGAACCTTTTATATTTATATAAATATAAACTATATGTATGTATATAAACAAACACAGTTTAAACCCATTGGGTCATGGCAGTCATTTTCTGCATGTATCCTAAACCGCTTCGGTAGTGTGGTGCTGTGGCAAAACTTTCTCCATGTTTAGTCTCATCCCACTATCATTAAATGTTCTGGCCAGAACAAGGACTAAGTCCCAATGAAGCCTTTTTTAATGGCCGAAGGTGTCAATTACAGACTTGTTAGTCTGACCTCAGTAGTATGTAAGCTTTTAGAATAATTGTGAAGGAAAGAATATTGAAATTCATAAAGGTAAATGGTAGAGGGAATGCAATGCAACGTGGGTTTACCAAAGGTAGATCATGCCAAACTAACCTGATTTCCTTCTTTGAGAAAATAACTGATCCTTTAGATAAGGGAAGAGCAGTAGATCTAATATACTTGGACTTTGGTAAAGCATTTGACATGGTACCACATGGAAAATTACTAGATAAATTAGGGAAGATGGGGATTAGGAGAAGCATTGTAAGGTGGATAAGGAATTGACTATAGGGCAGAAATCAATGGGTTATGCTCAGGAGTGGCAGAAGCTTCCTAAAAGTGGGGAGGGGGAGCACCGGAACCCAAACCGTGGCACTTCCCCCAAGGCCCTGCCCCCATGCCACCTCTTCCCCTGCAAAATCCTGCTCTCCACTCCCCCCACCCCCTCCGTATGTGCTGAAAGGTGAATTATCGAACTGGAGGGAAGTTACTAGTGGAGATCCTCAAGGATCAGTCTTTGGCCCAATCTTAGTTAATATTTTTATTAACGGCCTTGGCAAAAAAGTAGGAGTGTGCTAATGAAATTTCCTGATGATATTAAGCTGGGAGGCATCATCAATACAATGGAGAATGTGAACATTACTTGGGAAGATCTGGATGGCCTTGAAGACGGGAGTGACAGAAATGGGATGAAATTCAATAGTAAAAAGTGCAAGGTCATGCACTTAAGGAAAGTCTTGTAATAAGAATTTCTGCTGCAAGCTGGGGCCTTATCAGTTGGAAGCAATAGAGGAGGAGAGAGACCTGGTTGTGTGGGTTGATCATAGGTGATTATGAGCTACCAGTGTGATTCATCTGTGAAAAAGGCAATCCTAGGATGTATTAGGCAAGGCATTTCCTGTAGAGATTGTACAAAGCACTGGTAAGACCTCATCTAGAATACTGTGTCCAATTCTGGTCACCCAGAAAGATTAATTTAAACTGAAAAAGGTGCACAGATGAGCTACGGATCAGGGGAATGGAGGATCTATCTTATGAGAGATGACTGGAAGCATTTTGCATATTTAGTTTAGCAAAAAGAAGGCGGAAGGAGGATAAGAGTGCTCTTTGTAAATACATAAGGGGGGTTAATACTAGGGAGGGTCAAGAACTATCTAAGCTAGAGACCACTTTTGGTACAAGAACAAATAGCTATAAACTGGCCAGGAACAATTCAGCCTGGAAATTAGAAGAAGGTTTCTAACTATTGGAGGAGTGAGATTCTTGCACAACCTTCCAACAGGAGTAGTGAGCAACTTAATTAGTTTTGAGAGTGACAGCTGGACAAATTTTATTGCAATTGTATGATAGGTTTGTTTATGATGGTTGGGCAGGGCTCCACAGCCCTAGGGCTCCCTTCTGGTTTTCATCCTATATTCCTAAAACTCATGTTTCACAGTTTCAGCTGGCCACTGGCAGGAGTCAGGAAAGAAACCCCCATCTACAATATATTCTGGGAGGGGGTATTTTGTCTCCTTCCTCTGAAGCATCAGGCAATGACCACAGCTGGAGATGGGACACTGGGGGAATGGGCTAGGGATCTGAGATGGCACCGAGCATTCTATGTCTCAGAGTATGTCTACACTATGAAATTAGGTCGAATTTATAGAAGTCGGTTTTTTAGAAGTCATTTTTATATAGTCGATTCTGTGTGTCCCCACACAAATGCTCTAAGTGCATTAAGTGCATTAACTCGGAGGAGTGCTTCCACAGTACCGAGGCTAGCATTGACTTCCAGGGTGTTGCACTGTGGGTAGGTATCCCACAGTTCCTGCAGTCTCCGCTGCCCATTGGACTTCTGGGTTGAGATCCCAATGCCTGATGGGGCAAAAAACATTGTCGCGGGTGGTTCTGGGTACATGTCATTAGGCCCTCCCTCTGTGAAAGCAACGGCAGACAATCATTTTGCTCCTTTTTTCCTGAGTTATCTGTGCAGATGCCATACCATGGCAAGCATGGAGCCTGCTCAGCTCAACTGTCACTGTATGTCTTCTGGGTGCTGGCAGACGCGGTACTACATTGCTACACAGCAACAGCAACCCATTGCCTTGTGGCAGCAGATGGTGCAGTAGGCCTGAAAACCATCCTCATCGTATCTGAGGTGCTCCTGGCCACCTTGGTAAGGTCGGTCAGGAGCGCCTGGGCAGACATGGGTGCAGGGACTAAATTAGGAGTGACTTGACCAGGTCATTCTCTTTAGTCCTGCAGGCAGTCTTATTGTACCATCTTATGGTGAGCAGGCAGGAGTTGAGGATGGCTAGCAGTCCTACTGCACCGTCTGCTGCCAGCCAAAGATGTAAAAGATAGATGGAGTGGATCAAAACAAGAAATAGACCAGATTTGTTTTGTATTCATTTGCTCCCCGCTCCCTCCCTCCCTCTGTGAAATCAACAGCCAACAATCATTTTGGTGAGGTCTGTCAGGGACACCTTGAAAACTTTAATGGAGATTCAGTCCTGCTTGAAATACCAGAGGGAGGGATAGCTTAGTGGGTTGAGCATTGGCCTGCTAAATCCAGGGTTTTGAGTTCAATCCTTGAGGGGGCCATTCTCTGTGACAGTTGTTTTTGTTTCTCCTTGACGTAAAGCCACCCCCTTTGTTGATTTTAATACCCTGTAAGCCAACCCTATAAGCCATGTCGTCAATCACCCCTCCCTCCATCAGAACAACAGCAGACAATCATTCCGCGCCTTTTTTCTGTGCAGACGCCATACCATGGCAAGCATGGAGCTCGCTCAGATCACTTTGGCAATTATGAGCACATTAAACACCACGTGCATTATCCAGCAGTATATGCAGCACCAGAACCTGGCAAAGCAAAACCGGGCGAGTAGGCGATGTCAGCGCCATGATGAGAGTGAGGAGGACCTGGACACAGACTTCTCTCAAAGCACGGGCCCTGGCAATGCGGGCATCATGGTGCTAATGGGGCAGGTTCATGCGGTGGAATGCCAATTCTGGGCTCGGGAAACAAGCACAGACTTGTGGGACCGCATAGTGTTGCGGGTCTGGGACGATTCCCAGTGGCTGCGAAACTTTCGCGTGCGTAAGGGCACTTTCATGGAACTTTGTGACTTGCTTTCCCCTGCCCTGAAGCGCATGAATACCAAGATGAGAGCAGCCCTCACTGTTGAGAAGCGAGTGGCAATAGCCCTATGGAAGCTTGCAATGCCAGACAGCTACCGGTCAGTCAGGAATCAATTTGGAGTAGGCAAATCTACTGTGGGGGCTGCTGTGATGCAAGTAGCCAATGCAATCAAAGATCTGCTGATATCAAGGGTAGTGATCCTGGGAAATGTGCAGGTCATAGTGGATGGCTTTGCTGCAATGAGATTCCCTGAATGTGGTGGGGCCATAGACGGAACGCATATCCCTATCTTGGCACCAGAGCACCAAGCCAGCGAGTACATAAACCGCAAGGGGTAATTTTCAATAGTGCTGCAAGCACTGGGGGATCACAAGGGACATTTCACCAACATCAACGTGAGGTGGCCGGGAAAGGTACATGACACTCACATCTTCAGGAACTCTGGTCTGTTTCAAAAGCTGCAGGAAGGGACTTTATTCCCAGACCAGAAAATAACCGTTGGGGATGTTGAAATGCCTATAGATCCTTGGGGACCCAGCCTACCCCTTAATGCCATGGCTCATGAAGCCGTACACAGGCAGCCTGGACAGTAGTCAGGAGCTGTTCAACTACAGGCTGAGCAAGTGCAGAATGGTGGTAGAATGTACATTTGGATGTTTAAAAGCGCGTTGGCGCAGTTTACTGACTTGGTTAGACCTCAGTGAAACCAATATTCCCACTGTTATTACTGCTTGCTGTGCGCTCCACAATACCTGTGAGAGTAAGGGGGAGACGTTTATGGTGGGGTGGGAGATTGAGGCAAATCACCTGGCTGGTGATTACGTGCAGGGCGGTTAGAAGAGCACAGGAGGACGCGGTGCACATCAGAGAAGCTTTGAAAACCAGTTTCGTGACTGGCCAGGCTACGGTGTGAAAGTTCTCTTTGTTTTTCCTTGATGAAACCCCCCGTCACTTGGTTCACTCTACTTCCCTGTAAGCTAACCACCCTCCTCCCTTCGATCATTGCTTGCAGAGGCAATAAAGTCATTGTTGCTTCATATTCATGCATTCTTTATTCATTCATCACACAAATAGGGGGATAACTACCAAGGTAGCCCGGGAGGAGGAGGAGAGAAGCACTGGGAGGGGTGGTGGAGGAGGGAAGGACAAGGCCACACAGCACTTTAAAAGTTTAAAACTTATTGAATTCCAGCCTTCTGTTGCTTGGGCAATCCTCTGGGGTGGAGTGGCTGGGTGGCCAGAGGCCCCCCACTGCATTCTTGGGCATCTGGGTGAGGAGGCTATGGAACTTGGGGAGAAGGGTGGTTGGTTACACAGGGGCTGTAGCGGCGGTCTGTGCTCCTGCTGCCTTTCCTGCAGTTCAACCATATGCTGGAGTATATTAGTTTGATCCTCCAGCAGCCTCAGCATTGAATCCTGCCTCCTCTCATCACGCTGCTGCCACATTTGAGCTTCAGCCCTCTCTTCAGCCCGCCACCTCTCCTCCCGGTCATTTTGTGCTTTTCTGCACTCTGACATTGTCTGCCTCCATGCATTTGTCTGTGCTCTGTCAGTGTGGGAGGACAGCATGAGCTCAGAGAACATTTCATCGCGAGTGCATTTTTTTCGCCTTCTAATCTTCACTAGCCTCTGGGAAGGAGAATATCCTGTGATCCTTGAAACACATGCAGCTGGTGGAGAAAAAAAAGGGACAGTGGTATTTAAAAAGACACATTTTATAGAACAATGGGTACACTCTTTCATGGTAAACCTTGCTGTTAACATTACATACATAGCACATGTGCTTTCGTTACAAGGTCGCATTTTGCCTCCCCCCACCACGTGGCTAACCCCTTCCCTCTCCTCCTTCCCCCCTCCCCATGGCTAACAGTGGGGAACATTTCTGTTCAGCCACAGCAGGAACGGGCACCTCTGAATGTCCCCTTAGGAAAAGCACCCTATTTCAACCAGGTGACCATGAATGATATCACTCTCCTGAGGATAACACAGAGAGATAAAGAACGGACGTTGTTTGAATGCCAGCAAACATACACTGCAATGCTTTCTTCTACAATGATTCCCAACTACGTGCTACTGGCCTGGAGTGGTAAAATGTCCTACCATGGTGGATGGAATAAGGCTGCCCTCCCCAGAAACCTTTTGCAAAGACTTTGGGAGTACATCCAGGAGAGCCGCAACTGCCAGGGCAAATTAATCATTAAACCTGCTTGCTTTTAAACCATGTATACTATTTTAAAAGGTACACTCATCAGAGGTCCCTTCTCCGCCTGGCGGGTCCGTGAGGCAGCCTTGGGTGGGTTTGGGGGGTTCTGGCTCCAGGTCCAGGGCGAGAAACAGTTCCTGGCTGTCAGGAAAACCGGTTTCTCCGCTTGCTTGCTGTGGGCTATCTACGACCTCATCATCATCATCTTTCTTGTCCCTAAAACCTGTTTCTCTGTTGCCTCCATCTCCATTGAAGGAGTCAAACAACATGGCTGGGGTAGTGGTGGCTGAACCCCCTAAAATGGCAGCTCATCATAGAAGCGGCATGTTTGGGGCTCTGACCCGGGCCTCTCTGATTTTCTGGTAGGCTTGCCTCAGCTCCTTAAGTTTCATGCGGCACTGCTTCGGGTCCCTGTTATGGCCTCTGTCCTTCATGCCCTGGGAGATTTTGACAAATGTTTTGGCATTTCAAAAACTGGAATGGAGTTCTGATAGCACGGATTCCTCTCCCCATGCAGCGATCAGATCCCGTACCTCTCATTCGGTCCATGCTGGAGCTCTTTTGCGATTCTGGGACTCCATCATGGTCACCTCTGCTGATGAGCTCTGCACTCACCTGCAGCTTGTCATGCTGGCTAAACAAGAAATTTAAATTCAAAAGTTCGCGGGCCTTTTCCTGTCTACGTGACCAGTGCATCTGAGTTGAGAGTGCTGTCCAGAGCAGTCACAATGGAGCACTCTGGGATAGCTCCCGGAGGCCAATACCGTCTAATTGTGTCCACAGTACCCCAGATTTGACCCGGCAAGGCTGATTTCAGCGCTAATCCACTTGTCAGAGGTGGATTAAGGAAATCGATTTTAAGAGCCCTTTAAGTTGAAAAAAAGGGCTTTGTCGTGTGGACAGGTGCAGGGTTAAATCGATTTAACGCTGCTAAATTCGACCTCAACTCCTAGTGTAGACCAGGAGCTTGGCTGTCTGGTCCTTGCTCACATGCTCAGGGTCTAACTGATCACCATATGTGAGAATGGGAAGGAATTTTCTCCAGATCAGATTGGCGGTGACCTTAGAGGGTTTTTGTCTTCTCCTGAAGCATGTGGGTGTGGGTCATTTGCCAGGATTATCAGTTTATCTCTTACTTAGTCATTTCTCTGCCATTTCAGGGGCCTTGAGTACTTGTGCACCTTGTTTCCGCCTATTCTCTGCCTATGGCACATAATAGTCTAGTTTCCTCTGGGTTGTAACACTTTGGTTTCTTCTCAGTTGGTAGGTTTAATACACAGGTTCTGGGTGGTGTTGGTGGCCTGTGCTAAAGAGGAGGTCAGACTAGATGATCTAGTGGTCCCATCTGGCCTTAAACTCAATGACTCTTGGACTCTATGATCCTCTTCACTAGAGTGAATTTCACCTTTACTGAGTAACTGTATATTTTTGATGTATATTAAAGCTGAGAGTGGTCATAGTTTCTTTTGGGCTTAGAGGAAGGCTAGTATTGTGGTAAAGACACATGACAGGGAAAGCGGAGACCTGTGTTGTTGGCTCTCCCACAGATTTGCTGTGTGGCCTTTAGGAAGCCACTGAGGCCAAAGTATTTATACATGAATACTTATATTGAGCACCTAAATAAGTGGCCTGATGCTCAAGGATGAATGATCTCACAAGGGGAGCCCCTTTGGAAAACTAGATCACGTCATTAGCTGCCAAAGACGAGGACCCCACATTTGTCATTCAGTGCCTCTCTGGACCTGTTTCCCCATCTGCAAAATTAGGATGTTTGCAAAGTGCTTTGAGATCTTCAGACAGATGTTGTTATAAAATGTCTGTTGTTAGTGATATTTTACACTGATCAAGAGAAATGGTGACTCATATACATGCATTTCCTATGTAGAATATATAAGCAATTAATCTATTATACTTTCATTCAAATCTCTTTATTCTGGTGGCAGAATAAGATTAACACGAGGAAGGGCACAGAGCCAAATTGTTGGTTTATACACACACACACACACACACACAGTAACAACCTGGGAAATGTCTGTATTTTTATGAATATGATGCATGCCCCTCTCTCTGTGTTTGTGTATGTGTGTATGATGGATTACTGACAGTGGTATTAAATCAAAAGGGGTTATTAAAGGAACCAAGCAGAAAAGATAAAACAGTAACACAGAGTCCTGTTAAAACTATGTATTGAGGGAAAAACCCTTATCTGGCTCCAGGCAGGCTGCCAACAGTTTACTCTTCCATGGCTGAGGATGTCTACACTTAAAACACTACAGCAGCACAGTTGCACTGGAGTCGCACTTCAGTGGAGAAACTACTGATGGGAGGGATTCTCCCATTGCTGTAGGTAATCCACCTCCCAAAGGGGCACTTGGTAAGTCGATTGTAGACAGCACAAGAACAACGGAAGTATTCTTCACCATGGGCTAGGCTGGTACAGCTGCATCTCTCAGGAGTGTGGATTTTTCAAACCCCTAGCAGATATTGCTATACCAATGTGAATTCTTAGTGTAGACCTGGCCTTACTCTAGGATCAAGGAGGATACCAAACATTAGAGGACCCCAGGCCTAGCAATAGGTGAGGGTTCAGTAAGTGGCCAGAGACTGCCCAGAGAGTGTCAATGAAAGCTGACAGGGTGGTAAACGGACACATGGAGACAGAGAGCCTGCTCTCAGCAGGACAGTCTGTTTCTCCCAGCCAGAGATGGTGGTTAGCTGGGCTGAGGGGAATTTACAAAGCTGACAAGGCAAGATTAAGGGGGAAGTAAGACCCAGGTTTATAGGCCTGTTGTTGTTTTTATCCTTTATTCTGTGCTTTGTACCTTTTGGAGGAATTAATTTAAAAACCTTTGATCTGAAGACTATCCTTGAGTCAATTCACGGGTCACAGGTCCCCAGAGTGAACATGCTCATGGGTGCCAAACCAAGTTGGGCCTGTTGAGTTAACATGGGAGGAGGGGGAAGAATTTGCAGGCTGCAGATCCAGTGTGAGTGGTTGGACCATGGGTTCCACCCAGAGTGATACACAGGCCTGTAAGTTGACAGTGCACTTGAGAGGGTCTATAAGGAGCCTAAAGCTCAGTGTGCCCTGTGACTCTCTCTCATTTTCTCTCTCTCTCTCTCCACTCAAGTAATTGAATTGATTTTCTTTTTCATTTTACAAACAGCCTGCTTGGGGAGATTATTTTTGTTAGCACTGTTCACTTTGCCAAGCAACTGATTACTATAATCTTCAGCGCATCTAGTTGTACCTCTCCTTCCACTCCCCCAACCAAAAGTTGAGGCATTATTTTTATGCTGAAGGTTTGCAAAAAAAGTGACAAGGCTGCCAGCTGTCCCTTCTGCTGGAAGACCCTCTATAATATTACTTACTGGGAGGTCAGAGGGCCAGCCAAAAATATGAAGGATGACTGACTAATTTCCAAAAATCTTTTTCTAAGAAATATTTTTATTAGTCCGCTCATATTTCTGGACAGATACGGTGTGACAAAGTTTGAATGAATGATATGCCAATTTTTTAAAAAAAAAATAACAGGTTTGGGCAAAACATAGTTTATGAACTTGGAAGCAGAGCAGATAGTTTCCAAAATGCTTGGCTGATGCCTTCAGGTCAGGTCAAAGAGTTACTGTTTATGCAGCTAATCTTGAAAGTGCCTGAAAATGAATGCAAATGTCTTAAACAAACAAAAAAAAAATGGTGATTGCAAAGGTTACTAGACTGACAATTCTGGTGAGAGTGGGCCAAACTCTTGATAAAAATGGGCAGAGCAACATGTAATTCAATGGATTCTTGCCCATTTACATCAGCAGAGAATTTGGCCCACAGTTTATAGCAGCAATGGAAACCTTCCCAGTGTGCCCCATTTGTATTATTCATTCTTGTTATCAAGGGAATACCTTCAAGCATGAGAAAGTTATTCAGTCTTCACAGCCATTCAGTTCTTGTCTTCTCTACTGAGTGCTAACAAGGCAATGATGATGGTATTTGAGATGTGTCACCTAGAAACTGAACTGAGACCACCAACATATTTCATGTGGATCATTGAACAGCAGCTATTCAAGAATAGCAACTCTTGATCTCTCTGGACCTTGGCTGAACTAATGAGACCTATGTATGGCGTTCATATCCCATTATCAACGCACTATGTCATCCAGCCACCTGCAAGCCAATACCTGCAATATTCTTTTGTGCTACACGTCATAAAGGTAAAGAAAAGTAACTCACTGGAAACAAATAAACTACTAAACTACGAGAGAGAGAGAGAGAGAGGAGGTGAAGAGGAATGTAACATGTTGATTAATTTGAAAAATGTTAACTGTAAATATCAATTTTCTTTTCATATAATTTCAGTAACTAATCCTACTAAACTAACAAAATCCTTGTTGTGTGTTCTTTTAAAAAGCAAACATTATGTGTATCCTACTTAGGTGGCTTTCCAAGACAGACTGGCACAAACTCAGAAGTTTCCTCCATTCCCTTCAGTATGTAATGACTGACTAATTCTAAAGGAACTGAGTGAATCTAAGTTGGTGCAACTGAGGCCTTGTCTAAACCACTGCCTAAATCGATGTAACTTACATCGCTCTAGGGTGTGAAAAAATCACTCCTCTGAGCAATGTAAGTTACTTTGACATAAAGCGGCATCTACACTGCGCTATGTCGGAGGGAGACATTCTCCCACTGACATAGCTTCTGCCTCTCATTGAGGTGCAGTAATTACGTCGACAGGAGAGCACTCTCCAGTCGACATATTGCGTCTTTACCAGACATGCTACATTAGTACAGCTGCGCTGATGTAGTGCAGTAGTGAAGACAAGCCCTCAGTTGCACCAACTTAGATTCACTCAGTCCCTTTAGAATTAGTCCGTTTCAGATCCCCTTAAACTTTTACCAGTATGTAACTTACATTATTTTGCACATCACCTATGAATTTGGTCTGCTGAGTCTTAGCAACACTAAAGGAGTCTAGCTTATATGTAGAAGAGAAGAGGAGAGGCAGGAGATGGAAAAGCAGGTAACAGGAAGATTGCCTTATTTTCTCTCTTCTCTCGTCCCTCAGCTACATTAGCATAAATTCAGATTCTGTTAGGATTAGTGGACCTTGATCTTGCAGTCATGCATAGCAGCCTGGCACAATTGCAGTCCATCTAGGTGAATACCTAGTTTGTGAATCCTACGGGGGCTTAGGCATGAGCTAGGGTATCAAACAGCTGAGTGGTGTCAGGACTCAGGTGGTTTTGCACATTCCCACTGGCAGAATCTTAGGTGCTTTGGTAATTTAGGCTCCAACAAGGTTAGGCAACAGCTGTGTGGTGGTTTATGAGTCCATGTGAGTTTATGGTGTCAGTGGTGGCTCAGTGTTGGAGTTAGGTGTCTAAAGAGGCAGTTAGGCTCCTAAGTCCTAGTCCTAAGTGTTCACACATTCCTGAACCTCAAAATGGCTTCTTGAAAGCCTTGAGAAAAAAGTAAAGAGCATAGACTAATTCTTATTTCATCTCAGCTGGTTTGCTTATCCCTACTACTGGGCTGGTTTGAATTTTCTCTTATGTATTGTTCTTTTGTCTATCTAAGCAAGTTGTATTTTTTCTTAGCCTAGGTTTGCCCTATTTTGCACATCTGGCTTAGTTTTATTTTAATGTCTCTTATTAATGTTACAGTCCTGCAGGGATGTGATCTGCTCTACATTCTGAGATATTAGCTCCCTGAACACTGTATAAACTGGCTTTAAAGATTAATAACCATTTGCATTTGGTCTTAAGTGGTTTCACAATGTTCTGATAACTCGAAGGGGAAATAGGCAGAGATGATTCAAACACCCCAAGCTTCATGATGAGGGACTGGGAACTGAATCCACTTTGAATTTTTTGGCTGGGTCCTACTGTGTGTTTATAATGGGCCAGATTAAAATCCTGGATCCACGTTTGGGTGATGGAGAAATCCAGTTCTGGAACTGATTTTAACAGCTCAGTGCCCACCTGTAAAATTCAATATTGGTGATATAAACTTACATCTGTGTATATAAAAGCTGTGGTAAAGATTTCTAAGGGTGGGTGGGTGTTTGTTTTTCTGGGTGTCCAAATTGAGACACTTTAAAGGAACCTGATTTTCAAGATTTCTGAACACATCCCCACCGAAATCCACGTCTGTTTCGGATGCTCAAATTGGGCACCCACAGATCGATGCACTAAAAATCGCTCATTTTTATTAACAAAACAAAAAGGATCTTGCCTTGTAGGCCTTGTACTTCTTGGTAACTATAGTGTAAGAATAATATCTCATGCATGGGGAAATTTCTTCAAAATTAGAAAATGAAAATCTCAGTGCTAAAACATCTAATTTTCCCATGATGAATCAAAATGATTTAGTGTAGGAGTTTTGGTTGCTGTGAAACTCTGGGAAACTTCCATGTTTGGTAGTCCCCAAATTCAATAGTTATGTTTGTGAAGTAGTCTGATGTTAGTACAAATACTAAACGGAATATGAAACAGTTACTTTTGAAATCATGGTTCTCAAGAACTACTGTGGTTTTCTTCATAACTGTGGAAATTCTTTAATGACTAGTGCTGGTGCCATGCGACCCAAAGGCATTAGGGAGGGACCATTTCCAGCATTCCTTCAAATTCAGGGGCTGCAATTCTACCTGGCCTTTAAAGAGGAAGGCTCTTTTGTCCTGACCAACAAGGGTACTTACATGCCTAAGTCCCTGTTTTAGGCTCCACTGAGATCTACAAAACTCCTGCCAAAATCTGTAGGTGCCTAAACTCACTTGATGCATAAGTTTTCAGGGTAAAAGTTGCTCAGCTTCTATATTTCTGCTTCTGGGCATCCTTCTAGGTATCTGGACACCTATCTCCCACTAAGCTCCAGAGTGATCTACAAACCAGGGAAAGAAGTGTTCTCTTACCTGTCTCATGTGCAGGGCCTGTTCCAGTACACATACTCAGAGGCTGCCTACTGGATCAGGTCCATTCAAAATCCAGCAAGAAGGGGAGGTGGCAGTGGTGATGCTGCCCACCTTATACCTGTAGCCTGGAATGTGGAAGACCCCACATTCAATCCCCCCTTGGCAGAGGGGGACAAAAGATGTGAACAGGGATCTTCCCACACCTCTCAGGAGAGTGCTCTAATCCAGTGGCTCTCAACCTTTACAAATTATTGTACTCCTTTCAGGAGTCTGATTTGTCTTGCGTACCCCCAAGTTTTACCTCACTTAAAAACTATTGGCTTACAAAATCAGAAATAAGAATACAAAAGTATCACAGCACGCTGCTACTGAAAAATTGCTTACTTTCTCAATTTACCATATAATTAAAAATAATAATTTGTTATAGTTAATAATTATTTATATTATTTAATAAATAATCATAAAATAAATCAATTGGAATATAAATATTGTACTTACATTCCACTGTATAGTATATAGAGCAGTATAAACAAACCATTGTCTGTATGAAATTTTAGTTTGTACTGACTTTGCTTGTGCTTTTTATATAGCCTGTTGTAAAACTAGGCAAATATCTCAATGAGTGGATGTGCCCTCTGGAAAACCTTTGCATACTCTAGGGGGTTGAGAACCACTGCTCTAATCACTGAACTATGGGATGTTCTGGTGTTCTCCCTCTCCTGTTGAAGCTGTGACTAAATAATTAAAGAGTCATCGAAGCAGAGAATCTGGACCCTGGGTCTCCCAGATGACTGCTGTAACCACCAGGCTACATGGTCATTCTCATGCTTACTCTTTCTCTGCCAAATGGGTCTTTTGTTATTTATCCACAGTGGAACAACTTCAACAGGACTGAGGAAGCTTGACATCAGAATATCCCATAGCTCATTGGTTAGGACACTCAACGTGAGAGATGGTGGGACTTGAAGTGAGGGTCTCTCACATCCTAGGTGAGTACCCTCACCACGGTGCTAAAAGTTAAAAGGGAGCACCTTCTTCTCGCCACCTCCCTACCCCCGCTTCTTGCAAAACAATATAGGCTCCTAACCCCAAGAGAGGGAGCCTGGATTTATGTGCCAAACTCTGTGATAGTAGTGGGACTTCTGCTATACTTCTGTCCTTGGCATGTCCCAGTGATGCTCCCTGTGGATACCCTGGGTTGTGAGACACCTCATCACCACCTGCCTTTAGTGTGAGGAAGTCTTGTCTGTGCCTGCTGTGGATCAGCTCTCTGAGACCACCAGGCTCTAGCAACACAAGTGCTGCCTTCCAGGCCTTTGCGAGCTTTTCTGTCTGTACACGTAGTGATAGGCACACACCAACACCCGAGACTTCTGAACATTCCTGTAGTGTCCAGCCCTTTTTCACTGAATGCACACAGAATTACCAGTTCTTCTGCTTCGAAAGGAACAGTACAACACAGCTTTTTAGATACACCTTCGAACACAGTTCTGCTAAACACACAGCACTTAGATTTATTTACAGTGAAAACGACAATAAGTTTATTATTAAAGAACAGAGATTCCAGTCATAGTGAGTAAGAATATTGGAAAGAAATGGTTACATATAAAACAAAATTATAACATATTTTCTAGAGACTAAACTTAACTAACAAGTTTTCCTCCTGTCCAAAGAAGCTTATCTCACCCTATGTTCTCCACCAAGCCTGGCTGAGATCCCTCTTTCATAAGCGAATGTGCTGTCTGTTTACTTCCTAGTGAAGGATGACAAGGTATTTTCTTTGTTCCACATATATTAGAAAACAAACCTTTGATGCACACCTCAAGATAGGCCTACTCCCCCTCACCACTCCACTGTTTATTTCTTCCTGTTATTTTTCTCTCTTTGAAGTTTGCATAATCCTTCATTAGCACTCAGTTCAGACTGGTGACTAGAGGCCCATTGTGAACAACACAATACTTAATTTACCAATAGATAAACATTTCTTGCCTCACAGAAGGTCTGTTTTCCACCTTTCCTTTCCTGGTTTCCAGGCGCTAGACTCATACCTTAAGAATGTAATTTTCAGTGTGTATACATAACTCCATATGCATTTCACTATGATATTGATGACCAGTGTGGCACAGGCCTTTATTAGAAATCTCACATGACCTTTTTTTACCAGATCCAGGTGATCGCTGTAGCCCTATGTACCCTCTCTCTGTCCCTTGCCAGTTGGCACTAAGAAGCTTCTAGATCACACTCCGAATGGCTGGCCTAGGTGAGGAGCCACCTAGTATGCTGGCTTTTACGAATCTCATTCTGAGGTGCCCATCTCTCCCCATTCATTATATAGGGAGCCTTTTGAATCCCAGTGGTTTTCTAGGTGCATAAAGGTTAGGCATGGTGACACTCAGCATTGCCATGCCCAGCTGAATCTAGCCCTAACTATATATTGATCTTAGTTACTAATATGACCCCTATCAATGTAGTATCTGACCACCTTGCAATCTTTCTTTATCATCACAACATGGCCATGAGATAGGGGAGTACTATTAGTTCCATCTTACAGATGAGGAAATGAGGCACAGAGGTACAAAGTTAGCTTCAGGAACATCAGTTAAACATCTATCAATTCATTTTTTGGCACATTAATTGATGGTAGATGCTATTAGTATGTACCAGCCATTGTGTGTTTTTGAAATTATTTCTTTATTTTTGCAAATATACACACTTTTCGTAATGGTTCCCATATGTCACTTACCCATACAAGTCAATAGGAAGCCTGTCACTAGTCTACAGTGAAACAAATGCTCACTGTTTCAAAAATTTGTTTATCTTATTTCTAAAGGATGAAAGTCATCGTAGTGCATGGGACCCACAGACCCCTTTAAATCACAGATTAAAGGCTTAAGTAGTGCTTCAAGTGGTGTATATGTTCTTGTGGGGGACCAGTGTGCTGGAGTGAATTTCACCAAATATTAATAGCAGGGGACAACATGAAGCACGAAGAGCAATGACTAGTGTTTGTGGGAGTGCCTAACTTCAACCTAACAGAAGTATAACTTATGCTGGGTAAGTGGTCATTTCAACTTCTGGTTAAAAAGAAATGTGTACGTGGACTACTCCAAGGACAATACCGACTGGCTTCTTGTTCGTTGAGTGCAGTTTTGCTGTGAAAAGTGATTGTTAAAACAGTATTGTGGGAGTCTTGTGTAATATGTTTCAGTGATTCAGAAAATGCATGTTCTGAGGTTGTAACTGAAAAGATATATTTGTTTAACTGCCTCTCTTGCTTACTCCATGCGAGATCTGAAAACCAAACTGGGTTTTCTCTTACTCACGCATGGTAACAATTATCAGTGTTTGATTGTCTTGCAAGTTTTACCATTTGTTGGTCAGCTTTGCTACAGAGATGGTTTCTGTGGGCAAATCTTCAGGCAATTTCAGTGCAGTCTGACACTACACTAAAAGAGTACCTTCTTTTTAAAAGTATGTGTTTACAACATTGGGCTAAGACTGCAGAGCAACTATGATGAATTTGGGGCTTCTGCATTTATTCTAACTGCTCTTAGACTTGTTGATTTTCCTTGCTCTTTAGCTCTGTAGCCATAGAGGAGAGAGTTTCGAAAGCCTGTACAGAGAAGGAAAGTGCATCACTATTGGCTAGAGGTAATTTCCTTCTCAGGTGGAGTGTTTCTTGTAATTGGATTTCCTCTGAGATTGTAGTAGTGGGGTTCTCAGACTATACCTAGAGCTAGATGAAATTTTTCATTCAGACCTTTTTTCAGAGAAAAATGCAGGTTTGACAGTACCAAAGTGTGTTGTGAATTCATGTCAGTTTTGCTGAATTGTGTCCATACCCCTCCCCCTAAAAAAAAAACCCTAAAAAAAACCCACACACACAGAAAAAGTGAAAACATTTTGTTCTGACACTTTCAAACCAGTGTTTTGATTTTTCTTTTCAAAATGACTTTGTTTCAAAATTTCTTTCAATCTTATTAAAAAAATCTTCAAAAGCATTTAAACACTCAAAATCAAAACAAAACTTAGTTTCCGGTTGAACAGGAGGTTTTGCTTGACCCTTTATGATTTTTTTTAATTTGAGAGGTTTGAAGCAGGCTGAAGAAACCACAGTTGGATCCAGTGGTCTTAAATCCTCATGGTTCAGATCAGCTCTGACCATTATTCCAGCCTGTGGATTGGAGTAGCAGCCACAGAGGGATTGTCCTGCTGTCCCAAGTTTGCCCTGCATTGGAGAGTGATAATCATTTCTCCCCCTACCTCTAAGTAGTACTGTGCACAATGCCTGTTACTTGAGCCTTGAGTGGTGGTGTAAAATTCACCCCAAGACTCTTTCCAGTTATTTAAAACAGATGAGCTGACTAAACCAGTTGTACTGCTTTGCTCTTCTGAAGGTTGCAAAGAAAGTAATGTGCTACTTTGCTACATGATGTAATTAATTTATCTGGAGTGAATGCTATATTATATACTGATGTAGGCATACAGAACCATTTTCAGGTTTAAGTTCTTCAGAAATACATATATTCTTGGATATTTTTTCTTTTGCTATGGCTACAGAACTTTCATTATGATACAAAGTAATGTGGATCTCACCAAGTTTTGTTATAAACTGAAAGGGCAGCCCAGCTTCACTGAGAAGTTTGCTGTGGTTTCCAGTTGTTTCAGTGAACCTGGGCCACGTTTCAAGCAGACCAAATCTATGAGTTTGCATTAGAACCAGCTGTGGTGGTTTTGAGTGTTTGAGTTTTGGGGTTCATTCAGATAAATTTAATTTAATTGATCTATCCCTAGTAGGATTTTTAAATGGTTGCAGAGACAAACAAAACCTTACTTTTTTATCCTGAAAGATACACAAAGAGGAAACTGCACGAAATGCAATTGATATATCTTGAAAGATTGAAGAGCTGAGTCACTGATGTAATCATGGTTTTACTATGTATGTTTGTCATTGCCGTTGTAAAGACTGTAATTGGCATATAAGGCAAAGTCAAATCTATAGAACTACAAAGAACTAAAATCAAGTCTCTATTAGGTTCTTGCAATCAATATTTTCAGAAACTGGGTTCCCAAAGTTAGGTGACCAAATCCAGATTTAGATATCTAAAGGAAGGTTGATTTCCATGGGACCTGTTGTGGACAGAGCTGGTCAGGAATTTTTTTTAGCAAAAATGTTTGTTTTTTTTCCATTGGAAAATGCTGCTTTGTGAGAACCAAAACTTTTTGTGGAAGTATATAATTTTCAATAACATTTTCTCAAGGCCAGGATGGAATTTTGAGAAAGAGAAAGAGAGAGAGATTGTCCCCAGAATAATCAAGTGACTGGTGACTAGGACACTCACCTGGGATGTGGGAGACCCAGATTCAAGGTCCTGCTCTGAATCAGGCCCTGGGCTATTGCACCTTCTGGGGTGGGTCTCTCTTATTTTGTGAAATTTTTGGAAATCTCCTGGTTTTGTTCCAATGCAGTATGAAAACAGATATCAAAACCTTGACATTGTTCACAAAACAGAATTCTTCTTGTCCAGCTGGTCCCAGCTGCATGCTCCCTGCTTTGAAAATCAGGCCCCTTATTTTAAAAAAATTCCTTTGTATGTATGTGAGTACAATGTTTGTGTTTTGCCTGCCGGAAGCTGAGTTTGTGCAGAAAGTACGCTACAGCAAACACTTTCTGTGAGCCAAAACAAAGAGCCTAAGGCAGCACCATCATTACCTGTCTATTTCAACACCAAACCCTTCTTAACAATTTTAAATAATGTTTATTCCTGTCCCGGCCTCCTCGGCACACAACTAAGTAGAGCCTAAATAACAAGCACAGATGTGTGTGCTCACCACCATCCTCATGACACAAAATCCTTCTCCATCCTTTTTCACCCTCTCCTGATTGAAATAATGCAGGAATGTGCCACAAGCAGAGTTTGCATTAGCAGGCTATTTGTACACATCTTGGCTGTACTGAGAAGCACCAGAGGTTGAAATCCTGGCCCCACTGAAGTCAATAACAGAAGGATAAAAGAGAGAAGCAAAGCAAAGGTTCTAACCCCCCTTTTTTTTCTAATTTTATTACTACTAATAATTTTTCCCCACTTATTGTTTCATCATCCCTACATCATCCAGGGATCCCTCCATTCTGGAGGAAATTCTCCTCCAGCTTGTTTAGCAGGCATGATGATTTTCTTTGTGCTAGCTGAGCAGCAAAAAGCAGAGAGCAAGGCCAATGATCTGTCCCTCCATGTCCTAATTTGTACTTTTAGACTCTGATCTTGTGCAGTATTGCCAATTTTCACATTTTTATCATGAGTCTCTCAATAGTTGGTATTTGTCTGAAAGCAATAGCTTCTGGAGTCACGTGAATATGGGAGAATCTGTTTACATTTTTTTTAAATGAAAAAGTTTTTACCCCTCAAGGTTGCAAAGAAAAGCTTGGAAATGTGACTGAAGTACTTCTGGAAGATTCAAATATCAGAACGTAGAAAAAGAATCTGAAATGTAATTTTTAAAGAAACTAAATCAAATTCCTTCCCCTGCAGATATGTTTTTCATAAGGGAATATTAGGGTTGAATGACCAGTATTTATTACTTCTAAGATGAGTTGAAGTAAGGAAGTTTAGCAATTTCACATTAAACCTATGGTAACGGTATATTATGATTGTATGCACAGTACTGAAATTATGTCCATTTAAATGTCCAGGCCTTCTTTAGCCATAGGGGGAATAGTACAGTTGATATTTTGATCACTTGGCTAAGCAAGAGAACTTACCTAATTTATTCCAAATTGTTCGTGCTTAACATCTCTTTTTTGTGTATGTTTGGATAAGTAAATATTGTAAATCATTCATTACATTCTCATCAGTCAGTCTTAAAGCAAGATTCCTCATGGACCTGAATCTCTCTCTTATTTGGAGAAGAGCATTTCTTTGTACAGCTCTTCAAATGTTGAAGATTCCTGTTTGGTTGTTCAGTTCTCCCTCTCTTTTCTCCACGTCCCCTTTCCATCACCCTCCCCAAAGCAAAAATTTGATAAAGCTGTAGCAGGTTTGCAATGAAGGAAAAATTAGATTTAAATGTTGTATAGCTTTAAAAATGGAAAGGAAATAAAAATAACCAAAGTCCAAATATAAATAAATATTACACAGTTTAGGGAATTACATCTGCTCATTTTACAGTGCTCTTGAATGTTGCAACTCCTGACCTAGCACGTATGTATGCACTGCCCTAAAATGGGGTAGCGGGTTTTAGAGGCTATTGAAGAAATGTCTTTGACCTGAAGACCTACAATCTAACTACACAAGAAGAGGGGGGAGAGATGCTGCAAAGGACATATTTTTAAAGTATTTTCCCTTTAGATTTTTTTTTTTTTTTGCTTTAGACTTCTCTTTTCTCTTACTTACTCTGTGACCTTTGTCCATTGCTGTTAGATACAGTTTTCTGCCTGCTTTTATGTTCTATCTGACAGTCTGTATGCTCTCCTAGAAGATCCCTTGACTGTTTAGTTAAACCCTCTTTATGGAAAGAGATTACACATAACCCCTGTAATATACTACAGTATTCTACAATAATGTTCCAAAGCATTGCAGTATCAGTATTAGAAAAAGGCATTGCTTTGTACCATTGCTGTGGAATGTTGTCATATTTTTTAACATGGGAATTCCCAACCCAAAATAATTTATCTATTGTTATATTTAACTCCCAACCTCTTTTCCCCAAATTAACTCATATATGCTGCAATTAGACTAGGTACCTAACCACCCTTTAATTATATATATATTTAAAGTAATATATATATATTTAAAGTAATAAAACCACATTTTGTAATGTAGCTCATCAGAAATAATGCCTACAACAAAATGGCCATCAAGTTACTAAAGTACATTTCTCAAAAAGCTTCAGGCACCAAAGTGACAAATGATAACTAGCTAGTTTTTATAGGTGCGTGCTCTCTTTTTCTCACACACATTCATCTCTCTCTCTCTCTCTGTCTCTCTCTCTCACACACACAGACACACCCTTACCTTCCTAACCGAAAATAATTGGAATGGTTTTTAACAAACTTGTCATATGGTATCAATGTTTTGTGGGCAGGGGGTCATTTCATTTGTTGTATAAATACCAGAATGACTCAGATTCACTTAATCATTTACTCACCCACTTCAATCAAGGGATGACACTAGTGTACCACACAAATCATTTCTAGCAGCTTTCATTAATATTACAATACAGAGACAAAACGTGCTTGCAACCTTGATCTAGTGGAGTGACAGAAAGAGCCCTGTACTGTAAGGCCTGGTCTACACTATAAAGTTAGGTCGACATATGCCGCATTAGATTGAGTTAACAATGTATGTGTCTACACTACCGAGTCCCTTCTGATGACCTAAAGGGCTTGTAATATTGACTTCTGTATTCCACCTCTGCGAGAGGCGTAGCTCTTCAGTCGACATCCACGTGTCGACATGGGGATAGTGCAGACTCTGTGCTGTGTAATTCAAATGAATTGGCCTCCAGGAGGTATCCCACAGTGCTCCGCTGTGACTGTCCTGGAGAGCGCTTTCAACTCCACTGCACTTCAGCCAGATACACAGGAAACAGCTGCCTCTCTGTTAAAGCCCTGGGAACTTTTGAATTTTCATTTCCTGTTTGATCAGCACAGCTCACCATGGATGCGCAAGGCTACAAACGTGCTCCAGCATGGAGTACACAGGAGGTGGTGGATCTTATTGCTGTGTGGAAAGAAGAGTTTGTGCAGGCAGAGCACCGATACAGCAGAATAAACACTAACATCTGTGCCAAAATCATGCAGGTCATGGGGGAGAAAGGCTACACCAGGGACATGCAGCAGTGCCGCGTGAAAATAAAGGAGCTTTGGTGAACGTACCAGAAAACAAGGAAGGTGAACAGTCACTCTGTTTCTGAGCCACAGACATGCCGCTTCTAGGGGGAGCTGCATGCGATTCTCGGCAGCAACCCCACTATTACCCCAAAACGCTCGATGGATATCTCCCAGCAACCTCGGGCAACAAGAAGAAGGACGAGGAGGAGGAGAAGAATACGAGGCAGGCAAGCGGAGAATCCATTCTCCCCAACAGCCAAGAACTTTTTTCAACTCTGGAGCCCATCCCCCCACAGGACCAATTGTCAGAGGAGCATGATGCCAGGGAAGGGACCTCTGGTGAATACACATTTCAATCACACTCTAGGGGATACATGCTATTATTTTTAATATTGAATCTAAATTAAAAAATTGTTATAGTGGTTAGCGGTGGCCACTCCAGCTACGCAGACTGTTTATGTGCATGGGGATGGTCCTGGAATCCTCTATAGAGATCTCTAGGAAGCTTTCATGGAGGTACTCTGCAATCCTTTGCAGAAGGTTTCTGGGAAGGGCTGCCTTATTTTGTCCACTACGGTAGGACACTTTCCCAAGCCACTGCAGTATTAACTCTTCTGGCATCATTGTGGCACACAGCATTGCAGCATAAGGACCAGGTCTGTACCCAGATGCTTGCAGCATCTGCTCCCTTTCTGCCTCTGTTATTCTGGGAGAATGATATCGCATATGGTCACCTGGGAGAAACGGGAGGGAGTTTTAAATGCTAGCCCTTAAACTGCAAGCAATTCAGCAAGTGATCCACCCCTGTTTGGTGAATTCTGGTTCACACAACCGCGCTTTCCCAAGCACGCCCTGGTTGTGGTTGGAAGGGATCACCACGTATCGCAACAGCATTTTAAAAAGGGGGATGGTGGTGATGATGCTTCCTGTTTGTCTCCCTTCCACCCAACCCAGTACCACTTTTGTAACAATCAAACTATTTGTGGGGCTTTTTGCTGGTTCCTGTCCTCAAGCACCATCCAGGTTGCTAGGGGAAAGGGTTTTTTTCTGAGGTTGGAACCACTGACCCCAAAGATGTCTTCACAAAATCTGCAGCACAAGACCTCTCGCCGATGTCTCCTGGCCTTACTCACCATGGCTGGAGCAGCAAGTGGTTCTGATTACAATGTGTCTTGCAAGGAAGTGCATTTAGGGGTGTTTGTTTTATAAAAAAGAATTAACCTTGCACTAGAAACAATGTATGCACTGTCAATGCTACCCTTGTGCTTTGTGTTATTTGCAGCTGAAACCTTGTCTGTCGGTGCATCCTCCACACCGGGACAGAGACATTCCCAGATTAGAAGTTGGAAAAAGAAGACTCATGAGGATGTGTTCAGTGAGTTAATGCGTGCCTTTGAGAGTGACAAGATGGAGCTCAGCGCATGTAGGATTGCACTGTCCTACAGCCTGCACAAGGACCGCACAGGTTATCTTACTTTTCTTTGCTATATCTCAGTGTTTGTGAGCATAATAAAACTTAATGGATTGAGGAGAAAAGGCTCTTTATTCATTCAACACACTGTGGTTAGCAGGTGTTTAGTTTTCAGGGGAGTACATGCAATGAGGGGATAGCTTGGTAAGGAACAACACACAAAAGTGTCACATTACTGTGGATCATTGATTAAGCAAGTTTTCGAAGCCTCACGGAGATGCAGTGCCCCTCAATGTGCTCTTCTTATTGGCCTGGTGTCTGGCTGCTCAGAATTGGCTGCCAGGCAATCTGGGTCAACCCTCCACCCCGCCGGAAACTTTTCTCCCTTTGTTTCACAGATATTATGGAGCACACAGCCCGCAGCAACAATGGGGATATTGCTTTCACTGAGGTCTAACCTAGTAAGCAAACTATGCCAGCAGGGTTTTAAACTTCCAAAGGCACATTCCACCACCATTCTGCGCTTGCTCAGCCTATGTTGAACTAGTCCTTACTGCTGTCCAGGCTGGCTGTGTACGGCTTCATGAGCCATGGGAGCAAGGGATAGGCCGGGTCTCCCAAGATCATGATTGGCATTTCAGCATCACCAATGGTTATTTTTCAGTCTGGAAAAAAAGTCCCTGTTTTCAGCTTTCTGAACAGACCGGAGTTCCTAACAATGCACGTGTCATGCCCCTTTCCCGACCATCCCGCATTGATGTTGGTGAAATGGCCCTTGTGATTCACCAGCGCTTGCAACCCCATTGAGAAGTACCCCTGTTGGTTTATGTACTCTTTGGCAAGGTGGCCTGGTGCCAAGATGGGAATATGCATACCATCTATCACCCCACCACAGTTAGGGAACCCCATTGTGGAAAAACTATCCCCTATGTCCTGCACATTTCCCAAAGTCACAAGCCTTCTTAGCAGACGTCTATTGATTGCCCTGGCAACTTGGATCACGACAGACCCCACGGTAGATTTACCCACTCCAAATTCATTCCTCACTGATTGGTAGTAGTCTGGCATTGCAAGTTTCCACAGAGCTATCACCACTTGCTTCTCAACTGTCAGAGTAGCTCTCACTTTAGTATTGCTGCACTTCAGGGCTGGGGAAAGCTCTTCACACTGTTCCATGAAAGTGGCCTCACACATCTGAAAGTTCTGCAGCCCAGGCTTGTCATCCCATAGCTGCATAACGATGTGGTCCAACCAGTCAGTGCTTGTTTTCTGGGCCCAGAAGCGGCGCTCCACCATGTCAAGGTAATACACGACTGTCGCCAGCAACTGTGAATTGCTCTGCTCCATGGCTTCCAGCAGGGCTGTTTGTGTGGCATCACATTGTTCCACGTGGCAGCTCCTGCTTCGGCTGAGCAAATATTGCAAGATAAGGTGTGAGGTGTTTGTAATGCTCACAACAACAATGTACAGCTGAGCAGGGTCCATGCTTGCTGTGCTATAGCGTCTGCAGGGGTAACCCAGACTTAGGAAAAAAGGCGTGAAAAAGGCTTGGTTTCTTTGCCGTGGATTTCAGGGAGGGAGGGAGGTAAGTGCATCATGGGAGTCTAATACCTTGTTCCCATAACGACCCGCGCAAATGTTTTGGTCCCATGAGGCATTGCAAGCCCAACTCAACATTCCACTTGGCTTCATGCACTGTGGGGATAGCTACCCACAGTACAGCACTCCGTGAGTCAATGCAAGCCCTGCTAGTGAGGATGCACTCCGATGACACAATGATCATAGTGGGGACACGCAAGATTGACTTGCTGATATTGGCGGCTCGATGCAAACTTGCATAAAATTGACTTAACTTTGTAGTGTAGACATACCCAAAGTGTTTATCATTCACAGCTACATGTTAGTGGATAGCTGTCAGGGTCAAGGTATAGTATATAGATTATTTCTAAGTCACTGGGCAGTTTTCATAGTTTGACAATTAGGCTGGATTAGGCTTGTAGTTTATTTATTGTCTAGTGGTATGAATTTAAGAAGCAAAGCTATGAATCTTGCAGGATGTATCTCTGCTCTACCACCCAGAAGTTTTTAGTGAGTTTTAATACTACTTGTTGTAATAAAATAAATATGAACCAGTCAGCAGTTACACAATCCCTACGCTCTTTTTAAGGCTACTACCAATCAGGTTCACACCCTGACAGCGGGATGACATTTTTTAAAAAAAATGTTGTGGTTGGTGAATGCAACATTTATCAATTGTTTTTTTTTAAAGCAATTTAGAAATAAACTTCAACCCTTTAAAGTTTGTGTGCCCTGCCAAACCTGCTCCTTTTCTTCTTTTAAGTTTCTTAAGACTCAGCAAAATATCCTGTGTTTTTTTTTCCAACTGGGAGAGTGGCGTGTAATTTTCAGATATCTCTGTTTATTATTTCAGTAATAAAAATGAAAGTGAGCTGAGCATGTTACTGGAGAGACTCCACTGCCTGGCAAGAGAGAGAACACAATATTGCATCTTGTTTCTTCCCTCTATTATTCTGAGGCAGACGATCAGGTTGGGTGGTAAGCAAGTGACATTAATTATTCAGAAAGACCTTTCAAAAACAATGCTGAGCTAGAAAAGGAACACCACATTAGGTCATTGGCAAGCACCTATACTCTTCATCTATATGTGACCTTTTGACTAGCAAACTCCAGAACTTGGTTATAAGGTTTCAAGCCATTGGGCAAAGAAATTCCACATGGAGTCAAAAAACCAATTATGGAAAGAATGCAAACTCTGTTACAACAAAGTTGGCAACGTTTGTGCAATATCAGGATGTAGGGTCTTATCCTGCAAGCTTTACTCATGCAACTAATCTCATGAGTACAGGCCTACTTCTGCAAACCTGTTAATATACTGTATAATGTAAGGGGAGGGGGGTGCAGGTAGATACCCTTGAAAATTTTGGGTATTTCAAGCAGGTAATTTTTCAGCATCTGCCTTTGCTTTGGGTACCTGACCATAGCTTGTGACATGCCTTCCTGGAAGAGCTTTCATTCTCATCTAAAGATCACTTGGAATATTTACTGTCAATTGTAAGTCTGCCACGCTAATACTTTATTGCCATGTTTGGCTTTTGGCTGACAGTTTTATAACACTATTACAAATTCCTACATAAATGAGTTATAAATATGTATGTTATACTTTGCTTCTGTACATATCTGTCATGCACTCTGTAATAAGATGTAGTTACAACGAGTTATTTGTATATTTCATCAATTAAGATGTTAATAAGAACCTTTCCAAGCCTGTAATTGAGTGTTGAAATAATTTTTATTTGGAGAGTAGTAAACATACTTCTAAGTTCTCATGGTATCAGTGGTTTAATTGCATTGTTTTCCTATATGTTACTATGCCTTCTTATTGCTTTGTCACCATGCTGGGATATCTGTGTGTCCATTACTGCCCCCTTTCCCCTCTGACCAGACAGATTTATAATATAGATCAATTAAAAAAAATCACAATAGCTGTATGTTTAAAAAACCACATCTATACAACCAATATGAAATTCATCTGAAAACATGAATGTGGTGAATGGAGAAATGAGGCCTGATTCTCCTTTCCCTTACACTGGTATAAATGACTAACTCTAAGAGGTCTGATCTTAGTTATCCTTGAACACCCAACATTTGAATTGACTTCACTGAGAGGTTTGGGAATACAGGTTGGAGATCACTGTTGTTTTATCCTTTGCACTGATTCTGTTACTGATATTTTGATCCATAATCAATGTTTTACTCTTTATCCTGAATATTATAATTTGTATTTTTTTCTATATTTATGTTAATGTGCTGTCTGAAGTGTGCTCATTCCTTTACTCATATTCTCACTATCTTATTCATTTAGATAGGAATTTTTCAGGGGAGGAACCAATATCAATGTAATCAGCTTTACGCTAAGGCCCCAATTCAGCGAAGTATTTAAGTGTGGACTTATGTCCATTTCTGTTCAGCAAAGTACTGTAACTTTGAGCACTTGCTTAACCGCTTTGCTGAATAAGTATGGACTGCTGAATCAGAGACTGTGGGGATGAGACAATGACATTGACACACTCTCCAACCTCTGGACTGCAGTGGATGGTCTGCAGTTCAGCCCCTGCGGCCTTTATTTCAAACTGTAGAGTGGAATGATAACTCAGTCTCTCTGTGTCCTCTAGCAATATGTCTTGAGACAAGAAGGCAGTCAGTGCTAGGGGAGCAGAGGCCAGTAAAAAGCTCACCCCAGTGACTCTGTTCCTTTTCAACCCTCTTTCTTTGTACTTTTACAGTTACCTAAGGGACCATACTTATTCACTTCCTGGGTGTCAGCGAGAGCAGATGGACAGAATCAGGAAGATTAACAACAGCCTTGGGAGAAACTGTGCTGTGTGTGTTCTCCCAGTGGTAGAGATAAGAACCAGATTGACCATATCATGATCAATGGCAAATGGCAACGCTCACTGACAGATGCAAAAGTCAGAAGGGGTGCAGATGTTGGCAGTGATCACCACCTTGTAACAGCCTCCATCCAGCTAAAACTGAGAAGTGTGGGTCCACCAAACAAGGGACATAGACGTTATAACATTGACAAGCTAAAGTCCCCTGAAATACAGAAAGCCTTTGTACTAAAGAACCAGTTAAAGAACAGGTTTCAGTCACTTGCAGACCGTGATCAAGAGGAGGAGAATGCAGATGAGGAGATCAACAACAAGTGGGACAAAGTAACAGCAATTTATAAACAGAGCAGTGAAGCCTGTCTAGGCTACAGGCAGAAGAGAAGGAAGGAGTGGATTACACCCAGCACATGGAACACCATAGAAACCAGACGAGCCCTAAAGAAAAAAGTTTTAGACACAAAATCCCAGAAGACAAATATCGTGAGCAGTATAGCAAGGCACACTGGGAGGTCAAACGCCTTTTGAGAGCGGACAAATTACATTGTATTGATAAAAAGAAAAGGAGTACTTGTGGCACCTTAGAGACTAACCAATTTATTTGAGCATGAGCTTTCGTGAGCTACAACTCACTTCATCCGATGAAGTGAGCTGTAGCTCACGAAAGCTCATGCTCAGATAAATTGGTTAGTCTCTAAGGTGCCACAAGTACTCCTTTTCTTTTTGCGAATACAGACTAACACGGCTGTTACTCTGAAACCTGTCATTGTATTGATAATCTGGCAACACAAGCAGAGGATGCAGCTGCTCACGGTGAACAAGGAACCGTCTACAAAACGGCGGCAGACACCAACAAAGACTCTCATCAGGGACAAATGAGGCCACATACTAACAACAGAAAAAGAACAAAGAACTGCTGAACAGAGAGCCAGCTAAAGAGGAAGCAAACATTCAAGAGGCAGGAGAAAATCTTGATATCAACACAGAGAGATCATTCAAGCAATCAAATCCTTAAAAATGGGAAAGGATAACTTGAGTTCAGAATTGTTCAAGCTAAATCCTGAATTATCAGCATCTATCCTGGCCCCTCTATTTACATCAGTCTGGGAAAGGAAAAAAGTGCCAGATGAGTGGTCCAATGGGGTTATAGTGAAGATACCAAAGAAAGGACCTCTGTGATTGTAATAACTGGTGTGGTATCCCACTTTTATTTGTGCCAAGCAAAATATTGTGTAAGATCATAGTCCAGCGTATATCAGAGGCAGTTGATAGCATTCTCAGAAAAGAGCAAGCTGGTTTTTGGAAAGGACATGGATGCACAGACCAGATCGTCACTCTACAAAATATAATAGAACAGTGTTTAGAATGGCAACAGCAACTCTACATAAACTTCATACTTTGAGAAGGCTTTTGATAGCATTCACAGGGCCAGCCTATGGCACATTCTGTGGGCATATGGAATCCTTCTTTGTATAATCAACATCATCAAAAGCTTTTATTTCAACTTTACATGCAGTATTGATCACAGAGAGCTCAGTTTTGAAGTCAAAACAGGAGTACATCAGGGGTGTGTCATGTCTACAATACTCTTCAACATTGCCATTGACTGGGTAATGCAGTGTAAAACAGAAGACATGGCAAGAGGCATTAAATGCCTCATCCCTTGAAGACCTGGACTTCACAGATGATCTCGCTCTCCTATCACATACCCAACACCATATACAAGAAAAAACAACTTGACTCAATGCATTCAGCCATCAAATTGGTCTGAAAATCAACCGCAATAAGACAGATATCATGACCTTAAATATTGCCTCATCATCATCAGTACAGATAGAGGATTATGTTCTCACCAACGTAGAAACATTCACATACTTGGGCAACACCATCAGCCAGGACAGTGGAACAAGCCAGGACATCCGAAACAAAATCAATAAAGCCAGGAACACCTTCAGGAGCTCAAATACAGTCTGGAAATCATCAAAATACAACACCAAAACCAAAACCAAGATTTATCAGAGCTGCGTACTTTCAACATTACTTTAGAGTGATGAATGCTGGGGAATGAGAAAGTATGACATGTCCAAACTGTCTTCATTCCATACAACCTCCTTTAAAAAATTCGTCTGTATTTTTTGGCCCAGAACGATCTCAAACCAAGATCTATTGACACAGTGCAGCCAAGAGGATATTAGCACCATCATTGCCAGCAGGCATTGGAGATGGATTAGCCATGTGCTTCGGATGGAAACTGATTCTATCACCAGACTAGCAATAAGATGGAAACCTGAAGGCAAACGAAAACGAGGCCACCCGAAAACAATGAAGAGCTGTGGAAACCGAGCTGAAATACCTGGGGCACAGCTGGGGAACCATTCAAAGACTTGCCAGGAACAGACAGGAGTGGAGAAGCTTTGTCACTGCCCTGAACGCCAAAGGTGTAATGGGAACATGATGATGATAAGGAACCAAGCTGTGCACTCTGCTTAGGCCATCATAATTTAAAACTCGATGAAACCCTAGGATGACCAGATGTCCCATTTTTAAAGGGACAGTCCTGTATTTAAGTCCTCCTGCAGGTGTCCTGACTTTTTCTTAAAAACAGGCAAATTGCCTCGTATTTTCTGTCTCCCTCCCTTCACTACCGGCGGGTCCTGCTGTTGGCTAGATCCCTGCTCGCCAGCTGCCCATCCACCAGAGGCGAGTGTGGGAGCCGGCAATGGGGGTGGGTGTATAAGACTGGTGTCAGGGTGAAGTTGCAGCATGTGGGGCTGGGCTGCTCCCCCTGCTGGTCCATCAGCATAGCCCCCATTGCGTGCCGGCTCTCAGCCAGCAGGGCCCTGCCCCCATCACTTTCCCAGTTGGCACTGGCTGTAAACTGCAGTAGCTGGTGAGTTCAGGCAGGTGCCAGGCAGAGGCCGGTTACATGTCACCTCTGCTGCCCACCCATCAGTTATTTACATGCTTCCCTCTCATTGTCCTCTCCCTGCTTTGCCCCTTCCCCCCTCCCCCCCCCAAGTCCCACTGCTCCTCCATATCCCTTCTGCCGGGGTGCGCGTCCCACTCCCAGTGCTGTGTGGAGAACCAGCCCCTTGTCAGAGTGCTCAGCTGCCTGGCCGGCAGGCTCCTTCTTTCCCTCACTGCCTCTGGCTGGGCTGGCACACTGGGAAAGCCCAGATGCTCAGGCCCGGGGCACTGGCCAGGAAGAGCTGAGCCCTGTGTGTGCCAAAGCCTCACACAGTGCTGGCATGGGGAAACCTTTCTGCCTCTCAGCTAAGCTCTGGAGCGGCAGGGCGGGGAAAGCAATTTCCAGCCTGTTCGTGCTTCGCTCTTGGAGGCTTCACAGCACCCCCTGGGTAAGGACTTAGCATCCTCTCCACCCGCCTCCCGTCCTGGGTACTGCCACCAGGGAGTGCTGTGTCCTCTAGGCACCCTCTCTGCTGAGCCACCTCTCTGGTGGCATTCGCTGAAGCCCCTGCAGTCAGGTTCCTTGGGCCCTGGTGCACTATGCATCCACAATGCACAATGCTTAACCCCTTCCTGTTCATGATATAGCCAGGAGACAGAAGAGAAGGCAGCTGGGTTATTTTGGTGGCCAGCAGCAGCCTGGAGGTGTTAGCTGCCTTTTGACAGGAAGGGACAAGGTGCTTCCAGCCACACGGGGGAGGTGGTGGGGATGAGGGGGAAAGAGATGAGCTCTGCAAATACACAGGCTAGGTCATCCCTCCTGTGCTTCCTCCCTTGCAGCTGGAAGCAGCTCCTGTTCCTTCCCTACTGTACAGTGCTGAAAGGCTGCTGCTGGTCACATTCTGGTGTGAACCCAGGCAGAAATCGGTGGGGGGGGGGGCATGGAACCCTGCATGCCCCCCATATGTTGCCTCAGAAAGATGGAGTGTCAGGAACTAGGAGAGGCGGGTCCATCCGGAGGGCCCAGACAGGCATGGAGGGCTGAGAGCTTTGGGCAGGGAGGGTGGAGTCAGTCAGCCACCCCCTTTTTGTGAGAGAGGTATATGGGACTGTGTATGTGTCACCCCTCCCCATGTGAACACTAAAGCCTTAAAGATAAGAAGGTAAATAAAAAGAATCCAACTACACAGAATTTCTTTTTAACGGGCTCAGTCAATTTGATGTTAATTTGAACGTTTGTATGATTGATTACCAGGCGTCGTATTCAGCATAGGGAAATATGAGCACCCTATGAAACCCATTTCTTTTTCACCTGTGCTCCCTGGGGACCTGATACTTGCATGACTCTACCTGGTACAAATGATTTATGCAGTTCTATTTAACACAAAGTACATAAGAACACAGGAATGATCCATCTAACCCAGTATCCTGTCTCTGACAGTGCCGTGTATAATCCCTATTCACAAATATTTCTTAAATGAGTTAACTGGTGGTGCATGTTGATACCTAGTAGTTAATGGCACAGACAGGTTATCTTCAAAGGTATTATCAGACTTACATAAAGAACAGAAAACAGACATGTCAAGTAAACTTATGATTTTAAAATTACTATAATTTTCTGGGATAAATAAATTTGAATTGGCACTCCTTCCAGGACACCTCATTCTCGACTGAATCTTTTCACTGTACTTCACGTTTGCTTCTCTGAAGTCTTAGCAAAGCCTAAAGAAAGGTGTTGGCATGTTCAAGGAATAAGCTTTTATTTTTGCAGCATAGGCATTAAACAAACCTATAAGTGTATCACCCTATTGTTCCGGGGAAAGTAAAGTCAATAAAATCTCAATAAAATGAGCATCAGTGGTTAGGTGTGTAGCCTTTATTCCTCCATTTCAAGGGGAAAATATGGCCAGAGGCACAAACTATGATTTTTTTTTTTCATTTAGAGGGAACTCGGGACACTTTTGATTTCAGTGCAATGTCCGGTACTATTTGCGCTGTGAGAAAAAGGTTGCTGCAGTTTAATACAGTTGCACCTTATAATCTGGCATGTAACTTCAATTCAGGAACAAGGAGAGCAACTTTCGGCGACAGTGCATCTACTGTGCAACTGCGTTTTGTTTCTGTCGTTTGTTTTCTTTCTGCCTTTGCTTTTAGGTTTGTTCATTTTTGTATTTTTCTCTTCTCTGAGTCTGGTCTTGTGTATTTCCTCGGGCAAGGCTCCACAGGAAATCAGACCTTTGGACATCACCGAGGTTTTTGCCACTGATTTTAATGTCTACCTATAACCAAAGTTCTGAAAATCAGGCCTTGATTTTCTTGGTGCTACTCTCACATCTCCTTCGTCTGATAGCTTCTTTGAGAAAGCCTTACAACTCACTATGACCTTCCCTGAGGCTGTGTCTACACTATAGCCTATGTCAGGAAAAACTTAAGCCGCTCAGTGGTGTGAATATTTCACCCCTCGTGAGCGACATAAGTTATAGCAACATTAGCATTCATGTGCATAGCACTATGTCGATGGGAGAGGTTCTCCTGCCGACATAGCTTATGCCACTCGCGGATGTGGGATTTTTATGCTGATGGGAGAGCTCTCTCCTGTCGGGAGAGCATACCACATGCACTGCAGTGGAACAGTGGTGTACGTATAGACATGGCCTGAGACACTAAAGACACTTTTCATGCCTATTTGAAATGAGGTACATTGTAGAGCAGAAGGAATATTTCTTCACCTCTGTTTTTTTAGACTGGGCCACAGTTTTGGGTAGAGCCTAAGGTAACATAAAAAACCCTAAATTGACACAATGGGTGAACAATTAAAATATTAAAATTTGAAATGCCTAAACCTAATTCTAACAGTAAAATATAGTATAATTACTGTTATTAGTCATGTGCGTTATGTAACACATATGCGCCCTCTAGCCCCAAAGAGCTAAGTATAATTCATACAGATGACAACTCGGAGGATAATTTAAATAGTTGAAGAAATACAATTCTTTGTATTTTTTTAAATTTAAATGCTTATCATTACTCTTTTTCAACTGCTGCTTGTTCAATAAGCAGTACACAGCTACTGCTTTCCTTTAGTTACTCAGATACATTCTTACCATGTTCCTGAACACACACAGGCTGGATCAGTATACATCATCACTTCAAGAGTAAAGAGCCCGAGAAAACATTACTAGTTAAATATTCATTTGCTCAGCAAAGCTTCTTCAAACAATGTAGTTCAGACTCTCCTACAGAATCAATGTTGCTGCTTTTGCTATTCTTAAAGCGGCATAAACATTCCCAATATAACCCTTATAACTTTCACTGATAAGATAATGATCTTCTTGGCTTGTTCACTGCCTGAAAATGATTTTTTTTCTCTATTTATGTTTCATCAAACATAATATAAAAGGAGTACTTGTGGCACCTTAGAGACTAACCAATTTATTTGAGCATAAGCTGAGCTGTAGCTCACGAAAGCTCATGCTCAAATAAATTGGTTAGTCTCTAAGGTGCCACAAGTCCTCCTTTTCTTTTTGCGAATACAGACTAACACGGCTGTTACTCTGAAACCAAACATAATATAGACATTCTGGAATATGTGAAAAGTGAAAAAAATACTGTACAACTTTGCAGTTTATTAGAAGATTGTGATCTTTTAAAAAGAGTTCTAGCCTCAAAACAAGGTAGAGTAGGAGATGAAATGTGTCATGGAAATAGATCTCATTTAGGAGAAATGCCTTTGCGTGTTCCAGAGAGATCGGTTTTGATTTGACTTTTCAATGCTTGAAAATCACACTTCATGTATGAATAGGTCATTGAAATTATTTTTAATTACTTTTTTAGCATAATTAGAAATGCAAGTATGTACAATGTAAATGTGTATGTATATGGCTATCTTGACCACATCGTTAAAAAAATTGAGCAGTGAGTAAGTCAGGACTGCACTTATTGCATACCTTGTAACCTAAAAGCTGCCTAAGGTTTGCAACATACTTCCTAAGCTACACTAAAGCATTGGTTGTCAAACAGGGGTACGTGTACTGAGGTCTTCCAGAGGGTACTCAACTCATCTAGATCAGTGTTTCTCAGTCTGGGGCTTCCAACCCCGAGGGTGGTCATGGGACGGATTTGGGGGGGAGGGGGAGTCACAAATGCAGGGCTGGCATTAAGAGGGGAAAGCAGGGCAACTGCCTGGGGTCCCATGCCATAGGGCCCCCCCACAAAGCTAAGTTACATGTTTCAGCCCTTGGTGGTAGGGCTTGAGCTTCAGACAAGGCTCACAAGTGAAAAACTTATATAAGGCTTGGTATCACAGTGAAACATAAGTACAATACTTATATTCCAATTTATTTGTTTTATAATTATATGGTAAAAATGAGAAAGCAAGCAGTTTTTCAGTAACAGTGTGCTGTGACACTTCTGCATTTTTATGTCTGATTTTGTAAGCAGCTAGTTTTTAAGTGATGTGAAACTGGAGGTACTCAAGACAAATCAGACTCCTGAAAGGGGTAGTCATCTGGAAATGTTGAGATCCACTGTACTAAAGGGACCCTTGGTCCTATAGGAATGGTAAGTTGTGTGGGAGACAGGATTCCAGCAGTGTGCACCCAAATAGGTTCACACAATGGATTTTTTTTTCACATAATAAAATCTATTGTAGGAAATTCCGTCGCTTCCTCCACCGACTCAAGCACTCCCCTCCCCCGACCCCCAAACCCCTCAATCTCTTCTAAACCTATACCTAGGGAATAACATTAAAAAAAAAACATAAAGAGAACTTTAAAATTGTGGGTAAAGCACTTAAAATTTTCAGGAAATCACACATTCGGGTGACAAGGGCAACCTTAATTTTGCCCTTGTGCATATGCATTATAATGGAGTATTCAATCACAGGGCCACCTACTATTTCTCAAATAATATACTTCACAAAATATACAGTTCTTTCACATTCTTAGATTCGTATGTGTGGTATCTTGTGCTATGTACTACTTACCCTGTATATGCCAGAAAGTTCATTAAAGTCACTTGCATATACAGTATACATATTCTTATACAATATACTACAGAGTAAGTATAATAATGGGTAATACAGTATAGGTTATTTTCAAGCAGAAGCCAATCCTGAAGGTTCAATTCTGGGAAGTTAACTATGAAGCTCATATAGCTGCAGACTTAGCCTACACTATATATACTACTACATTTTCATTCATGTCTGCTGGTAAAAGCCACTATCCTGCAAACACTTATGAAATGTACCTGACCAATTTTCATACAACTTATGCTATTGAGTTCAGCAGGGCAATGCACATCTATATAGTTACTCGGGTGCATATCTTAGCAGGATCTGGGCCTAAAATTATAAAATATGTTTTTCTGTAAAATATGTAACTTCTGTCACAACACTAAAGAAGGCCAAATGTGCATCTAAGAACATGATTTTGCAACCCTTATATTGAGTCCAGTGGGACTACATGTAAAGTAAGGTACTGATCAAACAGGGCCCTAAGACTATAGAAGAACTGTTGGTAATGTATTTGACACACAGCGTGTGATCATATGATTCAAAACTCTACCATTACTCATTATATAAGGGGTCCTACAACCTTAAAATAATTCCCTGAGCTCTAGACTTGTTAATCGTGCAATAATATTATTATACAGGTTTTTGGATGGAATACATATTAATAAGTTGGCAGTGGTGTGTGTCTGTGTGATATTAATTTACAAAGAAATATCTTCACTGGAGTTATTTACATCCAGGAAATTACTTTCATAGAATTTGAAAATGGCTAACTTATGGAGTCAGTAAAAATGAAAGGAATGCGGATAGTAAACGCTATGAAATTGGCAACAGACAGAAAATTCAGCATGGGGAGGATCTTCAATGAAGGGAAGATTTTGTTCCACCTACTTTTCTGTCTCCTGTTGCAGCACAGCTCATTTCCTATGCAATAAATGACACAATTTAAAGTAAATGGTTAGGGAGAAATGACAGGTTTTGGCAGAAGCCATGTCGGGAAATGGAACGACCGATTTATGGATATTAAACTGAGTGACTGAAGGGTAGAAAATAAGTAACATGCTGATAAATTATAGAGATAGTTGTCTTTAAGATTGAGATTGGATTAAAATTTTCTCAACCATCTCCATTATCTGTAGGATACCTTGTTTTATATGGTATTTTCAAAATAATATGGCTATTATGTCTGATAATACGATGACTGAGGAATAATGTTGCATTTTACAATTACCTAGCATGATGTGTCACTGTTTTCCCTATAAAGATTTTATTTTCAAATAAAAGCATTTGTGTATTCAAAAGGTATGGAATGGAAGGCATTTTTCAATCATTATATCTTTATTCATCAGAGAGAGGGGAGGTCTGAGGCTGTAGTTTGGAGTCATGAACTTGGGTGGGACTAAATAATTCCCCTTTCCATCTTCTAGGGTATGTCTACACTACGAAATTAGGTTGAATTTATAGAAGTTGATTTTTTAGAAAGCAATTTTATACAGTTGATTGTGTGTGTCCCCACTAAGCGCATTAAGGCGGCGGAGTGCATCCACAGTACTGAGGCTAGCATCGACTTTTGGAGCATTGCATTGTGGGTAGCTATCCCACAGTTCCCGCAGTCTCCACCGCCCATTGGAATTCTGGGTTGAGCTCCCAATGCCTGATGAGGCAAAAACATTGTAGTGGGTGGTTTTGGGTACATGTCGTCAGTCACCCCTCCCTCCATGAAAGCAACAGCAGACAATCGTTTTGCACCTTTTTTCCATGCGGGCACCATACTGCTCTCAGCAGACGGTGTAGTAGGACTGCTAACCATCGTAATCGAACGACCACTTCCGCTGCCACTCTGCTCTCCTGCTCTGGCAGCAGACAGTGCAGTAGGTCGGAAAAACTGGTCTTCCGACCACCGCTTCCACTGTCATTCTGCTCTCCTGCTCTCCTGGTGGTCTTGCAGGTCCTCTATATTACTGTCGTCATCCGCCGCTTCAACTGCAACTCTGCTCTCCTGTTCTTGTCTCACCATACTACGGCAAGTGTGTAGCCCGCTCAGCTGTTGTGTCCTGGCAGCAGATAGTGCAGTAGGTCTGCAAAACTGGTCATCCAACCACCGCTTACCCTGCAACTCTGCTCTCCTGCTCTCCTGCAGACGCCATACTATGGCAAGCATGGAGCCCGCTTAGATCACCACAGCAGTTATGAGCATTCTAAACCCCTCGCGCATTATCATGCAGTATATGCAGAACCAGAACCTGCAAAAACAGCCAAGGAGGTGACAACAGTGCAGTGACAAGAGTGATGAGGACATGGACATAGACTTCTCTCAAAGCACGGGCCCTGGCAGTTTGGACATCATGGTGGTAATGGGGCAGGTTCATGCTGCGGAATGCCAATTCTGGGCCTGGGAAACAAGCACAGACTGGTGGGACAGCATAGTGTTGCAGGTATGGGATGATTCACAGTGGCTGCGAAACTTTCGCATGTGTAAGGGCACTTTCATGGAACTTTATGACTTGCTTTCCCCTTCCCTGAAGCGCAAGAATACCAAGACGAGAGCAGCCCTCACAGTTCAGAAGTGAGTGGCAATAGCCCTCTGGAAGCTTGCAATGCCAGACAGCTACCAGTCAGTCGGGAATTAATTTGGAGTGGGTAAATCTACTGTGGGGGCTGCTGTGATCCAAGTAGCTAACACAATCACTGAGCTGCTGCTATCAAGGGTAGTGACTCTGGGAAATGTGCAGCTCATAGTGGATGGCTTTGCTGCATTGGGATTCCCTAATGGTGGTGGGATGATAGACGGAACACATATCCCTATCTTGGGACCGGACCACCAAGGTAGCCAGTACATAAACCAAAAGGGGTACTTTTCGATGGTGCTGCAAGCACTGGTGGATCACAAGGGACATTTCACCAACATCAACATGGGGTGGCCGGGAAAGGTACCTGATGCTCGCATCTTCAGGAACTCTGGTCTGTCTGAAGAGCTGCAGCAAAGGACTTACTTTCCAGACCAGTAAAGAACCATTGGGGATGTTGAAATGCCTATAGTTATTCTTGGGGAACCAGCCTACCCCTTAATGTCATGGCTCATGAAGCCATACACAGGCACCCTGGACAGTAGTCAGGAGCTGTTCAACTGTAGGCTGAGCAAGTGCAGAATGGTGGTAGAATGTGCATTTGGACATTTAAAAGCACGCTGGCGCAGTTTACTGACTCGGTTAGACCTCAGCAAAACCAATATTCCCATTGTTATTACTGCTTGCTGTGTGCTCCACAGTATCTGTGAGAGTAAGGGGGAGATGTTTATGGTGGGGTGGGTGGTTGAGGCAAATCGCCTGGTCGCTGATTACGCGCAGCCAGACACCAGGGTGGTTAAAAGAGCACATCAGGGCGCACTGCGCATCAGAGAAGCTTTGAAAACCAGTTTCATGGCTGGCCAGGCTACGATGTGACAGTTCTGTTTGTTTCTCCTTGATTAAGACCTGCCCCCTTGGTTCACTCTACTTCCCTCTAAGCCAACCGCCCTCCCCTCCCCCCTTCGATCACCGCTTCAAGAGGCAATAAAGTCATTGTTGTTTCAAATTCATGCATTCTTTATTAATTTGTCACACAAATGGGGGGATAACTGCCAAGGTAACCTGACAGGGTGGGGGAGGAGGGAAGCACAGGGTGGGGTGGGGGAGGAGAGGAGGAGGAAAGGATAAGGCCACACTGCACTTCAAAACTTATTGAATGCTAGCCTTCTGTTGCTTGGGCAGTCCTCTGGGGTGGAGTGGTTGGGTCCCCAGAGGCCCTCCCCACCCCATGTGTTCTTGGGCATCTGGGTGAGGAGGCTATGGAACCTGGGGAGGAGGAGGGTTGGTTACACAGGGGCTGCAGTGGAAGTCTATGCCTTTTCTGCACCTCAACCATACACTGGAGCATAACAGTTTGATCCTCCAGTAGCCTTAGCATTGCATCCTGCCTCCTCTCATCACGATGTCACCACCTCTCCTCTCGCTCATCCCTCCTGTCCTTGCGTTCATTTTGTGCTTTCCTGGACTCTGACATTGTCTGCCTCCACGCATTCTGCTGGGCTCTTTCAGTGCGGGAGGACTGCATGAGCTCAGAGAACATTTCATCGCGAGTGCATTTTTTTCGCCTTCTTATCTGTGCTAGCCTCTGGGATGGAGATGCTAGTGGCAGCCTTGAAACATTTGCAGCTGCAGGAGGAAAAAAGGGAGAGTCGTATTTCAAAAGACACACTGGCCATTTAAAAGGAGGGGCTGATGTTTTTCGGTTCACGTGCAACACAAACCCAACTAACCCCCCCCCCCCACACACACACACACACAATTCTCTGGGATGATCGCTTGACCCCTTCCCCCACCATGTGGGTAACAGTGGGGATGATTTCTGTTCAGCCACAGGCAAACAATCCAGCAGGAACCGCCACCTCTGAATGTCCCCTTAATAGAATTCCCCTATTTCAACCAGGTGACCAAGAATGATATCACTCTTCTGAGGATAACACAGAGAGATAAAGAACGGATGTTACTTGAATGCCAGCAAACACCAGGACCATACGCTGCCATGCTTTCTTATACAATGATTCCAGACTACGTGCTACTGGCCTGGCATGGTAAAATGTCCTACCATGGAGGATGCAAAAAGACTGCCCTCGACAGAAACCTTTTGCAAAGGCTTTGGGAGTACATCCAGGAGAACTTCATTGAGATGTCCCTGGAGGATTTCCGCTCCATCCCCAGACATGTTAACAGACTTTTCCAGTAGCTGTACTGGCTGTACAGGGCAAATTAATCATTAAACATGCTTGCTTTTAAACCGTGTATTATATTTACAAAGGTACACTCAGCAGAGGTGCCTTCTCCGCCTTCAAGGTCCAGGAGCCCAGGTTGGGAGGGTACTGTCTCCAGAGTGATCAACAGTTCCTGGCTGTCTGGGAGAATGGTTTCTCCACTTGCCTGGTGTGCACTATCTTCAACCTCCCCCTCATCATCATCTTCCTCATCCCCAAAATCCTCATCCCTGTTGCGTGAGGCTCCCTTGCAGGAGTCCACGTACAGGTGTGGGGTAGTTGTAGGGGCACCCCCTAGAATTGCATGCAGCTCATCATAGAAGTGGCATGTCTGCAGGTCTGACCCCGAGCAGGCGTTTGCCTCTTTGGTGTTTTGGTAGGCTTGCCTAAGCTCCTTAAGTTTCATGTGGCACTGCTGCGGGTCCCTGTTATAGCCTCTGTCCTTCATGCCCTTGGAGATTTTTTCAAATATTTTGGCATTTCGTCTTTTGGAACAGAGTTCTGGTAGCACGGATTCATCTCCCCATACAGTGATCAGATCCAGTACCTCCCGTTCGGTCCATGCTGGAGCTCTTTTGCAATTCTGGGACTCCATGGTCACCTCTGCTGATGAGATCTGCACGGTCACCTGTGCCTATCAGCTTGCCACGCTGACTAAACAGGAAATGAAATTCAAAAGTTTGCAGGGCTTTTCCTGTCTACCTGGCCAGTGCATCTGAGTTGAGAGTGCTGTCCAGAGCAGTCACAATGGAGCACTCTGGGATAGCTCCCGGAGGCCAATACCGTCTAATTGTGTCCACAGTACCCCAAATTTGACCCGGCAAGGCCGATTTCAGCACTAATCCCCTTGTCGGGGGTGAAGTAAGGAAATCGATTTAAAGAGCCCTTTAAGTAAAAAAAAAAGGGCTTTGTCGTGTGGATAGGTGCAGGGTTAAATTGATTTAATGCTGCTAAATTCGACCTCAACTCCTAGTGTAGACCAGGGCCTAGTCTTATCAATGAACCTGAAAAAGAATCCAGTTTAGAACAGAAGTTGTTGAATAACTATTTAATGTTCTTAAAATGAATTTACATCCAGCCATGCTTGCTCCCCCTTTGAATATTCTGTGAATATGAATATTGGAGAAAACTTCTTTACTGGCAAAAACGCCAATAGACAGTAAATTTCGATGTCACATACCTCAATATTATTGAAAACAAATGTTAAATGTATATGTGTATTTGCACTGGAAGTGCTTTACATGTGTATCTATTCAGAAAACAGAAAAAAAAGAGGTTATTTCCATTCCCTTTGAAATTGCAACACTTCAAACTTTTCTTCATTCCAAATCAGAGTGAAAAGCCAACGTTTCCTGCAGAATTAATTTTTTTCTATTTGAGACTCTCCAATTGTTTCATTTGGACAATGTTTTGCACAATATAATAAATTATTATGGTAATATTATACAGTAATATAAAATTATATAGTAATAAAATTATTTGCTATTTAATATAAGTATAATATGGCATTAACATTAATATTTTAATATAATAGAAAAGTGTAAATGAAATGAAATGAGAAAGTCAAAACAATTTGTTACAACTCTTTCCCATCCAAAATGTTTTTGAAATCAACATGTTCCTGTAAAACATTTGTACTTCGATGAAACTTCATTTTCCATTGGAAAACTGTCAAAAATATTTTGTCCAGCTCTTGTGATTTATCTGATCAATCAAAAGTTGTCAGCATAGCTTGAATTTCCAATATTTATGAGCAATTCAAGGCATAAAAAAACTATAGCATATAGTCTTTTAAAATATTCTAATAATTCCAAGGAAATTGTGAGTTGCTGGAAAATATCCACAAGGAGAGAAAGAGAGACTTGAAAATGTAGCAAGTTATTTATGTGTATATTCTGTTTTAGATATTGAAATCTCAAAATAATTTCTGCAGAGTCTTCCCTGTATAAGTCAACTTGGAAATCCCTCCCCCCACACACACTAAGCACCCCACTGCATACATCCCCTTGCACAAAGACTAATCTCTAACATATATCACATGTTAGCTAAGATTACTGAATCATCATCTTCAACATCATCAAGGTATATCACAAAGGGACCTAGCTTCCTTGCAGATTGAGTGCCACAAGGCTACTAAATATTCTGTTCTAAAAACAAATTTTGGCTAGATTGTGGACAGAGGGACTTGTTGCCAAAGGTAACGGAGTCCAGAGAGGGGGTAAGAGTGTCTGGGTAAAGGAACAACAGGGTGGGGCTCTTTCAGGAACTATTGAATCTCTAACTAAAAGTGAGGCTATGGAGATTACTTTAAATTTTATTCGGTTGTTATCCAGATCCTTTCACAGTTCTGTTCTTCCTGAGTGGGGCCAGAGATCCAGGTGCTTATGTAGAAAGCATACTCCAGCAGTCCCACTGTCCTGTCCTCTTTGTCTCTGGTCTGATGTCTACCATCTCCCTCCAGTGTCCTCACAAGCAGCATATTGTAGGATATGTCAACCTTGTCAGAAGGGATGGGAACTTGTAGATGATAAGATGAAAGCTCTAGAGTAGAGCTATGCAAATAACTGACTTTTTTGCTTTCCTGGATTTGAATTCAGTTCTAAAAATAGTCTATATTTTGGGGGGGAATTGATAAATTTTCAAAACTGTTTTACCCATTTCTATCCAGCAGTTGAATATTCACTCTCTCCCATTATCTGTTGTCCCAGATACATGGGAAGAAATACAAGATGCAAGGAATGTGGCTTTATTAGGATGCAACTTTATGAAATTATCTGGAACCATCTGGCAATAACTCATACAGTGCAGGATATGATTCCTTCCTTAATCCTTTCCTCACTCCTCCACACAGTCCATTAAAAAAGCTAAGGAAAGGGCTTGGGGCTCATAATGTCCCTTCCTCTGGCCCCTTAGCTCTTATATGAGGAGAGGGTGATGAGGTCCAGCCCTTTCCCTAGCTTCTTTAGAGGATGCTCTTCCCTAAGTCCATTTCCAATTCTGATTTATCAGGAAACTACCCCTCCTATGGAATTAGTACTGCACTGGACGCCTGCCACCAGGAGGCACCAGCAACTATGTTGGCTGCCCCCACTCCCACCCCGCAGCTGGGTCCCCACGTATTTAACAATTCCCATCCTAACACTGGCTAAAATATATCTTCTCCATAATCAGGGAGTTGTACTCCATCATCTCTGAATAACTCAAATATGTTACATTTTGTGAGTAATTACCAATCTTCCCCATTTTTAGTGATTCACATATCTTATGGCCTTGTAAACCCGTGGATGCCTGGCGCCTTCTCACCATACCCTCCACTTTAGCATTTGAGAATAACTCCCAGAAAAAGGTCCTGGATTTGTCCTATAACTCTCTTTTTAACCCCTTACGAAATCCCAATTAGTTTCTACCCACCTGTACAATAATCATTTCAGGTGGCTGCTTCCTGGACACCAAAGAATGCAAGAGAAGCATCAGCTGGTCCCAGAGCATGCCCCTCTTGCCAGGCCAACTTAGTGTCAAGGCCTCTGTGTGTCCAGTGCCTCGACACTAGGCATGTCTGTGCTGTTTTGACTGGGCAAATCCCAGCCTCCATACCCTCTTGCTATACAAGGGCTCATCTTGCCAACTCTTAATTGTGGGTTATTGTTTGGTTTGGTTTTTCACTGGCCACATTCTTCTTGCTACTGCTACCACCTCTGGACCATCCCCCACCTCCCGCCCCTCACCTCACAATCTTTTGCTCTGTGGTGGGGAGTGAGGTGGGGACCCTAGCCAGTCTCTCTGCCTTTCCAGGGGGCCATCCACTCATGACTGGTTTGGGGGAAACCCAGCCAGCAACCCTGCCCCACTCCAGGAGTCACTCATTCATATTATGTCATTATCTTGGTATTTTCTTTACTTGTGGAATTATCTACCTAATTTATCTGTTTACATTTTGTCTAACAACTTGTTAAAGAGTCAATACAGAGGAAAAAAACCACCAAATATTTAAAAACATTTACTTCCAAATCATTTACAGTGAACTTTTCCTTTAGTAGGTAAGTAAATACGCCAAAATAGTTTTATCTAAAAGTAGATCTCTCTCTCTCTCTCTCTCTCTCTCTCTCATTTTAATTTGAGCTTTCAGCAAGTCTGTATTTGTCTCTTTTTGCCTTGCTGAGAAAACAACAGCAGCTGTGAACTGAACATGTCTTTCCATTGTCAATAGAACAAAGAGCAAACACATTTTAAACCCAAAGAAAATTAGGCCATGAGGAGCTTGGTCCTTCAAAACCTTTGCTCAGCCTATCTATTAGCTATTTGTATAATGCCACTTTTGTGCACATGGCACTGATTCTTCTCTTATACTGTTTTTACACCAATATCATTGCAAAAACTCTACTGGAATTACTCCTTATTATAACCGGTGTGAGTGACATGAGCATCACACCATGGTTAATTGTTTTATGGTGTTTTTTTTTTTAATTTGAAGACAATTTAGGCCATATTCTGCACTTGCAATTCTGTGTATGGCTCTCACAGAAGTCCATAGCAGCTGCAAGCAGTCATCTGCAGGAAGAATTTAGTCAACTATGTTTGAAAAAGCAAAGTTGCCTTTCACAGAACTTCAGTTGAGAAAAGGAGATTGGACACGCATTGGGCCACTTGATTATCCTGATGCACAGTTGCTAGCAGAAATTTTGCAGAAATTTAAAGAAGGTTTGGAGGTGCTATTTTTGTTGTCTCTTTAAGGACCTGATCCAAACCCCTCTGAAGTCAGTGGAATGAATTCCGTTGATTTTAACAGTGTTTGGCTCAGGCCCTGCATCACTTACACTCCATCCTTTCATACCTGCATCTTTCCATCTCTTTAATCACTGTCTCTTCAGTTTCTTTTTCTCTGCAAGCTGTCATGTTAATCCCTTTGCTTTTGTTGTTTTATCTGCCAATTTAATTCCTATCTACCCATGTTAGGGTGGCCAGGTGCCTGGTTTTTGACAGGAAACTCTGGGTGAAAAGGGGACCTGACAGGGTCTGGTCATATCAACTGACAGGACACCCAAAGTCTGTTTACTGTGGGCAGGGCAGGCAAGTCGCTGCGTCATCACCCACTCCAGCCCCTACTCATCCTGGGCCACCTCCTACTTGTGTCAGCTCCCAGCCCCAGCTCCGCAGGTAAGTCCTCCTGACCCAGGCAGCAGGGGCTGCGAGTGGGAAAGCAGTGAGCGACGGAGGGGAGAGAGGAAGAGGAGTGGATGGGATGGGGCCTCAGAGGAGGAGGTGGGTTTGACATTCGAGGGAAGATGGTGGGGCAGGAGCAGGGCTTTGAGTGGTAGAGGTGGGACATGGGTGGGGTCTCAGGAGGGGAGAGGTGGGTCAAGGGACATTCTGGCCCTCCTGTGGAGTGCCCGGTTTTTAAATGTTACCAAGCTGGCAACCGTAACCCAAGTGTTACCAAGAAAACGTCTTTGTTAACTGAGCAAACGAGGTTTTAGATTCTGCTCATTCTTCTTGTTGTTTCCACACATTATTAGGCCAAGTAGTCTGTAGATAGCATCTCTTCCCCATCCCCTTCTGCACAGAAAGGGATCTGGCTTCTATATTTTATTAATTGTCTCAATGGTTCTGATCGAGGTTTGAGTGTTCCTTTCACTTTTATTTTCTCTTTTAGAATAACATTTATTGATGGGTCCAAGTAAACTTATGGTGCTGTCTATTCTACTCTTGCCTCAGAGGACAGTGCCACAAAAATCAGTGTCCTCTCTTAGATCAACTCTGTTCTTCAACTGCAGAAAAAAAATACTGGAAAAGACAATTTAGTGGGCATAAGAATTCAGAGACTAGCAGTAAAATGTTTCTGGCATATAAGAATCTCTTGGGGCATCCAGGAATGCTTTAAATTTAGTTGAAATATTGATTAGCATTCTCCTTATTTTTTTTGTAAACAGTTTATTCACAGTATCTCATAAATAGCTTGCATAAATTCAAATTAGCAGCTACTGTGGTTTTCATGAATTTAATGCATCTCATATTGGATAGGATTTCCTAGCAAAGTCCTCCATGGTACCTTTTGAAAACTAACTAATATTTCTCAGAAAACTCTCTCTTTACCACTTACTTGCATTTTTCTAAATTGAGTATCTGTTTTGCAATCTACGGTACATGCATGTGCCTTTTTGTAGCAATATGGTTCTATTTTTCTTAATTGTAAATCAGATGCAATGTATAATTACCCATATCCCACTTCACTGAAAGAATATGTATAATCTGTATCGTCAATGCTCTTTGTACTACTTGGACACTAATTAACTTGGACATCACATTCTTCAGTCCTCCCATATGTGGAACTCTGCTAGAACAAATGGGAGTTCTATAATGAGTGTGCTTAAATAGTACAGTGTCAGGCTATAATCAGTAAACTAGAGAATTAAATGTTGGCAGCAAAACCCCTCCCAGCTGGCTGCCATTTGTCTAGAAGCCTCCTGGTGAAAAGTTTGCATGGTTGTCGGGACATGTGCGAAAATTATAAGCTGATGAAAATCACAGCATCAGGGTAATGTTCTTAATCATTTATGTTTTGAAGTATGTGTGTGGGGACAGAGAGTGAGTCTGCATTGATGCATGTGCCAAGGCTTGAGTGCCAAGAGACTGACAGCCCAAACTTTAAACTCCTCATGCTGGTAAAACACCTATTGACTTCAGTTGGTATTTTGCCTGCTTTTTCCAGGATAGACTGAAAGAGAGTGGGACATAGTTATCAGTGACGTATGTGTATGAGCAGCTTGCAATTTCCTCAGATTTATTCGCCATTCAAATTTACTCTTAATTTTATCACTAGGTTTGGGTTTTTTTCTCTTTTTTTTCTCTGTGAATTTATCTCAAACCATTTGCTAGTAGTATTTGCTGCCTGATATTTCAGCAGCGTTGGTTCATTATGAATGTCCATGGGGTCTCATGATATTGATTTTGGTCACTTCTAGGACAAGTGTAACTCTTTTAATCAGGATGTTGCCTTAACAATACCATTGGGGCTTTGATTTCAAACCGGTAGAAATTATGCATGTTTAGAAAATGTTAAGCCTTGCTTTCTCTTTCCAAGCGACCCAGCCCTGCTCAAGTGGCAAAAGTAGGTGTGAAGGAGGTTCACTCACCCTAGAATCCACCTTCTGTCCAAATGTGGTATAGCAGCAGTCGTTCAGTCTGGTACTCCCTGCCTCTGCCACTGCTGTGGGGTCTCTTGCTGTAAGTGGCCCTCCAGCCAGGTCACAATATTTATGTCCTCCCGTTTCAGGGTAACAAAGTTCAACAAAGTCCAATGAATAATTCCCAGACCTTTTTGTCAGGTCTCCAGCCCTGACTCTGGGCCCAGTGGTCATTGCATCCCTACAGGCTCTGAATTATCCTTATCCCCTTATGTTAGGGGTCTTTATTCTACCTTCTCAGTGGCTGGTAGGGAAACCCAGGCCCTCCCTGTGAACTGGGTACCAATCCAGGGGACCTGCAGCCAGCAGCCAAGGTCTGTACCATACCACTCCCTGGGCTCTCCCCAGAGGTCGGGTTCCTGCCCTTTTGTCAGGTCTGCCACAGGAGCTTGCTCCAATCCTGTGCTTTCCAGATATCTCCACCTTCTAGTGCCCAGATAGCAGCTGTAGACTCTCTCCCTGCAGTCCTATTCTGTTAGAAACTTCCTCTCTTTATATCAACCATCCTGTTCTTGCCGAACGGGGCTCCATACTGTCCTTTCTGGTGCAGCCAGGTAACACAACTGGCCTTGCAGGCCCACCTTAATTAGTCAGGGCCTCTATGTGGTACACATCCCATCAAAACAGGCAAGACAATTTAAGTAAAATTATTCTCTTGTTACAGAGTTTTAAATCAAATTTTCTTGCCATAGTCACATAAACATAAGAGAATGCACTGTACTAATTGTGAAGGGTCTGGTCGGGTCCTTGTATGGATAGTTTAGTTGTATCTGTTCCCCATAACTGTATTGAGGACTTTTTTGTATACCTCATCAATTTCCCCCTTTTGATGGATGTCACTCATTTTAGTCGCCATATTACCTACAAATCTGGTGTCCCTCACTTTTTTATTATTACAAATTACTTATCTCAGAAATAGAGAATCATGAAACTGAAGTTATAGAGTGATTTATACCAAAGGAAGGAATTCTACATCATTTTAAGTTGTCTGCTTGAATAAACTATTGTGTCCCACATTTGGACGTTGGCATGCTGAGAGAGATGGGTTTGGGAACTGTGTCTCTTTGCTATGGCCCATCCAGTGAAACATACCACTTTCAGTGCAAATACCCCCGCTGTTTTTGTGTGCACAAGCACATGTATGTATGTTTGTGTGGAGCTATGTGTACATAACTTTATACATATACCTCATAAGGTAATATGAAAAAAAACCCCACCACCTCTGGAAGTCTTATCCTAACTTTCAGAAAGATTTAACACTATAGAAATGTAGTGAGGTCCCTTATTTCTATTACTTTATTTTTTAACAAAACATATTGCTTACTTAATACCACACAGTATTACAAATAATTAAAATTGTTCTTATTTAGCATTTGTATTAGGATTGCACCTTGATGCCTCATCTAGATCATGGTCCTGTTCTTCTACCAACTGTACAGACATATGGGAAGCAATGGCTTCTGTATCAAATAGCTTACGAAAGAAAAGTTTGATCTACAGTTGTCAAAATCAATCACTTTCTTGTGTTCACAATGTATTTTCCCAGTCTTTTCGTTATGTAAGTTAACTTTCTTGCTCATTCACAAAGCTTGGTCATTAGGAATGGATACTGCAGTTATCAGAACTTTGCTAAATTCATGCTGTTGCTCATGTGGTCAGATATTAGTGATACGATTTATTTGAGGAATAGTTTGCAAAATGTATGGAATATTATTTGACTAATACTTTTTCCAGATATGGCCATCTTATTTTACTGTGTGTACGCATTTTCAAACCTACACTGTGTGTGTGTGTGTGTGTAGCCTCATATACATGAGCTTGCACCAAATGTAGTCATTTGCACCAATGCAATGTGGGTGTAAAAACTATTTTAAACAAATATCAAACTTTCACAGTAAATTATGGTTTAAATAATCCTTTGTGGATCCTGTGGGATTACGAAAGTGTTCTAATCAGATAGTAATCAAAATACTGGCAAATAATAAGATGAGCCTCTGAATAATGCAAACCAAGATAAGTGATTTCATTTTCAAAAGTATTCATGAATCAGTTTTCTTTTACTGTTCAACCAGCTATATATATGACTGCTAGTGAGAGACAACAAAATGTTAGAAACAGAAAATATTAATCTATGTAATTTCAGTATAATTTTGGTTTGCTAGGATTACATGTCCAAAAATATAAACTGTTGTTGCTTAACTTTTCATGCATTTCACACACCTGGATCATCTCCATCTCTAACTATCTTAATAAATATGGACTTCCAGTTATTAATTACCAAATTCTATCTATCCCAAATGGTGAAATACAAGTTTCGCCTATCTAATTGCACATAAAAAGTCTACATGCATAAAACCCATCCAGGTTCTAACATGAATGCATTATGCGTAATCCATTTTATCCCCTTACAGTTTGTTTCTGTATTATTCATTCTGATTTGTCCACAAAATATGCGACCAAAACACACAACACTCAAAACTCCCACCCCCTGCCCTCACTTTATTTATAAACAGTGTCCTGAGTTCTTAACCTTTTATAACATTGGCATGTAACCAAGAACTTTGTATATCATTTTGTCAGTCTGGCATTCTCACATGTCACAATCCAGAATAAACTGTTCTTCAAGGTTGGCTGAATTTACTTCATATCCTGTAACCCCTTTTCAGGGCTGTTAGACCTTGCTTGTGTTTTGGCAGTCTTTTAATAAAAGGTCATTTTGATGTCAATTAGATGGAGTGTGAAGATGCACCATGAACACTGGGATGCAGCAGAGAAAAGACAGACCCATAAAAATGCAGACATTGCTGTTGCAGAAATTTTCAGGTCCCAGCGTTTATCTCAGCTTTCATTTTAAAAAATCTGTAATCCCTATTTTGAAAAAAGATTAAACTTCACAATGTAAACCAGTATCCTTAGAGTTGAAAGTGTCTTCACTAAAAATAATTAATTATTCACTGTCCTCAACACTTGTCCGGAGGCAGTCCATGAAGCCCATGACTGCTAACTCCTGTTTTTAGATACAATCTTACATGTGAGAAAATCCTAAGTGATGATTGCAAGAGATGCCTTTGCTTCACTGATGGTGCCAGGGTTTCTCAGCGTTATCTCAAGGCTGGCTAGATGCCTGTAGCTGATCCCAGTTCCTCCTCCTCCTCGTTGTTGTTATTGTAGTGCCTAGAGGCCAGGCACCCATTGTGCTAGGTAAGCACTGTGTTGTGAACACGCGTCAAGGTTCCTTCCCCACTCTGAACTCTAGGGTACAGATGTGGGGACCTGCATGAAAAAACCCCTAAGCTTATTTTTACCAGCTTAGGTTAAAACTTCCCCAAGGTACAAACGATTTTACCTTTTGTCCCTGGACCTTATTGCTGCCACCACCACGGGGTATGTCTGCACTTGAAGCTAGAGGTGTAATTTCCAGCTTGAGAACACATACCCACTCTAGCTCTGATCGAGATAGTGTGCTAAAAATAGAGTGTAGTTATGGAGGTGGGATGAGTTAGTCACCTCGTGTATGTGTCTAGTGTCTCAGATGGGTATACATTCAGAGTGGCTGACCTCTCCTGCCACTTGCGCCCTGGTGTCTACACTCTATTTCTAGTGCACTAGCGGGTATGTCTCCTCAAGCTGGAATTTAAACCTCCAGCTCAAAGTGTGGACATTCTCATAGGGCTTACAATATAAGGAAGATGCTCTTCAAGCTTCAGTGTGGCTTCCAGCTACAAACAGTGAAGACAGATCAGTGAAGAAACTGGCTACTGACAACAGGCAGAGCAAAAGGGTACCAGCATCTATTTAGCCTTCAGTTGTATCAGCAGCTGCCAAGGTATTTAGGAAGGAGAGAGGAGGCAGTATTTAGCTGGCTGACCGCAGAAGACTTGTCTGGGAGGCTAGTGATGGAGGAAACCTCCTTGAAGAGCAATGGAGAAAGAAGGCATGTGTCTGTGTGCTCACAGGAGTGAGAAAAAAAAGAGGGAGAAGGTGTGTGATTCTGGGCTGTTGGAGGCAAGAGAAGCAGTGACCCCATGGAAAATGTGGAGGGATTGAGTGAACTGTAGAGGTGACGGAATGCAGAGCAATGAGGCAACAAAAGAAAAGGAGCAAGAGGGAGGGACTTTGCAGACTGGGTCAGAGGAATGGGTTGGATGAGGGAGAATGAGGCAAAAAGGAAAGAGAGAATGAGAAGGAAAGAAATTATGCTTTGCAAAGAAGGAAGAGAGAAAATTGTAAAAAGGCAGAGGAGAAAGCAGTAGATGTGAGAGAGACATTGGTACAGAAAAGGATCGGACGAGTTGGGAAATGAAAGTAGAGAAAAAACTATTTGTATTTTGACTGAAAAATGCAAGAAGTCAATAAGACTCTTCATTCAAAAATAGCCATCAAGGTTATTTCTGTTATTTGATCAGGAATTAAATTTGTTAAGTTTAGGGGGAAGCTGGTGTCCAAGCTGATAATCCCCATTTGTCCCACTAGTAATATAGGAGATCAGGTTTGTCCATGAGTTGTTAGTCTGTAAGTGATCCTGAGAAATCCATTGTATTCCTTGTGTTTACAATTAGTCTGGCTCCCATCCAATTCACGTTTTAAATTTCCAAATTAAATTATTATTAGTTATTGGTAAACAGGTCATTAACCGAAAATAATCTAGTTCTGGAGTCTGGTAATTTTCCTGGTTATATTTTATGAAGGTCTCTAGATTTAGTTATTGTGAAAAAGACAGTGATTATTTTAGGATTATGAAATATTTCCACGTTTATTGAGAAATGTTCCTTAGCTTTAAAAATAAGTAGCTTAAGTTGACAGTTGCCTGATTAAGTTCTTATTACATTAAACAGATAAGAAAACCAGAAATGAATACACAACATAATCAAGAAGATCTTAAACAATGAACATTAACCAACCCTAACAATAAGACTCAATTAAGAGCTGGGTGAACTATTCACAGTGAGCAAGATATTTAGTGAATTTCATCTTTTTTACTAGTGTCAAATAGTTTGTGAACATTGAATTTTTATGCATTTTCCACTACTTAAATTAATCAATGAATGTTTAATTTAAAATATTTGAAAATATAATTGCTCAAGTGCTTTCTTATTTATGTAGGGTTATTTATTTATTTATGTATTTTCTTATTTCTTATTTAAGAAGGCTAACAGCATTTTGGGCTGTATAAGTAAAGGCATTGCCAGCAGATCGAGGGACATGATCATTCCCCTCTAGTCAACATTGGTGAGGCCTCATCTGGAGTACTGTGTCCAGTTTTGGGCCCCACACTACAAAAAGGATGTGGCAAAATTGGAAAGTGTCCAGCGGAGGGCAACAAAAATTATTAGGGGGCTGGAGCACACGATTTATGAGGAGAGGCTGAGGGGACTGGGATTGTTTAGTCTGCAGAAGAGAAGAATGAGGGGGGATTCGATAGCTGCTTTCAACTACCTGAAGGGGGGTTCCAAAGAGGATGGATCTACACTATTCTCAGTGGTACCAGATGACAGAACAAGGAGTAATGGTCTCAAGTTGCAGTGGGGGAGGTTTAGGTTGGATATTAGGAAAAACTTTTTCACTAGGAGGGTGGCGAAGCACTGGAATGGGGTATCTAAGGAGGTTGTCAAATCTCCTTCCTTAGAGGTTTTAAAGGTCAGTCTTGACAAAGTCCTGCCTGGGATGATTTAGTTGGTGTTGGTCCTGCTTTGAGCAGGGGTTGGACTAGATGACCTCCTGAGGTCCCTTCTAACCCTGATATTCTATTATTATATGTGGTATATTTTCTGTTCTCTGGCTGGATGACTGTAACTGCAATAAAGAAGGAGTTGAGGTGGGTCTGATCAAATAACTTGTCCTTCACATCTTTCAGATACTAGATTTAAAATTAACTTTCTCCTATATCTGCACATAGTAATTCAGCATGGCATATACACTCATGGTCCAAGCTGCAAAGGGTAAGCCCAGATCTTTGTCTGCTTTATTTAATTGTCTTTGTGCCAGGGATCTGGCCAGGGATTTTGTGCGATCCTAGCCATGGAGTCATATAGCCTTAACCATCTTGTTTAACTTGATTAGTTCTAGGGGTTCTCACCTATGCTTTTGAGAATAGTCTCTGCTTGTTGAGTTAGTAAGCATTGTACAACAATATTACCCTAGACTAATCAAGAACAATTACCAAATTTATAGGTCTATAATTTTCTGTCATCTACTACTATTAGTCATCTATTCATACCGTGTATTGTCAGAAACAAATTAGTATTGCAGCATGGGTGTATATATGCAATCTTGGTTGGGAGAGGTGTAGTCACAGTTTGGAGAGAAATATTATTCTATGGTGTTGCATTGTATTTTTTAGACAGAATTGCACATCTAATAATATTCCATATATAATACACCCTGATCATGTCTTTAAGTTTACTGGTCACCATCTACCATGCATCCTTGTTTACTCTGTTTGTTGTTACCTAGTAACTGTGCTCTGCGTTCAGTCCCAGTTTGAAAATCTGCATAATAACCTCTGGGTGAAGCTCTAACCAGGGAACAGAGGAGCGTTGCCTACATCTCTCCTCATGTTGCGTTATTTTCATTAATGTTTGGCTGAATGGAATAAAATCTGTTAATTAATTAACTATTGCAGTCTGGTTACTTGATTCAGAAAAGCATTTACGTAGGTGCTTGAATGTGATTCCTGAATAGGAAAGCTTTCCTGAATCAGAGCCTATAATTGCAACTACAGTGCAATTAGTGTATTATAGAGTGTAATTGGTCCTTTCAGTCAAATTACTATTACTAGACAGAAACATATACTTTCTTTTCAAGACAGCAAGGCCAGACAAAAAAAACAAATCCTTGTTATGTCTAAGGGCGGTAAGAATTACAGAATATATGTTAAATGCTTCTGTTAATGAAGTCTCAGGGCTTGATTCTCCTCTTACACAATAGTAAATGAGGAGTAAATCCAGGTAAATGAATGGTTTTCATGGGTGTTGTGACACATGGCCAGAAAGGGTTAAGCATCCTACAGGATAAATGACTCAAATTCAACCCTTAAAGATATAGGGGGAGATAATGTTGGTGTTTTTGTGTGTTTACGTATATATTGGTAGAGGTCAACAATGTAATCAAACAGTCCCTGTCTATGCTGTATTCTGTTAATTCAGAGATCAAAAGAACATCTTAACATTTAAATGAACTGTGAACATAGGATGTGGCTGTATTCATCTCTCTTTGAAGTGTATAGCAAATCATCTGCGAATGATGGAAAAACAGGCAATTGCCTTATATTAATCTGTGTGGATATTTACCGGAGATGCTTTGGAAATGGGTCCACTTCAAAATCCCCATGAGTGCCTATTGTTCACCGAGGGACTCCTTGCTGTCAAAGAAGGCCTGAAACTGTATAAAAAATGGCTTGGGTACTGAGCCTGTCATCTCGGATCTGCTTGAGGCTTCATGCAGGGAAAGCCTAAGCCATCAGGAATGAGATCCCAGTTCTGACTGGACCACCCTCAATACAAACATATACAAACTATAACCTATGGACTTTTCTGATAGAACGCTTTGCATCCACAAAGCTCACCATCTCTGCTATGAATCTGAATCTCAAGATTGTATGTTTGTATGTATACTGATCTTTTAACCAATTCTCTCTCCCTTTTCTTTTTTAATAAATCTTAGTTTAGTTAATAAGAATTGGCTGTAAGCGTGTATTTGGGTAAGATCTGGAATATTCATTAATCTGGGAGGTAAGGTGTCTGATCCTCTGGGATTGGTAGAACTTTCTTATACGATGAATAAGATTTTCAGTAATCCTCATCATATTTGACTTGGGTATCTGGGGGAGGCCTGAGGCTGGGTTACTTTAAGGGAACTATGTTGATGGCTTCTGGGTGGCCAGCAAGGTATTGTAGAAGCTGTTTTGTGCTGGCTTGGTAAATCTAAGTATTGGAATATCCACCAGTTTGGGGGATTGTCTGCCCCACCATTTGCAGGTTACCCTAATTGAGTGACCTCAGTTGGCTCCCCTGGGACTTCGGTTACAGCTGTAAAACCAGTTTAAATAAAAATCAGAATCCACAGTATGTGCTGGAATCAGGGTCCACCGGATCCCTCTTTACTACAGTCGTTTTGGTGATGATAACTTATATATGACCTACATTTTTGAGGTAACTGGGGACTGTGGAGAAATAGATGCTTATTTTCTTCCTACAGGTAAAAGTGGATGCTCATTATTTCCAGTGTGGTTCATCACTATTAAAAAATAAGCCTGTTAAAAGGTAATTGTGCTGCCACAAGCTGTTTATATATATGTTAGTAAGTGGAAGAGTTGGTCCTTGTTAGACAGATATGAAAAACAATGGCAGCTCGAAGCATTATTTCTGCTGATTTATGGGTTGCAAGCTTTCAGTGCATTTTATTACTGTGCTGCTTCATTCAATTGCATATTTTAAGATCCCAGAACATAAATCTTCATTTTCTTTCAAAAATAATAGATTATGTTTAAAGCTATAAATGTCCCCTTATTTTCTGTGGATTATTTAATCTGAAGACCTTTCCACCACTAAACATAATTTAAAAAATCAGCACGTTTTAAGATACTGTCAAAGTCATCTTCCTCGCCTCTTGCTCTGACCACATCATCCCCATCTATCAATGCTAACAAGGGCTTCCTGAGCTTTTTCACCGCGCATTCTAGCTCGTTGTCCTTCCCTTCACACCCTGCCTAGTTTTGGCCCTGCCCACATCTGCTAGCAGATTATTCCTTCCTCCTTCACAGGCATTGCTTGGTGGGGAAAGGTTCTCTTTGCCCTCATGAGCGCGCTCATGAAGCAGAAAATATAATTTGGCCTATAATATGAATACATTTTGAAGGACCATGTTAGATCAGCATTGAGAGCACACACATTATGTGTGGGAATAAATATTTATATATGTTATACAACATTTCTGTTTCCCTGGAGTCTCACTTCATAGAGATTCATTTTGAAATCTCAGTCTTACACAATGAGCACTGAAAAGTGTGTGTTTTATACTTAGGGCCCTACCAAATTCACGGTCCATTATGGTCAATTTCATGGCCGTTGGATTTGAAAATTGGTAAAATTCTTGTTTTCAGATGTTTAAATCTGAAATGTCATGGTGTTGTAACTGTGGGGGTCCCGACCCAAAAGGGGATTGTGAGGGGGTCACAAACCTATTGCGGGGGAGAGGGGGCTTGGGATTGCCACCCTAACTCCTGTGCTGCTTTCAGAGTTGGACTCTAAAGGCAGCAACTGCAGTTTCTTGCAGCTGCAGGAGGTTCTTGGAGATAGAGGTGTGTCTGATCTCTGCCCCCAACAAAGAGCGGCTATGCAGGGGATGGACAAGTCCTATCCCTCCCCAGCCCAGCCAAAGTTAGGAGCCCCCTTTGCTGGGGCACTCCCAGCAGCACAGAGAAGATCTGACCCAACTCCACAAGTCTCCTCCAGCTGCAGCAATCTCTGGGGCTGCTACCAAGTCCCAGCACATCCTGCAGCATGGGGAGGCTCCTGGAGGTGGGTCTGGCCTCCTCTCCTCAGAGTGGCTGTGCAAGGGATGGACAAATCCTGTCCCTCCCCAGCCCAGCCAGAGCTAGGAGCCCCATTATCTGGGGCGCTCCTAGGAAGAAGGAGACATCATATTTCATGGGGAGGGCTTATTTCATGGCCCATAAGGCATTTTTCATGGTCATGAAATTGGTAGGGCACTAATTATACTAGCGTTTAGGGCCCTAGTTCATCTGAAAGGGTTAAGTTTAAAAAGAAGCTACAAGATCATTTCTAGGTGGAAACTGTTTACACGGTACAATTCTCTGCAGCTCCATACCTCAGAAAATTATTTATTTGAGCCAGATTTTCCCATTTTGAATAGCATGTTAGTCTATGAGTGTTCCCAATTGACTTCAATCTGACCTATAGATTTCTATGCTAACACAGCTTTGAAAAGAGGGGACTTATGCAAAAAGAAATATAGCTCTTTGGTTATCTGGGCTCTGTCTTGTTTTTTGTTTGTTTGTTGTTTTCGTTTTTAATATGAGACCCTTTCTTCCTCAGAGCTACAACAGCTTCTCACTTTGATCATTTAATGTTTTCACAGTTGTGTCAATCAGAGTCAGTTGACAGAGAAATTATTATGTGGCTACATTTGAACATTAAAGGCCTAACTCCACTCTCTGATTAGTTTGACACTGGTGTGAGTAACTCTGGACTTCAGGAAGATTCAGACCCTTTGACTTTGATGCAGGCTCAGATAAAGGAAGAGAAACTGGATGATTGGCAAAGGAGATTTTGCATGGGTTTGTCATCATTACAGGATGAGCTACGCTTTAGGTTGCTTTTAGTCCCTGTTGAGTGCAGCCCTCTGGTGACTGACCTGGGTTCCTGAACCTCTCTCAGGTGTGGCATCTTGTGGTTCAACACATGTGAATCTCTGGGTGGTAGCCCCCATATTTCATAACTGTATTAACAAGACAGGCTCAACTGTGTTTGCTCTTTTCCTACAGGGGCATGTGATCAGCAGCTGACTAAAGTGACTCCAAAACAGCATCTTCAAAGCAAAGTGCTGTTTATTAGCCCAAGAGAATACAGCTAGCAGAGAAAAGGGATAAAACAACAAAAAGTTTATATGCCTGGGTCTTGCAAGGAAAGAATAAAGTTTATGTAAGTTTTGTGTAAACTGCACTCTGCCCTGCCACTGTGCTAATCTAGTTGGAGCCAGGCAGGTGGGCATTCCCAAATTAATAGCTTCCTCTTTGTTTATTTTTAGATTTATTTCCTCAAAGACCCTTGGTATTCTCTTGGGTGGCATTTTATCTTTGTCATTACTTTGTTTCCCATTTGTTTCCCCCAACAGCCTTATCTGATTTCTTTGCAGTCAAGCAGGATAATATCAAGCATATAAACAGAGCTGCATATGATAAAGAAATACAGAAAACTCCCTCATTCTCCACAGGATCATATTGAATGCTGCTGCAACTCTATGGAAGGCAGTTCAGTTACTGGTGGAGTAGGCATGAATTTGGTTCCAATAGCTCAAATACCAAGTAGAAAGGGGGGTGGGGGAGAATGGTAAAAGGAAGGTGGAGTTACACATTTACTCTGATATAGTTAGTACTTCAACCACAGTAGCCAGACATCAATCTTGGAGAAAATAATAGTAAAGGTGATATGAGATTCAATTAATAAAGAATTAAAATACGGGAATATAATTAATCCCAGTTAGTACTTGGATGTCTTGTCAAACCTGATTTAGTATTATGGCGAGGTTACAAGTTTGCTTGATAAAGGTAGCTGCATAGATGTAATATATTTAGACTTTTGTAAGGCATTTGAGTTAGTGCCGCATGACATTCTGATTTAGAAATTAGCACTCTACAGTATCAATAAAGAACATGTCTAATGGATTGAGAACTGGGTAACTGATGTGAAAAAAGAGTTATCAATGAGGAATTGCCAATGAAGGGGATGTTTCTAGTGGGGTTCTGCAGGCATTGGTATGAGGCACAATATTGTTTAATGTTTTTTTTACTGATCAGGAAGTAGATATAAAGTCTTTGCTGATAAAAATTGTATATGACACAAAGATCGGTGGAGTAATAATCATAGAATCATAGATATCAGTGTTGGAAGGGACCGCAGGAGGTCATCTAGTCCAACCCCCTGCTCAAAGCAGGACCAACGCCAACTATATCATCCCAGCAAGGGCTTTGTCAAGCCTGACCTTTAAAACCTCAAAGGAAGGAGTTTCTACCACCGCCCTAGGTAACCCATGCCAGTGCTTCACCACCCTGCTAGTGAAAAAGTTTTTCCTAATATCCAACCTAAACCTCCCCCACTGTAACTTGAGACCATTACTCCTCGCTCTGTCATCTGCTACCCCTGAGAACAGTCTAGCTCCATCATCTTTGGAACCCCCTTTCAGGTAGTTGAAAGCAGCTATCAAATCCCTCCTCATTCTTCTCTTCTGCAGACTAAATAATCCCAGCCCCCTCAGCCTCTCCTCATAAATCATGTGGTCCAGCCCCCTAATCATTTTTTAAGCGACAGCTCACTTCATCGGATCTATCCAATGAAGTGAGCTGTAGCTCACAAAAGCTTATGCTCAAATGAATTTGTTAGTCTCTAAGGTGCCACAAGTACTCCTTTTCTTTTTGTGGATGCAGACTAACACGGCTGCTACTCTGAAACGAATCATTTTTGTTGCCCTCCGCTGGACTCTTTCCAATTTTTCCACATCCTTCTTGTAGTGTGGGGCCCAAAACTGGACACAGTACTCCAGATGAGGCCTTACCAATGCCAAATAGAGGGGAATGATCACATCCCTTGATCTGCTGACAATGCTCCTACGTATACAGTACAAAATGCCATTAGCCTTCTTGGCAACAAGGGGACACTGTTGACTCATATCCAGCTTCTCATCCACTGTAACCCCTAGGTCCTTTTCTGCAGAACTGCTGCATAGCCACTCGGTCCCTAGTCTGTAGCGGTGCATGGGATTCTTGCGTCCTAAGTGCAGGACTCCGCACTTGTCCTTGTTGAACCTCATCAGATTTCTTTTGGCCCAATCCTCTAATTTGTCTAGGTCCCTCTGTATCCTATCCCTACCCTCCAGCGTATCTACCACTCCTCCCAGTTTAGTGTCATCTGCAAACTTGGTGAGGGTGCAATCCACGCCATCCTCCAGTTCGTTAATGAAGATATGGAACAAAACTGCCCCCAGGACTGACCGTTGGAGCACTCCACTTGATACCAGCTGCCAACTAGACATGGAGCCATTGATCACTACCCGTTAAGCCCGACAATCTAGCCAGCTTTCTATCCACCTTATAGTCCATTCATCTAGCCTGTAATTCTTTAACTTCAGGCAAAAATACTGTGGGAGACCATATCAAAAGCTTTGCTAAAGCCAAGGAATAACACATCCACTGCTTTCCCCTCATGCAAAGAGCCAGTTATCTCATCATAGAAGGCAATTAGGTTAATCAGGTATGACTTGCCCTTGGTGAATCCATGCTGACTGTTTCTGATCACTCTTCTCTTCTCTAAGTGCTTCAGAATTGATTCCTTGAGGACCTCCTCCATGATTTTTCCAGGGACTGAGGTGAGGCTGACTGGACTATAGTTCCCCGGATCCCTGTCTTCCCTTTTTAAAATGATGTTGAGGACAGGCCAGAGCAGTCATACAGAATAATATGGATCACTTGGTAAGTTGGGACAATTAAAATGAAAAATATTTTAATGCAACCAACTGTGAGGTCATATGTCTAGGAACAAAGAATGCAGGTCATACCTACAGAATGCCCCCTCCCCCCCAAAAAAAATGACGTTGGGGATTTGGCTGGGTCAGTAGAATAAATAAAACCCTTGGCCCCCTTAAGGATTTCACATACAAACACTCTTCCATTCTTCATGGGTCTTGAGGTGGGAAGGACTCTCTGGCTTACTGGTTGCACAGAAGAGCGAAGCATAAGCCTTTTCGCTCCTGCACACACAAGGAGAGGGCTTTGTAACCACTTCCTTTGTGCTATTTCAAAGCTCAGAAGAAAAGTTGTACCCTCCTCCCCTTTGAGATTTGAGTAGGCCTAGGTTTCTGGGACTTGCTGTGGGATTCATGATAAAGGCTTGTCTTCGCAGGGACATCCAGAAAAATTCATCTGAATTAACTAAACGTGAATTTGAAATGGATTGGTTAAACCTCATTAAATCCCTTTGTGGATGCTGTTATTTAGAGTTCAAGTGGCCTCAATTTAGTTTAGTTTAATTCACTTCTACTTTGAGGGTACTGGCTCCCTGATAAACTGTAACTGTAAATGAATTAGGAGAAGGCATCTCCCAAAGAAGGTGGGAAATGGGTCTGGGGTTCCTAATGTCTGGTACAGAGAGGAAACAACCCCTTTTCCCGCCCCACTTTACCATCATATGACGAAAAAGTGATGGAGTCCCAGGAATGGTACTGGGACCAGTATAAGGGGCTGATGACAGTCCTCTACCACATGGAAACAATTAAAGAAGGAAGCACAACCTGCACGTTACAAGTTATTGGTAGATAAATCTCAGATGTGTTGTGGCCTAGTTAACCCACAATCCTGGTGGTGTCTTGTCTTCCAGCAGTGCCTGGGAGAATGGGAGATTGTATTCTGGACAGCAGTGATTCTGAAAAGGATTTAGGTGCCATAGGGGACAAGGATCTCAGCATGAGCTCCCAGTACGATGCTGTGGCTAATGTAATTCTTGGTTTAAACATGAAAGTAGGAGTAGGGAGGTGATTTACTTCTATATATGACATTTGGTGAGACCAGAATACAGCATCCAGTTCTGGTGTCCGCAATTTTAAAAAAATTGATGAAAAAGTGGAGAGGGTGCAGAAAAGAACTGCAAAAATGATTCAAGGGCTAGAGGAAAATGCCTTATAATGAGAGATTTAAAGAGTTCAATCTTGTTTAGCTTATATAAAATAGGACTGGGAGGTGACTTGATTATGGTATATAGATATCTTCTTGGGGAGAATGTACTGGTTATTAAATGACTCTTTAACTAGTGGAGAAAGAACCAGTGGCTTGAAATTAAAACTATGCAAATTCAAATTAGAAATAAGGCACATATTTTGAGAAATAAGGAACAAACTACCAAGGCAAGTGGTGGATTATCCTTCCCTTGGTGTCTTCTAATCAACTGGGTGCCTTTCTGGAAGATATGATTTTGTCAAACACATGTTATTAGGCTCAGTATAGGGGTAAATGGGTGCAATTCTATGGACTGTAACATACAGAAGGTCAGAGTAGATGATCTAATGGTCCTGTTTGGCCTTAAAAATATAAATCTATGTGTCTAGTATGAAATTCCCTCATTAGGGCAGCCATTATTTGTCCCCCCCACTCCCCAGTTAGGAGCAAATTACAAGAATAATCATTTAAGCATTGAATTACATTTATAGAGCTTTTCATGCCTCTCCAGCAAAGCTTTAACCATCTTTACTGTTCCACGTGCAAGTTATATATATTGCACATTCCTGACAGTAGATGTTTATAGGGAAAACCCACAGTGTATTCTGAGAATATAGAGACATGGTTTTCTTCTCTTCTGTATGGTTTTAGGAAAGACAAGAAGTATGGTAGGTATTCAGCTGAGGGAAGAAAACTACAGTGATGAAGTGAGAAGTAAATAAGGGGGCAATAAAAATGGAGTCACAAGAAAGTCAGACACCAAACACCTTTGTTAGCCTTAAAAAAAAACCAAAAACAAAAGGGTCATGGTTTGAAAGCAAAGGCCAGAATGTGCAGTAATTATAGGACTTGATTTGAATGATCCAAAATAGAAACATTTTTATAAAGCAGACATTAGAATTCTTAATCCTATAGAAGCATAGTATTATTTGAATAAGTTCTAATTATCATAAATCTGAGCTTTCTGAAATAAAAATCAAACTACAATATTTGACATTTGTTTATTATTGGACAGTTTTTGAATACAGATTTGTCATAATGAATAAGATCATTGGACCATATCTCCCACTGTGAGAAGTGGCCCATGCATCATGCTGCATAGAAAGAGAAAAGAAAACAAACAAAGCAAGAAAAAAAAACCTTTATCTTTTCTTTGCAATGAATGTATAGGCCTTATTTACTTTATATAAGTTCTTCCTTTCTACACCGACACATCATACAATATATTTGTGTGAAGCTTGTGATGCCCTGTGCATGATGTGGTCATGCTGTGCCTAAAGGTCTTATATTTACAGGTCTTATTTGAGCTGTATGAAGATTGTGTCATGGGTATCTTGACATTCTGCCTTTCTGAAGCATGCAGGTATTTATTTTTGTTGTTCATGTTGTCTCTGGACAAACACGTACTAGGGCCCTGTTTCATTCACTGAGAGCCATATAAGCGGATCTCAGTGCCTGTCCGCAATTCTTCCTGCATGGTACAAAGTGCAATTTCAACGATTTGCAAAGGAAGAGATCTTGGTTTTTGCCATTTAAAGGCTGAACACTGAAAAGATATATTGGAGGACTAAAGAGTCCATCTTACCAGACCCTAAAAGTTCCAGCAATTGATTTTCTTTAAATTTTTATTAAGATGTGTTTGTAAAGTTTGTATTTCCAGGATAATTTAAGAAAAAGACCCCAAGAACCCAAAACTTAAATACATCAAAACATTAGGCCTATTCTGTTTTATAAATTTGACTACTTGCATGATTAACTTGCGGAAATAAAATTGGTTTTCTTATGAATATATGCACCATATTTTTTAAAAATTCCTTAGTCCACGCATCACTTGTAATTTCTGGATGCATAGTGCAACCAATTCAGAAAGGATTCCTCCCCTTACAAATGTTCAGATATAAAGGTCTTGATGTATTAACAGGAGAAGGAAGAGTGTGAGAGTTGCTGCACAGAAGACAGAGAAATTTTCTCTTCCCCAGTTAAATTTATTATCCAACTTTCAAAATGATGGGAGAGTTTGTGGCAAGGAGGACCAGCAATAAGATCTTGTGGTTACTCATTCTAGGAAAGTATTTTTGGGTCTCTGGAACTTGTATTTTTAATATATAAAACAACATCATTAAAGATCAAAGCTCATGACAGTTACTATTAATTAACGTCTGGGTATCTTAGAAGTGAGTTTTTTCAAAATGGGTATAAATGAGTAGACAATAGCTTGGCAGACCAGTGAAAAAATAAAAGTATTTAAGATACACTTGTTCAATATTTTGTATTTTAATCTCCCAAGAGCCTATTTTCCATTACCAAGCAGCATAGTGCAGTGGAAATAGCAAAGGACTGAAGGTACATCTACAGATATGTATACTGGTCCTGGTGACTGGTGACTGGTCCTGTGTACATTCATGTGTACATGTGCCATAACCCCCCCTGTTCTCCACATCTAAACCCCAGAAACACAGGTCTGAAGGCGAGGTGAGGGTGAATAAGCTGGCACGCCATCGGAGTATGGGTAAGTACCCACCTTGGGCTCTGGCATGGCCCTGTACAAGTTTGCAATGTGGCAGTGGTAAGGAGCATTTATCAGGTCTTGAGTTTCAATAGGCTTCCACCCTCATCCCCACAATGCATCGAGCCCTTTTCTTCCTGACACTAATCAATACAGGTCCTCCCGTTTTCATCAGCAGTAGCATGCTGCGCTGATCACATCAGAACAAGTGAGCATGGGTTCTGTTCTGAGAGCAGCTGTTTGGTCTGCCAACCACACCCGGGTGCTAATCAGTGTGGGTGTTATCCTCCACAACTTCTCCCAGAACAGGAGGATCTTTCACCTTTTCCAGGAAATTTCATGGAGGCTAGAGCAGGTGGGAATTCAGCAGACAATTCTGGCAGTGCATAAAGCACCAGAGGTTCCTGTACAGGAAAGCCAAAGACTCAAACAGTTGCTCTGGGTGGGCTTGTCATACATGGCCCTTTTACGCGGAGCTTAATCAGGTGGTGTCAAGGGCTCCCAGTACAGACCCTGAAGTGGTTCACAATCCCCAGCTCAACCCTGTCAGCTTCATTGTCTGATGGGATACTGATGTGGGCCAGAGCAAGAAGGCAGCAGGGACCATGGGGGGATGCCACAAAAGACCAGGAGTATGAAGAGTGTGTGATTCTGTACCTGTACCTGGAGAAGCTGGTTGAGGAAACCCCCAGATGAACCTGAGGATGATCCTGAGCCATGGCAGGAACCAGAATTTGAGGCTGGTAAGTTACAATGGACTTGTACCCTCTCCACCAATATGCACTCGTGCTCTAGAAAATAGTTTCTAAACCTATTTCTTAAGAGGAGATTTTTAAGGCAAAATCACTGGGCTTCCATGCCTGTGCATTTCTCAGCCAACAGTCAGGCTGTAGTGACGGTCCCAAGTCGGTGCAGATGAAGAAGGAAAGTAAAGGGTTAGAAAGGTCCCAGTTGTGGATGGGACAGTTGTAGAAAACTTTTAGTTGTTTGTCTAAAGTTAGTAACAGCTATCTTTTTTGTCCCTTGGAAGACAACACAGGTTCAGTTCTTCTCCTACCCCTTTATCTTACCATCCCCTCACAAACAGAGAATGGTGCCAACAAGATTTCAGCTTGCCCATACACACACCATGGCCATTCTGCACTTACTCAATTTGTAACTGAAGTCCTTTTTCCTGGGTTAAGTGATGCCGGGGTACTGTTTCATCAGCCAAGGCAATGGCAGGTATGCAGGGTCCCCCAAAATAACAGTTGGAACAGGCACACCATACAAAACAGTATTGTTTCTGAGGAATAAAGTCCTTCCCTATCCAAGTGCAGTCCTGATCGCCTCAACACCCTGGCGTCATTAACCTTTCCAGTGTTTCCCACATTTGTAGCCTGTTCTGCAGATATTAACTTTTGAGTCACTAATCAGCATGCAGTGGTCTGAGAAGGTTCAGCCTCCAGAGCAGCCCCAGTATCAACGAGAGCTTTCATGAGAAACAACTCATGCTGATTACTTTTAGTTTCAATAATAATCTTATGAATAAAGCAAACCAACCGGCCAACCCTGCAATATAACAAAGGAGGGATACATAATACAATGTGTCCAGTACTTGAATTATTTACTCATCTCTCATGGAGAAACCCAAAGTAGGTGAGATGTTCAACAGGTAGTCTTCAGGGTAGCATGTTCCAGTGCATCCCACTGTACTTATGTCAGGCAACCACCTTTATAGTGTGCCTTGCTAACACCTACTCTGCCTCATGCATATTCATACTGAGTTCAGCCTTATTTTCCTTATCTATACTTCCACACCTTACTAATGTTGGGTCCTCAATTGCCATAGGCTAAATAACCATTGGCATCACTCTCATTAGTATTCATGTGAGTTGGTTGCTATAATATTTCTGCAGTTGAACATCTGCATTTCAACAAATAATTTTTAGGAACCTCTCAAAATATCACCGTTTTGAGCTTTGCGGTTTCTTACTTCACCTCCTTCAGGTTTCAGCACATTGTTTTACTACAGCACTTTATCTTGTAATTTAAGTTTACTTAAAGGTTAGCTACTCCTGTCAACCTAAACCTTAGGCCTCAGCTATTTTGGCTAAGGTAACTTTTTTTACAGGTCTCAGGCATGCTGGTTCTTTCACTTGTGCTTTACAGCCTTAATACTTATTTCTTAGCTATATAACCTATACAAATGTCTAGATGCACATGGCTGGCCACACATTTGTATTCATGAATCTACCTCAGTGGCTGAGCCTCTCAGAATGAGTGAATAGGAACCTTTTCTGTTCACATACTCACCTGCCCTTTGTGGTGGGCAAAGTATTGGGACATAAATACCATTGATGACCCCGGCACAGTTCAGAAACCCCATCAAATCCAGCTATTATTTCTGCAACTTTTCTTATGGCAACCACCTGTGGGTAAATTACAGTGTTTATTGCCTTGCAGACCTGCACAACCCTGACCCTGACAGTGACCTTTTCGACTCCAAAGGTGTTTGCAATGGATGTCTAGCTGTCTGGTGTTGCCAGCTTCCACAGGGCACTAGCAACTGTGATTGGGTCAGGCCAGATGCCTGTAGGAGAGTGACAGAAGGCAGGTATATTAGCCGCAGGATAAACAGGTCCCTTTTCCCCTGGGAATTGAAAAGGGGTTACTCCCGGTTAATTAGGACACCTGTGGCTAATCAAGGACCTGCCAGAACCTGTTGAAAGCCTCTCCTCCACTCAGATAGGTGCGCGCAATAGGAGCTGTGGGGAGCAGCCATGCTACTGGAGAGCTGGACAGGGCAGACATTGACAAATGCGAGGAGGGATCACCCAGATGCTAGAGGTGAAGAGCAGGGGAAGACCTGCCCAACAGGCCATACAGCCCTTCCTGGCCCCAGAGATTTGGGAGAAGAGACCCTGCCAGAAGGGAGAGACTGAACTGGGTGTCTGGCCTGCCGCCACTATGCCCGGAGGAGTTACCAGAGACTAAGAGGCTCCCCTCCCCCTCCCCTGTCAGGGAGGCTGGGAGGAACCCTCGCTCCGACAAGGTGGGGACAGTAAACCCAGGGCTTTGGGGAAATTCTCAGGGAGAGAGGAATCCCCCCCAACACGCCACTAAGAGGAAGCGCGGAACCCATGGAGGCAGAGAAGGAGCTCTGACAAACAACCCACTTATGCACCACTTATGACTTCCCTGAATCGAGTGCTCTGACACTGGAGGTTTGTTGCAGACTTCTCACACAGTTCCATGAAGGCCTGTTTCCTCATTCAGAAGTTCTGAAGCCACTGCCGGTCATCCCAGGTTTCCAAAATGATGTGTTCTCACCATGCTGTGCTGGGTATCCTGCGCCGGAAGCAGTGGTCCACACAAGGACATACCATGGCAATACTCGCATTCACCATATCTGTATCATGGGAGCTGAATGAATTGTCTTTGAGTCTCAAGGTCAGCCACCTTCAATGTATCAGAAAATTGTGCCCAAATTCCATCCAACATCTCACTTACTCCACTACATGACCATTTGTCCCACAATAAGGAGCAGAAGCAGATCCAGAACCAGATCATCATCCCATTGTTACCGGTCTTCCACCTACTTTTGCAGGGAATAACAGCTAGGTGGGAGACATGATCAGGAAATGCCATCAACAAATGTGTGAAGGAAGCAAAACACAGCAAAGTGGTATATAGAGTCTCTCTGGGACAAACAGAACCCAGGGATACCGCCTCTGAAATGATAGTGCTAATGTCATGTAACAACAGCGGCAGCGTGGATGCAGGAACACATGTCCAGCACAGCATAACATGGACACTTAGTGTTAGTACAGGGAACGTGTGGGAGCAAGTACATGGTCCAGTACTTGAGTATGAGTGCCAGTGTAGACATAGCCTAAGAATCAGGAGATCTAGTTCTTTTCCTGGCTCTGCCACTGAACTGTTGTATGACCTTGGGCAAGTCTCCTCATCTTTCCAAGTCTCTGCTATCCCTTCCCACACTGTCTTGTGTAATTTGACTATAAGTTTTTCAGGGCAGGGACTGTCTCTTACTATGTCTTTATACAATGCCCAGCACACTGGGGCCTAGATCTTAAGTGGGGCCTCTAGGCACTACTCTAATATAAATAATGTTATGCTGGGGAAAACCTCATTGAAGGTGGTGGACATAACTGCTGCCCTTCATTTAGGATAAATATAAGAAACATTTAACCAGATATCTGCAACTGTAGGAAGGACCAAACTACAGGCATATGACATGGCATGAGGAGAAGCTGAATGATGTGGCCCTCATGAGACTGACATAGCAAATGCAGGGGCTGGGGTGTTGATTGGTGGTGCTATGTGTGGGAGAGTAGCAGCAGAAACAAACAGAGGAGCAAAGAAGCCCCAGAAACAGCCAGAGAAGCCCTGGTGGCGTGACTCTGAAGAAAAAAAGCTGAGAGAGAGAGAACTTTGGAGTAAAGTGTTGATTTGAAAGAGGATTGGCACTGTGAGCAAAGAAGCTATCTCCTATTGTCTGATTCCTGCTGTTTGCAGGACTTTGTACATTTCTGTGCATCAAAAATACCTGACTATCCTGTATTTCTTGTGTTAATGAAAACAACCCACTAGACCCTGAAAACTGGCTTACTGCTTGGGTCAAAAAAGGATAACAATATTTCATTTCAATGGGACTACTTGAAGATTAAGATACTACCCAGCTTGAGTAAGGGTGGTAAAATGTGGTCCTAAACATTTACACTTGATATAATGTGTGTGTTTAAGGCACAGGAGGGAAGATAGAAGCAACCTGAGTTACAGTGCTGGCGATATCCTTATACGTTAACCATTTTCCAAAAACAAGTCATTACATGATGACTTAACTGAGTTTGACGTTTTTTTAAGCAGTGTATTTCCCACATTGGAAAGATCACTTTTTTACTGAACCAAACAGTTCTAGACCATTTTCTCACTTCACTGTAATGTGAAACCAATTATTCCCACATAATAAAACATTGTTTGGGTTATGCATTTCCTAGAAAGAAATCATAAAAGAAGAAACTTTCTAAAGAATTGCATGACAGATGTTTTTCTTTGTGGTGGCCTTGATATTTTAAAAATAATGTTCTGTTTTTGTTGCTTGTTTCTTTCATTTGAGCCGACACAAGGCGTGTAGTGTGGACATGCGAAAGCAAATTAATTACTGTGGTGGCTGTACATCAACATGACTTAGATTGACTTAATTTTATAGTGTAGACTTGCCCTGAATGTGGAAGATGGGAAGAGCTGAAATATTTCATGTTAGTTAAGTAGTGTCACTATCAACTATACAATGAGTTACAACAGTATAACCCATCAGAACTTGAGTCGTGCAGCTGAAATCTTTCCATAGGACCAAATTCTGGTTTCTGTGCATGAAATGAATAAAGTGGATGTACACAAAGAAATTGTGTGTGGGCTGGAATCTCTTCAGGCCACAAAGCTCTTCTTCAGCAGCTGTGCAATCTTGTGGGAATTAGCTGGTGGAGCTGCATAGTTATGGATTTATTGATCATCTGCCATAATACCTTGCATCCCAGCTGAGAAGGAGGTCCCTGCATCCTGCCCACTTGTGAAGCAGAACCACATAGATTTTGAATGTTGGGACTGTGGGGAAGAGCAGGGTCTTGCTTGCCCAGTATTTTCACCTCCACCCTTATTAAGTAAGTTTTCAGGGAGGGAGTAGAACGCGGTAGAGGCATGGCTCCATTTCCCTCTCTGTGTGCATCAGCCAGTGGAGCTGACTAGGCCCAAAGGAGGTTGTGAGGAGATGAACTGTGCTCTGTAAAAACATATCCTGCCTCCAACTTTCCAATGGGAGACAGGCTTTCTAGAGTAATTGTGCTTCAAAGGAGGTATCTCCATGTCACAATGCCTCCTGGGCTTCTCCTGCAGCAGTCGAGATAGTGACATGACCCTTCTTCAGGGCTGAACCTCAGTGCCCAATCAAAGACGGGGCTACAGGCCAAACAGGGATGGGGTTTGAGGTGATTGCTTAAGAGTAAGAATGGATGTTGCACACAAGTTTTATTTATGTCAGAGAAACAGTGGAGCTAATCAAGTCAGCTGGCTGATGCCTAAAGCATACTTTAAGTCATTTTTGGAAAGGTGTTCAAAGCAAACATTTTCTGTATATGAATTTTAGACAAACATTTAAAAAAGATATTTTTCTGATTCTATTTTGCCATCTTTTGGCTTTCTTCAGAAAATGGAAGCTAGCTGCTTTTTTTTTTTTTCTTTTTTTTTTTTGGTACCCAGGGAGATCAAAGTCTGAGATTGTGCATGGAGACAATACAAGATAGAAGAGGAAAAGTCACTGGACCTACGTATATAGACGTTGCTCTTCTGTGCCAAGTACTGGCCAAAGGCAAGTTTTGACCTCTGAAAAAAATGGATTTCCTCTTATATTTAATCTTCTGTTTAAAGACACACTGTGAGTTTGAAGTTTTATAACACATTCTGCTGCCAGGTTGGCTCTGGGACTTTGGTTTCCTGCAAATAGATCTGACTGAAAAAGCATTAAATAATGTTAGCAGGTGCAACAAGCTTATTTTGCTTTGAACTATTAATAAAAACCACCACGCTTTAGATTTTATAACGGGCTCTGTTGGCCAAAGAATGTGTCTTTTTCTGTACAAACCATTCTGATTACATTTCCAGACCAAAAGTGGCTGCAGGGTGCGTGTGGGTGGGAGACCCTTTGCTTGGCTGGAGTTAAATGGTAAGCTCATATCAGTAACTTAAGAAAATAAAACCATACTAGAATTTTAGACTAGCACACTCTAGATTAATTTGATACTTTGCTCTATGAAAATACAGCCTTAAGGCATCCTGACCCCCTTTTACGGTAACTGTGCCCCAGTTTCGATCACCAGTCTTTAAGCTATTCTTGACATAGACACGTCTACCTCTGCCTTGTAGAAAACAAACTATAGGTATTATATTTTATTTAAACAAGCATCGGTGATGACATATTTAAAGACTCCAGGACAGATGATCAGATCCATTTGCCTGTCATGTGCTATTCCGTGTTTGTTTTTTGAGTATCCCTTCTGAATGCTGGATGTTAGAGCTACCACCTCAATAAAGCAAGCAATACTAATTAAAATTAAACGTATTTATTTATTGGATTGCACACTAAATGTTTTGTGTTCTGGAAAATGGAGAGCTGATTTTTCTTAAGCTAATGGAGAAGTTCAATATTCCAGAATTGCTTTTCTGTAAATAACTGGGCCCTTTAACAGAAGAGATTTGTTTTAAAGTAACTAAACAGAGTTTAAGCGCATTGATTGCAATTCGGTGCCATTCATGACAATCTAATAGAGAGAATGTGAGAACTATATGTGCTTTTTAATTTTTGTTGTCCATATCTGCTATCCAGAAGACACAAAAGGATGTGTTTTAACTATAAATTTCAGTCCAGTGAGTCTATCAGAGTAGGATCAACATTGGGAGTGGTAGAGGATGTATTAAATCTCTCTGTTTATACAATTGGATACATGTGGATGATTACAAAAAGTCATTTTCCTATTCATGATCATACTTTGGATCTCATACTCCACATAGTCTCAAATAAGAATGCCCATTTGTTGCACTCAAAGGCCTTTTTAATATCTAATGACAGAGTCATGATGGAGTTACCCGCACCTATGCCATGTGAAGTAACTACATTTAGTTCATAACAAACATTATCCACCTGGCCTTATTCAGTCACTTTAATTAGGGCATATACATTCATTCCATGTCTGTTTGCTGCTAACTTGGCTAATATTTTTTTTATCTATGACTGAAAAGTATTGCATATAGTTTGAACACTCATTAAGTGACTTACTCCCATAGTTATATGCTGTGTTTTTTGTAGCTGTGTCAGTCCAAGAATATTAGAGATACAAGGTGGGTGAGGTAATATCTTTTATTGGACCAACTTCAGTTGGTGAGAAAGACAAGCTTCCGAGCTTACACCCAATTCTTCTTCAGGTCTGTTTCTCCAGGTCAGATCTGAAGAAGAGCTCTGTGTAAACTCAAAAGCTTGGGGCTCTCAACAATGGAGTTTGTCCAATAAAAGATATTACCTCACCCACCTTGTTGCTCTTACTCCCATTGTGACATAATGCTGAGATTACATAACATAAACTGTTCAGGAGAAGACCTATTCAATAGCACCAACGTGACAACTTTGCATAGCAGAGGCATGGCGTATTTCAGCGGTTTTACGGAACTAAATTGATAATCCGTCCAGGCTTGTTGTCTTGTTGAGATTATAGCTGAACTTTGTGAGCACTTATATACTTTCAGAGCATTGCTAAATCTACATTGTTTGACTGAGGTTGATATACCGTGACAAATGTCTTTTGGTTAAGGTAATAATAATTACCTTTAAATATAGCTGAGCTATACAGGAGTCTTTTTACACTATGCCGCAAACCCCACGCTAATTTCTTCTTCTTATCAAAGTCCATTTTCCAGTTTTAATTTCTGCTGTTATCTTGTATCTACCTGCTAGTGCAGGGGTTCTCAAACTTCATTGCACCAAGACCCCTTCTTACAACAAAAATTACTACATGACCTTAGGAGGGAGGACCCAAGCCTGAGGCCACTTTAGCCCCGCCACCCTTGGTGGTGATGCGGGGAGCACGAGCCCTGCCATCCCAGGCAGGGGGGCCTATAACCTGATCCCCACCACCTACAGCTGAAGCTCCCAGGCTTTGGCTTCAGCCCCGGGCCCCACCAAGTCTAACACCAGTCCTTTGTGACCCCACTAAAATGGGGTTGTGACCCACTTTGGGGTCCCGACCCATAGTTTGAGAACCACTGTGCTAGTGGAAGTTGTGTCTGTGTAATTGAGAGCAGAATTTTGGCTGTAACTGACCCTAACAACATCCCTATGAGATGCTACATGGGGGGTTGTGCAATTTGTACAAGACAGCCCTAGGTATGTATTATTTTCCCAATTTTACAGATGAGAAACAGGCACAGAAAGACTGTGATTTGCCCCAGATCACACATCGAATCAGTTACCATTCAATAACTGATATATTTCATGAGATAAATTAGTGTTGATGAAGTGTGGGGGTTAAGTCAAGCACTGAAAAGTAGAGAAACAATGTTAAGGTTGAAAGCATTCTTACAACTACAATACCCACGTGCGGAAGTGAAGAAACAGATAGAGCCAGAAGAGTTCCCAGAAGTCACCTACTACAGGACAGGCCTAACAAAGAAAATAACAGAACGCCACTAGCCGTCACCTTCAGCTCCCAACTAAAACCCCTCCGACGCATTATTAAGGATCTACAGCCTATCCTGAAGGATGACCCAACACACTCACAAATCTTGGGAGACAGGCCAGTCCTTGCCTACAGACAGCCCCCCAACCTGAAGCAAATACTCACCAACAACCACATACCACACAACAGAACCACTAACCCAGGAATCTATCCTTGCAGCAAAGCCCGTTGCCAACTGTGCCCACATATCTATTCAGGGGACACCATCACAGGGCCTAATAACATCAGCCACGCTATCAGAGGCTCGTTCACCTGCACATCTACCAATGTGATATATGCCATCATGTGCCAGCAATGCCCCTCTGCCATGTACATTGGTCAAACTGGACAGTCTCTACGTAAAAGAATAAATGGACACAAATCAGATGTCAAGAATTATAACATTCATAAACCAGTCGGAGAACACTTCAATCTCTCTGGTCACGCGATTACAGACATGAAAGTTGCGATATTACAACAGAAAAACTCCCAATCCAGACTCCAGCGAGAGACTGCTGAATTGGAATTAATTTGCAAATTGGATACAATTAATTTAGGCTTGAATAGAGACTGGGAGTGGCTAAGTCATTATGCAAGGTAACCTATTTCCCCTTGTTTTCCTAACCCTCCCACCCCCCTCCTCAGATGTTCTTGTTAAACCCTGGATTTGTGCTGGAAATGGCCCACCTTGATTATCATATGCATTGTAAGGAGAGTGATCACTTTACATAAGCTATTACCAGCAGGAGAGTGGGATGGGGGGAGAGAAAACCTTTTGTAGTGATAAATACCCATTTTTTCATGATTTGTGTGTATAAAAACAAACAGCTGCTGTATTTTCCACAGTATGCATCCGATGAAGTGAGCTGTAGCTCACAAAAGCTTATGCTCAAATAAATTGGTTAGTCTCTAAGGTGCCACAAGTACTCCTTTTCTTTTTGTAAATTTAACTCTGCCCTTTGTATCTGAATAATTAAAGTAATTTTCAAAAAAAAAAATTACACATGGAGTTGCACAAAGCTTGAGTTTGCACAGACTCAGTGTAGAGTAGGTGACCTGGAAGTAAGCACAAGTGAACTGTGACCAACAAAGTTAAAATTAGAACAGCTGGAAGGAAGGGGTGGGGGAAAGTGTAAAGAAAGGAGTGGTAGCAAAGGGGAACAACACTGGGTTTATTACAATATTCACTCATTCTGATGGGGTCTTGACCCAGTGTATCCATTCACTTTTGAGAAATAAAATTGAAACGTGATGTATGTGTTATAACGTATGTATTATCTGAAAGGGACAAGAAATGCATTAAGGCCTATAGCACAAAGGCTATGTACTACTTAAATCATACTTAAGGCATCAAAATAGGGCTTAAGTGGAATTTATGTGGGGCATAGGTCTTATGCTGGCTCTGTGCACAGGGCTGCATTTCATCCTCAAAGAGCATGGTTAGCAGTAGTGGAGGCACTACTGAGCTGTGATGGCTGAGCTGTGCTGAGTTAAAAACCTGCCTGGAACCAGTGAATATGTATTTGGCACAGCTCAGCCATGCCCCCACTGCTGCAACCCATGCTACAGTGGCTACACTGATATTTATGGTCGTGCTAGCTCAATGAACAGGGAATCATAGACCTAGCTTGTCATGTAAATATAGCCTTTGATAGACTGGAACGGGAAAGGATGATCCCCCCCAAAATACCATTCAAATAATAAAATGTATTAAATTAATTCTTGAGGGACAGAATCAGACTTTAAATATTAACTTGAATCAATAGGAATGCTGAGGCTTGCATAATTCTGGAAACAGCAAAATAACAGTACCTGACTCCATTCCCAGAGTCCCTCTCCTAATCCTCATGTTAGGCTCAGAAATCATGAATAGCATGAATCTGAAAGGATAATTAAATATCTAGATGTATGAGGTGTGGGGCAGAAGGAAAGCTCGTTAGCACAGTCTCTCTATCTGCTAGCCTAGTCCATAACTTTTTGCATCTTAGCATTACATTCAGCCACATGAGAAGGAGAAGAAAGACTTCCATAAGGGCATATCTATTTCTTGCTGACTCAGAAGCCAGGAGTAGAGCCCATTTTTACACCTTCCTCAACCTCAGGTGTGCTTCTGCACCACAAAAGCTGGAAAATATTTCTTCTTGCTCCTGAATAGTATAAAAATTGTGAAGATCTTGCCAGAGCAGTGACATTTTTCTGTTTTAGTCTGAACTTTTCTGTTCTATTATTATAGAAAAGTACATAAGAAACAGGCACTTTAATAAGTGTGCCCTACAGCAATTCGAAAGTAGTTACATATTTGGGAGGAAAAAAGGTTTTCTGTCAGCCAGCTTTCAACAATGTTGTATCATTTTGGCTTTTTCGGGAGAAACTTTGTCATCATTTATACAACTTTTTTCCCCACCATCCTTGGCCATTGAAACATGATATTAATGAGATGGAAGGTGTGTTAAGAAATTATGTTGTGGTTACATTTTTAGAGTCATTTTGCATGTGTTTTGTGGGAAGAAGAGAGACAATAGCAAGGTGTTGTTCAGCTGGTAAACTCAACTCTTTCAACATAGTAAAGTTTCATTTTCATTGACCAACAGGGCTCAAGGAAAGTCTGTGAGGCCTCTGTGCCATTGGAAATGGTTTTATAGTTGTAACTTTGGAAGTAGTGCTGGTTTTTTAACACATATGTAGAAATTGAGTTGAAGGGATACTGGCGAACAAAGCTACCTTTGTTTTCAAAGAAAAAGCTGCATGCAATAACTTACACTTCCAGCTCTCTGCTATAGTCCATGGTCATCCATCTTATAGTTCTACAGTAAAGCCCAAGCATATGGAATTTAATCACAGCATCATGGAAATAACTTTTTGTGACAATATCTATTCATCTTCATAATAAAATACCCAAATGAAGATCTTAAAGGATTAAGCTTTATAAGTTTACCATTAAAGTAGATAAAACAGGATTTACAAATCAAGCCAGTCTTTATCATAGATTGGCTGACAAAAGCAGTGGTTGGATCTCCAGGCACATTACATTAGATTTCAACTAGAGTTTAGGTTTAAGGTCTAATCAAGGCTCATGTTTGGCTTTGAATTCACCAGTGCCAAATTCTCACAAGTTTTTCTAATGAAAATATGCTCCAGGATTGTGGCGTGAGATCAAGAGGAAAAGCGGCTGTTCTTGAACAAATTCAACCAAATCTAAAAAACAAGCTCTTTCTGGTTTAGGATCCCAACCAGAGCAGAATCACGTAAAGCAGCCATAAGAAGGAAAAATTAGTTCCTAATTCCTCCACCTCCTAGTCATAGGATCCTCACCTTGTGTTGTCTGTAGGGGTGCTGGAACAATTTTTATAGTGGGGGTGCTGAGAGCCATTGAACCAAATTATAAACCCTGTATATAATGGAAACTACTTGAAGCCAGGGGGTACGGCAGAGCACTCAGCACCCATAGTTCCAGCATCTATGGTTGTCTGACTTTTTAGTACCACTGCTCACCTGAATCAACACACACAGAGTTCAATCTGACTCTGCACATACACTGTCTCTCCCCACACTCCCATATTTTCCTGCATCCTATATTCACAGAGGGGAAGCCAAACTGAACAAGCTTTTCTTAAACCCACTAACTCAATTTTATCTCAAGTGTAAGGTGGTTCATGGAAAAGTTCATTGGTAGATAACAATTAACTGTTGACTGTTAAAGTATATTATATTACCAAATGCTTAGCTGATGTACAGTACTTTGCAATACTGATGGTGTCTATCTATTTTACTTGTCTTATTGGGATTATAAAAGAAAAACACTTGATGAGGGGCAAATAAAGTCTTTATTTACAAGTTTGACTCACATAATTATTTGCTAGCCACAGTACATATAAAATTACTTTGAGTGGCATACAACAAAGCATCATGATGATCTTGTAGCTAAAGCAAAGGAGTTGAAGTGAAGAGACAAGGCGTCTAATTCCTGTTTGTTTGTTTGTTTTTCAGATATTAACTTTGACTTGCCCAGAGTCACATTTGACCTCTTGATGCCTCATTTTCCCTATTAGTAAAAAGGGAATAACACTTCCTCTAGCTCACTAATGGCCTAAATAACTTAGAAATCCCATGGTTGCCAACTCTTGTAGTTTTATCATGAGTCCCATATTATTTTGTGTTCTTCTTAAAGCATCAGCTCTTTTTTAAAAAGTACGTTTCTAATCCTCATGTTCACAGAGAAAAGCTTCAAAACATGAATACTTAATGGCTTAAACACCAGAAAGCAGAATACACAAATTAAAAAATTTATGATTGTTTGAGCCTGACTCATGATTTTTGAATACTTGAGATTGACCATATTGAAATTTTCTGAAGGAAGGTGCTATCAATGTGAAAACTGTTGCTATGTAACAAAACAAAACAAATGTCTGTGTTGAGCAATAATTTGAGCTCATAATTAAACTTTTTTCTATCCCTCAAGAATTAGTGGAATACTTTTTATTAGCTGAATATTTTCTGGATCACCCTTTCCAGTTCCCCTCTAGCAAAGGCTATGTCTGCAGTATGTGCTGGCAGTGTAATTCCTCTGCTCATGTAGATCTCACCAACCTAGCACAAGTGACAATATCTGTTTAGCTGCGGTAGCACAGATAACGGCAACGGAGGCACAGCTGAGCGATGCTGAGAATATGCTCACCGGTTTCGGGCTGGTTTGTACTCAGGATAGCGCAGCCATGCCTCCGTTCTGTTGCTATGGCTACACTGTTATTGATACTCACACTCGCTCAATGAGAGCTAGTGAGAGTGTGTGTTCATGAGCAGGGGAATCAGAATGCTAGCGCTGGACACATTGAGAAGTAGAATAAATAATTGGTTTAACTGAATTCAGAGCATGTCGGTTTTCAAAAGCCATGCCCACTATGAACATTAAGTGTTCTGTGTTTTAAAAAGAAGTGCAGTAACCACAGTGTATTATAGTTTGTACAAAGCATATTGCTGCATCTGACGGAGTTGCAGTGTCATGTAGTAGCTAAGGGCCCCTGTCTTCTGAGCTGGTGCATGCTGGTTACATTTTAGCAAAGAAGTGCACAGCTTTAGTTAGGTGGTGTTCAAAGGTGTGAATGTTAATAAATAGTGAAATAGCTGTTATTAACTAATGCACTCTTCATTCATAGTGTCCTGGCAAAACTGCACCTGCTGGAAAGATATGAGTAAATGTAAGGTAGTCTTTTTTCATCAAAGCTCATGCGGTACTTGCATGATCCTAAGTTAGTGGGTCTTTTTTCCTCTGTGTCATTGGTTTCTGATGGGACATGCCTCATGAACAGGTTCTGCTTGGTGAGACCTGGAGAATCTCTATACAAATCAGCAGTTCTCAGACTTTATTCTACATTTGTGGTGCTTTAGTGCAGCATTTTAGTTGAACAGCTTTTGTAGTGTAATATATACACTAGAAATGGGTATGTTTCACTGTTTGTTTTTGCCAAATGGCCTAAGCATTGCATCATGATTTAGAGTGATTCACTGTCATTTTTCCTTCCTATTGTATGTTTGAATTCTTGTAGCCTGGAATTAATACAATAACAGTAAGTATAAGATGTGAAGAGCTGTCATAGTTATTAAAATACATCATTTTTGACAGAAAGGCTACATGGCTCTAACTAAAATCTCAGAGCTATCTGTGCTTTGGTTATTTTAAAGTCAGGAATATTGGTGGGGTGGCATGGCAGAGGAAAAGAGACAGGAATCTTTTCACAGAAAATTCAAGTCTTTCCAAGGACATGAATATTACACCAGGCACTCATCCTGCAAGTGAACCCATGCGTGTTCATCCTTATGTCTGTGCAAAGTCCCACTGAAGTCAGCAGGACTGCAGATGGGCATGTGGGTCTTTCCTTGTGGATCTAATTGCAGGATGAGGGACTGAATTTGCATAAAATACACTATACAGCTATCGTTCCCTAATTCCCCCACTCTACTTGCACTACATTGATGACTTCATCATCATCTGGACCCATGGGAAGGTGGCCCTTGAGGAATTCCACCAGAATTTCAATAGTTTCCACCCCACCATCATCCTCAGCCTGGACCACACAAGAGGTCCACTTCCTAGACACTACAGTGCTAATAAGCGATGGTCACATAAACACAACTCTGTACTGGAAACCTACTGACCGTTATACTTACCTACCTGCCTCCATCTTTCATCCAGACCACATCACACAATCCATTATCTACAGCCAAGCTCTAAGATACAACTGCATTTGCTCCGGTCTCTCAGACAGAGACAAACACCTACAGGATCTCTATCAAGCATTCTTAAAACTATAATACCCACCTTGTGAAGTGAAGAAACAGATTGACAGAGCCAGAAGGGTACCCAGAAGTCACCTACTACAAGACAGGCCCAACAAACAAAGTAACAGAACGCCACTAGCCATCACTTACAGCCCCCAACTAAAACCTCTCCAGCACATCATCAAGGATCTACAACCTATCCTGAAGGACGATCCCTTACTCTCACAGACCTTGGGAGACAAGCCGGTCCTCGCTTACAGACAGCCCCACAACCTGAAGTAAATACTCACCAGTAACTACACACCTCACAACAAAAACACCAACCCAGGGAATAAACTCTGATGCCAACTCTGTCCACATATCTATTCAATGGACACCATCATAGGACCTAACTACATCAGCTACACCATCAGGGGCTCATTCAACTGCACGTCTACCAATGTGATATATGCCATCATGTGCCAGCAATGCCCCTCTGCCATGTACACTGGCCAAACTGGACAGTCTCTATGCACAAGAGTAAATGGACACAAATCTGACATCAGGAATTATAACATTCAAAAACCAGTAGGAGAACACTTCAATCTCTCTGGTCACTCAATAACAGACCTAAAAGTGGCAATTCTTCAACCAAAAATTTTCAAAAACAGACTCCAACATGAAACTGCAGAACTGGAATTAATTTGCAAACAAGACAGCATCAAATTAGGCCTCAATAAAGACTGGGAGTGCTTGGGTCATTACAAAACCTAAACTTAATTTCCCCCTACTGTTACTCACACCGTCTGTTTCAAATGGGCCACTCTCATTACTACCTCAAAAGTTATATTTCCTCCCTTGGTATCCTACTGTTAATCGAACTGTCTTGTTAGACTGACCTCAGACTTGGTAAGGCAACTCCCATCTTTTCATGTATTTATACCTGCTCCTGTATTTTCCACTCCATGCATCTGATGAAGTGGGTTCTAGCCCATGAAAGCTGATGCCCAAATAAATTTGTTAGTCTCTAAGGTGCCACAAGGACTCCTCATTTATACACAAAATGTTTCTTAAAAAGCGTTACAAAGTTATATATAATTACAGAGCAAATATTATTACTTTTCTTGTATGTGGTTTCTTTCATCAATGGATCTCAAAAGGCTTCCCAAACACTATCTTCCAATTCTCCTGAGATATAAATAATACATAAATATATATAGTAAATATAATAAATAACAGCAGAGGGTGAGGGAAAGTATAGGCATCCAACATGATTTCTAGAAACTTAAAAAATTGCATAGGGACTGCAGTATTTGATTAGTTCAGTTATATGGACCAGTCTCACTTAAATGTAATCAGGAAGTGCATGTATTTGTCACTTTGTGCAACTCTGTCATTTTATGAAAATTACTGTATTTTAAAATGTGCAAATAAGTTCACTGAATAATGTGCATAGTTGCAGATCATTTTTATATTGGTATAAACATCTGCTTAAGGTTGATACACTCCGTCCCAAACAGTGATGGGAGTAGAACATGGAGCTGCCCTCTAAGTTACATAACATGAGCCTCTTAAAGGTACTGTTCCCCATAGGTGGACACTGAAGGTTTTTCAGAGTTTTGGGTTGTGGGAAACTGGGTCAGCTAGCTTTGTTGGCTTGTCTGTGTGGAAACTGGGTGTGAGGGCTGAGAGAAGATGGGGCTTGCTGGGGAGAGGGGCTTTATGGGAGCTGGGGAGGGAGGAGGTTTCTGGGGAGAATTGAACACTTGGGTAGGAAGTTGGGGTGTCTGGGCAGAAGAAGAGGATAGCTGGGTGGCCCTCTCTCCTTCCCATGTTAGCCACACCTTGTTTTGGAGCTGTACCAGCCAGCTCTGAGCTCTAGAGTGGAGTGGGTGTTCCAGACCCCATTTCTTTCAGAGTCTGACTTTGACTGGTACAAGTGAAAGAAATCCATGTAGTGGATTGGGTCCAAAGTGTGCATTTGTTGCTTATACAATATTTGCATTGCCAGTGAGAGAATTTTCATACATCTTGTTTTTTCTTTTTTTTATAAAAGTAGCAGGTCTTTGATTATTCTCTTTGACAGTTGTGGATATTCTTTTATGTCACCAGTTCCTATTTGCTTTAACTCCTTGAAGCTGGCAAGCAACCTAGTGTTACACACATGAATGACCAAAATATGCCTTTTGAATCCCTAAATACCATGTATTTCATTTGTTTTTTTCCAGCACAGCTGGTCATCTACAGGGATGCCAGAGCAAGCTACTTCAAAGTATATGCCTTATGTTTGGGCAAGGTGATAAATTCTGGAGGGATAAAAGCACATCTACTGAATATGTGCCATGCCTGCTATTTGAATTAATTTATATCCTCAGTGATAGAAATTAATCTTCTGAAAATTTTACATTAAATACTTCATGCCAGACATGATTTAAGTACTTACTATGATTTATTGTACGCTGGCATTCATTCCATAGTTTTGAATATGTGTTTCCACAGAAGCGTTCAAACAAAAAAAAACAAAAGTAGGTATATCAATTTTTAAAAAATTCTTTAAGTGTTAATAATAATAAATTGTATAAAATTTTAAAACAGATTATGTCAAGGTTTAAAAATCCTAGAATGTGTTGTGTTCAATGAGGAGGATAGAATAGACCAGAAAGCAAAAAGAGTAATCTTCAGTACTGACCCCAGAATATTTTAGTGTGAGGGGTCGTAGGTCCTGATCCCAGAAAAATTTGAGCACATGAATAGTCCAGTTTAAGTGAAATTCTCGCTGACCCTGATTCAGTAATATAGTTTAAACACCTGCACAACTTTAAGCATGTGAGTAATACCATTGATTGCAGCAGAATGACTTACGTGCTTGAGTTAGACACACGCTTAAAAACCTTGCTCCCCAATGTAAATTTACCAGGCCATCTTAAAGCTTATTACTACCATTTCTAAACATGCAAGGTCACATTTTAGATCTGGTCTGGAAATTTTTTAAAAGTTTCTCAGGTCTGGGATGAAATTTCACAAGAGAGAGCTACTCCAGTGATCAGGGCACTTGACTGGGGTCTGATCCAGAGCAGGGACTGATCTTGGGTCTCTGCCATCCAAGATGAGTGCTCTAACCACTGGGCTATTCACTGTTCTGTTGGTGGTGGTGGTGGGGGGGCTCCCTGTCTTATGGTTTGTTTTTTTTTCCCAAGTAAAATCTAGAAAGGTCTTGCTTTTATTCGGATGAAGGGAAGAAAACAACACATTTTGAAACCTCAGAATGTTTTGTGAAACAGAATTCTTGTTTTAGCACCAGCCCTATCAAGTTTCCTATTAGAATATGTGGCTGGTCTCCATTTACTTCACTTGAGTTACGTTCATTTACAGCAAGTCTGAATTTGATCTACCAAATTTAAAACAAAATGGAATTAGGATTCGATATTCACAGTTTGCTTTTTACTAATAGTTTTCTAAATTCACTGGGCCAGATCCTCAGCTGGCATAAACTGACAAAGTTCTATTGACTTGAAATCAACACATTTGTGCTAATTTACATAAACTAATCATCTGGCTTACTCTTTCTACAAATATTCCAGTCAATAATAGAATAGAAAATAATGAGGAAATAAAGACAGAAAAAGGGAAAATAAGCAAACTGAGTTTTACATTTGAGCAAATATTCTTAAAAAAAAAATCACCCACTTCTCTTCAAGAAACATATGGCATACAGTGATTAAAAAGCAGAAAACCTCACCCACGTTAATTGTATCAGACAGTGGATTAAAACTGGTTGTTAAATTATAATTCTGAATAGCATGCTGCTGAAACTTGTTCATAATGTACTTTTCATTGTGATAACTGGAACATTGAAAATATGTTGGAAAATGTCATAGGAAAGTTTTGTTAGGCTAGAAAAATTCTAGGTTGGAAGACAGCTTGCCACCTGAAGCAAGAGCCTCCAATTTGTTGGAACTTCTCTTTATTCTGTGGCCGACTGACTCCTGCAACAGCAAAATGCTGTAAATAATAATCTTGGCAAACACATTATGTGTAAGGTGGATGTCATCCTGACCTCCTTCCATTGGAATTCTGAAATCCAAGTAAATTTCAATTCAGCTATCTTGGGACTCATCGCAAAGATGACATTTTCAACCCTTTACCAGAAAAATCATGAGTAAGTTTTATTTGGGGGCAGAGAGGCAGAGAGGGATTTACTGAATCTTTTCTTGAGAAGGCATTAAAGGAAAATTGCCTTCTCAAAAAACTGCCCTTGAAAATAGTTGTCTCACTGATTTGGGGCCCAACCTTACAAGGAGTTGAACTCCTTCAATTCTCATTAAAGTCATTGGGAGATGAGGGTTCCATGTATGGTACATGATCAAGCCTTTTGTCCTTTTCCATTTGGCAATTATTAATCACACCATATGTCTGAAATACAGGCTGAAATTAACAGGACTGTGTTTATTCAACAATGTTATTAGCTGTCACTGGATTTGACCCTCACTACTGGGTTCAGTCGTGAACTCAAACTGAACTGAGAAACACACTTCCTCGGTTAGTCTGACAAAGGCTGAGTTTGTTGACCTTCAGGGCAAGGAGTAAACTCATGTTTGAGATAGGGCATGACAGTGTGTTAGATGCAAAAAAATATTGTCAGTAGTAAGATTCTATTTTACGTCCGTATATTTAGCTTTAAGAATCAAAGTATGAAATATTTTTAAATGTTTTTTCTTTAAATTATTTTAGATACTCCTTAATTAAAAAAAAATCTTATCTGATCACCATGAGGATACATTTATATTAAAGGATTTGATTTTTACATTTGTAATTTACTTTCAGACTTTGATTCTTAAAATGATATTGATATAAATCAGGATACTACTTTGTGACAGAATTGAACTTTTTTGCAGTGCTGAGCTTTGTGACTAATGGCAAGATAACTTTTTCTCTTGTCATTTGTCTTTTTTTTTTTGGCAGTTCCTATTTTTGCACATTTAATTGTAATCACCGTTTTTGCACATTTGCACAAAAGATACAAGGGGCACAGTGATTTAAAGGAAAATTTTGAATTTGTAATCCTAAAACTTCACATAAGAAATTTTAATCCAAGAATCAAACTCTTCTAATCAGGAAACAAAAACAATACCATGTCATAAAGTTTAAGGCCAGAAGGACCACCAGATCATCTAGTCTGATCTCCTGTATATCACAACACCATCCAGCAACTGCACACTAAACCCAACAACCAAACTTAGGCCAAAATATAACTGCTCCCAGGAGACTAAACCATTATGTGCCGCAGGTCAAGAATAGGAGGGACCGAGGTGAATCAGTCTCTGAGGAACCTGCAATGGGAGGGAATTGATTAAGTGAGATATACCCACATAATCCCACCAAGTGACCTGCCCTCCATGCTGCAGAGGAAGGGGAAAAAACCCAAGGTCACAGCCAATCTGACCTGGGTGAAAATTCCTTCCCACATATTGTGATTAGTTAGACCCTGAATGTATAGCAAGAACGAGCCAGCCAGCCAAGCACTTGAGAGAGAGAATGCTCGGTGCCACCTCAGAGCCCTGGCCTGCCTCGTCCACTATGCCAACTCCAGCTGTGGCCTTCCCTGATGCTTCAGACAAAGGAGACAAAACAAAACACAGAATACAATTGGGGGGAAATGTCCCATTCTGACCACTGCAGGTGTCTGGCTGAATTACCAAAGCATGAGCTTTAGAAACATGAGACATAAACTGCAAGGGACTCCCAGGACTGCTGAGCCCTGCCTTCCGCCCCACCTCCTCCCCGCCCCCGCCATCACCAGCCACCCTGTCACGCAATCCCTCTCAAAAAATTGTCCAGATCTTTCTTAAACTAAATGTGTTTGCCTCTACAAGTCCTCTTGGGTAGCTGTTCCAGAACCTCATTCTTCTGATGGTTAGAAAACTTCTAATTTCCAGCCTGAATTTGTTCTTGGCCATTTTATACCCATTTGTTCTTGTGCCAACATTGTCCTTTAGCTTAAATAACTCTTCATCCTCCCTGGTATTCACATCCTCATGTATTTATGTAGCGTATTCATATTCCTTTTCAGCTGCCTTTTTTTCTAGGCCAAAATAGCCAAACTTTTCCAGTCTCCTCTCATAAAATAGGCCCTGTATTCCCCAATCATCAACAGATGGCTCTCTGCTTGCAGCAGAAATTCTTATTCTTCGACCTTACTTAGATTGTGTACTATTGAATTTCTGCACATTTTACTCCAGTCTTCGAGGTCATCCAGGCCTTGTATAATGTTCCAGTCCTCCTCTGTATTGCTGATACCTCCCAACTTAATATCACCAGCAAACTTCATTAGCAAACTTCTATGTTTTGTGCCAAGATAATTAATTAAAATATTGAATAAAGTTGTTCCTAAGACCAGTCCTTGAAGAATTCCATTTATAACCTCCCTAAGTCTGAAAGCTCACCCTTGAGCACAACCTGCTTTCTCCTCTTTAGCCAGGTCCTTATCCATCATACATGTTTTCTACTAATCCCCATCTTCTCTAATATAACTAATAATGTCCCATGTGGTACTGTGTCAAATTCATCACTGAAGTCCAAGAATATTAGATATACCACATTTTCATTACCTAAAAAATCAGGTATTTTCCCAAAAAAGGAAAACAGGCAAGTCTGGCATAATCTACCTTTGGTAAATCCATATTGCTTTTGTCATAAATATAAAGGGAAGGGTAAACACCTTTAAAATCCCTCCTGGCCAGAGGAAAAACCCTTTCACCTGTAAAGGGTTAAGAAGCTAGGATAACCTCGCTGGCACCTGACCAAAATGACCAATGAGGAGACAAGAATATTTTCAAAGCTGGAGGGGAGGGTGGGGGGAACAAAGGCTCTCTCTGTCTGTGTGATGCTTTTGCTGGGAACAGAAAGGAATGGAGTCTTAGAACTTAGTAAGTAATCTAGCTAGATATGTGTTAGATTCTGTTTTGTTTAAATGGCTGATAAAATAAGCTGTGCTGAATGGAATGTAGATTCCTGTTTTTGTGTCTTTTTGTAACTTAAGGTTTTGCCTAGAGGGATTCTCTATGTTTCGAATCTGCTTACCCTGTAAGGTATTTACCATCCTGATTTTACAGAGGTGATTCTTTTACTTTTTCTTCTATTAAAATTCTTCTTTTAAGAACCTGATTGCTTTTGCATTGTTCTTAAGATCCAAGGGTTTGCGTCTGTGTTCACCTATGCAAATTGGTGAGGATTTTTATCAAGCTTTCCCCAGGAAAGGGGGTGTAGGGTTTGGGGAGGATTTGGGGGGGAAAAACGTTTCCAAGTGGGCTCTTTCCCAGTTATATATCTGTTAGACGCTTGGTGGTGACAGCAATAAAGTCCAAGGGAAAAAGGAAAATAGTTTGTACCTTGGGGAAGTTTTAACCTAAGCTGGTAAAAATAAGCTTAGTGGGTTTTCATGCAGGTCCCCACATCTCTACCCTAGAGTTCAGAGTGGGGAAGGAACGTGACAGCTTTACATCCTCTTTTCCATTTACCTCCATTAATTTAATTATTCTTTCTTTCACAATTTGTTTCAGTCTTGCATACTACTGAGGTTAAACTAACAGGTCCGTATCATATAGTATTACCCCTGAATAGACAGATTTATTGAAATAACATTGCCACTGGATTAGCAATCTCTTTTACCAGTTCTTTCAGTATTCCTAGATGGAAATTATTCAGTCCCCCTGATTTGAGCAAATCACGCTCTTTAAGAGGTTCTTTCCAACTTCAGATATGGCAATTTCCATTTCTATATGCTCATTACCATCAGCAAGCAGCCTCCAAGCCCATGTTCCACATTATCATCTTTAATGAAAACTGAAGCAAAGTATTCATTTCATTTTTGTGCCATACCTAAATTAACTTTAATCTCCTCTCCAAACCATGCTGCATAGCTGCCCAACCTCATCCTTACTTATACTCTTTTTATTTATACAACTAAAAAAATTCTTATGTATTTTAATTTCTTTGGCTAATTCAGATTTTTAGCAAGTCTCACTTTATTCCTACATTTCTTAAGCTCCAGGATGTAGCTTTGTTTGCTTATCAATTACTTTTCCCATTCCCTATAGGCTCTCTGCTTACTCCTAATCATCTTTTTGTGGTGGTTATTCATTCAGCTGGGTCTGGGAGCCTTTCTCCACAAGTTTTTTTTCCCCTTGTTTGATATGGAAATTGCAGATGGTTTTTGTATGGTTGATTTAAAGAAATTCCAAGCCTCCTCCACATTTCACCATGAACTTTTCAATCCAGTTGATTTCTTTAACTAATTAAATTAGTTTCCTAGAGTCTGCCTTTTGAAATAAAATATATTGTTTGTTACCTGGGTTTTGATTTTCCTTCCATTTAATATAAACTGAATCAATTTATGATCACTCAATCCAAGGTTATTTCCAAACATCAATTCTTCTATGATAATCTCACTACTTAATAAAACCAAGTCTCTATCTCCTCTTGTTTGTTCAGTGATGATTTGATGAAGAAATCTGTTGTCTATCACATCCAGGAATAACTGGGCCCTGCCAGTATTAATAGCATTTATTGTCCAATCTATATCTGGGAAGTTAAAGACTTTGATTATGACACAATTCCCAGTAGTACTTATCTCTCTAGTAATATTACAGAGATCTCTATCCATATCCAGATCTGACTCTGAGGATCTATAGCAGACCTCTAGCACTATCCCAACAGAAACTCTTTTACAATCCTTTCCGAAAGTGATTTTGACCCAAACAGATCTGTTTAGTCCATACTATGCCTTCTTATTTCTTTACAGTTTACCATATCATTGATATACAACACTATCCAACCTCCTTTAACCATGTCTTCTAAAGAGCATATACACTGCAATATCTGGTTTGAGAGTAACAGCCGTGTTAGTTGTATTTGCAAAAAGAACAGGAGTACTTGTGGCACCTTAGAGACTAACCAATTTATTTGAGCATAAGCTTTCGTGAGCTACAGCTCACTTCATCGGATGCATACTGTGGAAAGTACAGAAGACGTTTTTATACACACAAACCATGAAAAAATGAGTGATTATCACTACAAAAGGTTTTCTATCCCCCCACCCCAGTCTCCTGCTGGTAATAGCTTATGTAATTTACTTATGTAATTTACATAAGCTATTACCAGCAGGAGACTGGAGTGGGGGATAGCTTATGTAATTTACATAAACTATTACCAGCAGGAGAGTGGGTTGGGGGGAGAGAAAATCTTTTGTAGTGTATGTTTCTGTAATATTTGGCTTGACTCCCTGCACCAGTAGTTCCAGTTCCTCCATTTAATACTAGACTCTTTGCATTCATGAACAAACATTTCAGTTGTTTCTCTCAGACATCACCCAGTTTTCTAGCCAGAGTGGATATAGTCCTTTCACTAACAGTAGCATCTACCTGATTACTACACTGATCAATATTTGTACTATCTTTCTCCTTACTGTCCATACTCTTACCTACTGATGCTTTTTTATCCCTTACTATATAGTCATTTGGATGATTTTGCTCCTCTGCTACTCTGAAACTTTGCTCCCCCTGTGTACTGAAGGACTGGAGATTTCATGAGTCTCTCTCAATTTACTCTTCTCATCTCCTTGTTTAAATCCCTTCTTATCAATCATGTCAGCCTTGATTCCAGAAAGTTAATACCCCAGGTACTCAAGTGGAGTCCATCAGTTGAGAAAGAGTTTTTTTCCATAAATGTGTCCCATGGTTGATCATTACAAATCCTTCCATAGAGCACCAATCCCTGATCCATCTGTTGATCTTCATTATCTTCTTACTCCTTCACCCTCCTTCTCTAGGGACCAAAATATTCCACTGAGGATTACCTGAGCTTCTATTTCTTTAAGCATCTTACCTAGTCCGGTGTGTAATCATCCTTAATCCATTCCAGTGGGAATCTAGCAATATCATTTGTCCCAGTATGCAGCACAATCAATGGATTTTTCCCTGCTCCCACCAGGATACTTTTCAACATCATGTCCACATTTCTCATCCTTGCTCCTGGCAAAGAAAACACTATTCTTTTTCTCTGGATCCGGTCTGATGATAGGCCTGCCAATTCTTCTTTGTATAGAATTAAAAAATTGTTACAGCTCAGATATCAAATACTGGCAGGAAGCTTTTAATATCCAATCTATGAACAAAGAATTATTTCCATATATTATTTGAAAACTAATTTTGAATAATATATTATTTGTAGGGAATTATTTGCTCATCTCTCTTTCTGATATTCTGTTACGTATGCATGTCTTTCCATATTGCTTGTGTTACTGATTCAGACAGTAGCTGATGAATCTACATACCAGTGATGGTGAAATGGGAGAACCTTGACCTTTTTTTGAGATTATACTTGGTTCTTAATACTAATTCACCAAGCTATAGTACAGCTTATTACAACCTTTTTGAAACATACAATGTCATATTCCCCCCAATATCGGTGGTCTGAACTCTCATCCACTTCTCTGGAGTTGCACTCATTTACGGTAGGTTTGAATTTGACCAACAACATTTAAAACACAACTGGTGGTTGGTTTTTGTTTTGTTAATAAAACATCTTGACAGTGGTGATATTTTCAAAGGGTTAATGGGCTATGTTACATGTTAAATTGTTCATGCTTTCAAATGCAGGAGAGAAACCTTATAGAGTAATAACTTTCGAAGAATTGAGCAGCAGTTAGTCCTAATTTATAAATAGAAACATTGAGGGGATAGCACCTTTTGCTTCTAGGGCATAGGCTCGATTTTGAACCAATCTCAGTAGTGGAGCCAAGTCAATACAGCTAGATGGCTGTTTGAAGCCAAAATGAAATGGGAGTCTGGTCTCAGTCCATGTCCAGGTGAACAGATTCCAGTCACAAAAAGCACCGTCACAATGTGCACCCTTTGTTGGCAGACAGAAGGCTATGGGCATGTAGAATGAGTTACTCTTTCACCTTTGGAAGTAGTTCCTCAAAGTCAGAATTGAAGTATATTAGCAAAGAAGGGGAAGGTTTGCACTTTCAATCCACCACCTTTCATAAGCACAAAATCACTCTTAAAATGAGCACACAAACATGGTAATGACTAAAGTTCATTGCTTTTTAACTAATTGAGGGAAGATGGTCCAGTTCTCCCATAGTGTCAAGTTTAGGACTATGTTTGGATCAGTTTCCCAACTAAAACTGGATTACCCACATTGTTAATGTTGGTGGTTTGGTGCTATATAGATAATGTGGCAATAAAATAGACACATTTCAACCAGACATTGATAATATTATTGATATGGATTATGTTATCCCTGTATGCTTATGTCAGACAGTCAGCAAACACTTGAGGGAAGACAGCAGTAGCCAACAAGAGATTTAAGGGGAAATAAGTTCAAGTCAGTGATATGAACAACTGTTAGTTACCATGTGGATTTAAAACCACCATTATCCTTTTCACCCTAATCAGAAGGCTGATTTGAAGTCCAAGAAGATGACTTTCTTTTCTTGTTTGTTTATTTATGTATTTATTTAATTACTTTTACTAAAGCTGACCCGTATCTTACTCAGGAACAAAACAGCTGCTTTGACTCTTATTCTGGAGAACCCTTTACTTCATTCCTCTTTGCCTGGGTTACAGGACTAAGATCAAGGAAAATGAAAATCTTTAACACACCAAGTTGAAGATCTGCCTCTTAAACTCCCTCAGAAAACTTGCTCTATAAGAATGTCATTGTGTGTTTCTATACTGATTCTTTCAATAATTTCTATATTATATTTGCCAATATGCAATTCAAAGGGTGATCTTTCTAACTGCCAGCCTTGCAAACCTATTACATTTCCAACATGGCTTCTTTGCTAACCCTGTGTTGTTTAGTGTTTTGCATCATTTGACAGTATTCTATAAAATTTTTTCAAAACTCTACAATATGGTGGATTCTCCATCTTTAAATCAAGATGGGAGGCTCTTTCTAAAACAGTTCAAACAGAAGTAATGAGAATGATGCAGCCATTAATGAGTGAGGTTCTATGGTCTGTGTTACGCTGGAGTTCAGACTGGATTATCATAATGGCTGCTTCTGATCTTAAAAATCGATTTATTTATTGCTTTCTTCTTGGGTATTGGACCATAGCATAGTCTTTGGTCAGGCTTTACTCATGTGAAACTCCAACTGATTCAAAACTTACTGGCTCTTCAGGATTTAGCCCCTTTATTTCTATGTCAATAGTTCTACTCAAGCCCAGGTGGCTGAAAGTTGTTACCATCTGGATGGTTCTTTGGTTGTTTCTGAGAAAAGAGGGAGCCTAGTGGTAATGCGTCTGAGTCAAGAGTTCAAATTACACATAATCACTGCAACTGTTCCTACTTGACTACCTCAATGACAGATTTAGTAGAAATGCCCACTAACTGAATTGGCTTTGGAGACTGAGAGAGCCTCACACAGTAATGCTTTCATGTCAGGATTAATGCATGGTAGCAGCATAGTAGGAGGAAACCTTTACGGCTGCTGCCCATGCTCTACCAGCTCTTTTCATAAAGGGCGTGATCGAACATCCATTGATGGCAATGAGGAAACTTAAGTGGAAGGACTTCCTTTGACTTCAGTGGGCTTAGGATTGAGGTCAAAGAAAATACTTTGATTCTCAAGGCTGTCAGTCCATCAACTTCCATAAGCACCAAATTCACATAAAAATAAAATAAAATATATTTGAAATATTCTGAGTGCATATTGTAACTTGTTAGTGAATCAATACAGTGTACAGTTTCAGCCAACAGACTGGAACAAAACAGCTTCATGAAACAGCACCCTTTAACAGCTAGCACCAGTGTGACAGGGTTCTTAGAAATAAAAGCAATAAAACATAAACAACTGATTTTTCTTCCTTTATTGTTAAAAAACAATTAAGGAAGAAATGTTCTCAGTATAAAGGAAAATTATAACATTTTGGCATAAACACATAATATATTTTTAAAATATATATCAATATATGTCAAATATAAGCACATCATCGCCTTTGTTTAATTAAACGTACATATGAGGTTATGAGGTGAATCTTGCTTGTCTTTTTCTCACCGTAGTGAAGTGGAAAGAATTTGGCCCATGGTGTAAAAACATATTATTTCCCCCTATATAATAATGTTTTGGTAATGCAGAAAGTGGGTTATATTATATTTTAACCTACTATGGAAAAATTAACTTATCATTTATTACAGGTCATTTTCAAATCTATCAAAAGGCAGTGGGAAATGTATAAAATGGTGTGTGTATGGGGGCGGGGTTAGTACTCGAAGATGAATAGGTTCACAAAAATATAATCCTGTCTCAAGCTTTCATCAAAAATATGAACAGAACTTTTCAGCCCCATTGTTTTTCATTGTGTGCATCTCTGCACTTTCAGGTTCCAACTGGGACTAGATATGAAGGAGCCAAAATACTATGTTAATGTAGGTTTTCTGGCATTTCTGGCACAATGGGAAGCAAAAAGTACTAGAAATCTCATGAGGCAGCTTGTGGTTCTCCCTTTCACTCACTAAAGTTGGCTTGCAACTGCAAATCCACACGTCTACAGCACTGTATAGTTTTGGAATAAATTCAAGAAAAGACAAATAGTTCAGTTACACTAAAAATAAATAAATAGCAAGTCACAAATCATGTGAATTTCATGATAGTTAAAAGAACATCTATGGTTCCTTATTTGAGTGTGGCTTTGTTTACTGGAGCCCGCTTTACCAGCTCCCTGCTTGTTCTATCTGTTAAATATTTTGACAAAATAACATGATAGACTATGGCTGCTTTGTTTTGTTTTGTTTTCAAAATATGTGCAAGACAAGCAGCAATTTTTCAATGGGCCTAATGGTGCAGTAAAGAAAAAAGGGCTGTGTGTTTAAGTTCCACAAGGACTGAAGAGACAGTGGATTTGCTGCAGTGTTCCCCACCCATCCAGAGGCAGGAAGAAAAAAAAAGTGCTTTGAAGGTATTGCTCTCCTCATTCCTGTGAAGATACATGTGGAAGAGATAGAGGGAGGGACTGGGAAGAATGTATGCTGTTGCCCACGGAATTTACTACAGTCTGGTTGGGTGGGACTCTTGTACTGCAGAGCAACAATGATCCCATGTGTTGGGGATACCACAATTACAGGCAGGTTACACCAGGTGTGGCTATTCGAAAGACCCACTGAACCACTTTTTTGGGTATAGGTTTGTGGTCAACCCTTAATCCACCACATAGCAGGTCCATCCTGTGCACTCAGTGAGGTAAATGGAAAAAATAGTACGTGATCATGTAATTAAAGACTATATCATAATATATATGTGCAAAGGAGCTAAATCAAGTTTGCACAAGCAACCTTAATTCTGGCATTTTCTAAGTTTTGAGAGATTGACTTTGCAACAACCTTAATAATGTCCTTTTAACATACTGTGTGTCTATACTATATGTATAGAGAGAGAGTAAGTATAAACTGCTACAGCAATGTTGAAACAAAGCTTTTCAGTGATATATCAACATATGCCTACTGCTTCATGAAAGAACTATTCAGTGTATAAGCAAGGCAAGTATTTGTGAAGTCTGTGATTTGTCTTAAGGGAAAATAGGCAAGAAATATCCTACAGGAGCTATCAGTTGTGAAGACGCAAGGGCATACCGTTAAGGCAACAAATGTCAGTGTCACAGACACTGCAAGAGCAGGTAACAACAAGGACCAGGAGCTGCAGATTAAATGGAAGGGCTGAAGGCTGCAAAATGGATGGCCAAAGCAAGCCCATCTACAGTACAGTGTATTTCAAGAGGCCTTAGCACTGGCAAAAGGAATGCTTCTAAAGGGGAGTAGAATTACCAACAACACGAAGAGGTGATACTGCAGCGAGACAGCTGTGCACAAAAAGAAAAATGAAAGAAGACTATCCAGAGAAAACATGTACTGGCAGCAATCACTGGACATATAACCAGAATGATCATGAAGTGTGTCACATGCATCAAGTATCAAGCAAGACAGCAGGAGGAATCATTAATGACTGGAGAAATGTCAGATGCTCCCTGAGAGAAAAAACAGGGACTGATCTGTTCCATTGCAATGGTCAAGACTATTTGCTGCTGACAAGCTAGTATTCAGACTTCCCAGAGATTACATTTCTCACAATGAATATATAAAATGCCAAACTGATCCACATGAAATTTGTGCCAGGTATGGCATACCAGAGATGAGAATCTTTCTCTGTGGACCAGTTTTCAAGAGGATATCAAACCATTTATAGAATTCCAGTATGTGAGATTGACCCATAATTTCCTTTGGCAAATGGGAAAGCAGAGATGGGAGTTTAAATTGCAAGCAGATTCTTAGAAAATGCAGCTGATAAAGGGAAAAATACCTCTCTTGCTCTCTTAACTTAGAGCTTTTTTCTCTTTTAGCAGCGTTAGGCTGTGGACGCTCACCTGTAGAACTATTCCTGAGGGCAAAATTTGCTTTAAAATCTGTATGTGCTGCAAAACAGAAGGAAAAATAACTTAATTGGAGCCGCATTTCAAAGGCTCAGTACCTATTTAGGCACCTAAATGAAGAGGTCAGTTTTCAAAAGTGCTTTCAGTGGGAGTTTCTTGGTGCTGAACAATATTTAAAGCCTGGTCCTGATTCTACAATGAATCAGCTCTCACCTTTAAAGCCACAGAATAGTGAGAGCTTCATCCAGAATATGAATCGTGGAATTGATGAGCTACAGGACTGATCAAGTGGACACCTTGATCCTACACAGGAGCTTCAGAAAAATTAGATCACTTTCTGAACCAAAGTGATGGTGAAAACAGCTCATTTCAGGATCCATAGAGACATCACAACTGACTAGAGAAGATGATCTAGAGCTGGAGGGAAAGCCTAAAGACAGCCTTAGACCTCAGGAAACAGGAGCCACAGAAGAGAGAAAACAATCATGTCGTGCAGATATAAGTGTCATGGAAATGAGTTCAAAGCAAACTGTTAAACATCCCAAAAATATAACAGGTCATTCTTGAAATAATAATAATAACATTGAAATCATATTGGATTCATGTAATTTTAGTGTATACTGTATTAAGCACATCTGTGGTTTAGAATGGAGAGCTCTCTCTCAAAGTAAAGAGGCTGTAATATAGTCCTGTAGGAAAGGTTTCATTGCTACTAATTTGCACGAGTGAGGTTACCACAGTGCATTCAGTTTGTAAGTTTTCAGCAAAGGGGAGTTTGAAGTGTTCTTCTGGTATCAGTTTACTAAGCACATGGATAGTTGCCGATGACTCATTATACCTTTCTTTGAGTCCCCTTCTGCTGCAAAAGAAATGCAATAAACATAGAAATTTGATTAATTTACATCATATATTTACTTGGAACTTACTTCTTTTCTCATTTCTCTTATTTCTTTACTTATTTTCTTTCTCCCACTTTTATTTATCTCAAATCCACTTCACCTTTCCACACCTTTTCCCTGTCTTTTTCCCTGTTCCAAAAGTCTCTCTAAACTTTTTCTTTTGAACAGTCCCTCCATTAGTTTCAACATCCTTTTTCTCCCATCCTCATTTCTTCTTTCTTTTCCTTTTTTCTTTATGTTCTCCATTCCACATCTACTCCCTCTCTAGCCTTCCACTATTTCCCAGTTTTCTGTCTCCTAACCATCTTCCTTATTCCTGCTTCTCCTCCATTATCGTCCTGTAACAGTCTCAGTAAGATTACCAGGATTCAGCCAACTTTAAATACCAAAGAACATCAGCGGTGTCGGGCTGACTGCTGGTGTCAGCTGTCATAGCTCTATTGACATTAATGGAGCTTTAACAATTGATGCCAGTTGAAGATTTTTCCCTTGGAAGTATTGGATAGTTTTTTATTTAAACTCCTTGGAAGAGTTCTCTTAGAGCTAGGGACCAGATTCTCAGATGGTGTAAATCAGCATAGCTCCCAAAATGTTTTTTCCCTCCCCTGTTGTGATGCATGAGGCCCACACATGTAGTGGAAACTGACTACAAAGGGAAACAATGAAAGTGACTTCACAATGTAAATAAACTGGAAAAATAAAGAATTTTTGCATTGGTTTCTCATTTATAGTAATCATTGCTGTTACTTATAACAATAGCAGTGAATTTTCAGATGGAAATGTAATTTTTTTATTTTACTGTTTTAGTTGGAAGTGTCCTTTGAAGTCTGTTACTTGATAATCTGAATTTTCCGCCTAATCAGTTTGATATACTGATTTACACACAAGATAAAAATCTACTTCTTTCTCTATTAGAATTTGAGTCGTTGATTGTAGAGCATAGATGTAAAGACTTTTGAGTTTCTAATTTTGTTTTTATTTTGTCTTTGGGGATTTACTGATTGATTATTTACATAATTTTCAGTCGTTTGAGCCAGAGTGTTCTCTTGACGAACTTTAAAAACAAACGTTACTGCTTTGTACTCACGATTTAAGAACAGATTGTTTAGCATAAGTAGCTAACACATATTTCAATGGACCATCCGAGACAAGGTGGCCTGTTTATACCCCTCCAGTCACAGGGAGGAAAGGAAAGTGGGTGAGGGGGGCATTGTTGGTGGGTGATAGGTTGTTGTAATAAGACATACATTCAGTGTCTCTATTCACTCTACCAGTTATGAAATTAAGCTCCCAGGCTTCTGTTTTAAAAATGTTGTGCAGATTTCCTTTGAGAATGAGGACTCAGAGATCAGTTATAGGGTGGTCAGTTTGTGAACACTATACTGCATATATCATTGTGAGCTTTGGTTGCAGTAGGTGTGGCTCTTGGAAAGACAAACTAGTACTTTTTTTGTGTATAGGTTTGTTATCAGCCTGTCTGTCCAAACCAAAGCTTCCTCTCTTGCATTGGCAACTAGCTCTTTACATTTCCCTGAAGAATTATCCACAAGTGATTTTTAATTTCTCCTTTCAGTTTCCTTTTCTATTTCTACTAGAGAGGTTCTTGGCATTGCTGAATGCACCTCTCTTTTCTCCAAGTGCAATTTGATATCTGCTCTGTCTCCATGCTGGGGTTCAGAGAAGTTTCTCAATGAGTTACGCTTCTCATAACGATGCATGTACTTCTCTTGGGTTTTCTCACAGGCACATTGTACTTGTTTAAACTTTGTCCACTTAGGTTGCAAATTTATTCTCTAGCATGGGAACTTTAGCCTTCTGTCTACCAAGCAATTATTGGATTGGGCTTAGTTGATTCCACAGTAGACATTGCTCTGTAAAAGGATCATCCTGCCCTGAGGTATTTTTAGTGGTCTGTACAGCTCTTTCATTAAACCTATCCATTTGATTAGGATATTATGGGATAGTAGTAGAGCTGGTCAGGAATTTTTTGATATAACAGTTTTTCATTGGAAAATGCAATTTGTTGAAAGCAAATCTTTTTGTGGAAACAAACCAGTTTCAGTGAATTTTTTGCTGGGGACTGTTTCTCAGATCCAGAATAGAATCTGTGGTAAGAGCGACACCAGGTTAGCCATTAGTCCAGTGGCTAGGGTACTCAGTTTTGATACTTGTCCACATCCCGGATGAGTGCCTTAATCACCAGGCTATTGGCTATTCTGGGGTGGGTCTCAATATATCTTGTTGGAGATGTTCCACTTTATATAAATAATTAAATGTTCATTGGAGCAGGGACTTGAACCTAGGTCTCCTACATTCCAGGTGAGAGGCCTAACTACTGGGAAACAGAATCTGTTTCTCTCTCTGGCCAAATGAATATGAAACTCAGACACAAGGCCAACAATGGAGGACTGTTAAACCTTGGTAGTCTTGTATTCAAATGGAAGCACCCTTGGACAAAGGAGGTGACCAGACCACAAAAACCAGTCTGCCCAGATCAGCTGGTCTCTAAGTAATAGATCACTAAAGCATGACAGAGAGGCCAAAAAAGAGAGACAGTGCTGGAAGGGAGGCTTAAGAGTATATGTGTGGTATCCAAACATACCAGCCTGGTCAGTATCCAGCATGGCTGTGAAGTGTTTAATAATACATACAGTATTAGGTAACCCATCTCAGCCTTTTAGGGCCTAATAAGTTAACCGAGTGATACTCAGACCTCAGTGGTTCAGGAGCCAAATTAGCGATCAACTTTATCGAAAAGCTACAGTAGTGTGAATGCATTGTTTCATTTACTAGAGTACTATTCCTATTTAAAGAGTATGATGGGAAATATTTTGTTTTTATATATAAAATTATTCTCATAGCAAACAAGTTAGTAACTTAGTGTAAGTTGATAACTTAATTGGTTAATAATATAGTAAAAGCTATACTGACTTTTGACTGCTAATAACTTAGATTGGTATATAATTACATCACACAGTGTTTTAATATGATGCGCTGCAAAGAGTCACAGGAGACACATTGAGCCACTTTTCAGAGTAGCAGCCATGTTAGTCTATATCCGCAAAAAGAAAAGGAGGACTTGTGGCACCTTAGAGACTAACAAATGTATTTGAGCATCAGCTTTCGTGAGCTACAGCTCACTTTATCAGATGCATTCAGTGGAAAATACAGTGGGGAGATTTATATACTCAGAGAACATGAAACAATGGGTGTTATCATACACACTGTAAGGAGAGTGATCAGGATAGGTGAGCTATTACCAGCAGGAAAGCCGAGGGGGGGGGGAGCAGGGGGGACATTTTGTAGTGATAATCAAGGTGGGCCATTTCCAGCAGTTGACAAGAACGTCTGAGGAACAGTGTGGGGAGGAGGGGGGAATAAACATGGGGAAATAGTTTTACTTTGTGTAATGACCCATCCACTCCCAATCTTTATTCAAGCCTAAGTTAATTGTATCCAGTTTGCAAATTAATTCCTATTCAGCAATCTCTCGTTGGAGTCTGTTTTTGAAGTTTTTTTATTAAAGAATTGCCCCTTTTAGGTCTGTAATTGAGTGACCAAAGAGATTGAAGTGTTCTCCGACTGGTTTATGAATGTTATAATTCTTGACTTGACTTGATTTGTATCCATTTATTCTTTTACGTAGAGACTGTCCAGCCTGGCCAATGTACATGGCAGAGGGGCATTGATGGCACATGATGGCATATATCACATTGGTAGATGTGCAGGTGAATGAGCCTCTGATAGTGTGGCTGATGTGAGTAGGCCCTATGATGGTGTCCCCTGAATAGATATGTGGACACAGTTGGCAACGGGTTTTGTTGCAAGGATAGGTTCCTAGGTTAGTGGTTCTGTTGTGTGGTGTGTGGTTGCTGGTGAGTATTTGCTTCAGGTTGGAGGGCTCTCTGTAAGCAAGGACTGGCCTGTCTCCCAAGATTTGTGAGAGTGATGGGTCGTCCTTCAGGATAGGTTGTAGATCTTTGATGATGTGTTGGAGAGGTTTTAGTTGGGGGCTGAAGGTGATGGCTAGTGGCATTCTGTTATTTTCTTTGTTCGGCCTGTCCTGTAGTAGGCAACTTCTGGGTACTCGTCTGGCTCTGTCAATCTGTTTCTTCACTTCAGCAGGTGGGTATCATAGTTGTAAGAACGCTTGATAGAGATCTTGTAGGTGTTTGTTTCTGTCTGAGGGGTTGGAGCAAATGCAGTTGTATCATAGAGCTTGGCTGTAGACAATGGATCGTATGGTGTGGTCTAGATGAAAGCTGGAGGCATGTAGGTAGGCATAGCGGTCAGTAGGTTTCAGGCATAGGGTGGTGTTTATGTGACCACTTGCAGTTTGTGAGCCACAGACTATCACCAGTTTAATCTAATACCTTATTGTTCTTTCATTGCCTTTACTTAATCAAACAAACAATTAAAGCTGCATCCCACACAATGTGCAGCCAGCCACACAAAAAGAAGTCACTTAACTTTTTTTACTGGTGCTATTTTTTTACTGTCCAAGTCAACCACCTGTTCTAACTATGTACTCACAAACAAATATTGAAGGTGGCTCATGATACAGAGGTTGAAAACTTCTGTCCGGGGTGGATAGATGTCTAAGTACTGAAATATTTCTTCAATTTATACTTCCAGGGTTATATAACACTGAAGTAATTTTGAAAATTTTCACATAATTTTTCCAGGTTTTTTTCTAATAATAAAGCCTACAATTTCATGCCCATTTTCTCTTATAATTTTGTGGAAACGTTTAGTAAAATGGACAGAGCTTATCATTGCTATTAATAGCTTCAGTTAAAAATATGAAGCGCAAGTTAGGAGCACAATTGTATCTTTTCTATCTTTCACTGAATAACTATTGAGACTGCAAGCATAAAGGGATATTTTGATTCCTAATTATTTACACACACAGCTTTCTGAACATGTTACACAACAATTTAGCAGAGGAGGAGAAAATTATACTCAAGCTTTTCACATGTATAAGTGAAACTGCTATAGTCTGTGTAAATTATAAACAGTTTTGCTCTGGGACACACACATTTAGGGGTACATGATTTCTATATCTAAAATTGCTACACTTGTTTTTATCAGATCTATCAATCTCTTCAATGCCCAAGTTTCATGATCGTAAGATTTTGAGTAATTATATTTGTCATAAACTTATAAATCTGACTGGATACCGAAAAGAATTTGACCACAACTTTAGCTTGTTCCAGTAGAGATTGTCATATATTGTGATTATCCTGAGCTTATATGAGTCAATTGGAAAGGGTTTTTTATTGGATATAGTTACAGTTTTGTTCTCTGTGTAGAGAAAATTCTTGCAGTTATCCTGTAAAGTGATTGCCATCACTTTTTTCATTATGTGCCAAATCTTCAGCCTGAATTACACAGGCCTGGGGGATAGTGAAGTCCCTTATTCCTTACTCTTAAATTTCCCCATTGGCATTGACAGATCATCAGAACAGTGAGTAAGGTATGCAAGAGGGCATGGTGCTCTTCTATATTAATTCCAGGAATGTAGTCTGTGGAATTGCAGAAAGGGGGAGAGGAATGGATGGAAATAAGCTCTCAGGCCCCTTAACTGGGCTTCCACATAACCTACCATTTCCTCTCCACCCCACAGACTGGGAGAAAAGAAGAGCTGGGGACTGGGAAGTGCAGGGATAAGGGGAGGGGCTTGGCATGTGATGTGCTTTTTCCCCTACCGCTTATTGCCTAGATGAGTAGGAGATTTTTATCCTGACAACTCAATTTTGTCATTTGCCATTTTGCCCTTTAATAATCTCTTCAGCTGATAGTCAACCACAGCAAATTCCACATCCGTTCCCCACCACCACCCCGGTTCACACATCCAGAAAGCCAGGAGACTCTGCATATCTGTAGGCAGGTTTTATTTACATCATCCCCAAAGGCCCATGGGGTGTCTCTGGATGTAATGTAGCAGCTGTGTGATAGCACTTTGGGGAGCTGCTGCCTCTGAACAATTGCAGTTATGCTTCAGGTATACTTGGTCGTATCTTAGCATGGGAGGCTCTTGAGGTCCCTTCCAGCCCTATATTTTTATGATTCATAGCTGTGGAGCCTGGCTCAGCCACCATGTGCCAGCTGACCTCATGAACACCTCAGAGTTCTAGATAGTCATATTTTCCCTTTTATATGTATTGATAGTACAGCTGGTCGAAAATTTTCTGATAGAATAGTTTTCCCTTGGAAAATGCTGATTTGTTGAAACTGAAACTTTGTGTGGGAATGTTATAGATTCTGTCAAAATTTTCAATGAAAAGTTATTGGAGCGTTGTCTGTTGATAAAGTTGAAGAGCTTTGCTTTGAATGTATTGACTTGGCTTTTATATTATATTAATGTCATTACATCATAAATTATAACATAATATAAAAGTCAAAGGATGAAGTCAGAATGAAGCACTTTGTGAGGTCATTTTGATGTTTCTGTAAGAAAAAAATTGATTTGTAGAAAATTTGAAATTTCAACTTCTCATTCTGATTTGGAGCTAAAGGAAATGTTGGAATTCCCAGCAGAAAGTGTTGACCAGTTCTAACTGATAGATGAATGTGAAGAAGTTAAAGTTCCCATAGGTGCTCTGTAGCAATAGATTTCAAAACACTTTACAAAGAAGAGTCAAAGTAGCATTATTCCCGTTTTACAGAGGGGAAAACTGAGGCACGAGATGCGAAAAGACACGCCACAGCTTGTACAGTAGGTCATTGAATCATGGAAGGAAATTAATGTGGGATCCTGATTTCTAGTCAAATGTTCTATCCAGTGTACCACAATGCCTTGAAAGATGTGACAAAATATGAGACACTTAGGCATTTATTACATAAATAATAATGCCTGCAGGATGACCTTAAGCATAATATCAATTCCCTCTCCACTGTCAGAGTTTTTATTACAGCATTCTTGCTCTCTATTTGCAAGGAGTTCAAGCAAAGTTGGTCAAACTATTGATTTAGCCAACAGATTGAGCACTTTTTTCTGTTTGTGAAATATCTGCATATAGGCTGTAATTTTTATAAAACTGTTCCCCCCCTCCTCCCCCAGTTGTTTCAGGTATAGGTTCTGCCACCATATTTGAGCCTTGTGATGGTGTGTGCCAGGCCTCTGTAGCCCCCTGCTGGAGGGCCCACTGCTCTGCTGCACCCCATCCCAGGAAGCAGCTTTTTGAGAGGAAAAGAGTAGCAGGTGTTGGACCTCCAGGCTTTCTTAGAGAGGCATCCCAGGAGCAGCCATTTTTGGAATCATGGAGATCTGGTCCTTCAGAAACTAGAAGGGCTAGGGACTGGCAACAGCCAATCAAGGCCCAGCAGGCCAAAATAAAAGGAGTTGCCTGCTGTCAGCAAGTCACTTCCTGAGCCAGAGGAGTAAGGAGGGATGATCCCTAGACTAGAGGCAGAGGAACAATACGAGGCCAGGTTCCATTGCTGGCCACACTCAGTGGCAGGACCCCAAAAGGAACTCTGCTGATTTAACTCCAGAGATGGAATTTAGCCCAAAAGGTGAGAGATTATTTTGTTTATAATTAGCTCTGAAGGGCAAAAAATTACTTCTCTTCTGAATTCGTTGTACCCTGGAAGGGATTTTGGACGTGTGCCCAGGCTGAAGGGCTGAACTGCCGAAGACTGAGGAAGGCAGAGGGCGTGCAGGGGGCACTGGTAGCTGAAGAGAATGGCAGCATTGTGCCTGGAGAGCAAGGGGATGCTTAAAGGGTGAGTGCAACCCACCACAATACGGCATCAGAAGTGGGGTTTGAAGTCCCTTCCTGTGAAGGAGAGATGATGAAATGGAGAAATGCTTATGTCAGTAAGTATGAAATATCTCATATCCTGGATCTGCAGATGGAGCACCAGTGATGACTCCAGGAGCACTCAGGCTTGGCAGGGAGACTGGCAGCCACAACACCATCCACATAGAGCCAGCCATCACAGACTTCAAAGGAAAAGGAATCAGATAGCCCCGCCAAGGGTGTGCAGGTATTGTGCACAAGAGGTGCATGCAAGTTGGGTTTGCCCCTGGAGTAATTCAAACAAGGGAGATCACTGGCTGGTGCAAAATGCTGAGGCACCTGGAGCGGTCCGGGTCATAAAGGGTGCCTACTGTCAGAGACTCTGATGTCCATTGAAGAGACTGATAAAACACTAGGAGCAAGAAGGGTGAAGACCCAGGGATAATGCATTTAAAGCAGGGATGGGCAAACTACAGCCCATGGGCCACATCCAGCCCATGGGACGGTGCTGCCTGACCCTTGAGCTCCTGGCCAGGGAGGCTAGCCCCTAGCCCCTCCTCTGCTGTCCCCCCTTCCCCGTAGCCTCAGCTCACTGCACCACCAGCACTCTGGCCCACCGCTCCTGCTGGGAAGCGTGGCAGCGTGGCTTGGTCCGGCATGGTAAGGGGGCGGAGAGTACCGGGGGGCAGTCAGAGAACAGGGAGTGGTTGGATGGGGCAGAGGTTTGGGGGGGGGGGTGGACAGGGAGCAGGGGGCAGTTGGATAGGTGTGGGAGTCCTGGGCGGCCTGTCAGTGAGAGGGGGTATGGATAGGGGTTGGAGCAGTCAGAGGACAGGGAGCAGGGAGGGTTGGATAGGTGGTGAGGTCCCAGGGGTGGTGGTTAGGGGTGGGGGGGTCCCGGGAGGGGGCGGTCAGGGGACAAGGAGCATGGGGGGTTGGATGGGTTGGGGATTCTGAGGGGGGCAGTCAGAGGGTGGGAAGTGGGAGGGGGCAATAGGGGGCAGGGGCCAGGCTGTTTGGGAAGGCACAGCCTTCCCTACCCAGCCCTCCATATAGTTTTGCAACCCCGATGTGGCCCTTGGGCCAAAAAGTTTGCCCACCCCGGCTTAGAGGTATCTTAAATTGAAGAGAGTCAAAGCAATAGCATGACTGGGGATGATCAGTTTAGGAAAGCAAATATAGACTCAAGGCCATTAGGAGAGATCATGGTGTCTGAATATAGGTATTCCCTCTTTGGTTTAGAGGCAAGAGTAGCATGGCTGGAACACCTATGGGATTGGGGGATTGTCTATACTGGCACGCTAAATAGACACCGCTAAATCGACACCACAACGATCAGTGCAGGGGAGTCAAATTAGCAGGTCTGGTGAAGATGCAGTAAGTCAATAGCAGACTGCTCTCCCATCAACTTCAGTGCTCCATTTCCTCAAGAGGCAGAAGGTAAATTGGAGAGAGAGCATCTCCCATTGATATCGCGTGGTGTAGACACCATGTTAGGTTGATGTAAGCTACGTCACTCGGGGTGAGTGTGTGCGATTTTTTCACACCTCTGAGTGACATAACTTACATCGACTTAAGCGGCAGTGTAGACCAGGCCTCAGAGTCTAAGAAGTGGTAGGCCGATGGGCCACCAGGCAGCTAAGGGGAAGAGGGAACACTGAGGTAAAATACAGCAAGAACCTTTCTGTTTTGGGCCCTATATGAAGAGACTGGGGCTAAAAGATTGCTCCTCTTGTTGTGTTTTACCTCAATGTTCATGATTGGTTGAGACACTCCAGATTTATATGCAAGGGGGCTGGATGTAGAGCAATTTCACTGGAGGGAAATGGCTTCCCCTTAGTTGGACACAGCACAAGGTTGCTGGCATCTATGGCATACTCCTGGTCTTATCTGTTTATCCAAACATTTCTGAAGAAGGCAGTTTGAGTGGGGAAGATTCTTCCATTTCTCCTTCACTCTCTCTTTAAAGGTCTGTGTGAGAAAGGGAAGGTTAGTTACTGCAATTGCCTTTGTAGCATATTTGTTGTATTGTGCATAGAGAGTTGGGACAAGCAAAATATAAAAAGAAAAATGCATTTAAATTACAAACCGACCTACTTATTTTTGTCCCCAAAAACACTCTTTAACATAATGTTCTCTTGGAAAATGGTCATATAAATCATGTTTGGCTGCACTGAATCTGTTCTCTGAAACTACCTTATTTTTATATACATCATCTTACATTACAGCACCAAATTAATTAATATTTTTGACAGAAAAGTTTGGACTGCTCGCAGAGTCAATTCAGACATTTCTTTCCCTGGCTCACATTTAAGAGTGAGTCTTTGATTGTCAGAGAAAGAAAAATGTGAGCTATTATATAATTTGACTAGGAGCATCAGAATATTTCACATGAAGACATACATTAAGAACATTCTCAGCTACCGCACTTTTTTGTGAAGTAGTAAAATGAATAATCATATTCGTGTTCCAGAATTTCCTAGGCATCCTTTTAATCTTTTCCCATATGTTTGGAATAACCATGCTTTTTAAGATACATGGTGATCCTAACAGGGCCGGATTAACTTTTTGTGGGCCCGGCACCAAACATATTTCTGGGCCCCCATGGGACAAGGTGCAGGGGGGCGGGATGGTCGGTCTCCAGACTGAAGGGCAGGCTGGGGGCAATGACGCACAGTGTGGCGGGAGCAGCCCCACTCTGCGCAGCCCAGCAGGAAGGCACTGTTTATAAACCTGCAGCTGCCAGATGCACAGTGGCCTGCCCAGCCCTGTGCTGCCAGCCTGCTTCTTCCCCTTGAAGGTGAGCCCGCACCACACTGCCGCCCTGCCCAGTGTCCCACCCTTATGCCCAGCACACCTTCACCCAGAGATCTCCACCACAGATTTCTATGCCCAGCTCCCGCCCCTCCCAGAGACTTCCCCTACTGGCCTCCCACCACAGCTGCACAGCACCCTGCACACCACACCACTCGCCCAGCGCGCCCCGCCCATAGACCTCCCCATTGCCCACCACCTTCCTCACAGTCCCAACATCACAGCAGCACAGCACCCCATATTCCTGAGGGGATTCTGCATCAAAAAATTAAAAATTCTGTGCACAATATTTTAAAATTCTGCAAATTTTATTTGTCAATAAATACATGTGGAGGCTCCAACATGGAAGTGGGGAGCACAGGCCACTGGTTGCATGGAGGTGGGAGATTACCCTGCAGCCTCACCCCACCCCACCCCAGGACAGGGACTTGGCAGTGAGGCTGCACCCAACGCTGACACTGTGCAAGGGCCAGAAACACCCTGGGGCCCTTCCCCCGTGCCAGGTGTACCAGGTGTGGGTGAGCAGGCTCAGCCCGGCAGCAGGATCCAAGTACAGAGGGATCCAGGTGGGGGTAACAGAGTTCTCTGTGGGGCAATCTGGTTGCGGGCAGCTCAGTGGGAGATCTGGATGCACAGAAACTCATTGGGGTGTTCCAGGTGCAGGGGCAATCGGACTCTGCAGGGGATCCAGGTGAAGGTGTTTGGGGCTCAGTAGGGGGGCTCTAGGTGCAGGGAAGGAGGGGTTCATTGGGTGGGGGGTCCAGGTGCAGGTGGTTGAGGCTCCGTGGGAGGGTGTCTGGTGAGGGGGCTCATCAGGGTGGTACAGATGCAGGGGAGATGGGGCTTGTCAAGGTAAGGGGTCGATGGGCCTGCTTAACAGGGAGCCCCAGCTTCTGCCAAGGGGATGCTGCATGCTGGGCTCCAGCTTACCCCCTGCCCCTGCTTCCTCCATCCCCTTCTCTTCCCCATCCCGTGCCTCTTCCCCACTGCCCCATCTCCTCCCCACCCCACCCCCTTCGTCCCCATTGCCTCTTTCCCCCTGCCCCTTTCTCTTCCCCATCTCATGCCCTTTTCCCACCACTCCATCTCCTTCCCAGGCATGGGGGGTAGCGGGGATACCACCCACCAGCACTCACGGCTGAGCAGGTTGTGGCCAGGTCACTCCACTTACTGCTGCCTGGTGATTGCAGGGTTGGCCCGACCCCGCACTCACAGGGTGGCAGGAAGTGGAGTGACCCGGCCCCAGCCCACTCCGCTCTGCTTTTCTGCCTCCCAGACTTTGGGGGAGGAGGGGGTTGGGGGGAGGGACGGGTGGAGTGGGGGCAGGGCTGGGAAGAGGCAGGATGGGGACGGAGCAGGGGTGGGAGCTTTGGGGAAGAGGTGGAGCGGAGACAGAGCAGGGGCGGGGCAGCTTTCCTGGCCGGCTCAGCCAACCCTTCTGATTGTGGGCCCGGCCCCATGGTAAACCCGGTACTGCCTCTACTGAGGAAAATATAAGGTAATATATTATTTCATTTTATATCTGAGGCAGCTCCTATTGAAGTAAATGGAAATTTTGCTACTGACTTTAGTTGAATCATGTTTAGTCCCATGATCAAGAGGCTTTTTTGTTTGTTTGTAACATGAAGACTGTAACCTACTGTAAGAGTCCAATACCGCAACCTTTATTTTTTGTCCACAGTCCAAATGGAGGGCTTGAATCTGATCACATTTACTGTCATGCGCCATTTACTTCAAGGAATTGTTCCCCATTTAGATCAGTGTAAAAAGATCAGTAGGACCCAGAGCCTGGACTATGGGATTATTTGTGGAATTACTTGCCATGAGTCAGGATTACTCATGACACAAGATGGGTGAGGTAGTATCTTTTATTGGACCAACTTCTGTTGTGAAAGAGACAAGGTCAGGTCAGAAGAGCTCTGTTTTGCTCAAAAGCTTGTCTCTCTCACCAACAGAAGTTGGTCCAATAACAGATATTACCTCACTCATCTTGTGTCTCTAATATCCTCGGATCAACATGGCTACAAGAACACTGCATACAGGATTACTCATGTGAATTATGGTTGCAGTATTGGATAACATGGCCTTCCCAACACAAAAAAGTTGCATCACATGAACTATACAAATATAATTTAATCAGTGCAGTCCCCTCCCCTGAGTGTGGCTTATACTGGTCTAATGGTGCTTAAAGAGGTATAACTGGGTCCACTGGTATTTGCAGGAAAGGGAGTTAACTATAGCAGTAGAACCACATTCATACTGATTCCACTACATCCCCAGTCGGGGTTGTACTAATACTATTGTATTAGTTAAAAAAATCACTCCCTAACCTACATGGTTATACTGTTACAAAAACTAAGTGCAGATGAGGCCGAAGCATGGACCTGCTTATCTCTGTGAGTTGGGATTGGTGGATGGGTGCTTCTCCTACATCATGACTGGACACAGTTACTGCTGTTTATCCTCCCCCCTCCATTTTCTGTCTCTTTTCTCCCCACTCCCTCTTCTTGTTTCCCTTTCTGAGTATTTTTCCTCTAATTCATTTTTGCTCTTTTACATGCCTTTTGCAGAGCCTTCTCCTCTTCCTGTCTCATAGCTGTCAGCCCCATTGCCCTCCTTTCCTCCATTCAGTGGAAGGCCACTGAGAGCAGGGCAGACCCAAAGCTAAGGTAAGAGCCATGGGATAAGTAAAGAGGAGGTTGATCTGGTGGACTCCTGGATCAGCTGGCATTCTTTTATTTGTGAACTGCTCCCGCAGCCAGCTACATTAGGGGCCACAGCGGCAGCAAGGAAGGAAAGTGGATGGCTGAAGAGAGCCCCACATTTATGTGTGTGTGCATGTGTGTAATCCTCACATACTTCAAAATTAGTCAATTGGATTTCCATCAAACTTTCTAAAAATGTTCACCTTTGGCCAAACATGAAAAATTTCAACCCCAAAAGCATATTTTTCTGAAAGTTATGAGCATATGAAAATACAAGAGTTATAATGGAAAGCATTTTAAACCTTAACTATACCATTAGCTACTAGTGAATGACATTGTATAACAAAAATTGCAGATAGATGATAACTGGAAATGGAGATAAATCAAAAGCTGATATCTTAATACCTTAAACTACAGAAAAGTTTGAATCCAGATATAAAATATACTTTCATGGGCCCATCTCAATAACATTTTGGCTGATTGATTTTCTGATTTTAATTCTCACCCCCTGTCCACACACACCCAATTATTTCAGAAACGTGTAAAGAGAAATAATAAAAGTATTTGTTTGGAAATAAGCATGGAGTTTGGCCCATAGCATCTAAACAATGCCACATGGTGTACATAAAAGAGAATGGAAAAAAACATTTTAGTGTTAGATTGTAGCTACAGTACTGCCAGACACTAAAATATGAACTACAGTTATATTCCTAGAAAAAATATAAAAAAGAAAATAAGTTTTTCAAGATGGTGTCTAATCTTTCTCTCTTCTCGCACCACTGCTTCACTGAATTTGCAACATTATGTCTCGTATTTTCATAAATCAAGATTTTTGTTTTCACACCGTTTAGCATATATTCAAATTTCTTAGACAAATTCTTCTCTGTTCCAATAATGGGCTTGCACTAGCAAAAATGGGAGCAGAATTTCACCTCTGGAATATTAAAATTTAATAGAGGGGTTAGTGCATTATTTTATATTTAAAATTAAATACTTTAGCACAAAAAGTCCTTTCTATTAGCACTTTTAGAAACAGCCTTGCCAGACTGTCACTTCATATTATACTTTTTGATTAAAGATATTATTTTTCTGCTGTCTTTATGAAATTTAGTTTTGAAATAGATATTTCTGAACAAATATGCATCAAAAATGGCCTCTTGCTTACTCCTGTTAGACACTTACAGGAGGTGTGTTTCCCAATTCTGTCAGACATTTTGTTGGCCCTCTCAGCAGTAAACCTGGTCCTTCCAGCTGCGCCTCATCCCTCCGACATGTTTCCCTGGCTGCTCCCGTCTCCCTAAGGAATTTCCCCCCTATCCTTCCATCTGCTTCCCCAGAATAATGTTTCCTTGGCATTAACAGACATTCTTCTAATCCTCTTGTTCCATATTCTAGACACTTTGTAATATTGGGAAAATTGCCGGAGTAATCAAATGTCTGGCACAATGCTGTCCAACCTATTGAGGCAACTTTTGCATATATTTGCAAGATATTTGCCTTGACAAGAACAGCCATCAGAAACAGTAGAAGAGGAAAACTCCAAGTGCTGCATGTACCGTTTTTTGGGGGGATTGGCCCTCTTCTGGTCTTGGGGGGGTGGAGGGGTGAGAGATACAAGGTTTTTTGAGCATGCTCAGCTGAGGTGAAAAGCCTGAGTTATAGAGGTGTTGAGTGCTTGCAGCTCACACTGAGTTCATTTGGAGCTGTGGGTGATCAGCTCTACTGAAAATTATCTTTAGCACATTGTTAAATCCATTCCTATTCAGCAGAAGCACTTGCTTTGCTGAAAAGGGATGGACTTAAAAGCACAGTGAAGGACTGTTGGAGTCAATGGGACTTAAGCATGGGCTTAAGTGATTTGCTAAACCATCCCCTAGGATTTTAGCAATGCCTAGTGGCCCCTAACCCCTTGGGATAACATCACAGTTGTATTTCCCTAGTAGACCTGACATACCAAAAGCTGTTGCTGGGACAAGCTGGAGGATGGAGGTTGTCAGTGTTTTACTTAAATACACATATCTTTTCCAAGATCTCGACTGTTTACTTTTAGTGATGTATAGCTATCCTCTTCCGCACTGCCTTTACCTCAGTGAAGTGAGAAGGCCAGCCTCTAAAGCTCTGCTCATTTTAAATGAGGTGTGAACTTTAGTGCTTATCGGGGCAATTTTAAATGCTAGCTTAGAGTCAATTTCTTTCTCTCTATTTCTTTTAAAAAAACAAAAAAGGAAAACAAAATGTGAACAACTATGGTAAAAGCAATATTAAAGTTACACATTAAGATCCAGCGAAGCCAGGAAATATAGGAGTTAAGTTTCTCATGAGGAGATCATCAGGGTGAACGGCATCAGCCCGGGCCAGTGGAACTTTCTTGATATTGGGCCGATTTCATGAGTAGAAATGATAGACACCCGCAAATAGTGACCTCAAATAAGGAATAATAAATTGAAGAAAATCATAGACCACTTGTAGGCAATTCATGAGAAGAAAATGACGCTAAATTCATCAAATGGAGTTTCTCTAAATTGACAGCTCAGTTTGATTTCAAATAGGATCTCCTTAAGCTCATATTAGTCTTCATAATCACATTAATAAATACTGATGACACTACTTTTCTCTTTTTGGAAACGAACTAAACTGCCTTTAACCAATGCACTGACCTTTATGATTTTTTTTTCTGAACCAAAACCAGATTATAATCCATTTACTTCCTTCCTTGCCCATCAGCAAGCATGCAAAAGATTAGCAAAGTCTGGACTATATTTCCTCTTGCAAATTATATCTTTTAGAGGGGTCTTCCTTTCTCAGGGACATTTGCAGTTGTCTGGTTCCTACTGGTTTGACAATTAACATCCACATTGGTCTAATGAGTCTCTCTTTCCCTTTGGCCAGAGTAGACCATTTCCCTACTGCCTATTTCATTCATTAATAAAATGTTCATTGATCTAGGCAGCTTCATCCTCAATAAATATTTTTGTTAGAAGTGCTGTAGTAGAAATCCCCTCTTCTAAAGAGAGTTTATATATATAAACAGTTGCCCAGATTCATTATTGGGATTTTTCTTCCATTGCTGTAGCATTGAGCAGAAGCTAATTCTAGAGAGAAGTTGATGGGCTAATGAACAGACCTGGTATGGAAAAAAGCTATGTTTTGGTTTTCATGATTCAACATTTCCTAGTTCTGGCCTGATTGGAAAGGAAATTGCCAAAATCTAGTGATAAAATTCTGTGCTTGTGCTATTTGCAGCCTGTCTGGAAACAGGAAGTTCCAAAAATTTGACATGACTTCCTGTCCTTGCAAGATTTCCAACCTAATTTTCCAGAATAGATTCTGGTAGTTCAAATAAACAGCTAATAGTCTGAGTGCTTATTTGACCCAGAAATCCAGACTTCACCCAAAAGGGTTGCTCAGCAGTGGTAATAAATTACTTAGTTGGATTTACATTTTAAAAAGGCAAAGGAGATTATTAATAAAAAATAACTTTTTACTTTTCTTATTAATTTATGAATCTGGCACAAGTTGCCCTTTTAAGTGTTCCAAAGAGTTTATTTACATAAAAAGGTACTGTGTGTAATTTTTGTGAGCTTAAAAAAACCCATCTTTTTTTAAAGAGTTGCGTAGCAAAAAAATAGAAAACAATAAACATCTGCATATCAAAACGCACATTTTCTTAGCTTTTAAGAGTGCAAAGTTCAGTTTATTTCATTTAACTTTAATTATATGAGACACAACCATCAGGATATGTGGGTTTTTCTTAGCATGAACATCAGATTATAATTTGTCTTCTGCCAGAAGAAAACTGTGCTGAGAAACAAATGGTTTAAAAAGTTTATAGTTTGTTTTAATAAATATTCAGTATTATACATCACAATGCATATACAAAAATATATAGTGCTACAAATTTATCCACTTCTTACAGCACAGTTCTCGGTGAAACAGGAAGCAAGATTTTCTGCAAAGGTGCATTTTACTTGGCAAACAAGCAGAGAGGGACTGTTGCAGGTATAGGATACATGACAGATTAACATGAGAAAGGGAGGAAATGAGATGAGGATTGGGAAGTGCTTGAAGTGGTGGATGTGTAAGGGGAAATTAAAAAACAGATATAGAAGGGGCCTTCTATGTGATGATGAGATAAGAGATGGAAGGATCATGGAAAGATCCAAGCAGGAGGCAGTATGGTTAGAAATTTGGAAGGAGAAGATGATTTTAGCAGAGGCATTGTAGATAGACTTGATGGGAACATTGAGACGAAGGGAGGTCAGATAGGAGAAGGTTATAGTGATCAATGCAAGAGAGATACCAGGGCAAGGAAGACAGTGAGGAAATAGTAAGCTATGAAGACATTAAGAGAAAGAAGTGACAGCACTTAGTGTGGGACTGTAGGTAAAAGGAATAAAAAATGACAGGCCCGGGAGACTGGGAAGGATAGGGGAGATAGAGAAGGAAGGAGGAGATGGATTAAGAAGGAAACTGAAAAGTCCAGAAGAAGAGATATCTGATGAGCAGTTTGAGATGCAAGACTAAATGTAGGTATTGAGATAGATTTGGGAATCAGAAGTGTTAGGTAAAGTCAGGGAAGAATGACAGGTCACTGAGAGAGAGTGAAGAAGAAAGGATCAAGAACAGAACCCTGAGGAATATCAACAAGACAAGAGAGTGAGGAGACAATGAGGAACCACTTGCAATATAGAAGGAATGATCATCAAGGACATATAGGAAAAGGCAAAGTGGAGAGAGGGGATTGTCATTGTTGAAGTGTGGAGGTTGGAAGGTACGTTTGATGGGCTCAGGTCAGAGCTGCAGCAGCAGAAATCAAAGCAGTGAGAGTATATAGCACGCTCCAGGATTTTGAAGAAAAGGGGGAAATAAGATGGTAGCCAGAGAGGAAAACTGTATCAAAGAGAGGAAACATAATTTTGCTTGAAGGAAGAGAGAAAGGAGCCAGAGGAAAAAGCATAGTTTAAAGAAAAGGGATTAAAAAGGGAATCGGAGGGGGAGCCAAGGATGACAGGAGATCAGAAGGAATTGGGTCGAGGGCACAGGTTGAAGCATTAGAGGCAGAAAGCTTGATTTTCCTTTTTCTTACACCAGTGTAAATCAGGAGGTAAAACCAGTGTAAACGAGAAAAGAATCAGGCTCAGAGGGCAGTTTTGAAACCAGAAATGAATGAGGAGGTGGTAGAATTAAGATTGAAAAGAGGCAGGAAAAAAGGAGAACAAGAAACTTTGTTGGATATTGTCCATTTTGGCAGCCCAGGATACTGGAGCATTTGGTTTATCCAGAGAACAGGTACAGCACAACTGACAACTGTACAAATAAGGTATGTCAACCCTAACCTGATGGGAATGCCTCTAGGTGTCAGAGAGTAATTTTATTCTGTATGCTCATTCAGTAGTTGATCTCTCAGAGAAGACTACCAACAAAAGTGTCAATTATAATGGTGTTTTTAATTACATAAATATTTGTCCATTGGGAACTGGACCCATTTCACACAGATCACCACGTACATTTCCTACGGTAAATTACTTCCAGTCATTCCATCCTGGTCCAGATGTGAAATACCTTAGTGGTAAAAGGTCCAGCTAATAATCCCACTAGTTTTCCATTCCTCCCCAAATGGCAATATCTGAAGAGATCATGGGTTTCTAGCAGCAATTCTCTGAACTGTTCTTCCAGCCAGGGCAGAATGATTAAGGAGTTCAGGGAACAGCAATTCTTGTTGCTTCGGTGGAAAGGTTCACATGCCTTTAGAGCCAGAAGAGAGCAGAGACCTGACCTTGTGATCAGAGAGTACTCCTAGGGATATTAAATAAGCTAGTACCTAGTGCTCAAGACAGACTTAGATTAACATTGTGCTCGGTTCCTGCACTGGGTATTGGGCTGTGCATGCCCTCTTGCCAGACACTTTTGCAGGAGAAAGCAGATTTATTTTTCCATGCTGACTTTGCCTTGGGTATAACATCATCTTTGTAAGTGACACCAGATGGCCTGTTGTACAGTTTGTTCCAGTAATATTTGTTGTTCACATTTCAACATGTGATATTCACTTGTCAATCTCATGTCTCCAGCCCACAGGTTGCTTTCATATTCTGCTGCTGCCCTTTTGTATTGAATTTTTCCTTCCTCTCCAATTAACACAGCAAAATACTGGCTTCCATTACACCTCAACTATCTGAAGCACACTGAGTATCATGTTTCTCGCTAGGGTATGCTAATCATAGGATTGTCATGCAAACCATTGTTATGGATCACATTGGTATTGTTATTTAACAGTTAGAACAGGGAACTTTGAGTCTAAACTTTTGTAGTCTCTTTCCAGGCGTGCCACTGATTTATTGTGAAATCTTGGAAACAATTGTCTTCCATGGTCTTCAGTGGAAGTCATGCACATTCAGCTCTTCTGAAAATTGGGTAGTGAACTTCTCTGTACTTTGGTTTCCTCAGGTGTAAAATGGCTGTGCTGGTACTTACTTATCTCCTAGCACTGGCGAGAATGGGGAAAAAGCTCAGCCTGTATTCCGTGCTTTACTGTACTGGGATTTCACCATATATTTTATTGTAATGTATGTGTGTGTTATTCTAAAACAGGAGCAAATTGTTCAAGGTGTCTTGACAAACACTGAATTCGATGGGAAGCGTGTTGAACATCTGAAATGTTTATAATGAGCTCATGTCCTGAATTTAAACCTTTTTGTCCTTAATGTGTATCTGCATCTCTTTGGTTAACATGTGGACCAAATCTGGACTGCAGAAGAGATTACTGCAATAATGTTAGTGGGTTGCATAGCTCCCAAGTCTGCTTACAAACTTTTTTAAAAAATGAATGTTTGATAGGGAGATATTTTGGTTATGTGGCCTTCTATGTGTTTTGAAGGCAAAACTTAAACCCGCCTTTTTTCTTTTTCTCTTTTTGAGTATTACTTGAAGGATGTTCCTTTGATTATGATGCTATAAATCATGCTGTTCTTTTTCCTTTTCTTTCTTCTGTACTTATGTATTTCAGGCCCTCTTTCTTAGCTAATCCTAAAGGCTTCTTGGACTCTGCCTACCACCACTTTCTTACATGTTGGTTTTGAAAATACTGCATAAGAACCTAAGACCACGAGGGAGCAACAGCCAGAATCGTTGTGTTTAATAGAGTGGAACCAAGGTAGTATCTTCAAGTAACAAAAGCTGTTGGCAGATCCGTACTCACTGTTACAGTTTCACTTTTCAGAGGTTGGTGTGAACATTTGTTTTTAATGCAGCCACATGGGTTCACGCTCACTGAGTTTCCCTTTAACAATAAGTGAAACAAACCCCAATTTCAGCAATAAAGCTTGGCTAGAAATAATCCTTTAAAAATAAAATTTCACTTATAGTAATATTCCATTTATCTTTTGTTTACTCTCAAGTTATGAGTTAGAAGAACATACCAGCCCGTACAAACTATGCTTCTAGGGATAATCGTCATCTGTACTGAGTGAGAAAAACTGGTTGTTGCCTTTTTGCCTCCCTGAATCTGTTCTGTTTGGAGACCAAAATGACCCCCAACATATAATAGAGCATCTGACAGGCTAAATTAGGCTAACTGTAGTCGATCACTATGCCAACCAAATATCTGGCTAAATGCCATGCCTGCTGCTTTGGCATGCCCCCATATGAAGCAGTGAAGAGGGAAAAGTGGATATTTTGGCTTTGTGCCATCCAAAGACTCTCCTGTCTCAGGGGGAATGCTCAGCTACCATGCACTAGGATTGAGCCCCTAGATTACATTACAATATTGTACCAATTGCAGTTACAAACTGAATGGTGTTCCCTTAAGAAAATTCATTTTGCTTTGTATGAAGTCAAGAAATTGTGGCTTGATCTTGATGGATCTTTTTTGGGAACTACAGGCCAGATCTTAGCTATGGGCCAAGTCAGTGGGTGACTGCGTGCAAAGGAGGCTTTGTACTCCCTCGATCCTGCTGCAGCCTCTGTACAAATATTTCCCTGCAAGTTAGAGCAAGAGGAGGGTTTTATTTTTTTAAAGGGTCATTGTTAAATGTGGTCTTTGAATTTTATGGAGGGTCCATATGCCATTAAAATGATGGCAATGCACCAGAGGGATAGCTCAGTGGTTTGAGCATTGGCCTGTTAAAGCCAGGGTTGTGAGTTCAATCCTAGAGAGGACTACTTGGGGATTGGTCCTGCTTTGAGCAGGGGGTTGGACTAGATGATCTCCTGAGGTCCCTTTCAACCCTAATATTCTATGCCTGCACCTAGGGCAGCCATTTTATTTGACTGAATTACATAGAGACCATCTCTGAGAGAAAATAGCTTTAAAAATATTTCTGGTTGGTTTTCTGATTTCAGAGCAGGAGGGAAGGGAGGAATTGAAGAATGATCACTAAAGTGTTGGAACTACTACCATTTATGTATGGAGGGATGGGGATTATGTGGAGATCAGCCACCCCAGGCAGCTAAAGTGAACTGTTGCGAAGGCATGCGCTAGACAATACCTTATGCTGCCCCTAATTTTGTGTGCTTGGACTTGTTGGACGCAAAGCCTTGATCTTATTTTGCTTACATGGATCTTTTCCAGATAGGGTGTACTATGTAAACAGATGGAGGAACTGATGGAATAGACTGGATTTGGTATGATTGTGTGTATGTATGTGTTAATGGTAAATCCAAAATTTCAGTCTAGCCAACTGATCACATGTCCTGCCTACTTGTTCTTTATTCTAAAGTCATGTATTGCTCTTCTTACTTTAATTCTGCAGAGATGAGACTGACAGCCAGGAAGGGAAGCCTATCTCCCTTGAAGTTAGAGTGGGATTACTTTAGCTAACTTGGGCACAGGTTCTGCAATGGACTGTGTGTGAATGGACTTCTCTGCCCATACAGAGCCCTGTTATCTACAGTGGACTTCCGCATGAGCACAGGAGTCCACCCATGTTTATCCAGTTGCTGTACCAAGGCCCTATACCACAACATATTCCCTTTTGCCTGCTTTCTATGATGTTTCTCTCAGCAAGAATACTAGAATTTCTATTAGAATGCTGCTAAATCTCTTACGCGTTTCAAAGGAATAACTACCCATTAACAAAAACTAATTTCTAACATAAATGTATTACTTAGTAACCATAATACAATAAAGCAGCCAAACATTGATTGTAAATGCAGTATACTCAGGAGGGAATACAATAACCAGCAGGCATCAGAGCCCACTCAGTCAGAATAATCAGAGGGATGCATGCTGTAGAAGCAATGGAGGTTCACTAGATAGAGTAGAAATGCAGATGGAACTGTAAATGTAGAAGTAGCCACCCTTGTCTCTCTACACTATGTACTGAAGAGTAGTTTGACTTAGGTAATGGCACTGTACACCTAACAATTTACTCTAAGAACTTGCAAAAAATCTACAAGGGTTGTTCTGGAAACTGTTACATTAGTATAGATATGAATAATTTTATGTGAATATTAGCTAATTCAAGTTCATCACTACCTATCTAGGCTCTTATATTCACTCCCATCACCATGACATCTCAGTGCCTCCACATATGTAACAATATTTTTCTCATGGGTCATCCTAAAGGTCATCACACCACCTTAGAGAACAGTCTGACCAGACATTCCAAACCTGCAAAAAAAAAACCCCACAGAAATTGGGCTTGTTTTTGGCAAATTGGCTTGTGAGTTGCTTGTTGGCTAGTTTTTGGCTTGTTGCTTGGTTGGTTGTAGCTTGTTTGCAGCTTGTTGCTTCTTTTTTTTGAGAGGTCCCAACAAGCAGGGGCAAGGGGCAAGCAGGGGTAAGTGGCGGAGAAAGTCAGGGGTGCACAGCGGGCCCACCACAGTCCTAGACTGCATGCTGGGGGAAATCTAGTCACATAGAGTGTTGGGGTTGTTAGGGATTGGCTTGTTTTGGCCTTATTGTGAAAGTCAGGGTGCTTATTTACCACGTGAAAGTTGGCAACTGAGTCTGACCCTGTTTCGTGCAGTTATTTACACCTGTTCAAAGTGAGGATAAAAGGTTCCATAGAATGTTAGGATTTTACACCCACCTGTGCCCACTTTCCATAGTCGTAAATGACTATATGGTGCAAGGCAGAGCAACATCATGCCGATTGACTCCAGTTCTGTCCTGAGGGGTAATACTTCTGCTCACATCAGGACATAATGACTGACACAAATTATAGTGTGTCACATATAATTCAACAAACTGAATCTGGACAGGTCTAACGATTCACAGAAACTTCATTCAGAAAAAAATATTGCAAGTTTGATAGATACTTACTGCTCGGTTTATTTAAGAGCAGCTGTGTGCTTTTATTTTAAAAATTGGGCCTATAGCGCATCTTCTCAGCATTTCTATCTTATCTAGTTAAAGAAACCATGGCTCCATAATATGCACAGACAATTAAAGCTGATACCACTAGATCCTATGCTTCCCAGCTCCTTTTGTCCAAATTGAATGTCTTACGAGATCTTTAACTGGGGCAATGGCTGCATCTAGCAGATATGTTCACACACACATAAGTTAAAACAAATCTGCACATAGTTTTAGGGTCTGATTCCAAGGTTATACTGCTGAAAATCAAGAGTAGCCTTATTGAAATCAGTGCAGTTATACCAGTATGAAATTGGTGTAAGTGAAAAGGGAAGCGGACCAAGTGTTTTTGTTTGTCCTAGTGCATCTGTCATCCATATCTGCTCTAGTTGGATCTTGTCTTATGTCTTAACCGTGTTGCTAAGACAACCAAAAACAATAGAAATTGGCAACCCTAGCATATGTCATCTTTAAATTAGGAATTATCTGCCTAAAAAGTATAACAGTTTTTTTTTAAATATTAAAATTAGATGGTTTTATAGAGTGGATTATATTCTTTTTCATTTAACTCTAGAAAACTGCTGAGGTAATCAGGGATGCAGCTATACTGTATGTGTTGTGACAAAGTTCCTCCTCTGCCTTGGTGAGTCCTGCGCTTATTGGCAGATTTGCTCGCCTCAGAGGTTTACAGCAGCCCTCAGTTCGGACACTTCGTGGCTCAAATCTGCCATTCATTCAGTTAACCTCATCACTGGCCAGCATAGGGAAAAGGAAGAAGAACAATCCCCACAGTCTCTGCTGATCTGCCTAGTGGATCCGGGAACAAGCCAGAGACCTTCCCCTCTGGTGGAACCCACAGTCCAGGTCAACTCCTCTGGTATCAAGTAGGGAGTTGGTGGGATGGGGGGAACCCGGGCCCGCCCTCTACTCCGGGTTCCAGCCCAGGGCCTTGTGGAGTGCAGCTGTCTACAGTGGCTCCTGTAACAACTGTGTGACAGCTACAATGCCCTGGGCTACTTCCCCATGGCCTCCTCCCAACACCTTCTTTATTCTCACCACAGGACCTCCCTCCTGATGGCTGATAATGCTTGTACTTCTCAGTCTTCCAGTAGTACACCTTCTCACTCTCAGCCTCCTGTGCCTCTTGCTCCCAGCTCCTCGCACACACACCACAAACTGAAGTGAGCTCCTTTTTAAACCCAGGTGCCCTGATTAGCCTGCCTGTCTTAATAGATTATGGCAGCTTCTTGATTGGCTGCAGGTGTTCTAATCAGCCTGTCTGCCTTAATTGTTTCCAGAAAGTTCCTGATTGTTCTGGAACCTTCCTTGTTATCTTACCCAGGGAAAAGGGACCTTCTTAACCTGGGGCTAATATATCTGCCTTCTATCACTCTCCTGTAGACCCGAGGCCCGCTGGGGATATAAATTGGCAGCTCCTTCACGGGGCCGTGAGCACGAGCGTGTACTTGGCGCGGTTCACCCTATCCCAGACACCTGCTCCTTTTGCGGTGTGATGGAAACCCTGGCGCACATTTACTTGGAGTGTGCAGGTTGCAGTCCCTATTCTGGCTCCTCGCGGATATTTTGTTATGCTTTCGGTTGCATTTTTCCCCTCACCTTCTTATTTATGCACTCCCTATCCATGGCCCCACAAAGTTGCGGGACCTCTTGGTCAACTCCTCCTGGCCGTAGCTAAAATGGCCATCTATAAAACCAGGGTGAAGAGGTTGGCTGATGGAGTCTCCTGTGACGGTGGGGCCTATTTCTGATCCTCCGTCCATTCACATATCCTGGCAGAGTTCCTCTGGCCGGCGTCCACTGACTCCCTTGATGCCTTTGAGGAGCAGTGGGCACTGTCCGGGGTTCTCTGCTCAGTGTCCCCATCCGGTTCCCTTCGTTTGACCCTTTGACCACACTCCTGTCCCTGTTATTTCATTAGTTGTCCCCCGTACTCATTCGGTTTCCAGGTTCTGTGGATCCCCCTCTTAGGCTAGGGGGGGATCCTTTAGCTGGGGGAGATCCTTTAGCACTTCCTGGATCCCAGCCCTCTCCCTCCTGTAGCCCTCTGGCCTGGAGGGAGAAGGGGGAGAGGGCTGCTGCTCCTGCTGCTGCTGGGGCTGCTACTAGGCCCTGGACTCTCCCTGCTGCTACTGCTATTGCTGCTCCAGCTGCTCCCCTGGCTGGGCCAGACATCACCCTCCTCTTCTCTGCTACCTGGTTGCTGACCAGCTGCTGGTCCCCCCCACCGTAGGGTGCTGCTACTGCTCCAACTACAGCCCCTGGTGTGGGGGGAGCTGCTGGCCTGCTCCCCAGAGGGGGAAGTGAGGGACCCCAGCCCCAGCTGTTGCTGCTGTGGACACCACCACCACCTGTGAGGAGTCCTTTCTGCCTGCCTAGCTACCGGACTGCCATCTGGAGTTGCTGGAGCTGTTGCTGCCTTTGCTGCCCGGGAGCTACTGGACCATAGAGGAGGAAGACTAAGAGGACCTTCTGCTGTTGGGGAAGTGCACAGAGACTCTGCACACCACTATAGAGGGGGCCATGAAGGACTGAGTAACTTTCGAACTGTGCTCATGTGGTGGGGTTTTGACTGTATTTGTGGGGACACGGGGGGGGGTGAGGTGTGGAGCCTGCCCCCCGATCCATCTGTTGTTGTATTCCTCCCTCCCCTAGTGCAGCTAGAGGAGCCGGACTTTCAACCCATGTCGGTGACTGACCCCAGCCCTTGATTGCCCCCTGTCCAGCCCACCCCTTTTGGCACCCTCCTCCCCTGCCTGCAGCCTACCGGGGAGGAGTGGTTGACCTGCTTCCCCTTTCCCCTCCTCTTTCTGGTGTTTCCCCCTCCCTCCCTGCTCATTATGGCGGGGGACAAGACGGGTGGACCCCTCCAGAAGACCCCGCCGCCCCTCCCCCACCTGCTTCCCCATTGCCCCCCCAAGCCTCTACCTCCGCTGCCACAGCCAAACCATCTTCTACTGCCCCCACTGGGGTACCAGCAGCAGTGAACACCAGGATGACCTCCGCTGCTGCCACGTCCCTCGTCCCTTCCAACTCTGGGGAAGCCCCCCAGCCGGCGGGAAGGGCCAGAGTAAAAAGAAGGGTAAGGGTCCCGCTAAAAGGACCAAGCCCTCCATGGCAGAGGCTGCCCCCACTGCCACGGCCCCACCAACGGCCATGGGGTCCCTCCCCGCTCTTCCCTCCACCAGGTCTGCGGGTGCCCCTCCCCCGGCCCCCAGGGCGGACGCCCAGGTGGCTGCAGCCCCCCTGCCTGCCGCTACGTCATCTCTCCCAGCCACTGCCTCTGCTACCATCTATAGTGGCCGGGGCCCCTTCCCCACCTTGACCAGGAAGCATGGCATCCGTTGCCTCCTGGTGCCCACCTCACCCCATGTGGAATTCTACGTGCAGGCGTTGGCGAGGGTGGTGGGGCCCATAGCCATTGTGGCAGCCTCCAAAATGTATGGAAGGTGATCTTCCCTCCATTTATGAGGAGATCGAGGCCCCGGGTCTGACCCTGGTTACCCAAAGGGAGGACGACGCTCTGCCAGCAGGCCTCAATCTACGTGACCTCACCCCGGCCGCCCTTTCCCTATGCTCCCTCCCCTTGACAGTTGCTTCTGCTCCTGCCTCCAAGGAGCCCCTGGACTCTTCCACCAACCCGGCCGCAGATGGCACCCTGCTGACGGCCACCTATACTCTACCCTGGTCCCGAGGCCCACCGGGGATATCAGTTGGTGGCTCCTTCACAGGGCCGTGAGCACGGGCGTGTACTTGGCGTGGTTCCCCCTATCCCAGACACCTGCCCCTTCTGAGGCATCAGGGAAACTCTAGCACACATTTACTTAGAGTGTGCCAGGTTGCAGCCCCTGTTCCAGTTCCTCTTAGACATTTTGTTAAGGTTTTGGTTGCACTTTTCCCCTCACCTTCTTATTTATGCACTCCCTATCCGTGGCCCCACAAAGTCATGGGACCTCCTGGTCAACCTCCTCCTGGCCCTAGCTAAAATGGCCATCTATAAAACCAGGGTGAGGAGGTTGGCCGATGGAGTCTCCTGTGAGCGTGGGGCCTATTTCTGATCCTCTGTCCATTCACGTATCCGGGCAGAGTTCCTCTGGGCAGCGTCCACTGTTTCCGTTGACGCCTTTGAGGAGCAGTGGGCACTGTCTGGGGTTCTCTGCTTGGTATCCCCATCTGGTTCCCTTCGTTTGACCCTCTGACCATGCTCCTGTCTGTTATTTCATTAGTGTGCCCCGTACTCATTTGGTTTCTAGGTCCTGTGGATCCCCCTCTTAGGCTGGGGGGGGGGGATACTTTAGCACTTCCCAGATCCCAGTAGGATCACTCTCCTGTAGCCATCTGGCGTGACCCTGTCACAGTATACTCTGAGGGACGACTAGCTGATTTCATTTGCAGCATTATGTGAATGCTGCAGAGAGAAGCTGTGCTTATGTTGATAAGTTTGAGCTGGTCAGCTGGAGGGAGAATAATATGCAAGAACAGCAAGCAAAAGTCAAAGCCAGAGATGGCCATTTGGCAACAATTTCCTTAAGACTGACATGTAAGAAAGAAAGCAAAGTAGGAGGAAGAATCTGTATCGAGAGAGTTGTGGGGGCGGGGGACATTTATTACGCTACAAACATGGCTCAAACAGATCTGTGTCAAGGGGCGGGGAACAGTAGTCTTTCCTGAATGAGTTTTGTCTGCTCTTGTTTGTTGGGTTCCAACACTGCTTGTGGAACTTTTGATATTGATCTATAGTATGGACCTCTGCATCTCATGGTTGGGAAAAATTTGAAAGGGGACACTGGGTAAGCTAAAAATGATGTACATCATTCCCTCTTCTCCCAAACAAGCGTTTGTTAGACTTGTGCTCAAGAAATCATCACTTTGTTCTAACAATCTTGTCAATTATAACCGGGTTTCTAGATTTCATTTTTGAAAGAGATTATTGGGAAGGCCATTGCAAAGCAGCTTTGCTATTAATTGAAGTTCTCAGATTTTGCTGAATCTTTTCGATCTGATAGTTCATTGTGGAATATCCTCCAACAGGTTGCAAGTTGTATTTTAAGCCATCAATTTATTTGCTAAATAGCTTCAGAACAATTGTGATTACTATAAATGTATTAGTTCCAATGTACTTGACACACATTTGTGAGTTTTCTATTACTGTATAGATTGTGAAAAACTTATAGATTCTGAAAAAATTTGCAACAAGTATTGAACACTTAAAATTTTGGCTGTGTTGGTTAGCTGTGATAAGTCATGTGGTTTAGTATAGGTTCCCTGATTGGATATGAATAACTCTTATGATCAGGTAGAGGGTTTGAAGAAGTCATTGGTGTATGAATCTCTTAGCATGAGGTAGCAGCATAGGGAGAAGGATCAAATAAACAAGACTGGGGGATATTTAAGATGGTGTTAGACATTTTCCTCTTGGTATCACTTAGGTTTTGCTCAAAACATCATTCCTAGGAAAAAATAGGCTTTTGTAAGATTTATTGGCTGGGTACAGAATTTAAATTTAATTTTCTCTCATCATATTCATAATGTTGCCAACCCCAGCCATTCAAAAATCATGAGTTGGGTCCCAAAAGATCATGACATTGACTTTAAAACTGTGACAGTTTTAAAATATGATATTTTGTGGGTTCTTTTTATTTGCCTTTTAGGTTTGGAGGATTTGGACTTCATGCTTTGAAGCTCTTCTCTGCAGCCAGAAGGGCAAGAAACTTTTTTTAAAAAATTACAGCTGGATTCTCACTAATCATGACTCCAGGAGCAGGGGCATTTAGAAAAACACCTGCTATCACAAGACTCGTGAACCTTCTGCACTGGTTGTGTCAATTTCCTATGTAAGTACTTGAGCATGCAAGCTTAATATTTGCTAGGTGAGCCTTTATGCAAGTGAAACTTGATCAGTTTCATGGTAATGAAAAACAGAAACATAAAGGTGTGATTGGAGCAAATACTTGTGGCCTTATACTTTTGTGGCAGAATCTGGCTCCAGACTTTACGTGAAACTCTGGCACACAAGAAGAAAAAAAGAATGGTACTATGGCTTTAGTGGCCTTCAGTACAAGCCAGACACGAACCTCAGCTGTATTCTCAGCTGGGAATCATCTATTCTTCTGTGTTGATACTTTTATCAGACAGGAGGTCATTGTGGTAATTAAAGCTGAGAAATATATAAACATGGGAAAGTATTTAATACATTTAATGCTTTATCTTTTGCAGACATTGTACTGATAGGATACAAATGTCCCTAACAAGACATTGAAAACAATGGGAACATTTTGTATTGTAACCTTGTCAATTGCTTAGCTACTACTTGTTTTGATGAGAAGCTAGTTTCAGAAAGATGTCGGGACAAGTCAGAAATATTTCTGTAGTAACACAGGAAAAGTCATCACCGTTATTTCAGAGATGAAAGTATATGCCTCCCCCAAATCATTTCAGCTCATTCTGTTTTGACTTCATAAAAGTAGGATTGTGGTATTTTGGATGGCATGAGATTTACTCTGTTATGTGCTGGGTATATAGTTGTAAATCCAGGCTAACTTCACTGAAGTCAATAGATTTACTCTGGATTTACACTGGTGTAACTAAAAACAGAATTTCGTCCTTTGCCTTTGTCATTGCCCCATATTCTATCAATTGATCTATTATAGGTGCTGGAAATGCCATGCTGTTGACTAATATTCCCTTTTGTAGACAGGTACATATGTGAGGCAGTACTTCTACTAAAATGTATATTAGTCCGCTTGTTGGAAGTTTGTGGGGAGTGTTTTTAGTGTAATAAGTATAGACTGAAAAAGGCTCAACAAGTTTTTTCTTTCTACTGTTCATTATAACCTGTTCTGTGTATCTCTTCTTTTGTCTTTGGCTAAATGTGCCCATTTGATACAAAATGATAAGATGAATATCCTAGTATGAATTAAATATAGCATTAATAAAAATAAATTCTAATCTGAGGAACAATTTGCTGCAGTGCATACATTCATAGGTGCTGGAACTAGGGATGCAGGGGTTCCTGCAGCACCCCCTGACTTGAAGTGGTTTCCATTATATACAGGGTTCACAGTTTGGATTTCATGGCTCTCAGCACCCATACTATAAAAGTTGTTCCAGCACCCCTGCATAAATTGATATTTTACGAAGAAAAAAAGGGAAGCAAGAGCAAAACACATGATCCTTAACTTTTTTTTTTTTTTTTTTTTTTTTTAGCATTGCCAGAGCAACATCTGAAAAGCATCTTAGCTTCCTTTTTCTAGAAACCACACACCCATCCCATTAGCAAAATGAAGTCTGGGAACATCCAAAAACACATGTCCACATGATAGTCTTTTTGACAAGAGGGAATGAGACAAAAGCAAGTTGAATGAAAACAAAATGTTCTTTGGATTGCTTGACAGAAGTTCGTTTTGTTGATTTCATCGCTATTACATTTGCCAAGCTCAAGGCAACATGCTTGTTATAGCTGCTAAGTTCATAAACTGAATGAAGATTTACTTTGTGATCCCACACATTGATTAAATACACATACGTGTATGTTATATCTGCCTGAATATCAAAGATATCTTACTTTGTATGTTGATTATATCTTTATTATCTGACCAACACCCATATTTTTTGCATAATCAGGCAGTTTATTAATCAGGCCAGCACACGTCACCTTTCTCCACTACTTGTCTGTTATGAATAAAACTAGATAGAAGAAGATGGCTCTCTTCTCTGCAGCTGACTTCCTTATGTATATCATCCAGTAGACCTTCAGTGTGCTCCAGAGCTGAGGGAATCTGGAGTACAGAGTAGTGGACAGTACAGAGTAGTGGACAGTACAAACCTGGGGACCATAACCAAGCATTTCGGTTAATGAGAATTGTACTGTACTGGTTTGCTAGGGCTGGCCAGAAAACAAGAATTAAATTTTGTAAAAAAATTCAAGGTTTTCACATTTGTATTTGTATAAGGGGGAGAGGGGAACCAGTCACAAACTGTGCTTCTGATCCCCATGCTGGTTATCAAGAAGCTAAAAAAGAAACCACACAGCCCCCTTTACTGCATTCGATTTCTCTGACTCCCAATCAGCACATAGGTTCAGTAGTTATTTAAAAAACTCTGCTCACTATGCAAAATGTTCTTGTGACCCCAAATAGCCAGCACATTACCAGGTCTATATTAGTTTGGATCTTACCCAAAATACTACACTGCTTGCCAATTTTTAGTGTCTAAAACTAAAGGAATATTATAAAGTAAAAAGAAAGAATAATAAGAGAGTTGTTAAATTGTAAAGCAATCAGATACATACAGAGACTTCAAAGTCCATCTATCAGGTTCTTAGCAGTATTGATGAGTTTGCTGGCTTTAAAGTCCCTCTGGAACACATCCACAGCTAGGATAGAACATTCAGTCCTTTATTTGGAGCTTTATTTGTAGATAAGTTACTCCAAAGGCAAGAAGCAGGAATGAAAATAAAATAGAAATGATGCAGCTATGTTTTATATTCCTTTTGCTATGTGACTTGTACTTCCTGTGTCCCAAACATAAGCTTCCCAGCACATGTCATGGAAAAGCCTTAGAGTTCCCTAGCCACTGGCCTGCCCCTACATGCCTTGCTGACTCCTTTCAATGGGTTCTTTGTACAGCTAATGACCCTTGATGGGCCACTGAACAAACTAGGCAGTCCTGATGCCAATCTGTCTGGGGGTGTCACCCAGAAACACAGCACAAGCTTCGAAATTCAGATATGCCATACATATCTATAACTCACAATACAAAGGTGATACAAACATATAAACAAGATCATCATACTTGGCAAATTATAACATTTTCACTGACACTTTACATGGCATATCTGTTCAGATTCATTGCAATTTTATAATATTGGTGTCAGTAATATCAAAAAGTGTTCCACATATTCCATACAGCATCACACACATCAGAGCACTCTACCGAATATATGCAAGCCTAGTGGCTTGAAGCTACAGTGAGCAGGGAGCTTGCTGTTACCATCTATTGGTGAACAGGGGAAAGTGGACAGAAGCTCCATAGGGAAGGAGCTGTTTACTGCCTATTGGTGGACAGGAGAAAATATGTCTACAGAGAAAGTTCATTTGCATACACTTTCTACCCAGAACTCCTGCAGTGACACTTTTGGGACTTAACAGAACTATACACCAATTCTGAATTGGTTGGGTAGTGGGACTGAACTGAGAGAGATGTTCCTGCCTTGTGGTAACAAGTACATCCCTGATGGCAAGAACTCTGCTGAAGTGTCCTGTATGCTATTGATCCCCTTCCACTGAAGATTTTTCAAATTGACACTGCACAGGTAGCTTTGCAGCAAGAAGTAGCAGAGCAGTAATGCTGAGTGAACTCTGGTGAGACCCTCCACTTCTACCCAGCGTCAATAAAGCTGAAATCACTGTAGCTGGGTGAGTTGGTGGAGTCTCAGGACAGGCTCAAGTAGCACTTCGAAAGGACTGGATACAAGCCTGCCTTAGTACAGCTGAGCACTTTGGACTATGCTACCCACTGACACCAAACTGAGAATGGGGGTTAGTAGATGGGGAAGGGGGAAGTGACGTGGTCAAGGGACATTGGCTTAGCAGACACTGGCAAGTAGGGAACTGCGGCCTAAGTCACCATGAGGGTGAGTGTTTTATTTATTATTCATTTATATATTTTGTTGTTGTATTTTACCAAGTTAATGCTGTGTCAGAGTCTTTCCTTGTTTCATATGCCTGCAAGTGGGGAAGTATTTCCTGTTAAGGGCACCAAAGGAAGGTGTTTCGTTTTTCTCAGATTTCTGACCCAGTGGCTTTTGTTAGTTTTAACAGGAACACCTAGACATTTGAACCCAGATCTTGTTGCTGCCAAAAACACTTAACAGAAGAGTTACATATATGTAATAAAACTTCCCTGAAAAAGTCATTAATCATGTCCTCTTTACACCAATCCTAAATTTCTTTTTGATTTTCATACTTCTTTGACCTGACCAATCATCCATTTCATTTTGTGGCTTTTTTTTTTTCTTGGGTTTCCATGACATTATAATTTCTTGATGCTTTTCAACCTTGGTGTCTGCTCCTTCAGTGGATTTTCGTCCACTCTCTGGTGCTCGTCCCTAGGGGTTTGTTGTTAGTTGCATGTGGATATGGATGGGCAAAAAAATGGAACTAATGATTCAAATGCCTTTCAGTTTCTGGGGTGTTGTTTTTCAGTTCCTGGACCTGCATTTGCCACTAGGATTTTGATTCCAGGTTGAATCTAAAACTGGAAGTGGCCTATTTTACAATTGGGATGGCAGAAATCTCACAAGAACAGGTACATTTCTGAGGTTTTCACTATTCAAGATGTCAAAGGTTTTGTGATCTCTCAATTTCTACATTTTGGGGATACAGTTTTGCAAGATTTTGGCACTCTTAGACCTACAGCCTAACTTCAACAACTTCTCAAATCATAACTGTACCTCTTTAAGAAATAATTTCCATTGAAGAACCAACACAATCAACCAGCCCCCACCTAACAACTAAAAACCCTACCAAAACATGACACTACTATAACAACATTGGGGTTAATTAAAGAACAAACCAGTGAATGAGAAAAGAATAAAACTTGAATAAAATAAACTGGAGAGCATCTCTGATGAACTGCTGCACACAGCCCTGTGGTGTTCCTAACCCCCATCTCCAGGGCACACCTCCAAATTCCCACACTCACAATCCCTTATGAGGGAGCATCTCCAAGTCACAGTCTTTCATAAACATATCTCTATATCTTCCCTCTTAAAGAAAAAACAATGTAACTCTTGTATACATATATGTAAACTATCTAATAATACATACATTAAATTCTCAACCCATCTAGTACATATCCATAAACCCAATGTGTCAACTACCTAGAGAGGAGAGGTTACCAGCCCATTACTCTCGAGTGAGTCTTTACCAAAAACTTTCCTTAAATACCCCTTCTCCAGGCAAATTAGTAAATCTCTGAGTCTTTCAAGGCATTTAATCTCCTGCTCTGATCTTCTCAGTATCAGTATCAGTTGTTCTCCTAAAAAGAACAGGAGTACTTGTAGCACCTTAGAGACTAACAAATTTATTAGAGCATAAGCTTTCGTGAGCTACAGCTCACTTCATCGGATGCTGTAGCTCACGAAAGCTTATGCTCTAATAAATTTGTTAGTCTGTAAGGTGCCACAAGTCCTCCTGTTCTTTTTACGGATACAGACTAACACGGCTGCTACTCTGAAACCAGTTGTTCTCTTGTTCCTTGACAGTTTCTCATTTGTGTATTGATGATAAAGGGTCAGTAAGATGGGAAATGCCAGAATCCACCTCAGATGTCAGTGTGTTGGAACATCCTGGGATTATCTGTAGATCCCTTTGATTATGTGACGATGTGTCCCATGTCTGGACTACATAAGACCTTGCATGCAGCTGTTCTTTAATAGTACCTCTTTGGCCCCAAGTATTAGAGGTGTGATTCCTCAGGCAACGCTATCCTCTCGGTTAAAAGATGGGAGATCACAGGCCTTTTTGTCAAAATAATATTTTCTTTCATCTTCCATATGATTTGATTGTTATGAGATTTCATCAGTTTATCAGTAATTGTCAAATTAGATTTGATCCTTCTTCCCATTAACAACTGATCTGGAGAAAAGTCTTTCTCCAGAGGTGTGCTTCAGTTAACCAATAAAGCTTTATAGAAATCCCTCTGCCGCCCCAACCTCCACCCCCCGCCGCCCAGAAAAGTCTTTTTCATAAGGGTCTCTACTATCTGTATAGAACTTTCCACAAATTCATTTGATTGGAGATCATTTGGATTTGATGCTTTGTGATGAAAATCCGAATCTCTGGCAAGCTGCCTAAAATCTGCATTGGAAAATTTGAGCCCATTATCACTAAAGACTTCATCTGGAATTCCATGTCTGGAGAAGATACCTTTTGTGCCGGCTATCACCGATTTACTATTAATACTGTGCAGCGTGCAAATGTCGGGATACAGCGAATAATAATCTGTGACTATTGAATAATCCTTTGATTGCCAGATGCCTAAATCAGTGCCTACTTTCACATATTGCCTTTGTGGAAAAGGATGAGGTCTCAGTGGCTCTGCCTATTGGCATGGCTTGTATTTCAAGCATGAAAAGAAGTTTCCTGCCACATTAGCGATGTCATGATTGATCCACGGCCAATACAGCACTTCTTGTGCTTGTTGTTTGTACTTCTTAATTCCTAAATGACCCTAATGGATCTTTTGTAGCATTTCTTTTCAGCGGCTCATTGGAATTACAATCTTACTGTCTTTGAAAATTACCCCATCTATTACAGTAAGTTCATGTCTAGTTCCAATAATGTCTTATATTCAGACAGCAACAGCTTATTTCTTTAGGGCACCCTTTAATTATCACTTCTTTAAGGATTCCCAAGGATTCATCTTTCTCCATTCCCTCTTTTATTTGTTTCAGTTTCCTGTTAGTTATGGGAATTGACTTTACAATCAGATCTACATAGCCTTGCATCTCTATCTCTAAAATCTTCTCTGATTTTGTGGGAGCCACTGCTCTGGAAAGTGCATCTGCAGTGAACATGAATTTACCACACTTCTAGGTCACAATCAAATCATACATTTGCAGGGCTTTATCATCATTCTTTGAATCCTTAAGATACAGTCATTTAGAGGTTTGTTAAATACTGCTACCAGGGGCTTGTAATCTGTTTCAGCTTCCACTGCCTGTCCAAAAATATATTGATTTAATCTCACACAGGCAAACAATATTCCTAAAGCTCCTTTTTGATCTGTCTGTGTTTGGTTTCTGCCTCAGTCAGTGATTTGGCTGCATATGCCACTCATTGCCAACAATCCTCATGCTTCTGTAAAATCACTGCACCTAACCCATCTGCTGAGATTTTAATAGTGCATAAAACTGCAACACTGGTTCTTGTATCAGTTGTTGTTTTCTCCTGTTCTGCACCTCAAAACCATTCATTTGTATTCTCTAGGAGTTTTCTCAAAGTTGCTGCTTTGGTAGATAGATTGGGTATGAATTTTCCAAGATAATTAACCATTCCCAGGAACTGTTGGACATCTTTCTTTGACTGGGGACCTGGCGTCATTTCAATGGCTGAAATCTTCCTCTTATCAGGTTTTACACCTTCGTTGGAAATAATGTCCCCAGCAAAAGCCAGTTCTATAACCCTTAAAACACATTTCTTCCTGTTTAGTTTGAGGATTGTAGCTCTAGTGGCATCAAGGGCTACCCAAAGTCTACGATCATGCTCCTCTTTTGTTGAGCCGCAGATGATGATGATGTCATCCATTGAGTTGTCAACACCATTAATATGTTCACAGATCATATGTATGGTTTAGTAGTATACTTCTGGTGCTGAAGATATGCCAAAGGATAAGCATAAGAATCTGTATCTTCCAAATGGGGTATTAAATGTACATCATTTTGAGCTTTTTTTCACTTAACTTTAACTGCCAAAAACCCGGGGATACATCCAATTTACTGAAATATTGAACATTTTCAAATTAAGACATAATCTCTTCTCCGGTTGATAGTTTGAAATGTTCTCTTGTTGAGAGAGGCCTTGTTGAGACCTCTGGGACCTAAACATATGTGTAGCTAGCTGTTACTTTTCTCCACAATGACTAGGGATCTCAACCATTCTGTTGGCTCCCCATTTTCTTGTATGACTTGCATTGCTTCCATCCTTGCATGCTCAGCCTTGAGTTTTCCCCAGAGTGCAAATGGCACCTTTTTACATGGATGGATAACTGGAGGCACCTGCTTATTTATCTAAATTGTATGTTCACCCTGAAAGCAACCCAACCCTTGAAACAAGTCATGATATTCTTGAAAGAATGCCTCATAGCCAGGTTCAGTATGATCTTATAGTGAGAGCACCCCTTTTAATCGTTTGAGTTTCTCACATGCAGCCAGGCCTAAAATTGGTGTCAACTTTTTTGGCACTACAGTGAATGGGAGTCTGTACATGGTGTTTTTATGGTTGATGTTAGCAAATCACCTCCTGAGCTCCTGTGTCCAGTTTCAGTGGAATAATTGCTCCATTCACTGTCATAGGCAGTATCCAGTCCCTCTCATCAGGCTTTCTAGATCCCAGTAGGTCTTTGAAAAACTCCTCAACCAGATTGTCTAACTAAATGAACTTGACTTTTTTGCATTTGGGATCAGCAGCATTTTGCAAAATGATTATTTTCCCCACATTTATGACACTTTCCGAAATGCAACATTCTGTTTGGGGCCATGCTGTGGTACACATTTTTCACATAACTGTCCATAACCCAGTCTTCCCCCTAACAGTAGTTCTCATAGCAAGTGGTTCTAGTCTTTGATTTGACCTATTTTGGCTATATTCTTTTGTACTTCTGGTGAATTCAGTTCTTTGGCTTGTGCTTTCACAATTTCTGCTGTGCTGCATTTTTGGAGAGCTTTTTCTAAAGTTAAGTCTCCTTCACGGAGCAGTTTCTCTGTTAACACATTGTCTTTAATGCCACTAATGATTCTATCTCTGACCAGAGACTCTGTCAGCTCACCAAAGACACAGATTTTATTGAGTTTCCCTAATTCTGTGACACATTGCTCTATGGTGACATACATTTTTGCATGCATGTAAAAAAATTGTCTCTCAAAGGTTACATTCCTTTTTGGCATGCAGTGTTCCTCAAATTTAGTCAATGTTTTACTTAACTTCATGCTTTCGCCTTCTTCAATCTTAATGTTATTATAAATATCCAATTCTTCCTCCCCAACAACAAGCAAAAAATTGATGATTTCACTTGATCATTTTTCTCCTCTGCCTCTATGGCTGCTAAATATAATTCAAATATATGATTTTTTTCCAGTTCTATGCAACATTGCCTGACAATTGCAGACTGGATGGAAGTTGTAACACATCCATTTTTGGCTTTTTTACCCTTCTTAAGCTAGTCAAGCTACTATTGTGCTCACCAAATACATGCAAAAGCCTCTATGCCTGGTGCTCCATGTGCTTCTCTGGTGCCTCCCATTTGTCTCTGCTTTCAGTTGCAAACACATGAGTTTACTTCAAAATGATGGCAGTTTCCTTCTGATTCAACACTTCTGACACCATGTAACCATTTTGGGTTCATTAAATAACAAACTAGTGAATGAGAAGGGAATAAAACTTTAATAAAACAAACTGGAGAGTGTCTCTGGTGAACTGCTGTACACAGCCATGTGGTGTTCCCAATACCCACCTACAGGGCACATCTCCAAATTCCCACACTCACAGCACAGTCCCTTATGAGGGAGCATCTTCAAATCACAATCTTTCATAAACATATCTCCACAATTATCCTGCACACACAGTTCTTTCCCTTGAGCAGAGAATGAAACATATGTGACAGATGTTAGTCATGTTACTTAATGCACTACTGAAAGATGTTCATATAATGTTATGAGAGAAGTGGAAGAACGTATGTATAATAAAATAGAACCTGACCATAATCTAATCTGGAATGGGATTCAGATACCTCACATGTGGATAAGACGATCAGCTTTAAACAAAAAAAAGTGCGTAATTTTTTTCAGTTTTAACCCTGGCATATATGCATTTTTCCCCCGTAAATCTCACTGCAAAGTTACATTAAGTTGTCTTAGCTTCCAGACTGAAAGAAATCTAACTTTGACATTCACTGTCACTCTTGTAGTGTGAACCTATTCAATATTCCATCTTCTAGGAGTGGTTTCCAGATGTCCTCACTGAGAGACTCAGCACTGTAAAATGTGGTCTATCAAAATATTGCAAAGATAACAAAAAATTGAGGTTTGAATCCAATCCTTCATTTGTAATAACCAAATGTTTGCAAAAACTTCATTAGCAGTTGTCAAATAAGTGCATTTATCTCTATTTTACTATTCAATAAGTTAATTTTGCTGAGTACTTAAAGTGTAAGCAAACAGTATTTGACAAATGATTAAGCTGGTCAAGTACTGCAGAAAAAATATTTGAAAGTGTATAATTGCAAATTTTAGTGTTAATGAAGAAAAGGAGATTTTAAGAAATAGATAAAGTCTGAGAACCTATTTCCCCACACTCTCCCCAGAAATGGGAGGTTGATCACACTGATATGCACCAATTAACTTCTCATTATTTCTAGCAATAAATATTAATGAAGACAGCAAATAATAGCCTTTAATCAAGTGTGAACCAAATGTTTAATTTCAATTATTTTGAAACAGGAAAATAGGTAGATATTTGTACGTAATCTTTATAAGAAAAGTAAACAAATGTAGGACCCAAAATCAAAAGAAGTCAGGGCAGGAATGAGGTGTAAGAAAGAATAATCTGTCATTTTGTAAATTTAAATGAGCATATGAAATTACAAATAGAAACAGTTTATCCATCTTTTGTGCTACCATAAATCTCTAATCTGTGAAGCATTTAATCACATGTTGAATTCCAATTGAAAACAATGGGATTTACACATATGTTTTAAGTTAAGCATGTGCTTAAGTACTTTGCTGAATCGGGTTGGACTGCTGAATTAAAGCCATATTGCACATTCCAGCAAATGCTTGCTACCAAGCATTGCGATGATTGTTCACAGTAGTAGATACTCTATTTGGTCAATGGGACAATTCATGTCACACATTGTTGTGCCTGGTAGTAGTAGGTGTTTGCAAAATCAGCCCCAGAGTTTTGTTTTGTTTTTTAAATGATAAGTTTTCTTTAAAGATGGGAAAAAAAGTGTATGAGAGAACTGTAGAAAGTTAAACAAATTGATTTCTGTATAACTATAGTGCTGATTCTTAGTTGTCTATGTATCACTTTATTTATCACATCCCTATAAAATTATTGAAAAATATTTTGTAAAATGTGTTTGATTTTTTTTTTCAGAAATGCACATTTATTTGGATGGCAGCTATTTAGATTAGCTTGAAAGGCTTAGACCCAGTAAAAAAAATCTTGCAAAATATTTAAATGAAACAGATTATTTTTATAGAACCATTTGTTATGTTTGAAGTTAAGTTACTATATTATGCAGCTTCTTCTCAGAGTTTAATTGTTGTGATAATGTTTTAGTCTAAGACATAACGGTTACAAAAAGCATATAAACAGAATCCTACCAACTGACATGATATTCAATTCATTAAATCCTAACCAAGACCAAACATTGCTCTTCCAGCTACTGTAAACTAAACTGTTTACATGTGAAGAAAGAATTGCCTAGTTGGTTAAATTCTGCATTTTATATATCTGGCATACAAGCAGCTCCTTTGTTCCAGATTGCTACCACAATTCCACATTTGCTAAGAATACCAAAAATACCTTAGCTAGGCTAAGGATAATATATAATAAATGAGGAACTGGAAGTATGTACACATATGTAAAAAACTTAGTTTCCCTTATTTACTGGATCATAAAATAGAGCTCTAAATATACTAATAATAAGTAGTCAGAGACGTCGAAAGTTGGATTGAAGTATATTATTATAAGAATAATAAGTGATGAAATGGGACCATTAGCCTTCATCATGAATATTTGGAGAGCATTATTTATTTTTAAACTTTCCAGTTGGGTAAAGTTACAATAAAATGTTCGGTTTCAGAGTAGCAGCCGTGTTAGTCTGTATCCAGAAAAAGAACAGGAGTACTTGTGGCACCTTAGAGACTAACCAATTTATTAGCGCATAAGCTTCCGTGGGCTACAGCCCACTTCATCAGATGCATAGACTGGAACATATACTAAGATATATATACATACAGATAAGTTGGAAGTTACCATACAAACTGTGAGAGGCTAATTAGTTAAGATGAACGATTATCAGCAGGAGAAAAAAAACTTTTGTAGTGACAATCAAGATGGCCGATTTAGACAGTTGACAAGAAGGTGTGAGGATACTTAACTTAAGGAAATAGATTCAATATGTGTAATGAACCAGCCACTCCCAGTCTCTATTCAAACCCAAGTTAATGGTATCTAGTTTGCATATTAATTCAAGCTCAGCAGTTTCTCGTTGGAGTCTGTTTTTGAAGCTTTTCTGTTGCAAAATTGCCACCCTTAAATCTTTTACTGAGTGGCCAGAGAGGTTGAAGTGTTATCCTCTGGTTTTTGAAAGTTATGATTCCTTATGTCAGATTTGTGTCCATTTATTCTTTTGCGTAGAGACTGTCCGGTTTGGCCAATGTACATGGCAGAAGGGCATTGCTGGCACTTGATGGCATATATCACACTGGTAGATGTGCAGGTGAATGAGCCCCTGATGGCATGGCTAATGTGATTAGGTCCTATGATGGTGTCACTTGAATAAATATGTGGACAGAGTTGGCATCAGGCTTTGTTGTATGTATCTATATATCTATATATATCTTAGTATATGTTCCATTCTATGCATCTGATGAAGTGGGCTGTAGCCCACAATAGCTTATGCTCTAATAAATTTGTTAGTCTCTAAGGTGCCACAAGTACTCCTGTTCTTTTTAATAAAATGTTCATATACTACATAGTACATTACTTATTAATTATTCACAATAGGGACAATAGTCAAAGAACCTGGCTAAAGATTCTGGTTTGCTGGCTGGGGAGCTCTCCTCCTCTGAGTATGGAAGGAAGCATGACCAAATTTCTAAAAATCCATCCTCCATTTGGCACTTCTCTTCTGTACATTCTTTGTATGAAAGCTTTCTTGGACAGCATTTTTAATGTGTAAATTCTCAGATACTACATTTACCAGGCTTGGAAGCTAACCTTTGTGTCCCTCGCTGATGGAATGTTATATAAGCAGCAAATCTGGAACTACAGCTGTTAAGTGAAAAATCCCTTAAGCCGTGTTGGGTGGAGCAGTTTATCTGTTCATAACATCTTCACCAGCCAAATAAGCCCAACCTGTCCTGTCCTAGACCCTGATTCTGTATTGGGATCTTCTAGTCAGGACTTGTATGCCTGCATGGACTCCTGCTTACTTTGGTAGGACTCCATGCATGGACAAGAGTCCTTGTTAGTGGATCCCAATGTAGGATTGGGGCCCAAAGCATTGTCCCTTCCTGCTCCAGTTTTTTCTCTTCAGATCGCTTATCTCATGGATGAAAGCAGCCGAGGCTTGAACAATGCAGATGTACAAACAGTGTTCAGGGAACTCCAGCCTGGTCAGGCAGAAGGTGTCGGAGAGGAACCTGATCACAACTGTTTGACTGGAGGACTACTTACAGCCAACGTCCTAAATAGAGACTAAATAGATAAAGGATCAGAACTCTGACAGTCTATGTAAACCTCAAAAACAAGTGTCTGTGTCTTATGGGAGGAAAATCTACAATCAGTGAAACCATAAACAACCTAAAACGTTGGGCTAGAACTATACCTATACAACCTAAGAAGCCATTGAGGATCTTGGGCAAGTTTCAAGCCATGCTGGAGTTTAAAGACAATGTTTAGGTAAACAGATATTATACAGTCAAAGGCACAAGAGGGTCTCTCAGTTAGAACATGTCCCATGGCTTAGAACTGTCACAGATGGTTCAGCCTGTCATCATGACACCCAACAGTGCAAAGACTTCTGTTACTTGATGCTATGCTTACAAATGAAATTCTCTTTGCAGGACCTGAAAAGTTGAAAGGATTCAATGAAAAGATAAATATAAATGTCACTTTACCTCCAGTATTACAGTCACACAGGAGGATTCTGTTCCATGATTTCAAAGTTAGAAAGTCAGCTGGAATGAGATGAGGTTCTCACAGTTAGTGAAAAGTTTGAAAGTCCTATCCTATTAGTGTCACCAGCCCCCATGATGGATGTTCCTCAAAAAAGTTATCCAGGGAAGAGGTGTTTTTATCCACATAATCTCAGGACATCTGTGACTTTAGTGAGAGTATTGCAGCAATGCTACAGTAAATTGTAACTTGCCCCAAACTCTCAATGTACAATATTTTCTACACACAGATTCATTAGAAAACACAAACACCCTGAATTTTGGGATCTTCAGTGAAGCCGATACTTTTTAAGGAATCCTACATGAAACTCCACATGAAAGACACTTTGAGGAAATCCTGGTGGTCAGGAAACCAGGTGCCAATAATCTGTCAAAACAGAGGTCATATATGAACCCTACAAGAGACAAAAGCTGCATGCTCAAAACCAAAAAATGTTATCCAAAGAATTCTATCAATCTAGGTTTCCTCAGACAAGTGTGTTTCACCAATTCCAAATAAGGCTTAGGAATGCAGAGTTTCTGAGGCCTCAGAATATATCAGAAGGCATTCATGGTCTGCCAGGGATGACAGGCTCCTGACACCATTTTAGTCATGAATATATTGGTGGTTTTTCCCCACTAAAAAGAAGTATTCCTTTGATCAAATATAATACTGTTTGTTTATCACAGAAACAGTTATGCCAATAACACATTTTGAACAGCTATTCAACATCACAGAAATACAGTGGTAGTCATACAGTTCAAGGCCAGAAAGGACCACCAGATCACCCTTTCTGACCCCCTGTACACCAAATGCCACCAATACTACCCAGAACCCACACACCTAAATCCTACAATGAAAATGAGTCTTGCATCCCATAGGAGACTGAACTATGCTGTGCCACAGGCAGGAAATAGGAGTTAGTGTAAACCAACAGATGACAAATTTAATTTTGAAATAGTTCAGCATGGCTAAGTGTCTAATTCCTTCTTAGATTAAGAAATCAATCGGTCAAAAATACACACTTTGCTTTCATACTGTATATGTTGCTTTTGCTGGGTGACTTCCATTGTTGTATCCTTGAAAGTGCAGTTAAGTAGAGAAGTTTCCTCCATTATTTGTCTTTGGGGAAACCTGTAGACCTTCTCATCAGAAAAAAGAGTCTTCCTCACATATTGTTATATGGATTCTGGATCCACTTAATCAGAAAATACATCAAATATCCTACTTCTGACTCAGCTAGGAATTTCTATGTATATAAATAATGGACCTGAATTTAGTTTCTTAATTTTAAATAGTAAAGACTTAAGTGTTTATTCCATGTGTACCACAGAGGTTTCCAAATAATGATCCCTGCCTCATGAGTACTCATCTTATTGTGACTGATCGGATGGTATCTGGAAGGCTACAGGTACTAACTCTCTGGTCCGTCTCCATCCCTGCCCCCCTTTTATTTGTTCATGATTCCATGAGGAGAAGGTTGACCTTGGTGGCTAGATTGGCCTTCCAATGACTCTGGCTAGGGGTTGGCACAGGGGGCAGCAGCAGGCTCTTACACACAGATGCTCATGGCTCCCTCCATCCTCACAGGAGTTAAAAACGGGAGCCAGTAGCACCAGGAGGCATTTTTGCTTTGTTTTTTTTTTTTAATAATCTTACATGCTCCTCCCCTAAGGTTGGCTGAGAAGAGACCCTTTACCTTTTGTTACTGTAATATAAGTTTTAGCCCAAATTTTATGTAACAAGAAATTTCACCAGCTTGAGGTCATTCAGACTGATCCTCACCCATAAGCTCAGGGTGAGACTGATTACCATAATTGGGGTTGGGAAGGTTGGGAAGGACATAGTGCATTGGCCAAGTTGCTGGCCTTGAAGAATTCTACAGTGATCATCTGAGAGAGAAAGTTGAAGGGTAGATGATGTAGAATGGGACACCATTATTGTCGCAGATAGGTTGATGGTAGCCCCAGTGAAAAATGGTATAGAGGTAATTTCTTACTTCCAGATATATTCCCTTTCATGGTGCACTTAGGCTATGAATCTGGCAGAGTTATTTTTTTAATATCCACAATTTGGGAGTCTCTTGAAATAAAAGTTGTTTATCATAGCCACCTTTCCCATAATTTCTGTACAGGAATGCTAAGGATGGTGTGTGCTGGGGTGAACAGAGGGCATCAGGGAGGGCCTATAATGCATAGGTATGCCTCCCCCTTCCCTCAGGGGAAACAATGCTCAAGCTGTCGCTACCTTGTTATAAAAGAGAGGGGGAAACTGGAAGGCTGTTGTCTGTGAGGGCTCTGGAACTTGCTTCTTATCCTCTCCCCCGCTTTAGTCTGAAATTACCCAACATTTGGTGACCTTCTGGCAAAGCTGAAAAAGGTACCTGGTTGACAGGGTTGTTGGACAGCGCTGAGGAGATACTTCCCACAATGATGAAGGCATGGAAGGGAGTTTTGTGTAGGTGGCTGGCTCGCTGGCTGAGTCCCTGTTTGAAATTAACAAGACAGTAAAATCCCAGCAGAAAAAAAAATTATGTGGGCAGCTAGAGCCTTATATAAGCATCGTCTCTATTTAAATCTAAATAAATAACATTCTTCCCAGTAGTATTATAATTTGGGAAATGCAGCTAGAGGAACACGTCTCTTTGGTGTCTGGGGCACATGGCAGAGTCATCATTCAATCAAATGTAGAGAGGGGTTAAGAACAAATGTAAAGATACATAAAAATATATCAAATTGGAACATTGATCCCCCATTATAGGATATCCTGTCTCCAACAGTGGACGGGATGTTTCAGAAGAAGGTGCAAGAATAATGGTCAGGTATTCAGTAACTTATACATAGAGGAAGTTTCTTTCTAACCCCCTGCTGACACATGCAATGTGGAGCTATAGAACTTCCAAATTATATTCGGGGGCAAGATGCCAAATCATAATATCATTTAATGATTAATTCTGCTTATTTAAAACAAGTTAACATCATAATTAATGTCTTCTTCTAATCCTTTCATATGATGTTTCAATAGGGATGGATGAACTGGTTCTGATAAACCCTAAATTTAAACCCAAATTTTAAATTAAGCCTCTCTCCTTCTTTCTTTCAACAATTCTTCACTGCTTGGATTTTATAATGCCCAGAAACAGACCTGCCACAAGAAAGACCACTTCCTAAGACAAAAATGTACTTTTCCTCAAGCCAAAAGGTTTTGGAAATCTTGCAAAAGAGCCAGATCTCATGAATTCTCTTCACCTAGTTTCACACCAAAGAAGTATGGAAGGTTCAGATAAAAATTCCAATTAGTCTGACTAGCTAAACCATTTGAGGCTGACCCTTCAGATAACTCTTGAAAATAGCCAATGACATATCTATCTTTTTCTGTTCATCATCAACAATATGGATAGGATGATAACTGAGTGATGATCAGTACAAGGAGAAAATGCTGAATTTATTACATCTTTAGCTGGGCGAGTGCATGATGGAAATGAATTTTTAAAATGGGCCTCCACTTGCACAGACTGTTGTTTTATGGATAATTTAAGACTCTTGCCAGTTTGTTTAAGTTCTGTGATCAACTTCATGTCTGGTTGGACTCCAGTAAGCAGTGGGAATCCAAACTGAAAAAACACTGTGAAGTTTTATGGAAAAAATAAGTATAAAAGGTGTATGGCGCCACTGAGGCCTTAAAACTGGCATATTCTTGAAAGATTACAAATTATGGATAAAATACCAAGGTTCTGAAGAGGTAAAATCACTAACAATAGTTTTAAACACTGAAAAAGTTCATGTATTTGGATAAACTGGAAGCAGTACCTCAGGCCTGGAGAATCTTTCTGTTAAGGTTGTCATAATTTGTCATTTGTAATGGTACTTGTGTTTATTGTTCATTTGTATGTTTTCTTAATCAGTCATATGCAACAAAACCTGATTTTATTTTAAACTCCATAGGCCAGATCCTCAGCTGGCGTAAATCAGCATAGCTCCATCGATTTCAGTGGAGTTGTGCTGATTTAGAACAGTTGATTTCTGTCCTTGGGTATTTGCTTGATAAATAATTGCTATGATGATTTTGTTTGTTTGTTTGTTTCCCAATCCAGTGTAGCACAATTTCAGGTTTTTAAAAATATTTTACAGATCAAGTGTCTGAAAATGATTTACTAGAGTCATGGTGCTTTAAATTGCCATTGTTCTCTGAAGCAATCATGGGGTCCGGACGTTATCAGAAACAACCTGCATCACTTCTAATTAGACCTGAGCAAATAACTCACAATCAATTTATATGATTAATTTATCCTCTTTTTGAGCCGTAGGCTATCCATGAGCAGACTGTGATATTTGTAAATGTATCTGATCTTCAAATAAATTCAATCAGTTCTTTTACATAAATGTGTTTTTCTGTGGATTGAAGAGCAATTATTTACAATGAATCCACTGATTAGCTCCATTTATATAGTGTTCAGCCATATGTGTCCATGAGCCAGTATTTGACTTTTAGTGAGAGCTTATGAAAGATGGTCATCTTAGCTGCTTCATTTTTTTCAGGGAAGGGAGGTAAACTCTTTAAATAAGTATATCACAGTATTTTGCTAAAGTCAATGATCCTAAAGACAGAGGACAAAGTCCTGAGTTCATCATACAGGACCAGTCTGCCACCCTTACTCAGATTGAGTAATACCGGAGTAAAATACCGGTGTAATTAACTGTGGCAAAATCTGGCCCATAATTATCTAGCTGAGAGTATATAATTGCTGTCATTGAGTGCACAATATTTTTTTTCTTCTAGGCAAAAGACTAACCATAAAATGACATATATGAAGTCATATACTAGAAGATTATAGAGGTCCAGGGAGAAGGTGCATCCAATTTATCGAGAAAATCTTTTCTACTTGATCTGCTTCAGGTACAATTGTTTTTATAAGGAGAAAGTAAATCATACACTATTAAATGCTGATGGAATTATTATTTTTAAAACATTTAACTGCTCCCTGTCTATTCATGTGTATTTCTATAAATGATGGCATTAGATAAGTTAGAACACCAGAGTTAAGCCAAATTTATGTACTTTTCTACTGACCCCAAAATGTCCAAAGCCTCATACATTAAATTAAATTCTTCTCTCTCTCTCACACACACACACACAAGGGAAATGCTGAATTCCTGTCTCAGTAATACTGCCACAGCACAGCTGAGGATCTAGCTCTGAGTGTTTGCTTTAGGAGACACTTATCCCCTGCTGAATTAGAGGCAAATTTTCCTCCATGGAATATTTTGAATATTCTTATACTGCAATATCATCTGATGAAATAAAAATTATGTTCTCTTTAGAACATACTAGAGTTAGCAACAATTAAAATTATTCGGGAAGAATGATATAATCAATTTATCTATTTATCATTTGTAAAACATATCTGATTTTAAAATGTGCTGTATGGTTTGACACACATTTAACCACCAAAACCTGGTGACGAGTTATAACTATTGAATTATGGACACATTTTTATGTAATCAATTTAAAATCTTTGCATAATTACCTTGAGTGATTGCATTATCCGAAACCCTTTTTTGGGGTTTTTTTTTTTTTTTTTGGGGGGGGGGGGGCGGGTTATGAATAATGTGATGCTTCCTTCTTTTTCTTAAGGAAAAAAAACTTTCATAGAAATTTTTTTTAAAAAGTCTGTGCGAGGGGCATAGAAATTACATCAATTAGTTTAAATGCAACCTATTTACTCATTAACCATCAGCATTTATTGCAGTAGTTGAGGCAAAACAGATTGTGGTTGGGAAACTAGAGATCTGTCACGTCTCTACAATAATTATCTAGTTACCTTACATCTGAGGTGTTCTTGAATCCAGCCTCAAACTCTTACATGAGCACATGGACACACCCATCTTATTATGGCACTAAAAGTGTTTGGCAAAGTAAGATGTGTATCATAAGACACACAAGATGAATATCTTTCCCTCAAAAATGTACCTGCCCTAGATGCCTAGTTAATTTGTTGAAAGGCTCAACTAAACCTTAATTAGTTACTTAGGGAGTGTACAAATTTCACTGGCAAGTGAAGCATGCAGCGTTGCATGGCATGAAGATGAAGAATGGTAAAACAGGTGATGCTAATACATTTTTCCATTTCCCAATACATTTCCCAAATATAATTGAGGATTTAACAGACAGCCCTCATTGTGAATTGTTTCCTCTCATTCTGATGCTACAACTCACCTGTATTTTGAGCTTTCAAACTGGACTCCAGAATAAGACCTCAAAGTTGGTCCAAGAGAATACTTTCATTAAGCTGGTGTGAATGCAATGGAGTGGGAGGGCCTGGGTCCCCCTAAACCCCTGCCTTAGGATGAGACACTTCAGCCACAGAAGCACAGGTCAGGAAGACAAGTACTCCAACCACTAGGCTGACTGGCCCTCCAAGCCCCTGTTACACCACCAGAGAAGGAAAACTAACTCCAAACCAGTATCAATATGCAAGTAGAGTGGTCAAGATTTTCAAAATTTGCTAATAATTTGCGGGGCCCAATTTGATACATCATCAAGGGGCCTGATTTTCAGGGAGCAAGTGCACAGCTCTTTCAATGGGATTTGAGCACTTAAATATTCTTTGTGCCTTTGGAACCCTCCCCCTGGAATTTTCAGTCCCCTGGGGTATCCCAGTGGGTGAACCCAGCTTGTCACAAAGGAGTTTGAGCTTTTCTGATCATGGGACACTTGTTAGCTCCATCACTCTGTGCTGCAGGTGCACAGCAGCACAGGACCCCAATCTCTGGAATCCCTCCTTTAATCATGTCTTTCAGTTTCCATAACCTTCCACTCTGCTGGCTTTCAAAACCCTGTCCACCTTGAAAAATAAACTTCAGGACCCAGTTCTCTGCAGCCCCCAGTGACAATCTCCTGATCCAATTTCCTCTAGTAGCTGCTGAATCATTCCCCCCAAGTATGTTACAGACTGCCACATGGTGATTGGCCCATTTAAAGGGAGATAGGCCATGCCCCATCTGTGACTAATAAGCTGTCTCCCAGCTGAGGTGGGCCTAAGGGTCAGGTGACAGCAAGAGCTCAATTAGAAAGGCCAGCAAGATCTCCATTGATCTGGAAAGCTGCAGGGAGCAAGAAGGTTCCTGCAGAATTTCCTGGACCAAGGGAAAGAACCCACTTATTACATGACTTCCAGGTAGGCAGTAGCACATAGAGAGTGAGAATTACAGCAGTCAAAGGGCTCCTGCAGGAGTCCTGGAGTCAGGGGAAGGACACAGAAGAGGGTTAAGAGAGGTGAGAGAAAAGACTCAGGGAACTGTACTTCATGTTGGTCAGAGGAGCTACTTTATTTTGGTTTATATACAAAGTTTATAAGCTACATGTTTATTTATAGAATGTTTAATTTAGCATTGTTACTTAAACGTGTTGCATGAACACGTCTATCCATTGCAATTAGCTATGGTCCATAGGTTCTTACACTAAGTGCAACAACCAGGCTGTATCTGTATCACCTTTTAGAGAATTACAGAAGACAAGGTTGTTGAATTTATTTCTCAAATGTAGTCTATTCTTCCAAGCACTGTTTGTGAATCAGTTATTTGTAACCATTTTAAATTCTCTGAAAACATGCTGGTAATAACTCTAAGCAGAATAAAACAAGATGACTATTTTTGACAAGGAAAAATCACTTGGAAAAAAAGGACCCTAGGATTGACTTGTATTATTTTGTGATCCACTATAAGCCCTAGATTCTTTCCTGTGCTACTCATTCCTAGACAGTCATTTCCCATTTTGTATTTGTGCACTTGAATTTCCTTCCTAAGAGTAGTACTTTGCACTTATCCTTATTAAATTTCATCTTATCTGACCATTTTTCCAGTTTGTCAAGATCATTTTGAATTCTAATACTGTCCTCCAAAGTGCTTGCAACCCCTCCCAGCTTAAACGCATCGGCTGACTTTATAAGTGTACTCTGTATACCATTATACAAATAATTTATGAAGATATTGAATAGAACTGGATCTGCACTTGATATGCCCTTCCAACTTGACTGTGAACTATTGATTACTCTCTGAGCACTGTTTTACAACCAGTTGGTGCACCCACCTTATAATAGGTTTGCCTAGACTATATTTCCCTAGTTTATTTATGAGAAGGTCACATGAGACCAAAAGTCTTACTAAAGTCAAGTTAAATCACATCTACTGTTTCTCCCCATCCATAAGGCTTGTTAGCCTGCCAAAGAAGGAATTAACTTAGTCTGACATTATTTGTTCTTGACAAATCCATGTTGACTGTTACTTATCACCTTATTATTTTCTAGATGTTTGCGTGATTATTTGCTCCATTATCTTTCCAGGTACTGAAGTTAACTTGACTGGTGTATAGTTATCCTTATTCCCCTTGTTATAGATAGGTACTATATTTGCTCTTTTCCAGTCCTTTGGGATCTCTCTGGTGGTCCACAAATTCTCAAAAATAATTGTTAATGGCTTAAAGATTTTTTCAGCTAGTTCCTTAAGTATTCTAGTATGTATTTTGTCAGGCCCTGCTCACTTGAAGACATCAAATTTGTCTAAGTAATTATCAACTTCTTTCCCTATTTTAGCCTCAGATCCTACCCCATGTATAGAGATGTTCACTGTGTTAGTTGTCAGATCACTGCTAACCTTTTCAGTGAAAACTGAAATAATATGTGTTTCCAAGTCAAAGTTGTCTCAGATAAACTAAGTCATGCTGACCTGGAACTGTTAAAGATTTTGTTTTATATGAGCATAATCTGTTCTTGACAGTTATTGCTAATCTGTTAGCCACAAATATGCTCTTCTTCATAAGGAAAGATATTTATTCTTTTGTTCTACATCTTCTGTCTTAAACACACACATGTACAATGCAAGAAAAATCAAACTCTGTTTATCCTCCAAGGTCTCCAGTGGAAATCTTTCAGTATTCAATATACAATTTAGGATAATGTTGCAAAAGTATGCCTGTTTTTATTTTCTTTAATATTTCTTTCTCATTTCCAGTGCTATAGAGCAATAAGGAGAGTTAAGAGACCCTGGCATGAGTAGTTACATTTGTTTGGCTTTTGAAATTGATTTCCTCATTTTATTATATATGATGTAATAGGTATATTGGTGTATTCTTCTTTTCCTGGGACCTGAGCACTTGTATTGAGAGGAAAGTACTCTCTTCCCCTAAAGCAGTGGTCTCCAAACTGGGGTGTGTGCACCCCAGGGGGTGCGCGAGATGATCCCAGGGGTGCATGGCAACAGCGCCACTGGACGGCACTCCTCCATTTTTTTTCTTCGGCATATCCACAGCTGATGTTCCCCTCCGGCGGCCCACCTGTGGTAAGTCTTCCATTCTTCCTTCGGCGGCGTGCCTGTAGTAGGTCTTCCAGTCTTCTTCTGTCGGCAGCAGGCCTGCGGCAGGTCTTCCGGTCTTCTTCCGTCGGTGGCGCGTCTACGGCAGGTCACCCTGGGGGTGCACGAGCCAAAAAGTTTGGAGACCACTGATCTAAAGTATAGTATAGTGGTCATTGTTTCATCAGTGAAGAGTGTGTAGTGGCACCAAAAACCAGGGATGTGAAAGGAACAACTTTGGGCCATTGGCTATGGCAGTATCAGGATAATCCTCATCGGTAGACTATAATAAAATAGTTCCCCCCCCCGAGACTGTGAAAATGGGGGGGAGGAGAAAACTCCCTTATATAAAATACTTCTGAGTCTCTCTAGAATTGTGCTTCTTTTCAAGGCCAAAAAAATACACTCCCCGCTGCCCCCACCCTCAGCTTTTATTTTTATGCCTAAATACACAGTTTTCAAACTATCTAGATGTACATTGTGTTAGTTTTCTAAGGGCTGCTCTCCACTACGGGGAAGACCCACTAAATTGATTGCAGAGCACTCTCTGGTCGAGCCCGGTATTCCAGCTCTCCGACAACAGTAAGGGAAGTCGACTGGAGAGTGTCTGCCATCGATTCAGTGCTGTAAAGACATGTAGCTGGAGTAGCGTAACATAGTATGTAACATACTAACGTAACATTATCCTTATAATGAAGTCAAGCCCTGAGAAAACCAAATAACTAAGACACTAATCCTGGCTGTACAGGAGGTGATGCAAAGGAGCAGTATGAAAGTACATATAGCACAAATGCCTAGCAAAGCCCTTGGGCTATGAAGCAGATCCTTAACTACGTATTTGAAAACTGTCATCTGCCAAACTTAATTTAGCTTTTCATCACTTTTGTTGATCTGTTTCTGTGTTAACATTCAAATTACACAAGTTGAGCAAAGTTATGTCATCTTTAGTGTTCTCCCCACACAGACACATTCACCTGCAGGTGATATTATTCTGTTAACAGTTTGAACTTTGCCAAGCACACCAATTTTGCTTTCCCCAATAAAGAAAGTTGATTATTGGAATATTAATAAAACTGCTTAATGGATAGCAGAATATGCTATCAGTGTTCCTGGTTATTTGATGTCCCAAAGAAGTGGGAAACCCAGTGGGTCAAATCCACTGCTCTCTAGAATGACTTACCTACTCGTAATACCTTGGGTGACCAGATAGCAACTGCGGAAAAAAAGGGACGGGGGTGGGGGTAATAGGCACCTATATAAGAAAAAGTCCCAAAAACTGGGACTGTCCCTTTAAAAACGGGACATCTGGTTACCCTCATAATACCTCCTTCCACTCTCTGGATGGAATTAACCAAGTTTGAGAGTTCTGAGGCTTTTTTATTTCCACATATAGAATTGCTGATTTCTTCAACAGAAATTACATGAACTTATCTTCAAATTATTTTACAAATTCAAAGTTTGGCTTTCAGAATATGTCCTATATTTAGAATCGGTTGGAAATTTTTTGATGAAATGTTTCCTGGTGAAAAATGCATGTTTGTTTGAAACGGAAATATTTTGTGTGAACGTCTCAGTTTCAACAACATTTTCATCTGGAAGGCTTTGCAGGTCCAGAAGATATATATGAAGACCACTGTAGAATAGTCAATAGCACAGTGATTATAGCTCTCACTGGGATGTAGGAGAGTCAAGTACCTGCTCTGCCTGATTCAGAGCAGGATTTTTCATCCCTGATTACACTCTCAATGAGACAAATCCTTGTATCTGGGTCTCCCATATTCCAGGCCAGTGGCCTAACCACCAGGCTGCAGTCTCTCTTTGAGGCATGTCTACACTACAGAGTTCTGCTGGCATAGCTAAATTGGTCAGGAGCTTGACAAGGCTTGATGTCTGACATAGATGCATGGGCAAAAGCCCCAAATGTAGACACAGCTATACTGACAAAACTGCACTTCTTTTAAAGTTATAGCTTGTTTTGGGCCGGGAGAGTGTGTGTGTGAGAGAGAGAAAGACAGACTTTAGCCCGGTGGTTATGCCACTGGCCTGGAATATGGAAGACTATAGCCGAGTGCTTAGGCATTGGCCTGCAATGGGGGAGATTTGGGTTAAAGTCACCGTCTGATTCAAAGTAAAGTTTTTTATCCTAGGTCACTGAATCAGAGAGAGATTTGACATTTTCTGAAGGAAACCTTTCAATTTGTTGTTTTGAAGCAACTTTCTGTCTCAAATTTTATCTTGTATTATATTCTCTATTATATACTGTAATACAATACAGATATTCTTAAAAGGTCAAAACTGAAACCAAATGTTTTGACTCTTGTTGAAACAAATTGTTTCAATCAACTGTAGTGGGTCAGTGTGACATCTAGCTAGCCTATTGATCAGACAATAGCTCCACAGTTCTTTCCAGCCTGATCATTCTAGATGGAACTCCAGCCAAGTCATATGTGGCAGGCTTCAATCCCTCCTGAGGATCTCTTCCACTCCCCTTAGAGTTCTCTCATGGTAGAGACACACGGGAGTGAGGGAGGAGGATCCAGGCCTTCCCGCTGCATAAGGTCCTAACCAAGGGCCCAAGAGGGGTATTACAATATCTGGACCACTCGCTGGTCCACCCCAACTTATATTCCTCTGGGTAGCTTCCCAACAGGTGTGGCTTCTGCGTTGGGGTGTGTTACAGGCTCAGGGAGTATCTGTCTACTGTGTCAGTGGAACACTGTTCCATTCTTTACAGTCTCTTCTGCGTTTCCACCTCCCAGAGATGTGGGGGGCAGAGTTTGGAACACTGATTCCAAAATAGCCTTAGGAATGCTGCAGCCACTCTTCTGATAGTTCCAGGCATCAAGCTCACTTCCTGGTGCACTTCCCCACCCTTGTCCCTGGGCTACTAGGATCCTTTTAAACTATCTCGCCACCTGGAGCACGCCCTGCAGCTTAGTTTAGTGTGGGGTCTGTAAACTCCATCATATCAATCAACTTTTTTTAAAAAGAATTTTCCTTTTTTCATAATTCTATTCTTTTTTTCATTTTGTTTCCAATAGGAATTAAGTCAAACTTCAGATTATCAAATTTATTTGTGAAACATAAATTCCGTCCTCCACACAGCTCTAGTTGTATGTATTCACCTGTAAATGGATGGCTTCATTCTCCAGGATGTCAATCTGTCGCAAGCACTAAATTCAATGAGAAATTTAAACAGAAAGGAGTGCGAACTTGGGCAAAAATCTCACACATAGACTTGTGATACTGGCAGTATCTTCGGTTTTCAGGCAAACTGAAAGAACTGCCTTTCTCACAGCATGACAGAACTTTCATTCTTCAGAGCTGTCTGAAACCAGGAAGAGCAAAACTGCATGCAAACAGTTGGTAAGAAATGTCACTGAACTTGCACCTCAAAGGTGATGATGGTAAATTTTGTGATAAAGTACAGGATGGTTCTTGTTTAAGCAGATCCTAGTTCTCATCACACTATTTCCTCCCACCCCTCCTCAAATAATCCAGATGTAAATCAGATCTGGATGGACCCACTTCATATAATGTACAGATTATTACTTTATTAATACAATAACTTTCACAAGCATTTACGTTTTTTACCAACCTACAGATAATGGGCCCAGTGCTTAGTAGTGCTGCTCTCAAGTCTATGAAAGGCTCATTAACTTGGGACAGGTTTTAAAGTCCCCATCAACCTTAGCTTCACCCTCAATCCCTCCTTCCCATCTGCCAGCAGGCCGGGACCCACTGTTCTATATGAAGGGTGAAATCTGCCAAGACTCCCATTAACTTCAGTTGGGACAGGATTTCACCCAAAGACTTCTAGGGAAGTTGCCCATTTATTTTGCTTGGTGATGTCTGGCTGCATTCCTTGGTCTTTCGGGACTACAGGCTGCTTGCTTTAGTTGTGGGGGGAGGGGGGAGCCGCATCTGGAAATTCTGCTGTCCCTTCCCTCAAATCCTTGAGTGAATAGGAAGTTGTATGGGCACACACTGGGAAAGAGCATGGCAAAAATTACTTTCTTCCACTGCTGTCAGTTGGAGATTGAGATGGGAGGCTGCATGATGCCCCCTGAAGATCCCATGGAGGGTTGCAGCTCTTTCTCCTCTAAGACACTGTGATCGTTGGGAGAAGAGGCTGTTGCTCTGTGCTAAGCAGCCTGTTTGTACCATATGGTCTTTCTGTGCACTTCTGAAGATTTAATTATGCTGAGTTCCCCCCCACACACACACACCTTTTTTAAATGTGTATGAACCCTGAAGGTTTTGGAATGGTACCTCCTATAGACCTAAAACCAACAAAATGAAGGATAACTTGTCCCACCGCAAAAAATGTTTAAATGCTTCCTGATTTCATATATTCAATTCTGAATCTGCTGCAGTGGCAGGGCCAGTACCTCCCTGTAGTTTGCTGGTAAGGCCTTGCCCTAGGGAAAGGCAAGGAAAAGAATAAATATACTTGCTCATCTGTACTAAACCTACCTCAAGGTGTGCATTGAAGTGTCTCAACTAGTTGAGAATGTCATAACACAGTCTAGGAATGCCCAGGCTCACAGCCCTGGCAGACATGAACTGACAAGCGTTGCAGTGGTGTAATCAGTCAGTCTTGGCAAATCCATTTTTATGTGGGTGCTATATTTTCCTGGTCCCTCCAGGCACCCTCAACACGTTGGCTACATGAGTTATTTTCCATATATAATTGGTGCAGGTGAGGCATCATGTTACCTGCCTGTCGACGTGACGTAGTCACAGCGGCAAGAGAAATGGAGAAGGATTTTTTTACTCTTTTTGGGAGAACTTTGGAATCTGACTGATCTTCCCTTCTCCGCTTGGAATCTCACCCTCATATCTTCTCTCTCCCTTCCCCCCCACCCCCCCAAGCCACATGCACATATTTGCATCCACAGAAATTGCACTTTGGTGAAGTAAGGTGTGAGTGAACAGACTCTAAGAAATACCATCCGCTTACAAATCACACTTTGGTTCTGAAATTCTCCTGCTACCATTGTTACAAGTAGCGCCTAAGATTACTGCAACTGAATGAAAGAATTTAGAGAAAAATATAACTTCATTTTTTTCAGTTTAGTTGGGTATTTGACAGCACTTTGTATATCAGTCTGTCCCAGTTGGTTTCCATGCTTGTGGGTTTTTCACATAGTAACAAGGGAGAATATTTTAAAAATAGGAAAATATTATTGTAAAACTGTAGAAATTGGTGGGAGGAACTAGGGGCAGATAAAAAAATCTGCCGCAACATTTCAAAGCCATGCAAAAATGAGAAATATTTTTTTAAAAAAAGAAACAGTAACCTTATTTAGCTCCAGTTTAACATGAAATTTTCTTCATCTCTCCCCAGAACATACCCACCTCATCCAAGTCCACCAGACCTAGGATCATCCTCCCCTGCCAATACCTTTCCAATTCACAGGACTGACATATTGCTTCAGCAGGTAAGACAGAGCAGTTTATGGCGAGTGTAGTAGGAGAAAAATGTATTCACTGAATCTTGGGCACTGCAGCTGGGGGCCCAAGTGAATGACTCTGAGAGTCATCCTAGAATTGCTTGAACTAGCTCTGTTGTTTGTCAGTCAGGAAAGTTTCATCCTTTCCCCACATCACAGGGGTAATGTCACTTTGTAAGAGACTGTACCTGGCATGTCCTAGAGAAGATCATAAAATGTATTAGAACTGACCTATAAAATAGTCTTTGTAAAATACTGCAGCAGCCGTGTATGTTGATTTGATATGTTTTCCTGATACCTCATGCTTTCCCACAATGCCTTGTGATTAGCTGTGGACAATGGTAAAACAAACCAATGTTTCTACTAGAAAGATTGAGCATGACTACATATTATCAAAGCTCTATGCTAAAAATATTGCAAAATTCTTGAAAAACATTACAAAAATTATGATACAGAAAGATATATATCTTTTTTGGGGACAAAGGCCACATTTAAGAGAAAAACGCAATGAGCATGATCACTTACTTGACTTCCACCAGAGTATATTACCACCACCACAAGTAATTCCATCTAAATCAGTAAAGTTGCATCAGTATAAAAGTAGTGGAACTAACCGAATCAGACCAAAGACATTTCAATTTCCTAAAATTATTTTGGTAAAAATGCAGTGTGCTAACCATGTCAGCAGCAGTGACTAGCACTACGAAGACTGGTAAAATGAAGGGAAAACGAGTGTGTGAAATCTTGTCTACCTAAATCATTAAGTATTTCAATCTTTGAACACATTTCTACTGTTTAGAAGTAATCATAATAACAGACTAAAGCCTTATAATTAAGGCTACATTTAGTCACAGGTATTTTTAGTAAAAGTAATGGACAGGCCACAGGCAGTAAAGAAAAATTCACAGCCTGTGACCTGTCCATGACTTGTACTATATACCCCTGACTAAATCTTGGGGGAGGGGGCAACCCGGGGGTCACCGCAGGTGCTTGGGGGGAGCAGCAGTGCTGTGGGGGAGGGATGACAGGCTCCCTACCTAGCAGCAACATGTCCCTTCCTCAGCTCCTAGCGCCGCGCACTGCCCCTGCCCCGAGCACCGGCTCTGCAGCTCCCATTGGCTGGGAACCACAGCCAATGGGAGCTTCAGGGGTGGTGCCTGCAGGGAGAGGCAGCATGCAGAGCGAGTAGATGAGAGACAGACATGTTGCCGCTTCTCGGGAGCCCCCCCAGGTAAGCGCCACCCAGAGCCCTCACTCTCTCCATGCCCCAGCCCCAAACTCCTGCAGCTGCTCAGAGGGGAGCGGTGGCCCAAGACTGCCCCAGCAGCAGCCTGTGTGGCTGGCCAAGAGGCTGCTCAAGCTGCTTAGGCGGCCCCCAGGTCACCCACACCAGCTGCTGCAGAAGTCCCAGCAAGTCACGGAATCCATGACTTCTGTGACCTCTGTGACAAACTCGCAGCCTTAATTCTTTGCTAATTGCAGTGATATTTCTGCTACCCCATTTGGGGTGGTTAGTATGCGCTTGACGTGGTGTGCTTGAACTGACAAACACAAGAGATTTGCCTAAATTCAGACCATTACATTTTGGCCCCTCAGCTGAGCAGTGGTGGTTTTCAGGGCATAGCAGCAGATCAGTTTTTGTTGTTGGCATGAAATTGATTTCACAGTGCCAAGTCTGATGTAATTTGTTATGCTGTGCACATGTACTTATCTACAGTCTGTGTGCATCAGTCCTGTTACTCTTTGAGTTACATAGACTGAACTGCACAGTCATCTTCAGAAACCCCAGTTCAGTCACCCTGAGTGGCCACCAAGGACAACAGCCTTTATCACTATGCTGGTGGTCTCTGAGATCCCATCACAGGGAGGTCTCAGAGCCCAGGCTCCAGCCCAAGCTTTAATGTCTACACTGCAATTTCATAACTCCATAGCCAAAGCCCTATGATTCTGAAGCCTGCTGACCCGTGTTCTGAGACTCAGTGCTGCTGGTATTCCATCACACTGTAGACGAGGCACAAGTATTGTTCTAAATAGCATGGCGCCCTCTCTTCCTGATTACTATTATCCTCTCTTCAGGATCCAGAAATGCCTGCAGCAGATTCATCCTAAAGCCATCCTCACACCAGAGGGAAGCCCTGTCATCTTCAGTCCAAAAGCCTGGATATGCTCGTCACACCCTGGCTGAGTGGAAAGCTCTCATTATTGTCACTGGGTGTTGCTCAAATAAAACAAGGATACAATATACTCTAAATACAAATTTATATTGTGGGAGAAAGTGTAAAAGTATGTAGATCTGTTCCTGCATGTCTTATCCAGGCAAAACTGAGTTAGTACTGCCTGCTGAGTCTCCTATTTTACTACTTAACAATTTTTTTAAAGGAATTCTTTTCTTGCTCTGATCAAAGATATTTGATTCTAGTTTTCAAATCTGGATGACTAAAGTTAGACACTTAAGTCCTTAGTTAGATAAGTAAAAATGGATCCTTAGTTGGCTGCATACAGAGTTAGATACTTATCATCAGACATCTGAATTCTGCTTTGTAATATTTTAATTCTCATTAGTCATAACATAAAATGGTCACATGAAAGGAAAATACAAACAAGTACATTATTTACATATTTCTGGGATATCATGAAATAGGAAATTGAAAATCTACTGAGCAAATGATACTTAGTGGTAGAGATTCAGAGCTGGAGGGAAAATTTCCAGTATTCATTCATTCTTTATTCATATAATAACCAGCTTCCTTGAGCATACCTTAAAAATAGATCTGTGACTAGGGTTTTTTATTTCAAAAGAGCTAACTTTAAAAAATTAAGAAAATTAGTTAGGAAAGTGGATTGGACTGAAGAATTTGTGGATCTAAAGGTGGAGGAGGCCTGGAATTACTTCAAGTCAAAGCTGCAGAAGCTATCGGAAGCCTGCATCCCAAGAAAGGGGAAAAAATCATAGGCAGGAGTTGTAGACCAAGCTGGATGAGCAAGCATCTCAGAGAGGTGATTAAGAAAAATCAGAAATCCTACAAGGAGTGGAAGAGGGGAGGGATTAGCAAGGAAAGCTACCTCATTGAGGTCAGAACATGCAGGGATAAAGTGAGAAAGGCCAAAAGCCATATAGAGTTGGACCTTGCAAAGGGAATGAAAACCAATAGTAAAAGGTTCTATAGCCATATAAATAAGAAGAAAACAAAGAAAGAAGAAGTGGGACCACTAAACACTGAGGATGGAATGGAGGTTAAGGATAATCTAGGCATGGCCCAATATGTAAACAAATACTTTCCCACGGTCTTTAATGAGGAGCTTACGGATAATGGTAGAACGACAAATGGGAATGAGGATATGGAGATAAATATTACCACATCTGAGGTAGAAGCCAAACTTGAACAGCTTAATGGGACTAAATCGGGGGGAAAAGGGGGCAGATAATCTTCATCCAAGAATATTAAAGGAACTGGCACATGAAATTGCAAGCCCATAAGCAAAAAATTTTCAATGAATCTTAAACTCAGGGGTTGTACTGTATGACTGGAGAATTGTTAACATAGTTCCCATTTTTAAGAAAGGAAAAGAAGGTGATCCGAGTAACTACAGGCCTGTTAGTTTCACATCTGTAGTATGCAAGGTCTTAGAAAAATTTTTGAAGGAGAAAGTAGTTAAGGACTTTGAGGTCAATGGTAATTGGGACAAAATACAACATGGTTTTACAAAACGTAGATTGTGTCAAACCAACCTGATCTCCTTCTTTGAGAAGGTAACAGATTTTTTAGACAAAGGAAACACAGTGGATCTAATTTACCTCGATTTCAGTAAGGCATTTGATACGGTTCCACATGGAGGATTATTAGCTAAATTGGAAAAGATGGGGATCACTATGAAAATTGAAAGGTGGATAAGGAACTGGTTAAAGGGGAGACTGCAACAGGTCACATTGAAAGGTGAATTGTGAGGCTGGAAGGAGGTTACTAGTGGAGTTCCTCAGGGATCAGTTTTGGGACCAATCTTATTTAATCTTTTTATTACTGACCTTGGCACAAAAAGCAGGAATGTGCTAATAATGTTTGTGGATGACATAAAGCTGGGAAGTATTGCCAATACAGAGAAGGACTGGGATATCATACAGGAAGATCGGGATGACCTTGTAAACTGGAGTAATAGTAATAGGATGAAATTTAATAGTGAAAAGTGCAAGGTCATGCATTTAGGGATCAATAACAAGATTTTTTGTTATAAACTGGGGACGCATCAGTTGGAAGTAACAGAGGAGGAGAAGTACCTCGGAGTAGTCATTGATCACAGGATGACTATGAGCCGCCAATGTGATATGGCCGTGGAAAAAACTAATGCGGTCTTGGGATGCATCAAGCGAGGTATTTCCAGTAGAGATAAGTAGGTTTTAGTACCATTATACAAGGCATTGGTGAGACTTAATCTGGAATAGCATGTGCAGTTTCGGTCTCCCATGTTTAAGAAAGATGAATTCAAACTGGAACAGGTACAGAGAAGGGCTACTAAGATGATCCGAATTGAATGGAATACCTATCTTATGAAAGGAGATGCAAAGAGCTTGGCTTGTTTAGCCTAACCAAAAGAAGGCTGAGAGGAGATATGATTGCTCTCTATAAATATATCAGAGGGATAAATACCACAGAGGAAGAAGAATTATTTAAGCTGAGTATCAATGTGGACAAAAGAACAAATGGATATAAACTGGCCATCGGGAAGTTTAGACTTGAAATTAGACGAAGGTTTCTAACCATTGGAGGAGTGAAGTTCTGGAACAGCTTTCTACGAAGACCAGTGGGGGCAAAAGACATATCTGGCTTCAAGACTAAGCTTGATAAGATTATGGAAGGGATGATGTAATGGGATAGCCTAATTTTGTCAATTGATCTTCAACTCTAACTGGTAGATATGCCCAATGACCTGTGATGGATGTTAGATGGGGTGAGATCTGAATTACTATGGAGAATTCTTTCCTGGGTGTCTGGCTGGTCAGTCTTGCCCACATGCTCAGGGTTTAGCTGATTGCCATATTTGAGGTCGGGAAGGAATTTTCCTCCCGGGCAGATTGGCAGAAGCCCTGGGGGGTTTTCACCTCCCTCTGCAGTGTGGGGCACAGGTCACTTGCTGGAGGATTCTCTGCACCTTGAAGTCTTTAAACCATGATTTGAGGACTTCAGTAGCTCAGACATAGGTTAGGCGTTTGTTACAGGAGTGGGTGGGTGAGATTCTGTGGCCTGCATTGTGCAGGAGGTCAGACTAGACAATCATAGTAGTCTCTTCTGACCTTAAAGTCTATGATTCTATGAAAGAGATTCAGCTACTCTTAAATCCTGTACTAACTTAAGCCTCTTGCAAATCCACTCAAGGTAAAATTTGGCCAATAAACATTAATCAGCAGTGCTTTTGTCTGAAAAACACAGATCTTGATCACCTCTCCCCAAAGAGAAGAGCGGTACAACATTTTCACCAGAACTACCGGGATGCATGTGAAAAACAGATGGGTAAATGTTATAAATTACTATGTAAAACAAAGTGACTGGACTCAAATATAACATTGTCAATCAGTTACTGAAACTGGCATAAACTGCTATTAAAAAACCTTCCAAGGTAAGACTGGTTTGTCTCTTATGAGCCAGCTGGGTTTACATGCAGTGTCATGTTGTTCTTGGCCTAGCATGAAATTCTGCTAACAGCAGCAAAATTGGCAAAATCACTTAAATTCCTTCTTGCCTTAGAATACCAGGAAAACATACAAAAGAAAAATAATAAAAAGTTGTTTTTAGTGAGGATAAATATGGGGGCCAGTATTTTCAAAACTAGAGATGAAATCCTGGCTCCATTGAAGTCAATGGCAAAACTCCTGTTGACTGGAATGGGACCAGGATTTCATTCTGAGTATCTACAGCCAGATACTCTTAAATCCATATGTAGGCACTTAAATAAAAGCCCTGATTTTCAGAATGCTGAGACCCCAGCAGCTCCCCATTGACTTCACTTATGAAGATCAGGTCACTCATTTTGATGACTAAACATGGATTCCGAAGCCTAACCTTGTTTAGACAGGTTAGGTGCCTAACCTCCTTTACAAGTCAATGGGTATCAAGTGCCTAACTCAAAGACACTTTTGTAAATCCTACAAGGCATATATCTTAATCTTTAGGTGCATAAATACCTTTGTAAATCTGCCCCTAGTCTTGAAATTCTTGGCCATAATGTTCAACTGCTTAAAGGGAAAGCCTCTTGGAATTATGTTCCACAGGGAGAAGAAACACAAACAAAAATCTGATGAAATAATGGGAAGTTAATTGGGGTTTTGTCATGCTTCCAAATCTGGGAAGGTTTGGGAGCATGACAAGAACCTAAATTTTACCCTCTGCTGTACTCCAATGGTCCACTGCAGCACTGTGACCTCCACCTATCCTCCAAAGACATATTCATGATACAATCAAAGCAATCTGCATGCACTGACCTTTATACCCATTTGGAGTCCATTTGGCTTCATTGTGACTCCATATGGATGTATGGTTCCTTGGGACCAAATTCTTCCAAAGTATGCCTGCAATATTCTATATATCTAGATCCTTAGCTGATTGAAATTGGTTTAGCATTATTCAAGTCAAATAGTTAAACCTTCCAAAACTCAATATTTTTAATGTTAGCAGATATAGTGGCAGAGAAGACAAGCTTTTGTTCTTGTGATCTGAAAGGCAACTTAGACATATAGCTGTGGCTACGCTACAGCTTAAGTTGACCTAAATTATGTCACTCAGGGGTGCGAATTAGCCAGCCCCCTGAGTGACATAATTTATGCAGACTCAAGCACCAGTGTGACTAGCGCTATGTCAGCAGGAGAGCTTCTCCGGCCAACATAACTACTGCCATGTGGGGAGGTTGGAATAATTAAACTAATGGGAGAGTTTATAATCCTCTGTAAATTCTCCAGCGTAGCCATTAGTCTTGCGATGGGATCAAAACTACAATAAATGAATGAAGATCCCCTGTTGTCTGATTATTAATTCCATCTTTTTATACAAGGAGGGAACATTCAGCTGAATCACACTTTTAGTTTGAAATCCAAGGAGGTGCTGTACTATGTAGTTTAACCTCTCTTCCAGGTTTTAGCTAAATGTCTCTAAAAACACAGGCTATTACTTTAGGGTAGTGGGGCTAAATTGGTGAGGGATGGGCAAGAGGTTAAATCTGGATTAATAGTTTCTGTGTCAAATTCTAGCAGGAAAGACCAAATTTCCATCACTGAGTTCTATACCATATGAGCCTATTTACATTCACTTTGCACAAAGCAATGATTCTAGAGCTGAACTATCAGTCCCCATCCTCAAAGAAAATCTGCATAACACTTTTGAAAGACGCCTAAATTCATAACTTTGCTAGACACTAAAAATCATGGACTGAACAGAGAGACTGGCAATCTCACTCCACCCCCAGCTGCCTTTTCCCCCACCCTTCCTTTCCCCACTATGACTGGAGGGGTGTTAACAGGCCACTTAACATATATTTCAAGGGACCATTCAAGGTGAACTATTTATGCTAAGCAATCTGTTCAAATCTTGTATTTGGCTGTGACACACTGCATATGTTTCCCAGACCTGAAGGAGAGCTCTGTGTAGCTCAAAATCTTATTTCTCTCACCAACAGAAATTTGTCCAATAAATGATGATATCTCACTTACCTTGTCTTTCTATTTTCATTAAAGCAGCTCTGCTCTTTTTCTCTGTAGTTTTCAATGCATTTTACCTAGAAAATGTTCTAAAAAGAAGTTTGTGGTGTTGCTATTCCTTAAAGAATTGATCTAGTGGGTGTAAGTGCTCATCACGAGGGAGTAATTAGGCCAAAAATGGTGTAATCAGCCAAAGAGTAAACAAAAGAAAGAGAGACTAACCAAAATGGTGGCAGAGACCACTGTCAGTATGGGACAGATGTCTGCAGTGCCTACTACAGTCGGGCCTTCATTAGTGTTTACAGTCCCTACTGCAATACAAATAATAAACCATAATAGTATCCACTGAATAGTTTGGAGTTGATAAAACATCTTTGTCTTATTTAATAAAAGAAGGTAAGAATATGTCAATAATAAATATTCAGTACCTCTTAAAAATGCAGTGCTGATATAGGTATCCAAATGGTTTAGTGAGTGATACTGGAAGATAAGAAGTAACATACACATGAAATTGGCTGACTTTGGAGGAATGTCATAAACCCTTCAAAAAGCTGTGTTCCTGCTGACTGTTTAATTCCCAGCTCAACAAAATTGCTGATCCATGTTTTTCGTCAGTGTGATGACAATTGGATATGACTAAGAACCTGGATTATTCTAGATCCTTCAGGTGACTGACCAAAATGTTTGCCATAAATGCACATATTTGAAAAGTTGATGAACATTTGATATTCTTAGCATAGTCAACGTTATATGAATCCATAACTAGTGTGTTTTTCTGTTATTAGTGATGTCCTAAAAGGAAATCACAGGATTAGAATTTGGGAGAGAGGATACTTATGAATAGCAACCATACACTGTCCAACCCACAAAATCCACGTTCCTTAAAATGTAATTAGACGAGGCATGTGAGAAGCTCTGAAGCTACTGAGCATCAAACTGGTTTTGGCCCTGTGTCAGAGGGCAAGTGCGGGAAAGTCTTTTTGCAGCCAAGTGCAGGGGTCAGACACAGTTCAACTCCTTGCATTCGGAAAACACCAGGGCTGTTTCAGGATCATTCCTACAGCAGTGCAGCACCCTCAAAATGGCTTTAGGAAGGACAAAACGATTGCTCTCCCTTGCACTTGCTAGGAAAGCAGAGCCTGCATGAGGGAAGCACATGCTGCAGTCGAGTGTGTAGCAGGGATCTACTCTTTCACTTTCTTCCCACAGCTTATGGCCAACATTTGTCAAAGGTGAGTGCCTGATGTTAGACGCCAAAATCCATATTAGACATCTCAATACAAACGGTCTGATTTTCGAAGGATGTGAGCCCCCACGGTTTCCATTCATTTCCATGGGCATCACAAGGGCTTGTTGTTAGCTCTAACATTGAGGTGCCTAATCCACCACCCTTCTTCTTGTTTACAGGCTATTTATCTTTTTATCTTGCATTTTGGACAGAAATCCTTCCATTTTAGCAGCCTTCAATAGAGTGTGTAACAATGGAAGTTCTTTAACCATCAAAAGAAAAAAAATAACCTAGAGATTGGAGGGGTAGAGGGAACAAGACTTTACTTCTCATTTTTCAAGGTAGAGATTTAGCTATATTATTGCCATTTACAGCTGTATGGTTCTTCCACTACATGCTTTGAAAACGTAAGTGTTAGTGCACCTAAGGGATGCTGAGCTGCTGTAGAATGGCTTGGCAACAACATTTTGAATTGTCTTGATTTTTTAACTTAAGTGTTTTCAGCCATTAGATAGGAAAGTGTCAAGCATCTTGGGAAGGTAGATGGATGACAGTGGAAATGGATCTTTAGGAATTTGGTAATGCTGCCTATTGCATAGTACTCTTGTATAAAAAAAGTGAAATAAAATCATGAATAGACGTATGTTGAATGGGATTCAGAAGTACTTATGATGCAATTCATCTTTATTACACCTATTTACTGGTAAAGTGATAATTTTAAGAGTGTCAAAAAATGTCCTTTTAATCAAAGCATGTATGCAGAGCTGTAAACTTATAAGAAAGGCAGTAAACAAGAAAAAAGTAGTGGACCTGTGTCTGCTTATTCTATGAAGACCAGACTGAAAGGAGATGGAAATAGGACAAGGTTTTTAGTTCCAAATGGTTTGACTGGCAGCATGGTGAGTGTATGCCTGGGGCATGCTGATCTCTTTTGGAAACTGATGTACACAGATTCCATGAGAGCAGAGTTTATTGATTTTTTTTGGATGGCTTCAGCCATCTAGCCTAGAATATAGTGTTTTGTTAGTTTCTAAACACAGGAAAACATCTTTTCAGTGGAAACTTATGGAATCAAAAGTGTTTGTGTATTAAATCCAGCTGTACATTTAATTGAGCACTGAATGGGCTTTCTTGCCAGTGGTGATAATGACCCATTTTACTTCTACCTAGTGCATTTGACAGAAAATGGAAAATTTCTCACTGATAACTTCCTTTCTGCTAGCTGCATATCCCACAGTACTTTACATCTGGGCTGCTCTCGTCTCTCTCCAGCTCACGGAGGTGGATCAGAATTTTGGGGCCTGGCCACACACCCTCAGCTCCTGCTTGCTTCCAGATGAGTTATTCCCAAGATGTAAAACATCATTAACAATTATTCCAGGGATAATTAAATAACATTAGACCAGGGAAGATAGCCACAGGGCAATGATTCCAGTTAATACCTGACCTTTAAACTTATGAGCTATTCAGGGTGAGTAGATTTATGGGCAGTGCTGCTTGCAGAAAGGATGTTATTGGTAAGAAATGTTCTGTTCTGCAGCCCAGCATCCCCCACCATTCCTGATGTCTGGGAAGTAGTGAAGAGGTAGAGAAGGTTATAAAAAGGTCAGAAAGGGGAAAAATAGTATCCCTCCCCATCTATAATATTTGCTGAAAAGGAAAAATCATTTCTGGGACCCGCCTTCAGTACCTTCCTGCCAAAGGATGCCTCTGCAGAAGACAGGAAGTACATCTTGTAGTGCCTGATAAAGGTGGGAGCCTTACAAATTTCCACTGTGGCTGCATTAGCCCTTTCTGCCCATGAGGTCATCAGGGATCATGTGAAGTATGCCCTGATCACTTCTGGGACCAGAATCTCTAATGCAGTGTATAATGCATCTTCTAATCCACCTAGCAACAGAGAACTAAGAAGTTCTGAGTCCTTGGCATTTTGGATGGAAGGGTACAAATAGGGTTTCTGATGCTTTCAAGGTCAATACACTTTAAGAAGAAAGACGTGTTCTGATGACTTCGGAGGACAGATCCAATGACACTAACACATCCCTGGCAGTAGCCAGGCTGTTAGATGCAGCTGATTAGGACCGGAAGACGCAGAGGACCTTGTTAAAGGATGTGCTGTCTCTTTAGGAGCTGTGGCGTTGGTCCCAGTTTCAGCTCTATCAGCTGATTTTCAACATCGAGACACCTGGCCCCTCTGGCATTGCTGCGTAGAGGCAATTTATGCTTGAAAGACTCCCCATGGAATCACTGTCTAAGCACTTCAGGAAACTGAAACAGCAGCACTGATAAGACTTTGAAGCACCCATGCCTCGATACAGAGACACTGGGCTTCCTTTCACACACTACTGGTTAGGATGAGACTGTAAATATATTGTTGCTGAGGGTGATGGAAATGAGGCTGGAGGAGGCACTACTCATTGGCATGCAGATGGTGTGCTGAATTGACTTAGCTACTTATTTCCTTGCTCTAGACCATTTGCGTCAGTGGGATATCCACTCCAGCAACCTCAGCTCAAAGTTAATGCATTTTTTTGTGTGTGAGAATATATGTGCTGGTGTGCACGTGTGCACACACACACGCAAACCTGCTGCACCAGCTTTTTACATGTGTCTTTAACAAAGCATATTTTTATCCATTGTTTTGGGAATTTTCTCTAATATTTTCATTAATCCAAGGCATGCCTCAGTTTCCCTGTGTGTGTGTGTGTGTGTGTGTGTGTGTGTGTGTGTTGAATTGCTATCCATGGGGGTTCCACTGCTGCTGGAACAGCACAGGGACAGGAGATGAGTGTGTGTCACCCAGCTGTACAGGTGGAATGACTGGGTTTTTAAGGAACTGGTTGAAACTGACCCAGACCTCCAGAGGATCCAGCAAGACAAAGAGACCCCCCCGCCCCAGTAATTGAACCATCAACATCTACAAGCAGGAAACCCTGGCAAGTGGGATGTGAACTGAACTGTAAGCAGGCCTGCCTTTTAAGGACTCTAGATATCTCACCTGGGAGCTGACTAAGGAAGGAAGTCACAGAGAGACGCAGAGCCTGAAAATGGGGGAGGGATAGCTCAGTAGTTTGAGCCTGAAAATGGGGGAGGGATAGCTCAGTGGTTTGAGCATTGGCCTGCTAAACCCAGGGTTGTGAGTTCGATCCTTGAGGGGGCCATTTAGGGATCTGGGGTAGAAATTGGGGATTAGTCCTGCTTTGAGCAGGGGGTTGGACTAGATGACCTCCTGAGGTCTCTTCCAGCCCTGATATTCTATGATTCATGTAACTTTGCATTGAGAAAAGCAAATATTCACCAAAAAGGCTTTTCTCTTTCATAAAGTATTAATGACAAATCCTACCCCCCCCCCCCAATACTATCCTTACTGGAAAATGTATAACTGTCAATTTGGCAAAGGCTCCGTAATAATTAGTTATTAATACAGGACTTAAGAGCAGAAGAGTCACAGAGCAGCTTTAAAGTACATCATTCTGCTTTATTATAACTAGAGCTCTACCAAATTCACCCTCCATTTTGGTCAATTTCACTGCCAAAGTTTTTATAATTAGTCAGTTTCACATTTTCAGATGTTTACCTCTGAAATTTCATGGTGGTGTAACCATGGAGGTCCTGACACAAAAGGAGGCTGTGGGGGGTTGCAAAGCTTTGGTAGGGAGGCCACGGGATTGCCACGGAGCTTCCTGCAGCTGGGGGAGGTTCCCGGAGGTGAGTCTGATCTCTCCACTAACCCCAAGAGCTGCTTTGCAGGAGAAGAGGAAGTCCTGTTCCTCCCCAGCCCAGCGGACTAACAGCTGGAGCCTGGTGCGCAGTAGGAGCCCCAAACTGGGGCACCCACAGCCCTGCCCCTCTCTTTCCCCTCCCATAGCTAGATTTCCTGGGGGAGGTCGGATTTCACGGTCTGTGACGTGTTTTTTCACGGCCGTAAATTTGGTAGGGCCCTAATTATAACCTCAGTTTTATGGGCACAAAAGTCAAAGAATCCTTTCTCCACTCTTTCTCATTCTCATTTTAATTAACAGGGAAGTGCAGGGAAATTAATATGGTCACAGGAAAAATTGATTACTGATGCAGCTAGGAATTTAATGTGCCTCCTTAGGAGGCACCGGCTAAGATTCCGATCTCCCTTACACTGATGTAAACCCAGATGCATTGATGTCACTCAGATTGAAGTAAATGGCGTTACACTGTGTAACTTAGAACAGAGTCTGGCCTATTACCCTGCATACAGTGCTGTGCTTTACATTGTAACAAAGTGTTTGACTAGAACACATCTTTCCAAGCGGCATATACTGGTTGAGATACTCAAAGCCACCTCGGGGGGATCTGAACACCCAATTCCCAGTAATTTAAAAGAACATTGGGTAACCACATCCCTTTGGTGACTGAAAATCTCAGTCTCTGAGTTTGAAACTCACCTTTCTTTTTCACTGGCCACATTCAAATTTATGATCTATAAGTAATGTAAAATCTTTTTAAAAGTATTTGTAGAAACACCTTTACATTTATTTCATCAGCATCTGGGAACACACACTCAAACTATCGGTGATAACTTGATAATATCTAGTAATGTATGATCACATTGCATTCCCTCAAAGGTATTAGCAGGCTTGGTCAGGAGGGTGCACCAAGAGATTTTATTATTAGCCATGCTGACAACTAGGGCTGGCCTGGAAACAAGACTTCTGTTTCACAACAATATTCCAAGATTTCAGCATTTGGTTTAGTTCCAAATTGGGATGTCACAAAGGTCTTTCTCGCTCCATCATTTTCAGGAACAATTTAGAATCAGTCAAGCAGAGGGACTTGAAGCTGGGTCTTCCACATTACAGGCGAGTGCCCTAACCTCTGGGTTATTGGCTATTCGATCTCTCTCTGTCCCTGTCTGTCTCTCTTGCTCTCTCATTTTAACCAGAAACATGAGAAACCTCGGATATGAGAAACCTTTTCCCATGAAAATTTTGTCAAAATCAATACATTTCTGAGACAAGTTTAATTTTCAATCAGTATTCCCTCCCTTCCCCCCCCTCAAATGCTTTATTGAAAAATTCCTGACTTAGCTCCAATTCCAGCCTCTTTGATGTGGCATTGCAAGTGATAACGTTGTTGTTAGTGCTCTGGAAGATCCCCATTTTGCTATGCAAGCTTTCCATAACTAGTGCGGATAAACATGAATGGCAAAGTCTGCCCCATCTCAATGAGTAGACTAACTGGATGGAAACTTCAATAGGAGGGGACCCCAACTGTCAAACCTCAGAACTGGTTGGTAAATGGAGATCTTAGGTATCAGAAAACATATGGAGTTGGAGTGCACAAGCTAAGCTCCACAAATCTTGGGAGACAGGCCAGTCCTTGCCTACAGACAGCCCCGCAACCTGAAGCAAATACTCACCAACAACCACATACCACACAACAGAACCACTAACCCAGGAACTTATCCTTGCAACAAAGCCCGTTGCCAATTGTGCCCACATATCTATTCAGGGGACACCATCACAGGGCCTAATAACATCAGCCACACTATCAGAGGCTCGTTCACCTGCACATCCACCAATGTGATTTATGCCATCATGTGCCAGCAATGCCCCTCTGCCATGTACATTGGTCAAACTGGACAGTCTCTACGTAAAAGAATAAATGGACACAAATCAGATGTCAAGAATTATAACATTCATAAACCAGTCGGAGAACACTTCAATCTCTCTGGTCACGCAATCACAGACATGAAGGTCGCTATCTTAAAACAAAAAAACTTCAAATCCAGACTCCAGCGAGAAACTGCTGAATTGGAATTCATTTGCAAATTGGATACTATTAATTTAGGCTTAAATAGAGACTGGGAGTGGCTAAGTCATTATGCAAGGTAGCCTATTTCCTCTTGTTTTTTCCTACCCCCCCCCCCCCGATGTTCTGGTTTAACTTGGATTTAAACTTGGAGAGTGGCCAGTTTGGATGAGCTATTACCAGCAGGAGAGTGAGTTTGTGTGTGTATGGGGGTGGGTTTTTGGAGGGAGAGAACCTGGATTTGTGCAGGAAATGGCCTAACTTCATTATCATGCACATTGTGTAAAGAGTTGTCACTTTGGATGGGCTATCACCAGCAGGAGAGTGAATTTGTGTGGGGGGGTGGAGGGTGAGAAAACCTGGATTTGTGCTGGAAATGGCTTTTAGATAAGCTATTACCAGCAGGACAGTGGGGTGGGAGGAGGTATTGTTTCATATTCTCTGTGTATATATAGAGTCTGCTGCAGTTTCCACGGTATGCATCTGATGAAGTGAGCTGTAGCTCACGAAAGCTCATGCTCAAATAAATTCGTTAGTCTCTAAGGTGCCACAAGTACTCCTTTTCTTTTTGCGAATACAGACTAACACGGCTGTTACTCTGAAACAAGCTAAGCTGTGGTGCAGCCGATTTTTATCCACACCCATATTGCATAGTACTGCCAAGTGTCCGATCCTTACTTAGGATCAGGATCCAAGTTTCAAAAACAGTTCTTTTTTAATTGCTTGTAAAAATGACAAATAGCAAAGTTGGAGTTGTGATATCTTGAGCTATATGACTATTTTGCCTGGGTTTTCTTTGTGTGTACGTACTATGCCTTTGAACTTCTAAAAGCTCCACTGTTTGCAGAGACACGGAGCAATTTTTTTCTCAGGGAAAGTTTCTTCTGCCTGTAACAAAGAAAGCAGGCTGTGCTTGCTCTTCATTTGACTTCCCGGTAATTCATTCTGATTTTCTTGTAGCCCTTAATCTAAAAGGAAAGAAATTCAGATTGAAAATAAGGCCAAGATTTTTCCAAAGCAACAAATGGTTTTGGGTGCCTTAAAGGGCACAGATCTTCAGAGGGCAGGTGCTCAGCACTTCCTAAAAATCAGGCCTTAAATTGGAGGCACCCCAAATCACTGGTCACTTTGGAAAACTCTTGGGCCTTCTGGTTGCTCTTTCTGTATGGAAAACATAACACTCCGGTCTGGAAGCCTTTAGGCACCCAAGACTCCCTTTGTAGTCAGTGGGAGGTTTCTGCAAGTGCACATAGTTTAGGATTTTTCCCAGGCATATAAAGTTACGTACAGTAGGAAAATAGTTTGTCCTTAAAATAAAGGAGAAAACTAAAGAGAAATCTGATTGTGTCCATTAACGTTATTTAACTATCATTTGTCTTTGTAGACTAGAGATGCAAATAATTATTTAAATGTTTGAAATTTTCTTCTCAAATGTAAGGGCTAATTAAATATTAGTAGTTGTGTCTTACAATATTTGTGTGTACAAAATATACTGGGAGAAAAAGGTCCCAAACCATGGTAAATTGAAAAAAAGGGGGCCCAGGGGTAGTAGCTTTCAAATTTATAAATGCCTCTTTGTTAGCCCCTGATTCCTCTACCTGGTTGTCCTGGTAATTCTTGTTTCTGCACTTTCTTAAAAAGTTAATATGGGTGCTGAAAAGAAGCAAAACACAATTAATAAAAAAATTTGACTCTACAGCAACCCATGGCCGGTGATATGCAAAGCAGCTTGTAACAGCAGTTAAACGTGCAAGTCATATAACCACCTCAGAGTTATAACAAGGGAGAAGAAATTGAGAAGTAAAAAGAAAACATGCCAAGAATTGTGGGCAGGAAAGTTTTTTACCAACTTGTAAATTCTTTCATCCAGAGCTGTTCAACTTGTAGAATTTATAATTTCACCAGTGGATCCTGTGCTTTCCTTTAACAATTGGATGTCTTGTGATGAACTATTTGTTTGGCCCTATGGATTTGAAGATACTGTTATTTTATAGTGCTAGCAAGCATCCTCTGTGCCTCAGAGAACACACAGGAGACTGGTCTGGCTGAAAAACTCAGCCTAAATAATTGAGGATAAAACATACACTAGGAATGAAGAGGGAGGAGGAGGATATGGATTACAGAAAGAGGATTACATGGTTATTCCTTTGAGGCATGTATCTTTGTCAGCACTTGTAGAAAAAACTTTCCAAATGTCCTGAGTGATTTAGAAGAACGAAGCTCTATTTTCAAAGTGATTTAGGCACTTAGAAGAGGGTCTAAATCAAATCAAAGCAATGAAGGCTCTTTGGTCCCCAAGTCTCTTCAGAAAATGGGACTTAGGCTCCTAAGTCATAGAAGCACTTTTAAAATGTTGCCCCTTGTCTATAATGGGAAAAAGTACATTATTAGAAAAACGTGTTAACTAACATGGTGATAACATGATTTTGCCCTTAGCACAACCAAGGACAGCCATGTTTGCAAATGAATTAATTTGTCGTGGTCTACCTAGGGTTATCCATGACCAGCTAATATGTTTTTAAATACATCCATCCATGACCACGCTAAGAACAAAATCATGTTTAACATTCTGTTAGTTAGCACAATGCTTTTCCCCAGTATAGACAAGGCCTTAAGAGTTGAAAATTTGGTTGTTTGCCAAGGGTAAATCCTTTTCTTTTCTTTTTTTTCCACCAGTTTACTGCTCGCCAATTTGCACAGATGTCTTTAAAACAAAACAGCATACTGTTATTAAGGCAACTTAAATGAAATTGCCTTCTTGCAGTTCCAGTGGCAGGACCAATACGTTTCGGCTCACTATGCCTCTGTTACTGCAGTAAAGCAGCCCCAGTGGTGGCCCTTAATACATTTAAGAATGTGTACCACCAAAGGTTAAGTCTAGATAGTTGAGATATAGGTAGAATAAGGTGTGTGCATTTCAGTTCCTTGGCACTTTTGTGTCAGTTTTCCAAGCTTAGGACCTGATTCTCAGTGGTATAGACCCCCAACAATTTCTCTTAGCTGCCACCCAATATCAATGGATATCCAAAGCTCAAGTCAGTGGGTGTTTTTCCATTGACTTCAGTTGGCTTTGGATTCGTCCCAAAATGCTTTCACTTCTTCACTGTGACTGGAGGACAATGTGGTTCACTGATGAATGGGAAGGGAGAAATTTTGAAGGGTTGATGACAGAAGCACACATCTGAATCCAATCAAGAGCAGCATAAGCAGTTAATACAATCCTATGCCATAATAGTGAAGAAGGCAAAGCAATTGTCATCTCATCTATCATATGATAGCTTCTAGAAAGTTTCATGCAAGTGACTGATCATGAATAGGAGTCAGGGGTTCACAATTTGCTTCTCTGTAGGTAGTCCCAATGATTATTGCTTCTGTACTAATCATGCAGTACTGCTTTTATCTGGTTTCAGGCTCAGATATGGAGGAGCTTTTAGCTATTCAGCCTCAAAACTGTAAGTAGCTTTTAGCCTACTTTATTGAAAAAAATTGGTAGCATTTCAGGCAATCTCTCCAGCACTACAGAAGAAGAGTAAGAGTGAAAAGGGATAATTATATTTATTTCCTGTTTGAATTTAGGCCAGTGGTGCAAGTACAGGTTCTAAAAGGACTGAAGCGAATCTGAGCTACCATATAAGAACTGCACAAAACACCCTGTTGGCCAGAACAAAGTTCCTGGGGCTGCTATTGACAAAGCTATGACAAAGCCTCTTTTATAGAGCATCATCAGTAAAAACCCCATGTTTTTGGCCCTGGCACATGGAACTTATTGCTTGATGATGATCTGTTGAATCATGACTTTATCTCTTATTTCACTTTCCTGAATAAGGTTATCAAGAAGCTAACTCCAGAAGCACTTTACTTCCCACACTTGTCTTAGATCCCTTCCAATCTGCTTCCTCTTGACTGCGGCCTGCAGACAGCACTTGTGCACTGATGGATAAAAAGCTGCAGAGAGAGGTCCAATGACATACTAATATTGTTAGATCCATGTGTGGCCTTTAACTCTATTGATCATAAAGCCATTAGGACCTATCATGGTTAAACAGAGAAATAGTTGCATGGATGAAAACCAGCTGGCTCAAGAAATGCACAGTTAAAGATTTCAGAGTGGTAGCTGTGTTTAGTCTGTATCAGCAAAAAAATAAAGAGCGTACTTGTGGCCCCTTAGAGACTAACAAATTTATTTGGGCATAAGGTTTCGTGGGCTAAAACCCACTTCATCAGATGCATGGAGTGTAAAATACAGGAGGCAGAATATATATACACAGTACATGAAAAGATGGGAGTTGCCTTACCAAGGTGGGAGGGTCAGTTCTAACAAGACGATTCAATTAAAGTAGAAGTTAGCTATTATCAACAGCAGGAAAAATCACTTTTGTAGTGGTAATCGGGGGGGGCCCATTTCAAACAGTTGACAAGAAGGTGTGAGTAACAGTAGGGGAAAATTAGCGTGGGGAAATTAGTTTTTGTAGTGACCCATCCACTCCCAGTCTTTATTCAGGCCTAATTTGATGGTGTCCAGTTTGCAAATTAATTCCAGTTCTGCAGTAAACAAATTCATTTTTCCAACTACAGCTGCATTTTTAGTACTCAAAAAACTATGATATGTATATGCTGTTCATTTCAGAGGGAGAATCTTGCAAGCTTTGGAAGTGATCATTGCTTATTCATTCCTGAAATAGCTGCCTAGTTAGCACACGCCCAAGAGTCATGCCAACATGCCAAGAATTAAAAATGTGATTGAGAATGTAGATATATGAACTACTTCAGATGAAGTAAGAATCAGCCTAAGCTTTCTATTATTACTCAAATTAAAGTCTTTTTGGAGGGTCTAAAGCATCTAACTTTTTAGTTTTTTACATACCTTTGCATTTTGTTTTCATCTAGAGCTAGTAGTAAACTACAGCAAGTGAAAGCAAGACTGCTCTTGCTTTTTTTCCAGCTCAACCAGTATCAAAAAATACTAGATATCTCACAAGAGCTTTGTTTTTAATATTATTTCAAGGCTACATTTTTTTGACCAAAAAGGATTGGGCAAGTTTTGGATGCTCAGCTAAACTATATCTACAGCTTCTTCGTAAGGTTTGCTCACCACAAATTTTGTGAAGAAATAATGACCATGGTCAATGAAGGTGCGTCAAAGTTATGTTCATTTAGCAGTTTTGGTTCTTTAACAAGTATTCATTTTAAAAGGTTTCATTGTATGTTAGTAATTTGCAGAGCGATTGCATAGCTGGGAATGGTTGCATTCAAAATGCAAATCAGATCTGGGAAAGGGTTTCAGGGACTTCCTGTACATACAGTAACTATGAAGGAGAAGGAATTCTTTATGCAGGATTACTGAAAAGATGTTTTAGACATTCAAGGAATTGCATGTGGTTACGTGGCACTTTCACAGGAAAAGGGCCAAATGAGAGAAAGGGTCAGACACCACACACATTTAGCTTTGTGGGCTACTTGTTCTTTACAAAATTTGTAATAAACTAAAGCTTTGTTCGTGCAGTTGATTGAAACTGCCTGAATAATTATCTTCTAGATTGCAACATGTGGTTACATTCAAAGAAAAAATATGCATTTATAAACAGGTCTACTCTTTTTTAGCAGGTATTCAATTATATGGGCTCAGTAGTCTCAGGTTAAAATAATCTGAATTTTTGGTAGCACTTTTTGCAATGTCAAAAAATGAAATTAATTTTCAGTCCCTACCCAGGTCTAGGTTTTTGAGGGGTCACAAGTGGTAAAATATAATATGTGACCTCAATATTGTACGTTTGAATTGATAAATCCCAACATATTTTACAAAGACAGGAAACCATCATTGTTCTATTCCATTTTGCAAATGAAGAAACTGAGACACGGAGGTCTAATGTCTGATTCTGTTCTCACATTGGTTTAAATTAGATTAGAATGGGCTCCCAATAATTTGCTGAAGGTCACATGCCAATATGGTGACAGAGCTAGAAATAAACCCAGATTTCCTGACTTCTAGTCATGTGTCCTGTTTGCTTAACCACACTGTCTAATTTACGACCACGTATAACATTATGGATGAATAGCAACTTTTTATACAAAGTATCAAGCAATTATAGAATGGTGGTTAACACTAATTGAAATATCTAGCCTTGTGATAGTGTTATGAATGAATTTTTTCATATTACATTAGGTCAAGATCCTAGTTATTGTAATCCAAAGACTTTTTATCCATTGGTTTTCTCATCAGGCAGACTATATTTAGCAGACTAATATACCCATCAGTTTTGTACTTTGTGAAGTTGAAGTTATCCCTGGCAATCCCGATTAAGATGTTGAAATCTTAGAGTATATGCTCTAGGATTTTTTCAATAGCTTTTACATCTGTAATGTAAAATTGAGCATAATGATTTACAAAAAAAATAACAAACAGTTTTCTTTGTAATTTCTGAATAGTAATTTAAAAAAAAAATCATGTCTCAACCAAGAATTTCAGAGGGATAAAAGTAACTGGTGATTGTTGCCTCCATTTTTTGAGTGACCAACCTGAGACCTGTTAAATGGGCCTTATCTTTAGAAAGTGCTAATGAGGCCCTTTCTGAAAATCAGATCCACTCTAGAGTGTTACAAGTTGAGCACCAAAAGATTGAGGCACGCAGAATCATTAGTCACTGGTGAAAATCTTTGCCAAAGAGTTGAAGCGTAGGATTGTGTTTTGTTTTTTGTGGCATGAAATCAAAACATACAAACAGAAAGGGTCATAGGTAATCTTTAAATGTCAGAAATGTGGGAAATAGAGTTCAAAAGAACATGTTTTCCTTGGGAGACTAACTACCCATAAAACTGAGTTAAGACTGAATGTCAAACATAGGGTTCTTATCAAAGAGAGTTCCATGGGAAGAAATAATATGTGCACTAATGAGAGAAAAGAAAAATAGTAATAAATGCATCAAGGGGAATTTTTTTATGATGCTGTGTTTAGTTGCGATGGATTTCTGGCATGCACAGTGTTTAGAACAATGAGTGTAATGGTGGCAGTGGGTTGACAGATGGGATGTCAAGGACACACAATATTTGCAGCATGTTGATATTTGAGAGGAAAAGTCTGAAGATAACAGAGAGGAATGTAGCATAAACAAATATTACACTCCTTTTTGTGAGCCTTGAGCCTCATTCTCAGAGTGGCCGCTGGTGGTTGTTCATTTTGTTTTTATTTAAATACATAGGTCCCTATCTTCCAAAAGAATCTTCTTTTGGAAAAGGAAAGTCAGCAGTATTTGCAGCATTCTTAGATCTGTGCCATGGCTTAGCACAAAAGAGTGAACGGAAGCTTTTGGAAACTCTGATCTGACTTATAACTTGATGCCGCATTTCGTAAGAGTACGCCTGGTCCTTTTCATTTCCTATTGTAGTAGCATTTATTTTTGCTTACAGCTAGAGTTAATTGAATTTGCACAAGAATCAAATAGGCTCCTTAGCTCCAATTCCCTTTCCAATTTTCACAACACAGGGCTCTTATGAATATCCTACTGCTTACGCAATAACACCTTCCTGGTTGTAAAAATAGAAAACTATTCTGAGTTTTTTGATGCTGAAGCAAATAGGCGATATACCTGCCTTTATGGAAACTTACAGAGCCATGACAAATATTGCTGTATCTTAATGTGAACCTACTTCTTGCAAGTCTTCAGTGCAAGGAGCCAGAGCAGCTATGCATTGCAATGCACTCTTTCCCTGAACCTCTGCAGGATTCCACAAAATCTGCAGATCCCTCACTACAGACCAAACAGGGAAAATGTGTGTATGATGGGTTGGACCCCCCTTCTAGGATGACACCTGATGTACTGGGGTTTAACTGAGCCTCTCCTGCCCAACCACCCTGGGTTCCCTATCCCTGCTTTGCTGAATTAGGCTCTCCGGCCTCTTGCAGCACACACACACAGGTAGGGCCACACCCTGCTGCAGACGCAGACTGAAGTCAGCTCTGTGTAAGCGGACTCCCGCAGCACTCACGTGCACACCCCTTTGGGGAGATAAATGCAAAATAATACTGTCTTGCACTGCATAGAAAAATTTACACAGAGCTGGCTCATAAAAATCCACCCTCTTCTTCAATGTGAAGAGAGATATGCATGACTTCTTGCCCCCCCCCATTAGAAATTACATAAACTGGGTTTAATAATAAAGAAAATAAGTTTATTAACTACAATAGGTAGATTTTAAGTGGTTAAAGGGATAGGAAACAGAACAAAGCAGATTACCTTTGTAAATAAACAAAAGCTGTAAACTGAGCTTAACACACTAGATAGGTAGGATACAAATCAGCAAATTCTCACCCTGATTGATAAACAGGCTGACAGATTCTTAAGGCACAAGTTGCCTTGGCTTTCCCAGGTTTTCATACACAGGCTAAAGATCTTAACCTGGGACCATCACTTCTCACAGTTCAGTCTTTGTTTCTCAGGTGTTTTCAGGTGTTTTGTTGTGGGGAGAGTGAGGACCCCACGTGTTGTCAATGTCCCTCTTTTATATCTTCCCCCACTTGCTGGAAAGCTCTTTTGCTGTGACCTGAGTCAAACAGTTCCCATTGTATAGAGCTATCTGACCTGGGACAAAGAGTTCCCATTGTGTAGAGCTATCTCTGAGAGGTTTCAATTGCACACAGTTCCTGGGATAATCCTTACGCTTATGTGCATTTCCTCAATAAGCCACTAACATTGTTTGGCCTCTTCTAATGTAGCACATTTGAAATACAGAGACATGGTCAATATTCCCAACTTCAGATACAAAAATGATCCATGCATATAAATTGGATAAACACATTCTGTAAATTATAACCTTTCCAATGATACCTTACATGAGTCATCTTGCATAAAGTACATCTCAGTTATGTCATATCCATATCATAACCATATTTCCATAAAGAATGTGGAGCATAATGTCACAGTGTGTTTCAAAGTCTCCACTTTGCTCTGCTAATCCCAGTTAGCAGTACCTACACAGAGAACTATCCAACATTTGCTCAGCCCTCCCCAGGCTGAAAGTTCAACAATTAAAAATTGTGTTAACAATTAAAAATCTCCAGAAATACTGTGGGTTACAGATACACAAGCTCTCATTGAGCACAACATATCAAGCACTAGGAAAAAACATAGATAAGTTAATATAGTATAGAAATATCAAATCCAATTCTCTTCATAAATGTGTCATCCAAATATAGTGGTAATTAAATAAATCATTTGCCGTGTGTGTTGAGGAGTGGGGTTCCTTGTCGCCAAGGTCAGGAGTTTTATTTATTATAAGGCACAGAGACATTGTGTGCCTTGGAACCTTTTAAAGAGATACGCAGTCCATTTATTTACTACCTAAAATGCTCAGCAAGAATGATTCACTTATTAACCTCCCCTTTCTTACTCTTTCCATGAAAACCAGGCCACATAGTAAAGTGTCTAAATATGGACTTAGAAACCCCTCAGATTCATGGTGACACATTTATACCCCATTATCTGTTTTCCTTTAGCATCCTTCTCATTCTCTCTTTACTCTTTTTTGAGGAAGCAGGGGTACCATCTTAGGTCTTCAAATTCATACTCTTCCTATTGTTTTAGTCAACCCAAATCTGCATTTTCCACCAAAACCAAAAAATGTTAGTTTTAAAAAACTCACCCAGCTCTAGAGACAACTAGGATCTGGTTTTTCAGTGTTTTTTTAGCATTATGTAACACTTCATCCATTCAAAGCACAGCTCCCACTGACTTCAGTTGCAGCTGTGAACAATGAGGAGAAACTAAAATATTGAAGAGTTGCTCATTCAGTGGGCACTATCCATCCTGTATATTGAATGAGGCAGGATTCCTGTTGTGTGGGCAGGAAATTATTATGTAACTAAAGACTTTATCATAATACAGATGCACCCTGATGCTGAATTAAGGTTGGATGGGCAACCTTATTTCTAGCATTTCCTAATCTTGGAGTGCTTGACTTTGCAAACTTAAGAGTGTTCTTTTAACATAGGTTTTGTGTGTGTGCGCATAAAATATATATTCGGTGAACAACAGCAGGCTAACAGAAGTTTCTGAGAGCATTTGTAAAAGGGAGGTTAGGCACGTTCTTTCAAGGGGTAAAATTTACAGAGATATCTCAGTGACTTAGGAGCCTGTCAAATTTCAGAAGTGATTGAGACACTTAATTAAAAATCTTATTAAAAGTCAATGGGTCTTAGATTCTTAAGTCACTTGCCCATTTCTGAACATTTTGCTGGAAGTACCTTTCTGTGCCTTGTCAAGAAATGGACCCTCTTTTTGAACTTTCTGGGGAAAATTTTCAAAAGTGCCCCAAAGATTTAGAGGACAAGTCCTACTGAAAATCTTGCCCTCTGTTTGTGAAGTCAAATACTATAGATATACAACTTCTCTTACTTTTGGACTCTTAGTGAGTCCTTACCTCATATGCACAAAAGGTATATGACCTTACCTCATATGCACAAAAGGTAGGGATGTGTTTGGGAGCGGGCAGTATTTTGAATGTGATTGTACCACAATCATCCCATTCTGAATTAAAGCCATTAATTTCCACAGCCTTCTTGGGGAAAAAGATTGTGTGTCCTGCCAATTTAGTGACATGATTTTTTTATAGGTTCAAACTGAGAGCACAAGCAGTTTGGGGATGAGGTCCACTAACTACATTGAGCTTCTTCATCTTTGTGCACCAGCAGAGATAAGCAGTTCCTTGCAGCTCCACCAAACCATCCTCATTCTCATATAGTAGCTTTTCCACTTAATTAACACCCTTACTGCTTCAGAACTAGAGCAGAGTAAATGGTGGGAAAGCTCATTTATGAGATTATATTGAATTCTGAATGGTTTTTCTCAATTTGGCCATATTCACAGCCCCTTTTTGTCTCCTTTTCCATGAAAATCAGTCTGCATAGTTAAGGGCATAAATATGGACTTAGGAACCTAACTTTAGGCCCCCATTTTTGGAAATGTAGGAAACAGCTACTAATGGGCCAGAGTGTGGATGAAAAAGTACTCACATGAGAACTCCCATTGTAGTCAATGGGATTATTCAGGCAAGTGACTGCTCACCAAAGGGAGTAAGGGGTTCACAATCTGTCCCTATACAAGCAGTCCCAGTCATTACTGCTGCTGTGTATTACTGAGCCGCCTCCTGAAATAAGCTTCATGCATGCGAGCCTTGCTGTTACGATTGATTAGAACTTTAATCATTAGCCTGACAAATGAGTCCAAGCTTCCTTTTTTTAATCCTGTTGCAAATGTTGGCATTTACTTTGCTGTTATTGTTGCCGAGGGTATGGGCATGCTGTTAGTTTAAAGCAGAAATATTCAGACCCCAGTGATTCAGGAGCCAAATTAGTGATCAACATTACCCAAATGAGCCACAGTCATGTAAATTCATTATTTCATTTACTATAGTACTATATATTCATATTTAAACTGTATGATGGGAAATATTTAGTTTTTATATGTATATAATTCTCACTGCAAAATGACTGACCAAGTATTATTATTTTATGAAATACGATTGGTTAATAACATAGTAAAAGCGTTCTGATTAGGTAGTAACTTAGATTGGTTAATAATTAAGTCACGGTGTTTTAATATCAAGTGCTACAAAGAGCCGCAGAAGACCCATTCAAAGAGCCACTTGCGGCTTGCAAGCCTCAGTCTGAGTATCACTGGTTTAAATAAATATGCTTAAATTGTGGCCCATCCAGTACATGAGTGTGAGATAGTAGAGAGCTGTAATGTGTGTAATTATTGCCTTGTACTGGAGCATCATTTTACCACTTCCTGCATGCAGGGGAAACAGGTTCTTCATGACCTCTATGTTCCCCTGCCCCCTTGCACAGATTGGCGGGAAAGAATTAGGTTGGGCAGAGCCTTGACATCATTTGGCCCCAACATACCTGGTGGCATAGTAATACCCGTGTGTTGGAGAGCACAAGTTATGACAGCTATAGATCTGTTGCAGTTTACTCCCTCTCTGGAGCAGAGGGGAGACTGAGGAAGAGATTGTGCTCAAGAGGTCAACATGCTTCCCCTTGCTATGGACTAAATCACAAACATACGCAAGAGTGCTGGAATGGGGTGGGCCAAGGAGCCCTGGCCCTCCCCCTTTTTGTGTCCGTTATCTATGACACTGTATGGCCCTGATCCCTGCTATATTACAAATAAATAATAATTCTGATACTGTTTTGCATTTCCCACTATGATCCTTGGCCTGTTTTCTCAGGGCCATATCCTACATGATGCTGAGTGCTCCTACAGATCATAGTCAATGCCTTGTAGGAAGCATTTAACATCTTACCTATATTATTTCCTGTACTCTGCATATTGCATGTTCGGTCCCCCATATTTGCTATCTGTGGGCTGGATTTTGGATTCAGGAATACCTTTGATCAAATTATGCACCACCTCAGTAGTACCCCAGAAGACACTGTACCTGTCTGTGGCACAGTTCTTTCATGGCTTCCCCACTGCTTTGGAGCAAGGTAGTAATTAGGGGATTAGTAACCAATATCAACAGCAAATTACAATATCCTCTGGGTTAACTCAGCTGCACTGGTTGGCACAGTGGGAGGAGGAGCCAAGATAAAACCTACTGTCCCCAAACCCATACAGGAGCATGAGAGGGGTTCTTATGCCTCTTAACTGTCCTATGTGGGCACATAGTTCAAGTCATAATCCTTCCCTATGGTTTTATTAATTCTAAAGCTGTTGTTTGTGTTCTAAAGTTGGCGGGGCTGGGGGCATAGATTTTTGTTACGTTTGTAGATAATAATTCCTGTTATTTTAAAAAAAAAATAATTAAAGTTTAGTATATATAGTAAATATAACGCTACTACTAAGCATAATTCTACAAGTTAAGGGACCCCATAGGAACCACAGTGCAATGTAACACACATGCACACATATGCTTGACAGCATTAGTATATTCCCAAATAGGACCAAAGATTTAAACTTTGCATAAACTGTAGGACATTGATATGTTTCTGATAACAATTAAAAAGGAAATCCACTTTCATGGTTACTTAATGGCACCTATATAGCACAAAGTAGTATCAATAAATGTATTGTGATTTGGCTTATGGTTTTTTTTTTTTTCTGAGCTGTAATTTTCTTTGTGAACACTAGATGAAGCCCTGAAGCTTTACACAATAGGAACAAGAGGACTCCATAACCTATGATGAATTGTGCATCAAGTTCCATAACTGCTGACTTCTGTTGAGTCAAAACAAGTAATGTGCATTCCATAGAAAGGGCACCCTTTCTGATCTTCCACTATGTCTCCAAAAAGGTCTAAGCAAGTAATCTCCCATGTCAGGTCATTTGACTGTATTTCACCTAAACACATTTTTAAAAGCAAAAAGGAAGAGAAATTGGAAGAGAAGAACAGAAAAGTGAGTAGCATGCAGGAAATAGGATGGAGGCCTCATATTTCCCTCCCTTTTCTGTCTTTTACTTTTTTCTTTTTTCCCCCACTTCCTTATTTCTTTTTGCCCATGCTCCCCTTCTCTTATTACCCTATCTTTTAATGAAGTTTTAAATTCAGCAAATATGCATTTCCTCTCAACGTTCATAATTTCCTGAGTGGAAATCTTAAGCTCGTCCTGCAAAACAATCCTTGTGGGCAGTCCCTTGAATCTGCTGACTTTGGTGGGAATCTGATCCTCTGCAGGCAACTCAAACAGGGCTCTAGGGAACTTTTAGTGCACACCATCATAGAATATCAGGTTTGGAAGGGCCCCCAGGAGGTCATCTAGTCCAACCCCTGCTCAAAGCAGGACCAATCCCTAACTAAATCATCCCAGCCAGGGCTTTGTCAAGCCTGACCTTAAAAACCTCTAAGGAAGGAGATTCCACCACCTCCCTAGGTAACCCATTCCAGTGCTTCACCATCCTCCTAGTTAAAAAGTTTTTCCTAATATCCGAACTAAGCCTCCCCCACTGCTTAGATCATTACTTGAGACCATTACTCCATCAGCCTCCACACAGGCTAGTTAATGTACAACATGATGGTGCACATTAGAAATTGTACACCGGGTGCATTCTAATGTATAATGTAGACAAGTCCTAAGGCCTTTGGCTGCCCTTGCTGCACCTGGAGGAGAAGCTAGATCAGTGGTGAGGGAAGTATCCCGTGACAAGCTAGTGGAAAACTCAGTTGCCCCAATACAAGGGAAATGTGAAAGAGGGGGTACATGATTGCCCCTATATGAGGAACATGTAAGAAACTGTAAAGGAGTGTCTAAACTAGTCACCCCTGATACAAGGGAGAGTGAAGAGACTAAAACAGTAAACAGGATAAGGGACAATGGAGTTGTCCAGCTGGAGGCATTTTTTGTTGAAGGCAAGTGTACCTTCACAAGTTGGGCACCAAATTTGCCTCTCCCATCTAAGGGGACTGAGAAACAAATAAAGGGGATTTAGGCCCTATTAGGAAGTTCTTAGAGACCCAACAGAGACAATGAGAAATGCAGTTATATCTACAGAGTTATTGGGCAACATTGACTGAACAGCAACAGGGAGTTCTTAGAAGCCTCTGGGTGCAGAGTAGCATAGGTTATGGAGACCAGGAATGGAAAAGAGGTTTTCGGGCTAGGAGGCCAGAGGCCCACCCCAGAAAATGTTATGCCTGTTGGAAGAAGGAACACTTAAAATGGGAATACCTCTACATGAGTTGCAATAAAAAGCTTTGTCCCGGCAAGGGGAAAGCAGGACATCCCAGAAGAATTCCACCTGTTGCAAGAGCAGGAAAGGGATGTGCCTCTTTTTCTTGCAGGAAAGTAGGACACAGGAAGCAATATTGTCCTCAAAGAAAAAGCAAATCAGCCAGGAAAAGTGCAAGGGGTATGTCAAGGTTCTTTCCCTACTCTGAACTCTAGGGTACAGATGTGGGGACCTGCATGAAAACCCCCCTAAGCTTATTTTTACCAGCTTAGATTAAAACTTCCCCAAGGTACAAACTATTTTACCTCTTCTTCCTGGACTTTATTGCTGCCACCACCAAGCATCTAACAAAAATAACAGGGAAAGAGCCCACTTGGAAACGTCTTTCCCCCCAAAATCCCCCCAAGCCCTACACCCCCTTTCCTGGGGAAGGCTTGATAAAAATCCTCACCAATTTGCATAGGTGAACACAGACCCAACCCCTTGGATCTTAAGAACAATGAAAAAGCAATCAGTTTCTTAAAAGAAGAATTTTAATCGAAGTAAAAGAATCACCTCTGTAAAATCAGGATGGTAAATACCTTACAGGGTAATCAGATTCAAAACATAGAGAATCCCTTTAGGCTAAACCTTAAGTTACAAAAAGACACAAAAACAGGAATATACATTCCATTCAGCACAACTTATTTTATCAGCCATTTAAACAAAACAGAATCTAATGCATATCTAACTAGATTGCTTATTAACCCTTTACAGGAGTTCTGACCTGCATTCCTGCTCTGGTCCCAGCAAAAGCAACACAGACAGAGAGAACCCTTTGTTTCTTCCCCCCCAGCTCCAGCTTTGAAAGTATCTTGTCTCCTCATTGGTCATTTTGGTCAGGTGCCAGCGAGGTTGTCTTAGCTTCTTAACCCTTTACAGGTGAAAGGGTTTTTCCTCTGGCTAGGAGGGATTTAAAGGTGTTTACCCTTCCCTTTATATTTATGACAGGGTCAATGAAAGGCCAGAGGGAATTGGCAGAGGCCCAAAACTGGTGCAAAAAGGTGGTGGAGAAGGCTGAAATGTCTGGGAGGGAGAAGAGAGAGGGAACGTTAAGAGACCAATGTGAAAATTAACCAGTGGAGTGGGAACTCAGACCCTAAGGGAACGGGAACTGGGGGATTTGACAGAGGAGGTAAGGGTGCTGCAGAAGAAATTAGGAACAGCTGAGCAGGCCTTACAAGTAGCTGCAGCAGACTTGGAATTGCAGTGTAGGAAGTACTGGGACATCATGGAGGAGAACATCAGATTGTTCCTCATGGCGGGAGACTTAAAGTAGGAGAGGGGTGATCTGTGTGCTCAGCAGTGTGAAAGGCAGGGGTGATGATCCCCATCACCAGGGGTAGCAATATTGAGTGGGAGGGTATGTCATAGTGTGTCCACTGCACACAGGATTAAAAGGGATTAAGGTGGCCAGGTTGGCCAATTAACTGTCCTGGCTGCACCTGGAGGAGGAGCCAAGGAACAGGGAGTTGAGTAAATGAGGCTCAGATAGGCAGGAATAGGTGGGGCCTAGAAAGCCTGGAAGCTGAAGGGTGGCTGGGAAAGGGAAGTTAATTCCTGGGAAGTGGGAGGAGTGTTTGGGGACTGTAGGGAGGTAGTCTGTAGTCACTCCCTGGGAGGAGGGAATTGGTTTAGAGCTGGTATTCCCAGAGAAATGGGGAGAACCAGGGAAAGTAGGAAGCAGTCCAGGGGAGAAGCAATGAGGTCTGAAAGGACAGAGCCCAGAACTGCTGAGCTGAGGGTCCCTGGACTGGAACACAGGGTAGAGGGTGGGCCTTGGTTCCCTTACTGGCCACTGGGGAAATGGCACCATCAGGGCAGCAAAGGAGAAGACTGTCTGGGACTGTTTGCATAGATGGACTTTGGGTAACCCCGGAAGGGGAAAACATGAATACTGACCCGGCTGGAGGGCCCAGTCATGAAGAGGACACTGCAGTTCCTGAATTGAGGCAGTTCCGCAAGGTGAGAGGACAACAGGAGAGGCATCAACTGATGGAGCTAATCCCCAAGATGGCAAGAAGGAGGTGCCACAAGTGGTGAGTGGACCCTGTGACAATAAGACACAGTAGTAATTGTTCCTTTCTACTTGGCATTGGCGAGGTCTCTGCTGCAGTACTGTGTCCAGCTTTGGGCACCATACTTTAAGAAAGATGTGGACAAATTGGAGAAAGTCCAGAGGAGAGCAACAAAAAATGATAAGAGGTTTAAAAAAATTACCAATGGGAAAAGGTTGAAAGGACATGTTTAGAGAAAAGAAGGCTGAGGGGGTCTTCAATAAGTCTTCAAATGCTTAAAAGGTTGTCATAATGAACATGCGGATCAATTGTTCCCTATGTCCACCAACGAAAGGACAAGAAATAATCAGCTCAGTTTGCAGGAAAGGAGATTGAGATTAGATATTAGGGGAAAACTTCCTAACTAGAAGCATAGTTCAGCATGGAAACAGGTTATCTCAGGAGGCTGTAGAATTTCCTTCCTTTGAGGTTTTTAAGAACGTATTAGACAAATACCTGTAGGGATGGTCTAGTTATATTTAATCCTGCCTCAGTGCCTGGAGCTGGACTAGATGACCTCTTGAGGTCCCTTCCAGCCCTATGTTTTCATGATTTTATGATTCTACACAGACTTACCTTTCTTAAATAACACATTAGGACCTTATTTTTTAGAAAAAAATTAATCAGAACCAGAACTTGGCGACCAGTCAAGTCAGTCATCCAGAGACCGAATACCCAGTTGACTGCAACTGAAATGAACTCTCTGGGACAGAGGATATCTCTTCATTTATGTTTGTAAAGTTTCCAGCTCCATGGGCCCCAGTTTTGACTGAGACCTTTGGGCACTGCTGTATTGATGAATATTGTTTGAATTGTGGTAGCATCTAGAAATCATTGTCACACTGTGCACACACAGATTGTACAAATATATAGCAAAATGGTGGTCCCTGCCCCAAAGATCTTTTAATTTAACTAAGTATTAATAACAGTAATCGAGAAAACCTGTGATTAGGAATGATATGGAGATGCTGGTGCATATTGACAGATATGATTGGATAGTGCATATGTAAGCATCTTTGTAAAGAAAAGTAAGAGATTCTATTTGCAAAATAGAACAGGATAGCAAGTTTATGCTGAAAACTCTTCAGCACAAAGGAATGTTCAGAAGGGCACACGATAAAATTTGGTGGCTTGAAGTTTTGTGTCAGAATTCTGGATAAAATATATAGCTCTGATATAGGAGAAATGGAATCAAAAGGTTTAGGAAAATATTATCCACTGGAGAATGAAAGCTTGTTTGAAAGAGAAATACAAAGGTTACATAATCCACTTTGGTGTCTTTCATTCTGAATAGTGTAACATATTCTTGAATGCGGGGATTGAATTAACCTAAAATCCCTAGTAGGATCAGTTTTGTTTGGTATATCATTTTGTATTTATTCTGGCAGCAGGTGAGGAGGAGTCTAACTAGAAGATGTCGTCTTCTTATTTTTAATCTTTATATTTTTTCTTTGTTTTTAAAATTCTAGTTCTGTCATTTGTCATATTAACCTTCTGAGAAGCACTTTGACTGTGAACATTTTGTTTTTGTGGGTTTTCGTATTTGAATGCACACACATCACTGCAGCAATCATATGTATCAATTAATGGGCTATGTCAAAAAGGACACTGGTCCTTACCTGCTGCTGAAACTTAGCAGTGATGCTGTAAACATTAAAAGTTGGGTTGAGGGGAAAGCATTAAACCAAAAATAAAATGACAAACTCATGGATAGGTCAGTGGGTACTGTACCTGAATATGCTATTGCATTGGTTTGATATTTCCATGTTCATATTGATGCTTATGCCCCCTGAAATACTTCCTATAAGATGAGCTTAACCTCTGTGTGTATTGCTCAGAGACTAAAACTAAACCATTTAGTGTGATCTTCATGTTCATTTACCCAAGACCTGAAACATTAGATAGCATTTAAAGAATAAAGTAAACATAAATTTCAAACAATTTAAAACCAGTTCCACTGAAAAGTTCCCATTTCAACAGCAGAATTCAGTAAACACAATGTGTTTGTGTCTCTGGAACACAAAATAATACCTTTATATAGTCTATGATGTTACAACAAGTTTTGCAAGAGAACATAATGTGTCTATGCATTTAGGTAAAACATAATTACAAAGAAAAGAAAATATAGCTGTAAGATTGTAGAAGATATGGCCATTAGAGAGCAAGTGCTCAGCACCAGTTACAACAGTGCATCACTTTTAGATTTTCTCCAAGTATTTCCAGCCAATAAAGGCCAGTTTCTGCCATATTTATGATAAGAATCTTACTCTTCAAATAGGCCCATTCGTTTCAATGAAATGTAGTTCAACATGAGAAATGGTGGCAGGATCAGAATATCGCAGAACTTAAGTCCCAGTTTTGCTTAAATTTGCTTACATTGAGAGGTACCTTACTGCATTTGCATAGAAAGGATGCCAATCAGCAGAGTTTGGCTCTTAGACTTCAATCTGGTTCTTGATCATATATTTCAAAACTCTCTCTGCCATTTAAATGATGGATTATAATATTCTGCAAAACACATATAGAACACCAGGGTTGGAAGGGACTTCAGGAGGTCATCTAGTCTAACCTCCTACTCAAAGCAGGACCAATCCTCAATTTTTGCCCCAAATGGCCCTCTCAAGGATTGAACTCACAACCCTGGGTTTAACAAGCCAATGCTCAAACCACTGAGCTATCCCTCCCGCCAAAAAGAGCCTTCTTCCAACATGGATTTGATTCACTGTTGTTGGTAAAACCACTATGGATTGGTGTTGTCCCACTGCAATATACAGAAAGGAATATATTTTCAGGTAGAGAAAGAACATGGAGCACTAAAGAGGGACGTTTAACTATTATAAAAATTCTGGTTTGACGCATTTTGCTATTCTATTTTGTGGGCACTTTTTAGCTCTCTTGTGCTTTTTTGTGAGTCTGATCTTAGAAGCCAAGTAACTTGTTGCAACAAAGCATAGGGTTATAAGAGTTTTTTAAAATATATCTGACCTAATTTTAATCCCTCAAAGCAGTTGACAGCAGTTTTTCTCTTGTCTGCTGAAGAATGTTCTAAGCATGTTGCCTTTATTTTCTATTAGGCATGATATTTTTTGCCTGATAAGGTTTGTGCAGAGTGACATGCAACTTAACATATGAATGTTTTCTTTATCTCTATAAATAGTGTAGGGGTAAGAGGGTTGGGTGTAACTGGCATAAGAAGAGGAGAGTCACTCCCTCCGGCAAAGCTGTATAAATAATTATTTGCCACCAAGCAGAAGAAAAGATTACCACACCTCTTTTCTCTGCGGGGAATTCATTTGATGTACAGTAGATTCTTTACCAAAGTAATGGTATTAAAAGTACTGTGAACTGAAAGCCTAACTGAAGTAGCAACTGGACTCTATGGCTAAAAATCTTTTTCATTAGAAGCAATTATACAACCATAATTTTCTAGGCAATATTTAATAAATTATAATAAGGCGTCAAACTTTACAACAAGGTTTTTCCTTATTGCTGCACTGAACAATAAAACAGCTTCTTCAACATATATCTTGTCATAAAACATAACGTACTTTAAGGCTCTCTTAAGCCATGTTTGAGGAATGTAACATATTACACTTTGAAATATCTTTCACTGGAAACTGTAGTCCTACACAATATTTTTCACTAAAGTTAAAATACTACAGTATATATGACCGCTGTAATTAAATTATATCTGTAGACTATGGTACAGATCTGTTAATTGGAATGGTGCCATTGAATTTATTCTGATCTCTTTATATATTTAAACACCCACGTGCACGACACTCAGAGGTCATGCTTCAGAACTTAGCATTTGCCAACATTCATCACACATCAGAGGTCCCATATAGTTTTTCCCTGCATGTAATATAGTTGTACAAATGTTCAGTGTAGTGGTGACCATTTTGTGAGTGTGTGTGCGCACGTGCGTGCAGAGATATATTACACACAAAAACTACATTAAAAGAATTTTAAGGTGCAAAGCCCAGCACTCAAATTATGAACTCCCAGAATTAAGCTTGCCAGTTCAATCTTAATTTGACACCCTCCTGCATATGGATTATTATACAGGTGTTAATTACATGATCATATGCTATTTTTTCCACAGAACCCTTGCCTCATTCGGTGCACAGGGTGGATGGTGCTCATTTAATGAGCAGCTATTCAGTGTTTTGTTTATTCTATAGTTCAATGTGTGGTCCCATCCCTTATTTACTGCACACTATTCAGAAGACAGAATCGAATTAATTTTCTCATTGCCTTTTCTATGGCATTCATCACAATAGTATCTGAGTGTTGCACAAACATTAATTAATCTTTTCAACACCCCTGTGATCTGAGGGGATGATATTACCCCGACTTTACCGATGAGGATCTCAGGCACACAGAGATTAAAGTAAATGTCCTTTTATTTTTGGATACCAATTTGCGGCCCCTCGGTTCTGATTTTTCAGAATGCTTAGCCATTATGAAGAACTTTACATGTTAAAAAACCGCTCCTATTCATGTCAGTTGAAGCTGTGAGTGCTCAGCTCTTCTGCAACTCCAACTCCCGGGTTTCAAGTTGGGAACCCAGAAAATGAGGCTCACCCAGTTATCAGCCACCTGTCAAAAGTTTGGTTTAAGTGACTTGCCCAGCACCACATAGGAACTCTATAGCAAAAGCAGGGATAGAATCCATTTCTCCAGGGCAGCGTTCAGTTGTCTAAGCCATGAGACTGTCCTCTCTTTCGCAGCAATCCCCTGCCTGATTCACTATATACCTCCCAAATTTTGCAACAAATGAGGCAAGGGTCCTACAGAGAACAGACTCCTTCACTGCACAGCCCTGATTGATCCCCATAGCAAGTCCAGCCTGTGCAGTGAATGAGGCAGTGTTCCTGTGGAAAAAATAGTATGATCATGTTATTAAAGACCAGCTCATAATGCATACACACAAGGGGCCAAATTAAGGGTGCACAAGCAACCTTAATTCTCCATTTCCAAATTTTTGAGTACTTGATGCTTGATTGTGCAATCTTAAAAATATTCTTCTGGGGTGGGGTGGGGGGTCTAATTTCCTAGTTTTTAAAAAGAAAAATCAAGAAAACAAAAATTCTATCTTGAGGTATCACAGTGACATGCACATGGGTTATCAGGCGGGTTGGAACACACAGACCTCTGTCACTTGAGCTAATGGAGTAATTGATAGCAATAGTAGGTTGTTATCCTCTGTGGATCAGCACTTGAGGGATGAGACACCTACTTTGCAACTAGGTTTCACAAATATTTGTTGGTAACTGAATAATACTGAGACGCAGGAATTTTGGGGTCCATTCCAGGCTTTGGAGGGAAGTGTGTTCCGGTGGGGACAGACTCTTCTGCCTGTCCCCTCACCGCACAAGCTTGAATCTTTCCACCCTCTCTCTGACAACTTTTCGCATCCCAGTCTCTTCCCCACCTGTCTTCTTTTCCCAATCACATTCTCCAAGCTTATCTGGTCCCTTCTCAATTCTCAGCCTTCTCATCCCAGTCTCCTTGACCAGACAGTCCCAGTTCCCCACTCCAATCTGCTCATCCACTCTGTCTCTCTTTTCTTTCTCTGGGCTCCTCATCCAATTTGTCTCCCACCTCTCCACCTGCCTCCCTGGATGCTTGTCCCAGGTTCTTTGCCCATCCATTCCCAATACACCCTCCCCCAAGCCCATTGATGGATCTGTCACTTTCCCCGCCTCCAGCTCCTTGTGTCCTTATCTAGTCATTCCCAATCCCCACTCCCTCCAGCTCTTTTGCTGAACTGAGTGTCCCACCATGACCCATTAACTGGATCCCAGTTGTCCTACTCCATTTTCCTTACTGGCTCTTCCCCTCTGCATCTGAGTCAGATGGCTTCCTTCTCCATTTTGCTTGGGTGGATGCCAGCAAGGGCATCACTGAGAGCACTAGAGATTCAGGTCTCCTGCTCTCAGTTCCAGTATTGGCCCCTCCCTAACCTGGAGCAGCAATTAAAGGAAAAGACCAACTTCACTCCCTGCGGGGGAGCATCCTCAGTTACTCTGTGGGGATGGCATATTTGCAGTCTGGTTGTACTGTGAGCTGTAAGAGGCTGGAGCATGCTCAGTAAGTATGGAATCTTCCAAGATGTTAGCTGCCAAACTCTTGGAAGTCTCGAATGAGAATGTGCAAACTATAGATTTTCAAATGGCTGCATCAGAAAGCCGCTGCCAGTACAGCATTTTTTCCAAGACTAAAGGTCTGCTCTCATGCTAAGAACTTTTAAGACCACCTGTAACATCACAGTCTGGTGATCCCCCTGTAACAATGTCAAACAATGTTAACTTTGCCAATATTTGGAATCTAGTTACTTTTGATTACTTCTTATTGTAAGAGACTTTGCCTTGGTACATACAGTTGAATGGGTAACATTCCTCATGTTGTGGTATTGTGTGAGCAATGAGAAAGTATCAAGTTCCTGAACATCACAGGTTTTTTGGGTAGAGGGAGGGGAGACTTGAATATTTTTACCAAGTTCTATCAAATTGCAGTACTTTATTTAACTCAAACTGGGTTCATTGTAATCACATATTGTAGAATAAACAGAAAGGTTTAGCCTTAGGTATCTGCTACTAAAGGAAAACTTTAATTAGGAAAGACTGAGGTTAACTGGTAATTATAGCTGACTAGTTCACAGCTCTATAGTTAAAGGCTGAGTCAGTGTTTCCAATAGAAACAGTTATGTTCTGAGCGTTTATATTCACTCATCCAGAAACATACAGGATATATCTCAGCTGTAATAGGGAAAAGAAATATACATCAAATGAAGAAAACTCTGACATTCTGGGAATGGAAAAAAATTGATTAAATGCTTTGTGTGTGTGCACGCATGCTCATGCATGCATAAGCCTCTGTGTTTCAAAGACAGGAAGAGCCAAAATATTACTTATGTCTCTTTTTGGTGATATTTAAGACAGCAGTCTATGCTGTGTTTCTTCCAGTTTACCTGAACGTATCAAATTACAATTATTAAACTTGTCTGGAAATCACATTTCAGTCACTCCTGGTTTAACTAGGTTGTGTTAATTGAATGCAGTAAGAAGGAAATTACTGTGATAGAAAATGTCTCCAATTCAGCAAGGCACTTAAGCATGGGCCTAATTTTAAGTGTGTGTGGGAAATCACCCCTAGAAGTCTCTTCCAACCCTAATCTTCTATGATTCTATGGATCAAAAGCATTGAGAGGTGAAGCTAGAATGTTTGTAATTTGGTTTAGGTTCAGCTATCCATCCTATGGCTCAAAACTTAACTGAATTATCTGGATTATCTATACCTTTTGAAATTGTAAAATTGGAGTGGAAATCTCATAGGGTTTGCTTGTAAGATTGTGAGAACTTCTCATTCCAACCGCAACAGAAAACATATTTTGTGAATTTCAGTGCTTCCAGTTTTTACCCATGGTGGATTCTTAATATGAAAAATATATATTCAAACATTTTAGAGCATTATAAACAGTTTGGTGAGTTCAGTTGTACAAATGGGGCATGGTTTGGTTTCTCACTAGTTTTGTTCATTGGGAGTCAGTCATTTGTTATGATATAACTTCATTGGCCAGAACCTGAGGGCAAGATAGTTCTTGAGGAACCATAGCACTATCAAACAAGTTTTAGACTAATGTTTAGACATGTCTATGAAGACCAAATTAGGACAAATTTTAAATGAAGGATTACTCAAAGTCTCTGGAGATCACACTAATATTTATCCACACACTTGAGGACCAACATTATATAGAAAAGTTATGTCAAAGATACTCACACAGATTTAAAGGCCAGAAATGACCACTCTGGGTATCTAGTCTGACCATGCCTGCATAACACGGGCCAGAGAATTTCACTCACCGATTCTTATGTTAAGTCAATAACTCATTGTTTAACAAGAGGTTATATCAATGTGAGTTAAACTACCAAAAGAGGAAATTAATCACAAAAAACTACATTAAGACTATAAACCAGTAAAGATTACTGATCTTTCACAGAACGTATGTTCGAAAGTGGCTGTACCTTTATTCAACAGGAAAATGATAAAGCATATTATACCAGCACTTTAGAAAACACACAGACTCTGTGAATTTATGAATTGAATGATCCCACTGCACATTAAGTTTCAGGTCATTATTTGAATAGTGAGAGTCTTGGGAAGTCTTGCTCTGCCTCAGGATGGTAACAAAAAGTTTTCATCAGAAATAGCCTGAGCAAAATAAAGTGAAGACCTTATTTTGTCCACTATGATGTACAATTACGATCAGATAAGTACATAGTGGAGAGATCTAATTCAAATCTCAATTTGGAAAATTGACTAAACAGAGTAAATTATTAGAGTATTTTATGGTATCATATTTTAGTGCATAGTTTATTTTTACAGCTCCCAAAATTGTGGTGGGCACTTTACAGAACAAACAGAAAGATGTTATCCCTCGTCCCAAAGAGCTTAGCATCTCGATGAGTGAGGATAACAAAACATACAAAGATGAAGGTGAAGGAGAGCAAGGCTTGCAGCGATTTGATCATGTGGTGATTCATTTTAAGCCATGTGCACATCCGGTGGTTCAATTTAAAGCTTTTGGGATGTTTATAATTACTAATGAGTAACTTCTTGTGGTCCAGGTGTAAGAAATGAGGGCTAATGAAGTATTTGAATGCAGAGGGTAGAGGCTCTACAGCCTAGAATTTCAAGGGTAGTGCGGGCATGGACAAAGGCTTGGAAACAGTTGAGAGAGAAGTGGGAGGACAGGGCACTGAGGCTGGCATCATTGAAGGAGATGACCACAAAGATACAAAAAGTGAGATAGATAATTGTGTGTGTTTTTCCATTCAGGATGCCCAGAGGTTGTTTCTTAAAATGTTTCTGTGCCTAATGTTCCTGTACAGAAGAATTTGTTTAAAACATCCTCATCACCTATTTTATACCAGCCTGTGAATAAATGTGAACCTGGAACAAGAACAGCTATGGAACAACCCCACTGGGCTTATAAAACATTCTGGTCATTAGACATTAGACAGGTATTTTGCCTTCCTGAGTCTTGATATTGCAAGGTATTGAGCACTCTGGTCTGATCCACCAAAGCACTTAAGCATGTGCTTAATCTTAAGCATGCAAATAGTTCCATTGACTACTCATCTGCGTAAAGCTAACTATGTGCTTAAGTGCTTTGCAATATCGGCCAGAGAAGTTGGCATTACATAGCTGATGAGGATTTTTTTTTAAAATAATTCTTCTGTACAGAAAAATTAAGCACAGAGACATTTTGAGAAATAGCTTCTGGGCATCCTGAATGGCAGGGACTTAAATGCAAATGTACAGCAAACTCCCTTTGTAAATGAAATGATCTATTATTATGTCTCTTCTTTTTTTAATAACAGAAAGCAAATATTAACTACTGAGTTTTCTTGTGTCTTCTAAATATATTATTTGTTTCCTTTACCCAGTTTTGCAACCTTTCCCTGTTCTTTTATCTGACAACATGCAATATTTTCCATGACTGCTCATCTGCTACTAAAATGTCCTTATGTAATGAGGAATATGGAGTATGTCTAATATAGTGCACAGATCTGTGCATGTGTGCATGTCAGATTTGCTCAGATATTTATCCTTACTCATTTCAACCTGTATTGAAAAAGAGGTTATTGGAGCAAGAGCCACTGCTACTCAACTCCCAGGAGTAGATGATTTTCTATCCCCTTTTCAGACCTCCCCAGTTGATTAAAATTGAAGACCAAACATGTGGACATTTCACCACCACATGAATATGATGCTGATTAAAATGGGCAAGATTCCATCACTGGTGTTCTCAGAAACTCTGGAAGGACAGTTGCACTTGGAGTCCCTCAGGAAGAGTTCCAGCTGAGTCAGGATGCACTCCCAAAAGTATGCAACTCCAGAGCAGTAGCTCCACCCCCTTTGGTATGAGTGCAGCATGTTCCTGAGGTTTCACACAACCATCCAAAAGTAATTCCCTTCCTTCCTATTTGTAAATTTAGCTACATGCAGGTCTAAGTGTAGTTTTATGCCACATAAATAACCATGTCAATTAGAGACTTTCTATCTCTGGACTCCATTAATAAAGGGAATATGGTGCTCTGTGGGTATTACGTTTCTTGTAGGCAATCATTCTATATGAGAGAGAGAGTGAGGCAAATCATGTTTTTATGGTTGTACTGAATAGCTTACTAGAAAGAACTGGATCATCATCCTCAGACCCAGCTAGGATTTAGCAAGATCTCTGAAAGGCAGGCATGCTGAAGAGTAGAGGTATACTGATTAGCTTCCATATAATAACACACCTCTGAATGCATGATCAGTAAACAGACCTTAATCAATGTGAGGCAGAATATTAATGTGCAAACTTTACAGAAATGGCATTCTCACAGAATGTGGCTATCAATGATATCATTTTGGAGGTGTTGATCTCTTTAACAAAATGAAGGGAAAAAATCCTAAGAAAAGAAATCCATACTAAAGCCCTTGCAGCCTCAGTCTAACGAACACAAGGGATGAATGCACAGTAAAGCTGGCAGGAACACTTTGAAGGCTCTAATCAGCTAAGAATTTGGATCTTATTCCGGTGCCAGGAAGGCAAGTAAAGAGGAGTTTCATCATCTAGCTTCACATAATGGCAGGCAAGAACTGACTGTAACAAAAATATCTTTCTTTGTGATGAAAAAATGAAATGTGTTGAATGGACAGTTGTGTGAGGGATTTTTTTTTTTTTTTTTTACAATGTGAAACCCGAAGGTCATCCAAAAACCCTCTCGCATGCTCTGAACAGCAATAGTCTCAACTTGATCTGAGTTGCTGGGTGGCTCCTGCCAACTTCATTGTCTCATAAGGCATTGCGACCTCATGATTTCACAGCAAGATCATTTCAAGATATAAATCTGTTGGGTTTTGTTCCACAGCTCATGACTAGGGTTTCAGGTGGCTGGGATATGGAAAGTTTACATGGCTGCTCCAGCAGCTCAAGTTATAACACTATTTTCAAGCTGATGGGTTAGCTCAGAAAACTGGAACCAATTGTTTTAAGGGTGATGAAGACTGGGGAAATCACATTTGAGCTTATACATTTTACCGGATTTAAACAGCTGATTAGCATCTGGAGTAAAAGTAAATATTGGTGTTAAAAGGTCACATGAAGAGCAGTGAAACTGAATACTCTGACTCCTGGATGAGAGAGATTAATATTTGACTTGAAACTTCTGCAAACAGGACTTTAACAATGTATTTGTATTTCTAAAAAAAGAAAAGGAGCACTTGTGGCACCTTAGAGACTAACAAATTTAGTCTCTAAGGTGCCACAAGTCCTCCTTTTCTTTTTGCGGATACAAACTAACACGGCTGCTACTCTGAAACCTTTGTATTTCTAGATAGGCAAAATTTAACACTGTTATGAAGACCTCCATAATTTGCAGAGCTGAGTGAACCATTGTGGATTAAATATAAACCTACCTGAACTATGGTCCTAAACCAGTGGTGGGCAGCCTGCAGCTTCCCGCAGCTCCCATTGGCCGGGAATGGCGAATCGCAGCCACTAGGAGCTGCGGGCGCCCGTGCCTGCGGACAGTCAATGAAAACACTGTCTCGCGGCCTGCCAGCTGATTACCCACCACTGTCCTAAACTGAAACTAATCCCTCTCTGTGGTTCAAAAAAGTTCAGTTCACTTTGGAGTTTTGTTATTTCATTTTTGTCTTTTAATTTTTCTTCATCTGTGCTGCCTTTATTTCCATATCAAACTATAAACTAAGGCCATGTCTACACTACAAAATTTTATCCACTTAAGTTACATCAGCATACATTACATTGCTTGTGTGGTATGCGTACTTGGGTCAGTGGTGCATATCCTCACCAGGAAGCCCTAGTATTGATGCAGAGTGCAGTGCACCAGGGGTAGGTATCCCACTGTGCAACTCACCTCCATCCAGCATAGGGTCTTTTGGAAATACTTGCAATGCCTCATGGGTCGAAATGAGTCATGCAAGGTAACTGGAAACATGGGGTCAACTTCCCTTAATGCAGTGTTGTCCATCCCATACTTTTGTCTGGATCCCATAATTTTCACACTTTCTTTTCAAAATCCCACATTCCTGGTTTAGACCCTCCTCACTCTCCACCGTCTTTTACAGAAACACGCAGCCTGTCCAGATCTGCACTATTGTCATGAGCATTGCAAGCACAGGGTACGTGATCCTGCAGTATTTGCAGAGCCTCAAAAGCAGCTGTGGGGAACACTGATTCCTTGAGGGGCTAGATTGCTGTGGGACATAGAAAAACAATTCAAGGTTTTTAGTGACATTCATGGAGCAGCTGGAGATTAAATATCTCTGGTGGAACTCTGGTTCTTAGCCTGAGAAACAAGCATTGACTGGTGGGATCACATCGTCATGCAGGTAGGGGATGATGACCAGTGGCTGCAGAACTTTCAGATGCACATTCCCACATTCCTGGATCCGTGTGCCAAACTCACGCCAGCCCTCCAGAGCAGGGACACCAAAATGATAACTGCAGTGAGAGTTGAGAAGCAAATGGCGATTGCACTGTGAAAACTTGCAATGCCATATAGCTACCTGTCGATTGGGAATCAATTTGGAGTCGGGAAGTCCACTGCAACGGTCATTGTCATGCAAGTGTGCAGGGCCATTAATTGCCTCCTGCTATGCAGGACCGTGACTCTGGGCAATGTGCAGGACTTAGTGGATGGTTTTGCAGCAATGGGGTAGGGTGATAGATGGCACACACATCCCTATTTTAACACCAAAACACCTTGCCACAGTACATCAACAAAAAGGGCTACTTTTCTATGGTTCTGCGAATGCTGGTGGATCACTGAGGAAGCTTTACTGACCTCATTGTGGTCAAGGAAGGTGTATGATGTGCATCTTTAATACAGGACGTCAAGTATCGGGGGTAGCCGTGTTAGTCTGTAGCCACAAAAACAGCAAGGAGACCAGTGGCACCTTAAAGACTAAAAGATTTATTTGCTCAAATAAATCTGTTAGTCTTTAAGGTGCCACGGGACTCCTTGTTGTTTTAATACAGGAGCGTTCAGAAAACTGTAAGCAGGGACTTTCTTTCCCAACCAGTGGATTACCACCGGCAATGTTGGGGTGCTGAGAGCCATTGAACCAAACTGTAAATCCTGTATCTGATGGCAACCACTGTAAGCCTGTGGGGCACGGCAGCACCTCCAGCATCCCTAGTTCCAGGGTTTTTTTTGTTGGAGAATTGCAACTTTAACTTCAAAAACAGACTCCAATGAGAAACTGCAGAACTGGAATTAATTTGCAAACTGGACACCATTAAATTAGGCTTGAATAAAGCCTGGGAGTGGATGGGTCATTACACAAAGTAAAAAGTATTTCCCCATGCTAATTTTTCCCCTACTGTTACTCACACCTTCTTGTCAACTGTTTGAAATGGGCCATCCTGATTATCACTACAAAAGTTTTTTTTCTCCTGCTGATAATAGCCCACCTTAATTGGTTGGTCTCGTTACAGTTGGTATGGCAACACCCATTTTTTCATGTTCTCTGTGTGTATATATCTTCCTACTGTATTTTCCACTGCATGCATCCGATGAAGTGGGTTTTAGCCCACGAAAGCTTATGCCCAAATACATGTGTTAGTCTCTAAGGTGCCACAAGTCCTCCTCGGTTTTTTTGCTGATACAGACTAACACGGCTGCCACTCTGAAACTATTTCTACAACTGATTCAGAGCTGTGCCTGCACAACCTCTTTTCCCCACATGCCCAGGAGATCCAAAATCTCCTGTGTCCTCCAGGCAGGAGTATGTCTGCAGCTTATAGCTGGCATGGGTGGCTGGGCAGTTACATTCAACAATGGAGAGCGAGTAGGTGTACTTGCCAAGGCAGCCAACCAGGAAAAGGAATTTCAAAAATTTGCAGGACTTTAATGGGCAGGGGCAGCTTCCTGTCCACCTGACCCCTGGGCTGCAGAGTTCACAATGGTGACCGGAGCAGTCAATGTGGGACATTGTGGGACAGCCGTTGGAGGCTGGTAGTGGTTGACGAAAGTACTGCAATATCTACACTCTCACCACATTGACCTGACTACATCAGCCATGATTCTGTGTTGCTTGTGGAGGTGGTGTTATTAAATCAGTGTAGTGGGGCACTTATGTTGGTGGGAGCCAAATTTAAGTTAATACACATCCACAGCTAGGTCGACTTAAACTGCCTTGTCTCAATCTAACTTTCTAGTGTGGACCAGGCCTAAAATATTCAGAATAAGTATGCAGACTCGCTCTCAAAAATGTTTAGGGCCTGATTCTCATTTGGCTATGTAAAGGTACCTTAAAGTGGGTATAAATCACAGTTAAATTCACTTTCAGGCCTCTGCATGCTGCCAGACAAAATAAAATGGCTATAGTGTAAATTAGAATTCAGCCTTGATGGCTGCATATTATGCACATAATTCTGATCACACTTACACTGGTTTATACTGGTGTGACTCCAATGGAATTACCCCTCATTTACTTTAGTGTGATAATCAGTTATTAGCCGTAGTAAATATTTGACAACATACAACGCCTCTTACATTAAAGAGGCAGAATAATTTCTTTAAAAATTTCGAATATGCCAAAAGTTTTACTGTGATATATAAGAATATAATATTTGTAATAAAAGCTCAAGTTTATGATAAAACTCTCATTGACATCAACTGGAATTTGGAGTAAATAGGGATTGCAATATCGAGCCCTTTCTTTTTTTTTTTATTGCTGGTTATTGCTCTGGCTGCTTCTCCTTGGATTAACTCCACTGGCTTCTGCATCAAATTCAATAATCTTCTCCTCACTCTCAAGGCTTTTCACCACTCAGCCACTTCCTGCTTTCTTCTCTTCTCTCCTCACATGTCACTCGTTCCTCATGACTCCTTCACTCCACCAGTGATGCCTGCCACATTTGTTCAGGTACTGGCTTCTTTTATGACCATATCTGCACTTTCTTTTTTGCTGTACCATGCTTATAATGTGCTGTTTGTGTCCACCTCAAGACCTACATCTACCATGACATTAAGAAATCAGTCAATTTCTGATATTTAGGTTGAAGGAGAGAGAGAGAGAGAGAGAGCTCACACCTATTTTATCTATTGGCATAATACAATAATATAATATAAAGGCAAATATGTATGTATATGTACGTAAAAACTATTTACATATGACTGGATTCCTTGCTCCTCAATCTTTATACATGGATTGTCATCTTAGGTTGTCACTTCTTTGAGGCAGGAACTATGGGCCAGAGCTTCAGCTGATTTAATTTGGTGTATCTCCATTGCAGTCAACAGAGCTACTCTGATTTGCACCAGCTGAGGATCTGGCTCCCACATCTTTGTGTTTGTTAGGCGCTTGGCATAATGGAGCCTCAGTCTTGACTGGGGACTTTGTATTAGCAACTAATGTTAACATGAAATAATTATGGGCACAATACTGCTGCCCTTGTGTACCTGAAACTCCCTCTGCTTCCCCTGGCCATCAGCTGGCTATTGATCTTTGGAAAACTTCCTGGGGCATTACACTGGTTACGAGTTTCTTTCAAGTGCTTAAAAAGGTACAAAAGTAGGCCTGTTGTCACCAATGTATTTAGAATTAGTCTTAGAAGAAAAAAAGAGATTGGCACATCCTTATTAGATAGGAATCTCTTTTAAAATTAGGAATTACAGTGAACTAGCTAATTTTCTCTTTTCCCACCCTCTCTGTTCCCTTTCTTTGTATCCTGCATCTGTGACTTTTAGTAGTTCATCTGTGAAAATTTTATTATTGTTTATGCGGAACAGAATGCCAGTTGCATTCCTTTTTACTCACAGATCAAGCAATAATTTAGTGGAGATAGTAAATGAGGAACTGTCATTACATGGTTATAATAGCTTTAAAATCTGTCTTTGCAATGAGTTTTGGTTCACTACAAAATCACTTCTTTTGATGTGCAATATTATCACAACAATATAATATCAAAGACAAATGACAAATCGAGTGAACTAAGGCAGATTTTACACACACACGTACATCCACAGCACCATGACGCTGAAAGCCCAGAGGACATGTAAATGTTTGATTCACTGCTGTGACACAGAGTAGAAGGCAGACTTCCAAAACCATGTGCCTGATGTTGAAATTGGTTCCCTGCTGACTGTCCCAAAAGTGATTCATCTAGAGATTGGCGGGGGAAAGAGGGTGGGAAATGTTTCCTGTATAACAAAGAACACACAGCAGGAACTGGCTGCCCTCTCTTCACCATTTGATAGGCAAATAAAGTACATAAAGGCTTGTGAATGACAATATCCATAACTCCCAGAGATGGTTTGTAAATCACTTTAACTGAGAGAGTCTGCATAACCTTAGAAAACATTTGGGTACTTGCAGACATGGAGGTGCTCACATACCTGAGTTTCCTACCCACCACTGAGTCAGGTGGTCTGATTTAAACTTAATACCAGAAGAGTGCATATTGAAGTCTATCTGCCTGCATTAACTGGGTCAGGTGAGCGGGAGATCATTTTACAATGTTCCTCAGTTATGGATTGCTCTGGACTTACTGTGTTCACTTTTTATGGGCTTTCAAATCTACAGGAAGGACCAGATGAATACCCAGCAGCTCCCATTTATGCACCAAATTAAGTGGCTGGATTTCCAAAAGAGCTCAGCTTTCATTCAGACAGCAGCCTGCAGCAGCTTCCGCTGTTCTCAGTTATGAGCTGCAGGATGTTGAGCCCTTTTTGAAGATCTCCATTTAGGTGCCTAAATGGGAACTGAGTTCTCTTCAAAATCTGGTCTTAGGTATTTTCTTGCTTTTCTCCCGTCACATTTTGGATTCTCATTATGGTAAGTGGAACATATAGGAGAAAGTGCTTCTGATGGTCAAAGCAGAGTGTTGGAAGGTTGGGCGAATGAAATCTATGCCTGATTCTTCCATTGACAACCTGTCTAACCCAGAGCAAATCACTTTAGCTTCTCTTTGGAAGACTTCCAAATGCACAAATTGCAATTAGGCACTTAACTCTCATTGAATTTCATTGGTCTTTAATTTACCCATCTGTAAGATGGAGAGAAATGGAACTTGCCACAAAGAGCTAATGTGAGGCTTAAAAACTGATTATAAATCACACTGAGATCCTCAAATGAAAGATGCTATGGTATATTAGTGCAAATAAATTATTGATCACTGTGTATCATCCACTGGGAAGCTGTTATACTTTAGTTTTTGGTTTATATTATTTAGGTACATGTAACTACTATGCCAAACAATATGTAACACAAAAACAAATGGATATAAACTGGCCATCGGGAAGTTTAGACTTGAAATTAGATGAAGGTTTCTAAACATAAGAGGAGTGAAGTTTTACAATAGCCTTCCAAGGGAAGCAGTGGGGGCAAAAGACCTATCTGACTTCAAGATTAAACTCGATAAGTTTATGGAGGAGATGGCATGATGGGATAACATGATTTTGGCAATTAATTGATCTTTAACTATTCGTGGTAAATAGTTCCACAGTATGCGTCCGATGAAGTGAGCTGTAGCTCATGAAAGCTTATGTTCAAATAAATTGGTTAGTCTTTAAGGTGCCACAAGTACTCCTTTTCTTTTTGCGAATACAGACTAACACGGCTGTTACTCTGAAACACATCAAAACTTGTTGCATATGAAAAAGATTAGTGTTACTGGACAGATATTGACATCACATTGTAGTATTATTGTTTTTTTACTTATATCAAGTTGGGCTGAAATTTATTGTGCAATATTTTTTTTTATTTTGACCGAAGTTCCCTCTAGTGCTCAAAAGTATGTATGCTATTTACTAATTCTGATAAACATCAATACGATACGATGGCATGAAAGAATTACTGATAGCTGAGTGAGGTGCTCCTGGACACAGCTTTAAAGCATCAATCAGTTTTCAACCCTATGTCTAGTTTTCACTAAAATCCCCACCTATACATGGAATATTAAACATTTTGCCAAAAAGATAGAACAGAAATACTGGAAGTTGCGTAGTGGGTAGGCCAGCAGTATTTGCTGAGCTACTTCAGGGTGTTGCTGCTGCTGCAAATGTGAGCTCTAACCCAATAAGGGCCCCTGCTCACGGTTACGAGTGAAGGTCAATGGCAAATCCAGTGGAGAAAGGAAAAATACTCTCCAAATAGTGGTGAAGGTGGATGAACTATGATCTCTATGTGTGGAAGGGTTTCTGGGAAGGGAATTGGTGTCTCCAGACCAAACCACCGCTCTACATCTCCTCTGTCTCAAGGAGATAGAGTGAATCAAGGGGCATTCAATGAAATGTAGTCCACACTTAAGGCCTATGATGTCTACAGTCAACTTGAGAAAATCCACCAGATTTGCCACCTGGAATGAACTAATCCTAAACAAGGCGGGGTACCAGGTTTTGCTAGGTTGAGTGTTGGAAAAACATTGCAGTTTCTGTAATAACTGAGATGAGAGTCATGAATAGCGGTCCACATTTTGTGGCAAGCACAAGTACTGTACTCTGGAGGAATCAGGCACGTAGACCATCTGACATTTGTCCTCCAATCACCTTTTAATAAATCATTTGCACCATGGCATCCTAGTTCTAACTGATATGCCAGCTTGAGGCATAATCATGAATAGCTGTCAATCACTGTAGCCTTCGCTCCCACTGAAGAAGCTACAGATGCTAATAAAGATTAACTCTAGCAGCAGTGATGCAATCTGTTTTTCTGCACAACGTTCTTATTATACTAAGAGATATTAACGTTCTACCAGGTTGTCCCAGAAATGGCTTTGAAACTATTCTCGGACCATTTTGTTCTGAAACAATAAAGGAGAGTATTCTTTATTAACAAAAGGAGAGTATTTTTTTAACAAAAGGAGAGTATTCTCAGCTCTGTGAGAATACTCTCCTTTTGTGCTTCTTATAACATTACCATCACTGTGACTTGGTTCAGGAGCTTAGATTATCTATTGGGAAACCTGGATGTCCAAAGATAGTCAGACAAGGAAGGAGCTGGACCATATGATAAACTGGAATCGTAGTATAGTAAGGCCATACTGGATCTGTGGACGTGCAGAAGCTCTGGCAAATACTGACCATCATCTCCTTGTTGCTAAAATGGCAATTACATCTCAATTTTAACATGAGTGTGCCTGTTACAAAACATAAGGCACAACACATCTGTGAGTATTCAGCACTTGCTAACAAGTATTCTAACTCACTGAAAAACAAATTTGATGCACTTAATGCTCCCCTGAATGACTTAGAACTATCTTGGACAGCCACAAGCACAGGCATCCGAGAACCATTGAAGCCATCCCAGAACTGAAACACTACAAGTGATGCCCTTAGCTATCCAATGAGACATTTCACATTTTTGCACAAGAAATCTGAGGCCAGACAGTGCCATGATGACACTGAATGTAAAGACTGACAAGGTATTTTTCAAGCCAGAGCCAAAGTGGAACATGAAGCGCATTTTGAGAACTTGGCAGGAGGGGGAATAAGAGCTTATAAATTACTACCTGCTATTTAGTCACTTCAATCCCAAACTGAATTTCATGTCTTGTCTATGCCAATAAACAAGGCTGATGGTAAAAGATGCTTAACCCAAGAAGAAGTCCTGCAAAGATGGAAAAAATATGAGTCTGCACTTAACCACCCTGGAGCGACTCCATGTCCAGATCTGCATGCATTAGCAGTAGATGCATCTATGTTGGAAGAGGTTTGCTCTGCCATAAGGAAACTGTGAAGCAGGCATGCTGCTGGACCCAAAAACATAATGCCCAAATTTCTTAGGTATGCCATAGAGCAGCATGAGGAAGGTGTACCCTCTCAGAAGCAGTGTCAATGGCTGATTAGAACAGAAGCATCCATAATGTCTGCTGAAGCATGGGAGGGAGTGTGGTCAGTGATGCAGCTTGCCACACTTTTAAAAAGGATGCACTGTAGCTTGCATTCCTTCCTGCACTGAGCTCCTGTCACTGTGCAGGATCATTTCCACACCCTAGATGCACCCAGACGCAACACCCTTGCAGCAGTAGTAATCCTCCTAGCCTTCTATACAGGGAGAATCAGTCACAGCACTGTGGCTAAACCCTGAGTGGGAACCCTGAGCTATAGTTTGATACTTTGTATTTTATTTTAATTTAACCTTTTATATCCATGATTACAAGGCCAATAAATACCTTCATTCATTGACACTGAAGTATGAGCTGAAACATACTACAGGGGAAGTGAGTAGTAGCCATTATAAGAAATGAATTAGACCCCGGTCCTGCAGAAACTTAATCCCCGTGAAGCTTTACTCATACAAGTAGTGACTATGATGGGGTGCCTCGTGGGAGTGTGTTGTGTAGGATCAGGGCCTTACTTTGAAAGCTGTAAGGTTAGTCACTCCGCAGTGCTCAGACAAGACAATACAGACACAGGACAAAATCAAGCAGGAATAAAAAAAACCCCTTACAATATTAATTGACTTCTGTGCTATGTAGATAGTTTCAATTATAAGAACAGCCAAAATGGGTCAGACCAAGGGTCCATCTACCCCAATGTCCCATCTTCCGGGAGTGAACCATGTCAGATGCTTCAGACGGAATGAACAGAACAAGGTAATTATTGAGAGATCCATCCCCTGTCATCCAGTCCCAGCTTCTGGCAGGCAAAGGTTAAGGGATATCTGGAACCTGGGGTTGCAGCCCAAACCATCTTGGCCAATAGACAGTGATGGACCTATCCTCCATGAAGTTACCTACATAACTTTTTTGAACCCTGTTATGTGTTTGATCTTGACAACATCCCCTGGCAATGAGTTCCACAGGTGGACTGTGTGTTGTGTGAAGACGTACTTTTAGTTTGTTTAAACCTGCTGCCTGTTAATTTCATTTCACTCTCTTTTTTACTTCCCTCAGATTTACCTATCAACATTTTGAACCAGAAGATTGTATACAATCTATTATCCCCACAACAAGCTTCAGACTCCTTTCAATTCTGCTTTTATGAGAGGTCTGATTGGTTCTCAAATGTCTTTTACCTAATATTTAAAAAATCCACCACTGAGGCAATAACTACGACATTGTTGTTGGAGATTATTAAAGTATTCTCAAACCTTTGGTGGCCTATATGCATTAGCTCCGTATTTATTAGAAAACTTTAGAGCTATGTTCACATTAGTAACCAATAATCACAATGATCGTATTTATTTTAATCAATTTTAATTTTTTTCAGATATCCTTTCCTATTAAGCCCTAGGACTTTTTACCTGTCTGTTAAGAAATGGACTGTATGGAAATTCCAGGCTCTTTTAGCTGTAACAAATTAACCTGTCTATTTGTATGGATTTACATATCCCTTTCAAAATTCCTTAATGACCATGCTGAATTTTAGGTAGCCAAGAGGGAGAAGTTGCCAAAGATCCCTCCCAGTATTTTATTGCTTTATCATAACGTATGATGACTCATTCTATAGCAGGGACCATATTTTCCAACCTTTTGGGCATATGGTGTGGCACAATCAAGTATCAACAATGTTATGATTCTTTCTGTGATTAAAATTGCTGGCAAGATACATAGGCTGTTCAATAATTATTTATTATTTACATATTGCAATAGGCATGCATTGTGCTTTAAAGACATGTTAGCTCTTAGGTGTGACAACAAACAGAATGATTTGTTATCTTTGATTCTCAAAGCCATATAATTTGCATGTTGGACTCCACAATGAATAAGTTGAACATGCTCTGGACCATCATAGATAGGGGCAGAGACTGATTCAGGAATTTATCATTGAATATTGTTAGTGAGGGGGTAAATGAGGAGACTGGATTGTGAAACCCTTGCTCAAGGTGATGAGCATTTAATCGCACAATTAGTCCCATTAATTATTCCTCTGAGTAAGTGCTCACTAAAGGAAGGTTTGCATAATCAGGCACTTACTTGTTTTAAAAGCTGAATTTTTAAGAAAAAGGGTTTGAAGCTATTTGGGAAAAATATTGTACAGATTTGAATTTCTTAATGAGAACTCTGAGACCTATGAAATACTTTGCAGTGTTTTGTAGAACCCTGAACACTACCAGATTCACCCTTTCCTACTAGAAAACAAATATACTACAGCAACATGGCCTGTTACTGACTTGCTTTGCTGTTTACCTTATTTATCACTTATAAGGAAAGTAGAGGTGAGCAAAGAAGTGGCACAATTTTCAGACAATGAAATGATTGAGATTAGTCAGAGCTAGACTCTGAGGAACCTCAGAGGGACCTAATGAAGCTAGATTAATGAGCAGCACAATAGTCAATTCACTTTTGACAAGGTAATGCACAATGGAAGGTATAATTTGAACTACACATATAGGGTATTTGGCTCTCAGTTAATTCCACTCAAGAGAATTGTCTGGACCACTCAATGAAAGCATCTGCATAGTTTGTGATAGCAGCCAAGGAAACAAAATTTTAAGATGCTGCAATATTAAGGAATGGAAAACAAAATAATCCAGAAAATGTTATAACACTTTTAGGTTGCAAACACTTTGGAGAAGGGACTTTCACATACTGTAGGTTTGTACAGCACTTACTGCAAGGAGGCCCCAATCTGTTTGATCTCTAAGCTCTACTATATAATAATTGTTCATATTAATAATGGCAGTACATAAATCCGTGATTTGATTTCACTTGGAAAGCTGTGTTCAGTTTTGGGCACCCTCACTCAAAAAAAATATAATAGCACTTCTGGTTCACTGTGAACCAGAAGATTGTCCTGTTCCCACATGAAGTTTAGGGACTGTGGTAGAGAATGTCTCTTGTGAAAATTATGCACAAATGTTTCTTTTTTCCCATACAAATGATATTTTAAAAGAGAGAGCAATAGATAAGGAAAGTTAGAAGGATGGGAAATTTGCCCAGTGTGAACAGAAACTTACATCTTGGAAACAGTGTATATCAACCAAAGGGCTTCTTGCAGCATTCTCAGATCTATGTTCCACAGCTAGATGTGGGTGTTTTTCTGTACAGAGAAGTTGTGCAAACATTTTTTTTTTTTTTTTTTAGTCTTGTCAAGATCTGATTAAAAGGGCTCGGCATCTTAACTGTGAGCCTGCACTGAGTTTTGAATTTGTAATGAAAACTGAAACCACTGAGATTTCAAGTGGTTTGGGGTTTCACTTTATAGACTGATCTCATCACAACAGCAACAACAATGGCAAAATGTAATAATGACTTATACTTTCTAATTGACACTCATGCTTGCATCATATACCACGTTACATATTTCCTTTTGTTTCCACTATGCAGCTGTTAGGGGGCTGGATTATTGTTGTATGGGAAATAGCTGTGAGTGGAGCTGTTCACTGTGTATTCTCTAAGGAGACACCCTGTGCAGGAAGAAAGATTTGGTTTATTTCACATACAGCTGCCAGTATGTTTCAAGTTGAGGTTCCTTTCATTTTGTTCTTCCCTCAAAACCGAGATTGGAGTTTGAGACTGTGCTGTAATCCAGACGTACTTGTAAAATGTCACCTGAGGCTCATAGAAACTACTGCAAGCCCAGACAGTTTAAGACCTCTGTAGCTCTAATTTCTGGTCTTGACTCACCTAGCATATGTTAAGCCCCCAAATGAAAGCTCTGTGTGTTCTCCTTATGTGGGCAATGTGAGCAGCTACAATGGGGCATATGAAGTTTTATTTGTTTATTTTAAAAGGGTGACCACAGAGCTCTCATGAGATTAAAATCCAATGTCCAGAGAAGTCTTGGACAAGAATCACTACTGACAAATAAACCAGGCACAAGACTCACAAAAACACACTAATGATCAAAACCAGTCACCTGTTGGTGTTTAGAAAGGGCACATCTTTAAAGTCTGTAAGTCACCAAATCACTCTGATTCTTGTTCAAGCCATTCATGAGACATCAGTTTAATGGGGCTCATTTTTCAATTTGAAAAGCCATTAGTTGGAAGAGAACAATGTGAGTCTGAGTTCACTGATATGGCATATACTATATCTGATTGTTCTTTCTGTCCTAGAAACATGCTGGGGAAATCATCTCCGTGGAGCTGAAACAGGCCACTTACCAGAAATGAGACCTCTAGTGAGGAAACCCCTGTATCTTTAGTAAAGATTTGACGTTCGCTTAAATTTTTTCATGTGAATTTACTACAGGAGCCAGACTGACAGCCCTAGAGACAGAACAAGTACAGTATACAGAGCAACAGCGCAAGAGTCCACACACTACCCTGCCAGCATATTTTGGCTTAGAGGGACCGCCTCTAGGGCTAAACAAGTAGTTAAGGTTCCTTGGCCCTTGTTCTCTTGCTGCAACTGCCAACAAGGACACCAGTTGATGTAAAGAATGGCAGTGGTTTTGTGATGTGAACACATGTCTAATGGGAACTGGACCACCCAAACTCATTTCACATAAGGCAGCCATTAGTCAGTCAGTTATTACTGGCTAGGCTGGATTTGAACCAATGACCTGGGGATGAAAAGTACACAAGCGCGCACACACACACACTTACAACTGATACTGCTGAAATGCAAAGGTACCCTTGAGAATATGCTTCCTGCTTAGAGTTGTGTAAAACTTCCATTTGTGACTGAACTGAAAATAGTTGCATTAGTGTTTGCAGAACTGTTCCAAATTTAGTGAACATTGCAAATTTTCCTGCATTTTGCAGTTTCACTTTTCTTTTGGCAGACTGGCTTAGCTAGGACTTTCACACAGGAAAACAAACGCACAAAAATCACCCCAGCATATAAAAAGTCTACAGCATAAAGCAAACATAACTGCCTTTTTGTAAGAAGCTGACCTGTGTCATTTTAATTTGTATGCAGGCCTCTCATCTCATGACATTTTCTGGTCACCATGCTCTTGAGGTGCGTGTGGGAGGTGGGGAAATGTATCTAATCTTGAACATCAGCAAAGATGGAGAGAAGAGGGTATAAGTGTATTTTCCCCAGATAGTATTAGACTTTAATGTAGCTCTTGCAACTTTTGTTTGTTTTAAGATGAGCTTTCCCAAGCTTCAGCAGTGCTATTTTTAATTAGGGATGATTGATTCATTATCTTTCTTTCATAACCTTTTTTTCATCTGCCAAAACTGTCTCATATTAATTACGTCTTTGATTTAGTTCAAAATGAAGCAGCTAAGGTTGTTATTACATAATGGGTTATGTTTCCTCTGCATTATTACAGAAGAGAATATAGAAGAGGGAGACTCTTTAAGACCACAGCTATTATCTTCCCGTGAAACCCTTCAGGAAAATCCTTGAAGAAAAATGTATTTTGAAGTAAAACAAAAGTGAAATCTATGCTCAGAATAATTAGAACATGGTCTAGCCATCTTTTTCTCAGCTCCTTTCAGTGTCTACGTCTGAGCTGGGACAGCACAGCCAAACCTAGTCAGAGATAGACTGATCACACAAATTACAGAGTCTGTTCTACCAGCACCACTTCTTATTAAAAAATAAATATTGGCGGTGCTGAAAACTGATGGATTGACAGAACTAGTGACTGAAGCTAACTTTGTGTAGCCACTGCAGTGGCAGCTCAGGCTTTACCTTACTGTACTACCAATGTGATTCAAGTGTGAGTTATGATTAGTGATGTGCCGTGACATTTTTAGTCAGGCATGCCGTGCTATAGTTGCATACAAAATAGGATCATCCACACAGCATGTCTTTGCACATACAGTGTGTGCAAAGTCACGCTGGGAAGAGGGTGTCATTTTGTTCTACAAAATGGTGTACTCCATGCAGTGTGACCTCACACATATGGTTCATGCAAAGGCACATTGTGCAGAGGACCCCATCTTGTTCTACAAAATGGCATACTCGGTCCGCGTTCAGGGGCCAAACAGAATCACCCCACAGGCTGAGCCAGTCCTAGGGCATGCAATGCATACCTTGCATATACAGAGGGTATGTCGCAGGTTATGATAGATAGCATAGTCTCCATCCTGTTAAATTCTCACCATGTCTGCTGAGACGACCGGCAAGACACCAATTAGTGCCAATTGTGATTTTTTTTTTCTGATGTAGATAACTGCATAGTTGAATGAAACTGAGCCCACCAACTCATTCAATGAAGGCCACCAAAGTGCCAGCAGATAATAATGACTTCTGGTTGTTATTGACCTTTCACTGACTTATGTTAGTGAACTAGAGGATAAAAATACCATGTTGTGGCCCATTACAAATTTCCTGAGGTGAACACTTCCTCCAGTGCCAGTATATTATTGTGCAGGTGGGGAAAATCAAACGCTTTATCCTGAGGGTATGTCTTAACAGGCAAATAGTGCAGTTGTTTTCCCCCACAATTGTCTTAGCTTGACACAATTGAAAAGCTCTGTTAAGATGGAGGCTAACATGTTAGAAGTCGTGTTAACTAGCTATGCTGCAGTCTAGGCTCCCTCCAATCTACCACATGGCTAGCTAACATGGCTTCAGATGCCATTGTTATCTTACTGGGGCTTTTCAATCACATTGAGCTAACCCAAATAAGTTAACATAATTGAAAAAAAAACATGTTACCTGTGAAATCAGAACTAAATTGTCAGTATCGATCCACTCCCTCTGCAGGTATGGAGGGCCCTTAGTACAGAGGTACTGCTGCATTTCTTAGCATGGACAGAGCAAGATCTGGGAAGGTCACCATAGAGTTGTGGATCCTCTGCACTCCACAGAGAACAGCTTCTTGGGCGCTCCCTCCACCTTAGTCCACATGGGAAATTGGGAGGGGAGGGCAGTCTGACAAGGGGGCGCAAGAGAATGTAATGGATCGTCATTTATGGAGTTCCACATGTTCAGCCCCTCCCTTCACAAAAGCCAGAGGAGAGCATAGCAGCCACAAGTAGTGCTGTGGCCCACACTCTCCTGTAGCAGCAGTGTAGCATATGCCCCTGAGGGGAAGGATTCTTTCCTAGTGGATCGCCTCATGCCACATCCCACATAATGGGGCTGTGTGCAGGGACAAAAATTTGGTACTAAATTGGAAATTGAATGGATTCGGTGCAAAGGGAGGATGGTTGTTTTCCTTTTCATATGGTAAAGCTCTTTTGCCAACTAACCACGAATGACAAGATATAACAAAATAGGGACTTTTAACATCACTTTTAACATTTTGTGAGATTTTACCTTTAGTATTAAAAATCTCATCTTTAAAGCCCAACTTTACTTGGGAAAAAACTGTAACTATACATACACACAGACAAATACAAATGTAGCAAACTGCTAAGGTTTTCATACGTCTAAAAATTTTATTTTCCAATAAAGCAGTTTCTGGTTTTCAATGAACTGGTTTAGTATTGCCAAACAGCCACAGATCTTAATAAACTCAAGCCATATTCTTAAGTGCTGCTCCGTGATTTCAGCCAATTATATTGAGAGCCAAATAAGGTGCCACCAACTGACTGGTAAAATGAATAGTATGTGAGGTGTTTTTTTACACTGCATTTATTTGACTTTTTTTCCCTTAACAAGAAAGGAAGAGTTTTTGGCATGGCTAGTATTCTGCCACATCACAAGCATTCATGAGATATCTTTCCTGAATAGAATCTACAGCTCCCTGCAGTTCCCAATAAAAATATGTATCTTTGATCAATTGTGGTTTATTTTTCTTTACCAATGGGAAACTGGAGTGAAACAATATGAGACTGTAACCATTGCAGATATCTGTCTTTTAATCTTTTCTATGATAGCTAGATAAGAAGGACATTCTCAAGATTTTATGATGCTCTCTTCTATGACAAGTATTCTTCTATCTTTTTATACAGAAGAAAATTCAGGCAAACAAAATGATTCCATTCCAGAGCAAACCCATCCAGAGTGTATTAATAGAGGGATGGGAAATGTCCTCAGCAAAACTGAAAGTACCCAATATTCACCTAGGGTCAGGTTTCATTATAAAAGCAAAAGTCAGGCCACATTTGTTGAAAGATTTGCAAGTCTTTTGACTGAATCTGGGCCTGGTTCTAAATAAGTCCAGGCCAATTTTTGATTTTGCATTAAAGTCTTGAGAAATTGACAGTCTGGGACAGTTCTAATGTGAGCCCATGTGAAACTCACTAGTTTTGACCGAGTTTTTGCTTTGAGCTTTGTTGCTGCTTCATACCCAAAGCTCATACCTAAATTTGGAGATGTTGAACTCTGTGCAAATTAAAGGGGAAGGAAATGGTTGCACAAGCCAGCAAAAGACAGGGCCTCTGCAGTGTTGCATGGCTCTGCTTACAATACCTGCTAAGCAAACAACAGTGCCCAAAAAAAGCAGAACAAATTTCAGACCAGAGAACATTTGATGGTCTTAGAACCACCCTTACTTTCATATGCCTGTTCAGAAGCAAAGGATACACAAATAAAAAGGCCTGACTGACCAACATATTAATCCAGTTTTATGCCAATGTAACTCCATTCATTACACCAGTATAAACCTGTAGTTAAGGCAGTGGTCAATCAAGCACATCTTATATAGATAATGGCTACAAGTAGCAGGTTTAGGTTACTTTGGGGAAGATTTGGATCGTCATCTTCATCAATGGTTTGGATAATGGCATACAGAGTACACTTATAAAATTTGCAGACGATACCAAGCTGAGAGGGGTTGTAAGTGCAATGGAGGATTAAAATTCAAAATGATCTGGACAAACTGGAGAAATGGTCTGAAGTAAGTAGGATGAAAATCGATAAGGACAAATGCAAAGTACTCCATTTAGGAAGGAACAATCAGTTGCACACATACAAAATGGGAAATGACTGCCTAGGAAGGAGTACTGCAGAAAGGGATCTCGGATCTTAGTGGATCACAAGCTAAATAGGAGTCAACAATGTAACGCTATTGCAAAAAAAGCGAACATCATTCTGGGATATATTAGCAGGAGTGTTATAAGCAAGACACAAGAAGTAATTCTTCCACTCTACTCCATGCTGATTAGGCTTCAACTGGAGTACTGTGTCCAGTTCTGGGCACCACATTTCAGGAAAGATGTGGACAAATTGGAGAGAGTCCAGGGAAGAGCAACAAAAATGATTAAAGGTCTAGAAAACATGACCTATGAGAGAAGATTGAAAAAAAATGGGTTTGTTGAGTCTGGAGAAGAGATGACTGAGAAGGAACATAATAACAGCTTTCAAGTATGTAAAAGGTTGATACAAGAATGAGGAAGAAAAATTGTTTTTCTTAACCTCTGAGAATAGAACAAGATGCAATGGGCTTAAATTGCAGCAAGGGAGGTTTAGTTTAGGCATTAGGAAAAAATTCCTTACTGTCAGGGTAGCCAAGTCTGAAATAAGTTGCTTAGGGAGGTTGTGGAATATCCATCATTGGAGATTTTTTAAGAACAAGTTAGACAAACACCTGTCAGGAATGGTCTAGATAATTAGTCCTGCCATGAGTGCAGGGGACTAGACTAGATGACCTCTCGAGGTCCCTTCCAGTTCTATGATTCTATGATCATCATCTCCATCATGGTAAATTTCATAGGGACGTAGTCTCCTTGCAGATTGAGCACCACCCGGATTAATCTCTAGCTAGGTTTTTACAGTGGTCTGGATTGCTCTTCAATTGATATCCAGTTGCTGGAAGATTACAGTTACTCCATGACAGCTTAGTCAGGCCACCATCTTCTATGTGCTTTTTGTGTGGGGAAAAGAGAATTCACTGTGGCTGAAGTTTTTTGAGTTATACAATGTCTTTCACCTTTAGTTTCCAAATGCCTCTCAGAATGAGGTGTAAGAAGATTCTGCTCCAGGCCACAGATACTTATGTCTGGTACCTCTGGACCATGTGGATCAGGGGTGGGCAAACTATGGCCTGGGACAGATCCGGTCCCTCTGGGCTTTGGATCCGGCCCACGGGATTGCCTCCCGTGGTGCCGCAGGCCCCATGCCACTCTCAGAAGCAGCCGGCACCACATTCCTGGGGCTCCAGGTGGGAGGGCAGAGGGTTCCATGCGTTGCCCTTGGCTCCAGGCACCGCCCCCCACAGCGCCATTGGCTGAGAACGGGGAACCACGGCCAATGGGAGCTTTGGGGGAAGGTACCTGGAGGTGTGGCAAGGGCAGCGCGTGGAGCCCTGTGCGCCCCCTCCCCCAGAGGCCACGCAGGGATGTGGTTCCAGCCGCTTCCTGGAGTGGCGTGGTGTGGGGCCAGGGCAGGCATGCAAGGAGCCTGCCCTGGCCCTGGTGCGTGCTGCTGTCACCCTGGAGCCGCTTTAGGTAAGCGGCACTGGGCCAGAGCCCGAACTGCTCCTGCACCCCACACCACAACTCCCTGCCCTAAGGCCTCTGCCTGCACCTCACACCCCTCCTGCATCCCAACTCCCTGCCCTGAGCCCCCATCGCACCCTGCACCCTAACTCCCTGCTCTGAGCCCCTGCTGCACCCTGCATCCCTCCTGCACCCCAGCTCCCTGCCCTCAGTCCCCTGCTGCACTCTGCACCCCAACCCCCTGCCCTGAGCTCCCTCGCTCAGTCCGCACCCTTCCTGCACGCCTGCCCTGAGCCCCCTCATGCACGCTGCACCCCTCCTGCATCCCATCCCCCTTCCCTGAGCCCCCTCATACACCCTGCACCCTTCCTCTGCCCCAATCCCTTACCCTGAGCCTGTTCGTGCAAACCACACCCACTCCCACACCCTGCACTCCCTCCCACACCCCAACCCCCGCCCCAGCCCAGCATACAATTTCCCCACGCAGACGTGGCCCTCGGCCCAAAAAGTTTTCCCACCTCTGATGTAGATGAATGCAGTAGAACTTCACGATCAGACAGGAAGGCAGTTATATTACATAAAATGACTTTGTGGACATCTACTCTTCACCACAGACTTTGTGCACAATTTTTTTGTGGAACATGATCAGACAGGGCATTCACACCTGACTCAATCAAAGGAGAGAGACGTCAAAACAGTAAGCCTGCTTTTAATTTCAGTGATTCTAAGAGCTAAAATTCTATAGCCAGTATGCACCTGTCCCTGTAGTCATGGGAGGTCCCATAAGATCTACTACTCAAAGATGGAACGGGGAGGTGGGGAGACAGAATTTTAAAGGGACAACAGAAGTGCACGCTCTTTCACAGCACAGAAGCCTACTCTGTAAGGACTCCCTCCCTGCATGGGGATTGTTAGGAGCATGGCATAAATAGGGCTGCACAGCTCCTGAGAGCCCCTATGTAGGAGTGTAAAAGTTTAGTTCAGCCTGAAGTAGCTTTTTCAGAGTGATAATCCAGCCACTCTAGGGTTCTGGGGGGTTGATTCCTATCCCCATTATATTTATGCCACATCTAGAGCAGCTATTGGTCCCTGGCATAAGTAGTTTAGCCCATTTGTACAGAATTTTCCTTTGAACTTCCCAATGCTGCAGACCTGGGAACACTGTGAGATGCTGAGGAATGCCATTTGTTCATTGGTTTAGCATGCTTGGAAATAGATAATGAAAAAACAATTACCATGCAATGGATTAATGTTAGAAATGATATAACTGGATGTCAAATTGTTACCTTTGTGCAATCTAACTTGTAAATTGCCATAGGCATTGAAGGGTTGCAACAAAAAAAATAGCAAAATTACTTTACCATTTATGCATGAATAATAGCAACTAAAACAGTATCCCCCTTGTTTATTCCTCTGGTCTACAGTATCATCAAGTGCTTTAAATCACAGTTGGCAATGCTGGTTGGCTACAAGGAATCCTTCTCTGTTTTGCTGTATGAAGAGTCCTTTCTTCTGTCTACTACCCTTCTATTCTCCAGTAATGCAATAATAACCCTCATCAAGCTTGTGAAAATATGTAAAGACTCTGGAAATGTATCCAGCTTCTGATTAAATTAGGAAAAAATCACAGGCTTTGCCACTTGGCCTGCCAGCCAGTACTCTAGACAGCTAAAATTCAAGCTTCCCATACAAACAGCTTCAACACTCCTTTATTTAGTGATACCAAAATGAATCAAGGATACTGTTTAGCTTAAGTACATTTCTACTGCTAAAGAAGTCAAAGATGACTTGTGTGGATTTCTAAATGGATTACATCATGCCACAATATTCTCGAAGTGACACAGTCTTAAATTGACCTATTTCACCCCTAGAACAACAAAATGTAAAGGATGTCAGATGGTAAGTTGGACACCAAATAGGACAACTGCATATAATATATCTAAAGTGTTGGCCCACATTGGGAAAAAAAAAGATGTGTGGGGGAAAATCATTTGACAGAGAAATAATGATCAGGAAATTTGGGAAGGAGAACAAGAAGTTACAATCATAACAAAGATTTCTCCAGACTGGTGAAAATTCACATGGTAGAGTTTATCAGATTTGTTTATAGACTCATAGACTTTAAACTCAGAAGAGACCATCATGATCATCATGTCTGTAGTTCCTTATTTGAACAATATGACGGGACTTAAGTGAATACTTAAGTTCTTTTCTGAATCAGTGCCTCGGCTCTTTCCAGCTCAGTTTCTGTGACTGTGAAGTGGGTAAAAGTGTTTAGCTATCTTATAGAGGGGTCATGAGGCTTAATTCCTTAATGCCTATAAAGCATTTTATAATCTTCAAATGGAAGATGCTTTAAAAGTGCAAAGCATCTTTATTTATCTCTTATCCATTGGCTGACACTAGTCCATTTTTTTCAACACTCCAAGTCAATCTCATGTAGGTAATTAGTATTGAAACTGATCACCTGACCGTATATATTTTTGCTGCCATTGGGCTTTCCCCATGATTATTTGTGGAAGAGCAGAGCGAGAGAGAGAATTTTTCCCTTTGGCATGTCTCCAACATGTATTTTACTTTAATTTGGTCTCTTATAGGCCCTGAAGGAAAACTTTGATTAATGAGTATGTATTAAACTCCCACTCAGTAAATACTTTAACATTACACAATGAGATAATTTGTAGCATTTTTGATTTGCATCTTTTCATCACAGTTTAGTTTTACAGAAAATACTTAAATGTGATCTTATCTTGCAGTAAAGACTTTGCAAAAACTCTCTCTAGGTAGTTCAATAACGCCTACATTTCAACCACAATGACTACGTGCAAATATCCCCTCATATACAGTTTATACTGTAATGATCAAAGGCCTGTTGCTTAAACTTACATCATTGTTACTAATGCCATTATTTGCATGTTTGCTGTTGCCCAACTTGTGGACAGGAAGTGGATTGTGTTGTGTATTTGGTTAGGCTTTCTCGGTCAATTATATCATCAGGTTTCTCTTTGCATTGCATGTTTCCAAACACACACCCACTACATTTTATTTGTTTGATCAAATGGGACTTTCCACATGAAATAACTTGACATGTTTGTTGAACATTGATCATTTGTTTCAACTGTGTGCTTAGAAATGACTTTAATCAATATTTAAAAAGTTAATTTCTACTTACTAACTGATTCCTTTAGTTTTCTATATTATTAGGTCCATGTTGGAGCATTACTATCTGTTAGCAAAAAGAACAGGAGTACTTTTGGCACCTTAGAGACTAACAAATTTATTTGAGCATAAGCTTTTGTGGGCTTCAGCCCACTTCATCGGATGCATAGAATGGAACATGTAGTAAGAAGATAGATAGATACATAGATAGATACTCATACACAGAACATAAAAAGGTGGAGTGAGAGGCTAATTAATTAAGATGAGCTATTATCAGCAGGAGAAAAAAAACTTTTGTAGTGAAAATCAAGATGGCCCATTTAGACAGTTGACAAGAAGGTGTGAGGATACTTAACATGGGGAAATAGATTACTGTTAGCAATGAGCAAATATGGAGGGGAGAGGGAGAAAATGAATGGGTGAGATTCTGCCTCCACTGAAGTCAGCTGCAAAACTCTGACTTCAGCGGGGCCAGGATTTCATCCAATGCGTTGAGTTTAAAAATGAAATTGCATCAGCTATGCTTGAGTGTTCCCTTTCTGTGAATATTAGTGTATGCCTGTGTGTGCAGGAGTGGTAGAATTTTCATGTTAATGGGTTTTACATGGAGCTGGTTGAAACACCCTTTTTTTTTCTCTTGTGGAACATTTCACACGCCAATCTTTTGTTTGAATCTCTTGGTTCAATTTTTATTACTATTAATATTTATTATTAAGTGACACCTTCAAAACTTCCCGCTTTATTTCAATTCAATCTTTCTTAAAACCAAAACAAAAATGCCATTTGAAATTAAACAAAACCATTTTCATTTCATTTTGAAATTTCCTGTCCAAAAATGCCATTTTCCCATGAAACATTGCCCTTTTGATGACACCTGATTTTTGTCTGGAATTTTTTTCAGTTTTATAGGTGCAAATGCAACACCTAAAAGTGCCCCGTGTAAGGCATACATTTTTTTTTGCAAGGGGGGGCTTCCATAAAGGCTACCACAGTGTCCTCCTTCAAATCCAATCTTAGATACTTTCCTCTGTCATGATGCCTGAAAAAACCCAGCTGTGATCAGACAGCTGATGTGCAGAGACACAACATATTTTACTCACCAGTTTTCTCTCACTATTATGTGCTCCACCTGTCTGTCTGTAAGTTTCTCATTTTAGAGTGTAAACTTTTTGAACAGGGACCATCTCTTTGATATATGTTTGTACAGTGTCGAGCACAATAGGCTAAGGCTGCAAGGCAGTATTTCAGTGTAAATAAATAAATATAATGTTTTTGCACCCTGCAAACTGCAGTCATCTGTGGTCAGGTAGAGACCCCAGTAAAAATTTTCCTCCTACTCTGCTCTGCCATGATGAAATGTTTTGTTGTCTTGTTTAAAGCACATTAGAAGGACATCATTTGCTATTGGAACTCTTTTATTTTCATCTTTTTGTTTGCGTTACAAACACAAGGGTCTGAAAGTCTCAAACACTCAAAAGATCTCGGTGCACCACGGACACTAGTTCAGGATATGTAGTGTAAACACATTAACCTCTGGGAAATAGTCTGAGGATCTGATTTTCCTCCCAGTTTCATTGGTGTAAATCAGGAGTAATTTAATTGAACTAGTGTGAGCAAGAAGAGAATGAAATCCTGAGAATTTGTGGTAATAACCTAATCAGCTGCTCAAATACATCTAAAAATTATTTTGGGAGTCTCTGAAATGAATGTGTCCTTAAAAACAGGATTTCAAAGGGGGCATTTTTCATTGTCTCTTTTCTTTTTTGTGATTTAGAGTCAAATTTGGTATTCAGGAGAACACTTAATCAAATCAAAGACCTAGTAGTCTCCTACCTATTAGCCAATGTCAGTTACACCAATAGGAAAATAAAATATTTTTAACACTGTTTTCTCTATTTCACAAAATATGGAGTTGATAATGACAAGACTGAGAAGGGAGAAACGTGCACACAACACATCAGACAGTTATGCCTGCTCACGTTCCCATTATAAAGCCATAATGCATGTTACTGGAGCAGATATAATTAAATAAGTTGGCTGTATTAAGTCACATGATGAAACTGTAGTCACATTCACATGCACGTTCTTTTTGCATTTTTGGCTATGGAACTTTAATCGGGCAGAAAAACACAAATATAGAACACAAAAAGAAAAGGTCTTGGATGCATTTAAAATGAACTATCTGAAAGCTCTCCCTCTATATATCCTGAATTCAGGTAATAAACCACAAGACTTCTCTTCCAAGTACTTGCAAGATTGTGAGAAATTCCATTGTTAGTAAAAGGATTTTCAGAAAACAATGTTATTGTGTTAAGACAATTATACAGTGAAAGGATAAGAAGGCAGCTGTAAAAAGGGTGATAGTTTCACATGATGTCATGCCAGTGGAACACACCTTATCTAATTTTGATGCAATGTCTCTGTTTGTTTATTAACCTTATAATGGCTTGGAGTGAATTTCCTTTTAATGATAATTTTCCACTGGCAGACTGAAGTGTATGTATAACTTGTGATATATTTAATTTCAATAATGGGTAAGCAGTCTACCATTAAATTATCATAAGGAAACTCTTGTCACACTACCACTACATAATTTAACATTAGCTACATTTTTAAAAAGTCATATTTAGCAGAGGATATATCACAAAGGCTCTGCAAGTATACGGTTGTTATTTACATAGATTAAACTGTCAAAACTTAGGTAATGCATTTCATGCCTGATCCAAAGCCTATTGACTTCAATGGGATTTAGATCAGGCCCCTGCTGTACAGTTTAGAGCTATATTAGAGTAACAGAAAACAAAGAGACGTATTCAACATTAAAACATTCTGAGTTCCAAAATATAACTTAATATCTATCTGGTAAGAATTAGGAATGAAATAAAAAAGAGAAGATTCCAAATATAAAGCATTGTCAAATAACCAAAAGCATAAGTAGAAGAGGAAAAATCAAAGTAGAACCCAAGATATAAACTCCAAGCAATGTTTCAACCAAGTCACCTATATTAGACAACAAAATAGATAAATGCAGATCACTAAGATCTTGTTGGCTGTATTTTCAGCTTTGGTTCAATACATATTTTAGAAATGTGATTAGAGTAGTGGAAGCTTAGCTCATTTTGAGCTTCCATTTGCTAATTTTCTACGGCTCATGTAATTGGAGTTTACCCAGCAATCCCTTCCAAAAATACCAGAAATAGTTTGTGAGGACTTTCTTGCACAATTTCCAACTTTTCAGTTCTATGAAACTGTCCCATCTGAATGTATCATAGGTGATCCAATTAAATTAAACAGAGTCAAAATTCGATTTTACAGATTTTGAGGAATTTTACAATCCAGAGATCTGAAAGCTAAACACTGCCAGAAATGCAGGCAACTGTCATATTTTTAGGACTATGATATTTTTGCTGGAGATTAATGAATCTCTCTCCAAAATTCATCAGATGGAAAAGTGAAACAAATATGGGTGGGATGCCAGGCCAAAATTAGTCAATTCTAAAAGTATCCAGTTTTGTATTCTTGTAAAGATGCCTTTCTCTTCCCTTCCCCACATGTCCTCAGAGCCAGTTTCTGAAAGGTAGTGGGGAAGGGAAGAGAAAAAGGTGGAGAGAACAAAGAACTTCTCTCGGGAAGAAAATGTTGTACCTAGAGCTGTGCAGGAATCAGAATTTCTGTTTCATAGGAAATACCTACATTTCTAAATTTGTTTCCTTTCCAAACATGAAATTTTGAAATTTCCCATTAAACATTTTTTAAAAACAAATCAGTATCCAAGGTACCCTGTGTCAACATTGATAAATACTGTTTGTATAGTAACCTTTCTATAACGAACAGTAAGAATGTTGTAGTGACTGGAAGATGACTGAGTATAATCTTAGTAAGTACTTGATGATATAGCTGCTTGATTTTTTAATGAACGGCTATCTTTTGATGGAAGAATGATACTGGGTGAGTCACAATTTACTAGTAGAAATGCTGAGATCATAACATGGTCTTTGTTGTACTGTTTCGCCCACCAAAGACCAAAATCAAGAAAAGGAACTTAACATACATTTATTTCCTCTAGTATTATACATAAAATCCTTTCACTTGATATAGTCAGATTAAGTGGCATCATAGGGTTTCAAACAGGGTGCGCCCAAGAAGGAGTTATGTTTCCAATGCAATTACAAGGCATTTGTATATGTGCAGATCAATCTGGCTTGGCTAGTACATCATGAGACACAGAAAAATGACGTATCCCACAGAAGCACAACACCTGTGCCAGTAAGGTTAAAAGAAACATTTGTTCGCAAAAAGCTAGCGATAGCCATTTTTTCCAGCACAGGTCACGGTTAAAGCAAGGTAACTGTCACTCTGGTATGAGCACATTTCTAAAGGGGAAGGTATCTGACAAAGTAGGCTCATGTTTAAAATTTCTCCAGTTTTGTGAATCTGGTCCTAACTGTAGAGTGATGGTTGCTGGATGGACTTCTCAAATAATTCTAAGTATCAGTTCAGGTCTTTATGATTCCGATCAATTTAAGTCATTTGGTACTACATCACAATGTTGAGATAAAGTTAAATAAACCGTCCAACTGACAAACACTTATTCAGATCATTAAAAGTCCCCCAAAATCTTCACACATGACCCCACTTCTCAAAAATACTCACCCAAATCCTGTCCCAGAATACCCAAGCGCCGCTCATTCCCTGACACCTGAGAAAAAAAGTGGGCTTTGCAACATACCCAGAAGGATCCAGATTCTGTCAGAACAAGAGGCTGGGGGAGGAGGAAAAGGGAGCAAAACTCCTTGCCCAGCATTCCTCTCCCATTTTAAATTTCAGCTCAAGCACCTCTGTTAATCACAAATGTGGTCACCTTGCTCCTCTCGGGTAGCCCCCCACCATTCAGGGATTGATAAAATAAACTCGTTCTCTCAGAAGCCAAGAAGCAACCACATTATTGGCTTGTAAAGTAAGCTATTAAACAAAAGAAAATCTAATGCATTTTCTAGCTAGATTACTTACTAACTTTACAGGAGTTGTAAGGCTTGCATTCCTGATCTGTTCCCGGAAAAAGCATCACACAGACAGACCAAACCCTTTGTTCCCCCCGCCCCCCTCCAGATTTGAAAGAATCTTGTCCCCTCCTTGGCCATTTTGGGTCAGGTTCCAGCGGGGTTACCTTAGCTTCTTAACCCTTTACAGGTGAAGGATTTTGCCTCTGGCCAGGAGGGATTTTATAGCACTGTATACAGAAAGGTGTTTACCCTTCCCTTTATATTTATATTTATGACACCATTTCATCTCTCAGTGCACAGCTGCTTCTGGTACCAAGATGAACACATCTGGTTATAGTGTGCATCATTGTATCTCTCCTGTGGTCAACCATGAACCATTCCATCAGCTTGTTGTCAACTTTCACCACACTCATCAGCTTGCTGTAGATCTTTTCTATCAGCTTGATCAGTTTCTTAGGGATGCCATGCATTCTCATAACTTGCCAAAACCCTTTCTGCCAAATGCTATCAAAAACCTGCATTAAGTCTATAAAGTTGTAACAGGTTCGGTTGAGTTCTATGTACTTCTCCTTCCCCATACTTTGTTCTCCTCTACAACATGTTGGTGAATGCTTTTCCTAGCACCCTCAATAAGCTAATTCCTCTGAAGTTCTTGCACTCACGCTTATCTCCTTTTTTAATAGATCGGTACTATTATCACTTTCCCACATTTGCTCAGCCCTTTCTCTTGTTTGTAAACCTTGTTGAAGAACTTGTGCATTGCCTTTACCATGTGTTCCTTGACAGCTTTACAATGATGTTGTCGCTTCTCAGCACCTTGTCCAAACTTTATTTCTTCTTCTAAGAATTCCTGTATCTGCTCTCCCCTGTTTGTGCTGGGAAGCTTCTCCTGGGCTGCTTCATCCACCATCTTTTACACATAGACTATTTTGAAGAGCTGTACAATCACATATACTTTGCTTGTTCATCCTCAATTATTTGTCTTGTTTCAGAGTAGCAGCCATGTTAGTCTGTATCCACAAAAAGAAAAGGAGGACTTGTGGCACCTTAGAGACTAACAAATTTATTTGAGCATAAGCTTTCATCGGATGTGAGCTGTAGCTCACGAAAGGTTATGCTCAAATAAATTTGTTAGTCTCTAAGGTGCCACAAGTACTCCTTTTCTAATTATTTGTCTGCGCTTTCTTTCACTGCTGACATCTTCAATTCATATGTCCCATTTGTTCTCTTATCTTGAGAGACAATCCCTGTGTCACCTTTCTCTTCACATATTCTTCTGCTTCTTTTACATTGTTCACTTATCCAGTTGTTGCTGTTTCTCCTTGCTTTCTATTTTATCTCTCTGGTCAGCCTATTGTACTTATCTTGTCAGAAGCTGGAAATGGGCAACAGTGAATGGATCACTTGATGATTACCTGTTCTATTTATTCCTTCTTGGACACCAATGGGGCACTGGCCATTGTCAGAAGACAGGATACTCACCTAGATGGACCTTTGGTCTTACCCAGTATGGCCGTTCTTATGTTGTTATGTTCTTAGGCTTTCATCCTCCTTGTTATTCTCCTGCAGCCTTCTATACTTGTCTTTCAACTGCAGCACTTCATCGGTTAACCACCTTGGTTTCTTTGTTTTGAACTTGTTGCCCAACACTTGTTCTACTGCTGTTGCAATCTCTTTGTTTACGTGGTTCCATGTCTCTTCAATGTTCATTCTTCTTCCAGAGTCATGATGCTTTTCTGCCTGGCTTCTTTGTATTCTTTCCTATATCTGGCTCTTTCAATATGTCAACACCATAGATCTTAGTTCTTGACACTTTTTTGATTACTCTCAGATGCAGCCTCATTGATGCCAGTACTAACTTGTGATCTGATCCGATATTGGCCACAAATGAGCTGCATGACAATACACTTGATTTCCATCTGCGATTCAAAAATACTAAGTCTATCATGTTCTTTGTTTGCCTATCAGGTGATACCATGACCACTTCCTTTGCAGATTTCTTTGTTGAAATAGGGTGTTTATTTTCTCAACGTTGTTACTCAGGTCGAAATTTAGCAGCTTTCCTTCTCTTTCATTATCTTCACCTAACCCAAATCTGCCTATTGCTCCACTGCATGAATTCCCATCCGATCCTACTTTCACATTAAAATCTCCCATCTCCAGTAACGTTCCTTGTCTTGTAACTTCTTGTATTGTTTTCTGTAGAATGTTATAAAATTTGTCAATTTCTTCCCTGGATGCTATTGAATTTGGCACATATATTTATATTGCTGTAACTGCACTGGATTTGATCTGATTCTTGCCTACAAGGAGTTCAATACCATAAGAGCTGGCTTGCCTTTGGCTTTAGCACCAATGCAATTCCATCCTGGTTTCCATCATCATCTCTTCCTGATGTCAATACCCTACATTCATCACGGGATAATTCTCCTTTGCTTTCCCATCTCATTTTGTGTAGACCAATGATTTCACGCTCATCTTTTCAACTTGGATATCATTGTCACAGGTTCTCCAGCCTGGTACAATGTTCTTACATTCCATGTTCCAGTGAATGTCTTAACCTTCAAGTTCATCACATAATTCCCTGTTCTGCATGTTGTTATTTTTGTGTTTGTTCTGACTGCATATTTTCCACCCCTACTTTGTTTCTGAGTGGTGAATGCAGCCCCTGTTTGTCCAGGCGACAACTAAGCTGGCGTACTTTCTCTTTCTATATTTTGTTTCTCTGGTCCAGTGTCGGCCAAGTGTTTGATCATGACTCCTTAGATTTGGGGTTGACCAGTGTATCATAATACGTCTGCAGTACTGCTTTAATCTATCCATTAGTTTGCTCCAGCACTGTTTACTCCAATGTTATATTTTGAAAGCTGTTTTGCCAGCTTCATCATAGGAGACTTCATGCACTTGGACAGCTAGATGTGCCCTTTTCTAAGTGGTTATTGCTACTAGCTGCCTTCACCAGGTTTATCATGCCACCCAAGGCAAGGTCCCTGGCTAAATTACACACACACACACACACACACACACACACAATTTTCTTTTAAACAAAATCCACAAAATGTATTTATTAAATTATTGAATTAATATATTTATAATTTTACCAAGTTATATCAGCTACGTGAATAATAGGAATTAATGCCATTTTGAATAAATTATTGGATATGGGTTATTAAATTAGTCAAATAAACTGTGACCATCCCTAATCAGAAGTGATAGTCTGTTTTCATTGTCTCCAAACCTAGCACCCACAAAAGATTTTTAAGTTCTTGTTAAAGATGGGCCTTATGCAGTTCTTGCCCAAACTTTAGTGATCTAGCTCTGAACTTTACGACATGGAACTATTCATAATGTGGCTGAACTGGAAGCCCAGATCCAAACATCCTTGAACTTGAAAAAAATTGAGCTCTGGTTCACAATGCTGCGGTGTGTGACAATAGCTAGTTATTGTCTCTTCTGTTGAGGTTGATGGATTTCCACTCCATACGGCTAAGTTTGAAGAAGTGGTGTTTTACCCATGAAAGCTTATGCCCAAATAAATCTGTTAGTCTTTAAGGTGCCACCAGACTCCTTGTTGTTTTTGTGGCTACAGACTAACACGGCTACCCCCTGATACTTGTCTTTTCTGTAACATCCATTGGTAATTTAACATTTTATTTAGTAGTGAAGGAGTTACTTGTCCTCTTGTCCTTGACTACAATTACCTTATTTCCTAGGCTAATTCCTGCAATGTTGTAATTGCAATAAAGACAGATGCATGTACTTAACATGTTCAAACCCTTATTTCCTTAAGTTCAGCACATTATACACTGTATGCACTCTGTGAACTGTTAACGGCTGGCTGATAGTTTGCTAGAGAGTCAGGCTTTTAGAATCCCATTCTTAGGATGTTGCACTGTGATAGCATTATACTGTCCTCTTTTGAGTTTTGTTGCCAAATTTAAATACAGATCCAAAGCCATGGCTGGGTTCACCAAAAGATTTGCCAAATTTCACAAACCTTTCAAGTAAGACTGAGTTTTTTAGCAAATAGAAGCCATGTGTTAAGAAAAATATATGTCGATTTCAATTATCTAGGTAATTTTGTCTGCATTCCGCTTTGAGTTTTGGGTTTTTTTTGAAACCAAAAATGATATGGTATGAATCCACACAAACTGAAACCAACTGGTTTTTCACAGCATTAGTTCCTATAGTCCTTATCACAGAAGACTACTACTTCTTAATCATGAAGCCTATATAAGAAACTATTTTATCCTGATGTAGATTCATAAGTAAATACCTACACACTTATGCTAATTATTTTATGATCGATACTTCTGAAATGGAGCTATGTTGCATGTCCTATGATATACACTGATTACACATGATACTCTTAGGCTCCTTTGAAAATCCCAGGCTTTGATTTATCCTTGAAAAGTGATATTACATTGTCTGCTGAGATGAAATATACAGTTAAATGGAAACACAGTCATGTAATCAGACTCTCCTCTCACAAAAATAATTAAAATTGTTTACTCTATATAGTCTGTCTATCTGTTGTATCACACCCACTTTTCAATAGAATCTCATTTTTATTAACTATAATGTCAACATGCTCATATACAGTACTTTCCACCCACAAAGTTTGTTTCCATACTTTTATTAATATGTGTGTTTTTGTTAACTGGCATATTTGTATCAATTTAAACATTATGGAAAATATAATTAGTCCTACATTTCCTCTAATTCTTCTACAAGGTGGTCTGATTTGTTAAGTAATTTAAGCACTAGGTTTTGAATACATAAACTTCCTGGTTCCATGTATTCAAATCCCTTCAAGGTTGACTCGGCCTTTCCCATACTCAAAAAGATAAAATGAGTACCATGCAGTTTCCCGTGTCTTCCAGAGGAGACCTTACAAACTAAGCACATTAAAAATCCCCATGGCATTTTATGTAAAATCAAAGTTTTGTCCTCTTGTCCTTGACTATAATTTCTTTTCCTCCCATAGTTGCTCAGATTCATATCACCACCAGAAATAGTTGCAAAAGAGGAGAAACACCAATCTAAGGCCCTGACCTGGCAAGCATTGAATGAAATTCTGGTCCCTTTGGAGTTAGAAGGAGTTTTGCCATAGACTTCAGTGGAGACAGGATTTCACTCTTTGACTTCAGTGGAGCTAGTTGCAGGAATAAAGTTGAGTGTGTGCTTAAGTAATTGCAGGTTTGGCATTTAAGTTAAACACATCTTTTGGTAGATGTGTAGAGTAGAAAGGGTGAAATAATTCAAAAAGTGACTTGCTTGTATTTTTTTCAAATAAAATAATTGCGTGTGGGTCACTTTTATTTGTGAGGCCCATGGTATTCGTTGTTCCAAAGTATTTGCATGATGAAAAAGTATTGATTCGTGTGACTCGTGGAAGTTTCATGAAATTTAGAAAGACTAATCTCTGACGCTGACTTCAAAGATTCCAGCTGGTTCCCTCCATGGTCTAGACTGATTTCAACAAATATATTAGACCAAATCCTGACACCTTACTCGGGGAAAATGTCAGAGGAAGTTTTGCCTTATGAAAGCAGTTGGATTTGAGCCACTGAAATTAAATAGTAATTTTCTTTTTGTTTTGTTAGCAGTGGTGCCAATTGGGGGAGGAGGGACAAATACCACTCTTCCCTACCCCCATGGTTTTTGTATTTGCTTAAAGTTCCATAGGTCATGGAGCCAGGGGGCCATGCCCCAACCACTTTTAAGCAGTGGTCCTGTACTAGATCATCATGGCTGCTGCCAGAGCAGTTTGGAGCATTGTTCCGGCTGCGTTTTCACAACACCACTGAAATATGAGCTGGCTGCCTCTAAATACAGATGATGGAGTGGCTGGGCCAAATTTCAGTGAGTGCTGTTTCAACCTAGCACAGGTGGATGGATGGATGGGCCAAATGGTGTTGCAACCTGGTGTCTGGGGAATCTGTTCCTGTATGACAAAACACAGGGGAGTCCACTGAGAACTTGATTCCTGGAGGCACTGGCTTGTGCACTGTGTAGGTAAGAGAGAGATGAGACTCCTTGGCCGACAGAGGCCTGTGGGGACCAATCATGAAATGCAAGGCACTGTTTGACATAAGAATGAGAAAAAAGGAGCTGGCCCTTAATGTAAAATTTGGTAAATTAACAGTGAAAATAGTATAAGTAAAGAAAGAAAGATACAATAAAGCAGTTGAAAGCTACAGATCACAATTTTTATAGGACATCTTGTTGGATAACCACTAATTTGTTAGCATTGTTAATCTAACCACTTGCTCCTTGTTTAATGAGCAATATCAACAAGGATCAGTTGTAGAGAGGCCTGCAGCACATTTGGACACCTGTCATCAATAGCTGGCATCAACATGGCCACTGACAAAGTGTACTGCATTCGTTAAAAAGCTGAAGCAGAAAACATAGGTGAACAGAACTTTTTAGATATAGTGTTCTCTTCTTCTTTGTTGCCTAGAGCCATTCATTAACCCTGGATGGACCACCATTTTATAATCTTCCCCTTTTAATCTTATTACTATCTTCCTGTAACATACTATACCATTTTGACGCCAAGATTCAGCACAGAATACGCTGTGCCAGCCTTGCCTTTGGCAGACTGTCTCGCTGGCTGTTCAACAATCACATCAGAACACATACTAGACTTTTAGTTTATAAAACGGTGGTAATCCCAACCTCCTCTATGGCTGTGAGACTTGGATGACCTACAGAAAACACCTGAAAAACCTGGAATGCAAGCACCAGCACTTTCTTTGGAAGATCCTCAACATGAAGTGGGAGGATCATCGCACTAATACCAGTGTCCTCACAGAGGCCAACATCTTCAGTGTTAAGGCCTTGATTATCCAGCTGAGGTGGAGCGGGCACTGCGTGTGCATGCCTGGTGTACGCTTACCAAAACAACTGCTGTATGCCCAACTCACCAAAGGAGAAAGGAAACGGGGAGGCCAAAAGAAATGCTTTAAAGCCACCCTCAAGATGAATATCAAGAGAAGTGGCATCAACACCGCACACGCGGAGACAAAAGCCCAGGACAAGGATAACTGGCGAAGATTTATCAGGGAGGGAATGTTCACTTTTGAGGGAAATCGCCTTGCCCTGGTCACAGAAAAAACACCAGAAAATAAAGGAAAGACAATGTTCACACAGCAATCGTGGCCCAACCCTGTCTTCCAACACCACCTGCAATGTCTGCCAATGAGCCTGAGGCTCAAGAATCGGACTCTTCAGTCACCAAAGGACCCATGAAAAATAAAACCTCTGAAAGAGATCATCCTCGACCTTGAGGGATCGACGACGACCATTTAACTCTATTTGAGCCAGGATTTTATTATTCTAGCTCTAATTTCACCCCCAATTACCTGGATTCTAGAACACTCATACTTGAAACTTTGCACTTTCAGTGCTGTCTGCCCATCTAGTCTGAAGGATAATTCTTCAGTGTTTCCATTATTACAATTAATACCATTTTTGAAGATAAAAGGCCTGACCCTACACACTCATAAAAATTACACAGTGATTTCAGTGGGAGTGTTACATGAGTATGGAGTGCAGTACTGGGCCCTTTGCATGTATCAGTGATGAACAGCTCAGTGTACCTACAGTCTAAGTACTGTAATTTTCTCATGTAGAGACATGCTAATTTATGATCCTGGTACAGACCTGTTGAAGCCTCTTTGGATTCCCCCTCGTTAAGAAGGATGAATTAATATCCATAGATAAAATATGATGTATTCTAAATCAATGCCCTAGCATATTAGGAATGTTGGCTACTATGCAACATTTAACCATTTTAGATGCATATCTCATATCACAGGTAAATGTTTATAGACACACCTAACAACCATTTTTTCAGGACAGCCTTGTACTTTTTCCTTAGGCTCAGTGAGCAGCATGTTAGTAAAACGATTGTACTTCATACTATATTTTGCTGTTCATCAAAGCTATTGATAGTCTCTTGAGTACGGGAAATTCACAATTTAGCTTAAAATAAATCTTTTTTTTTATTTTAAGGAGACATTTTTAAGGTCTTCTCAAGCAGTAGTATTGTAAATGGGCACCAGTTAAATCAGTAAAGGTTTCAAAGAAGGATTTTTCTCTAGTTTTTCTGAATGTTTCTGAATGCTTCCTATTGCTATTATATAACCATCAAAATATTGTGTCAGGGACCGATATTTAAATAGTTGAGACCACCTGCAATGATTTGCGTTGTGTGTTTGTTTATGTGTTTAGTCACTTATATTAAGCCACATTTGTGCTTATTCTGGAAATTATGTTATGAATTGGTCTAGCTACGCTGATGTCAACACAACTATGCCAGTTTACACAAGCTGGCCTACTTTGTGCACCTAGTTACTGTAGTTGTGCACACAACTGATGCATAGTTAATACACTCTTATGTTTATGTTGGACACTTTTTTCCAAGTGACTCTAACCTTCTGACTCCTGGATAGTGCCAGATTCTCAGCTGCAGTAAATATGTGCAGCTTCATTGATTTCAGTGGTGTTGCCTGATTTACATCAACTGAGGGGCTGGCTCTAGCTCATAATGTCCTCCATGTTGTTTGTGTTTGTGCTATTTATTAGGCAGTGTTAAACTTTGTGTTTAGGAAGATGTTTTCCATATATATGTTGTTGTTGTTGTTACTGTTATTATTTAAAGTGCTAACAGTGTCTTCAATAAGCACGTGCTTACCCTTATGGTATTGGTGAAATCCTGTTTCCACTGAAATCAATGGCCAAACTTTCATTAACTTCAAGGGGCTGGGATTTTGCCCTGTCATAGTCCCATTGACATGCTGAGTTGTCACTCAGCATAAAGTTAAGTGCATGTGTAAATCTTTGGAAGATGGGGGCCTGAATTAGTAATTGATTCACCATCACTTACTTACAATTTTTACCTCAAGATTGGATGTTTTTTTCTAAAAGATCTGCTCTAGTTCAGGGGTTCTCAACCTTTTTCTTTCTGAGCCCTCTTCCCCCACAATATGCCACAACAACTGCTTTTCTGCATATCCAATAGATTAAAAGCCAGAGCCAGTGGTAGGGGTAGCAAGCAGGGCAATTGCCCAGGGACCCACACCAAAGGGGGCCCCGTGACGTTACATTGCTTGGGCTTCGGCTTCAGCCCAGGCTGCAGCGCTTGGGCTCCACCTTTCTGCCCTGGGCCCCAGTGAGTCTAACGCTGGCCCTGATCTCTGGTTTATTTTTGCAGACCCCCTGAAATCTGCTTATGTCCCCCCAAGGAATCCCAGATCACTGGTTGAGAACCGCTGCTCTAGTTCAAACAGTAATTAATTCAGGGTAGTTCTATGACCTGTGTTATGCATGAGGTCAGACTAGATGATCAGTGTCCTTTCTAACCATATAATCTAAATTTTCTTCTATTCACTTGAAAACGCTGTACAACTAAAATAGCCTTATCTTAACTATGTATTCAGTTTCTTGCATAAGATAAGCAAAAAGCATATGTCATGGGCTATTCATCATCTTCTAGGAAACAGTCATCCACGGTGACTGGCAGAATGGGCTTTCCCTAGGTAATAGAAATAATCAGTTTCACAATCTTTGCTCCTATGTTAATAAAAAATGAGCTGCCATTAAAACTCACACATTTTAAATGTTCTTTTGTGGTAAATTCACACCTTGTGCAGTCAGACTCAACTAGACTGGCTAGTTACAAAGAACATTTGAAGAGGGCGATAGTTCAGAACAAACTGCAGGTTATATTAAACAGAATAAAAATAGCTAAGAAGAAAATAACAGGTGCAAACCCTTAGAAAATATTTTTTTAGAAAAACTTTTATAGCTACCTTTTAGATTGTGCAAGGCTTTAGCAATAGATACAGCCCATTACAGTGTATTATTTCCAGATCCAAATTTTCCCCCAAATAAAAAATCCCCCACATGAGCCAGATCTATAGATGGTGTAAATCAGCCTACTCTAATATAAATCAGTGGAGCTATACTGGTTGATGCAGCTGCAAATCATATTCCCTGTTTTGAATTTTATGTCATTCTCTCATTTATTGCAATCCCTTTTCTTTATGTTACCATTCTACTATATTTAATTATGGTAACTCTGAATACCATTTAATAATACAATCTACACAATCACAAGGTGATAAGCATGATATATGGAGGAAATTTTCTAAAGTTCCTAAGTGACTTAGGAGTGGAATTAGTCAAAATTGGAATATCCATTCTGTGAGAGAGATTTTTGTCCAAAATCAAATCAAAAAGTCTAAATATCAAAAAATTTAATAGAAAATAAAGTTATGAAATATTGTTATTTGGAAATATCTAAAAATTCTGTTTCGACTGGGCTCAACACTAAATTGTATCTGCCTGAACTGCCATGTTGCCTCATGGGAATTGTAGTTCGGAAGCCTGATGCACCTATTCTCCTCTAAGGTCTGCGCTCCTCAGTTGGACTAGATGTCCTGTGATACTCTGTGGCAGTTCAGCCAGAGAGAAGACTGTAGTGCATTATAGGAAATGTAGTTCAGGCAGGATTCTCAGTCCATAATGGAGAATGAGGACATGAAATGAAATATATTTTTTAAAAAATTTCCCCTATAGAAAATTGAAAAATTTCAGCAAAAATATAAATTTCCTTATGAAAAAAAAAAAACATTTTGACAGAAAATTTCTGAACAGTTCTACTTAGGAGCCTATGTTCTATTGAAAACAAACAAGACTAGAGTATTTAGGCTCTTACGACACTTAGGCACTTTTGAAAACATTACTGTATATACTTTTTCCGGTAAGTAGATAGAATCTCTAAAAGGTGTAAAGAGATGATGCCAGTGAGTAAGCTATCATCTAACTTTGTGGGGATTTAAAATAGGACATGGTACCCTTCTTAATAAAAGCCAAGTGGGTAACTGAGAGAATTAACTATATGGATGATTTTGTTGTTCATAGATTTTTATGGCAAATATAGTCGACAACATTGAATTAAAGAATGATGCACAACATGACAGCTATTTCATACTATTGCCAATTCTATTGCAATCCCTTTTAAGTTTACATCACCCTTAGGCTAATTGTAGCCACCCACCTATTTCTCCTTTTGTTTAAAATTATCCCTTGTAGGTAATACTCTAAGTTACAAAGAAAGCTGCTTAGTGAGACATCCCTGCTGTATATATACTCAAAGTTAATGTGAAGGGTGGATCACTGACTCCTCCTGACTTGAGACTCCTTTAAATCAGAGGATTAAACCTTTTCTCTAGACATGGCTTCAGGCTAGCACATCCGTGAACTGACAGATTTTGTGTGTTGAAAGCTTAACAAATCTGTCATAGCCATCCACTTAACTCCACCTACAAGAACAGGATTAAGCCAAGGAATTGAAACTACCAGGGTTTATGGACTGTCTGAATTAGAAAAATCAGTTTGAGACAGGACTTTCCTGCAATTCCTTTTCACAGCCATGTCTGAATCTTTGTTTTGTGTGGGTAAATTGTCATTCTGTTTGTCCAGGTATTGGTCATCAGAGTTGTGCGTGAATCTTTAAGATATTCAGATTTATGGATTTCAGTGCATTTATTTGTCGGCTTGAGTTCATGTGTTTTTGCAGCCCTTGGTCTTTGCTTTTAGTGTTGGGTTTTTTTTTTTAATTTAATATACATAAAGAATGAAAAACCCCAAATGAAACTAACAGCTTTGGTAAATTGGTGCATTATGTATGAAAATGCGAAGGTTTGCAAGAATTCTGTGGTATTTGTTTGACCCAGGAGATGTATCATATGCTCAACTAACACAAAGTTCATTATATAACAAAAACTAAACTATGAAACTTTGTTAAACTGTTCATACCTATGCAGATACAGCATTCAGGGCTTGTAATATGGTTACTTTAACATGGCCATAACAAAATTTGATCTGCTTTATTGAGGCAAAATTCTTCTAACTCTTAAAATGACTATCTCCACCACATCAGAATATCATATACCAGTAGCAAATTGTGCAAATATCAGAGTTAAAAATATTTAACATATATTAAGATTAATTTGCTCAATGGCCTCCACCAACCTGCTAAATATTACATTGATAGCCAAATTAATTAAATTATCTTTAAATCAACTAAATGTAATACAGTCAAAGTTATAGCAACACTTTGAATATGTAAAGCACTGTGGGCAAACTCTTCAGTGGGACGGAGTGCCCACAAATCTCACTGATTTATAATCAGAGTTATGGGCACTCAGCATCTTGTAATATCCAGCCTCACCAAGGTGCCTAAAGTTCTTATTTTTAAAACTATTGCCACAAATTTTGTGCATACAAATACTCATTTCAATGTTCAAGTACCAGTTTTGCATGCACAATACATTAAAGGTAATTGCAGTTTTATAAGTCACTTTTAAACATTATTGGAAACGCCTGTCTAATTTTATTTTCAGATTAAAATGCAAACTGTTCTTGAGTAAAACATTTTAGCTAATGTTATAGGAGTTTTAGCAGAAACAAACATATATGTTTTCTGGTGTCTAATGTATGTGCCAGTTGTAAGAAATGCATAAACCAACATTATCCTTTAATTATGGCATATTGTCAGACTTCCTAAGTAATGTGGCAACAAGAGACTATTATGATCCCTATGGTCTTTAACCTGTTGCTGCTGGAAGAATAGACTGTACACAGGGAATTCACTTCCAGCGATATGTTTTTTGGGATCTTTTACATTATAAAACACTAAATATAGGGGCGTGCATAACACAAAGGACAAGAAAAATCTTAAAACCCCAAAAAAACCCAGAAAAAAATGCATGACTGGCTTTCTTGAGAGCGTTTCCTTATTTGGCATTCTGCCTTCAGCTGTTGACTGGAAGAAGGTGGAACCTCTTAAGAAATAGTTAGCTCAGTTACTTCCTTCTAACAGCCAGTCAAAACAGCCACTAGACCTAAGTGAATAATTTGTAACTAACAATTTCTTTGACTAATTTTTCCTCTTTTCCTGTCCCATGAACAGATAATATATATTTTTAAAAAAAAAAATGTATTCCCTATTTGCAGTTATTCATATGTTGGTTTTGAATGTCTTATATGAAATTGGAAATCTGAAATTCCAGATGTATTGCCTAGTTATAATTGGTCACATGGTATTGTTTTTCTTCCCTGATTGGGTAACAGATTCAGATTTGAAATCTGAACAGTCATAGAAAACACATTTTAAATCTGCTTCCCAGGAGCTTTTGGGCTAGTACCACTTGATTACATTGATGTTCACAGAAAGCAGACACACCATGACAGAATGTTAAATAAATTTGTTAGTCTCTAAGGTGCCACAAGTACTCCTTTTCTTTTTGTTCAAATAATGTTTTTGCAGTAGTCATCCACTTCTACTTTCTGTACCATTTTGATGTAGATATCCAAGCCTCTATATTTCAGGGGTACATCTTTCTAAAAGGCAAAAACTCATGTATGCCAATGTAAACCCCACCAGTTTGGAGTCAAATCAGTTTTGGGGAAACTTACCTGTTGGCTCATTAGAGAGACAAGGTGGGTGAGGCAATATCTTTTATTGGACTTCCGCTTTTTTCAAGCTCTTCAAATTTTGAACTATTTGAACCCAAACACTCAATATGTAACAGGGTGAACCTTAGGAGTTTCGATGAAACTTTCCTGGATTTGCCCTTTCCAGGGGCCCTCCATTTCCGAGCTGGGATGCTGACCTGATTTGAAAAAAGAAAAGGAGTGCTAGTGGCACCTTAGAAACTCACAAATTTATTTGAGCATAAGCTTTCGTGAGCTACAGCTCACTTCATTGGATACTTCATCAGCTGTTGTAGCTCATGAAAGCTTATGCTCAAATAAATTTATTAGTCTCTAAGGTGCCACAAGTCCTCCTTTTCTTTTTGCGGATACAGACTAACACGGCTGCTACTCTGAGATCTTATTTGGCATCCCATGGCTTTGTACTACCACTACACATCTAAATGTCTTGGGGTCCCTGCTCAGGAGAACTGGAAATGGATATAAATTTTGAGTCTTGAATATATAGTAAATATGATAAAAATACTTTTGCCAACAGTTAGAACATAGTTTTCTCTTCTACTAAGAGTGGTAGTAACTATATGGCAAATGTCTTCTTGATCCAATAGGCCAGCCCTGAACCGACTTACTGGATCAGGCTCACAGGCAATCTTTCTATCTTCCTAAACACTTGTCATCCCTGGTTCATGCATTACTATGGGGCTTAAGCCTCTGGACGCGCCTGGAATGGGGTGGCACATGTGCACAAGCAGGAGCATAGGCATCAGGAAACTTTGACAGCAAAATTTAGGCACCAAGTGAGTTTGGGCACTTACAGGGTTTGGTGGCAGCTGAGCGGGGTTTTTATAAATCCCAGTTGATCCTGATTCTGGTATTTAGGCACCTAAAGTGGCACCCAATGTGTTTTGTTGTAATAGTATTTATTTTGCTTTTTATTCCAATAAAATATATTAATGGAGAACCTGTGGCTACTATCTTTTCTGAATGCTGTGTTCCCCAAATACACCCATCTAAGAGGTGATGACTTCATTGTATTTGTGAACACACTAGATGACTATTGGGGTTCCTTCTAACCCTATGTTTCTGATTCTACTATTCTAACTGTGATTGGTCAATGCTATCACATTACTTTCTGAAGTATCATAATTTAGAACCAGGATAGACCATGTGCTTGTCTACACAGGAATACTCAGAAAGTTAATCTGAATTAACTAAAGCTGTGAATTTAGAACACTGTAGGCCATTTTAATTCTGACTAAGAACTTCCACATAGGGAATAAATGCAGTGTAACTAATCCATTTTAAAAGTTCATTTGGATTAACTTTCCTGAATGTCCTTGTGTAGACAAGCCTGAAGTATAATAAATGGCAATACAGTAATGTACTAGGTTGGGTTTACAGCATGTACCTCACTGCCCTCTACAGGATGGAATTAGTATTGTGACCAAGTGAAATACTTCCTTCTATGAGTGAACTACTTTTGCCACATCTATCCATTTGCTTGTCAGAAATGTGTGATGGTAGCTGAATATCATTAGTTCTTATTTCCATGTTGCATAGTATTTGAAATGAGCATGAGGTTATACCATAGTCAATGACTGTGTTGCCTGTACAATATGTTCTTCAAAAAAGGGGTAGGACTGTTAAAATTGCATGTAGTTAAGGAATGAAAATACTTTAATTGAATCTGTAAATGTCATGAAAACTGGGGCTCAGGGCACTGGATTCAAATGATTGTTTGTTTTTTGTTGTTCTTTTCTGAATTCAGTTTTTTAGTTCCCTTCTGCCACATTCATCCAAGTGCTGAACTTGTCACTATGAATTAATAAAAGTTCCTTACCATTTTATCTCAATTTCAGTAATGGTTATTAATAGTTCAGAAATTTAGTGGATGTCATAAAAGTTTATCAAATCTAATATCTTTTAAAAAAATTCTGAGGTGGAATGCTGCCCAGATGGCAGTGTGTGAGTCTTTCCATTGACTTCAATGGGGCCAGAATTTCACCCTGATTTTGGAATGGGATTGAATTACATTTATAAGGTAGAGTTTAACTATAGGAACAGTCCTGAGCAAATCATGGTACATAAACTGCACCAAGCCAGGAGACATTGCAACTAAGAGATGCACCTCTCAGACATAGTTCCTTCCCTATTTCTTTCTTGTTCCTGGGGGCTAGTAATCTTTGGCTGTCCTATACTAGCAGTAAAGTACTACCCACTTCCCAGTGACCCTCTCCAGAAGCAGGAGGAGTGGAGCCAAAGCTATGCCCACTCTTGCCCTTTAGCTGCCCACTCCCCACCCATCTGCATGTGTAAGGGTGATTCCTACTCCCTGCATGCTGAGTTACAATCTAGTGCATAAACCTTGATCATTATTATTCAGAATTTCTGTAGAAATAGGTTAGGGGGCCAGATTTTTGAGCAGTGACATGCCATCAGTATATGCAAGGCATGCAATGAATGCCTCAGGCCTGGCTGTGTCTGTGGAGTGATTCTGTCCAGCCCCCAAATGCTCAAACAAAATGGCATCCTCTCTACAGCATGACCTTGAATACACCATACGTGGGAGATCATGCCACATAATTGACTAAAAATGTCATGGCACAATCTTATTGATTGGGTTTGGGATTCTAGTGGTTTCTATTCAAATTCCATTCTAGAAGTATTGAAGATGGGGCAGGAGTTAGGGGTGAGAATGTGACTCATGTGAATCAGGTTTTTTTGTGTGAGTGAGTTTGATAGAGGTGTTATTATCAAGTTATGAAAGTGCATGATAACCTCAGTGACATTATTCAGTACACATCTGCATTTGCTTAACATATAGCAACCTACAATCAGCTAAAAAATAAACACTTCTTTTCATTTATACAAATAATTCTGGTTTATATCAACTTCATGATTACTTTATTTACCCTTTTTAAATAAAACTTTGGTTCTCCCCACATCCATCATGCAAGACAGTATCAGTACCTTCCAAGTATACCTCATTTTGGGGGACATCACCCATTTTAGGCCTGGTCTACACTGGGAGGGGGGATCAACCTAAGATATGCAACTTCAGCTATGAAAATAGCGTAGCTGAAGTTGACATATCTTAGGTTGTCTTACCTCGCGTCCTCACGGCGCAGGATTGACTGCTGTCACTCCCCCATTGACTCCGCTTCCGCCTCTCGCTGCAGTGGAGTACAGGAGTCGACGGCAGAGTGATTGAGGATCGATTTATTGTGTCCACACAAGATGTGATAAATCGGTACCCAATAGATCGATCACTACCCGCCGATTCGAAATCCAAAGCACAAATCTGGTATGGCTCACTTTTATTGCTGAAAAGTATTTACTGTAGAAATAAAAAATAATGAAACTGAGGTTACAGAAAGAGTTATTTACATTAAAAGAAGGTATCCCACAGCATTTTAAGTTTCTTATGTGACTAATTTGTCCCTCATTATGGGTCTTTGTCCATGTTGCATCCCACATCTGGGCCTTGACATGTTAAGGGGTATGGAAACATCCCACCATAAAATCCTTTCAGCAAATAGTAATTCGGGAAAAATTCATGCCTGAGTCACCCCAGAAGTGTGTCTGAATATGCAGATGAATAAAAATCCCATGAGAGGGTGTGCATGATAGTGAAAATGTCTTGTATATTATGATGGAAAAAACATTGACATGCTCACCTCTAATTCAGGATTTAGGGCCCGTACCTCAGCTCTCCTCCTGGAGCTACAAGAGGATAGCCATGCTGCTGGTAAGCAATAGTCAGCTAGACAACTTCCCACACTCCAGCAACTTTAGGTAAGTTTTACTGTGTGACTTACTACTCTATGTAACTTCTGCATGGTAATAAGTTGTGTCGTTGCCTCACTACTGGTCTACTTCTTACATAATAATAATAAGTAAGTAATAAGAAGAATAAGAACGGCTTGTATTTATATAGTATTTATATAGTACCTTTCATCATAAAGTATTCTAAAGTACTTCACAGACCATAGAAACTTTACAAATGATATATACTAATAAGGAAAGATATTAAACATTTCATTAAAACATTAGCATCATAAACTATGTATATTACAGTACACCATAAAATATATTAGCATGTAAAAATTCTTGCAATCTAGTACTTGTATATGTTTGTTGCCTGACAGTATTTCATAGACACATGCCCTGGATGTTGTGCAGTGCTTGTTCTCATTAGGATTGTTTAATTATTACAGAATCAAAGGGCTTAGAAGAAACTAAGCTATAGAAACTTTTTGAATAGTTGATCATATTATTAATGGAAGTTTTAATAAGAGTTCATGAGTTGAGAACTTGTCAAAAGATCTTGAGATGTTCAATATCTCAACAAAACATGGCAAAAGTCCACGCAATTTTTTCAAATGTTTTTACCCCTTTTTTTGACCATCTGTACTTTTCATAAGAATTACTGATTTCTTAAGGGAAATATCACACTTCTATAGAAAAAGAATACTTGATGTAGGCATTGTGAAGTTTTTGCAGTTTTGTTGTTCTGTAAAGGATAGAACAAAAGTTTGACATAGGAAGTAACTCTATTTAGCCTTCCCTTGAGATTTCAGTATGATCTCTCTGGTAAGATGGTCCACTTATCTGCAAGGCCCCTAAATTTACGACCACTGTTACTGACTGAATCAGTTTGCATAAATCATTCTGCATATAGATCAAAATATACTTCTGTAATCCGATATGTAATATTTTGTCAAAGAGGCTGGCAGTGAAAAAGGTGAATGCTGCCAAAAATTTTCAATGTATTTGTCAATACACATTTAAATTTAAAAAAATAACTTACTCTAGAAGTAATTACATCATTTTTGTGTTAACTGAGGCCAGGTCTATACTTATGGATAGATCGGCACTGCTGCGATCGATGCAGCGGTGTCAATTTAGGAGGTCTGGTTAAGACCCGCTAAGTTGATGACAGAGCACTGTCCCATCAACTTCTGTACTCCAGCTCCCCAAGAAAAGTAAGGTAAGTCAGCGGAAGTGCATCTCCCATCGACACAGTGCTATGTAGACACCGCTGTACCTTGACCTAAGTTACGTCGACTTCAGTTACATAACTTGTGTAACTGAAGTAGTGTAATTTACAGCTGTAGTGTAGACCAGCCCTGACAATGAATACTTGGATAAGTTAGTTCTACTCACATGAATGTTTGCTAAATAACAAACTTTACATATTTGTACTGAAAGTTTTATATTTTAAATAGGATGTGACGCTGTTGAACACCTCAGGAGACAGAATTCCTAAATCCCCTTTCCATAGCTTTGGTACAAAGCCAATTAAGTGCTGGATCCAATGCTCATTGAATTAAATGGAAAGACTCCCATTAATTTCAGGCTAAATGAGTCAGACAAGAATCTGACTGAACTGTTCACCACTAGGAGCACATGCATATATGCAGTTCCTTTGTGTGAATGTGAAAAGAGTTAATTAACTAAACTCTGTACCCAGCCAATAAATCTTACAATAACTTAATTTTTCTAGGAATGTTGATTCAGGCAAGGCCCATTTAGCCCAGAAAGTCAAAGTAATAATATTTTCCAAAATTCCCCAAACCCTGTTTATTTGTGTCATAAATATAAAAGGAAGGGTAAACACCTTTAAAATCCCTCCTGGCCAGAGGAAAAATCCTTTCACCTGCAAAGGGTTAAGAAGCTAGGATAACCTCGCTGGCACCTGACCAAAATGACCAATGAGGAGACAAGATACTTTCAGAAGCTGGGAGGAAGGAGAAAAACAAAGGGTCTGTGTAAGGCTTTTGCCAGGGACAGAACAGGAATGGAGTTTTAGAACTTAGTAAGTAACCTAGCTAGATATGCGTTAGATTATGATTTCTTTAAATGGCTGAGAAAATAAGTTGTGCTGAATAGAATGAATATTCCTGTCTGTGTGTCTTTTTGTAACTTAAGGTTTGGCCTAGAGGGATTCTCTATGTTTTGAATCTAATTACCTTGTAAGGTATTTACCATCCTGATTTTACAGAGGTGATTCTTTTTTACTGTTTCTTCTATTAAAGTGTTTCTTTTCAAGAACTGAATGTTTTTTTCATTGTTCTAAGATCCAAGGGTTTGGGTCTGTGGTCACCTATGCAAATTGGTGAGGATTTTTTACCAAACCTTCCCCAGGAAGTGGGGTGCAAGGGTTGGGAGGATTTTGGGGGGAAAGACGTTTCCAAACAACGTTTTCCCAATAAACCCAGATAAACGTTTGGTAGTGGCAGTGGAAGTCCAAGGGCAAAGGGTAAAATAGTTTGTACCTTGGGAAAGTTTTAACCTAAGCTGGTAAAAGTAAGCTTAGGAAGTTTTCATGCAGGTCCCCACATCTGTACCCTAGAGTTCAGAGAGGGGAAGGAACCTTGACAATTTGCTTTTTTTCTTATCATTGCTATGTCTTCTTGAGAGATTTAAAACCTCCATGACTTCTTCAATCCTGTATACTGAGTTATGCTCATCTGATCAGGTAATAGAAATAATAGCAACTGATGATTGTGACAAGAATTGGGTGATTGCTCACCAAAAAAAAAGTTCACAAATATTAATTGAAATAAAAACTTTGGCATGAAGGTATCACTGACACTTTTCATATTCATCTGTGGAAGTGCAGTTTGGATGACAACAAAGATTACAGAAAGGGAAAGTGTCATTTTACAGAAATGTAAACATTTTCATGTTACAAAGTCACAGAACATTGTTTTTTATTAAACTTTTTTTTTTTTTTTTGGTTAAAAGTGTCTGCTTTGGCCAGAAAATGTTTGATATTTTATTGAACACCAAATACCTAAAAACTCAGATTTCACAGCCAAAAACAAAAATATTCTGGTTGGTGATATTTTGATGAAAAGTGAGTATTTTCCACAGAAAATTCAGAAAAAAAATGGTTGAAATTTTCTCCAGAATCAGAACCTTGTTTTTTGGTCACCGCTACTTTGAAGACATCAATTCAGGAAGCAGAAGAAAGTGTCATTTGACTGGCCTGAGCAATCACACAGTTCTATCAACAAATTGCAAATATTGAATGCTCAAAGCAGAAGTTGTGGCAAACACTTTGGTAGCAACCTACCAACTAAAATATTTATTGCATAAAAAAATCTAAATTACTTTCTGTACAATTTACAAACAGAACAAAGGGTTAACTTTGTCAAATAAACTGTCCATTGCAAATAGTTTATCCACGTCTCTATAGTGCCAACAGTAACTAACCATTTACATTAAATTTTGACTATTGAATATTTGCCATTAATACTTCATAGTTAAACAAGACAGTTTAAAAAAACCCATGGAAAATAGTAAGGAAATCATGATCTGACAAACATTTCACAAGCAGAAAAGAGATTAAAGTGCAGTTTGAAATCAGGTTGTATTGTTTTCTTCTGTTTGTTTTTTACTAGGCTCCAATAAACCTGGGTACCCCAGTAAATTGGACTACAAGACTCGGATACATGACTGTGTCTCTCCTGACCTCCCTTATGTTCTAATGAAGAACCTTCATTCTTCAACACACTAGTTAAACTAGTATTACTCATTGCCCCTACCTGGGGAAACATAGGGCCAAATTCTCAAGAATTAAAAAAATAAATTTAAAATAAACTTATTTTATCCACTCCTCTGTCAAACAAGACTAGTTCCCTATAGCTGAGATGCTAATTAGTTGTACACTGACATCATCATAGCCTCCATTATGTAATGTTTCAGAGGCAGCATAGGTTCATCAGCAGTGGTTGAAAAACTCTATACAAACAAAATATAAAGTCAGGAAGGGTAGTGTAGGCTGGATACCAGCTAAGTTGTTGTTTTACCCAGTACAATTTCTTGATGGCAAAGCTGGAAGTTGTTTTTAGAGGAATGTAAAATGCATCTCATGTGAAAATGTCCTAAATTAGAAATTCATTCATGTAATACTTTTCCAAAACCTAATTCTTCCCCCTTGTCTTTTGGCCTTAACATCTCAAAACTGAGTTCACTAAAACTGTTTACAGAAAACCACATCAAAGGCAGGCAGAGAGCAAGGGAAGGAGGGGAAAGGGGAAAAATAACATAAGGACTGTTTTTGTATAAGCATTTCCAGTTTTCTTTCTCTTTTTTCACATTCACAGCATATTTGTTAGGGCAGACATTCAATTTGGACCAAACATTCAGACAATGGAAAAAGGTAATAAATTTGCTTCCTAAGACATTGCATCAGGTTAGTTGAATGCTGCTATAACTCATTCACAAATGATATTACATCACTCCATAAGGTGTGATATTATTCTCCAGTGACATGATGGGAAAAGTCAAACTTAATGTGAGAAAAAAATAGAAAGTGTGGCTTTGACAAACTTCATACAGGCCACATAATACCGCTTTGATGTAATTACAGTGCTGGACACTGGGAAAAATGACTTTGTTTAATAAGCATTCTCAAGGCTGGATATAAATATAATTATTCCCATTTATTATATAGTACATGAAAGAAAGACAAGGTTTAATCCAAACAGTTTGGTGCCTTTAACAAAGACTTAATCTCAGAGAGCAAATGTACTGTGTTTGCTGTAGAATGCAGTTCTGAGAATTAATTGTAAAATTGAATTTGAGGGGAAAAGGGACAGTGGTGTGACATTTAAACAGGTCCCAAAACACAATTCTGAAGTGTGCTCCTCTGCTATACATCCTCCAAGTGCTTCCTTCGCTTATCCTGCTTCCTTAAACACCTGCATAAAATGCCCATCCACCCACCTGGGCTGATGGCTTGACTACTGAACTCTCCAACAAGACAGTCTGGTCTTCTTAGTGAAGCAACCTGATTTTTCGAGTTTCCTGCTGGATTCCTAGGCTTGCAATTGGACTCTTGGGCTTCTTGCTAGGTTGCAACTGAGTTCCTGACCTGAGTTCCTTGGGCTTTCTTCTTAACTAGTGAATGGCCTTCTGGACTCATTTGCTGCTGGATTCCTTGACACCTGAAGCAGTGCCTGGCCTCCCTGATGTGCTGCCAGGGCTGGTGGTGAGTACAGGAGCTGTTTTTCCCTGTCATACTGTTGAGAAGGAGGGCTTATTGTTCTTCTCTCATGAACAGACCTTCGAGATCTCTGAAATATGCTGCCATCACTCAATTTCTCCTGTTTTGGTAATACAGATGTCTGGCCCGATGAGCCATTAAGTACACTCTGGGGCACTGCTGGAAGAGAAAATTATCATGATTTTCCCTTCTGCTCAGACTGCTGGAGGCATCTACAATGTTCTTGTACCTTTAGAGATGAGATGATTGTTTTCCATCGAGAACTGAATTACCACACTTCTGCAGAAAGACCAAAGGAAAAAAACTCTTATTTCACTTGAAAAGTCAAAAATAATGTCCACCCTTGGGCATATGGAGTAGTGCCTTATTCCACAAACAGTATCATTGACTTCAATGGGACTACTCCTAAAGTAAGGTACTATTCACTGGAGGTAAGAACGTTGGAATCTGGCTATTTATGATGATCTTATGGACTCATCTTGGATGCTGACATAGATCAAACATAAATAGGCATTACCTCCGACTATCCACAATAAGCAATGTAACCAACTAATAGCGCTCCCAATGTAGCCACCTAATTGTCATAATCAGGCAGATGCTGGACCAAAATTGTATCTGTTGCCATAATCCTTCTTTTGAAGGTCATTCAGATAAAATGCTTCAAGAAAAATGGTGGAAGGAAGTTTCTTCTTATTTTGATGATTCCTTTCTAACCAATCAAAGACATCATCTGTTGTTGTTTGTTTTACATTGTTGTCTAAAGGACCCCACTGTGCTAGACACTGTACATATTTATAGTAAGAGATAGTCTCTGATACAGATCTTACAAACTAAATAGTGATATAATATATTTCGTAAATGGGGACTTGAGGCATGGAGAAATTAAGTGACTCACCGAGGGAGGTCAGACTGTGACAAAATTAGGAATCAACCCCAAATTTGTTATGTCCTAGTTCAATGCCTTACCTACAAGACCATCCTTCCTTTTTATATTGTGCATCGATTCAAATATACCCTGTCCAGCTTTAAAACAGGTTCTAGGGGATGTGAAAGGAAATGAAAGAAAGAAGAAATATTGAGCAGAAAATGAGGAATGTTCCCCTTTGTGTGCTGTTACCATTTAGGAAGGAGTCAACAAAGGATAAATGTAAATAGACATTTTAAAAATAGCCCATGTTCCTTTCATGTTTTGCTTAGGTTCCTCCCACTCATCAGTTATATGAAAATTGGTGTGTAAAAAATGTTCCACAAAAAGAGATTTCAAGGGAAAAAAAGAACTAATTAGCAGCATCTTTAAATAGACCTTTCTAATTTCTTTCAGCTTTCTGTTTGTAGTTTTCCTGTTCACTGAACAGGAAGAATTTTTTCTCCTTTATTCTCCTCTAAGTATATTCAAATGTTCATTTAAAGAAAGTTAAATGTTTTCTAATGGCTTGTCTACAAGCAAAGTTGCACTGGTTTAGTTAAACTGGCTGTGTGGATACAAAAGGCTGTGTGGACATTATTATTTGGGTTTAAACCAGTATTATATTCATTGAGCTTAATTCAGTTATAAACAGGTTTTAGCAAAACTGAAATAAGACTCTTACTCCAAAAAAAGAATTTGTATTAATTTAACTTAACCAATTTAAATAAATGGATGCAAATATGTGTGTAGAAAAGACCCGAGTCATACATTAATTTTAAATACAGTTATCATTGTTCTGTGCTGCTAATAAGAATAATACACACATAGGAAGATGTATTTTCCATAGAAAAGACCTTTTGAATGGGTGACAATAACTGACAATTTATTTCAGAGTAGCAGCCGTGTTAGTTTGTATTCGCAAAAAGAAAAGGAGTACTTGTGGCACCTTAGAGACTAACAAATTTATTTGAGCATAAGCTTTTGTGAGCTTATGCTCAAATGAGAAGAAACTGCGGAAGTTCTTCTTCAAGTGAGAAGAAACTCAAATGAGAAGAAACTGCAGAACCACCTGATCAACATCTTCTACAGCAAACAGGGAAAGATTAAGAATGAGCTCTCAAAACTGGATACTCTCAAAATTTTTTTTCCACTGAATGCATCCGATGAAGTGAGCTGTAGCTCACGAAAGCTTATGCTCAAATAAATGTGTTAGTCTCTAAGGTGCCACAAGTACTCCTTTTCTTTTTGACAATTTATTGTTACGTAGGGCCAAATCTTCAGTTGGTAGAAGTCAGAATAGTTTCATTGATTTAAGCAGACTTATGCCAGTGCACATCAGCTGAAGCTCTGGCTCCTAGTTTCTTTCAAAATGGATATTTCCTTTAATCTCAAGATCCTTAAATTTGACGATACATAGCACCCATGAAAAATAGGAAATCCTTTTAAGACACGTTGCTTTTCTGTACAATTAAAGTATGATGTATTTCAGGACAAAGCTGCCTCCCATCAGGTGTTAGTGAAAAAAACACTGGTCCTGCTTATCTTCTGACTTACATCAGTTTTGCACCACTGTTATTCCAGTGACATCTTTGGAGTTACTTCTGGTTTACACATTTGTAAATCAGAGGAAAATCAGGCAATTAAATCATTCTGCTTTTGCAACAATGTGTGAATGAATGAATTGTTCTTTTCTTGTTTGTCTTTTGTATATCATGTTGAGTTTTGGCCAGTGACACAGATTTTTGGGAGATGAGTTGCTATTGCTTTCTAATTGCACTATAATTTTCATTTATTTGGTTTACTTATTAATTCATTTTAACTTGACTATGGCCTTTGGGTGCTCTGTAGAAAGGACCATAACATAACAGCTGCAAATTTTCCACTAATCCCATGACTAAACATACGTTTATATTTGAATTCAAATCAGTCATATATAAAGATAGCATGGATTTGAAACTTTGGATAGAACATATTGAATTGAACTGGTAAAACAAAAAACCTACTTTTGTGAAAATTTTTGAAATTTCATAGTTGTTTTCATTTCAAAAGGTTCAAAATGGACTGTGGTCGTTGTTGTTTTCAATTCACCTTTTACTTGCATATTTCAAAATATTAATGATTTTTTTTCTTGGATTTCAATAATGTTTTTGATAATTTTTAGCTAAATATTTTTGGGGGGAAATGAAAAAATGACATTTTTTTAAGGAAAGCAACAAATTTTGATTTCAACAATTCTTCACAAAAATTAGTTTTGAAAAAAAGGCCATTTTATTACGTAAAATCTTCATTTGAAAAACTTCAGCAACCTTTAACATAGGGCAAATGGTTGATTTCAGAGACAACTACATGACAGTAATCCGGAAAACCACTAGCGCTGTTTCCTATTCTATGGAAGGGAACAAAAATGATGTGATATTGCATAAAATGTTGTTTGTTTTCTTAAAATTAAAATTGAGTTGCCTTTCTTTCAAAATAGCTGAGGATCTGAGCAGCAAGAAAGACAAATGAAATCTCATGAGGGAGCATATCATAAACAGTTAATAATTGTGGAATAATCATCCATTTGTGAAGGTATAATTTAAAGAGAATCTCTCTTTTAACCATCGCAATTATTTGATGGACAAGGTATACTTGACTTCAGTGGCTTTTAATATGTTTCTTGCATAATGGAGAATAAATTAATGCTAAGTCTCAATATACCAATAAGATGTCTATTTATTGAAGACGAATAAAGTGTAACTTACAAAGAAACCTACAATAAGGACCATTTGCAAGAAACAACAATTTGTAGAGCAAAATGGTGTCCTGCGTACAGTGTGACCTCACACATACAATGCATGTGGAGGATAACATTTCGCTCTTCAAAATGGCATCTTCCATGCTGTCCGGGATCCTGGAAGGAAATAATTACTTAAAATGGGGTTGTGCTAGCAAAATGTTTGGGAATCCCTGTATTAAATCTTACTGGATTGCAGAATTTTGTTATAAAGAGTTACATAAAATATTATTATTGTATCCCTGGTAAGAGTGCACAGTCCCTTTGCAACAAATGGGTTGTTTTTTACCATTGATTTCCATGGGAATTTTCATAGTAGGTGAACTTCATCTTCATACAGAGGTCCAGTTTTAAGCTAATGCACCCTTCAATCCCGTTCATGATTTATTCTCAGGGATTAAGTTGGATATAACATCTGTAGGTCTTGTGCAGAGAGTCTGACAGCATTAGATTTCATGAAGACTTGAATTTCACCCAGAGTAAATAATGTATAGTAGCACTAAATCAAATATTACTGTAAAAAGGTCAGAATGAAATTTGAAAAAGTCCAAACTTTGATGTTTTTCATTGTTTTCATTATTTTAGAAATTGCCCAATTTCAAACGAAACCTATGAAATTTTCTTTTACTCAGATATAGGATATTTTGAATGAAAATTTGCCCATAACCACTCAAGAAACTACAAAATATGCAAAACATTTAATTTCAATCTTTTAATTTTTTCTTTGAAAAATCTGTATAACCCTCTAACATTTTGAATTGTATTATTATTAATCATATGTAGCATGGTAGGACCTAAGAACCAACCAGTCAAGATCAGGGCCTCATTGTGGCAGGCACTGTACAAACACAGAGGAGCAGATAGTCCCTGCCCCAGAGAGTTTACAAGCTAAATAGTTTTATATACCGTGAAGCGAAAATGGTCATTTCAATGAATTTTTATGAAGAACAAACTTTCTAGGTCAATAAGTAGCCTGCATAGATACTGAAAATTGTGTGAAATTTTGATAAATATTTTTGTCACATTAGCACAGAGAGCACAAATAAAATCATTTTAGGTGTTCCACATCTTAGATTATTCCTTTGTGAGTGACCTGGGTAAAAGATTCAGGTTAATATTTGTATTGTATTTGTATATGCTAGTTAACTTCCAAAGATCTATTGAAAAATGAATAGGATAATCATATAATTGATTTCAACTGGATTTCTAATTGAAATATGTCCAAGTGTTAATTAGGGTAATGCTGCAGAGCAAGTTTACTGTATTTTTAATTAATAGAGCTTTGTGTAATGAGGATGTTGGGCAGTAATTTAGATGCAGTTTATTTTCTAGTGTGTGATAATTTGGTAGCAGTTATTGGAATGAATGCGGTATTTGCATCATCAGTGCCAATTAATAGTATAATTGGTGCTTACTAAGAGCCCAACTGTGTCAGCCTTACTCAGTGTGAGATATACCCTACTACAAGCAGTGCTGTGTCAAGGGTGTTCCGGGCGCAGTTTGAAGACTCATATCCAAACCTTCTCCCCTACTGCAAAAAATCCCCATAATCATCATTAAGTACTTTTATAAAGGGACCTTCCTTTCCTTCTTTGAAGTGATCTCATTAATTAGCTCATCCCAATCTATTCACCTTGCTTCTAAAGTCTCTATAGAAATAACTGCCACATTGCTTAACTGCTCTTCCCCCTGGACATTCTTTAATAGGTCTTAATTAATTTTAGCTTGCTGAAACTCCTTTTATTAGCAGCCACAGTTACAGAAAGACAGCAAAAAATACACTGGTTTTTTTTCTGTGTTAGGTAAACTTACATCTAAAGTCATTTTCTGAATGTAGCTAAGGAAATCAATGGGCACCATCATTTCTAAGAATTGTAAAGATTCTCTTGCAAAAACTGGCAAAGAGCTAATCTTGTTCTCAAAACTCTGAGTTTAAATCCTCTGGGTAGGTGATTGCTACATTTCAAGTGTGCTTCTTTAGGTCTTCACTGCTTAGACTTTTTGTTTCTTGCCCATCAAAAAAGTAAACCTTTTCTTACTCCATCATACTTATGCATCGTATTGTCCAACTGTGTTAATATCGTGCATTCAAAACCCTTTTTTGTGCCCTGACGACCTTTCATCCTTTGCAGATTTGCCTGGCATTACTTTCCTCCTTCGAGATCATTTCTCTTTGAACTGCATTGATATTCCTAATGTTTCAGCCTGTGAAGCAGCAACAAACCCAGAAGACTGTTATTCTGCTAAAATGTCTGAGGCCACCAAGTAAACTGTGAGACATTTGAATATCATGATTCAGAAATTTTTTGCTTGCAGTGTTAATTTTTCATAAGATAGTATACCACACTTTGGCCAAAACAAGAAACAAAAACTCTGAAATGTTCATTTGCAAGCTATCCGTTTCTGACTTAAATTCTGGCATAGAGCTGTGTGAAGCCATGATCTCAGCAAAAGTGTCAAGAATACCCTCAACCTGATTTTGTAGTGGATGTATTGCCTCTACCCTTGCTGACCATCTTGTCATGCTTTGACATTTTAATGTAATGCTAATCTGCTTTTTCAACACATCCCAACAACTAGTAGAAGTCATAAACAGGGCATATGATCTTTGAACAACTGGAAAAAGTAGAAAAACTTGGGGAATAGCTATTGCAGTAGCTTCTCCAGCAAGATTCAGTGAGTTGGCAGCACATAGGATGAAAGACGCATACTGATTTACCTGCTGAATTTGATTTTGAAGATTCTGCAGCCATGTTAGCTCTACAGTCATAGCTTTGTCCCCTGCAATCAGCCATATCTAAACCATTATTTTATAGCTTCTCTAAAATAACCTCTGTAATACTCTCCCCTGTTTTGGTCTACATATAAATGAGATCTAAAAGGCATTAAATGGGGCACCAAGTACACCATTCATGGCACTAAAAGAGACCATGAATAATCTATTCAGGGCTATACAGGAGGCCCCAAATGTACCATATGTCTCACTAAAGGAGGCACCAAAGTCACCAGCCGGGTACTACATGTGGCCCCAATGCACTATCTGGAGCACTAAATGGGGCCCTGAAACAAGAAATACACTATTCGGAGAAGTAAACAGGACCTCCAATACAGGGCAGTAAATGGGACCCCAAATGGTCAATTTAGGGAACTAAACAGGGCCTAAAATACCATTCATTGCATTAAATGGGGCACTAAATAGAGAACCAGCAATGGAAGAAAAGAGTGAGAAATAAAAAACAAAACCACAAAACAACTCATGGCCCTTTATGGGCCCCTGTCAGGCCCAGTTCCACAAGAACTGTTTGAATCCCACATTCCCACGGCCCTTACTACAAGATTACTTCCACTGAAATCAATTAAACTGTGTGTGGGTAACAAGATACTCTTCAATTTGAGTAAGGGTGGCACACTTAGGTCCTTATAGTTCAACTCATTACGGAGAAAGATAATACAAAGTAAGTGCCTGTTCCTGAACTATAACTCCTGTGAGCAACCCTTACTCAATGGGTAATCTCAGTTATTTCCTGCATTCTGGAAACCAGCATAATACCAATCATATCAGCAGTAGCAGCTGCTGAGTCAGCTCTAGTAATCAGAGAGAATAAAGTCAAGGCAGTGGGTTCTGCAGAAGACAGTTCCCAAATGGAAACCAGCAACTAGATGAAGGAAGTGGAAGAAGAACTGAGTTTATCTGGGACCATGTTCTGAATATACACACACAGTTTCCATTGGTGCTAATAGGAGTTGGTTACACATTTTTATGACAGTGTGTAAATATCAGATTTTAATCTTCCATAAAGCCAGATTCCAACCATAGTTCATCTTGAGTAGCACTAAACTAAGTTAGCTGTTCCCAGCAAGAATAAGGATACCAGAATATAATAGAGAATATACCACAGGGTTAACACTGTCACCACACATACGTAAAATGGCTCATATACCCTGAAAAAACATAGAGCTCCATTGTGGGACAGCTTAGGCCCTCTATGCAGCCAGCCAGCTCTGCTGGCCAGAATGTAGGGATTGGAGAGCCACAGCCCTGACTCCCGACTCAGTCTCCTTTGAGGCATCCCCAAAGGGGTAGGGAAGAAGCAAACTTGCTCGCTACTAACCACAGGAGCCACAATTCTTCCTGGCTCTTAGTTTTGGCCACAGAAATGCAGGGAGACTTCTTACAACATCACCCCTCCCCTTAGTTTACAAAATAAATGCCCAGAATATAAAACCTGAGTGCAAATTAAATAAGATCTAGTTAACACTACCTACAACCACCAAGGGCCCAGTTATACCACCCCTCTGTGTGTGCACTACAAAAGGAAGAGTGTTACTTTCTCCTCTAGTGCAGCTGCAAAGGTGGCACTTGTCACAGTGCTCTGATGTGCCAGGGAGGGAGGTTGACCAGTGCCATCTGCAGTGCTAATGGGCCTCGGAGGCTAGATGTTGTACATGAGGCTATAGACAGGATGACCGCACTGAGGGAAGTGCTTGCTATGTTCTTTCTGCCCCACCAGCACCCAGGAAGCATTTTGCCATTGAAAGGATAATGAAGGCACCAGTAATCCAACAGTGTGTCTGCTCTCTAGCCCTACTGAGCTCAGTCTTGGGTCAGGCATAAATGAACCTGAGCATTAGTACTAGGTATAAATACTGGGCTGAATTCAGCACTGGAGTAAAAGGAAACAGCTCTATTGAAGTTAAGAGAGCAGTGCACTGTGACATTCTATACCTTGGGGGAGCGTACTGTAACCCCTATATTCCCCATTTTCATATAAGCATGATCTTACCTTACAAGGCATGCTTTATATGTATCAGGGGAAGAGTTATGATCTGCTGAAAGTCATTTCTCTATCCATGTATGTGTATCATTAGTCCATATGAAGTTATGAGAATTGTGTAGTATGGTTGTCACTAAAGCATGCTGTAAACTGGGGAATCAACCAGATATTAGCTCCCCAGAGGCAACAGCAAGGAAAATAACCAACGCCTGGGCGGGGTGTCAAACAACCCATCAACAGCCATTGTCCAGCAAGGGAGATACAATGCAATGACTCACCTGCATGGGGCCACACCAGGGGAATTGCTCAACCTTGTGTGGAGAGACTCAGCAATGCCCTCCAGACATGCCTGGACTTGTGCTCCCTAAGCACATGGACTGAGAGTATAAAACAGTTTTATACACAGGAGATTGGCCGAGGTTTAAGGAACAAACCTGTATGTTAAAGACTGCAATATGCAGTGGGGTAAGAAAAACTGCTTAATCTAGTTGCTGCCCAGTCTAATAGGGTTGAGAGTTTAGACTGCGTGCTTATATTTTATTTGATTTTGGTAACCACTCTGACTTGTTATGCTTTGACTTATAATCACTTATAATCTATCTTAATAGTTAATAAATGTGTTTGTTTATTCTACCTGAAGCAGTGTGTTTAGTTTGAAGTGTGTCAGAGGCTCCCCTTGGGATAACAAGCCTGGTTCATATCAATTTCTTTGTTAAATTGATGCACTCATATAAGCTTGCAGATTTGAGCGGGCGTAACTGGACACTGCAAGGCGGAGGTTCCTAGAGTTGTGTCTGGGACCGGAGCTATTGGCTAGTGTCATTCGCTTGCAAGTAGCTGGGAGCAGCTTACATGCCAGAGTCTGTGCATGAACAGCGCAGGAGTAGGGGTTTTCACAGCAGAGCAGGATAAGGCTGGGTCCCAAAGTCAAGGATTGGAGAGGCCTAGCAGATCATCAGTCTAGATAACACCAGAGGGGAACGTCACATGCACCCACTTACATCAGAGCCCTGTTATTATTTGCTTTGTGGTAGCACTCAGAGGCCTACGTCATGATATAGGCCGGGGGACCATGGATGGAGGGACAGATAGGGAAAGAGCTTGATTAGATATTTAAAAATTGTCTCCAGGTGGAAGCTGTGTAGGATTACCTATCATACAGGCTCCTCATCCATACTAAACATCCTGGGTCCAATCAATTGCTCCCAAGGGAGAAATTGGGGGGATAGAATTTACATGAGGTGAACATCACAAAGATTTATCCTAGCTGATTCATTGAGGGGACAGAGCCCATCCCCTACACAGAATAATCTGCGGGTTCCACTCACAAACCCCACAGAATCAGCAGGAAGCTGGTGTGGAAGCCAGTGTCCCCATGTCATCTCAAAGTCTCCTGGTCTCCTTTCCATTCCCTTCCCTTCCCACTCTCTAGTAGCATATCTCCAATGGATACCTTATCTTAAAAGGTAATTTCTGACACGAAGCATGGGGGCATGGAAACATGATACAGCATCCAGAAGTTTTTCCTTTATTCCTAAGTAAAGAGCTGGAGGTATATCGCAGAGCTGGCAATGAGTAATATTCATGCCCCCAATGCTCTATGGACATGCTTTTCCAGACTCATTCCTTCCCCACTCCTGGATCCACAGCACAGAGGGAAGGTAGTGGTATGCACTGCTGTGGAGGCTGTATTGCCCCATATCTTTGTGTGAGGGGAAAGCCATGAGTACCCTTCATGCTCAGATCTCAAAGGAATAAATGGGTTTTGTTATAATTTCAGAGCACTAAGGAATCCATCCTTTGCCCAGTCTAGCCACCCACCCCCACCCGTCTTGTTTCTGACTTTTAACATACTTTCTAACTGTACATTTAATGAAGTTTTGAGATTTTTGAAACTTTCTGAATGTTCCATACAAACAATATGGGAGTCTGAGACTGAATTTTTTTTCCATGAACTGTACTTTGGGAGGTTGGTTTTAATTACTGATGGGATAATAACTTGTATATTAAAACAGGATTTCTTACAGGATAATTGCAACAGATGAATGAAACATGTTTATAAAGCATGAGGTAATGGAAACTTCAATGGTGCTTTTTAGAGAAAGGCATCTCTTTTCAGGGGAGGAAAAGAAAGAGAAAGACAAAGGTTCTCAAGATTGAATTATTCTGACCCCAAATCACAGTCATGCAGTGTAAAATGCAGAATAGTTGGAGGTGAGTAAGAAAGTAACACGAATATAAAAAAAGTTTCAGATGTTCAGCTACAAAAATGGAAAATAAGCTCCAACAGCAGAAGTGAAAACTTTCAATATCAGTTTTGTACTTTGTAGGTGCTCCAGGAAAGACAACTGTGGGTGAAATCACAGAGAGTGTAAAAGGCCAATGCTAAACCAAAGCAGCTAATCAAGGCTACAGAGTAACCAAGATATCTTTTGAAATATGAAATACTTTGCATATTAATGTCAAAAAGAAAAAACAAAGCCAGCGTATAGGATCAGCTACTTAATACATGACCAAATACTGCTTTCAGCTAAACCAGAGCAACTCCACTGACTTCAACGGGTTTGCATCAGTGTAGGCCTGAAGTTAGTCTGCATTAGAATAATTGTACAGTACAATCTCCTTGTCCCATGGATATTAATCTCCCTGTTATTTTGCAAGAGCCAGCACTTTCAGAAGAAAGATTTCAGCATCATCACATTCACATCGGTTAATAACAGTGAACCATCATTTGTTTATAATTTCGAAATATTTTTCTGATGGTAAGTCTCACCAGCAAAGGATTTCTGCTGACTTGTGGGGGCTCTGTGACAGCAACTTCTGTATCAGAAGATCAAGGTCAAAATGGCCACTGTGATTAATTCAGGTTGATATTTCATATAATATGCCTTTTAAAACCAACATGAGGGCAGCAAATTCAGCCCTCAGATATTGTACTATCAAATGGTTCCCTTTGAACGTGATGCCTCTGTGTTCACCATAGCCAGGCAATTCAGCAAAACATACAGATAGGACCTAGACCACAGGTTATATTGCATTAGGTAAGCAGCAGAGTACTAGTGCTTAATGCACAGAGAGTAAGAGAATTGGAGTGCCAGAGGAGTGTAATGGAAGACTCCTGGTGGCAAAGGATGAAGAAACAGAGGGATCGATTTGTGCTGTGGGAAGAGAGATAAAGGAACTGAAGGAACCAATGTTCTCTACAAACTGGAAGTGTGCATGTCAATTGGAAGGTGGAATTTGGCCCCATTTCTGGATGGATCTGTATCTTTCTAGCTTATGATCAATTTAAATGCTATCCTAGGAGTCAAGCACTAGATATCATTCCCTGGAAAATCCCTGGGGGCATTAGCCCACTTACTCCTTAGATCGCACCATAGCTCTGTTTAAATGCATGTATGGAAATCAGAGCTCTAGTGTGAAATAATAAAGGTAAACAAATTTCTTAGTTCAGGATGGACATAACAAATCCTGCATCTTGGCAGGTAGATAGACTAGATGACCCTGGTAGTCCCTTCTAACCCTATGGTTCTTTGATTCTATGAAGAAGGCATTACCCTTCATGGAGAGCAGCATACAGCTCTTGGTGTTTCATTTGCAATAAGTGATGTGGCAGGCAGGCCATTTGTAGAGGCAGAGAGATTCTCCTTAAGCATGTTGATGGCCAGGACTTAAGTGTGAATGCTAGCTGTGTGTCCCGGCTTGTATTCCAGAGCCTCTGCTGCCACACCTGGCTTTTCTGAGACCTGATTCTCTTTCTCCTCTTCTATTCATCATACTACCATTAAGTACTTGACCAAATGAATTAGATGAGCTTGCTTAGCAAACTTAAGGAGTCAGAGTCTCATTTATACCAGGGCCTATTTATACACTTCTGGCAGTGTAAAGTAGACATAAACTGTATGTTGTAAATTTGCACTCACTTTACATCCGTTGTCCTTTATACGGCCAATGTGTTTCTAAATTGTGATGAAGTACTTTAGCAACTAGATTTTCTAACTGGAACATTGCAGTATAATTGTAATTATTCATTTTATGGGTAGACTTACTTAACTACTACAAAATAAATACTAGATGTGCACAGGCATCACAGCATGAATATCAAAATAACTGTTTGTAACAAAAGTTATAATTCATAGTGAACTTTCATTAAAGGATAAATAATTGTAAAGTGTCTGAACTGTAACGTGGTGATAGAAGGGGAATTGCTGACCTTGCAGCCATATTGTTATAATACCTATTTATACACATCAATCTTTTCTGTTCAGTTTTTCTTATGTTTCTTTCTTTCTTTACAGATCCTCAGATCATTAGTCTGTGTATGATAAGAAAGTTCCAAGTAGCATTTAAGAGTGAAGCAAAGGATACATTTTATAATCAGGACCTATTCAATGGCTGTGGGTGCCTTTTTCTCGAGTTGTGTTACCATATTGCTCTATACCAAGACTTTCTTCTCTGCCAGGCACTCTCCCAAGTCTGAGGGATGGTTGCAAGGTTTATTGGTTCATGCAAAAACTGCTTAGTTCCCCATACATACCTGGAAGGAAAATTGCAATCTTACTTAGAATCTCCTGCATTTCATGTCACATGAGGCAATCAGTTTTTTCCACTGTTGTCCATGCAAGATGTCTGACTCCATCGTAAGTTATCTCTATGATGGCAGCATCCTTTTTGATTGTCCTGCAATAGGTCATCCTTTGTCCTCAATGTCTTCTCTTCCCTACAGGTGGAATCCAATCTAAGATGTACCAGTGGATGTACCAGACACATCTGTGGCCAACGGGCAGCTTAATGATATGGCCAAACCAGTCATAGCCTGGTCTGTCCTATTATTCAGTCTGCACTCTGCAGACCCATGCGGCACGAGACTTCCAGACTGGTTACTTCTTGTCTTCAATGAAATCCTAAGAGTCTTCTCAAACAAAGCTGTTGAAATACACTTAGTTTCCTCTTGTGTACTTCTACCATTTCCCTATTTCCAAAGCATGCATTAGCCTGGGGAGGATGATAGCATTGTATAATCTCATTTTAGTGTGTAATTGTATCTTCTTACTGTTCCTGATGTTTGATAAACAGAACAATGATCCACCGGCTTTGCCAGTTCTTGCCTTCTCTTCTTCAGTGAGCTGCCCCAAAGCAGTCATCAGCTTTTTCGTATTCTTCTTCATCAATCAAACATCCACAAGTGTAGACAGAATTCTGTCCTATCTCCATGGTCTTGGTCTTCTACATAATGACATAAAGTCCCACTTCGGCAGTTTCTGCTTTTATGCTCATAAAGAATCTTTTCATTCCTCTAAAGTTGGTATGACCATATCACCATCTGAAAAATCTAAGTTTCACTGCTTATCTCTTGTCCAAGCAATGCCAGTATTCTTGGCAGCAGCCATCATTCTGTGACAATGAAGAGAAGCTGGGATAGTACACAACCTTGCCTTACACCTGTAACAAGCTTAAACCATCCCATGTCTCCAATCTCTGTCCTGATGCAGCACACAGACTCATCATACAACATTTTTTACCAAATTAATGGTCTTTGCTGGAATTCCATAGTGTCACAGGATCTTCCAGAGAGCTTCTCTGTGGACATTGTCAAATGCTTCCATTAAATCAAGAATGTGAACAACCATTCCTTTTTCAATAAGTCTTCTCAAGGTGAAAATCTGATACAAACCATTCTTACTAGATCAAAATCCAGCCTGCTCTTCCCTGAATATTTTGTCAACAGTAGTTTTCATTCAATTCAAAAAGATAAGGCAAAACACTTTTCCAAGATAGGAATGTCACCCCTCCTCAGTTATCACAAATAAGCTAGTCCCCCTTTTTAGGGATTTTACATATACACCTCTTCTCCAGTCTTCAGGAAGGGTCTCCTTTTCCCAAAATATTCTGTACAACTTGCACATGTAATTCACCATCACTTCCTTTCCAGCTTTCAACTTTTCAATGTCTATATTATCATAACCTAATGATTTACCAGTCCTCATTTGGTTTATAAGTAACCAGCCTTAGTTACTTCCTCAAAGATAATTATTTCTAGTGATATGGATAAATCCACTATTTTTTCACATCTCCCAATGTATGTTAGTGGTTCTGTCTGGTTGAGCACAGCCTGGAAAAGTTTAATCCAACAGGTTCACTGCCCTTACTCTGCTTAAAATTGTACCATCTCGAGCCTTGACAGTGCCACGATGGTTCGCGAATTGTGATAGTTGTTTGGAAACTAAAAAAAGCTTTTTAGAATCTTCTTTTTTGTGTGCCTTGTCAGCTTCTCTTGCTTTGTTTTCCATCCATTCTCTTTTTTATCTTCTGGATGATCTTTTAACTTTCTTGTCTTTATCTGCATATTCTTGTTGCTGAATACCTCTTTTACTACTCTCTCATTCTTGTTGAATGCTCGTCTTTGATTCTCTCTTCTCTTCACCAAACATCCACATATTCTGGGTGAAGCCATCATTTGATCTCCATATCTGTTTGTCTTCCCTTGTGTGTGAATATTGTTCCCCTAATTAAAAGACTGTTATTCTCAAGGGTGATCTAAATGCACATATTGGTGGTGATAATACTGAATATGAACACATTATGGACAGGCATGGTATCCCTAGGACTGACTGACAATGAAGAACGTTTTGTTGAAATCTGCAGCCTATATAATGTCATATTTATTGATCTTGTGAAGGATGCTCTGCAATCTGCAAAGTTTTTGACCATTTTATCATTATCATTTCTTGGTACTGTACAGCTGTGACTTTTGCATGGTGAAGGAAGCAGTTAATATTCTCTAGTTTACAGGTTCCCATTCCTTCATTGCTTTAGTAGCTTCTTTGCTCAATAATAAGCCCATGCCTTCCCAGTGGTTGTCATCCTCTCTTCCAGAATATAAAACAATCATGCTTCCTGATAATAATTTACCTTGCCCAGTCCACCTCATCTCACTTAGGACAAAGATTTTCATTTCTCTGATCACTTGTGTCAATCTACCTGTGCTCCAAAGAAATCTAACATTCCAACATCCAAACCTTGTCTTAACCTTAGCTATGAAGATATCTAGTTTCAGATGAAAAAAATCCTTGCTGCTTTGATTCTCCATCAACATAATGTAGGCTGGATTTGCTGGTTGGCCAATACTATTGTGTGTTATATCCAGTGGATCGTGGTTCTCCAAACTGATGTATGTATTTGCAAATCTGTGACAGATTCATCTTTTTCTCTGGGTTGCTTCTGTAACAGAAAGCATTTTTATGTGTAAAGCATGATGCACAGAACCCCTACCCAAAAATCCTGTGGACTACTTTTACTCTGGTTCCTACCTTTCAACCTATTTGGCTTGGGTGGCCCTACTAGGAGTTATACTCCTGCCAGCATAGCACTCAGGGTCAGCAGATCACGCAAGCCTTCCCACCACATCAAGGCACAGAGTCTGTGTAAAGAAAATTGCAATCACAAACATTTAAATGTAACTATTAGGAGGGGAGTGTTTTTGTATTGGTGGCATTCTAAAGGAGATTTGAGGGGTGTTGAGACTGGTGAACAATTTTGCAATGAGATGGTAAGATATGTTGACACTCAAGAAATTATGATAGAAATACAAGAAATCTTATGATTGCTGCCAAATAATACTTGAAAATCAGATATGATCGGAACTTTAGTATTGTGGATTTTGAGAGAGAGGCTGAATTCAAATCCCATTGAAAGCAGGAAGGAATGGTTCAAATACAAAGATACAGCTAATGTTGTAAATATGACATCTATAAGAAATGAATTAGGGGTGTCTGTAAAGGGGCATTTAGTGGTGATAAATGTTTTATTGTTTCTCTCTGTTTTAAGTGTACTTGCTGTCCTTTCTGCCATTTCTGCATTTCATGAAGGCTCAGAATATTATGTACATCAGAAAAGAAAATATTTGCCAGCATATTCTACCTGATTACTGTAGAGCATATTTTCTGTCCTGCTTTTATTATTTTTAAAGAAACAGGCTCATAGTCCATAATTGTCCTGAAATGTATCACTTACTATCCTTACTTAAATGAAAAAGCAAGGCCAAGGTTATGGGTGCATACAGTTAGGCTTCTAAGTATATCCTTTGGCACCTAAATAAGTGGCCTGATTTTCAAAATTGCTGATCATCCAGATACTCCCCTTGCAGGCAGTGGAATCTGCTGAGTGCTCAGAGCTTTCGAAAATCAGGCTATTTATTGAGGTGCTTAACTGGTTGGTACATAGCGGAGTCTAACTGTAGGCACCCACTTTTGACAATTGTGTCATAAGCCTTAGACTATTACGCAAGACACAAAATAAGGTGGTGCGGGAAAACATTAATTTGGAACAACAAGGTAAGGAGTATGAACAGATTAAATGGTTTGGATAAGGCTGAAAAAACTTCAGTTATCTTTGCTTTAAAACAGAGATGCAGAATGTGACAGACTGAATCACAGTGATCTGTGTTTCTCTCACTGCTACCTTGGTTTTCAGAGGAGCTCACCACCTGTGGCTTCTGTTGATTTCAGATGGAGTTGTGGATCTCAGTATATCTTGAAAAAGCTTTCGCACATCAGTTAAGTCATCTTAACATCATGTCTTTATGGTAGAAAGTAAGAAAGATTGTGCTTATTGGGCTAGATATAAGACTTCTCTACTTATACACCTCTGTGTCCTCTTCAAATATTGGTTTGGGTCACATAAATGTATGCAGGCTCTGCATGTCTGCTACTGTTAACTCCAGATCGGGTCCTAGGGTGACCAGATAGCAAGTATGAAATATCGGGATACATTTTTTTCAGAGGAGGGCGGGGCATAGTTGCATGTATAAGACAAAACTCCTAAGATTGGGGTGCTTGGTCACCCCAGTAGGCCCAGAGTGGGGCAGAAAGGGACAAGGCCTTAATTCTGTCCTCCCAATGCACCATCCAGCGCAGGTCAGCTGGAGAAGCATGGGGATATACTAAATTGGTGCTGGTGACACTACTTCCAAATGACTGGAGCAAGGAGAGTGTATAGAGGGTAGCTGTTTCTCGCAGTTATGATTCCTTCCTGGAACTGCTCCAGGGTGGTGTGGCTACACACTGCCCCATATTCGCTATGCTTATTCCAGCTATACACGGTGTAACTGAGAGCAGAATTTGGCTTCATATCTCTACTTTTAGACACCAGAGGTTGAACTCCCAGGCCACTGGTCTTGTGAGAAAGCTCCCTCTCAAAGAAACATTAGCATACATTTTTGAAATGATATTAGAATGTGATTAATGACATTGTAAGCTCCCAGCCAATTAAATGTTTTATAGAACAAAAAATGTGGGGGAGGGAAACATAAAGCAGATGATTGATCCAGGATTGGGTCCGATTTTTCATAATGTATTGATTCTATATTATGTAAAGAAGTATTTGGTTTCTCCATAGCATGTGCAAAGATCCTCTTTTCTTTAGACCTTTTAACCCATTATATCCAGCATAGTGCTCAAGAAGTGACCGCGGATTGGATTCCCATTTACGTATGTGAGAAAGTGCTTATTAATCCTGGACTTTGGGAATCAAATTGTGGACACTATTGCTCAGGTCACTAGCAGACACATACCCTTGATCCAAAGTCCTTTCAACTTGGTTTAAGACCAGCAAACAGTGATTTTCAGTGAAATGGGGAAGTCACATGTAAAAGGATGCATGAACACGCATTCTCCCTGCTGCAAGTCCACACCCATGATCAATCTGTGAATCAAACATGTGGAATATATTTCAGAATAGCAACCGTGTTAGTCTGTATTCGTTGGTTAGTTAGTTGGTCTAACTAGACCAATCGGTTAGTCTCTAAGATGCCACTAGTACTCCTTTTCTTTATGTGGAATATACTGTGGTTCTAAAGAAGATCATAGCCACATACAATGATTAAACTGATCTAAATGGCCAATTATTCTTTCTGGAACCAGATTGCAGCTATATATAAAGACACCTCATTGACACACTTCGGTCTGGGGAGATATTTGGGTTACAAGGGTATTGTGCGACTACCCTGTGTATTACAGTCATATAATTTGTAACCCTTTTTGTCATTCTCCAAAACAATGTTTACATAAACAAACAGTGGGTGTCTTTTATATGTACTGATCCCTATTGATTTCTATGTTATCAAAAGGCATTAAAGTGATTTTTTTTGACAGCGTGGGAGTTAGTGCTTGACGGTTTACAAATGGATGTGGATGTGAACCAGCTTGATAGTGTAGAAATTCATTGGAAAGGAAAACAACATGTGTCACTGCTACTTTTGTCTAGAATTTATTAGAAATACCATGTGACACATGTTCTCCCTAGAGGTTAATTATACAGTTTTAGTCATGAATTATTGGATAAGAAAAACAAGAAGAGCTACAGACGCTCCTCTTGGTGCTTTTCCTTATGTCTCATTCATATTAGTGGATGCATACAGTAGAGCTAATGTACTCGATAACATGTATAATGACTTTAAAGCACTGACAGCCTGCAGTAATTTTTCCTCAGTACTTGCACATGTAAGTTCTTGGTATTAAAGCTGATCATATATTCATGGCAAACAATTCATCAGATGTTGGTCTCCTTTCTGTCCACAAACAGAACATGATGCTTGATTTTGCCAGGGTCCTGGTCTTAATCTTGATGTCTTGGACACTCCCTGTGAGCTGGAGGTGTCTACATTTTATGCTCAGGGATGTGATCACTGTACATTTAGGATCAAATATTCACCCGCACCTTCATCGGGTCTTTTTTTTTCATCTCTAGAATTTCAAGCACAAATTACTATGTGGAGCAATTTTGCACAGGTTTGAGATCGCTTGACTGTTCCTGCAAATCAGTGCTTAGAAACCAAATGCCAGTAATTGCAGGTGTAGTTTTGCACATGAAATTATTTGTGCTCACAATTCTGGAGGCACAGAATGCGAGCTTCTCTTGTCCATAGCAAACTAAGCAATTCAGGATGACAGTCATTTCATAAACATAGTGCATCATATTCAAAGCCTTAATAATTAAGCCTTAGACAGCCTTAATAAATTATCAGTAAGCTGATGATTTCCAGAATGTCTTCCTTTTTGCATTACACTCAAAGCACCTTCTTTCTTACCCACCTCCATATACACAATTGTGTTTATCTGGATGTCATCAGATTCAAGACTTAGAGCCCATTTTAAAAAAGCACATGCTCTAAGGTGTTCTTTCTTTACCCAGCATCATTATTCAAGGCTTCATTCCATATGAGGTATTTTGTTCTAAAAGTTCTACTCCTTCCTTTCATATGTGGCTCTGGATTCTCTGAAGTTCCCATCTTCTCGAAAGCATATGCTAGCATGCTTTTTCTCCATTCTTCCCAGATCCTATATACTTCATCTCCTATCTGCCAGTAAAGATTTTGTTTGTAGTGTTGTTGTGTGTGGTCCAAGGATATTAAATAAAGACAAGATGGGTGAGGTAATATCTTTTATTGGTCAAACTTCTGTTGATGAAAGAGACAAGGTTTTGAGCTTCAGAAGAGCTCTGTGTAGCTTCAAAGCTTGTCTCTCACCAACAGAAGTTGGTCCAGTAAGAGATAATTACCTCACCCACCTTGTCTCACTAGTAAAGATGTTGTTGGTTTTCTAAAGCCTATGTAAATTGCAGGACAGTAGAGGGTGACCATATTTCCCTATGCTGAATATGGGCCGCCTGATAAAATTATTCATATTCAATTGAGTTCAATGGCAATCAATCAGAACTATGCAGTACAAATATTCAAATTAACATCAAGTTGACTGAGCCCCTGTTAAAAAGAAATACTGTATAGTTGGATGCTTTTTATTTACCTTCTTATCTTTAAGGCTTTAGGGTTCACACGGGGAGGAGTGACACATACAATCCCATACACCTCTCTCACATACCCGCATCTCCTCGTACCTGGTGCCGCGTCTTCCCGAGGCAACACATGGGGTGGCAGGCAGGGTCACATGCCCTCCCTCCCCCCAGATTTCTGCCAGGGTTCACACCAGCAAGCAGCTGCCTTTCGGCACTGTGGCAAGCAGCAGCCTTTTGGCACTGGGCAGGAAGGAAGGTACAGGAGCTGCTTCCAGCCACATGGCAGGAGGAGGTGGGGAAGGGATGACCTGGCCTGTGTCTTTGCAGAGCTCATCTCTCCCCTCCCATCCCCCACCTTCCTGTGTGGCTGAAAGCAGCTTGTCCCTTCCTGCCTGCACAGAGTCAAAAGGCAGCTAACACTTCCAGGCTGCTGCTGGCCACCGACATAACTCAGCTGCCTCTGGTCCCCCTGCTACAGCGCGGGCAGGAAGAGGTTAAGCCCTAAGGATGCATTGTGCACCAGGACCCAGGGAACCTGACTGCAGGGGCTTCAGACAACTCAGCCAGAGAGGTGACTCATCAAGGGAGGGTGCCTAGGGGACAGGACAGCCCTGCGCTCCCTGGGGGTAGGACCTGGGAGGATGAAGAGGGTGCTAAGCCCCTGCCCGGGAGGATGCTGTGCAGCCTGCAGGGTCGGGGCTTGAACAGGCTAGAAATCTCTCCCTCCCTCCCCCCCGCCCTGCCACTCCAGAGCTTAGCTGAGGGACAGTTGAGAGCTCCGACCGGGGCTGGTTCTTTGCACAGCACTGGGAACAGGATGCACTCTGCTGTGGGGGGGGTCGGGATATGGAGGAGCAGCAATGCTGAGCGGGGGGTGAAGGGGCAAAGCAGAGGACAGTGAGAGAGGGAGCATGTAAACGACAGATGGGTGGGCAGCAGAGGCGACACTTAACCACCTGCCGACTGGCGTCTGCCCGCACACACCAGTGACTGCTGCTCGCGCCATGCAGCCAGTGCCAGCCAGAAACAGGATGGGGATGGGGCCCTGCTGGCCGAGAGCTGGCATGCAGTTGGGGGCTGTGCAGATGGACCAGCAGCGGGAGTGGCCTGGCTCTGCGTGCTGCAGCTTTGTCCCGCCACCAGGCTTGCACACCCACCCCCATTGTCAGCCACTGGACCCCCAACTCACCACTGGTGGGTAGGCATCTGATGAGCAGGGATCTGGCCACCAGCCGGAACCACCAATACTGATGGGGGGTGGGGGTAGACTGAAAATAGAGGACAATTTGCCTGCTTTTAAGAAAAAGTTGGGCCACTTGCAGGAGGGCTTAAATATGGGACTGTCCCTTTAAAAATGGGACATCTAGTCACCCTAATTCTGTATGAAAAATAGTAGGGCACTATATCTTCTACATCACCAGACATATGCCAATACTTTTCCTTTCTACCCCGATTGTTGGTGGTGGACTGTTCTTTGAGCTTAACAGTGCACTTTGTACAATTGTCAAGATATGAAAAGATGTTTACTCAAGTCTAATGTATTTTAAAAACTGCTCTTGGTGGCAGAGTGGTTTGGTGTCATCATTTAATCATGGATCTTATGTATAGTTGAGCATTAAACATAATGCTGTATGCCCACAGTTTGCAATGAATGCATACTTGTAGATAATAATTTACATTGGTCTCTGCAGTAAACAGGCCGTTACTTAAAACTTGAATTAATGAGCAGAGTGCAGGTTAAGACAATGCAAGGAGAATTGCCTGTTATGTAACTCCTTTGTAACAAATGCTTGAATATCTTTCTAATATTCAAAGTCTTCTTTGAGCATCCAGAGGGACAGATCCTCAGCTGGTGTAGGCTATCATAGCTCCATTCGATTTTAAAACTGCTCGTGGTGGCTGAGTGGCTCGAGAGTAGATGGAGCTAAAACAATTGACACCAGCTGAGGATCTGTCCCTTAGACTAGAGCTGTCTGGTCTAAATAACTATTCCGTTGAAAATGAGAACTTTATTGGTCTCATAGATCTGACATGGGCTGGGTGGGGCTTTTGCTTGCTTACAAATTACGTCCTATAGATATTCTTGCTCATGCCTTAAAGATTGAGACTGACTATACTATCATCTGACATATTGCCTAGATAGCATGACAGATGGGTTTTTTAAAAAATATCTTTACTGTTTCAAATATATCTTGACTTTATATAATTCATGACTTTCTATAAGTGGTGTTCTTCATTAGCTTGAAATCTCTGATTCCATTTTTACTTAGCATTAAATGCGAAGATACAAGTAGTGCTAACAAATTTGGACCCAGATTCCTATTTGTAATGTGCCTAAATTCAGTTGTGTTTCGACTCAGGGCTTCAGACAGGTGGCTAGGCCAAACAGTGGATTTAAGCCAGAGCCCTGCACATGAAGCTGCCTTGTTTCAGGGGTAGCATCTGGGGGCATTCTGCCTCATAACTCCCTGGTTGTGCAGGGTGGAGGGAAGTACTTTGTGACACCTCTTTAAGGGGACACTTGCCAGCACATGGCAGGTAGGGACAGAGTTATTATTCTGCCTACTCCTTACTTTTTTTCCACCCCTGTTGAGATTAAATGCTCCCATGAATAGCACCTCGGGATTAGCCACTGTGCTGCCCTGAACACAGAGGCTAAAATTCTGGATCCCCCATTGTCCTTATGCAGGATCTGTGAGTGGGACAAGAGTGGGATACTGGGGCAAGTTAGAAAAGGAGTACTTGTGGCACCTTAGAGACTAACCAATTTATTTGAGCATAAGCTTTCGTGAGCTACAGCTCACTTCATCGGCTGCATACTGTGGAAACTGCAGAAGACATTATATACACAGAGACCATGAAACAATACGTCCTCCCACCCCACTCTCCTGCTGGTAATAGCTTATCTAAAGTGATCACTCTCCTTACAATGTGTATGATAATCAAGTTGGGCCATTTCCAGCACAAATCCAGGTTTCCTCACCCTCCGCCCCCCCCCCCCCCCCCACAAACTCACTCTCCTGCTGGTAATAGCCCATCCAAAGTGACCACTCTCTTTACAATGTGTATGATAATCAAGGTGGGCCATTTCCAGCACAAATCCAGATTTTCTCAACCCCTCCCCCCCCCCCTTTTCCAAAAACCACACACACAAACTCACTCTCCTGCAAAATTTCTCCAGACAGACCAAACTGCAGGGCCATATGGGTTACGCAGCCTAAAACCCCAGGGTGATGACAGAAGGGATTGTTGGTTCCGTAATGGAGATGTTTTAATAGCTTCTTGAGGAATCAGCAGAGGTACTAGAGGAAAATGAACATAAACTTTTTGTTTAAGAAAGGGATTAGTGGGGAGACAAGAAACTGTAGACAAATAAATCTGAGTAACAGACGCACTTCTAATGACATCAATAAGCTTTTAATGAAAAATAAATAAAGTTAAAACAAACCAAAATAAATACTTCTATTCCAGTTGCCTACAGTAACAGTTTCAGGCAGTACAAAATCCGTAAAATTCTGTTACAGTAAATTTGGACTGGTCTCATTATCAGGGTCAGTTCTGTAAACCATAAAATAATAATTTCCTGAGTAACATCCTTTCCTCCTGACCCATCTTCCAAGTATCATCATATTTCTGGCAGAAGTTGCTGCACTTCCTGTGGTCTATCCAACTCAGTGGGAGTCATACACATGCATATTTGGGACAAGAGGATCTTCTTTTTGTACTTCAGCTTTCATGGATAACAGATCAAAAATTGTTTCCAGAGTTATACTGCACAGTGACAGAGCCAAATTCAGCCCTGGTGTAAGACTCCACTTCAGTGATTTGGCTCACAGGTTTAATTAAGAAATAATAGAAGAGAAACAAAATTAAGAAGTGTGTGCAAGGGAAAATATGTTTAATATCTGAATTTTAGAAGTGTGATAGTAAATAATTCTTCCTGTTAATCATCACACAATAAGCAGATAGTGGGGCCTTCATGCTCACAAGACATAGGAAATGTTTGATCGTCAGAGGAATGAATACAATGTGGAATGAATATGAGTCTAATAGTGATTTGAGTCTAATAGTGATTCATGTTAAACTACTTGCTCTGACCTGGTGCCTTAACTTCCCAAAGAATTGTATCCTTTTGATTAGAGTCTGTGTCTTGAGGGAGCCTAATCAATGGGTCCTGGATGGTTGCAAGGATGTGATCTTTGGAAGGAAGCATCCTACTTACCCATTGTGAATGTACAACTGATTAAGCATTTTTTGTTAATTGGCTTCATAGGCCCTTTTTCAGCAAGGCACTTAAGCGTATGCTTAACTTTAGTCATGTGCTTAAGACCATTTCTGTTCTGCAAAATACATGCTTGCATGCTGATCTTCAGCCAATGAGACTCAAACGTTTGCTTAAAGTTAAGCACATGCTCAACATTGCTGAATCAGGGTCATAGACATAAGCTACTATGGAATCTATTTAAATGAATTAATATGAAAGTTAGTCCAAAATACGTGACATATCCCATCACCCTACCCTATGTCTGTTTTTGTCTTTAGACTAGGAGCTCATCAAGGCAGGGATTGTGCCTTCTTCTCTGGAAGGTGCCTGGCACATTGTTGGTGTTGCCGAGACTGGAAGTAAAATACTAGTAATGAGAAGAGCAATAACTGGAATTATTTGAATTGAGCTTCATAATCCTGGATATGACTTTTATATTGCATGTTTGACATGTAGATTAATGGATTAGTATTATTTGTATTGCAGTAGCATCTGTGGGCCCCAGTCATCAGGTTGCCACTATACAAGTCCCTGCCCCTAAGTGCTGATGGTCTAAGTGAAACCAAATTAAATATTCTATTGTTTGATTTTACTTGTAAACGGTCATGTGGAGCTTACGTTTATAACGAGTCCTTTATTAAACAATTATAATCATAGACTTATAAGAAGGAAGTGGTAAGAACAGGGTAGGACAATACAACTTGAGTTGTATTCCTGATTCTTTCACTGATTAATCAAATGATCTTAACTTAATGTTTTCTGTGTCTGTTTACCTGATAAAATGGGCATCAAAGCTTATACCACAATTTGTGAAAGCATTCCTATGCAGGATGGCACTTAAGCATGAGGTTGACTTTAAGTACAAGTCCCATAGCACATGCTTAAATGTAAGCACATGCTTAAGACTGTCCTAAATCGGCGCTTATAGGGTTGTTGAGAGGCTTGAATATTTTATAAAAGGATCACAACCCAAATTTTATACAGTAAATGTCCTCTTTCTTTGAATAATGGATGACATTCATGTACACAATCCCACTTGCATCATATATTGTATATAATTGTTCACTATATTCCAAACAGGAGAATATAATCCAAGCCATGACTATGTATGTTTTGAAGCACACTGAATACTGACTGTTCCCTCCCGTAGGCCCTGATTCAGCAAAGCACTTAAATACATGCCTAAGTCACGTTGAAGTAAAAGGGATTTAATCACATCCTTAAGTGCTTTGCTGAACTGAAGCCATAATCAGTAAGATATTCAGATATGATGTAAATTTTTCAGTCATTTAGAGCCAGATAAAAAGTTCATTGAGGTCAATGTGAGTTTCTCCATTGACTTTACTGGAATTTCAGTCAAGCTCTGCATCATTTTTATTTACAACAGGTGAAAAGTATTTCTATATCAAAATTATAACACAAAGTATAGATTCTGTTAATTTTATTCATTCAGTATAATAAGAATAATAGTTGATCCACAATTTCTGGCAGACACATCATCATCCCATGCTGCTTAGTACAAGAAGCATGTTAGTCCTGTAACGCTAGCATGCTTCTTGGCCCAAGTTTGATGCTGAGAAGCACTTACTTATCTTGTTTGGAACCTCTAGAAGCTAATGTAATATAAGTGATAATAAAATTGGTCATTTCCATTTGACAAGTTGGGTGAGGTAATAACTTTTATTGGATCAACTTCTATTGGCAAAAGAGACACGCTTTTGAGCTTACACAGAGCTCTTCTCAGGTCTGGGAAAGGTACTCAGAATTTCCATTAGCAGATTAGACTTCCTTGCTTGGTTTACAGCTGTTCAGAAATCAATTAGTATTATTGTGCAGTTTTAGATCAAGAGTGAAAAAGAACACTATCGCATTGGTAGTTATAGTTACCTATGTTCATTGTCATGGCGGTGATACCAAAAAATCACTCTTGACATGAGTAAGCTTTTAAATGTCTCCATTCATTCAGCCATGTAGTAACATGTAGTAACATGTAGTAATGTAGACATTATTCCTTTCATTTTGTGTAAAATGCATATGTCTCGTGGGTTTTGGAAGGGCCATTCACGGTCCAAGAACTCCTGGGAGCTGTTAATTATCTCATAGCATTCCCCACCTCCAACCAAAAGCCTAAGGTATACCATATTAATTCTCTAAAGCCCTTTTATTCCAGGAGTTCTGTCCTGTCGTGTTTCTTAGGAAGAAGCTGTCTGAGAGGGAAAACCACTGGTCAGTCAGTGAAAAGGAATGTTACGCCAGTGTCTACACTCTGGAAAAGCTATGCCCATACGTTTGGGGATGGCATTTACACCTGCAAACCAACCATGCTGCGCTACAGTGGCTTCATACCACCAAGGGAAATAACAAAAAACTTATTTGGTGGAGTTTAGCTCCCCAAGATTTTGATTTCGACATACAACACATTTCAGCAGCTTCTAACAAAGTGGCTGATGCACTCTCCCGTGAAAGTTTCCCAAAATCAACAGGTCCAAATCATCCTTAAGATGTGGAAAATATTGTTAGTCTTTATACAGTTAGTAGTATATTTAGAGATGCATGTGTCTTATTAAGTCTGTTTTCTCCAAGAGCTCCAGGAAGAAATCACAGGCAGTGTTTCACCCTATCTGTGATTTGGGGGTGTGTGTCATAAATATAAAGGGAAGGGTAACCACCTTTCTGTATACAGTGCTATAAAATCCCTCCTGGCCAGAGGCAAAATCCTTTCACCTTTAAAGGGTTAAGAAGCTAAGGTAACCCCACTGGCACCTGACCCAAAATGGCCAATGAGGGGACAAGATTCTTTCAAAGCTGGAGGCGGGGGACAAAGGGTTTGGTTTGTCTGTGTGATGCTTTTGCCGGGAACAGATCAGGAATGCAGCCTTACAATTCCTGTAAAGTTAGTAAGTAATCTAGCTAGAAAATGCGTTAGATTTTCTTTTGTTTAATGGCTTGTAAAATAAGCTGTGATGGAGGGAATGTGTATTCCTGTTTTTGTGTCTTTTTGTAACTTAAGGTTTTGCCTAGAGGGATTCTCTATGTTCTGAATCTGATTACCCTGTAAAGTATTTATCATCCTGATTTTACAGAGGTGATTTTTACCTTTTCTTTCATTAAAATTCTTTTAAGAACCTGATTGATTTTTCATTGTTCTTAAGATCCAAGGGTTTGGGTCTGTGTTCACCTGTACCAATTGGTGAGGATAATTATCAAGCCTTCCCCAGGAAAGGGGGTGTAGGGCTTGGGAGGATATTTTTTGGGGGAAGACGTCTCCAAGTGGGCTCTTTCGCTGTTCTTTGTTTAAAACGCTTGGTGGTGGCAGCATACTGTTCAAGGACAAGGCAAAGTTTGTACCTTGGGGAAGTTTTTTACCTAATCTGGTAAGAATAAGCTTAGGGGGTCTTTCATGCAGGTCCTCACATCTGTACCCTAGAGTTCAGAGTGGGGAAGGAACCTTTATAAGAGCCCTTCGGAATTCCCACAGAAAGTTGGAGGGGGAACGAGGAGGATCCTAAGAAAGGTGTTCTTGAGGACCAATTAGAGAGGTTGGAGGAGAATCAGGAGAGCGGAGTGTCACGGAAACCAAGGGAGGAAAATATTTCAAAAAGAAGAGCAAGGTCAATTTGACACTGGTAAACAAGATGCTAGCTCTTGTCAAGGCTGTAAGCATGAGCTGAGCACTGACAAATTCATAGTTGAAAAGCAGACGAGCTCACCTGTATGTTAATATTGTTCAAGATGGGTGCTGAAGTTGTAAGGATGTGTTTAGAGTCTAAGCACTATAAAATGCTTATAAGTTGCTGCATGCATTAATCTTACTTGTAAAGTCTGTATCCCATGCTGTAAGGTAATATTTAAGATATGCTTTATAATTGTAAAAATGTCTGCTCTGAACTCGATGTAGTAGCATTCGGCTGAGTCCTCAAGGTTAAAACATTGTTGTTAATGTAGCCTCACACTCTACAAGGCAGCACGAATGGAGGGAGGGGAGACAGCATGGCAGACAGAGACACATACCCTGTGTGTGAGAGGGAGAGAAATGTGCATTGGACCTTGAAGTACGCTGACTCCACTCTAAGTACATTGCCTTTAAAAAGACCAGGAGTAGGGGCCAGCAAGCTCTCTCCATCCTGCTTTATATGGAGAAGGGGTAAGTGGGGGGCAGGAGTAGGGGTGAAAAATTTCCCTGGAACCTAACTCCCCCCTCCCCTCATTTACATTAATTCTTTTGAGGAAATTGGATTCGTTTAACATCTCTTTCTTTAAAATCGCATTTTTCAGGAACATAACTACAATGTTGAGCAAGGAGTTATTGTAATCAATTTCTTAATGTATTAGGCTTAGATTTGCATGTTTTTGTTTTATTTTGCTTGGTAATTTACTTTGCTCTGTCTGTTATTATTTGGAACCACTTAAACCTACTTTTTATATTTAATAAAATCACTTTTTACTTCTTAATTAACCCAGAGCAAGTATTAATTCCTGGGGGAGCAAACATCTGTGCATATCTCTCTATCAGCATTATAGAGGATGGACAATTCATTAGTTTACCTTGTATAAGCTTTATACAGACTAAAGTGGATTTATTTGGGGTTTGGATCCCATTGGGAACTGGGTATGTGGGCGTTGGAGACAGGAGCACTTCTTAAGCTGTTTTCAGTTAAGTCTGCAGCTTTGGGGCACGTGGTTCAGACCCTGGGTCTGTGTTGGTGCAGACTGGCATCTCTGGCTCAACAAGGCAGGGTGCTGGAGTACTGGCAGGGAAAATGGGCTCAGAGGTAGTCTCAGCAAATCAGTTGACAGTCCCAAGGATCTCTGTGACACAACCCGTCAAAGGAGAATCCTCCAGGCATTCTGCATTTTTCCTACAATCTCTTACTCTTTGCAAAAAAACCCAAAATATAATTAAAAACAACAACAACAACACCCCATCGGGTCTATTGTTTTTAATTATTCTTTTCAGTATTAGAGAAAAACAAATATCAGCAGTTAAAAACACCAAATTCTTTTGTTCTTAAGAATATGGGGGCAGATCCCCATCAGATGTAAATCAAAGTGGTTCTTGTGACTTCAACCAAACTGTGCTGATTTACACTAATGGAGGATCTTGCCCATGAACTACCACCATCTGTGCTACATAGTGTTCAAACTGATAATCTAATGGAGTTCATTTTCCTGTCTAGGCAACATTAAAATCTCTTTACCCCATTGACTTTTTTCATGGCTCTGTATATCTCTGAAATTTAATGCCCTCTCCACTTCACACATATATATACAAACCCCTCTCTCTCTCTCTCTCTCTCTCTTTGATTTCAACAATCCAAGCAAAAGATACTTTTAACTGTGATGCTATAAATAATATATTTCTTGTTGCTTGCAGCAGAACTGTATGTAACAACGGTAGACGTGACTTGAGTCACTTGTAGTTCGTTGCAAACGTGCCAGAAGCAAGTCCTACCAAAAACTGCTGCCAAATACTCATTTGTCATTGCTAAATGCATTTGTCTTCTTCTTACCAGAGTCAATGGACCCTGACCAAAATTAAATGCTGAGTGAAACATACAGGTTAAAGTTCTTTCTGTTGCATCCACCTTCTACAATGAAACAATCATCTGCTGCCTGGCTTTGGGAAGAGAGGAATCTAGGCCGTCTGGGGAACCATAGGTGAGAGCAAATAATTGACACCAGCCAAGTTAACTTGGGCCTGGTGAGCTAGAAGCACTTTTAATGCTGTGGTATGTTCTAAAACACCTGACTTTTTCACACTGCACTGTGTATTTCAAGCACTGTGTTATTCAGGTACCACTGCAGGGCCGGGAGACCAGAGCCTAATATTTACAGAAAATGTGATCGATAAATGAAGCCTCCTATACTGAGTGCTAGACACACTCATTTCATCTCACGCTCAAGCGGTCATCGTGCTTCCTCTTCAAATCTTGGAACAAATAATACCAAAGACAAATAATGGGCTTTTTTCACAAAGAGCTCAGTTGCATCTTTAAGACAAAGCCCTCTGATGGGTATGGCACAGATGTGCATCACCACAGAGGGAGCACCTGAAGGCATTCTGACACAGTGAGGTGAGCTCTTCTCAGGGTTTCATTGAGCAGGTGGAGCATGCCTATTGCTACATTCTCTTAAGGGATGTAGCATACTTCTCCATGGGTGTCAGGCCAGCTCTGTGGACTGGTACGGCGCAGAGCAAGGAACAGGAACACTGTCGCTCCATCTCTCTGTTCTCCTTTGGGGCACTATGCTCCCCAGGAGAGTATGGAAGAAACAGACCCTGCATTCCAGTTTTGCCTGGCCCTTATACAGGCTATTCAAGGAAAGGTAAGGTTCGTCCAGTGATTAGGGAGGTAGCCTGGGACTAATTCCTTGATCTGCCACAGATTTCCGTTCAGCCCAGATCCTCAAAGGTATTTAGGCACCTAATTCCCATTGATTTCAATTAAAAATAATGGGACTTAGGTGCCAAAATACCTTTGAGGATCTGGGTCCTAATCTCTCTGTGCCTTCGTTTCCCATCTGTAGAACGGGATAATACTACTCCCTTATCTCACAGGGCTGTGGGGAAACTCTGAGTGTTCAGATATGATGCTGATTCATAGATACTAAGGTCAGAAGGGACCATTATGATCATCTAGTCCGACCTCCTGCACAATGCAGGCCACAGAATCTCACCCACCCACTCCTGCGATAAACCTCTCACCTATGTCTGAGCTATTGAAGTCCTCAAATCGTGGTTTAAAGACTTCAAGGAGCAGAGAATCCTCCAGCAAGTGACCCGTGCCCCATGCTACAGAGGAAGATGAAAAACCTCCAGGACCTCTTCCAAATCTGCCCTGGAGGAAAATTCCTTCCCGACCCCAAATATGGCGATCAGCTAAACCCTGAGCATATGGGCAAGACTCACCAGCCAGATACCCAGAAAAGAATTTTCTGATGAGGGCCATTTAAGAACCAAAGATAGATTGGTTCTTTGTGCACTCCCCTAAAACTGCAGCCATGCAGAAGGTGAGGCACAACCTTGCTCTATGTATCCGCACCTGGATCAGATGTCTTTTGCCTGTGATACAGTTATGTTACATAATACTCTGTTAGTGGATTGGCTAACTTTGTTTATGTTCAGTAGCACCTTACTGCATGAGTGGTCCTACTGGGCTCTGTGGTGGAGCTCTTACGCACAGCAGAACAGTTCTGAGCAACTGTTCGCAATTTGGCCTATTCACTTCCATAGAGATTACTTGTGCTGTTGTTCACCATGAATAAGGGTATCAGAATCTGGCCAGTACTGAGCAGGGTGTCTGATTTATTTGGTTTGTTTTTCTTTGTCACCATTTTGTGTTTGTGTGAGAGGGGGAACGGTTATGGAATAACAACATGGAAATTAATAATAAAGATTTAGATACTCTTCAGAAGTGTCTGCGTTATATGTCTGATCTTTGGAGTTTACTAGATTGTGCAAAATGGCAGGTATTTTCAATGACATCTATCAGGGGATATCTACTCTCCCTGTCCTTTCCCCACCAATTATCTGATTCAAATGTAGGTGCTGAAGCATGAAGACAGGCCCTGCTGAAAAGCTCAGCATAGGGAACAAAAAATCCTGTGCTAATCATTCAGCTGAATATTCTACAGAGGGGAAAGCATACGATGTCTTTCTAGGCAAATACAAACATAAATATTGAAATGTGTATGACTTGGAGGTCAGTATGCAAAGTTGCGTTTTGTATCAAATTTACATGTATGTGCTGGCAAATGCTTCTTTAAGGGAGCTTCCCCCATTTTGCTTAGTGCAATAACTGAATGTTTACATGGTTGAGAAGATCTGTAGAGCATTGCAAACTCTGGATGTGTTTGAAGCTAACATCAGTCTCTAATACTGAATGATTAAACAAAGCGTTTCATATTTAAATATTAAATATTCTTCTGCTGATTGGTAAAAAAGCAAAGCAGGAAGCAAACTGGTTTCACAGTCATTTATACTGGTCTTTTATGTTGTCGGCCTCACAATGGGCACACTTTTCAGCAGATGGCTGCCTCCAGCAGGAAGCTTAGAAATACCAACTGTAGTTAAATCCTGCAAGCAGGATTGTGCAATTTGCACAGAGCCTTGTGTAGGGGGCAGTGGGGAGCTGTCCTTGGGGGAAGCACTTGGAGAGATGGTTTCTCAGGAGGCAATCTCTCCTGTGGCTGCTCAGTGTACATGGCATGTGCAAGCTACGTGGCATCAATCAGATGTCACAGGTTGCTCCCTGACATTAAAGGTTAGTTCTGTCATCTCTTTGCCCATTTCCAAGTGATTTGCTCCCTAGAGAGTACAAAGGCAGTGACAGTGTGGTGGGAAAGTTTCCAGATGACACTAAACTGCTCAAGATAGTTAAGACCAAAGCAGACTGTGAAGAACTTCAAAAAGATCTCACAAAACTAAGTGACTGGGCAACAAAATGGCAAATGAAATTTAATGTGGATAAATGTAAAGTAATGCACATTGGAAAAAATAACGCCAAGTATATATACAATATGATGGGGGCTAATTTAGCTACAACTAATCAGGAAAGAGATCTTGAAGTCATCGTGGATAGTTCTCTGAAGACATCCACACAGTGTGCAGCGGCAGTCAAAAAAGCAAACGGGATGTTAGGAATCATTAAAAAGGGATAGAGAATAAGACGGAAAATATCTTATTGCCCTTATATAAATCCATGGAATGCCCACATCTTGAATACTGTGTACAGATGTGGTCCCCTTATCTCAAAAATCATATACTGGCATTAGAAAAGGTTCAGAGAATGGCAACTAAAATGATTAGGGATTTGGAACGGGTCCCATATGAGGAGTGATTAAAGAGGCTAGGACTTTTCAGCTTGGAAAAGAGGAGACTAAGGGAGGGTATGATAGAGGTCTATAAAATCATGAGTGGTGTGGAGAAAGTGAATAAGGAAAAGTTATTTACTTGTTCCCATAATATAAGAACTAGGGGCCACCAAATGAAATTAATGGGCAGCAGGTTTAAAACAAAAGGAAGTTCTTCACACAGCGTACAGTCAACCTGTGGAACTCCTTGCCTGAGGAGGTTGTGAAGGCTGGAACTATAACAGGGTTTAAAAGAGAACTAGATAAATTCATGGAGGTTAAGTCCATTAATGGCTATTAGCCAGGATGGGTAAGAAGTGGTGTCCCTAGCCTATGTTTGTCAGAGGGTGGAGATGGATGGCAGGTGAGTGATCATTGTTAGGTTCAGTCCCTTTGGGGTACCTGGCATTGGCCTCTGTTGGTAGATAGAATACTGGGCTGGATGGACCTTTGGTCTGACCCAGTATGGCCATTCTTATGTAAAGGCGAAGCAGTCATTGCTTACTGGGACTGCTACTTTGATTGGCCCTCATGCAGCTTGCAAAAAGGTTCTTGTAAGCCTCATCCTGGCGCTGCATGCCTCCACAAGATCCAATCAGATTCTCCCCATTCAAGCTTCCCCATTTCACACTTTGTACAGGGGATGAACTTTCCAAGCAATACTGGGCAGAACAAAATGTGTTCTTGTTTCCTCTAATGACAGAAATGACCTGGACTGGTAATTGGAAGAATGGTTTATAATGCTTGCTACAACAGTTGAAAAGCAGTCACCTAAATTTTATATGACGGGCAAGCTGGGTTTTTAGAATACTCAGGTATCTTTATAGCCAATGCCAAGAAGACACCTAGGTTCTCCAAATTTCCAGTGCCAATAGGCGAACCCATATGGGATCATCCTTGAAATAAGTCAAAGTCCTTGCTTCAGTGTGAAAAATATAACTGGAGAAAACTGGCATGCATTTCTTCCTTTGTAAGGGTAAAGCTTAACCATTCCAACTGCTTTGTTGGGACAGGAAAGGCAAGGCAAGGTAGATACTATACTATTATGCCATTTAATATCCTATAATTTGTTCAGTCAAAACATAAACATTTGCTCTGGATTAATGTCCTGGCAACTCTGTTGATGGTCCCAAATAAGGCATGTTCACCAATGGTGCAGACTCAGCCTTTTGTGCTATTCCCCCGCCTCCTTCAGTGTGGCTCTTTCGCAACAGCATAGGGTAGTTTAACACAAACACCTGTTCTTCTCTAGGGTTCAGTAAATCAATCCTTCTTTTCTTTTAATTTGAAGCCTAGAATAGATTGTGTAATTCCATTTTACAGGCTAATATCCTGCAGCTACAGAAAAGACTTCTGAGCCTTGGTGTATTCAGTTCTGCACATACTGATATACAAAAGATAACAGACCAAACTTTGCTTTCAATTGCACTGGCATGAAGGCTCAGTTCTTTGTGATGAGGCACACCCACTCTCATGAACATTAAGGGCACTCCACACTTTACAACCATAAATCCAAGCTTATTTCATTAAGTTAAACAGAGTTACTCTACATTTACACTGGTATACAGATCAGAGTCTATGGGTATGTTGTGGTAAGGTATAGAAACCCCACACTCTCACAGAACGGGTTAAGGAGCTGATTTGGGCTGGAGTGGTCCAGCCCCACTGTACCTGCAGATCATGCCAGGACAGGAAGAGGAGTTCAAAAGAGGGGGGAAACTCACTCAGTTGGAGACATCCCCTAGGAAGGGAACAGACTATTGAGCATCTCCGGCCCTGGAGAGCGTTCTGATAGCCTTCGGAACCCTGCCCTCACAGAAACCCCCAAGTAAAACAGGAAAGGAACTGAGGCTTGCACTAGTGCCCAGTGAACTCTGAAGTGGCCATTGATATTCCCAGGACCCATCTGAAGTCAGAGAGGCCCATATCTGGGAGGGAGCTGCTTACAGGTTTTTCTTTGCCTTTCTTCTGTTTAACCCTTTTTGCTGACCAGGGTTGTTTGGTGGCAGCATTGGGGACATGGAGAAGGGACAAGATAGAACAGAGGCCCTGTCTGGAAGGTGAGCATAAGCACGCTAAACGGACACCCCACAGCACCCACCTGAGGTGAGGGGTGTGTGAAATAATAGGATTCATATACATGTACTCCCCATGAAGCCTAAAGAGCCTACCACAGACATATTTGTGCCATATGCCTACACTGGGACAGTGGTGTTGGAACAATTTTTATAGCAGGGGTGCTCAAAGCCATTGAACAAAACTGTATAATGGAAAATACTTCAAGCCAGAGGGTTCTGCCACACCCCCAGCACCCTTAGTTGCAGCATTCCTGCACTGGGGTTTAAAACCCAGGGCAGCTAGTCTCAGAGCCTTGGATCTGCAGGCTCAGGATCACACCATTGGGGCTATGACACTAAAAACAGCTGTAGATGTTTGGGCTCCAACAGGAGCTCAGGCTTTGAAGCCTGAGGACAGGGGTGGACTTTAGAGCCCTGAGCGCCAGCCCAAGCCACAACCTCTATCTTAGTGTAGACATATCATAGAATCACAGGGTTGGAGGGGACCTCAGGAGGTCATCTAGTCCAACCCCCTGCTCAAAGCAGGACCAATCCACAAGTAAATCATCCCAGCCAGGGCTTTGTTAAGCCTGATCTTAAAAACCTCTGAGGATGGAGATTCTACCACCTCCCTAGGTGACCCATTCCTAGTGCTTCACCACCCTCCTAGTGAAAAAGCTTTTCCTAATATCCAACCTAAACCTCCCCCACTGCAACTTGATACCATTACTCCTTGTTCTGTCATCTAATACCCCGACCACAGTCGAGATCCATCCTCTTTGGAACACCCTTTCAGGTAGTTGAAAGCAGCTATCAAATCCCCCCTCATTTTTCTCTTCTGCAGACTAAATAAGCCCAGTTCCTTCAGCCTCTCCTCATAAGTCATGTACTCCAGCCCCCTAAGCATTTTTGTTGCCCTCCGCTGGACTCTTTCCAATTTTTCCACATCCTTCTTGTAGTGTGGGGCCCAAAACTGGACACAGTACTGCAGATGAGCCCTCACCAATGCCAAATAGAGGGGAATGATCATGTCCCTTGATCTGCTGGCAATGTCTTACTTATACAGCCCAAAATGCCGTTAGCCTTCTTGGCAAAAAGGGCACATTGTTGACTCATATCCAGCTTCTCATCCACCGTAACCCCTAAGTCCTTTTCTGCAGAACTGCTGCCTAGCCACTTGGTCCCTAGTCTGTAGCAGTGCATGGGATTCTTCCATCCTAAGTGCAGGACTCTGCACTTGTCCTTGTTGAACCTCATCAGATTTCTTTTGGCTCAATCCTCTAATTTGTCTAGGTCCCTCTGTATCATATCCCTACCCTCCAGTGTATCTACCACTCCTCCCAGTTTAGTGTCATCTGCAAACTTGCTAAGGCTGCAATCCACATCATCCTCCAGATCATTAATGAAGATATTGAACAAAACTGGCTCCAGGACCGACTTTTGGTTTACTCCACTTGATACTGGCTGCCAACTAGACATGGAGCCATTGATCACTACCCATTGAGCCCAGGTAGTGCTCTGTCCACTAAAGCTCCAGTCTAAAGCCCACTGAAGTCAATGTTATTATTTCCATTCATTTCAATAGGCTTTAGATTGGTTCCTAAGTGAGAGATCTAAGGAAATCTGTTTTCTGGACGTCCATCCTGGTTTGACATAAAAACAAAATTTAGTTCTGCTATTGTGCAATGTGGCTCTGTGAAGGGATTTCATTAAGGTTTACAAGCGTATTTCCTTTTAATGGAAGAAAAACAATATGTCTCCGTGGGCCAGATTCTGCAATCCCTAGACACAGCAAGCAGTACCTTACTCTATGAGTAGTCCCACTGACATGAGCATGGTTAAGAGGAGCAGAATATGTCCTCTTATCAATTAATTAAGACATGTTTTACTACACAAATTCCTATTACAGATTATGAATCTGTTTGATTTTTAAGAAAATAAGTCTCAAACGTTTTATTCATAAATGAGCTGAAAACCAAGTAGTCAATCATTACATTGTTTGAGTCAAGCCTTGAAAATCAAGTGCCAGTCTATTGTTAGGAAGGGATAGGATGAAGATCAAGAATGAGGACAGCAATATAATTTTCAGCTGTAGCTGAAGGCAAGATTTGAGAAGGCACATAGAATCAGATATGCCGGCTAAATACTACTGCAGTAATTACATTTTTCCTTGCCTTAATTCTCCTTGCAATTTCATTTGGATAAGACATTCTTCACTCTCTGGCCTGAGCTGTACTTTAATATTTCTGTGAACTGGTAAATATTTGACACATTTCATCTCAGAGGCAGATGCACTTTAGTCATAGCTGATGTGATCCTTTATATGATCTTTTCTATCATATTATGGTATAGTTTGCTAACAGTTTGTAAAGTATGTGGAATGCTACACAGACATTATATTAATGTAATTCAGCAGCAGTGGCAATTCCACGATCAGCAAAAACGTAGGCCTCCCAAGTATAAGCATTGCCCAGTGATGGATTCAGTATAAGTTTCACTGATAGATTTTTATCCCAATACACCATATGCAAGAACTTTTCCCAACATCTCTATGCAAAGCAAGTCTTCAAACGAATGTACAGTACTGTCCAGTGCATACAAAAAAATCAAACTCTGTTCTATTCCCCATTTTCTGCCTTTCCACAAGCAATAGGCACAGCTTATTTTCTCAAAAATCTTCAGGGGTTCTGGTGTGAATACTGTGTAAGACATTCTTCTTCTTAGATGTTGGTAATTCCTGGGTTGATAAAGCCATGGGATTGTCAGAAATATAGACTAAATAAGAATTTCAAATATGACAGTGGGTTTCCTTGTGAATTAGAGATGGCCCAAATCAAAACTCCAGGAAGATCTTCCAACCTGCAGAGAAGCTGAGATCCAGAAACTAATATACATAGGAGATAAATTCTGTGTGTAAAGGTTCTATGTTATACCTTGCTTTGAAACATGGGAAAAGAGAAATTAGAAAGGATGGTATTGTCTGTCCTATCCTATTGGCTGTGCATTGTTTTTCAGTTGTTAAGCAACACCTACTGTGAGCATTCACAATTCTAGGAGATGCCAATAGGGAATAGGTGTGGAAACCAAGCTCATGGCATCAAGCTGGAAGTAATTGACACTGAAACAGCAGATATGCTCACTCCCTCCTCCCCAACTGAGTCCATCTGTCAGTTCTAACTTTACAGTGCAAGTCCAAATGTTTCAGAGATCACCTGAATAAACAGTTTTGCCACTTTCATCTTGACAGATCTACTTTTGCTCTACTAACCCATCTTGGTCCCAGATTTAAACGTTACATCATACCACCCAATAGCTTTGCTGACACTAAAAAGCATCTAATGTTCAGAGCAGAAGCAGGCACAAGTTTTCCAGTCAGATTAGTCTGCCTGCTGCGCGTACCCTCCCTGATCCCACTGAAAACTCCACATGCTCTTTTATAGTATGAACCAAACGAAAACAATTTTGTGTTTATTTTAGAATACTGCTCTGCTGTAGTTTGGCAGAACTACCTATATTCAATCATCCTTAATTCTAATTTTTTATATATATATTTAGGCACACTAGTTGCTGAATGACCCCAGTCTGCCTTCCATGTGTGTGTTATGAAAGAGTGAGGGAGGGCATAGACTCAAACCTTCCCAAAGTTTGAGCATGTTCTCATCTGGCGTTCCAGTTCAGGACCAACTTGACATAAAAGACATGTACCTCAACAGGAAAATCAGCACTAGGCCCTAAATGTTTATGATTTAGGGCTTAATTATGGACATACTACTAGACACAGTGCTCACTACTGAAAGCAGCTCGACAGCAAAGCTCTGCCAGCAAGCAAGCTGAAATTTAGAAAAATCCTTATATCTGTATTGCATGCTGCTGCTACCTTTAAGGGATGATCGCTCACTGAAAATGAGCAAAGTGTTTTTAAATAACCGCTGGGTTTATTTTGAAACATTTGCTCCATTTTTAGCATTTAGTCGACAAATGCAATACACAATGGTACTTTGTACTCCTTGTAATTTTCAATGAGCTGCCAAACTGAGTGAATGTGATCAATTCACTGAGCAGAAACCAGCTTGTTCTCTGCTTTTGTGCATTTCAAGATCCTTCCTAATCTGATTGAGTATGACGCGGGTGAAGACCTTATGCACTTGTGAGAGGACCGTAGTTGCTCCATTCTTCTGGATTGCCTTTCTTCATCAATATTATTGTTTTCAATTTCTTCCATGCATCTGGAACACCCTTGCTATTAATGTAGATGGTGAACTGTTGCGCCAATGCTTTGAAGAGAGTATCTTCCCCGTTTTGAGATATTCCGGCCAAACATCGTCCACTCCTGGGGTCTTCCTTCTCTTTATGTTATGAACTACATATTTTATTTCTTCCCACATAACATTTGGAACTTCTTCTATAACCTGCTGCCTTGATGGTGTATGCTGCACATTGACATGTGAGGAGCAGAGAATTTTGTACATATTTTGTTCATCTTGCTCCTTTCCAATGTCCTTTCACCATTTTCATCTTTCATCTTTCAGAGCTTCCAGGATAATCTGTTTCAGACTAACATCTCTTTCTACCTTCTTCAGACTCTTGCTCTTTTTGGCTCCCTCTCTCAATTTCTTCTTTCTAAAGTCTTTGTAGTCTTCTTTGATCTTCACATGAATTTCTTTTCACAGTGTCCTGTATTCTTCACCCATTTTTCCTTCTAATTTCATGTGTGCCCTCCCCATCATCAGATTCACAGTTTCCTTGCTGATCCTCTGCTTGCGTCCCAGAATTTTCAATGCCTTTGCCTTCTTAGCTCCTGAGATTATCTGTGAGATAAACTGTTCGTAGGGCTCATCAATGTCCTGGTTAACCTTATACTCGAGGTCCATTTCACTCACTTCCTGTGCAAATGCTTCTTCGTTAAAGTGCCATTTTCACTTCAGTGTCTGGCACCTCTTGACTCGGTCTTTGTAGGCATTGTCAATGCATAGTTTTGAGCACAACATACAATGGTCTGAGCCTGTGCAAATGATTCATTCTCCTATTGTCACTACACCATTGAAGATTCTTGTGGCATGTGTCAATACATAATTAATCTGATTCAGTGTGATTCCATCCGGGCTTTCCCATGTCCACTGCCGACATTTTCCTTTTTGAAATATCATGTTCATTATGTGGAGATGATTTGCCTCTGCAAATCCAACCAGACATGCTCCGTGATCATTTCTTTCACCTTTTCCAAATTTTCCCACATACTTTTCATTCTCATTCTCCTTTCCACCAACTATTCATAGAATCATAGAATATCAGGGTTGGAAGGGACCTCAGGAGGTCATCTAGTCCAACCCCCTGCTCAAAGCAGGACCAATCCCCAATTAAATCATCCCAGCCAGGGCTTTGTCAAGCCTGACCTTAAAAACTTCTAAGGAAGGAGATTCTACCACCTCCCTAGGTAACGCATTGCATTGAAGTCCCCTTGGATGATTGTATAGGTGGATCTTTTCTGCATTGCCTCCTCCAGCTCTTCATAGAAATGTTCCTTTTGTAATAGTACTAGATATGCTCTAGCTCAAAGGCGTCAGAGGAGGAAAGAATCTGCTGCTCTGAATCAGAGCATTGCTAGTGCATGGGTGCGTCCTACCTGTGGATGGGACTGTCGGTCATGCATCGGATTTAGCAGTCACCAGAGAACCCATTGGTGCATACTCCATGTTCTCTAAAGTGCGACAGTGCCATTGAGAGCTCAGATAGGAGCTATTGGCTCGATGCAGGCTTAACAGAGTGAAATTCTATAGCCTGTTTACGCAGGTGGTCAAACTAGATGATTATCGTGGTCCTTTCTGGCTTTAAAATCTATAAAACTCTGATGAGTTCCTATTAAATACACACACCACTTTGAATAAGCAACAACAGATTCTTTGCTAGGTTGGAACAGTGTACACCCCCTTCAATCTCCCGCCCATATACAAGAGTGAATTGTTACATAATAGTTCCTAACTCAGCCCCATTGGGCAATTCATTAGAGGGGTACATGGAAAAGTATGCCCCATGTGGCTCTTCGGGGGCTGTACCTCATGCACCTCTTCTAGTCAGGGCAATTAGGGGCTGATTCTCCAGTCCCACTGGCCAGAGTTCATTTCTATTATCTGTGGTCTTAGTGGGAAGCCACTCAGTGTTGCTCTCCTGTCATCCAGAGTTGTAGATGCCTCATGCCTCCTATTCCCTGCTGCTGGCCCCCTAGTGGCAGTCCCAGCCCACTTCTTGGGTTCACTCCCAGCCTGTTCCCTAATGGTCTTTCTGCTGCATTCAGTGCTTCGGATCCTCTGAGCTGCCAAACTTACCTTTCCTGAATACTAAATGCACTACAGTACGAATTTACTAAATTAAGTTTTAAAATAAAACTCTGCATGTGATCTGGTAAATGCCTTTATTGTGTAACTTTTTCTCTGATCTGTTGGTAAATGTTTCGCTATTTGAACCAAAGTGGTTGCCATGAGGGGGGTCCATTTTTCTGAGACGTCAGTTTAGGGCCTCATCTACCCTGTGAATACATTCTTTGAAAAACTCAGTGCCTATATTCAACTTCTGATGCAGCTGCATTATGAAAAACAGTTTAGGAATCTGGTAAGATAAAGATAACAAGGAAAAGAGTGTTTTATTACAAAATCTAATCAATAGGTATTAACTGTTCATTTCTTTTCATGTTCATAGCTTTGCTTCTCCCACTAGCAGGATACTTGATTTTGGAAAAATAGACTGGACAGATGTCTATTGTTCATGAGCTCCTCCTCATAATGGAAAATAATGGGCAAATCCTCAACTGGTATTAATTGTTATAGTTTCACTGAAGTGAATGGAGCAGACAACTGAGACCAGATGAGGATCTGTCCCAAGGTGTCAATACAGGGGATTTTTTTAGGTCTATTAGCAGGTTTTATGCAACTGATTATGAGGTGATGTTGACCTGTATCACACAAGTGTAGATGAGAAGGCACTTCACTAGATTTGCACCTTTCCCTTTAAGAGCTCTCCTGTGAACTTCCATCTCCACACCAGAAAATTTTAACAATTTTCAAGAGGTTCTGCTATGTGTAGTTAAGTCCTTATGATTTGGAACTGACATCTGTCAAGGAGAAATGTCATTGGCTGTTTGAAATATCACAACCAATCAATGACAGACTCAGTGAACCAGCTATGGTCCCCACTTGATTCAGGGACCCTGTTTATGGAATTCTCTCCCACAGTGTATCTGCCAGTTCCTCTGAGACTGGTTTCACAGCTTTGTGCAAAGCTCTTCCTCTTGGGTGTGTCCATTTTTGAATTGTTGGACTCATCTCTTCCATCTTTGATTATTTGTTTTTGCTCCGTTTTTGATTAATAGACTGAAATAAGTAAATACAGTGAAAATCATAAGTCAATATTCAATAAAATTCTACCCAAAGATCCTCCCCTCTGGATTAAATGGAATTGAATGGCTAAAAACACAGTGTAATACAATGAAATTTGTATCACATTTTTCATACTACAGTACTTCCTCAAAAAGTGCTTCTCATTTAGGTCCTAATCAAATGCCAGTGAAGGCCCTGTGAGTCTTTAGATTCAATGGACCTTGGGCTGGACTTCTATAAAGCTGAACACAGATTGCGAATAGCATTCATTGCAAATTCAGCACATTTTTCCATAGGAAAAGCATTCAAAAACTTATCCTAATTTCTGCAAATGTATATCTTATCTGCTAATAGTTTAGACAAACTATTTTTTTGTCTAGACCTTGTTTAGACAGGTTGTTTGCCAACTCTTCCTTTTTGCACTATTGACTATTCACTATTCAGGGTATGTGACTACTCCCTGCTTGAATAATTGAAACTTTTTAAGCAGGAGACTCATCGACTAATAGACTTTAAGGCCAGAAGGGACCATCATGGTCATCTAGTCTGATTTCCTGCACATTGCAGGCCACAGAACCTCACCTACCCACTCCTGTAATAGGCCCATAATCTCTGGCTGAGTTATTGAAGTCCTCAAAATTTGATTTTAAAACTTCAAGTTACAGAGAATCCACCATTTACTCTAGTTCAGACTAGTAAATGACCTATGCCCTGTATTGCAGAGGAAGGCAAAAAACAAAAAAACCCAAAAGAAAACCGGGTCTCCACCAATCTGAGCTGGGGAAAATTCCTTCCGACCCCGAATATGATGATCAATTAGACCCTGAGCATGTGGACAAGACCCACCAGCCAGATATATGGCTGAACAATACACAAGGAAAATTAATAGTGAGCAAAATATAGAAAATAATTATTAACACATGTCTAGTCCATATTTTTGGATGGCTATTTATTTGCTCTAAAACTCATTACATTTCTGGGCTTTACAAACATTTTCACATACTCCACGGCTGGCTGGTCATACATGAATAACACTTAGATCAGCCTGCAACTATTAGCTATCCAGACTCCATGATTTCATTCACAAAATAAATTATTTTATTTTTTTAATATTCACATAGCTCTGTGCAGCCATGCATGGAAGTCAGAGGAGTGTTGTGATAATAAATCCATACATGCTTGTGAAACTCTAACCCAGTAGTGATATGGGCTACAGATTGATAGAAATCTGCAACAGTGCTTCCCAATTGGATGAACACCTACAAAGCTCTGCACAAGTTGTGAATTGTTGAGGGATCCTTAATTCTGGTCCTAGTTATGTGTAAATTACTCTAACAGGCCATTCCACCTGTTTGTTTTTCTTGTGCTCTATACTGCCTGTGCACTTCCTGATTCTGGCCAGACTGGAAATAGAAGTGCCAAAATATTGCAAAATAGGCTGTTCTAATGGCATTTCTAGCTCAAGCAGAACAAGCTGTGCTGGAAATTTTGTGGAAAAATCATGAGATTACTAGTCAGGTTACACATGTCATGTCAGTGGAATCACACCCTGGTCTAACCAAGGGCAGCTGCCCTGGCACCAAATTAATTATTACTGGTGGTAGTAGTAGTTATTATTATTACTTATTTAAATTACAGTAACACAGAGTGGTTATAGGATCAGTGTCCCATCGTACAAGGTGCTGTACAAGCACATACAAAGACAAGGTCCTTGCCCCAGACTGATTAGGGCTAGATTGACAAAGGGACTTTAGGCCTAACTTCTAGGCCCAGTGGAATTCTCAGCCCTGAGTTAGGTCTTCAGGCTTCCCATAGTAGTGCACAGGGAGGGTTAAGCCACTATGAAAGGGATCCACAGAAGTCAGAAAGCTGGGGAGGGTTGTGGGGGAGGGGGAGAGAGAGAGATACCGACTCTAAAGCCCAGTGCTTAGAGCACTCCCCTGGCATGTGGAAGAGTCAGGTTTAAGTACCCGCATCATTAAATATTCAGTTATTTATACAAAATAGAACAGCTTCAATAGGAGCGGTATAGAAAGACACACAGACACACACCCTCCTCACGTATGCTGGTGATTAGAACACTCACCTGGGATGTGGAAAACCTGAGTTCAAGTCCTTTCTCCAAATCAAGCACTGCAGGGATTTGAACTTGGGTTTTTCATGTTCTACAGGGGTGCATTAGGCCATCAGGCAGCACTGGACACATAACTACCTACTTGCTTTCCCCCAGCTCTCTTTTGCGTCTTTTAGTGAACCCATCTGCCTTTCACAAAAATTAAATGTCCCATGACACATTCTCTTACACTAAGGCAACCTTGTTTCTGGCATTTCTTAACTGTTGAGTGCTTGACTTTTCACCCTTAATAATGTTCTTCAAACACAGTTTTGTGTATGTAATTTCCTAGCTTTTAAAAAAGCAAACAACAAACAGAAATTCCATAATGTGGCATCTCATGGACATCTAGATGGTCATCATTTAACCTCTGCTACTTGTGTTAATGGAGTAATTGATAGCAGCAATAAGTTGTCATACTCTGTGTGGACCAGCACTAGGGGCGGATGACGCACTTTTTCCAGTGACTTTCACAGTTATTTGCTGGCAGCAGAGACTCAGGAATCTTGGAGGTCTAATCCAGGTTCTAAAGGCAAGTGTGCTGCAGTGGACATAGACTATACTGCCCAAGCATAATCCCTTCTGCCCTTGCCACCCAACCTATCCTTGTCCCAATCCTGTCTCTTTTCCATGCCAGTTCCTCATCCCAGGCCAATTATCCTTGCCTTCCCAAGTCCCAATTTCTACAAAGATGTCTTATCACAACTGTAGTTTCCTTGAACAGCCATTATGAGTTCCTCCCTTCCCTGGCTCCATAACCTGGCCTCCAGTAGCCCCTTCCTTCCCCACCCACAATTCCCTGTTCCTACTGATTTCCAGTCCCAATCTATATCCCTGATCCTCAGCCAATCTCACTGTTATCCCATCCCTAACCTCCTTGTCTCAGTCTCCTTGCCCAGCCAGTCCCATTCTCCCCTCTCTCCGATTCCTCATACAATCTGTCTCCCCCAGATTTACTACCTCTCAATTCCCACCTCCTTTTGCCTCCCCTGCTCCAAGTTCCATTGTCCTTGCTCAGTCAGTCCTAATATCAACCCCACTGCAAATCCCAATCCTAGCTTCCTTCTCCCCCCTGCCAGCCTCCAATTTCAGGCTCTTTGTCCCAATCAACCCCCCACCTCCAAGTTTGGTTCTTGTCACCTCTTCATTCAAATCAGGCATCTTCCTCCTCCATGCGGCCTAGTCCTGGGGTCATTGAGACCACAAGACAGACAGGTACCCTTCGCTGAGTTCAGGTACCCACACCCAGCACAGCCCACAACAGCACAGAGCTGCAGTTGCAGGGAAAGTCCAACAGAGCCCTGGGCTGGAGCATGCTTTAATTTGGCCAAATGTAAGCAGATTTTCATGGGATGACAACATTTTAGCCCAAATAGCTAAACTTTGTTAGTTATTAGCAACTGAAAACAGGGTCTTACAATGGTTAGAGTCAGGCAACCTTAATAATAAGCAGTGATACCAGATACACCTATAATATATATGTAAGTCCATATACTTATTTGTCTATATACTATATGGGTAGAATTTTGAAAAGTGCTCAGCATTAACCTTATTATTCTCACTGGAGTCAATGTATGTTTTATCATTGGCTTTAACAGGAGCAAAATTAGGCAAATAGTAAGCATTTTTTAAAATCTCACAACGTGTGTGTGTGAGAGGAAGAGATTTGTGAAGTATTTTTAGATTAGTTGTGAAGAAAATTGCTATAATCTAAACTATTATTTAGAGAAGTATGTATCAATTTACTTCAATTAAGCTGTGGACTTATGTACTGTATATCATATTTTATCTGCTTGTGTCTAATTGGGGAGTAGTTTAATACACATACAGGGGTTTGAGATGGATATGGTTGTTCTGTACTTAATTGCTTTGTTTTGGGTGATGGGCCATTTCATTGCAGAGAAAGGTTTCGGAGATCTAACAAGTTTTACATGGTGGTCATTGACCAAATTTGTTATCTTGCAGTGTGTTTTGTGAAAGGACAGTTTGACAAACTTTCTAACTTTTAAAAGAGATAAGGAACTCTTAATTAGATTTCTCTGTCCTTCTCTTAAGTCACTGTGAGTCATACACCCTTCCCACCCAGTTAATAAAGGTGGTGTCAGAAAATCATCCTGCTGGTGCCTACATCCATTCCAATAATCCCCACCTTACAAAGCATAGTTTACAAAGTGCAAAATCAGCTGTGTTCATTGATGCAATTAATTACATAATGTTTGAGTTGTTTTGTGATAATTGCTGGCACCTTGAAAGTGGAGCAAGTGTTGTAGAACAGTTGCAAAAACCAGTTCAGGCCATTCAGATCAGAAGATGCATGAGCAAAACTATATTTTAAGGTAAGAGACATTTTACAACACGGGATAATGACCACGTTGTATATGATTCAAGACAAGATAAGCAAACCCTATTGAGCCTCCTGCATGTAAAATATCTGTGGATGACCATCACATTTACATATGAGACCAGATCCCATAGCCTGGACTAAAATATGAACTATTTATGCAAAGTGTAGAGAATAAAGTTAACCAGAGAAGAGAAAGAAAGAGGTCCGTAGTGAGGGGTAGGAAGGGGGAAACTTTGTTTCTTTATGATGGATTAAGAAGGCCTGGATTTTATTATTTTTGTTTGTTTAAAAGTATTCTGCTTGTTCTTTACATTAGAGATTCAGGTCATGTCTACTCTTTTCCCCCCTAGAAATCTATATGGATAATTGGAGAACTAATGGATTTAGGACACAACAAATACTGAGGAAGTGAAACTTAATTAAATTAGAGTGAAATTATATTATTTGGTCTGTTTAAAACACTTCATCTGCTTTTTGTCAATATCTATTTAATTAAAATGTCTAAGAACACAGCTGGGAGAATGTAGGTAGGAATTCTGACTCTTAAAAAAACAGTTAACAGTGATCCAAACTCACAACTCTAAGTCCTCCATGAAAGACCTCCATCAAAAAAGGGAAGATAGGACTTGACTTGGTTGGTTGGTTGGTTGGTTGGGTTTTTTTCTTTAGGGCAAAAAATATTTTTTGTGGAAAAAAAACTATTTCTAGCCTACTTTACACACCATAAAGAAACAAAAAGGCACAAAACCTCAATTTTTTTCTTTATCTTTAATAGATGGTAGGAGAGGAAAATAGTTTCTTACATTTGTCCAGCATGCTACATAAAGAGGTAGAACTAATGATGAGTAAATCTCTCAAGGCCAGTTTCAGATAAGGAGAAAATGCTTTTCAGGCCTTATCCAAGTTACCCAAACATCAGAAATCTGCAATACTTTGCAAGAAATCTCATGGGAACCAGGTGGTGTCACGTGACAGCCTATACTTCCTGCTTCATGCAGAACAGAAATACTATCAAGCATTCTTACAAATGCAATACCCACCTGCTGAAATGAGGAAACAGATTGAGAGAGCCAGAAGAGTACCTAGAAGTTACCTACTACAGGACAGGCCCAACAAAGAAAATAACAGAACGCCACTAGCCGTCACCTTCAGCTCCCAACTAAAACCTCTCCAGCGCATCATCAAGGATCTACAACCTATCCTGAAGGACGACCCACAGATCCTGGGAGACAGGCCAGTCTCTACTTACAGACAGCCCCCCAACCTCAAGCAAATACTCACCAGCAACCACACACCACACAACAAAAACACTAACCCAGGAACCTCTCCTTGCAACAAAGCCCGTTGCCAACTGTGTCCACATATCTATTCAGGGGACACCATCAGAGGGCCTAATCACATCAGCCACACTATCAGAGGCTCGTTCACCTGCACATCTACCAATGTGATATATGCCATCATGTGCCAGCAATGCCCCTCTGCCATGTACGTTGGCCAAACCAGACAGTCTCTACATAAAAGAATAAATGGATTCAAATCAGACATCAAGAATTATAACCGTCAAAAACCAGTCGGAGAACACTTCAATCTCTCTGGTCATTCGATTACAGACCTAAAAGTCGCAATATTACAACAAAAAAGCTTCAGAAACAGACTCCAATGAGAGACTGCTGAATTGGAATTAATTTGCAAACTGGACACCATTACATTAGGCTTGAATAAAGACTGGGAGTGGATGTGTCATTACACAAAGTAAAACTATTTCCCCATGTTTATTTTTCCCCCCTACTGTTCCTCACACATTCTTGTCAACTGCTGGAAATGGCCCACCTTGATTATCACTACAAATGGTTATTTTTTTTCTCTCTCCTGCTGGTAATAGCTCACATTACCTGATCACTCTCGTTACAGTGTGTATGGTAACACCCATTGTTTCATGTTCTCTGTGTATATAAAATCTCCTCACTGTATTTTCCACTGTATGCATCTGATGAAGTGAGCTGTCGCTCATGAAAGCTTATGCTCAAATAAATCTGTTAGTCTCTAAGGTGCCATAAGTACTCCTTTTCTTTTTATCAAAAGTGCTTTTCTCATAATGTTAGGAGATTTCCAGCCTGGGCAGAGATACAAGAATACATAAAAATATATTAAACTAGATTAAACAAACTTCATTGAACCACATCAGAGCTTTTGTTCCTTTGAATTTATTTGTTTTTTCCCCCAAAGTGATATCTCTTGAACGTTTCATCATACATGTGAAGATTATAAATAACATCAGAAATTTTGCCCCAGTGTTTTACATTTCAGTAGCTTATGTGTCTGAATTCGCAGGTTGAGAGGTATGATGTGCTGATCAAAGTCATTTTACCATGGACTGTATTTCAGCCTACTAGGGCTCTTGTAATTTTGCCCAGTATTCTTCAATGCTTGCACACAGTGGAACTCATAGGCCACAAAGTGCTTTCCTCTTTTTTTGCCATTCTGTGATAATCGCAATCAGTATGATATGATACATTGGTGAAATGTTTGAACTTTAATTTGGTAGGCCTTGATTCCCTCAAACGCTTATGCACATAGTTTATGCATATGAGCAATCCCATTGGCTTCAACATGTCATGCATATGCTTAACTTTAGAAATGTGAGTAGTCCCATTGTGTGAGGAGTTCCATTGCATAAGTGTTTTCAGAATCAGGAACTTATGCAGTAAAATAGACCTTTGCAGATCCTATTGAGCCTGACTTTAAACTTGATTTAGTCTAGCCATTAGGTGGCATGCTGAGCAGAAGTCAAATGAAATGTACTGTAATGTAACATTCCATGGCATAGATTTCAGTTTAGGGTTCCAGGTTTGCTGGATTTGGTGGAAAAATGTGGGACATCAAGAAAAAAGGGGGATTGAAACCAGGAAGCTCCAAAAATAGAAGCTGTATCATAAATTTGATTTGTTTCAAAACCTTCTGGGTTGTGTAAAATGAAAATAAATATAATCCAAATATACCAAAGCAGAGAACTTGAAAACTATATTTTTGTCATGGCATCATCAATCTTAATCCTCATGATGCAAGAGTCAGTAGGCAGTCATAATATCATAAACCACTCACATATCAGTGTTCCAACATTGTAAGACTTTCTTCTTGGTAAATATTTGGATATAGTGGTGTACTAGCTCTTTGCCAACCAAGTGGAACAATTTTGAACAAGAGCTAGCTATGAAAACTATGCCTTGAACATTTTAGGTGAAGAAGGGGGTAACTTTCCAGTTAAATTGTTGACTGTTCATTTAAGATCTGAAATAAAGTCCTGTACCTGCATCTTCCTTCAAAAATTCTGTCATTCAAAAGTCTACATGAATGTTCAGACAGATTTTGAAACCTTAAGCAGGGAAAAAACAAAGTTCTGATCTTGATTCAGATTCTTTAAGAACAAATAGCTTTTACTACAGCAGAATTTTGAAACTAAACGAAGGTACTGAACACAAATAGAAATTAATATTCCTAGATCACAATTACAGCCTTACTTTCTTCACCCTCCACCTACATCCTTTCCTCTCTCTTGCAAGTAATCCTATAGGTGACTGGGTGTTATATCAGACCACCTTGTTGCTATGTGTGATACAGGCCCAATAAGACATGCTGGCCATAGAGTCCAGAGAAGAGTAACAAAAACTATTAAAGGTCTAGAAAGCATGACCTATGAAGGAAGATTGGGGGAAAAAATGGGTTTCTTTAGTCTGGAGAAGAGAAGACTGAGGGGGGACATAACAGTTTTCAAGTACATAAAAGGGGGTTAAAAGGAGGAGAGAGAAAAATTGTTCTCCTTAACTTCTGACAAGAGGACAAGAAGCAATGGGCTTAAATTGCAACAAGGGAGGTTTAGGTTGGGCACTAGGAAAAACTTCCTAACTGTTAGGGTGGTTAAGCACTGGAATAAATTGCCTAGGGAGGTTGTGGAATCTCCGTCATTAGAGATTTTTAAGAGCAAGTTAGAGAAACACCTGTCCAGGATGGTCTAGATAATATTTAGTTCTGCCTTGAGTGCAGGAGACTGGACTAGAAGACTTTTCTAGATCCCTTCCACTCCTATGATTCTATGATGTTGAATAGTACCTTATTCCTAAAGTAGCCTCACTGAAGTCAATGAGACTGTGCAAAAAATAAGGTACTATTCTGTGAGTAAGGGGGTGGGTCAGAATCAGGTCTGCTCTAAGCTTTTCAGTGGATCAGGAATGAGTGCAGAAAGAACCCACCATGGTTTTCAGGGAAAACTAATTCCACTCAAAATTATACTGTGAAATTTTGTACTACTCAATAGATTTATTCAAAAGTCAATTTAAGTGAATAGAAACATTTCCATTGACTCCTGCAGTTAGTGAATCATGCCCAATCTGAGTCAGGGTAAGCAATGGGTATTCTGAATAAAGAATAAAGGCAGGAGATGTCCCTCTGTGTCCACATGGACCAGTTCAGGAGATAGATACCATATATTTATATGGCATGTGTGTATATAAACACCAGTACCAAACTGTCAATGCTAAATATAACTTTTGAGTTTTGCTTTTGCAAAGTTTCCACAGGAAACTTTAGTCCAAACTGGACTAAATTCTGCTTTCAGATGTGTGTATGCAGCTTCTACTGCAGTTAAAAGAGCTGAATGTTTTCATTTGAGAGTAGAATTTGTAGTAATAAATTACTATGTAATATTTTGCATTTCCTTTTGTTTTTTCAGCACTGTAACCATTTGACAATCTTTCTCCCAAGCAACACTTAACTACTTCATATGTCCATAACGTTTGTGGACAACATCAAGCTGGGAGGGGCTCAAGCACGTTGGAAGCCAGTATTAGAATTCAAAATGATTTTGACAAACTTCAGAAGTGGTCTGAAATAAATAGGATGAAGTTCAATAAGGACAAATGCAAAGTACTCCACTTAGAAAGGAACAATCAATTGCACAATACAAAATAGGAAATGACTGCCTAGGAAGAAATACTGCACAAAAGGATCTGCGGGTCATAGTGGATCACAAACTAAATATGAGTCAACAATACAACACTGTTTCCAAAAAAACCCCAACCATTATTCTGGGCTGTATTAGCAGGAGTGTTGAAAGCAAGACATAAGAAGTAATTTTTCCACTCTACTCAGCACCGATAAGGCTTCAGCTGAATGATTGTGTCCAGTTCCGGGCACCACACTTCAGAAACGAGTCCAGAGGAGAGAGAAAAATGTCTACAAAACATGACCTATGAGGGAAGATTGGAAAACAAAAAATTGGGTTTGTTTAGTCTGGAGAAGAGATGACTTAGGGGAAACATAAGTCTTCAAGTATGTAAGAAGTTGTTATAAAGAGAAGGGTGATAAATTGTTCTCTTTATCCATTGAAGACAGGACAAAAAGTAATGTGCTTAAATTGCAACAAGGGAGATTTAGGTTACGCATTAGGAAAAAACTTCCTAACTGTAAGGGTAGTTAAGCCCTGGAACAAATTACATAGGGAGGTTGTGGAATCTCCCTCTTTAGAGGTTTTTAAGAACAGGTTTGACAAGCACCTGTCAGGGGTGGTCTAGATAATACTTAGTCCTGTGCATACATGTTTGCAGGCTCAGGGCTTAATTTAAGACAAGACACAACCCGTGGAAATAACAGCCAATCATGAAATGGACAAGGCAGAATGGGGGTAACAGGGTTATGTAGACAAGCCATTTGCTCAGCTATTTAAAAAGGAATTGTTTCTAAACGATCTCAAATTTTAATCTAATTTTTAAAAAAAATAAATATACTGAATTAAAATATACTTAAGAAGATGTACATAAACAAATAAATAAAAAAGGATATCCAAACTCCCCATTGACCTCCCCACTCCCCTACTTAGCTGTTAATCACACACACACACACACACACTCCTTTTGCTGCCAAGGACATCATTAAACTACTTTCAAGCGCTGGAATTCTCCATGCACTAAGTGTTAATGTAATTTGAATACGCCTGACCACTGTCAAAAAAGTTAATCAGATCATTTAATTCATGTTATTCCTCCTTCTGAGATCTGCATCACATCTAGCAGTGATAATTCAGCTATGGTAGCTCTGCAAGAGACCTTTCCACAATATTTGCTATTTTATTAGCCCTAGTCTATCCAGTTTGTGATACTGAAGTAAAGTTTATTAAGGGAAGCCTTGTTGGTTTTGAGATTTCTTAAATGGTAAGTCTAAAACTGAAATTTCCCTCTATATTTTACTTGGTCTAGGGTTATGGTTAAGCAAGTCTGATTTTCATCCCGTTTGTGAACGTTTATCAAGAGCATCAGTGCTTTTCGGCACGTTTTAAACTTTTCTGCGTACCTTCAGTCCTTAACAAACAAGCTCATGTAAATAGCATAAAATACTGGACTAAATCCCATCTAGGGAAAGCAGTGATGGATACAAACATAAATTACTTAAATTCCATTCTGTGGGAGCTATGTTGGCTATATACTGCTGAGGCTATATTTCATGGGTTGGAAATCAAAGGTCCTTTCTGTGGCAACGTGGTTGAGAAGTAGGATGTTTCACAGATTTTTATACTGGCATCCTTCAGGGGAAGATTACTTTCATCCAGAAACCAGAAAGTGCTCCTTTCCATCTGTAAACACATAGTGTTTCATTACTACAGCTACTGAGGAAAGACAGATCAGCTGCAAATTTATGAATAGGTAATTCTGCTTCTCTTCACTGAGGTAATAAATTACTTTTCTCCCTCACACATACCTTGATGAAATACGGTGACATGTTTTTCTTCTGGTGCCTTCTAATTTGAAATTTATTTTACATTTAATTACCTCTACTACTACCATGGGCAATGCTGTGTCCTGTCCTTTAGAGTACTGTAGTTTTGAAAGAAATCCATACATTAATTATAATAGTTCTTTTCTATACAATGTATCTCTGTCACCATTTCAGTCCCACTTCCCACACCGTGGGGATTAGAGAGAGAGATGTTATATTGGTTCTCAGTTCAAAGATTTATTTCAATGGGCAAAACAGAATCCATACAGAGAGGTCTCCACAGGCGAAGTTTTGAATTGAATTGCATGTTTTGGTGCTATGTGAGCAACTGAAGACAAAGAAAGAGTACACCATTACAGGTGACAAGGGTACAAACAAAACAGCAAATGAAACATGAGTCTACTGTTAGAGGCCAGAAAATATATTTTCCGCATAGGGATAGCAGTTCTTAGTGCTAGTGCACCTCATCTTCTACTGCTGGCTGGAGAAGAAACTCACACAAAACCCTCTCACAATACAGTGTCACATATTGTACCATCTGACAAATAAAGGATTCCTTGGTGCTTCCCAACCCACTTTCAAATACAAAAAACTCTCAATGTCTTTGCAGTCTATTTCAGTGAAGGATCTAATATTTCCTGTTTACTACAAGCCAAATCTACACTGACTTTACACCCTAGACAGCTGACTGAAGTCATGGGGCAAGAGCCTCGCTTCAGATTATCTGACTGTTCTTTGTATCCTGTACACAAATGTCACAGATTGTCAGAACTTCTCATTCTACAATATGATGTGGTTAAAATAAGACAATTATTAAAGATGAGTCCAACTTTGAGTACCGGATCTGAGCTCTCCCACCTCCACTGAACTGAATCCATATTGAGTTTGTGGTCAGGGCATGCAGGATTAAACCTACATTAGTATCCTCCATCTTGACCTGCTCCTTGGTTGTGGGCTTGGGCCCTTTGTATTCTGATGCAGGCTATTAGGCACTCACCATGAACTCTGAATTTGAAGGGGTGGGAGGATTGGAGTACGGATGGTCTCTGCAGCTTTCCCCCATCCCTGAAATTCAGCAGGAATATCAAAACAAGATAAGGCTGATCCCGTATACACTTACAACTTTTTTTTCCTCATAAACAGGTACTGAAAAGTACAAAAAGGGTAAATGACTTAGAGTTTGTATATGTTTCTAAGCGCTTACAACTCTTACCAAGCCTGGAGCTAGGAGCACTCAGTGGGCCAACATTATCCAGCAAAAATAAAATATGGATAGTGATTTCTATTTCAGTACCTAAAAGAGTCATTTGCCAATGGTGGAAGTTAGGCTCTCCTCTTTGTGCAGTTTTGGCTGAGACAACTGTCCACTTTATTAGAAAGAATAGTTGAGGGTGGGGGAATGACAAGATCTGGGCACACATGATGTAACTATGGTCTCCAGCTCTCTGGCATTCTAAATTTTCAGATATGCACAATGTTCTTTTACTATCTCAAACCCCATTCTGAACTACGAGCCATATCCATTGCAGTGCTGAGCACTTCCTGTGAAGTATAGATGTAGGGTCAGGTCCCATTCATCTTTAACAGGGTAGTGCCCATAGGCCCAGACCTTGAAAACATACATGAACAGGTGAAAATTAAAGCACATGAATGGTCCCGTTGACTTCAAAGTTAAACACATATGTTTGCAAGATCTGAGCCTGAAGTCTCGTGCCCCAGCAGGCATGCCCAGAGAGACAGAAGCCCTGAGACACCCCTCTGCAGGCCAGAAGTCCTGAGCCCCAACACAGAATCATAGAATATTAGGGTTGGAAGAGACCTCAGGAAGTCATCTAGTCCAATCCCCTGCTCAAAGCAGGACTAACACCAACTAAATCATCCCAGCCAAGGCTTTGTCAAGCCAGGCCTTAAAAACCTCTATGGATGGAGATTTTACCACCTCTCTAGGTAACCCAGTGCTTCAAAACCCTCCTAGTGAAATAGTGTTTCCTAATATTCAACCTAGACCTCCCCTACTGCAACTTAAGACTATTGCTTCTTGTTCTGTCATCTGCAAGCACTGAGAACAGCCTAGCTCCATCCTCTTTGGAACCCCCCTTCAGGTAGTTGAAGGCTGCTATCAAATCACCCCTCACTCTTCTCTTCTGCAGACTAAATAAGCCCAGTTCCCTCAGCCTGTCCTCATAAGTCATGTGCCCCAGCTCCCTAATCATTTTTGTTGCCCTCCGCAGGACTCCCTCCAATTTTTCCACTTCCCTTCTGTAGCGGGGGGAATAAAACTGAACACATTACTCCAGGTGTGGCCTCACCGATGCTGAATAGAGTGGAATAATCACTTCCCTCGATCCGCTGGCAATGCTCCTACTAATACAGCCCAATATGTCTTCTTGGCAACAAGGGCACACTGCTGACTCATATCCAGCTTCTTGTCCACTGTAATCCCCAGGTCCTTTTCTGCAGAACTGCTGCTTAGCCAGTCAGTCCCCAGACTGTAGCGGTGCATGGGATTCTTCCTTCTTAAATGCAGGAATCTGCACTTGTCCTTGTTGAACCCCATCAGATTTCTTTTAGCCCAATCCTTCAATTTGTCTAGGTCATTTTGGACCCTATCCCTACCCTCCATCATATCTATCTCTCCCCCCAGTTTAGTGTCATCTGAAAACTTGCTGAGGGTGCAATTAATCCCATTATCCAGATCATTGATAAAGATGTTGAACAAAACCAGCCCCAGGACTGATGCCTGGGGCACTCCGCTTGATACCAGCTGCCAACTAGACATCAAGTCATTGATCACTACCCATTGAGCCCAACAATCTAGCCAATTTTCTATCTACCTTATAGTCCATTAATCTAATCCATATTTTTTTAAGCTTTCTGGCAAGAATACTGTGGGAGACCATATCAAAAGCTTTGCTGAAGTCAAGATATATCACCTCCACCGCTTTCCCCATATCCACAGAGCCAGTTATCTCATCATAGAAGGCAATCAGTTGGTCAGGCATGACTTGCCGTTGGTGAATCCATGTTGACTGTTCCTTATCACCTTCCTCTCCTCCAAATTCTTCAAAATGGATTCTTGAGGACCTGCTCCATGATTTTGCCAGGGACTGAAGTGAAGCTGACCGGTCTCTAGTTCCCTGGGTTCTCTTTCTTCCCTTTTTTTAAATATGGGCACTATATTTGCCTTTTTTCAATTGTCCGGGAGCTCCCCCGATCGCCACGAATTTTCAAAGATAATGGCCAATGGCTCTGCAATCAGATCAGCCAACTCCCTCAGCACCCTTGGATGCATTAGATCTGGACCCATGAATCTGTGAATGTCCAGCTTTTCTAAATAGTCCTTAATCTGTTCTTTCGCCACTGAGGGCTACTTGCCTCCTCACCATACTGTGTTGCCCAGTGCAGAAGTCTGGGAGCTGACCTTGTCTATGACGATCGAGGCAAAAAAAGCCTTGAGTACTTCAACTTTTTCCACATCATCTGTCATTATGTTGCTTCCCACCATCTCACCATAGGGCTGAAGCCCCAAGCACCATCAGGCATGGCCCAGTTATTGAATGTCTGAAGAATGTCATATGCAGCTCAGAGGGTCAGTAAGTTTGGCCATCCCTGGTATAGCTCATTCTCCACAACTATTCAGCCCTTGGTGCCTCTGCTCAGATTGCCACAACAGTGCTAGTTAGTGCAAACAGTGATGGTATTTTTGCTGATGTATACATGTGCCCTGTAGGAACAGGAGGGATCTCCCCAATTTATTTTACATACAGCACCATGCAGCGTTGAGATGGGATTTACTTTGGTTGTCTTTTGACCTAGGCAAGATTCAAACCAGTGGCCTGCTCCTAGGAATGTTTGAAATGTGCATTCTGACAACAGTGTTGCTGACCTCAATAAATTACGTTCAGCCAATGAGAACAACAAGATAACAATCAGAACATTATTTGAAGACTGTCATGGAGTATTATCTGTTATCCTTGTATCAGGAATGCAGAATCGAAACATTTGTGCCTCATATATACTGCAAAAGTTCTTTGCCAATTATACTTCTTTGGCCTTTTTAATGTTTTGTTTGCATTGTTGTCCAGCCTTAAGATCTTTTGTTTACAACATCAATAATCTGTAAGAGAAAATGCAGAGCAGACAACAAATACAAATGAAAGATATAAAAGTTTAAAGATGGGTTTATAAGACTATTAACATTTTATGGTCTTTCCTAAACTTTACAGAGCATTTATACTCTGCCTAATTCCCTTGAAGGTGATTATAGCAAGACTACAGGCTTAGCAATTTTATAGCACTTTAAATGTGCAATTAGTCATTAACTAATCACTCCTCACAACCCTCCCCACCAAGGGAGGTGGGTCAGGAGTGTATTATTGCATAGACACAACATGCCCATGACTAAGGTCGTAGCATCTGAAATCATGAGCATACATCAGAATGTCATGCTAGCTGCTGGGGTATATACACTAGAAGCGTTTACTGCCACTCCTGCCTCTCTAGAGGGATGAGGGGACCCCAGCTTCCACTTAAAAGGAGGTTTCATGATACTGCTTCTGTTGCTCTGGAACGCAGACAGGAGGGCCCTGTGCCATGGTGATCCTTGTGACCACCTCTCCTCAGATGGTAGAGATACTTGTGCCAAGTATGACAGATATTGCATGACAACCTCAAAAAGCCACCTTACAGCCATCATCAGCTATAGAATGTCCATGGCGCTTTATACCAATGCAGGTGTTGTGTATGTGTGAGTTTCACGAACCACAAGGGAATGTTTAAAGCAAATTCCTACTGCTGACTTTGAAGCCTGACCTCCTAAGGAATTGAGGGAGGGACTGGTTTATCTATTTTCAAGAGGTTGGAAGACCAATCAATACTTTTTTTTTTTAATGTAAAGGGCTGAATTTAAACAAATTTAGGGCCTTCTTTCTATTCCAGCAGACAAAAAGTTTTTGTTCATGGGGTCCCCAATCCTGCTGAAATGTCGGAAGAAAAGCACAGGGCCTACCAGTGAGCCCACATTGCCAGGGAGGAGGATGAGAGTCCCTGCCCAGTGAGAAGTGAGGGCTAGAGGCCTCAGACGTGAGGACCATTCCTGGAGTGGACCAATGAAGAGGGGTTAAAGGTGCAGTTACCCTCAAAATATGTGACACCAAGTACAAACATAAAATGCATTAGTGCTCAGCAATGATGTAAGAGCCAGACTCTTTGGGGACAGTATGTTGATTTTACACAGCCTGTTTTGTTTTGGTGTAATATGCACAAATGAACAGACAAATGCCAAGTAGACTACCCTGTCTCCTGCCCTCTTTGCACAGTGATGTGATGCCATTATTTTAACAAGGGTCTCTCTTATTTTCCATCCTTAACCTATGCTATAATATCCTTTTACCAGAGGTGCATGTATGTGCCTACAAAAAGGAGGTGTGCAGGATTAGGACTGTGCATTAATTTGTCCTGTCATGGAAACAACTATTTTCTATCACCAAAGAGGAAGGCAACATCATGGGGCAAATAAGTTTGTTGGAAATAACATTCTTTGTTTTTGAAATCTTACACTGAATGTAAAAATAATCTTATAGCAGAATGTAATTGGAAGTGGATATGGGGTGAAAACTCTATAAAGGGCTGTGTGGGGATGATAACGGGGAAAGTTTTTGATGATTCAGCCATATGGAGAACTCTGTTCTACTCCAAAAGCAACACAATTACTCTTCAGAAGTATTTTTAAGGCCTCTACGCATATGTCCATTCTTGCAGTAATTAGTAGCATCCAAAGAAGAAGTGAGCTCTATTGGAAATAGGAAAATCATCCTAAGTAGTCCTTCAGTTTGATGGTGGAGTCTTAACAAAAGTTTGTGATTCCCCTCTATCCCATCCCTGCCTGTGTTTAATATAATTTTATGGAGAGAGAACAAAATACTGGATGAAATCTGAATCCAGATTTGAATTTCACAAATGTCCCCTTTATTTTATAAAGGGCTGTAGCTAAATCCCAAATCTGAACACTTACACTTTGGTGTGTCTGAAATATGGATCTGAATCCAGGTTAGAATTTTACATATTGGGCTCATTTTTTATTTCTGGCAATGATAACATCATATTGATAAGGGAAAGTAAATGTGTATAACTTGCTGTCTATGGCTAAACCTGCATAGAGATAATTTATGATCGTCAGGACACCATACGTTCTTTGTTTCTGCAGATAACAAAATTGGCTTTTGGCTGCAAAGTGCACAAGGTTCAATGGAATACTGGGGATAGTTGATCTGTTCAGTGCTGACCACAGCAGCAGGATTTCTGATTCTAGTATTCCCCCAAACAGTCAGGGGAGCACTCAAGAAATGGATCTAGAAAGGTGGTGGCTTCTAGGTCTACCAGGGTAGGAAAGAGCTTTATGGATGCCATTTGTTTCCTCTGGGAGAGATGCTAGGAACCCTGGGAAGATAAGGAACCACAAAAATCACCCTACCCTGTATAGGTGAGATGCTGGTTATCCAAACAGCCTGCACAAGGCTGGGGGTAGGGGACATAAGGGGAATGAGGGCTTCCTCCTCCCTGGTTATGAGATCCTTGACCCAAGACTTCCTCCCAATGGCAGAGCCCTTAGCTGCCAAAATTCCCTCCATGACATAATTCCAATGGTCCCCTACCTAATAGTCCCTCAACAAAGGCAAACCCCTCTTCTGGGTTGCTGACCCAGTTCCTATCACTAAATCTTCCCTACAGTAGGAAAAGCCTTAAATCCTCACCCATCTCCACTTGCCAAACTTTCGAACTCACCCCACCCCACCCCACCCCACCTAGGAAAAGTTACAGTGCATGGTCAGTACCAAATATTCCTGCAAACTGAAATTTGTGGCATTGTAAAATAAATTATATACACATTTTTGTGGTTGAATTAAATGTTAAAGCGTCCATTTTGATAGCCCTTAGAATACTTAAGTCAGTAAAAACAATCCTGCATTTTGAATGTTTCTCCATGTACTGTATGCTGACATGAAATTTTCAATTGCCACAGAATCCAGGACTCAATATTACATGCTACAAAAGTCAGAAAGACTTGGGGCCAGCCTGCCTCAGTCTAGTTCTCTGCCAGTGTATCTCCATTAAAACCTAGGGGAACTAGCTCCTCAGCTGGTGTACCTCAATAGCTCTGCTGAAGTCAATCAGCACCTGGAACCAGATTAGAATAAAAACTGGCATAATGCAGTCCTCAATCAGGCTCTCACCGTAGAATTTAGATCTAGAGTGCCACAGTGTGACTCTCAATATACTCTATGTATTGCAGCTAAGCCAGCCATCTTTCTGCTACTAAAGGTTCCTCTCAAAATGGATCATGTGATGGTCAAAAGGACAAGTGTTTGGGTTTCATGTGAGGGATGGACAACATTTCAGACTCAATTTGTCCACCCCACATATTTCCCCCCAGGGAAAAAAAAAAGTACGGGTGTTTATTGTACCATCGGGGAAAATGACAAAGATGGACAAATACCATCTGTATCCAAAGCAGTGCTTTTACTGGAAACTTTTTAAAGCTCTTTGGACCCTGGTTACACAACAGCTGTGCTGAGGCTGAGAACTTCCTAATGCCTGGAGCACTGAGCAGTTTTATCACATACACTTGCACGCAAGATCACTTGCTTCAAAGTTGCTTATGATTCTTTCACTGATATGGAGAAGCTGATTTATGGTTGACTGTCTTCAAGACTCCGCAGCTATAATTTTCTTCATGTTTTTGTTCTTGAGTCCTTAGTTATGAAATCTCTGTGTATCAGCGTTCCAACTCTATTTGCTATCCTATCTTCTCATGAAATGTGGGTTTTAAAACCTTTCCCTCTGATCTTAAAAATGATATGACCTTGCTTCCTCCTATCTGGCTCAGCTGTTTGCATATTATATCATGTCCAATTGTCTATTCTTGTGTAGTCTTCCCACATATCTATCTATTTCACTTTCAATTGTAGAACTTTCAGGGTATGGAGGTACTATATAGTGTTCTTAATTCATAAAACATTTTCTTTTAAAAAAACAACAATACATTAACTGATTATGAAGATTCCAGTTTAATAAAAGCAACCATTTACAGTATTAGGTGCCATGCAGTTTTAGGACTGCCCAGTTGTAGGGTCACTTTTAATTACAAATATTTCAGATACAGTATCTGGAACAAGGAATCCTCTGCCTTTACTTTATATTCTGTCATTGCTAAGTCTTGGGAAAACTCCAGATACTCTGTTTCCTGTTAATAACAGTAGACCTGTATATAAAATTTAGGGGTAGACACTGACCAGGCCAAAATGTCTGAAAAGTGATTGTGGGCACCTCAATTTCTGGGTGCCCAACTTGCTATGCTTCAAAAGGCCTGATTTTCAGAAAATCAGAAGGGATCATTAGGCCTTCTTTAAGGTGTCTCAAGTTGGGTACCCAAAATTGGTATGGCTCCATAGACTTCAACTCCATTTACACCAAAAGAGAATTTGGCTTCTAACATCAATAAGTGTATGCAGCCATGGTAGAAAGGAGTTACGATCTCACTCATTTCTGGATTTAGAGCACCTCAGACACTACTGCTTGCCAGAACTTTCAGCAGTTCTAAAGGAATGCACCACACTAGGGCCAGCGCAGATGCATCTGGGTTGCCAAGTTTATTTTCTTAATGTAGGGAGGCTGCTGAATGGAAATGAGGAATCCCAGAACTGTATCATCAAAGGTAGATCCCTGTCAATTATGAGTCACTTGTAGTTACCAAAACACTTCATGGTATCTCTCTCTCTGCCCTATGTTTATCCTGGTATCTGAACACTCGGCAAGATTTATAGTTAAAAACCCATCTCCCATTACAAGGCCTTCCAAGTGAACTTTCCCCAAATGACAAAACCCTTCTTATTCCCCAGATAAGCATCCCAAACCAACCAGGTGCCATTGCCCTACCACATCATCCACCACATGACACAATCCTTGCTACTTTAACTATTACCCTTGACATTATTACAAAACATTCACATTTTCAATCCCTTTCCCACCCCCACACTGTATTGGTCATCCCTGATATATAGTGTAGATCAGTGGTTCCCAAATGTTTCCTCTCATGGCCCCGCCCCTTACCATTAATGGAATGTGTCTGCAACCCCCCTCAACCCCCAGGCCATGAGCCAGGTGTAGGGGCCAGGAGTGGGGCTTCCCCCGCATGGGGGCTGGGCCGGACCCTGCTGTGCCCCTGCAGACATTCCTCTGTGCCACACAGTTTGGGGACCACTGGTGTAGATAGATATAATATGCCTATAATATTTATGATTGATCTGTTGTCAGTTTTTTCTATCATTTTAAATGTCAGTTATACTGACTCTTTAAAACGGCTTTCTGCAAGATTACAAACAAGATGTCCATGTTGTTTTATTTAAATCTTTGCTAATTAGAATAGCCTTAAAATAAGCTTCTAGTTTGCATGAGAATGCCGAACACTCATTCAATCCTACTCAAGCATACTTCAATACCATACAAACAATATAATGTACTGGGAGAACACTCATTCCATTAAAACAGCAAACTTTTATAAAGCAGGCACAGTTTCAGTTCGTAACACACTGGCAAGGCTTCTGAGTTAAGAAAATTCAACAAAGCACTTAAACATGTGTGTATCTTTAAGCACAAGAGTAGTCCCACTGATCTCATGAGCTTAAAGTTACACACATGCTTAAGTGCTTGACTGTACCAGAGCCTAAAAGTTTCCTAAATTAAAATATTGTGGATGCCTGTACTAATGGGATATGTCAGATTATATGCCCTGTTCTTTATTTTTCTGCGTGAGAGAAATAAAAACACACAAAAATGGTGGACACTCCTTTGTGCTGCGAAGAGGTATCAGCATGGTTATCCTAGCATACAGTGAGGTTAGCCTCTTAACAAGGACACTGGAATAAAGAGTGTGGTGTGGAAATACAAATGCTCATAAATATGAACCAATCTTCTGGTTCCTATTTCAGTTAAAGGTTTTAGTTTAAAGAGAGACAAGATGGTTAAAGTAATATCTCTGTTGGTGGAAGGGAGAAACTTTTGAGATTAACAGAGTTTTTCTTTAGGCGGGGAGAAAGCTTGGACACTCCAGTTTCTAATTACAGGGTGTGACCGATTGTTAAACATAAGGGGTTCACACATGGTGTAGGAGACCACTTAAAATGAAGTGGACAATTAACACCGCTGCAGTTGGAGGACTATGGAGGGTTAGTAAGCAGCAAGGTATATTACAAGCTGCTGTAATGGGCCATAAAACCAGTCCCTCTATTAAGTCCATGGTTTTCAGTGTCCAGCAGAGTTGTGAATTTAAATTCCCAGACTCGTCTTTTGAAGATGTTGTGCAAGTTTCCTTTGAGGACTGAGAACTCAGATATGGAGTGATCACTTTGTGAAAAGTGTTTGCCCATCAGTGATAGGGTGCTTGTGTGTTATTTTCTGTGTGAGTTCATTCCAGAGTGTAGGTGACAAGTAGGGTGTGCAGTCAGTGCATTTTTCCCCCATATTGAAGCTGAAGCATTCTGGGGTATTTGGGTGGCCTGTTCCATGATGCAATCTACTTCTCTGGTGCAGTGCCTTGTTTGGTGAAGGTGGTTTTAAGTGTGTTTAAGGTGTATATCCCAGACTTTCTCTTTGGACCATAATTTGTGGTACTTGAGTTCCTCATTATAGACCAATTTCTTGGTGTGTTTGGGATCTATGGAGGTAAGTGTTTCATGGGTTTCTTGCATGTCATTATCTGTATAGTTCCATTATTGAAGCGCATTGTGGTGTCCAGGGAGCTAATGCTGGTGTGGTAGTGTTCTAGGGTAAGTTTGATGGATGGGTGATGGTTGAAGTTGTTGTGGAAATCTGAGGGACTTCAGGTCATCTGTCCAGAGGATGAAAATATCACCAGTGTATCTCTGGTATATCACTGGTTTCATGGTGCATTTTTCCAGAAATTCTTCCTCAATGAAGAGATTGGCATATTGGCATCCTTGTACACATAGCTGTTCCCATGATTTGGACAAAGCATTTGTTAAAGGTAAAGTTGGACGAAAGGGATGAAATGAGTGAGTCTGGCAATATATTTGAGGTGGATTTCTGGGCAATTTCCATTTTCTTGGACATATTTGAGTCAGGTAGACCTGCCATCCTGGTGAGGGATGTTGTTGTATAGGGAGATGACATCCATGTTGGCAAGGATGCTGTTTTGAGGGAGGTTGTTAATGTTGTCATGTAGAGTTTTTGGAGGAAATTAGTTGTGTCGTGACCAGATATGATGGGTCTGCCTGGGTTCCCCTGTTTGTGTATCTTGTAAAGCCTGGGGTGGATTTGTGCAGGATGATATTGTAGAGTTTCTCTTAGAGTTCTTTGCTGAAGGATTTGATGATATTCTTAAATTCCTGTGTGAATCGTGTTGTGGGGTTGTCTTTGAGTTCTTTATGGAAGGTGGTGTTGGAGCATTGTCTTTTGGCCTCATTGATGTAGTCATCATGTTTGAGGATTATGACAGTGCCCCCTTTGTCTCCTAGTTCAATCACTATATATGGTGGTTGGATTTCAGGGACTGTATAGCTATTATCTTAGTGGTGTAGAGATTGTGATGGATGTAATATTTGTTAAGGATTTCACAGCTTATTTTTTTGATGACGCATATAACGATCCAGTATGTGGTTTCATCTCTTCCACCAACAGAAGTTGGTCCAGTAAAAGATATTACTTTACCCATCTTGTATCTCTTATCCTGGGACCACTGTGGCTACAAAAACACTGGAAACAACATTGGTTTAAAGATACAGACTATAGATTCAGAGAGAGGTTTTTTTAAGTGTAGAAGGGACCATTATGATCATGTAGTCTGTGCACAGGGCATACTATCCTCAGGAGGATTCAGATTTTCTGTGCATTATGCATTTCTAAATTCCTGGCTAGAATGATCATAGTCTGGGCATGGATTTGGGGTTTTACATATGCTCTTGTGTTCACTGGGGATTTCATCCTTGGTATCAATGTGTTTCCATATCACATTTTTGTTGGCATTCATTGCTTGGAAACCTAACAGAAAAGGACTGCGTTTTTTTAAAGCAGAAACATCTGCTGAGGACACAATTATGATTTGCAGGCTGGCTAAAGTGGTTCAAAATAAAATTATTGCTCCCAGTGAAAATCTAAAGCTCTTTTTGGAGCCAGTTGAGGCTAGGATAGAGCTCAAAGATTTTGATAAAGGATATATCATCAAAAACTCTTTCATTTCATCTGCTTGTGTTCAAGGCTTATATTCATATTGTGTAACATGTAAATAAGCTCCAAAATAGTGTTCTGTTTATTACCACACATTTAACCATGGGATAAATTTTCATCTGGTGTCTGGTTTTTGCATGTGCAAAATTTGTGCTCTTGCCGGTTTGCATGGTCAAATCCCAAAGTTAGGGGTTAGATTCTCAACTGGGTCTAACTGGTGTATCTCCACTGAATTCAAAGATCATCCTCCCATCCTTTTCTCTTACAGCCCTTGTACTTGGAGGACCCTGGTCCAGTGGGTCCTGGAATCCCCCTCGCTTGGATGGGGTTATCTAGAGGGGGTTAGAAATGAATTCCCAACTCATCCATGTGACAGTAATCACCTATCCACCTGGATTCTCAATGGATCTATGCAGTTTTGAACCAGTTGAGAAACTGACCACATTGTGTGCAAACAGACAGTGGGTATTTGCATACAAATTAAGGGTTTGTGACCATGTGCATATTCATAAACTAGCACATGTAAGCATAGAACAATGGCTAGTTAGAAAAATTTTTCCCTGTATGGCTTAGCAAGTGTGCTGTGTACACCAAAATTACATATCTGGAATTTTAATATTAGAAGATTAGTCCATCACAGTAGAAATGGAATTAAATATACTGAAAATGAATTGTTTTATTAACTGGAATACTGGGAGAACACTGCACATTTTATATTTGTTAGTGTCATTCCTTAACTGGCCAGAGGAGTCACTGCTGAGTGACACAAAACAATATCTCCCAAATATCAGCATAGACATGCCATGGAGACTTATCCATGGTACACATGTGGCTGCCGAATGCATCTCAGTGGATTCTTCTCAATAGCTGTCATCACAAATGAAAGAGTGGTCCCACTGTTTTGGATATACTAATTTTTATGGTCTTCGCTTGTGGGGAGCATTGTCCAGTGGTCAGGAGCTTAGGCCCTTCAACCTGCATAGGGGTTTTGGTAAGGGAAGCCAGGCCCTCCCACTCCATTGGGCTCCAGCCCAGGGCTATGTGAGGGCAACAAAAGGGTCTGACACCCATGAGTGCTTTAAGATTGTCATCCTTGGGTCACTTCCTTCCACCCATCTATTGTTCACAGTCTGTACAGAAAAGCATGAAGGCGGTCAGCTCACCATGTGGCACCTCTTCATGTCCAGACATAGCATGGTAACTCTCTTCCTCTTGGAGCAGCAGCTGCCTTCTCTCATGCCTTAGCCCTCCAGGCAAGTCAGTTCCAGGTCTCTCCCATTTAGGGGTAGTTCATGAACCAAACACAGCAAATCAACACACATAAACTGTTAGTATGTGGGAGAGGGAAATGCTTCCCTTTCAGGGCCAATCAGAAGCCAGTCCTCCCTTCCCTCAGAGAAGGACCTTCAGTCAGTTGTTGATGGGACAAATCCTGCCTTCCCTCAGTTCTCTTGGGAGCTGCAAGGTAGAGGTCCTTTCTCTTCCCTGGTCTGCCCTACAAGTGAGCTGTTTTGCTACCTTTTAACTCCTTTTCAAGCCTGTGCATCTCTTGCAGGCGAGGCAGGGCTGGCTGAGCCCAGAGCAGCTCCTTAACCCCTGTGTGGGGTTTTTTTTATTGTCCATCGCACTCATGTACATGGGGTCAGGATTTGGGCTGAACACATTATTATATGATTTAGTAGTAGTGATGGGAAACCCAACCTGCAATAAAGCACCAAACTATTCCTATACTCAGATTAAAAGCCACGCCCCAAAGATCTTGAGGTCATCAGGTCTTTCTTGAAATAGTAAATGCCCACCTAATAATTAAAATACACAGTCAAATTATAAACAAACAACACAGTAAATTGCTCTTACACCTCAAAGAAAATTACTGACCACCCTAAATGTCTTTTTAAAAAGACCTCAGTCGCCCCCAGAATCTTGAATCTATCGTTTCTCAAATTATTTTGTGGGCTTTTTATTGTATTAATTGCATTATTTTAACTGTCTTTTTAAAAAAAAACAGATTCAATATATTTCAGTATTAAAATGTGACTGCTGTCTTTGGGAGAGAGAATTAACACATGAGAAAAATTTACATTGTAAGACTGTAAAAATTTAGGCATATCCAAGTATTGGATTACCCCTATATAATAGTTCAAAACTAATCCCAACTAAAATGCCAATAGAAACAAATGGTACAATGGAGAGAGAAACTAGTGAATATTGTACAACATTCTGTCTTGGAGTCACACATGTATGAGCCAGCTGTTTGGATGCAATTCAGATGAGCTCGAGCAGATTTTGAGACAGTGGACCAAATTCAGCCCTGGACTCAACAGGAGTAAATCCTGTTCACTTCAGTGAGAGTTGTCCCCACTCACCACTAGCATCAAACTGGTCCGATGTGTTAGAGCTGTGTGAATAACTGACTTATTTATTTATTTTGGTTCACTGGTAATTCTGAGAAATGGGTTGTGGGGGGGAATGTTTCAGGTTACCCCCAAAACAATTTTTTTACAATATTTGGTGAATCAAAATGTTGGAAGAAAATTCATTTGGGTTAAAGAACTGATCTATAGAAATGTAGGTCTGTAAGGGACCTCAAGAGGTCACCACGTCCAGCCCCCTGCACTGAGGCAGGAACAAATAAATCTAGATCATCCCTGATTGGTGTTTGTCCAACCTGTTCTTTAAAACATCCAGTGATGGGGATCCCACAATCTCCCTTGGAAGAACATTCCAGAGTTTAACTACCCTTATAGTTAGAACATTTTTCCTAACATCTAACTTAGTCTCCCTTGCTGCAGATTAAGCCCTTTCTTCTTGACCTACCTTCAGTGCTCATGTACAACAATTAATCACCTTAGTCTTGTACATTACAGTATTATGAGGTCCTCCTCAGTTTTGTTTAAGTAAGAATAAACATGCCTGGGTTTTTTAACCTTTCCTCACAGGCCAGGTTTTCTAAACCTTTAATCTTTTTTGTTGTTGTCTTCTGGACTTTCTCCAATTTGACCCATGTATCCTAAATTGTGGTGCCTAGAATTGGACACAGTACTCCAGCCAACTGAAGCCTCACCAGTGCCGAGCAGAGTGGGACAATTACCTCCTGTGTCTTACATACGACACTCCTGTTAATACACCCCATAATGATAGCAGCTTTTTTTTTTGCAACTGCGTCCCATTGTTGACTCATATTCAATTTGTGATCCACTATAACCCCAAGATCCTTCTAAAAAATACTGTGATCTAGCAAGTTATTCACCACTTTCTAGCTGTGCATTTAATTTTTCCTCCTAAGTGAAGTTTTTTGCACTTAGCTTCACTGAATTTCATCTTATTGAATTCAGCCAATTCTCCAGTTTATCAAGGTCATTTAGCATTCTAATCCTGTCCTCCAAAGTCCTTGCAACCCCTCCCATCTTGATATCATCTGCAAATTTTATAAGTATACTATGAGTGAACATCTATGTAAATAGGGTAGAATATGAGGCTAAAATAGAAAACAAACAACAATTAGTTAGATATCTTCAAGTCAACAGGATCTGATGAAATACATCCTAGACCACTTAAGGAACTGGCTGAAGAGATCTCTGAGCCATTAGCAATTGTCTTTGAGAGCTCGTGGAGGATGGGAGAGATTTCAGAGGACTGGCAAATGGCAAATATAGTGCCTATTTATAAAAAGGGGAATAAGGACAACCCAGGGAATTATTGACCAGTCATCTTAACTTCATACCAGGAAAGATAATGGTGCAAATAGTCAAACAATCTATTTGTAAGCATCTGGAAGAAAATAAGGTGGTAAGCAATAGTCAACATGGATTTGTCAAGAACATATCTTATCAAACTAACCACATCCTTCACTGACAGGGTAACAAGAATTGTGGATGAGAGAAAGCAGTAGATATGGTATACCTCAACTTTATAAGGCTTTTGATACTGTCTCACGTGACTTTCTCATAAACCAAACTAGAGAAATATAGACTAGATGAACCTACAATAAGGTGGGTGCACAAATGGTTGGTAAACCATACTCAGAGAAGTTCTCACTGGTTTACAATCAATCTAGAAAGGCATGTCTAGTAGGGTCCCACAGGGATCTCTCCTGAGTCTGGTTCTATTCTGTATCTTCATAAATTATTTGGATAATGGCATAGAGAGCACACTTCTAAAGTCTGAGGACTATACCAAGACACGGGAGTGGCAAACACTTTGGAGGATAGGATTAGAATTCAAAATCATCTGGAAAAACTGGAGAAATGGTGTGAAATAAATAAGAGGAAATTAAATAAGGACAAATGCAAAGCACTATACGTAGGAAGGAATAATCAAGTGCACAATACAAAATAGGAAATGACTGCCTAGGAAGGAGTACTTCAGAAAAGGATCTCGGGGTTATAGTGGATCACAAACTAAATATGAACAAAAATATAGTACTGTTGCACAAAAAAAAAAGCAATCATTCTGGGATGCATTAGCAGGATGCATTAACAAGACACAAGAAGTAATTCTTCCACTCTACTTATCAACTCAAAAGGTATCATTTGAAGTTTTCTGTCCAGTTCTGGGCACCACACTTTGGGGAAGAAGTGGACAAATTGGAGAAAGTCCAGGGAGAGCAACAAATATGATTAAAGGTCTGGAAAACCTGACATATGAGGAAAGATTGACAAAATTGGGTTTGTTGGAGAAGAGAAGACTAAGGCGGGGGACATGAAAACAGTCTTCAAGTACATAAAAGGTTGTCATAAAGAGGAGTAACTGTTAGGATAGTTAAGCACAAACTAATTAGGTTGTGGAATCTCCATTTCTGGAGGTTTTTAAGAACAGGTTATCAGGGATGATCTAGGTAATATTTAGTCCTGCCTCAGTGCAGGGGACTACTCAGTCTAGGTGACCTATCAAGGTCTCTTCCAGTACTATATTCCTATAATTCTGTGATTCTCAACTCCATTATCCAAGTCATTTATGAAAATATTAAATAGTACCAGACCCAGGACTGAGACCTGCAGGATCCCACTTGAAACACCCCCCAGTTTGAAAGTGAACAATGGATAACTACTGGTCTTTCGACTAGCTGTGCACTATCCTTATAGTAATTTCATCAAGACCACATTTCCCTAGTTTGCTTATGAGAATGTCATGTTGGCCTATGTCAAAAGCCTTACTAAAATCAAGATATATCATGTCTATTGCTTTCCCGCATCCATTAAGGCAGTAACTCCATCAAAGAAGGAAATTAGGTTGGTTTGGTATGATTTGTTCTTGACAAATCCATGCTGGCTATTGCTTATAATCCTATTGTCCTCTCAGTGCTTACAAATTGATTGTTTAATAATTTGTTCCAGTATATTTCCAGGTACCAAAATTAGACTGACTACTCTATAATTCCCTAGGTCCTTTTGTTCCCCCCTTTAAAGATAGGTACTATGTTTGCCCTTCTCCAGTCCTCTGAGAGCTCAACCATCCTTCATGAGCTCTCAAAGATCATTGCTAATGGTTCCAAGATTACTTAAACTAGTTCCTTAAGTACCTAGGATTAATTTCATCAGACCCTGTCAACTTGAATACATCTAACTTATCTAAATATTCTTTAACTTGTTCTTTTCCTGTTTTGGCATGCATTCCTTCCCCTTTTTCTTGCTCCTAATGTATTTGAACTATCCCTTCCCTATTGCCTTTTCTGACCCTTGTTAGATGTAACTCATTTTGTGCCTTAGCCTTCCTGATTTTGTTTTTACACACTTCCGCTATTCTTTTGTACCCCCCCTTAGGAGTTCATCCATGTTTCCACTTTTTGTAGGACTCCTTTTTGATTTTCAAGTCATTAAAGAGCTCCCAATGGAGCCATATTGGCCTATTACTACTGTTCTTATCTTGCACATTGAGATAGTTTGTAGTTGTACCTTTTAATAATGTCTCCTTGAGAAAGTGTCTGTTGTGCCAGAGCGTTCAGAACCCATGGCAAAGCCTAACTAAACTTCTCTGGTTGAGTGTGTGAAGGGAAGTGGTTCACGCATTTTTAGCTGGTATTGTGTCAATAGAATAATGTACCTATGTAGTTTTATAGCTTTTAGTACATGTGCCTGGAGGTCAAGCTAAGCATATTTTTTATAGACGGGACGAATAAATAAGTAAATCAATTAAAATACTCTTTCAAGGTCTGCATTTCAAGTGCTGACTTGCTTTTTAGTTTCTGTGAGGCTGCTTCCATGTGGCAATAATCAACCCCGACGTACAGCAACTTAGTTATCTGCAAGGCAATCTTGATGCAAAATCTAGCCTGAAGCAGCTAGAAAGCAGCAAACACAGTGGAATTCTGACTAGCAAAAGATGGGTATTTATCTTAATTACATTGCTTTGCTTTTAAGAAAGGTTTTGCCAACAAAAACAAAGGTTTTAGGGGTATACAGCTCTCCCCTTTGCTTTATCACCAGCCCTTGTGTGAGTGAATTATGGTGTTATTGTTTCAGAATACAGAAGAAGCTGAGGCTTCATTAAAGAATGAGGAAGCTGCTGCATCTATGGATTTGGAAGCAGGGGAGAAGAAAAGAAAACAGAATAAACACTTGGAGCAATCATTCTAGGCTACAGTATGCCTAGGTGGGGAAAAGGCACCTCCGCCATCGCTTGTGTGGCCTACTTAAGGACTGGAAAGAATTACAAACCCTGAACTCTGGACTACTCCCTAGGGTTAGATTTCAACTTGCCCTTACCTGGGTGTGCAGTGAAAGGGAAATTGCAGCTACCGTAGAGGTACGTGTAACTTTAGGAATGCTGTAGTGATTTTTATTCCCTTCCTAACCTTTCTTTTTCTCTTATTCTTCGTGAGGAAAAGGGGGTAGGAGGAAAGGAGATGGAGTGTTGAGTCTACAAGGTGCATAATCGTGGCAATTAACTTACATTGTTCTATGTGGGCATCATTTATGATCATTTCCAGTATTTCATTTACATAAACACATTATTGTGCACTTATGTCTGAGTGACATCAGACTTTAATGTGTTGCTTATTGATGAAAAATATATTTCTATAAAGCTCTCTTTTCCCTTATATGTATGCATGTCTCAATGTATGGGGATATATATCTATGTACTATTTCCCATGTATATTAATGATTCCCAACTTTTTTTAAACCCCCTTTTATAACTGAGTGGCAGATGGGCAGCTTTCTGGCACCATGTCCCAGCAACCTTCTGCCATCTCTGTTTTATCTACCCATGTTCTCTTCCCTAACCTTCTCTGCCTGCCTTCTCCTTTGACTTTTTCTTTTCTTTTCCTTTCTCTCTTGTTTCTCTGCCTCAGATCCACAGTAGTGCCAGGTCACATGTGCTCTCATGTGCTCTCATGGCTGAGCTGAGTCCTGTGGAAGCAGAAGAGAGAAATCTGTGCACAACAAGATCCTCCCACTATGGAACTGGGCGAGAAGGTATCAGCTTTCAAGTTATTTGCAGTGGAGACAGGGATAGATCCAAAGTCATGGAGTTTCATCTGCCCTCACTGCTTTGCTCTGCACCTCTCCCTACTCATGGATTTGTCTGGCATCCCTTCAGGGAGACAGGCCCAGGTTGCGAAACAGTGATACAGACACAAACACACACACACACTTGATGCTTCCCACCTTCATTCATGTGAGCCATCCTTTCTGCCCATACTAATTTCACAACAAATTGTCTGCAGGGATCCCATCTATTCATTTAGCTATACGAACCACCAGTGACTCTCCTCTCACATTTTGGGGGTCAGAGAATGAGAAGCTCTTCTAGCAGAGGCCTAATTCTCACTAGAGTATGATTCTGCTCCCATTAAGTATCCCCTGCATTTCAATGGGAGCACCATCAAGTCCATGGTGGGACAGGTTCCCATCCCAGGAAGTTATTAAAGAGATACTCTGGGTACAGTCTGCCCCAATCCAGCATTCCTGAGAGGCCTGTCAAACCTGGAGAGGGAGGATGCAAGCCCAGTGAAAGGTAATACTGAGAGATAAGCAGAGCAGGGGCTGCTTACCAGGAGAATGGCTGAAGAGCTTCTGCCACGTGGACCCTCTGAAAAAGTGAAGAGACCTTCTTTACATTGTTTTCCCTTTTTATTTAGAAACTAGGGTGCACAGCCTGTGTCCTTTGCACAACAGGGGATTAAGTGCCCAGATGCCCTCCACAGAGACTACTGATCTTTTCCCTTTTGGGAAATTGCTGGGTGAGTCTGGACTGTTTTGTGGGCTGTAGTGTTATTTGGTTTGCCCTCACCATTTTAGATTTCAATGTGCCTAGGGAGATGGCAACCCCCTTCTTCTAAGTCTTATGGTCAGAGGACTTCACTCTAAACTGGCTCTACAACAATGCCTATGGCCAGAGGAGGACATCTGTGATGAAAGAGGTGCCTGCCCTCATCCCCGGGGGGTACTCTGGAGGTACAACCTATGACAATGTCCTTAAAAAGCACTGAAATCTTCATACGTTTGCACTGTAGGATGAGCTAAGAACTGAGAAAAATGTTCCAAAACAACATAAACTAGCCATGGGTGATCCTACTAGATTTATTACTTGACTTACATTTCTCACTACATGTTTTATAGTTAATATTTTTTCAGCGGGTACCCCCCTTCAAGAATATACAAGGTCCTTATATTGAACAACATATGTGAATAATAAATCAGGCTGCCAAATGCAACCTTTCTAGGAAACTGGATTTTTCTATGACAGCGTTGTGGAAAAAATGTGTTTTATCAAATCAGTCTTTCAATAAATTTGTCACTGACTGTTTGTTTTGATTTTTCCCTGAAGTTTTTTCTGTCTATCATCTGATATTGCTTTTCAATAGACTTTTACGTTTGGTTTGTTTTCATTCGTCATTGTGGATTAACTTTATGAAGTCAAGTAAGGTTATCAGCCACGTAAAAGTGGAGACAAATACTGAAAAGGCATGAATATTTGAGTGGTTAGACTAAATGCAATATGTGCAATCGTGGAAGTACTATGGTGCAATCCAACATGCTATGTATGTATCCTGAAGACAGGGTAAGTCCATTACAATGATATATTTGCTGTAGGGGTTGAGAGAAACAGCTCAGGGGGAAGAAAACAAGATCAGGAAAAGGTTCAAAGGTTTTTTGGAATGAGTACTCTTATAGATCTCAGTATAGGAAGTTGTTCAACTTTAAGCACCTGCACTGTCCCATTGATATCAATGGGACAACTCAGGTGTCTAAAGTTAGGCATGTGCTTAATCAAGGCCTGTAATGAATCTGAATCTGCTTTTTCCACTACCTATCTGACATGTATTTATATAATCTTTATAAATTATATATCATCACATTTAAGAATTCTTGGCTGACTAGCTCCTTTAAGAATAGTTCGGCCTAACATTTTTAACAATAAGAAAAGGAGTACTTGTGGCACCTTAGAGACTAACCAATTTATTTGAGCATGAGCTTTCGTGAGCTACAGCTCACTTCATCAGATGTATACCGTGGAAACTGCAGCAGACTTTATATATACACAGAGAATATGAAACAATACCTCCTCCCACCCCACTGTCCTGCTGGTAATAGCTTATCTAAAGTAATCGTCAGGTTAGGCCATTTCCAGCACAAATCCAGGTTTTCTCACCCTCCACCCCCCCACACAAATTCACTCTCCTGCTGGTGATAGCCCATCCAAAGTGACAACTCTTTACACAATGTGCATGATAATGAAGTTAGGCCATTTCCTGCACAAATCCAGGTTCTCTCACTCCCTCACCCCCCTCCAAAAACCACCCCCATACACACACAGACTCACTCTCCTGCTGGTAATAGCTCGTCCAAACTGACCACTCTCCAAGTTTAAATCCAAGTTAAACCAGAACATCTGGGGGGGGGGGGTAGGAAAAAACAAGAGGAAATAGGCTACCTTGCATAATGACTTAGCCACTCCCAGTCTCTATTTAAGCCTAAATTAATAGTATCCAATTTGCAAATGAATTCCAATTCAGCAGTTTCTCGCTGGAGTCTGGATTTGAAGTTTTTTTGTTTTAAGATAGCGACCTTCATGTCTGTGATTGCGTGACCAGAGAGATTGAAGTGTTCTCCGACTGGTTTATGAATGTTATAATTCTTGACATCTGATTTGTGTCCATTTATTCTTTTACGTAGAGACTGTCCAGTTTGACCAATGTACATGGCAGAGGGGCATTGCTGGCACATGATGGCATAAATCACATTGGTGGATGTGCAGGTGAACGAGCCTCTGATAGTGTGGCTGATGTTATTAGGCCCTGTGATGGTGTCCCCTGAATAGATATGTGGGCACAATTGGCAACGGGCTTTGTTGCAAGGATAAGTTCCTGGGTTAGTGGTTCTGTTGTGTGGTATGTGGTTGTTGGTGAGTATTTGCTTCAGGTTGCGGGGCTGTCTGTAGGCAAGGACTGGCCTGTCTCCCAAGATTTGTGAGAGTGTTGGGTCATCCTTTAGGATAGGTTGTGACTTTGTCCTTACCCATAACTATTTCACATTTGGGGACAATGTATACCTTCAGATCAGCGGCACTGCTATGGGTACCCGCATGGCCCCACAATATGCCAACATTTTTATGGCTGATTTAGAACAACGCTTCCTCAGCTCTCATCCCCTAAAGCCCCTACTCTACTTGCGCTACATTGATGACATCTTCATCATCTGGACCCATGGAAAAGAAGCCCTTGAGGAATTCCACCATGATTTCAACAATTTCCATCCCACCATCAACCTCAGCCTGGTCCAGTCCACACAAGAGATCCACTTCCTGGACACTACAGTGCTAATAAACAATGGTCACATAAACACCACCCTATACCGGAAACCTACTGACCGCTATTCCTACCTGCATGCCTCCAGCTTTCACCCTGACCACACCACACGATCCATCGTCTACAGCCAAGCTCTGCGATACAACCGCATTTGCTCCAACCCCTCAGACAGAGACAAACACCTACAAGATCTCTGTCAAGCTTTCTTACAACTACAATACCCACCTGCGGAAGTAAAGAAACAGATTGATAGGGCCAGAAGAGTTCCCAGAAGTTACCTACTACAGGACAGGCCTAACAAAGAAAATAACAGAACGCCACTAGCCGTCACCTTCAGCCCCCAACTAAAACCCCTCCAACGCATTATTAAGGATCTACAACCTATCCTAAAGGATGACCCAACACTCTCACAAATCTTGGGAGACAGGCCAGTCCTTGCCTACAGACAGCCCCGCAACCTGAAGCAAATACTCACCAACAACCACATACCACACAACAGAACCACTAACCCAGGAACTTATCCTTGCAACAAAGCCCGTTGCCAATTGTGCCCACATATCTATTCAGGGGACACCATCACAGGGCCTAATAACATCAGCCACACTATCAGAGGCTCGTTCACCTGCACATCCACCAATGTGATTTATGCCATCATGTGCCAGCAATGCCCCTCTGCCATGTACATTGGTCAAACTGGACAGTCTCTACGTAAAAGAATAAATGGACACAAATCAGATGTCAAGAATTATAACATTCATAAACCAGTCGGAGAACACTTCAATCTCTCTGGTCACGCAATCACAGACATGAAGGTCGCTATCTTAAAACAAAAAAACTTCAAATCCAGACTCCAGCGAGAAACTGCTGAATTGGAATTCATTTGCAAATTGGATACTATTAATTTAGGCTTAAATAGAGACTGGGAGTGGCTAAGTCATTATGCAAGGTAGCCTATTTCCTCTTGTTTTTTCCTACCCCCCCTCCCCCCAGATGTTCTGGTTTAACTTGGATTTAAACTTGGAGAGTGGTCAGTTTGGACGAGCTATTACCAGCAGGAGAGTGAGTCTGTGTGTGTATGGGGGTGGTTTTTGGAGGGGGGTGAGGGAGTGAGAGAACCTGGATTTGTGCAGGAAATGGCCTAACTTCATTATCATGCACATTGTGTAAAGAGTTGTCACTTTGGATGGGCTATCACCAGCAGGAGAGTGAATTTGTGTGGGGGGGTGGAGGGTGAGAAAACCTGGATTTGTGCTGGAAATGGCCTAACCTGACGATTACTTTAGATAAGCTATTACCAGCAGGACAGTGGGGTGGGAGGAGGTATTGTTTCATATTCTCTGTGTATATATAAAGTCTGCTGCAGTTTCCACGGTATACATCTGATGAAGTGAGCTGTAGCTCACGAAAGCTCATGCTCAAATAAATTGGTTAGTCTCTAAGGTGCCACAAGTACTCCTTTTCTTTTTGCGAATACAGACTAACACGGCTGTTACTCTGAAACCTGTCATTTTTAACAATGTGGCCTCAGAGCTTCTGTAGTTTCTGTAAGCAGAATGACAGAGGGTGTGGAAATTTTACTATCAGTTGATATAATAAGGACGTGCTAAAAACTAGCATTATTGCAATATTAAGCTTGTAAGATCAAGCACTCAAGAAATCAAGGAATTCCAAAGTAAAGGCTGCTCTAGCAACATGAATTTTGTCATGTTACATATCTTGTATGGTATCCACTAATAATAAAGAATAATGTGTTGAAGTTTATATTTAACAAGGAGCAACAAGTGCCTGATTCCTACACTCTATGCAGGAGGTGCGAAGGTGGGATGTCCTCTTACAGAAACTTTTTTTTTTTTTTTTTTAAACCAGAACGGCTTTCTGGAGCTGGCCTTTTAAAATTTGATAAAGTCAAACGGCCACAGCCCTAATGTAGCCATTTTTAACTTGCATCAGGTTCTGACAGCTAGTAAGTACCTCATCCATTTTCCCTCTGTTTTTTCTTTCTTATTATTGAGGTGATACCATATGCTCATATTAAACAACATGGCCAAGCTAATCTTTGATGCCATAACCTTAATGTTTAGGTTTTCTATACTGTTGAGTGCTTAATGTCAGAACTTTAAGGCTGTAGTAACATTAGGATTTTGCATTTTATTTTCTAGGGTTTTTTCTGTTTAGGAAAAATGGGGTGAGGGGAAGGAAATCTGGAGGTAATCAGTTTGCAAAATATAATCACTAATTCAGTTTCAAAATTCCTTAGTTGCTCCCAAGCTGTTTCCCTTTTATTAAAACTCCCACTGGTTTCTTTTCACAAGGGTTTCTTTAAAAAAAATTATTTGATTTTGACTCACAGATGTTTGTGCTCCACAATTTCTGCTTTTAATTTCTGATTGCTATGAACCATAAATCTCAGCTGAAATCCTAACATTTTGATCCAACTCTTGTCAGTTTCTCACTTATTTCTAATCAGAATCCCCTTTTCCCAGAATCTCTATGCCCTGGGCTTTTTTGTCTTTGAAGGGGGAGAGAGTGGCCCACCATACTCTCATCATCTTCAGAGGTGATTGGCTGGCTTCATATCCTCTCCTTTGCTTTCCAGAAATGTGTGGCTGTATTGTTCCTATCTCCTGCAGTTTCCAGGTACTGCAGGGAGAGCAACAGATTCAGCCCACTCTCCACCACTAATTTACTGATGGTATCTTCACAGCAGTATTCTGCATGCCCATCTCTTCTCATCTATCAGACATGGGATTATAAGTGGAGAAGGTTGGCTCACACGACTGGCCAAGAGTTAGCCTGTTCCTGGCCCCTCCACAGAATGTGAGAAGTCACTGTCCTTAACATTCTCAATGATACAATAATTGTAGTAAACTACAGGAAACAATTTTGGTGCTTATAAAAATGATCAGGTGAGTTTTATGCTCAACAGATATGCTGGAGACAGTTTCATTATTGTTATTGCTATCTGCATTGTAATAGCACCTGTAGGCAGTGAGAAGGTGCCAAAATCTTAACAACTGGTTCCCTCCTCACCGCACGAGGGGGTAATTGCCCACCCCGCCCTGCAGGACTCCTGCCCCATCCAACCCCCACGTTCCTTGATGCCCCCCCCGGGACCCCTGCCCCATCCACCCCCCACCCCTGTCCTCTGACTGCCCCCAGAACTGGGCAGGAGGGTCTCGTGGGCCACTGTAGTGGGTGCCCACCCCGCCCCTAAGAGCCAGAGGGACCTGCTGGGAGGCAAGGTGAGGAGTCCCGGCGGTGCTTTCCTGGGGCAGCTCCCAGGAAGCATCCAACAGGTCCCTCTGGCTCCTAGGAGCGGGATAGCATAGCTAGGCGGGTAGCAGGGGGAGCAGCTGCTCCCCCGACTGATCACATCAAAAGTAGTGCTTTAGGTGCCAAGCACCCACCTGCAGCTCCCCGCCCCGCACCTGGTCCCAGATTTCCTCATCTCCACTCCGCCTCCTCCCCTGAACGTGCCGTCCCGCTCTGCTTCTCCATCCCTGTCCCCCTCCCCCGGCTTCCTGTGAATCAGCTGTTTGCGCGGGAAGCTGGGGAGGGCTGAGAAGCAGGCGGCGGCTTCACGCTCAGGCCCAGGGTGGCAGAGGTGAGCTGGGGCGGGGAGCGGTTCCCCTGCATGCCCCCCAGGTTACCTGCTGCGGCGCGGGCAGCCCTCCTCAAGCCCCCCCCCCCCCCCCCGCCCCAGCTCACCTCCGCCTCCCTGGACCTGAGCACGAAGCTGCCACTTGTTTCTCAGCCCGCCCTGGCTTCCCGCGCGAACAGCTGATTCACGGGAAGCCGGGAGCGGGGGGGGAAACGGGGACGGAGAAGCAGAGTGGGGCAGCGCGTTCAGGGGAGGAGGCAGAGACGGAGGCAGAGCGGAGGTGAGCTGCAGGTGGGTGCTCTGTAAATTTTCCCCTTGGGTGCTCCAACTCTGGAGCACCCATGGAGTCGGCGCCTAAGGCGCCACTTTTGGCCGGTTGTTAAATTTAGAAGCCCTTTTAGAACCGGTTGTCCCTCATAGAACAACCAGTTCTAAAAGGGCTTCTAAATTTAACAACCGATTCCAGCTTACCACTGCCTATAGGCCCCATTGTATTAGGTGCAGCACATAGTAAAAATCATACTAAGAGACAGTCCCTGCCCCCAGAGAATTTATAATCTTAGTAAACAAGACCAAGGGTGGGAGAATGGATGTGTGAATATCCCCATTTCACAGATAGGGAACTGAGGCACAAAGACCTGCATCCTCACAGGTACTTAGGTACCTAACCCATGCACCACTGTGATCTATAAAACTCCTGCTCATATGCTGCCTAGCCCTGTAAGTGCCTAAATTTTTTCAGTAAAAGTTCCCTCAGATCTATGCTCCTGCTTCTGAGCATCCACACTGCTGCCTCCCTCTAGGAGTCAGGGTGCCAAGTCCTAGAGCAATCCATGAATCAGGGCAAAACAAGCATTGGTCACAGTTCACAGGAACTACACCTGTATTCCCCAGTCGTGGTCCACAAAGAGCACCTACTTTAGTTTCCCAGGTTCTCAGCTGTCACCAATCCTGGGTGAAGACCCTCATCTTTCTCCCTTCTGAATAGTTCACTACCTACACTGTGTTATTCTCCAGCAAGCCAGACTCCCTCAACAAGCCAGAATCTGCGCTCTGACTTCTCTTCACAGGCTATGAACAGTTGTGATTGCCCATGGTTTTTAAGTTACCACCTGGCTTTTTTTAAGCAAACACATTTATTTTAAGGTAAAAGCATTTCAGAAAAAAATAGTAATAACAATAAAATAATCTACATGCATCTATCAGAGATCACCCCTGACTCTAACAAAGGCTCTGACAGGTAATCAGTCCTTCAAACTCCACCGAGAGATTTTCCTGCGGTCACAAGTTCATCACAGCTTCAGCTCAAAACAAGCCCCCCTCAGTCTTATGGGGTCTCAGTAGGCCAAAGTCTGCCAACTCCTCCCTGTGTTCGGGGGGGGGCGGGGTTTGGACCAGAGGTCCTGTCCATTTTTTGGATCAGAAAGCAGGCCCTGAGTTGGTTTAAACTCCAGCTATTTATCCAAAAATCCTTCCTTTGTCAGTTGTTCATTGGAGAATCCAGTTGGAACCATAGGCAAGCCTCTCCAATCAGTGGTAGTTCTCTGCATGTGTCACAACCTTAGTGAATTTGCCTAACCACCACCCCCCTCTGTTTTTAGTTCCTGGAAGGCTGTAGTTCCCTGCATACATACAGTCCCTCAATCATACATAAATGTTTTAATTTTTTTAATATAATGAACTCCTAAAATAAACTTAATTCAGTAAGGTTTAACTTAATCCAATAAATTTGTCCAGGATATTGTTATATACATGTCACAGGCACTCAGCTGCTATGCCACATGCAGGTCCCATTTTGCTAGGTCTGCTCAGAGGCTGCCTCACTCCACACAAAATAGCCAAGGGGAGGTACTTCCTTTTGTGGGTTATGTGAGATGTGGGAGATCCCTGGATCAAGTCCTCCCTCTGCTTTTTCAAATCCCTTCTTCTCATCAGGCATAGGGGATACTTGAACCCAGCATCTCCCACACCCCAGATGGATAGCCTAACCAGTGGGCTAAAGGTTATACAAGAAATGGTGGTGCACCACCTCCAGCTGTTTTGCGAGGAGTTACATGGCCTCTGAGCATACCTGCCAGATGAGGCAGAGGAAGGCCTACCTTTCTGTTGTTTGTGAATAGCACTGTGATTTAGGGTACCTAGAGTGAAGCAGCAGTGTGCATGCTCTGAGGCCGCAACACAGGCACCTCGGGAACTTTTACTGCAAACACTTAGGTAGTGAGTGAGCTTAGGCACCTATAGGGCTTGACGCCAGCTAAGCAGTTTTGTGGATCACAGTGATATCTGAAATCAGGACTTAGGCACTTAAGCAGTGTTCCCTCTAATTTTCCCCACCCATGTGCGGAATGAATTTTGTTATGTGCACCAATAGGGAGGTGATATGTGACACATGACTTTCCTACTGGTGCACATAACAAAATTCATGTGGTGGGGGTGGGGCCAAAGGGTTCGGAGTATGGGGGCTCAGGGCTGGGGCAGAGGGTTGGGGTGCAGGGATGTGAAGGCTCTAGCTGGGGGTGTGGGCTCTGGGGTGGGGCCAGGGATGAGGGGCTCAGGGCTGCGACAGAGGGTTGGGTGCAGGGGGTGAGGGCTCTCGTTGGGGGTGCAGGCTTTGGGGTAGGGCTGGAGAAGATGGGTTTGGGGTGCAGGCGGGGGCTCTGGGTCTCTGGCACGGAGAAAGGACTCCCCCAGAGCTCTCTCCTCACAGCAGCACCCGGGCTGGGGGGGAAAGGCGCTTCTCCCCACCACAGGAGCTCTGAGGATAGGGCTGCCGGATAGATGCCCCTTTGCTTCAGTAGGTCTGGCCTGGGAGAGGCCAATGCCCCCAGCCACGGGTGGGTCAGGGCCGCTCTGGGGTTGGGCTGCACCACCCCAGCCACAATTGGGTCTAATTTGGCTGCCACAGGCTGACTTGCGGCCAAGGGAGTGGCGCCTCTCCCGCGGCAGGTCCCTAGGCAGGTTCCCCGGGAGCCTGCATGACACTAAATAGGCTGCTGTGCAGCCACACAGGTTACAGGGAAATTAGCACCTAAGTAGCTTTATGGCTCTGGGCCTAAGTGACTTGCCGAAGGTCACACAAGAAGTCTGTGGTAACGCCAGGAATTAAACCCCTATCTCCTGTGTGCTAGTCTAGTGGCCTAACTGCAAAACCACTCTTCCCTTCCTGTTCCTCAGCTGATGAAAAAACACAGTTTAGGAAATTAAACACATCTTTTAATCATGTCACAAAGGAATGAAAAACATTAAACAGGCCAAAGTGGGGAAAAGATGGGCTTTGGTGCATCAGCTACTGTCCCATCAGCTATAATAAAATTGGGTTTTCTAGTGATAGGAACCAGGTCTTCCTCCTTCATAACTGCTTTCATTACAGTTGAAACCACTATTAATCAGGTTAATAAAATGACAAAATATGAAAGGCATAAAGGTGAGAGACGCAAATCTTAATGATGTTGATGAAATATTACTGCTAATCTGCTACAGTGCTAATCTCCAAATTTATAGACTGTCTCAAAATTTGGATCAGACAAAGTCAATTGGTCAAAATCTGAGCATTCATCCCTTTCTGAGTTCTGCATATTTCAACGTTTCTGACATATGGAAATTAACCAAACAAACACATTTACCCTTGTTAGGGAATGAATCTAATCAGAGCCCTCTGGAATACAGCTAAAGGTTTTTTGGAATAAAACAGCGCCAAAACTATATTATGAGATAAGCAGCTGGGAAAACTTATTGTCAACATTGTTCATATTATTCCCTTACTTAAAATTACACCTACCAGCATTTAATACAGGGGTCGGCAACCTTTCAGAAGTGGTGTGCCGAGTCTTCGTTTATTCACTTTAATTTAAGGTTTCGTGTGCCAGTAATACATTTTAACGTTTTTTAGAAGGTCTCTCGCTAAAAGTCTGTATATTATATAACTAAACTATTGTCGTATGTAAAGTAAACAAGGTTTTCAAAATGTTTCAGAAGCTTCATTTAAAATTAAATTAAAATGCTGATCTTACGCCGCCGGCCCGCTCAGCCGGCTGCCAGCCTGGGGTTCCGTTCACCTAGGCCGACAGCGGGCTGAGCGGGGCCTGCGGCCAGGATCCCGGCTGGCAATGGGCCGGCACCCAGAGCCCCAGACCGGCAGCGGGCTGAGCGAGGCCAGCGGCCGAGACCCCAGACCGGCAGTGGGCTCAGCGGCTCAGCCCACTGCCGGTTTGGGGTTCCGTCTGCCGGCTCCTGTCAGCCAGGGTCCCAGCTGCCAGTCCCACTCAGCCTGCTGCCGGTCTGGGATCCCAGCCCTGCCCACACAGAGTGGGTACCTACCTTCTCCCTGGTTCTAGCCCATTCGCTTCCTCTCTCTCTGCATTGAGCTGAGGGTGGGAGTGCACTGAGCACAGGGCTGGGGGTGAAGGAGCAGGCTGGGCGTTGGGGTGTAGGGTCTGGCCAGGAACTAGAATGAGGGAGGGGGCTCAGGGTTGGGACAGGAGGTTTGGGTGTGGAGTGCTTACCTGGGCAGCTCCCATTTGGTGCGAGGGGTGCAGATGGGAATGTGTTGCGGGGGGGGAGGGGTGCAGGAGCTCCCGTTCAGTGCTCAGGGTCGGGGTGGGAATGTGGGGGCTGCAAGAGTCAGGACATGGGGTGGGGGGCTGGGGGTGTGTGAGGAGGGTGCAGGGGTCAGGGCAGAAGGCTGGGGGCATGTGTGAGGGGTGCTGGAGTCAGGGCTGGGATGTGTGTGAGGGGTGTAGGGGTCAGGGCAGGGGGCGGGGAGGGTATGGGGGGGTGCAGGGGTCAGGGCAAGGGGCTGGGGGCTAGGGTCGTGGGGGAGCTCCCAGCCCCCTGCCCAGAGCGGCTCACGGCAGCAGGCTAAGTGGGGCCAGCGGCTGGGACCCAACAGGCAGCAGCATACCATTAAAAATCAGCTCACGTGCCATCCTTGGCACACGTGCCATATGTTGCCGACCCCTGATTTAATATATCACATTTTAAGACTGTGGTATACATCAAGATGTGAATGAAATCTATGAAGTACTTAGGCAGTGCTTCAAAATTGTCCCATTTAAATCCCATTTTAGAAGACTTCCAGAGTTTCTTTTCTGACATAATGACTGCAACTTTAAACCAGGGATTACAAAATATTGGCAATATTTTTCCCATAAACAGTAGCAAGGTTTCAGTAACCTAAGGAAAAATTTAAGCTTCTCTCTAAAGACTTCTGTGCTTATTTGCTGACATGACATTTTTCTGATGCAAATTCAGGAATAATCTTACCTCAAAACTGAGAATAATTACTTTGGAGGAATCTCTCCATTGATTTGACCCTAAACTACTTCTATCAAGAGTGTACAATTTGTTCATTATGAAATACTGATAAGACTGAACTCTGAATCTTGGATCATAGACTTGAGATCTGAAAACTACCACTGAAGGTAGGCATTGGACATACACTTTGTACAGTAGATCTATATGAAACATCAATATGCAACCTTTAACAAACAGACGCTGTTTTATACTTTGCAACCTCTACTAGTCAGCTTCAACTCAGAACAGAATATACCCAACACTACAAGCATATTGCCCTCAATAAAGTCAGGAGTCTGCCACTAGTCCTTTTGCTCTGAGCAGCAGTGAATCAATTTGAGAACCTCAAGTTAGTGGTCTTGTCAGATCTAGACCCAACATTACATTTTAGGGGAGGATACAAAAGCTCCATTAATCTACACATAGCACAGACTCAAAAATATAATGTTATTTGTCAGGGAAAAAACTAATTCTGAATTTGACATCTGTAGTCCCAACACAGAAAATGTGGCACCAAGATGCCAAAGACAGACATAACATTTTCGCATACATTGGGGATGTACTGATAATTCTTAGGAAGGCATTATAGAGTTATGCTGTCATCTGTCTATAGTATTCTGAAATAAAAATGCATTATTTACCCAGTACAGAGTTTCAAAAATTCAATATGCTGGCCACTTTTCCATGAAAAATATGTGATGGGGGTGTACCAACAGGTGACCACCCAGGCCCAGGTGACCACACACCCTAACCCCTGCTGTGAATGCTCCAGGTGGAAGGGACAAATAAAAGGAGGCAGCCAGATGAGTCTGGACTGACTGAGGAAAAGGAAAGACATATGCTGTGGGCTCCTGCAGAGGCACCTACAACTCACCAAGGAATCGTGGACCCAGACTATACTGCAGACAACCAGATGACAGTGGGGACTGACTGGGACACTGAGCTGCTACCAGCCAATGAGATACCTGAGATTAGCCTTGCAATACAAAGTGACCCAGAGGATGTATTAGAAGCCAATGCTTAAACCCTTATATAGCAGGGTGGTCACCCACTCTGGCCTTAAAGGGCTTAAAATAGCCCATGAGAGGGCTGTGGATGGGAGCAAGCAGTTCCCAGGCTGATTGGGGGAAGCAGGCTCAGCTGTGGCCAGCCTCAATCAGGGCTCAGCTGGCCCTTATAAGAGGGCAGTGGGCCAGGAGCAGACAGTCTCCTCTAACTGTGTAGGGGGATAAGCTGTGTTGTACTGCTGGGGAGCTAGAGCAGATACATGAAAACCCCCTGAGGCTGCAGGCCTAGTGTAAGGCGCAAGAGGGTACTGGGGTTGCAGGGGGCAGCCCACGGGTAGGCAGAGGCAGCAGGTCCAAACCCCTCCCCCCCCTTTGCCTGTGATGAGTGGCTTATATACTGCAGTCTGCCCCAGTGAATGGGGGCTAGATGGTGACTGGCAGAAGCCATACTGAGGTGAGGTGAGGTGGGGATAAGGGTTGGGGGTTCCCCTGGGAGGGAGTGACCCAGAAACTGTGGGGGTACTACCAGGGGGCAGCACCCTGGGTAAAAGGGGTACTGGGGTCTGGGAGGGATATGGGGGCCAGCGACAAGTGGAGCACTAGCCCGCAGAGGGTGCTCCAGAGGCTGGAAGTGCTAATTCCCTGAGAGACCATCAAGGGGCGGCGCAGGGATGAGTCTCGCACCATTACACCTTAACTGGGAATTTCCCAGCTTTATAGGGCCCTGGCTCAGAACCTGGTGCAGTAGGGTGGGCCTGGGTTCCCCTACCTCTCCCATGCTTGCTACTAGGTATGGCTACTGAGGGCTTTCTCTACCCTGCCAGGAATGCTACAGAGTGATTGATTGGTCTTCCCAGCCCAGAACTACCAGTACCTGCCCCAGTCAGGTGGCCCAGGGGCAACAGACTGATAGTTTGCTCGGCACCACCAGGGGTCCTGAGCCCTCCTTAGTGCAGCTGTGACAGTCTGGACAGTTTGCTGCCCCACTCAAAACACCAGCCCTCCTCTCCCTTAACAATATATAAAAAGAATTTTAAATCAATGTTATGGGTCAACATGCTGAAAAATCTCAATAATATCCAAAAGTGGTAAATCCATGTGTGTGCACACATGCAAATGTGCATTTATAACATGTGTGACTTAAAAATATTCAATGATATTTTCTTCAGTGGTGTAAACTTCTATACCAAGATTTATCTTTGAATACAACGTAAACTTTTTTGACAATAAAGCTCAACACTGTGCCTGCCAATGAAGTTTTCAAATTAGTACTTTTAGTGAAAATGATAATCTGGGAAATAAAAAGGAGTCAAGCAGCTATTTAAAAAACATTTTAGATGGAAAATGCATTTTTTTTTGTCAAGACACTGCTCTTTGTTGGTTTTTATCTGACATAGTTATTGCCAGATCCTGCAATTCTTTCTGAAATGAACAACTGTTTTGCTCTGCAACAATACTGCAGTAACCACCTACTTGTCTTCATCCAAAATACCACAACAAAGAGCTCTCTGGCAATGTTTCCACTCAAAATACCACAAAAATGCTCTTCCTTGTAGTGTTTTGATTTGTATAAAAACTGTAGTAGCCAGAAGAGACCTACTTTTGGAACAAAAACTATTTTTCCATCTGTTCTGATAAGTCACTTGGGACTCCTACAGAAGGCAGCACCACTTCTGATTATGCTTTAGTACATTATAACTTTCTTTTCTTTTGTGTACAGAAGAAATGTTCTATGTCATAGAAATCTGTAATGTCTTGGTGCCAGTGCTGTGAACTCCAGAGTGTCCTTGCGAGAACTTTCAGAGTAGCAGCCGTGTTAGTCTGTATCCGCAAAAAGAAAAGGAGTACTAGTGGCACCTTAGAGACTAACCAATTTATTGGAGCATAAGCTTTCGTGAGCTACAGCTCACTTCATCAGATGCATGCAGTGGAAAATACAGTGGGGAGATTTTATATACACAGAGAACATGAAACAATGGGTGTTACCATACACACTGTAACCAGAGTGAGAGACTGCTGAATTGGAATTAATTTGCAAACTGGATACAATTAACTTAGGCTTGAATAAAGACTGGGAGTGGATGTGTCATTACAGAAAGTAAAACTATTTCCCCATGTTTATTCTCACCCCCCCCCCCCCACACACACACTATTCCTCACAGGTTCTTGTCAACTGCTGGAAATGGCCCACCTTGATTATCACTACCACCCCCACCCCCTGCTCTCCTGCTGGTAATAGCTCACCTTACCCGATCACTCTTGTTAGTGTGTATGGTAACACCCATTATTTCATGTTCTCTGTGTATATAAAATCTCCCCCCTGTAATTTTCCACTGCATGCATCCGATGAAGTGAGCTATAGCTCACGAAAGCTTATGCTCAAATAAATTTGTTACTCTCTAAGGTGCCACTAGTACTCCTTTTCTTATTGTGAGAACTGTGAACCAAATGGTCTCCACATCAAAAAGGAAGCAGAAATTCTCAAATTACAGAATCGCTGATTGTGACTCCATACTTAAGGCTGACTCAGAAGGTTTCAATTTAACAGGAACTTTAAACCTTTTATTTTGTAGCAATCTCAATAAAATAAAACATGACAAGTAAAGATTGAGCACTATTTGAATTTTTCATGGTGGTTTGATAAAAATTGGATTGTTGCAATGAGAATAATAAAAGTTCCCAAATGATTCTCTTTTGACGTTTTCCACTGGAGCGTCTGACCTTTTTTTCAGAAGAACACTAAAGCACTCTGGGATCTGTGTTTTGCTCCCTGTGTGCTGATAAATGAAATGTCAATTATTCTTAGCACTAAGCCAAACCTACACTAGTTAGCAGTGATGAGAAAACACAACCACTGAGGCTAAGGCAGGCCTCCAAATACTGCAGTAGCCTAGGGAAAAGTTTCCTGAAACTTCCTAGGGAAAAGGTGACTAAAGTTTAAATCCCACCTATGCTTGGTATGGTTTATATTCCCATGTGCCTCACAATCCTTATTATTGACCAAGGCCATGAACCCAAGGCTAGTATGAGCTGCCACATCACTTTACAAATAAGTTCACAGTGAGGTTACACAAAGTTATTGCAGGGACAGTGAGGAACAAAAGCCAGGATTATAGCGTGGTAGATCCAAAGGTTAGCCACACAACCAAAGTACATTCAAAGTGAAAGGCAATCTTATCTCTAACCACTAGACCACAGTCTTCTCCCAGATCCAGAGACAGAAGCCAGGATTCTTGCTCTTCAGTATGCTACAAATGTCTAGCAAACAATTTTGTAACCCACAGGGAAAATTTGTACAAGTCCTCTTCTAATGGCTAAACTAAATAGAAGCTATCAATTACTTTTTTAGCTCAAGTGGTAGAGTTTTGAACTGAGGGTCCAGGATTCAATGCCTGCTGTTGACTCATGTGAGGGAATGAATATTGTATGTGACAGATTCCCACCCATCCCACTTCTCCTCCTCCCTCCACCCCCAAGTTTTCTAAAACAAGCAAACAAAAACACCTGGTTTGTTTAATACAAAGAACGAGAACATCCTTTAAAGCACATTTGTAATTTAAGAACTATTATAAATAGGGCCCTACTAAATTCATAGCCATGAAAAATGCGTCACAGACTGTGAAATCTGGTCTTTTGTGTACTTTTACCCTGTATATACAGATTTCATGGGGAGACCAGCTTTTCTCAAACTAGGGGTCCAGACCCAACAGCGAGTTGCAGGGTGGGTCGCCAGGTTATTGTAGACTGGTTGCGGTATTACCACCCTTACTTCTGTTCTGCCTTCAGAGCTGGGTGGCCAGAGAGCAGTGGCTGCTGGCCAGGCACCCAGATTTGAAGGCAGCAGCACAGAAATAAGAGTGGCAATATCATACCATGCCATTCTTACTTCTGCTTTGCTGGTGGTAGTGGTACTACCTTCAGAGCTGGGCTCCCAGCCAGCAGTTGCTGCTCTCCAGACACCCAGCTCTGGAGTACCACCAGCAGCAGCAGCGCAGATGTAAGGGTGGCAATACTGCGGTCCCCGGACACTAACCTTGCAACCCCCTGCCCCCACTCCCTTTTGGGTCAGGACCCCTACAGTTAAACACTGTGAATTTTCCAGATCTAAATATCTGAAATCATGAAATTTACAATTTTAAAAATCCTATGACCATGGAATTGGTAGGGCCCTAACTATAAACTTTAAATTAGGGTGTGACACACTTTAGTCATTTGCCATCTCCCCTTCATCCCTCAGCAGTGTGGAAAGAATAACTTCCCCAAGTTCTGGAATGTGTGATAGTCAGATGTGTCATTCTGTTGCTACAAGAACAACTGAAATTGTTGTTGAGATTTTGCACTAGAGTGAGAGTTTGATAAAGTTGAAGGTAAATGTACTTCATGCAAATGAGTTGTACAGCTGTGGCTCTTGCTATTAGCCTAGCAGTACTTAGGAGTTGTGCAGCAGGGCTTTCCTTAATATGGGATCAAGTTCCTCTGCACTACCTGGCCTGTTCAACACTTTTTACTTTGTGCTTGTACACACACCAACACTCTCTGCATTTGCAGTGTGCAGGATTAAGCTCCTCAGAGGCGATGAGTAGTGCAAAACTCAGTGGTTTTAGATCACAGAAGTTTGTATGAACATTTTCTTTGATTTTGATTCACATGGGTTTATGTTTTGCTTTACGTACCTAGCTCAGTGGTTCTCAACCTGCGGCCCTTGGGCCGCTTGCAGCCCAATCAGCACAAAGCTGTGGCCCACGTGATATCCTCAGGGCCATACAGGTAGTATTGGATGCAGCCCACGTGACACATGGGAGGTCGCATATGTGGCCCACAATGGTAAATAGTTTGAGAACCACTGATTCTAGGTCAAATGAATTAAAAAACCCAGTGAAGTTTAGTTGATATTGTTAAGTTTCACCTTGTTTCAAACTTTTTTTGACCATTCAAACTCAAAACAAGAAGCATTGCCCCACAATGTGTGTGAGTGTTTTTATGGTTCTGGCAGATGTTTATCTAGTGTAAAGTCTACTATGGTCAAATATTCAGAAAAAACAAATATAGGATTCTGGCCTTCTGTGTGCTTGCTATTCCTAACTACAAAGTGAACTGGAGAGATCACAGTGGGGTCTGAAGGGACAAAAGGGAGCATCACTAATACTGGGAAAGAATATAAACAGAACGGATACAAAATGGTGGGCCCTAACCTGAAGCAAGCCAATTAAACAAGCTTATTTTAACCCTGTCTTCATCCTACTGACCAAACATTACTTTCTTGATATAACAATCATTATAGTTGTCAGGACCAGAACTGGGATGATGGGTGAGGAGGTGATCTGTGAAAGAGCCTCTCCAATAAGAAGTGGTCTACAACAGGGAAAAGTTTCAAAACCACTGTATTAGATGACAGTGGTCATTTGGTCCTGCTTCGAGCAGGGGGTTGGATTAGATGACCTTCCGGGGTCCCTTCCAACCCTGATATTCTACGATTCTATGATTCTATGACCTAATAGGGCTGTTATTCTCTACCTTCTAAGAAAAACATTTTGAAATTTGCCGTCAACTTTAGTATCATGGATACATAATCATCATGTCTGGATGCTAATAGCAGGTATTACTTAATAATGGTCTGGAATTGATGCAATACAGGTTCAGTCATCCTATCTCAATACCTGATATATAATATTATTTATGAGAGAGTTTTAGATTAGTGCATCATCCTCCAGATAAACTAGTCCTCATTCTTTAGCCAGGCTGTTTCTCCTTAAATGTTCTGGATATTTCCAGCTGTGCAACAATGATAGATATGTCCCATCTCCTATTACAGTGATCAAAATCCAGAATACCATGCTAATGTCTAGTTTGATCATATCTTTTCTGCTTCAGACGAAGGTTCCTAATCCAGTTTATTTTCTTATCCACACAGAAGCATCACAGCAGATTTTTCAGTTAACTGTAACTATGAAAATGGAAACAATCTCTACAGAATTTGTTTCCCAAATGTTCCTTTTGTGGCAATTGCACAAAATCACCTAGGGAGACAGCCCTATAAAAATATGCACTTGAACACAGCAGGGTATTGGCTGAAGATATTGTTGATACTTACCTTCTGTAAATTCCAAGTCCTTAGAAAGGTTTACATTTAAACTTTAAACTTCTTTGATTAGCTTTGGTCATTTTTCTAAGTACTTCAGATGCTTGGATGAAAAGAAAAAGGAACAGGGTAGGCAAGAGAAGGACAATTTTAGGATACCTTCGGGGCAAGGACTGTCTCTTCTATGTTTCAACAGTGCCCCATATAATCAGGCCACAATCCCAACTAGAGCTTTTGGGCACTACTATAATGCAAATATTTACTACTGCTACTAGAAGAAAGGAGAAGGAGCTGGTCAATTTAGCAAAATAAGAATAGGATGCAAAGCACAAAAGTTTGGAAGAGAAAGAGGCCTCTGAAAGTTAAAATGAACTTCTGATATTCATTTGAATTTTCTGGAGCTTAGCTAAACCAAAGTCCTGAACCTTCTAAATTGACATGTTAAACTGTGATTGCTGATCACATGTTAAACTGTGATTGCTGATGCATAGGTGTGGGAGGAAGAAAGGACACAAGCAGCATCCTCTCTACATCCCTTCACAGGCTCTGGAAATAATCCATTTGGATGCATACTCCTTGTGGCTAGCAAAAGAAGCAAGATGGAAAAGGGGAGATGGTGGCGGTCATAGTCATTCCTCCACACTGACCCGCAGCACTGGCCAATGTGGAGGGAAGTATATGCTGCTTAAAATACATCTATCAATTATTAGATATCCTACCTAGATATATCTTAGATATTTTTCCACTGACTTAATTGCTTTATAAAATATATTTTTATATAAGAGCTGTCACAAAGTGTTACACTTTCAGACATGGATTTATCATCTGAAATATTGTTTTACCAGATAGTCATAATTTATCAGTACAACTATTACACTGCAAACAGATAACTTATGTTATACCACTGCTTATCTGACTTTATCTGTTTGCTAGTACCTACAGCACCTATCTACCTAGCTATCACTAAAATGTCTGGTAATCATCAGAAAACTTGCATCATACAATTCTCCATCAAAGCAACTGCTACAAGTTTGTATTGGAAGATGCCCATTGTTTAAATTAAACCAGACATCTGCAGCATTAATAGTGCCAAAATGTGTTAACATTTTCACTTACCCAATTTCAGATAAGCTTTCATGTTCTTTAATGTCTAGTATATATCTTTGAAGCATTGAGTCTTGCTGCATTTGAGAAATGACACCATACAGATACTGTAGTTAGGGATTCAGGTCTATGCAAGAAGGCTACTATTTTGGAAGACGGCAGGCCTATACTGTCTGTCCTTTCTTTAACTGAACATAAATCATAGTGATCATTTTGTTTGATTTATATCCACATAATCAGGACAGAGTACTCAAAAGGTAGTGGAAACGTAAAGTTCTTTCTGAGATGAAGAAGAAGGGTGAACTCAGTTCATTCTACCAGAGCTCACTTCATTGTGAATACTGCTGACATATTACATATATTAAAGTATATCTGCTAAACTAGGGGTCTCAAACTCAATTTACCTTAGGGCCAGTGCCAGTCCTCAAATCCTCCCAGTGGGCCAATGTCACTGAAGATGGTGTTCAGAAAAGAAAATGTTTATATTGTGTATTTTATTTTGAATTTCGTAGGAATAATAAAACTATCATACAACTGTATACAATTCTTCACCTGCCAGAGAGTTTTTAGTGTTTGCCAGACACCTGGAAATGACTCAGTTCTGTCAGTTTATTGATGTTTGGCCTCAGTGACTGAGCCGTTGAAACCTTCAGGATTGCAGCAAGGTGCGCATCAGATAGTTGTGTGGTCTATATTCATTGTGGAAAAAAGTGATGCTGCCTCCTGTCAAGGTTCCTTCCCAACTCTGAACTCTAGGGTACAGGTGTGGGGACCTGCATGAAAGACCCCCTAAGCTTATTCTTACCAGCTTAAGTTAAAAACTTCCCCAAGGTACAAACTTTGCCTTGTCCTTGAACCCTATGCTGCCACCACCAAGCATGTTAAACAAAGAAGAGGGAAAGAGCCCACTTGGAGACGTCTTCCCCCAAGCCCTACACCCCCTTTCCTGGGGAAGGCTTGATAAAAATCCTCACCAATTTGTACCAGTGAACACAGACCCAAACCCTTGGATCTTAAGAACAATGAAAAAGCAATCAGGTTCTTAAAAGAAGAAATTTAATTAAAGAAAAGGTAAAAGAATCACCTCTGTAAAATCAGAATAGCAAATACCTTACAGGGTAATCAGATTCAAAACATAGAGAATCCCTATAGGCAAAAACTTAAGTTACAAAAAGACACAAAAACAGGAATATACATTCCATTCAGCACAGCGTATTTTACCAGCCATTAAACAAGGAAATCTAACGCATTTCTAGCTAGATTACTTACTAACTTCACAGAAGTTCTGAGTCTGCATTCCTGATCCATTCCGGGCAAAAGCATCACACAGGCAGTCAAACCCTTTGTTTCCCCCATCTCCAGATTTGAATGTATTTTGTCTCCACATTGGTCATTTTGGTCAGGTGCCAGCGAGGTTATCTTAGCTTCTTAACCCTTTACAGGTGAAAGGGTTTTTCCTCTGGCCAGGAAGATTTTATAGCACAGTATACAGAAAGGTGGTTACCCTTCCCTTTATTTTTATGACATGCCCCCCACAAATCACAGATAGGGTGAAAACACTGGCTGCGATTTCTTCCTGGAGCTCTAGGAGAAAACAGAATTAATAAGACACATGCACCTCTAAATATACTACCAAGTGTATAAAGTCTAACAATATTTTCCACATCTCAAGGACGATTTTAACCAGTTGATTCTGGGAAACTTTCACGGGAGAGTGCATCAGCCACTTTGTTAGAAGCTGCTGAAATGTGTTGTATGTCGAAATCAAAATCTTGGGGAGCTAAACTCCACCGAATACGTTTTTTGTTATTTCCCTTGGTGGTATGAAGCCACTGTAGCACAGCGTGGTCGGTTTGCAGGTGTAAATGCCATCCCCAAACGTATGCTCATAGCTTTTCCAGAGTGTAGACACTGGCGTAACATTCCTTTTCATTGATTCACCAGTGGCTTTCCCTCTCAGACAGCTTCTTGCTAAGAAACACAACAGGACGGAACTCTTGATTTGGTCCTTCCTGCATTAAGACTGCTCCCACACCACGCTTTGTGGTTACTAGGAATGGTTTGTCAAAGTCTGGGGCCCTTAGCACAGGCTCAGACATGAGTGTCGCTTTAAGCTGGTTAAAGGCCTTCTTACACTCTTTAGTCCACTGAACTGCATTTGGCTGTTTCTTTTTGGTAGGTCTGTCAGTGGGGCAGCGATTTGGCTGTATTGGAGTACAAATCGCCTGTAATATCCGACCAAGCCTAAGAAGGATTGGACCTGTTTCTTTGACTTTGGGACAGGCCACTTTTGGATAGCATCCACTTTGGCCTGTAGGGGATTGATAGTTCCTTGACCCACCTGGTGTCCAAGGTCAGTCACCCTGTTGAGGCCTATTTGACACTTCTTAGCCTTAACAGTTAGTCCTGCCTCCCTTACGCGCTCGAAGACTTTTTGTAGATGTTCCAGGTGTTCTCCCCAGGAATCCAAAAATATGGCCACATCATCAACGTAAGCGACTGCATATTCTCCCAATCCTGCTAGGAGACCATCTACAAGTCTTTGGAAGGTGGCGGGTGCATTTCGCAGCCCGAAAGGGAGTACATTAAATTCATACAGCCCGAGATGTGTGATGAAAGCTGACCTTTCCTTGGCAGATTCATCTAGCGGTACCTGCCAGTACCCCTTGGTTAAGTCCAAAGTAGAGATGAACTGGGCCTGTCTCAGTTTCTCCAATAGTTCATCTGTGCGGGGCATTGGATAGTTGTCTGGGCGAGTTACAGCATTTAGCTTATGGTAGTCCACGCAAAAATGTATCTCCTCATCTGGTTTGGGAACTAGAACCACTGGAGATGCCCATCCACTGCCAGAGGGGTGGATTACACCCATCTGCAGCATATCCTGGATCTCCCGTTCTATAGCAGTTTTAGCTTGAGGAGACACCTGGTAAGGTTGGGCTCTAATTGGGTGAGCATTACCTGTATCAATGGAGTGGTATGCCCATTCAGTCAGTCCTGGTGTGGCTGAGAATGGCGGCGCGTAGCTAGTGCACAGCTCCTTGATCTGCTGTTGCTGCATATGCCCAAGGGTCATGGAGAGGTTCACCTCTTCCACGCCACCATCGCTTTTCCCTTCATAGTAGATACCTTCAGGCCACTCAGCATCCTCTCCTTCCTGGGCTGTAAACTGACATTTAATTCTCTGGAATAAAAGGGCTTTAGAGAATTAATATGGTACACTTAGGCTTTCGGTTGGAGGTGGGGAATGCTATGAGATAATTAACAGCTCCCAGGTGCTCTTGGACTGTGAATGGCCCTTCCCACGATGCTTCCATTTTATCGGCCTGGAGCACGTTTAAGACCATGACCTGATCCCCTACTTTGAAGAACTGCTCTCTGGCATGTTTATCATACCAGGCTTTTTGCTCTTTTTGAGCATTCTTTACGTTTTCTTTTGCAAGGGCTAAAGAGGTTTGGAAGGTGTTTTGTAGGTTGGTTACAAAGTCCAGAATGTTAGTTCCTGGAGAAGGTGTAAACCCCTCCCATTGCTGCTTCACCAACTGTAATGGCCCCTTAACCTCATGGCCATATACAAGTTCAAATGGTGAAAACCCTAAACTGGGATGGGGTACAGCTCTGTAGGCAAAGAGCAACTGCTGCAACACTAGGTCCCAATCATTGGAGTGCTCATTTACGAATTTACGTATCATGGCCCCCAAAGTTCCATTAAACTTCTCCACCAGGCCATTTGTCTGATGATGGTAAGGGGTGGCAACCAAGTGATTCACCCCATGAGCTTCCCAAAGGCTTTCCATAGTTCCTGCCAGGAAAGTAGTTCCTGCATCTGTGAGGATGTCGGAGAGCCAACCTACCCTGGCAAAAATGTCCGTTAGTGCCTGACACACACTTTTAGCCCTAATGTTGCTTAGAGCTACTGCTTCTAGCCATTGGGTGGCAAAATCCATGAAAGTCAGTATGTACTGCTTTCCTCTGGGTGTCTTTTTCAGAAAAGGACCCAGAATATCCCCAGCTACTTGCTGAAATGGAACCTCAATGATGGGGAGTGGCTGGAGAAGGGCTTTGACAGGGACCCCTGAGTGAGAAAAGCCACTGGATGGTAAGTTCTACCGCCACCTCCTTGTGGTGAGAGTCAGTAACTGGCTTGGAGAGCCAGGTGGAGTGTGGAGGGCAAATCCCCTACCGCTATTGGGGTGGTGAGTTGGGGTGGGCAGCCCCAAGAAAATATGCTCCCCTGGTAAGGGTAGTTTCCCCCTGACAAGGGTAGCCTCCTCCAGGAAAGGGTGAATTCCCCTAATAAGGAATAGCCTCCCCTTGTGAAGGGTTACATCTTTTTAGCTATGGAGGAATTTTAATTTATATACCGGAGCGGCACTGGACCAGGTAAGCAATGCCCCCGCTGCCAGCTTTGATGCCCGGGCCAGCAGTGTCAAATATATTAGGGAACTAATTCAGGTTGCTGGACCTATGGACAAAATGTTTTTGACTGAGTGGATTTCTCACGAGACTGAGAGATGTTACCTCCCTGTCAGAGACCATATGGCAGTGGAGGAATCTGGATTGATAGGTGAGGACCAGGTCGATGATAATTTATCATTTTTACCTATAGTTTTTACCAATAACACTTTTAATAATTTAGATGTGGATAATTTTAATCCTGGTTTTAAGTATTTGGATACGTTGGAAGATCTGTATTTTAAAGAGAATGGGCATGTTAGCACTAATTTAACTACTGTTTTTAATAATTTATCAAATTTAACAAATAGCAGCTAATGGAAAGACAGAGTTTTTTATTTATAATATCCCATCGATTGTTATAATTGTCCCATCTGCCCATAGATTTTAGCTACGTTTGGAAAGTGGGCTAAGCATATAAATGTGGTCCTAAGAGTAAGACCATTACAGTTGTTTGTAAAAAGTGTGGTAAATCTTCTCAATTCCACAATATAGCTTGTCACTACCCCAAGTGTGTGCCCAAGGAAGTGGACACTCCAGAGATGGGTTATGCCTGTTCGATCTGTGAGTCGGCTTTCCACACTAAATCAGGTTTGAGCCAACATTTTAGACACAGACATCCCGCAACTAGGAATGAGCAAAGAAAAGAAAACAAGGTAGCTAGGATTGGGGGTAGGGAGTCAAATTTTAAATAGTCTAGAGGAAATTGAAATATTATTGAAAGAAGATCATACGATGTCGGTTGGGTGGGCAATGGTAGAGAAGGTATGTAATTCATTGATTGAGGTTGTTTTGAGTAGAGATGATGAGGAATGAAAACAGAATAAGGAATAAAGGAATGGGAGATAAGAAAAGGCAATCTAACTCTATTCAAAGATATGCCACTAAGAGGGCTAAGTATAAATTTAATCAACCATTATTTGCTAAAGACAAAAAAAGATTAGCACACATTATTATGGGAGAACCTGATAGGGATAAATGTAATATTCCTCTTACAGAGACTGAAATATATTATGTAGATACGTTAGATAAAATTGGTCTTGATAGTACAATAGGATGGCCCCCAGCCATCAAAAGGGTGGATAATGATTTATTATTGAGTCCGATTTCAGTGGATGAAGTTAACGAGGTCTTGAGAGAGATTTGGAAAGAGAGTGCCCCAGGCCCTGATAAAGTTACTGTGAATGATTTATGGGAAATTTTAACCAGGACTCTCAAATTTTCACTAATATTTTTAATGTTTTTTTAATTATGCATGTCCCAGAAATAGAACTATTTTAATCCCAAAAGTACAGGATGAGGAAGAATTAACTAAACTATCCTCATGGAGAGCACTAACAATTGGATCTGTTTGGATTAGGCTGTGTACGAAAATTTTAGTTAAAAGATTGATGACTACAGTTAAAATTTGTAACAGACAAAGGATTTATATCAGATCCAGGATGCGAAGAAAATATTTCAATTTTAGATTATTTAATGAGGGGAGTAAAGCAGAATGGAGATGAATTAGCCATAGTATTTGTTGATTTAGCTAAGGCTTTTGACTCAGGAGGACATGGGGACCTTATATCCAGCCTTAAGAGATTTGGGATTGATGAACGTTTTATAGAAATTATTAGGGACCTATATAATAATTGCACAACTAGGGTTTGGGTTGGTGATAAAAGTACTGAGTCCATTTTAATAAGGAGTGGGATTAATCAAGGTGATCCTTTATCTCTAATTTTATTTAGTATAGCTTCGGATCCTTTGTTAACTAAACGAGAAACTGAGGGCTCAGGGTTTTATGTTCAAGGGAATAGTGTCACGTCATTGGCATTCGCTGACGACCTGGCAATTTTAAGTGGATCTTCTCAGGGGTGGTTAAAAAATCTTGGGATTTTAGACTGCTTTTGTAGCAACACCAATTTACGGGTCAATGTTAAAAAGACTAAAGGGTTCTGCATATTGTATAAATACAAAACTTATGTGATTAACCCCAGGGAGAACTGGAGATTGGACAGTGAGAGCATTGACTACGCACAACCAGGTCAATTTGAAAAGTACTGGGGGGAGAGAAGAGACCCCTGGATAGAGGTGGGAGGCTTGTCTCTTAAGGATAAATTGACTGAGTAGAGTGGTTTGTGCAAGGCTCCTCTTAAACCTACCCAAAATTGATGATTTTACAGACGTACATTTTACCTAGGTTATTTTATAATTTGCTTTTAATTGAGCATCCTTTTTATATTTTAAATGAACTTGATGTTTTAGTTAGGAAAGCTGTCAAAAAGATTTTACATCTCCCACAGAGTACTACAGACGGGCTATTTTATGTTCGGGAAAGAGTGCAAGCCCTCCATCTAACTGAGTTCAGTTTACAGATACCTAATATGCTGATCCATAAGTAGAAGAGGCACATAGTGTCTAGGGATAATTGGATCGATTTATCCTTTATATATGCCGGAGAAAACTTAGTTGATAAGATTATGATTTTTAGTGCGGCTACTCCAAATCCAAAGAAATGGAACAATTAGGAGTTCTCCAGCCTGAGATGTCAGGCTGCAGGTATCAAGTATTTTAAAAACAACATAATTAGTAATTCATTTTTAAAAAAAGATCTTATATGGTTAAATCTTCCTCTTTTATTGCCACACTGCAGCTGAGGACTAATGTCTATCCAACCAGGGAGACATTAGCAGGAGGTAGAGAGGGAGCAAATGCCATGTGCAGATGGTGCGGAAAGGTGAGGGAAACAGTACCACATATATCCAGGCAACGTTTTAAAACTAAGGATGCACAGATTAGCAGACGCAATAGGGTAGTCTCTGCGGTAATTAACAAAGTTAGTAAATTTGGGTGGAAATTATGGTCGTGCGTGCCAGGTGTGCCCACGCACACCCTAATGTCTCCAAAAAAAAAAGTGGCTTTGCATTTTAATTTAATCGCATGATACGCTCTTTTCGTTTTAAAGTATGGATTGTTGTATTATGCAATAAGCGCCAAATGGCGTAATATAGATGTTGTAGAAATGTATAGAAAGCCCGTGTTTGTTCGCAGCATGCGTCCCCACTACTGCAGTGCCACATTACCATTGGTCCTCCCCTCCCCCTCCGACTACTATTCTAGAAAATTCTTTGACCTACATGAGCGGCTGCGTCAGGCGTGCCCAGTGCAGTGTATACAGCGTTTGTAATCTTTGTCGCGTGTACTCTACTGAAATAGCATAACAAGCCTGTGGCTTTATGTTTTAATTCAATCGTATGATACTCCCGTTTAATTTTAAAATATGGATCGGTTCATTGTTAAGATAAGAAAAGGAGCAGACAAACTGAATTATAATGAATGTCTATGCTCACAACATTACAGTGGCAGGGCTATAGACATTCACTATAGCAGCTGGAGAGGTTCTCCCAGCACTGTAGGTAATCCACCTCCCCGAGAGGTGGTGATTAGCTCAATGGAAGAATTTTTCCATTGACGTAGAGCTGTCTACACTAGGGGCTAGGTTGTCTTAACCATGTCTCTCAGATGTGACTCTTTCGCACTCTTGAGAGATATAGCTATGCCGACATAACTTTTGTAATGTTCTAGTGCCTAAATGGTGTTGGTGATGAAGAAAACTGGAGCAGTTTCTGGAGAGTGTCCAGTCTCTCCTCTACTACAGAAATCGCACCACCACAGCAGCGTTCCTCACAAGGGACTGACAGGCCCTGTAAGCAGCAGTGAAATGTATTCCCAATGGCTTCTGATGGCTACTTGCTGCTTATGACAAATGCATGTATTAACAAGTAGAACTGGACAAATAATGGATTTTTCAATTTGCTGGAAATTCCAAAAAAATTGGAAAAGCAATTTTGCTCCGCACTAAATTTTTCAAAATTTTCAGTGACTCAAAAAGCATAAAAAACAACTGAAATGTTTCTGTGCTATTTTAATCATTTGGGGGGGGGGGGGTGGACGAGCAACAATCCAGAGAAACCAAGCAAAATTTGCAAAACATCAGCATGGCGGACTCTGCATTATTTGCCCAAAAAAAGGTTTCAGATGAAAACTTTTGCCCCGATCTTTGAGGCTTTTGTGTGGGTGGAGCTTTGGCTGTACCCTAACTCCCTAATTAGAACAGATGGACAGACAGGGGGCGGGGAAATAAGCTGTACAGATTCAAGAGCTATAATAATTTTTCTCCACACTTCTGCTTGGAGCGAGAAGAGCAGAGAACTAATTGTGCCTCAAGAGGGTGTCTCCAAGACTCAACACCTCCCAGGACTACTCCTGGGATGGTGCAGTTTTATGTACTACCTCTTGATCAGGGACGTGCCTAAAGGCAGAATGGAGCTCTTTACGAATTAGTCGAACATACTTGCTTCTGGTGTGAAGAGTAATGAGTGTGGTAGCTCAAACTTTTTAAAAAAATTATATTTACTTATAAAGTATGTTTAAAAAAAAAGCAATAAATAATGCCCAGAAAGAAAGGTCTCACTTCAGCAATAATAAACAGAATGAAATTGTAGAACAGGACACAATAAAGTAATGAACATGTAGAAGCCCCAACAGAGGCTATAGAGTTGAAGGTAGTAGACCAAGGGGTTAACATATAGTAGTAGCAGTAGTAAAAATGTGCTCATTTACACAACAGTGAGCTAGATTGTACTTCTATATCCCGCTCTGCGTAAGGGGTGATGTGTTGCCCATCCTCCTCCCTCGCTCCTGGGCAGAGGTAAACTGCTGTTGGCCCATACTAGCAACAGATTACTAACCCCAACTCGCCATGCTGGCTTAGTGTGCTGGTTTGGTTCAAATGGAGATGGAGCCAAAACTCTGCCCATTCTCTATACAGTCCATGCCCAACTTTCTGAGGTAGAGGGGAAATACAGGATACAGAAGACTTGCTTACCCCGTAAGGAATTCAGGGAGGTCATATGGGAGGCTCTTACTCCTTCCTTACATCCTTGTATGGTGACATAGGCCAGGACCCAGGTAAGTATTGCAGCCAGATGGCTTTTTAGTTCCTTTGAATTTGCAGTCGACCACTTAAATTAAAGAATGACTCAAAGAATAAACTTCTCTGACAGGAAGAGGCAACTGTTTCTGTTCAGTCTAGTTTTTTCTAGCTTGAGGTGGTAGAAGCAGGGTTGTTGGTGCATGGAGAGGGGCTACTGGGCAGTGGAAATATTGCTAGGCCAGATGTATGTTTCTGCCTCCCTCACAATGTTTTCCACTACCACATTATCTTGCAGAGGCAGGAACAGACCTCGGGTATGGTTCTGCCCCTGTGTGCCTGAGTGAGGAGGGCAGAGGCAAAATCAGGTCCCAAAGGAGGAGCTGGAGCAGCGGCTGCAGTGCACAGGATCGGGCTGGCTACCATGGAGCAGATAGGAACAGCTCTTCTCTCTCTGTCTTCTTTCACTTGGGTGGCTGTAGCAGCCACGCTGGCCACAGCTGGTGGGCAGGGACCACATAGGGGTGACACAGTGTACGGAGAGGTTCTGTCGGAGCCACCTAGCCTCTGGGGGCAGGACCACGTGCCCCAGCCGCTGGGGTGAGGGACAGGGCACTGGTATGTGGGCCGGGGACAGTGGGTGTCAGTGCACAGGGCACCAGCTACCAAAGGCAGAGAAGCATAGGAGACTAGCTGCTGGGGGAGGGATGAGGTGTGCAGGACGCAAGCTACTAAGGAACTTCCAGAACACCCTTTCCCGCTGAAGCCGGCTCCCCTCCCTCCCCACTGCTGAGTCTCAGTACCTCCCACTTCTATCCCCCCACATTTCCATTCACAATGAGCTTCTCTCCCCCACCCCCACCAGCTTATGTGCATATTGTTGACTGAGAGGATAAAGGACACAATGGGGCCAGTTATCAGTGCTGTTTCACCTGCATACACCAGGTCTGAATTTAGTCCAAAGCTGGGAAAGCAATTTATTATTGAAAGAAGAGAGGATTTCGTAGATATCCGTGAAAGGAAAACTTTTCCTTTTGTACCATTTTGTAAAATCATCATGTAGTAAATTGCATAAGTGAACTGGCTGGAGACAATGTACTAGTGTGTTTTCACTGTGACTCAAATGAAACCTTTCTGTATATCCCATGAGCATGGATTTTCCCAGGCACTAATAGAGCTTGTAAATGTTACTGAACACATTTTTTTTGATGCCCACAAGGCATCAATTGATGCCCATGAATGTCCAAAGATGGTGTCATCTGGTAAAATGATTAGCCTCTGAAAGAGAACTAAGCACAGTTTTGTTGATATACTTGTTTTAAAATCACTTGTGCTATTTGAAGTCTCTATTCTAGCACCACAAAAGTACTGTACCCAACCCCACTTCAGGGTGTTGCTGGGAGTGCTGTGGTACCTCAGTCCCCTAGATCTCTGGGAATATGTTGCGTGTGCCAAAAACTTGGTGGCAAGTGTCGGTGCTCCAAGTACTAGGCCCTTCAGGTTATCCCCCTTGGTGGGTTCCCATGAACAAATAAAGCATTACTTTATTTGGGCTTCCAGAAATAAATGTTGCAATTACTCTAGATATGGGGACTTTAAGTTACAGCAAAAGATGAACAAACAGTTCCTAACTCAGCCCCTAGGGGGCAGGATTATGAAAGTCCAATTTGTTAGGTCCCATCAGCATCCCTTTTTGCAGGCCACTCCAGAGCATCCTCCTGTCACACATTACCACTGGCCCCCTTGCCAATAACAGGCTGCTTCCCAGCCTTTTAGCCTGGCTCCTCTGAACTCTGCATAGCCAGCTCTCAGGCTGCTGCCTCCAGCCTGCTGCTCGAGCTCCTGTGCATCCTCTAGCAGCCCTCTCTTAAGACAGGTGCCTTCTGCCATCCGGTGCTGCTGTCCCTTTCCTGTGCTGAAGGGATTATGAAGCCGCCTGCTGGCTGGATGTTGCATTTGAAGTTTACAGCAGTGTCATTACAATATTATGACATTACACAAAACCAGAATGATTTCATATCAGTAAGGCCCAATTCTGTTATCCTCATTCACACTAGGGAGGCTATAGTCAACTCATTAGTCTCATTGAAACCCAAATCTATATTACTGAGCCCTCTATTTAGTAAGAACTCCCACTTTTAAGCAGTGCCTCCAGTCATTCTGGAAGAATTGTGTGGGCAGAGTTCCATACAGAATTTTCTTGTTTTGTATTGCTCATATGATTTGTATGCGGCTCTGAGGTTCAATACCACAGGGAGTTTGGCGGTGGGGAAACTGAATGACTACTAGATCTGATCTGAAAACATCCATTGTATTTTGTGGGAAATATTGAATTTTTTTTTATGCAACAGAAAGCTAAAATATTTTTGGCTTTCAAAAAGTACTTTTAGTAAAAATGTTCAGTTTCCAGTAAAACCTTTCATTCTCAAACTCACAAAAACCCAAAACCCAACCCCAAAAAACAATGTTTTTACCATCTCCCACTACCCTGCCTGCTTGTTTTGGGTTTCTGTTTATTTATTTATATATATGCAGAAATCTATTGTGTTTGTGTGTATACACACAGAATAGATTTCTGAAAAAAAAAAAAGTATTTGGGTCAAAAGGCCATTTTTCAATGAAAAAATAAGTTAAACTAAAATGTTTTGCCATCTCTGCATAATTAGCCAAATCTCATCATAATGTAGTAAAACAAAATGTAATAAAACAAAAATATAATTTAGCCTGGAGTCAGAACTACTGAGTTTGGTTCTTGGCTCTCTCACTGACTCACTCTGTAATCCTGGATGAGTCATTTTAGCTTCTCTGTTCCACACTTTCTACATCTGTGAAATAAATGACTACCTGACAATAAGGGACATTGGGTATGATCCTCTTTTGTGTAATTCAAGTATCATTCCTGAAATCAATAGAGTTATCCTGGTGTAAAACCAAAGCTTACCTTATTCTTGTTTTATTTTTAACTTAAATGTCATCTGGTAGCATTAAGATATGGTTACATTTTACTGACCTATTAACACAGATCTTGGGTCTATGTTTACCTGCTCAAGCGGTGTTTATTAATGGACTGGGAAGTTTGGAAGCAACTGCCTTGCTGTTTCTCTCTCAAGCAGCAGTTCTTCAGCATCTTTTAATTTTCACTTTGCCCAAAATTCGGTGGAAAGCATGGACATTCATTGTAAGGATTATATTGGTAGTGCTGGCTGAAGGAGTGTCCATCCCACTTATCCCATCTCTACTGCAATAGTGATAATACTTGACTGGCACCATTTCTCCAAGGATCTAATACCAAAATAGGTATCATTATCCTCATTTTACAGATAGGGAAGCTGAGATAGAAAGAAATTAAGTGACTCACCCAACATCACACAGCATGGACATGGCAGTGCTGAGACTACTAGCCAGCTTCCTGACTCCTATTCAAGTGCTTTCTTTGTAGATGATATAATAGGTAGAAGGGAGGTTAAGTACAGTAGTGTGCAAGCAGCCCCATAAAGTATTAATTTATCCTCCCTGGCAGAACAGAGAGGGCCATATTTACAGTCCCAAAACATTACATTTCTGTTTGTGTTGCAGACGATGTTCTGTTTTGCAAGGTAAATTCTATTGATGAGCCCTGAATTCCTATAAAAAAGAGACTCCAGCCATGCAGCACCAGAAAGGTCTTAAGGTTACAGGACTGTACCATGTGGAATGTTTTCCACAAGTGATACAGCACAGAAGAGTTTTCCTTAGCAAACCACAGAAGTTATCTCAATGGTGTATGGTGTGTTGCTGATGGGATGTATGTTCCACCACACTGACACAGCGATTATGGATAACAAGTATGTGCAATTATGTCTTAATATCCTGAGGCTTCAGGTTTTATCCCTAATTTGCAGTGGTGTGCACAGTGAGATTGGCATCAGGTCAGAGTGTAAAACTTTCCGATTAAATACAGCACAGAATGTATGGTGTACAGTTAAGGAAAAGACTGATAGAACTGAAAGTAAGGTTGACATAATGGCATGTCACTATGGGCAATACCCGGATGAAGGGAAAGAGTTTTGACTGTGAAATTAATATGAACTGCAGGATTTTAACCCATTAATAATAGTTTCTTTATTAACGTGTGTGTGTGTGTGTGTGCGTGCACACGTACACGTTGACACTCAGTCATGCACCATTTTAAAAAGTAATGAAACTTCTTTCCTGTTCATTGCAATCAGAGCTCCTGCAGGTGATCAAAGATACCAAACATCTGAATGCTGCAAAGAAAATCGTTGGGGCTCTGCACTGAGCATGGGTGAGCAAAGAGGGAATATATAAGGAGTCTTCCCTAACTTGCATCACTCATCCAGAGGCTGGTCACAATTGTGATCCCCTGAGTTCAAGTACCAGTCCTGGTTAGAGCCATTCACCTCCCCAAAAGAGGTAGGGAAGATGTGAGGCCATGATAGCAGACCAGGCCAGTTGTAAAAGGGAAAATATCTTTAAGAATGGCACTTCCTGGGAGATGATGTGCCTTCTGGAGCTCTCACTAGGTAGACTTATCATTTGTATTAGAGTATCCCTGAAAGGCTCCAGCTGAAACTGGGGGTCCCATGGTACTAGGCACTGTACAAACACTTAGCAAGAGCCAGCATCCCTTCCCTGAAGATTCCCTAGACAGAAATCCTAAACAAAGGGTGAGTGGGGAAGCAGTGGCACAGAGAGTTGAAGCAACATGCCTGAGGTCACGCAGAAGGTCGGGGAAGGCCTGAGATTAATAACCAGGTTGTCTGACTCCCAGTCAGGTACCTTAGCCACTAGATTATCAGTGGAAAAACATCCAATTTTTCAGGTTGTGGCCCTTGTTGGTATAAGCAGGACCCAGTCCGTGCTGCTGCAGAGCATCAGAAAACTGCATAGGATTTCTTTTAAAGTTTCCTTTTTTCTTAAGCCACCAATGACTCAGCTTTTTCACATGACAGTGACTTTTGATGATGCCTTTCAGTGATGCCAAAATAAACTACAGTCACATCAAAGTTTCAGCATGTAAAATTAATTTGGGCAGTAGAGTCACATTGTGAAGTCCCTTGTGCATGTCATTGTTCAGCAGCAGCAGCAAAAAGGCTTTCAAAATGGATACCATACCCTGCCTGCACACTAGTGTTGGTTCCAATCATCTAGAATCTTGTTATATGAAGAAAAAAATGTAGTACTGGCTGCACTGGACACAACAGTTATTGTTTGCCAGGTTGTAGTAACCATGTTGAACCCAGGATATGAGAGACACAAGCTGGGTGAGGTAATATCTTTCATTGGACCAACTTCTGTTGGTGAGAGAGACAAGCTTTTATTATGGTATTTTTGTCTTTTATCATTTTTCTGTGTGAGTTCAAGCGCACTAAATGCCCTAGTAACCACAATGTGGGTGAAACGAGACGATCACTGCACTCTCGAATGAACCCACACCGAAAAATGATAAAAGACAAAAACTTCATAACACCTGTGGATGAGCGCTTTTCACAAAGTGATCACTCTATATCTGATCCCTGAGCCGTCAAACCTGCACAACACTTTCAAAAGACAAGCCTGGGAGCTTAAATTCATAACTTGGCTAGACTTTGCTAAAAATCATGGACTGAATGGAGATACTAGATTTATGGCTTGTTACAACGATCTATCACCTTCTCCCCCTCACACACACACACCTTTTTTTCTCCTTTCCCCCCATGACTGGAGAGTTGTTAATGCACCACTTCAGCTTGAAAGGTCCCTTGAAATGTGTTAACTACATATGCTAAATAATCTGTTCCACCTTGTATTTAGCTGTGATGCTCTGCCTACATTTTCCAGGCTTGAGGAAGAGCTCCATGGAACTTAAAAGTTTGTCTCTCACACCAACAGAAGTTGGTCCAATAAAAGATATTACCGCACCCACAATAGTTATTGTCAGCTGTAAATACAGCTACATCAGAGTAGCCAGAAGCATTTCCTCCTGAAGATCATTCTATGAATTTGTGAATAATGGCACAACATTTGCTAGCCAGACTTCAAAAGCTGTAACCTTTCAACCCTGAAAGTAGTGGTTTTTGATGAAGACAGCCCCCAGAATGACAGACAACAGCCATGTCACAACACACCCTATGAGATGCCCACTAAGAGACCTCCAAACAACTTTGTGTCTTTAAGATATTCACGCTTTGTTGCACTAATTTCATTAATCTCCAGCTGCAGTTAAGATTGTCTTGCTCCCTAAGACTGAAATTTGCATCTGCTGTCAGCTGCACTCATGTCCCAGTTAAGCCCTTAGGAGAGGCCTGAAGGGGTATATAAGTGGTGTATAAGCCTTATTCTGGCCCCCTGCATGAGGGTGAATTGCACCCTCTGGCAGGCACACTGTGATGATTCATGGCTGTACACACACAGAGACATCATGGCCAAACACAAGCAAGTATATCATGTTCTCCATTCAATCAGGCAAAGCTCATCCTTGAGCATCTGGGCTCTTGGGAGTTACCATCCAACAATCTGGAGCCAACCTGTAACAAATTTCATGTACTACATACCTACGGTCCAGAGTGCAACGTCATCAACAGGACCACACACGAGCAGCAAAGGAGATAGAATTCAGGCCAGCCAGTTCCCAAAACTCAAGCCTCTGCCACTTGAGCTAAAAGAAAAATCTCTGCTGCAAATTAGCATTATAAGTTTCTAGCCTCTCTGTAGGTCAGTCACAAGCAGGTGACAGTACCTCAAAGGCCAAATCCTGGTCCTTTCACTTAGCCTGAGTAAACAGGTCAAAATTGCTCCAGCCTAGGAACAGCACAAAGAACACACATTGTAATTGCTCCTGTAGCCTGCTCTAGTGTGGAGCCCCACTGCACACATCAGTAGCTGTGCTGTGAAAGCTGGCCCTGCCTCAAGAGGCCTGACTGGCAGGAGGATGAGCAAAGCTACTGGCCTCTCCCCACTGACAGAGCTCTGGTTGGCTAGAAAGCCAGCAGGAAATCCTGCCCCACTCCCTGCTGCTAATCTCCCCCAACTGGAGGGTGAACTGCCCAGGCTGTGGAAAAGAGCATGTATGCCTACTGCTACAGATATAAAGCAGGAGGAGAATTGAAGCTTCTGAGCACTTGGCAACTGGGCCTGCAGTGGGCCTGCAGTGAACAGGAGAATAGCCAGAGATCATAGGGAAGGAGGCTGCTGATCGGTAACTGAGGGAATGATGTTGAGGTGCACTGGGGCTGTTGGTTTGCTGATAAATTGGATAAAGTTTGTTACTGGTAGCTCTGTGGGAGTGATTTCTGGGAGAATTCCTGCTGCCGCATGGGGTGGGGGGAAGTGGGCAGACAGAGTCAGGGGCCTAGCTTTGACAGCCCATCTGCGAAAGCTTTTCATGGCAGAAAGAAAAATTAACATGAGCCTTCCAGCTGGGGAGCCCTCATTTCAATTTTTCTTGACAGAAAACTTAATTTTTTGTGGGGAAAACCTGAAATTTTCTTGTGGAAAACTTTGGTTTTGCAAAAAGGGCTTTTTTTTTTTTAATTGGGAAATCATACCACTGAAAAATTTGCAATCGGCTCTTGTTATAAGCATGATACAGACAGTAGTAGTATGTGTTATGGCTGGTTCGAAGTCAGTGATATCAACAACCTGTTGACCTGTGTGCTCCATAGTTTATAAATGGAACCTCAACAAGAAGTGACCCAAAAAGTTGTGTTGGAGTCATAGTAACAATATCATTAGACATGGGAATCACAGAATCATAGAATATCAGGGTTGGAAGGGACCTCAGGAGGTCATCTAGTCCAACCCCCTGCTCAAAGCAGGACCGATCCCCAATTAAATCATCCCAGCCAGGGCTTTGTCAAGCCTGACCTTAAAAACTTCTAAGGAAGGAGATTCCACCACCTCCCTAGGTACCGCATTCCAGTGTTTCACCACCCTCCTAGTGAAAAGGTTTTTCCTAATATCCAACCTAAATCTCCCCCACTGCAACTTGAGACCGTTACTCCTTGTTCTGTCATCTGCTACCACTGAGAACAGTCTAGAGCCATCCTCTTTGGAACCCCCTTTCAGGTAGTTGAAAGCAGCTATCAAATCCCCCCTCATTCTTCTCTTCCGTAGACTAAACAATCCCAGTTCCCTCAGCCTCTCCTCATAACACATGTGTTCCAGTCCCCTAATCATTTTTGTTGCCCTCCGCTGGACTCCTTCCAATTTTTCCACATCCTTCTTGTAGTGTGGGGCCCAAAACTGGACACAGTACTCCAGATGAGACCTCACTAGTGTCGAATAGAGAGGAATGATCATGTCCCTCGATCTGCTGGCAATGCCCCTACTTATACATCCCAAAATGCCATTGGCCTTCTTGGCAACAAGGGCACACTGTTGACTCATATCCAGCTTCTCGTCCACTGTAACCCCTAGGTCCTTTTCTGCAGAACTGCTGCCGAGCCATTCGGTCCCTAGTCTGTAGCTGTGCATTGGATTCTTCCGTCCTAAGTGCAGGACTCTACACTTGTCCTTGCTGAACCTCATCAGATTTCTTTTGGCCCAATCCTCCAATTTGTCTAGGTCCCTCTGTATCCTATCCCTACCCTCCAACGTATCTACCTCTCCTCCCAGTTTAGTGTCATCTGCAAACTTGCTGAGGGTGCAATCCACACCATCCTCCAGATCATTTATGAAGATATTGAACAAAACCGGCCCCAGGACCGACCCTTGGGGCACTCCACTTGATACCAGCTGCCAACTAGACATGGGAACCCCTGTTGGGGAGGGAAAATGTTTTGTAGTCTCCAAACTATTTTGGAGACCCGGACTTTTCAAAACATTTTGTGCTTTAGGGCAACTAATGATGTTTCAAGTACTTATCTATAGATTTTTACTAGTTATACTATCCTTCTCACAGATGTTAATTTAACATTCCAGGGAACACCTTCCTGATATCTCTTTTCTTTCATATGCTTGTTCAGTAATCATTCTTTTCTTAGTTTAGTGGCTTTCAGGTTCTTTTCCTTAGCATGTGAGGAGTATACAATCTTTGAAGAAATGATGCATCGGGTCTTAGTTTCGTGGTGCAGTTTCTTTTTAAGGGAGAGTTTGCTCTCTACCTTCATCTCTCTAACTGGATTAAATTATTGGGACACAGCTGCTCCTCGTGAACCAGCTATTGGTGTTAGGGCTGAGATACCTGAAAGAAGAAATACCCCTCTGTTGTCTGTGACCACCTCTGTGCAAGGTTCATGGTGTATGCATGAAAATAAGTAAGTTACAGTAAAAAATATAGCCAGATTCTCCCTCACTAATTTCTCCTCCAATGGAAAACTGACCTACAAGGTACCAACATCTGCTACTGACAATGGGCAATGCTAATAAGACAATGGGCAATGCTAATAAGAGGCCAGTTGTCTAGTGTTCTCTGGTTTCCTGCTCTCTAAGGACCAGTGCAAGGTCTGTGCACCACTTAAGTCCTCAATAGGCTGTGTAGCAACAGCAATGAACTACACCAGGGGTGGCCAGCCTGCGAAGGAGCCAGAATTTACCAATGTACATTGCCAAAGAGCCACAGTAATACGTAGGCAGCCCCCCATCAGCCCCACCGCCTTCCCTGCACCTCCCGATCAGCTGTTTCCCGGCATGCAGGAGGCTCTGGGGGGGGAGGGAGAGGAGTGAGGGCACGGCAGGCTCAGAGGAGGGGGTGAGAGGGGTGGAGTGGGGGCAGGGCCTGTGGCAGAGCCAGGGGTTGAGCAGTGAGCACCCCACGGCACACTGGAAAGTTGGTGTCTGTAGCTCCAGCCCCAGAGTCGGTGCCTCTACAAGGAGCCGCCTATTGACTTCTGAAGAGCCGCGTGTGGCTCCGGAGCACAGGTTGGCCACCCCTGGACTACATCTTTGGGCATGTATACCCATTAATCCCCTCTCTAAGCAAGTTACTAGAGAAAAACAATGTGCGCAAAGCCATGGATTTTTTGCCCCCTTATGAGCTGGTCAACAGAACTGACAGGACATATGGGGAGAGAATTGTATACCTCAATAAGGTGTGTAGTAAATGATTCCCCTCTGTACAAGATGGGGAGCCCAAAGAAGTAATGAGTCTGAATCATAATTGGCTCCCACTGTTCCTCCTGGCTAATGCAGCTATGCACCGCCCCACATTCTGGGCTGAGTTTAAAGGCCTAATCTTGTCCTAGGATTGCAAAGTGTAATCAGAAAGTGACAAATGACAAAGTTAAGATTCTCTGAGCTAAAATTCTTCCCCAGTTGCTGCCACGGGTGCTGTGAGGAGGCTCTCTACTATGCCTTAGTTGGAATGGTGTTCAGTTTGCACAATCAAGGCCTATATTAATATTTTGAATCCAGAAAGAATTAATGAGAGAGACATATGTGCTTGATCTGTGTCCTGTGCATGTAGACCTTTTGTCTAAAAATCTAACTACACCATACTTCACTAATGTATAGCATGCGTTCAACTTATTGTCAACAATTGTTGGAGGCACTGGTAGTCCTGCTCTAAAATCAAATCTCGTACATCTTCTGGGAAAGAGACTTTACATACAATAATCCAGGACCTAATAAATATAGGAAGAAAAATGAACCAGTGAAGGCTATTTAATTTCCAGATCAATGTATAAAGAGAGGTGTTATTCAAATAAAAATGGCCAACTTTTTAAAAATTTTATATTGTAAGCCCAAATATCACTGACTACTTAGAATATGACCTTTTGAATGTTCTAAATCTAAATTGTTGGATGAAAAAGCAAACATTTATAGGCTTAAATTTGTACTTTAATCTGGTTACACTTTTACTAGATTTTATTACAAAATGAGTATTTTAAAGTCCACAATCACCACAGACAATTTCTAAGTAAATGTTCTGTTTTAACTTTGCCATAAAGTGAGTATGTGAACCATTCAGCTGTCTCAAGTACATTTTTATCAGCCTCTATAAACAGTGATTTTGCTTTTATTAAAATCACTATTGAAGTGTCTGCATTTTTGCTACTGCTGCAAGCTATAAAAAGTGCCTCTAAAATGATTCCCCATAAACTTAGAATACTATTTTGTGCTATAAAATGTAAAACTACAGTATGTTTTGGAAAGCAGAATTTTATTGACTTAACTTGGCATGTACGCAATCTTGGATCCACTATAAAGTAAAGTAATCAGAAGCTTACCTTCCACTAGACATTCCTATCCACTGTTTTTTGCAATGTTTATATTGTTAAAAGAATATTTTTCCATCTGTAGTGATCAGTGTGTGTATGTACACACCCATGTATAGCCTCATGTGTGTATGTGCTGTAAATTGGCAAGAGGAAAGGAAGAATCTGGTTGCTGATGAGAACTTTGTCTGTATGCATAAGTCTATCTTATCTATCTAAGAGACTTATAGATAGATACTTGTATATAAAATGTATTTATCCTCACAACACCTCTGTGAGATAGGGAAGTGCTATTATTCTCATTATCTAGATGAGAAAGTGAGGCTCAGAGGCGCTAAATGACTTGCCCGAGGTCTCACAGGAAGTTTGTGACAGAGAAGGGAATTCAAACTTGGATCTCCCATGGCCCAGGTTAGTGGCCTGGCTAACCACTGACCATCCTTCCTCTCAATAATTCAATAAGTCAGAATTTATTACCCAATATTCCTTCTTGGAAATCATTTTTCTCATCAAATATAACAATCAGTTCCCTCCCCCCCCACAAATGTAAGAGATTATCTCTACACTAGTTTTAATATAATCATCATTTTTCTAACTCAGAAGTATTACTGACAGGCCAAAAATATCCCAGTGTCTGTTGTTACTGTATTTTTGTAAACCAGCAGTCCCTACCAAGGAAGCACTTTGAATTTCTGACCATAAAGTACCGATCACAATCAAGAATATAGGCTCCAGTGTAGTGTTGGCAGGTTTCTTCCCAACTTTACTGGGGTTGTATACCATAAGATATCTTTTTTATTGGATGGGTAATCAATCAACCAATCAGTTGGCCCTTAACTTAAACAATTCCTCTCCCTCCCTGTTGTTTATCCTTCCTGTTTTAGATAAGGCAAACCAACATAAGATAGGTTTCAAAGTAGCAGCCGTGTTAGTCTGTATTCACAAAATGAAAAGGAGTACATGTGGCACCTTAGAGACTAACACATTTATTTGAGCATAAGCTGAAAAGCTGAAAGCTCATGCTCAGATAAATTTGTTAGTCTCTAAGACGCCACAAGTACTCCTTTTCTTTCAACACAAGATAAACTACCAGACAATAGTACAGTTAATGGCATATTTTATATTAGATAGTTTTCACTTCCATTAATGATGAACCTTGAATTTAAGAGAAAACTGCACATCTAAACGCACCAATAACATATTTAATCATTAACACATTCCAGTAATCCAAAAAACTCAACATGATTTTAGCTGTACAGTGTCCGTTCCATATAAAATTTGGCAACAGAATGTCACTGTGGAAAGCTGATTGAAAGCAGGAAAGGCTGCAGTGCTGTCACTTGAAAAGTGAAGGCATTTTGCCATGGTGTGACTTGCCGCACAGTATCTTTTCAGGCTTCCAAGAGTCTGTATTCAAAATGGCAACTCCAGTGCCAAATGTAACCTGATAGCAGTATAAAACTCCCTGTTTTGTTTTAAAAAATTTTTAAAAAGAGATTGGAACATAGGAATTTGGGTCTGTGTCCAAAGCCAAGGGTGTAGGACAATTTTCATCCTTCCCACGCAAACATAGATGTATTTAAATGTCAGCTTTAAAAGTGCCTAATAAGATAAAAGGACCAAATTGTACTCTGAACTCCAACAAATGGAAATGTGGAGTAAAGACAGTGGGATACATAACAGGCTTAGAACTTTCCACAAATCCTATTGAAGTCAAGGAGAGTCCTTCAACTGATATTTTTTTTAAGGGTTTGAAACGGACCCTTTTATCCTGTGCAATCCCATTGATTTCATTGGGTCTTTGGCCCATTGACATCAGTGGAGTTATTCTGGATTCACACTTTTGTGAAGTAGACTTAAGACCAGAATAGGTTAAGTGAAGGTTGAAAAGACTCTGTATTATATACATCTATTATAAATATGCTTCTCTGGTTGAGGACTAGGATAAAGAGGGATCAAGAAAGACAGAAACAGGATAAACACCAAATTTCTTTGAGGTCCAGAAATGCTGAGCCTGTTTCACGAAGGTCAATGTTCAGAGCATTTATATATTGAGAAGAGTTCCTCACCATACAACATACGAGAGTTCTGTTGAATTGTTTGGGGGTTTTTGCTTTTTTTTAAATTATTTTTTATTAAAATGGGCATTAAGCTGATTCTGGTGGCAAACCTTTTTTCCAGAACTTCCTCATTTGTGATATGATATAGAAAATACGGAAAACATATTTCTATTCTCCTTTAACATGTATTTCACAATAACACTCATTCAAATTTTCTTTAATTGCTCGGATAAAACAGGATGGATGACGAGTCAAATTATGCTGGGCCAAATGTCATCCTCATTTACACCTGTGCTATCCTGCTGACATCAATGAGGTGAAACTCTTCTCTCCAGCATTTCTTTGTAGACCTAAAGATCAAGCTTAGTTCTTTCTGCCTGCTACATCATCACCACATTAACAAATATTCTCCAGTTAGGAGCCTGGTCCTGCTTCCAATAAAGCCAATGGCAAAAACTCTGTAACTTCTGTGGAAGCAGGAATGGGCCTTACAATGTAAGTAATCATGAGTAATCAGTCCAGCTCACCTTGAATACTGGTTTTGCTGTGCTGAAAATAATGAAACTTGTTTCTGGTGATAAGTTAAGCAGGTATGTCCTTAAGAAACACAGGAAGGGAATTTGTTGAGTGAGAAGGTGCCATTTGTACCAGACGTTGTCAACTTTCTAGCCATAACCACACTGAACTTTTTAAAAAAAAAGAAAATAATGTTCAAGAGTGAAGCTCTCCTTTGACGGTCAAATTAGTATTAAAACTGTTTACAGTTTATATATGATATGATGGGAAAAGCTAAAATCTATGCTGAGAAAAACTGACACGGCTTTCTATTAAATCACAAAGCCAACAGGAACCATATTTTAGGGGTATATAAATATTTGCCATTTTAGCAACGATCTTATTTCAAATACTTGGTGACTCCACAGGAATTAGCTATTTTAGAAAAAAAGTAGAAGTTCAAACTGTAAAAAGAGGAGCTTTAATGGTAAAGCACAGTTACTGAATGGAAAAGAAGACTTTAAAGATTTTTTTTTTAAATTACAACTCTGAGTCTTACATTGCACAGAAATGCCTTGTGATACAATAGTAACATTAGTGTCTCAAAGCCCAGAGAAAATAGAGAATTTTCACAATTAGCAGGTATATCCCCTTTCCCTCAAGTTGCTTTATAACATTTAACATACTTACAGGCAGCTCTAGTTTTCAGCAAGGTTAAGCCAGAATGAATGGTAGCATGATAAAAACGCAGGTCTTTGTAGACCCAGCCAACAACAGCGATTAAGTTTGAATACAGTGTCAGCCTATAAGAGACAAACTTTCGAGCTACACAGACCTGAAGAGCTCTGTGTAAGTTCAAAAGCTTATCTGTCTTTCACCAACAGAAGTTGGTCCGATAAAAGATATTACCTCACCCACGTTGTCTCTCTAGCCTATAAGTAGGGAAGTGAGTTTGCCATGGAAAATACAATGGTGAGTCAGCAATTTTTATTAAAAACCAGAGGCCCAGTCCTGCACAATATGAAGTTCCCTCAGTTCTTGGGATCTGAGCATCTTTTTGATCTGGGCCCTAGAGTTTTATTAAAATGTTTGTAACTGATCAAGGTTCTTTTACAAATTATTCTGTTCCTCTGTCTCTTGTGCTGATTTGTGGGCCTTCCTCCACCTAGTAGGATATCCCAGGCATCAACAAGATGTCTACATGGACCATGGGGAGCAGTGCAACCTGTCTAGCTGGCTGGGAAGCCTGATAAAACTCATGATTTTTGATTTAACAAACAAGACAAAGCCTAAAAATGCACAGATACAGTCATACCCATGACAAAACCAGGGTCCTGGTTGTGTGAAATAATAACAAGGCTTACATGGCGGTAGCCACTATTGGGAGGGGGGCATGAGAGAGAGGGAGAGAGCTCATTGTACCCTCCTCCCCTAACCTCTTTGCACATCTGTACAAAGTAAGGCACAAATTCTGTAGGGGACAAAAGCTTCCTGGTGTTTTTTTTAACTGCAAAAAACAGTATTTAAGAAAACTTCCAGACTGTCTACTTTGGACAGAGGGACATTCCCTAATGCATTTGAACTCGGACATTTTTTCATTTCTTCTTTTCAGGCAGAATTCATTTCTTTCCCTAGCAGAGGTGATCTTCACGAACAACTTACAAAACGGCCCTTCTTTAATACAAACTCATACTATAGGGGGTTTAATTTCATGCACAGTTGTCAACAATAGCCAAATGTATCTCCCATTGGCAGCCTTATAGTTACAAATTGTAGGAACTGTACTTACTGATTTAACAACAAAGAAGCCGCTGGGAAAGAGCTCCATTAACTAAAACTTTTAACTGAAGAAAAATATTTCTCCTCTGACTTGCCAATTATTCAGAAAGTGTTTTTATAATCCTTAATATTGGTAAATAAATCCCCGCTTCTCCAAGAGTATGTCTACACTATGAAATTAGGTCGAATTTATAGAAGTCGAAATTTTAGAAAGCGATTTTATAAAGTCGATTATGTGTATCCCCACTTAAAACCATTAAGACCATTAAGTCAGGTAGCTATCCCGCAGTTCCCGCAGTCTCTACCACCCATTGGAATTCTGGGTTGAGATCCTAATGCCTGATGGGGCAAAAAACATTGCCGCGGGTGATTCTGGGTATATGTCGTCAGGTCCCCCATCCCTCCCTCCCTCTCTCCGTGAAAGCAACGGCAGACAATCGTTTTGCGCCTTTTTTCATGGGTTACCTGTGCAGACGCCATACCAAGGCAAGCATCGAGCCCGCTCAGCTCACAGTCACCATACGTCTCTTGGGTGCTGGCAGACGCGGTACTGCATTGCTACACAGCAGCGGCAACCCATTGCCTTGTGGCAGCAGACGGTGCAGTATGACTAGTAGCCATCCTCGTCGTCTCCTGGGTGCTCTTGGCCGGCCTCGTTGAGGTCGGTCGGGGCGCCTGGGCAGACATGGGTGCTCCTGACAGACCTCGGTAAAGTCTGCCAGGGGCGCCTGGACATAAATGGGAGTGACTCGGGTCATTCTCTTCTTTAAGTTTTGTCTAATGGAGATTCAGTCCTGCCTGGAATATTGGCAGAGGGATAGCTCAGTGGTTTGAGCATTGGCCTGCTACGCCCAGGGGGGGCCATTCTGCCTCAGGCTGCTCTCCCAGCCAGCAGCACCATCTTCTGACAGCCTACCCCTCCCTCCCTCCATGAAAGCAACGGCTAACAATCGTTTCGTGCCTTTTTCCATGCGGGTGCCTTATTGCTGTCAGCATCGTCATCCACCCGCCGCTTCCGCTGCCACGCTGCTCTCCTGCTCACGCCCTACCACGGCTAGCATGGAGCCCGCTCAGATCACTGTGGCAGTTGTGACCGCTCTAAACACCACATGCATTATCATGCAATATATTCAGAACTAGAACCTGCAGAAGCAGGGAAGTAGATGATGGCAGCGCGGTGAGGAGAGTGATGAGGACATGGACACAGACTTCTCTCAAAGTACGGGCCCCAGCAATTTGGCCTTCCTGGTGGCAATGGGGCAGGTTCATGCGGTGGAACGCCGATTCTGGGCTCGGGAAACAAGCACAGACTGGTGGGACCACATTGTGCTGCAGGTCTGGGATTATTCCCAATGGCTGTGAAACTTTCATATGCGTAAGGGCGTTTTCATGGAACTTTGTGACTTGCTTTCCCTTGCCATGAAGAGCCAGAATACCAAGATGAGAGCAGCCCTCACAGTTCACAAGCAAGTGGCGATAGCCCTCTGGAAGCTTGCAATGCCAGACAGCTACCGGTCAGTTGGAAATCAATTTGGAGTGGGCAAATCTACTGTGGGGGCTGCTGTGATGCAAGTAGCCAACGCGATCACTGAGCTGCTGCCATCAAGTGTAGTGAGTCTGGGAAATGTGCAAGTCATAGTGGATGGCTTTGCTGCAATGGGATTCCCTAACTGTGGTGGGGTGATAGACGGAACGCATATCCCTATCTTGGGACCGGACCACCAAGGCAGCAAGTACATAAACCGAAAGGGGTACTTTTCAATGGTGCTGCAAGCACTGCTGGATCACAAGGGACGTTTCACCAACATCAACGTGGGATGGCCGGGAAAGGTACATGATGCTTGCATCTTTAGGAACTCTGGTCTGTGGGAACAGCTGCAACAAAGTACTTACTTTCCAGACCAGAAAATAACCATTGGGGATGTTGAAATGCTTATAGTTATCCTTGGGGACCCAGCCTACCCCTTAATGCCCTGGCTCATGAAGCCATACACAGGCACCCTGGACAGTAGTCAGGAGCTGTTCAACTATAGGCTGAGCAAGTGCAGAATGGTGGTAGAATATGAATTTTGGATGTTTAAAAGTGCACTGGCGCAGTTTACTGACTCAGTTAGACCTCAGCGAAACCAAAATTTCCATTGTTATTACGGCTTGCTGTGTGCTCCACAATATATGTGAGAGTAAGGGGGAGACGTTTATGGCAGGGTGGGAGGTTGAGGCAAATTGCTTGGCCGCTGATTATGTGCAGCCAGACACCAGGGCAGTTGGAAGAGCACAGCAGGATGCGCTGTGCATCAGAGAAGCTTTGAAAACCAGTTTCATGGCTGGCCAGGATACAGTGTGAAGTTTATGTTTATTTCTTGATTAAAACCCGCCCCCTTGGTTCACTCTACTTCCCTGTAAGCCAACCACCCTCCCCTCCCCCCTTTGATCACTGCTTGCAGAGGCAATGTAGTCATTGTTGTTTCAATTTCATGCATTCTTTATTAATTTGTCAGACAAATGGGGGGATAACTGCCAAGGTAGCCCAGGAGGGGTGGGGGAGGAGGGAAGCACTGGGTGGGGTGCGGGAAGAGGGGAGGATGGAAGGACAAGGCCACACTGCACTTCAAAACTTATTGAATGCCAGGTTTCTGTTGCTTGGGCAATCCTCTGGGGTGGAGTGGTTGGGTGCCCAGAGGCCCCTGCCCCGTGTGTTCTTGGGCTTCTGGGTGAGGAGGCTATGGAACTTGGGGAGGAGGGTGGTTGGTTACACAGGTGCTGCAGCGGCGATCTGTGCTCCTGCTGCCTTTCCTGCACGTCAACCATATGCCGGAGCGTATCCGTTTGATTCTCCAGTAGCCTCAGCATTGAATCCTGCCTCCTCTCCTCTTGCTTGTCCCTCCTGTCCTCCCATTCATTTTGTGCTTTCCTGGACTCTGACATTGTCTCCCGCACTGCATTGTGCTGGGCTCTTTCAGTGTTGGAGGCCTGCATGAGCTCAGAGACCATTTCATTGCGAGTGCGTTTTTTTTCGGCTTCTAATCTTTGATAGCCTCTGGGACAGAGATGATAGGGGGAGCATTGAAACATTTGCAGCTGCGGGAGGGAAAAAGGGGAGATTAGTCTTTAAAGAGACATTTTAGAGAACAATGGGTAGACTCTTTCATGGTGAACCAAGCTGTTAACATTACATAGCATGTGTGGTTTCTTTACAAGGTCGCATTTTGCCTCTTATATCGAGGGCCTGCCGGTACGGTGTGAGAGATCACACACTCAGGGCCAGCGGGCAATAGAATTTGGCTTGCAGGCAGATGTGATAAGCCACAGTATTTTGGCTTCTTTAACCTTCCGAACATGTGGGAATGGTTTCAAACAGCAGAACCCTTATTTCACATACCAAGCACCCGTTGGGTTGGTACTTTAAAATGGGTTGGCCGTTAAAAAGGAGGGGCTGCGGTTTTTGGGTTAACGTGCAGCATAAACCCAACTAACCCCCCCACACACACATACATACACACACACACAATTCTCTGGGATGATCGCTTCACCCCTCCCCCCACCGCGTGGGTAACAGTGGGGATGATTTCTGTTCAGCCACAGGCAAACAGCCCAGCAGGAACCGCCACCTCTGAATGTCCCCTTAATAAAATTCCCCTATTTCAACCAGGTGACGATGAGTGATATCACTCTCCTGAGGATAACACAGAGAGATAAAGAATGGATGTTGCTTGAATGCCAGCAAACACCAGGACCATACGCTGCCATGCTTTGTAATGCAATGATTCCAGGTTAAGTGCTATTGGCCTGCCGTGGTAAAGTGTCCTACCATGGAGGACGGAATAAGGCTGCCGGCCCCAGAAACCTTTTGCAAAGGCTTTGGGAGTCATCCAGGAGAGCTTCATTGAGATGTCCCTGGAGAATTTCCGCTCCATCCCCATACACGTTAATAGACTTTTCCAGTAGCTGTACTGGCCGCAAATGCATCCCAAGTCTTCAGAGCAAATTAAACACGCTTGCTTTTAAACCGTGTATTATATTTACAAAGGTACACTCACCAGAGCTGCCTTCTCTGCCTTCAAGGTCCGGGAGCCCGGGTTGGGAGGGTATTGGCTCCAAGGTGATAAACAGTTCCTGGCTGTCAGGGAGAACGGTTTCTCCGCTTGCCTGGTGTGCGCTATCTTTAACCTCCCCCCTCCTCATCATCTTCCTCATCCCCAAAATCCTCATCCCTGTTGCGTGAGACTCCCCCTTGCAGGCGTCCATGTATAGGGGTGGGGCAGTGGTAGGGGCACGCCCTAGAATTGCATGCAGCTCATCATAGAAGCGGCATGTCTGGGACTCTGACCCCGAGCAGGCATTTGCCTCTTGGGTTTTTTGGTAGGCTTGTCTAAGTTCCTTAAGTTTCACTTGGCACTGCTGTGGGTCCCTTGATAGCCTCTGTCCTTCATGCCCTTGGAGATTTTTTCAAATATTTTGGCATTTCATCTTTTGGAACGGAGTTCTGATAGCACGGATTCATCTCCCCATACAGCGATCAGATCCAGTACCTCCTGTTCAGTCCATGCTGGAGCTCTTTTGCGATTCTGGGACTCCATGGTCACCTCTGCTGAAGAGCTCTGCATGGTCACCTCTGCTGATGAGCTCACCACACTGGCCAAACAGGAAATGAAATTCAAAAGTTCGTGGGGCTTTTCCTGTCTACCTGGCCAGTGCATCCGAGTTGAGTTGAGAGCGCTGTCCAGAGCGGTCACAAAGGAGCACTCTGGGATAGCTCCCCCAGGCCAATACCATCAAATTTAGTCCACACTACCTCAAATTCGACCCAGTGAGGTCGATTTCAGTGCTAATCCACTCGGCGGGGAGGAGTACAGAAACCAGTTTTAAGAGCCCTTAAAGTAAAAAAAATGGCTTTGTAGTGAGGAGGGGTGCAGGGTTAAACCGATCTAACGCTGCTAAATCCAACCTAAACTCATAGTGTAGACCAGGGCCAAGTGACTTAAGCCTGTGCTTCATTTTAAGAACCTGTGTGATTCTAATGTCTCATCATGTGGGACTAATAAAGTGCTCAGAATTAGGCACATGCTTAAAGTACCTTAATGGTTCATGGCTTAAATCCTGAATAATACAGGAGTGTTCAGAGGTTCCACTTGTTGCCCTATGTTCTAAACAGCATTTGCAAATGAACAAGATTAGAGCTGCAAATCATCCCAAACCTCAGTGAAGAGCCAAGTAGCTGGGCCTGGAGCTCTGGAATCCTGTCCCCCTTGGGATAGAACATCATTTGGCATCCTCCATGGAAAAGGTCAAGATTTTTGGTTTCCACACTAATTCTGGTTTCTGTATGTGGGTGTTTTTTGTTATTTATACCACATGTACAGACTGAATAACCATCACATAAACTGTGATGTTTCACCATCCATGGAATAAACTGTGAACCATTTGCTTTATTCTGTATTTTACGGATGTCACTAAGTTCCAACCAGAGCACTGTGACATCATTGTTTCCAAAATAAAGTCCTGAAAATAAAATGGAAAAAAGCAGTGAGCAACTGAAAACACATGCCCATATATTTGTCTAATTTTTGCTGCATATATATCTAATAAAATGCAACACATTTTGTTATGTGCAATAAAGGCTTTGGTTTTGAGATTTGAGACCTTCATAAAGTAGGGGCCTGATTCTGCCACCTGTGCTATATATTTAGCTGAGAGTTTCTCTGACTTACACACAGTACATTAGGGCCTGATCCAAAGCTCTTATGTGTCTGTCTGCACAGCATTTTGGAGTGAGCCTGGGTTTGACGTATTCTGGTTAGCGGCACTCACACTAGTGCTCTAAAAATAGCTGTGTTGATAGTTCTCTGAAGTTGTGGCTTGGGCTGGAGCTCAGGCTCCAAAGCCCACCTCCTCTGCCAAGGGGTCAGAGCTATTTTGAGAGCGCCAACACCAGCCCACCTAACCAGAGTCTGTTAATCCAGACTGGGAGGCTCACTCCAAAATGCTGAGTAGGCATAGCCTATATGTCCATGGAAAGACTTCAGTGGGCTTTGGATCAGGCCCTTACTTCACATGTAGTCCCAACAAAATCAGTGAGACTGGACATGGAGTAAGTTACTAAGTGCTAGTAAGGGTGGGGAAAAAATCAGGCTATAAAAAATTGACATGGCCCTCTCAAACACATTGCAAGGAAATCTTTATATCCTAGCACACTGTCATATTCTATAAGTATTTATTATATGCAGGGATTGGACACTAGTTAAAGATGAGTTTATATTGGTTTTTTTTCACTGTTGGAGAGACACAAGGTCCGTTGGTTTTTTTGGGTTTGGGTTTTTTTTTTCAATCATATGATGGCCAGAAGTTGCTATGCAAAGACATGGAAAAAACATACAAACGAAAGTTTTAATATTGGTTTTGTTATCATCTCAGTCACTGGAACACATCGTATGTTGACTCTATTCTATTCATGCAGGGCCAGATCCTCAGCTGGTGTAAAATGATGCAACTCCATTTAATAAATGGAACTTACATAAGATGAAGATCTAACTCTTACAGTCTTAGAATTTATCAATTTATCCACTTCCAAGATGTATGCTTATCATTGAATTCACAACCATTGGGCACATCCTTCTGGGTACAGGCTGATTCAAAGTATGGCTTTGCTGAGAACAGTGCCTCCAATCTGTCACTGATAATCTTGCTGCTCAGAACCCAGACTATTTTGTATCCCTTTCACATCCATCTAGTTATGCATTTTCCACAGTGGGCCAATTACATTGGTAGTTTTGAGGGTGTGATCATTAAACCACATTTTCTTCCAAATCTCTAGTATCCACCAAATGTAAAATCCCCATATGTCATCTGAGTCTCTTTAGGTGCGAATGAATTTTTGAATATTTGCATTGACAGGATGAACTCCCTCCTGACTTTGAAGGTACAATATTTCTTCCTCTCATAAAATACTTCCTCTGAGCATTGTGAACCCACACATACCTTCAACTGATTTTTTTATATATATATCATGCCTATACATCTGAATGTCTTCATTACATATTATTATATTATTGGTTAGTAAAATAACATTAAAATGGCTGAAGAGGCCCGTTCTTCATGTACAGGTTTTTCCATGGGTTGGGTGGTGTTTTGTGCTAGGCCGCAGGCCTATCAGGAGTGCTCCGAAAGAACGAGGCCTACACGCAGCAAAGCAGCGAGGTATTGGTTTTAATGAAGGTAAGTGACACACCCACAACGAGGACTCCAAGCGTTGCTGTCACGGAGGTGGGGAACCCAGCACATCGGAGCTCTGCCTGGGACAGAGTCCGACGAAGGGGCAAACAGCGAGCCATAATAAGCAGTACACAGAAACAGCTCATGAATATATAATTAGGTACTTTGCTACAGGGGTTTTCCGCTACCTGGCAAAGGGCCATGCAGGGCAGACAAAACCAGCCTAAAGCTGGTTATAGCTGGATTTCCATGTCCTACAGTGACCTGTCGGCTCCAAGAAAGCGGAAGTTCCCTAGCTAGGCTGTAAGAAAGTCTTTCGCAGTCCCCTACAGGTGGGAATATGTAGCAGTGTTTTTCTGGTTGTATGTAACTCCTTCTCATGTGGTGCTCCACCAGTAGTCCCATGGTATGACTCAATGAGAGCGAGAATGGCAGGACTAGGCTCTCTGTTTCAGAAAAGCTCTTTTCTCTCATTGTTGAGAAACATAGCTTACTTCCATACCTTCTGCACCAGAAATTACTTGCTCTGTCCAAGCTGCCTGACTTGCCTTGTAACCTCCCTCCTGATGAGATTTATGTCAACAGATGAAATATTTTTCAGGACAACTTTTTCCTCTCTTCTCCTGCCTGTCTCTTGATCTTTTTTTAAGCCATTAGAAATTAACTATCTGATATTTTCTTTAGGAGTTGGATATACACCATGGAAAGTTATACATTTTGAAGTTATCACTGCAGTGCGGTTTGTCCCAACTCTTTGTGGAGAACCATCCTTACCGGTCTTGTCTTGTATTCCCACTTAACAGTTTCTGTAGACCTAGCTCATTGCACTCACCCGAGGTTCCTTGTATTCTTCTATTTCACCCATGCCCACAAGCTCCCTGTGTACCACTTTCCCATCTCCCTCTATTTCAGGGACTCCCTGATACTCCCCCCACACCTGCGTCATTCCAGGGGCCATGCTCCCCCATTTCTTCCACCACACATACCCGGTCCCCCATTCTCCATCCCAGGCCAGGGACTGTCTGTACTTTCCATTCTTCTTTTCCATAGAACCACCCTCTCCATTCTCCTCCAATGCCAGGGACTGTGTGCACTCCCATTCTCCCCTCCCTCTTTTCCCCCCATTCAGTCAGGATTCTGCATTCCCTTCGTACCATGTGTGAATTGTAGGATCCCCCATGCCAGGGGCTCTGTTTGCCTTCCCCCCCAGACCTCCTTTTTTCTCTATTCTACTGTTCCCCAATCTTTTCCCCACCAGGAGGTTCCATGTGTCTCCCACTTTCACCCTTCTGATTTTCTGAAAAAAATTTTCCTCAAAATCAATAGAGTTCTGTCCATTGATGCCTAGAAATTTCCCTGAAATTTTGGAATTAATCGGATGTAGCAAACTGAGAAATGTCATCAAATTGAGTATAAGGCCTTGCAAACTTGGCCAACAAATCAAAAATAATGATAGTTTATTTACTGAAAAATTGGTGGTGGCAAATTCAGCCGGAGCTGTCCGGAGCAGAGCTCCAGTACATATTTTCAAACCTGCAGGAGTACTGGTGCACCCCATGGCGCTGAAGCTCCAAGCCCCAGGGTTCCACGAAATACTGTGAGAGAATTTAAGCCTTGATTAATATAATGATCCACCTATGAGAAGCCTGAAGCATAAACAGGTCCTTCTACAGTTGGGTGCCATCTCTAAGCAGTGCATTAACCAGTAGGATACGGGGATGGCCTGTCTGAGCAAAATATTTTTATTAGTGCATAGCATTTAAGACCCACTGACTCCTCTCTTCTTTCTGCACTTATTGAACTCTTTAAACTGCACAGCTAGCAAAAAATCTAATGGGGATGCTAAGGATTAAATCTTGTCTTATTGATTACTGGACTGGTCTTTATCTGACAGGAAAAGACCATTACTGTAAACAGAACACAATATCCATAGCAATGTGCAGTTCAACTTATTATTAATCGCCAACAGTTTCCTTGGCGCTATACGAGACAGCATATGGTCAGACACTGCCTTGAATAGCTTAAAAGATAAGGTTTCTAACTATTCAGCACATAATTACATGTTTTTCCTTTTTATATTTTCACCTCTGTCCCTCAACTCTTTAAACGGGTAATTTAATTGCTAGGAGTTGCCCTCCCGGGTAGTTACTATTGCTTAACTTATTTACCACTTTTGCTCACCAAACATCATCTCAAACAAGCTGTCGAGTAGTTATGGAGAAAAGAAGGTTATGGAGGAAAGCCAAAGTCTATTCTGAAGAATGCTTTACATGCTCCTTGAACTGATTTAAGAGTCACTATATCTAAAAGAAGAATTGATGCTATTAAATACTGAAACACTAAGATTATGATAGAGTGGGAAGATGTTCCTGTGCACAAAGAGCTGCAAACTAGGGCATTGTCATTTTCTCAAGCACAGTTAAGAAACAATATGGTTTTTCTTCTTGCTTTTTAATTTTCTCTCCTTCCCAAGCTTGTTGATTTTTTGCTTTGCTTCATGTGCTGGTTAAAGCAGATGAGACGGTACTTGCAATGGCCCTAGGCAGTCCTCGGCTGAGTACAGAACACCCAACCCACACTTGGTACCAGACAGGCCAGTTATTTCAATACCCACCCATGTCTGAGTTTGCACACTCATTTCTATGAAGACTATTCTGATATCAGCAATTTTCTTTGTTCTGTCTCTCTCCCTCTCCCTCTCTCCTTCAGTTACCCTAGTGATTTTGCATGTTGTGTTATATATTAGTGCATGGAAATATCATCTTTAATGAAGTCAAATTCCAAAAGGAGAATGGATGATGTGCCAAATCCAAGTTGAGGGTTTGTTTTTTTTACTGACCAAATATTTACAGAAACATATTAACTTAATTCAGATAAAGGACCTATGAAGCTCAGGTCCTTTTCCTCCACTACAGAATAGTAAGTGGCTTTTTCTGCTCTCATGCTTTGGCACTAGGTCGAAGATGCCAAAATATGGAACGAGAACAGGACCAAAAAAAAAAAAAAAACCAGTAGTTAGGTCTAGAATCTCGGGCAGAGTTCTGAAGCCTTCCCCTCGACCCCCCAATGGTTCTTTTAATTCTGAAGATTCCAGCCTCCAGAGTAGTCTTTCCAACAGCCTCAAAGCAAACATTTTCTAAAAAAGAGATTTCAGAAGAAAATAAAATTAAAACTCAAAACAGATGGCTGAAATCTGTCATATGGAAAATGCTAATTGGCATTATTCCCTCTTTTGACTTTCACAGGCAGGAGCATTAAAAAAGTGTCCACTGGTACGATTTGATATACTGTATATCCTTGAATTTTATTGAGCATACAAAGTCTAGTGTTAGAAAGTAGGGCAAACCTTATTATAAATATGGCACCTTAAAGGGCTTCAGACTAGACTACTCAAACCTGAATGCATAAAGTTAGGCTCCTAAATCCATGTAGGTCACTTTTATTTTGGTGTCTTGATTTTCAAAGGTGCTGAGCATCTGCAAATCACAGTGGAATCAATGATTGCTGCTGGATGTTCAGTGCCTTAAATATGGATTTCAGGAGCCTTATTTTAAGCAAACAAACCTGATAATTCTGGCCAGACTGTGTGCGTTGTCAGAGCCCCTGTATTATTTGGTTCTATACTGAACTACATAAAGTATAAAAGGGAAAAATGCTTACTGATGTAAAATTACTATCTGAGCATAGCTATCTCCAGTTGGTTAGGAAGCCAGCAAGTTGTTATTTTAACAAACAGAGGCAAGACTTATTGGAGCCTTCAGTATACAAATACGTAATGAAGGGATTAGCAGACTTAACCTATGGTTCAATGGAGGACATGCTGAGGATTAGGTGTGGGAGATTTTAGATCCTTTGGTAAACAATATTCTAAAACAAATGTACCCAGTTAGTTATATGTTTGATTTTATTGTGTTTTAGCTGGAAACAGCTCCCCAGACTGAAGTACATTCCTGACAAGGTTCAAATCTCACATGATCTCAGGCTTCTGACGTGTGCCAAGCATGCTGGGGCATCACAATTGGGGAAAAAGCAGACTGTAATATTCAAAAGGAGAAGCTGTGGGTCCAGTATCACTGTAATTTTGAACTGTTGCTGGGGAGAGTTCTCAAATCTCTTAAGAGTTCTTTAGATGGGCTGGGGGTGGGGCACAAAATGCACAGGTTGGCAACCAGCCTTCTCCATCAGTAAAGCAGGAAAGCATGGAGACTCCATCCGGAAGAGCACTGTATGATGTATGTCCAGAATGAGAGGGGCAGAGCATTTTCTGTAAAGGAACCCAACTGTGGAACACTTTACTAGAGAACAGACCTTGACCTAAAGGTCAAGTGTTTACATCTAAATGAAAGATCTACCTATTGGACAAATGCGTACACATACACACCACTGGTTTGTTGTTGTTTTTTAACTTTATATGTCATTCCCACAAGCAAATCCACCCAATCCCCACTTCTCTCTTCACCCTCCAATCTCCCACAGACTTGAATTGGTGGCCAAGGACAGTCTCAGACCAATGAATTTCACCTGGAAAGTTTGACAGACCCAGCTCAGTGATGGAGCTCCAAGTTCTGCTTGTCAGGAAAAGTTAGTCTGCCAGTTCTTCTCTCCTCTTGGCCCCCATTTCCTTTACAGGATGAAAAATGGGGGTGGGGAAAGAGAGAAGTGGGGATAGCAGCATGGGAATGAGTGAAGAGGGTAGAATCAGTACTGCCAAATTCAAGCATTCAAAAATCATGACTCAGGCCCACAAAATTAGGAAACTCTTAAAAATCCTTAGACAACAAATCACATTTCCCCCGTCTTTTGATATATTAGTTTTTAGAATAAAATTGTCCACCACAGGCACTGACTTTTGTTTATATCAGTGGGTGCTCTTCTCTGCCCCACCCCATCCCCATACAAGCGGCAGGCGGGGCCTCAGGGGGCAGGGGCTGAGCGGGTCCTGGGGGCAGAGCACAGGTGAGGCCTCAAAGCAGGGCCACAGTCTGGATACCGGAGTCCACAAAAGATTAATCCAGCCCTGTGGGTGCTGAGCACCCCCTATTTTTTCTGTTCAGTGGATGTTTGAACCCTGGAGCACCTATGGAGTTGGCACCTACATTGTTCACCCCCAATTCATGTGAAGGGGTTTTCTGATTAAAAAGTCAACTTTAAATCACAAACAAATATGTGAGACTTTCCATTAGCTGTTTGGAGTGGTCTCTCTGGTCCTCTCATCTTCTTTCCTATGAGTCACAATTCAATATCTAGATTGTTCAGCCGTCTAACTGCTACACCATTGATGGTAGCAAGATGTTGCAGTCCACCCTCAAATCTTCTAATTGTGTACTCTTCCACTACATGTTTGACTGTAGGCATTGCTGCCCCACTGCAAAGACTGGACTAAACCAATTATTTCCGTTGTGGCAGTCACTCTGCTCATTCCAGTCCAGGATCTATGTCCCAGGTTACAAACAGATGGTGTCACAGGGTGGGCACAGGTTCCCTGCCTCACGTCCATGTGCTCTTGTGCTTAGGCTAATCAAAGAAGGAGTCCCAAAGAAGGCCTCTTTCAGTTGTTTCATCCATGTCTTTTTATTTACAGTGCTTTTATTTACAGCCCCAATTCCCTCAACACCAATTCCCACACTGACCGTTCCCTGGATCTTCTGGCCCCTGAGGCTTCCTGCCGTCGGTAGAGACAGAGCTGCAGTCCCCCTGTCTTCTCCCCTGGCTAGCCTCCTTTCTGAGCCTTTCCCTGGGCTTATATCTCCTCCTAGTGACCAGCCCAGCTGGCTCCACTTGTCTCAGCTGATTCCCCTGAGCCTGCCTTCGTTAGGGTCTACAGCTGAACTCCTTGCTGAGTGTCTGGGCCCCTGCACCCGGCTGCTCTGCCGGAAGCAGGGGAGGAGCCACCCCCTTTAGCAGGACATCCAAGGGGTTTATACCCCTGCCCTGCCACAGGTGGATGTATATTAGTGCTTCTGAAATTCATCAGCATGCCTGTCTCTCTTCCACAGTGGCTGCCACTCTGCAAGGACCTAGCTGTTGGCTCTGATATGCCATTCGTCTGAGACTGACACTGGGTTGGCAGCACTGGACATGAGTGCATGAACAGTCATTGCAAAAGGATGTTGCAAAGTCAGTCATGGCAAGTCTCCAGGAACTGTATATGTTGGTGTGTTTTGTGTGTTTTTTTTTTTCTGGTGACAGGGAGGTTTTCTTGTACAAAGTGTGCATTGCTTATTTTCATCTATTGGAACCACTGTCAGCCTTGTGTGTGGTAGGTTATTTTCATCCATCATAGCTCTATATGCAGTTCTAAGGGTGATGGCATCTTGCTGAAGTTCTGAAAGAGCTATATGAGCCAACACATATAAATTAGATGTCAGTGTGTGACTAAGGCAACAGCTAATGATATTGGCAGCTATATTAAGCTCCAAATCAATGAGATGTATATTCCAACTTCTGCTGCACAATATTCTGCTGGACTGATGCCAGCACCAGGACTGAAGTGGAATATTTGCCTCTGCTCCCCCAGAGGTTCCTGCTAACTTCTAGATGAAGGCAATGCTGGAGGTAATCATTTTTTTAACTGTTCTAGATGGGACTCGTATGTTATACTATGGTCCAGTTTGACTTTTAAATAAGTGGTAAGTGTCTGGAAAGGGAGTGGATGAACCTCAACACCCACTTTAAGGGATTGGCTGACTAGGCAATTGTTCAGATGGAAACTTGTGGTCACTTAATGTAAATCTCCACTGTTGAAGGTAAGTGGCCAGAGCATTCATACCCTGGCTGCGTGACTGTACGATATTGTGTAAATTGTTACCCACGTCAGCAAGATAGATGTCATTTTCATATACGTACTTATCGGCTTAGTTGTTCATAGGTCGTAAGTATATATGTTGAAATGGAGAGGAGCTAGAATGGATTTTTGCAGGACTTCATTGCGGAGATGCCTAAGCTGGCTGACCTTGTCTCCAACTTGCAAGATGAAGCTCTCTGATTCATTATCATTTCCATGATGAATCTCACCATGGGCTTACAGGGAATAGCCTGTAAATTTGGCAGTCAGCCCCACATGCCAGACAGAATCATATGTAGTTGACAGTTTCACCAAAACTGTGCCAACTTTTTTGACCTTCTCAAAGGCATCTTTGATGTCTTGTGTTAGGTGAATAACTTGATCTTGGGTACACCATCCTCATCTGAAGCCAGTCTGAACAAAGGGCAGTTGTGCACATCAGAATAAGTCACTCCATATGCTTGCATGTGACACAAAGAAGATAGAGGAATTGGTTGCTCTTGGGATCTTCCAGCAGTTTTCCTGATTTCAGAATGGGTACAACCTTTGGAGTGGAGTTGTTCTGGAGACATCAGTTGAAGAACCAAAGCAGTCAGCTTTTCACTTTTGGGCCTAGGTGAAGTATAATCCAGGTCTAGAACCTTTCCAGTTTTCTTATGGCCTGGTCCAGTTCTTTATCTGAAAAAGGAGCCATTGGGTTTGAATCTATACTAGGAGCCTGCCACCTCTCTGTAACCTCAGTTTTGGCTGCACAGTTGAAAAATTTAGCCAAGGTCTGTGTACGGCCATTAGCCACTAGTGGGATGCGATAGCATTTGTGGTGACTGGAAATTCCTTTTTGCTGAGGCTGGAATCTCCAGAAAGTGTGTGTTTGGTTGTTTTTTTATTATAATGGTCTTCTAGGCTTTGGGGCTGGAATGAGTAAAGTCCATCTTTGTCACTGTCTTCCTCTATCAATCGTACTTGCTTTTGATCTAGCAGTTGAATGAGTTCCCTGCTCTTATTAAGGGCTCCTGTTCATTTGAATTCCTAGTGGAGCTTAATTGCTTCTGACTACCACACAGGGATATATTGTCAGCAATAGCATCTGGATGCCTGAACTAATCTGCCTAAAATTTGGTAGGAGTCATCTATATAGGCTGGACATGTCAAGTCCAACTCAGCCAGTTTGCTGACAGACATCTCTATTTCTGCCTGAAATACCCCACTACCACCACCTCCTTCTCCTTGCTACCTCTCTCTTTTGTCTCACTCCCTGTGTCACCCATTCTTCTGCCCCACTTGCTCTGTTCCTCATAGACACCCAGTTTCCTTTCTTACATTGCCCTCCATTTCCCTAGGGTTGCCAACTGACTAGTCACACAAACCCTTGCCCCGCCAACTGCCCCAAGGCTCCACATCCTTCCCTGAGGCCCCCACCCTGCTCACTCCATCCCCCTCCCTCCGTCGCTTGCTCTCCCCCACCCTCACGCACTTTCATCTGGCTGAGTGAAAGGTGCGGTCTCAGGGAGGGAGTTTGGGTGCAGGAGGGGGCTCAGGGCTGGGGCCAGGGTTTGGGGTCCAGAAGAGGGTGAGGGGTGTGGGCTCCGGGCTCCAACCGGGCGGCGCTTACCTCGGGTGGCGGCACAGTGGGGCAAGTCCTTGCAGCCCCTGGGGGTGGTGTCCAGGGAGGATCTGAGTGCTGCCCCCACCCCCAGTGCCGAATCCACAGCTCCCATTGGCCAGGAATTGTGAGCAATGGGAGCTGCAGCAGCAGTGCCTGCAGGCAGGGGCAGCACATGGAGCGCTCTAACCCACATCCCCAGGGGTCGCAGAGACGTGCCAACCGCTTCCAGGAGCGGCGTGGGACCAGGGTAGCCAGGGAGCCTGCCTTAGGCCCGCTGCACTGCCGGACTAAAATTTCCAGCTTTGGCTTCAATAGCCGCTGGGAGATAGAGCCTGATTACAGATGACTCCCGACGAAACCAGGAGGGTTGCCAACCTGACCTTTCCCTCATTCTTTACATTCTTCCTCTCACTCTTCTATTCCTCACCCTCTCATGCTCCTTCCAACTTCTACTATCAGCCTATTTCCTCAGCAACATTTCCTTGCTCACACACATGCATTTTCCCTTCTAACCCTCCATATTCCCCTGGCACCCCCAACCTCAGGTGACCTGAGACCCCACTGCACAGTATTAACCTGCCTTTTCCAATCTGCCCTCTATCACCTGATAACCTGGGGGGAGGGGGCTCTTTATTACCTGATGGCAGCTTGGTTACAGATCCAATAGAATAAGTCGTGTTAAAAAAAAAAAAGGCAAACTGAACTTCTTCCTGCACAGGTTATGGGGAAATGACTGCTACCTTAATAGGCTTGTGGCCTCAGTCCCTTTCAGAACAATGGGGGATGGCAGCCATTTTGGAAAAGGGCATTCTTCATGAGTTACTCTGAAGGAGAAATTATTTTGCACCAGACTCTGCTGAAGAATACATTTTCAGTTATAAAGAATAATAGTAAAAAAGACTTAGTAAATATTTTCTTTCTAAAACTATCTATCACACAAACCCACTCAAGATTTGTACGTCTGGCCATTTTTATGCAGATAAATAATGTTCCAAAGGCGCACACACAATGCATTAGAAACCCTGATGAATTTCAGACAGAGACCAACTTCAAACGCTTCCATTTTTAAATGTATTATACAAAAACCAAACAAAAGTTCAATGGACACAAGAACTAACACTGTCAAAATTTTACATTTAAGTTTGTACTTCCAACCAGCAACTCCATAACTTCATTAGATTCTTTTTTAATTTCTTAAATAACCTAAGATGCACAATATGTATATCAAAGATCAAATGTATTTCTAGAATGGATCCTTTTTGTGGACATGGACCAGAGGGGCTGAAACCAACATACTGTAGGAGAAGAGATGCAGATTTGTGCATAATCCTTTCCCCCCCAGAATTCCCATCAATGCAGAAGTGAGTGGAGGCTGAGTCAGACCAGAGAAGAATAAGACCTATCACACACATGCTGAAGTTTCTGAATCTCCAAGTAGCAAGAGGAGAGGCAATCTGGAAAACTGTAAGAAGGAGGGTGAGAAGGACTGAAGTCTGGCATCTCTGCAAGGGATGCAGAAAGACAAATGCTGACAGGGTAGATGGGAAGCCAAGTCCAATCTGGAAATCAGACCATGAACATCTCCAGCATAGTTAGCAGCAAGCGTCACACAATCTCCCTTCTGTGGGTTTTCTTTTTTCCAACTAGTAATTAATTTGACCTCACAAAACCCTTTGAAGGAGTGAAATATTAACCTTTCTTTGCTAATCTGTCTTTAAGTGTCTTGCTCAAGTTCATAAAGGAAGTCTATGGCAGAGCTGGATCTAGTATCCAGGATTCCTGGCCCTCAACTACAGACCATCCTTCTTCCCATGTATGTCACGTGCCATATGCATTGTGAGGGGCATTGTTTTATATGGCATGAATAACATCATCATCAAACATGCAAAGTCTACTAAGGACCATTGTGCCAGCCAAAGTGATCACAGTTGATGTTGTCACACCAGGCATTGTGTCGCATGGTTCCCAGATCTTGCACAAACCTGCAAATCCATGAATCTCTAGGGCAGCCCTGCCAGTGGCACCACATAGGGTCAGGGCATGCACCCCTTTGTGTGTCAATGGAGAGTTTGAGAGCATGGTATGCTGGGGTGTTTTTGTCCATCCTGGCGACATAGCCAAAGAGCAGGCTATCCCACTTTTCAATATTATGAATGATTGAAGGGAGGGCTAGATCTTTGTGACATTTTGCACAAAGTAAAATCACTTTATGCTCAGGATTTGGCACTGATTTCATTTATCTTTAGCATCTTCAATATGACCTTTCACCCAGAACAATTTACAGAATGAATGGACAGAGTTAAATAGATTAAATTGATAAAAAATGTGCACATCTTTAACCACATTTCTTTTATGCATCCAATGTGCATTGCGGCATATGCCAAAATCATACTGGTTCCAAAGTTTCTGTGCCTTTGAACCACTCATTTATGCTCTGAGGAATGAGCTGGCCAAAGTGAAGGAATGTGGAAGTCTGTTTTTTAACCCTTTGGTTATTCATTAAAGATAAACCTCAAGAACAGTTAGGTAAAGGTTAGGTGGTTAAATTCAGATAAGCACTCAAAAATCTAGGTATTTACCTGGATTGTTTCCAAATTAGCCAAACCTCTTCAGTCTAAAAAACTGGACTGGAAATCCCCTGAGAAGACTGTTACATGTTAAAAGGCTCATGCTGTCTTTCTTCAATCACACTGAAAATATTATTAAAATTGCTGCTGTTTCTGAATTCCTTAATTTTTTTTTCTAGTCCCAGTCTTTACATTTAGTGCAGATGTGCATGAAACTGGGAATTTTTTTTAATTAAATGAACTTTTCCAAGTGACTATCAAGTCTCCCAGTTGAGTTTACAATGAACGTTTGGGCTGATGCTTATGTTACCTAAACTATTTCACCAATATCTAATCATCCACATTGTTAAAATCTGTCTCTCTCATTTGGATGCTCGTAAAACTTTAAATTCTTTGTGGGTTTAAAAAAAATGAAGAATGACTGATTGACTAGACTTGATTTTGGCTTCTTTATCAAACTAGAATTTCCACATAAAAGTATTTACAAGTCCTTTGTACTTTTGTGATTTGTTGGTGAATTTTTTAACTCCTAATTTTTCCTCATTTTTAACATACCTCTATTTGATTTAAGATGCATCTTTTACAGTTCTTCACTGCAGGTGTATTTACTACTAATCTTTTGGAATAAACCTTACACAAGAAGCTAGATATAAACAAGCGAAGTACATGAATCCAGTATTGCATATCTTTTCAAAAAGTCTTTTCGTTCCCTATCTTGACTTTGGCGAACTTGGCTGATACTGCCAAAAAAGAACATTCAGCATGGAAACTGCATCGTCCAGCTGTTATGTTCCATTCCTGCTACAGAATTCACACTCCATAGGGCCTTCACAAATCGTCATATTGAGTTTGAGTGATGTTCCTGAGTTGATCTTATGTGCTCAAGGTGTATGTCTCCCTGATCAGATTGCACGTGGTCCTGACATGAGTTATAAATGCAGGCAGTTGTGCAGGAGTAGTACAAGCATGTAGGTTGGCTAGATTTGCAGCATTCATTTGTGTCCATCTTCTGGATTAACCTTGAAAGCATCAGGATTTTGTCTTATGTTTTGTTATGTTGCTAAAGAAAGCATTATTTTCTTGATGTCACTAGGCCTGAAACCTAGGAAGATTTAAACAATAGCTGTTATTCCAAATGTTTCTGAACATATTGCCCCTCTAGCCAAACCTTTTCCTTGGTTTCCTCCCTTTTTTTAAAAAAAAAATATTTATTTATTTTGTATCCAGTTCAGATTTTTCTTCCTAATTTTCAAGTTTTTATGCACCCCCAGTCCCACATGCATCTCTTTTTACTTTATTTGGATATTGTTGGTGTGTCCTCTGTCCAATCTGCTCTCTATGGTGCATGCTTCGTCATCTACTTAATCTCCTGCATTTGTGACTCTTTTTTTCACACAATCCGCATTAGATAGAACAGACTCAATCTCCCCCTGCAGCAAACATCTACCATCTCCTCCTTCAAATCCCATCTAGAGACCCATTGTGTCTTCAAATGTTAATCTTCTCTTTTGTATTGTCTGCCCTCTCTCATCTAATTGAATATATTTGATATGATATTCCATAGTATCTGAAACTCCAGTTCAGGAAAGCATCCTTATTCAAATGCTTAAGTATGTGTTATCCTGAATAGGGATGGATTTAAATTTATGCTTAAGTGATTTCTTGAATCAGGGCCTGAATATTTCACAAACATTAATGAAAATTAAGGCTCACAATGCTCCTGTATTTGGGCAAGGTTTTAATCTCTTGGGACAGGGACTTTTTCTTTGTATGGGTTTGTCAAATGCTTTGTGAAGTTTAGGGTGTACTGATATATAATAACTACAACTTTTTCCAGTCAAACTCAGAACAGCTGACTCTAAATTTTCTATATTATTCTTCACATGGAGCCAAGAAACAGAAGTATTTTTACTTCTGTATTTGAAAACAATGTGCAATTAATAGGTTTCTTTTTAGTGTACTCCTTGTGAACACTTTCTCACTAAATGATATGTCATCAAAATCAAACAAACCCTGTATTTTAATAATTTTCAATAGCATGTAAACTTACTGTGCGTCAAGTGTGTTTCAGTTAAGACTTTTTAAAAGGGCTCAGCCAGTGAGGAAAAATATAACTTGGTTCATGAAAAATAAATGTGTATAGAGCTTAGTTGCAGATGCCCCAGTTGAAATGCCTCGGCTGTTTCCCAGGGCCAGACTCGAAGCCCAGTGAAGTTAATGGGAGTCTTTTCACAGGCATCACTGGGCTTTGGGTGAGACCCATACTTTGGAAGTTCAGGATATATTTGTTAATGAACAAAGTATTAAATTCAGAGGATAAAGAATCATGGCAATAAATAGTTTAGATAGCCTAACAAAGTAAAGCAAATACACCATTCTAATATTTGCACTCACAAGTGGGTATATTTGTTCTTCCTCTGGATCTTTGTATAGCATGATAGGTGCATTCGCTGCATAGCCTTCATCAGCGTCCAAAATATGCAGCTGTTCACTGGCATCTAAGCAAGCTCTGACTGACTGTGTACTTGGCTACAACTTTCAAGTAGAGACTGGTGCCCAGGATATTTTTAACTATATAAAGGAACTCTGACTCGCAATACAGACTCCACACTTTACAGTCTAGCCATCAACCAAGAAACAGATGAGGTAGGGAGATTCCATAGTGTCAGTGATAGACCTCTGCCTCAGTGCAGCCTATTCACAGCAAAGCTCCTAATGCTGCCAATTCTGGTGCCCACAAAGCTTTTAAATGTTTAATGTTGTCTCCCCGTGCACCTTTCCAGATTGTGCTTCACATGCCAAAATGAAGGCAATTAATTCCCAGTCTGCCAAATTATGGGTGCTAAAGGTCCTTACATATTTCTAATCTTTCTTTGGTACAGGAGGTTTTTTTTAAAAGGAAAGTCAGTGGGTTTTTGTTGTTTTGTTTGTTTTTTAAAGTGAACACGGTAGCAAGATTTCAAATTCTCTCAATAACCTGAAATGCCACAAGCACTTCTAAAATGGAGAATGGGATTTGGTTTCCGTTGTCATAATAAACATGGTGAGGAGAATGTCTGTCTGGTTGTTGGCTTTATTTGGTTGGTTGGGGGGGGGGTGTTTGTTTTTAAAGAATAAATTGCAATTAAAAAGCATGTATATATTTAAGAGACTGGTGAATCTGTTCCAGGACACCATATCTTAAATCAGACATTAGTGCCATCATGTTGCTATGATCATCAAGTCAACATGGGTGATAGGATGTGGGCTACAGTCAATCTCCACAAAGCCAGAGTAAACAGGCTTTTTGTTGGGGACCTCTACAGAACAGAGAGCTGACAGAATCCTCCACTATCACCACGCTATCAAACAGCCTCACAACCATGCCCAGTTCAATCCCTTCACCTTCTCTAATAAGGATGGGAATAATGGCAGATGGATCCCATATTCACAGACCCATTGACTACTTCTTTCTCCCCTGGCTCCAAAGTCCCTCTCCGTGCTATAACAGCTCAGTCCTCCGTCCCTCTCCCTGCCTCCCACTCCCCCTCCCAATAAGAAATACTCTAACAGAAGTTTATTGCAGCCTGCCCCCATGGCCACTGCAACATCCAAGATTTCCCTTGGTCTTTTCTTGAACCAAATTTTGGCCTAATGGAAGCACCACTAAGCTGGGCAACCAACATATCAATTTTTTTTTCAAAATACAAATGTCAGTGATAGATTGATGGTACCAAGTGGATTTCTGAGTTCAAAGAAATTGAGCCTTTACTAGGTGTCAACAGTTACAGCCCTCTCACTGTAGATGGGAAAAAAGCTTGTTCCTAACAAATTGGGGCAGAGAGACAGTGAATCCTTGGCCCTAAAATCTACCAAATCTCACAAAATCACTTTGTCTTAAAATTACATTCTGGTGTTTGTTGGTTAATTGTTTTTTGATATCAACTTTAAAATGTAGTTAACATCTAGAAGACAACTAGACCTGCATCAATAGTTGATTCAACAATGTCTATTGCACTTTTACCTTTGCTTTCACTGAACATTTTTTAATCTTAACTAGTGTAAGCAACCACAACAGGGTAAATTTTTAATCTAATGCTTCAATATTTGCTGAAAGCATATTTTGTATTTGTATATTTAATTGGAATATTTTAAAATGCACACTTGATTGCACAAGTCAAGGAACAGAAACATGATTTAGGGAACTAACCATCACAGCACATATTTCATACATTGAGTACTTACAATGAACTGTTGGCGAGATAGTTTTTAAAAAATACAGGAAGAAATTAATGAATAATTTTCAACAAGTACCTTCAACAGTTCATCATCTGCCTAAACCAGGACTAAAATGATTAACTTTAGGTATCCAGTGTTCAATATTTTATCTTTGCAATTTACGGACAGCTAGAGAAGCTGACACAAGTAGAGCTAGGAATGGGATGAAGGTGAGGACAAGAAGATAGCATGGAAGGCAAATGCGAATCCATCTTGAGGGCGACAGTTCTTAATAGGGTAAAAATTAATTGTTTAGATTTGAATAAAGCTATAATATATAGTTTGAAGAAATAAGTTTTGAGAAGAAACTTCTAGGAGGGCAGGGGTGAAGCAAGGCAGATTGGATCAGACAAGCAGTTCTTCACTGGAAATGGAAGAAGAAAGTAGGGATCCAAACAAAAACACCTAAAGTCAGTTGCAGGGAAAAGACTTGGGTAGCAAAATGCAGTGTAATTTAGTATTAGCTAAAGTGTATTGTGGTGGTACTGTGGCTTTATGAGAATGAATCCAATCTTTAGGTTGTGGGAGCTGACACTTGGAGGAGGCAGCTGGTTTTCGGTTAGACTGATAGGTTGACCTGAGTTAAGATGTTTTTTCATATGTATGTTAACTATGGATTTAATAAAGACTCTTGTTAAGTTACTAGCAATTATTATTAAGACTAGTGGATTGCTTGAATATAAAACAACACAGGTATAAGAATATCTATCTATAGAAACAAACAGAGAAAAACCCACTTTGACACAGTGTCATGAGCTGATGGAGTTACCTGAGTTCTCTTCTTCTATCCGAAGTGTTTTATTACAAAATTTTAAATTATGATGTTCATTCTTTCTTTTTGTGTTAATGGCTGAAAGATTGAACTGCTTATTTAAAGTTCTTAACAATATAAATAAAGAATGGGCCTGTTTGTTGCTAGAACTGCAGTCCCACAAAATTCTTAGAAACAGACACTTTTCTTGTGCTGTCATTAGCATTCTTTCAAACTGGTTTATGTAGGTAGCAAGAATGCTACATTTGAACACCTCTGAAGTAAAAATAGTCAGATTTCAATGGGCATCACAAAACAATCTGTCCAACTGTTGGGTGATGTGGTCTAATAGTAATGCAAGCAGTAGCGGTGGTATATTGGCAGATTAAGGCATTTAAGGAGCTGCTTTATTTTCTCATTCATTTTCTTCTCTTCCTTTTGAAGGCCAAAATTGTCAGAAAGGGCCAGCGGATTGGAATAACAAAGAACCCAACAGCTCTTTCTTGCAGAGAAATCTCGGTGCCTGCCATTGAAGAATCCATGCTATTCTCACACAAGTTCACATCTGTCCATCCTGCTAATGATAATACTAGCCATTCTAATGGTCAGCTCAGCCATGCTAGTCATTCTTGCTTAGCCTGAACTTCATTGTTGTAATTTACTGTCCAAGTTCTTCAGCTGGTCCTTGAGCCAGGCATACAGAATCTGATTTTTCTGTGCACCTCAGACATTAGTATACCAATTAGATATTAGTGTCACGGCAACCAAAGGAGATCCGTCAAGTCATGACTACTTTACCCAGCACACGAAGTTCTGTTAGGAAGGCCCAGCAATGATGATGACATGAAGGGATTAGCAGGAGTACATCTAGCTGGTCTAAACAAATTGTTCCAAAGTTAAAGATCAAACCCTCCTATAGTACACAGAGAGCAGTGGTGGAGGGAAAAGTGAGTCCCTGTTCATTAGAAGGTTACTTAAACAATACTTCATCCATGGAAGTAATATCTTTATTTACCCCAGTTTCCATTCCATATTATGGAGTGTCCTAGGTTCTGACCAATAATTATTTTTTTAAAAGTGAAGTATCATTAAACTACATTTAAACCCCATTAAAGAACCTATGACACTATATTTCAGGTTTATTATGGAGTACCATACTCTGAGAATATATGAGTACTTTCCAAATAACACAGTAAGGGGTGCAGTGGTAATGCCCAGGAGAGACTTGGGCTATCGTAGATTTTTCACAAAGTGCAGAATGTCTACGTCTATTGATGCAAGATTCTCTGCAATCCCTCAAAAGTTTTATACTCCACTTCTTATTTTAAAAAAAAATTTAGTTATGAAATGTCTCATTATGTCTTTGCACGCAATTATCCACGCTATGGTGCAGCTGCAGAATTCATCCAGTCCTAGGGCATTCACTAGACGTGAACATCTCCTGAATAAGTACTGTAGCACTATAAATACAATACATTATTAGTCCAGGAAAGTTTCCCTAAACCCCACAGCTCTGAAAATATGGCACATCACATTATGCAGGGCTCTGTCTTGCACTGTTTAATATCAAACTTTTTTCTTTTCTACGGGTTTCCTTATCATTCTTATCATTTAATCTTATATTGTGGTAGAAACCAGGGAACTCAGTCAAGATCAGAACCCTCATGTAGTGGGCATTGTCCAAACACAATTGTAGGCATAATCTTTGACCTGAAGATCTTACAATTTAAAGTGGCAAAGGGGACAAAACAATATAAACAATAGCTTTTAATACAAATAAACCATATTTCTCTCCTTTTGGTTTTGTATTCTATTAACAGATAAAACAGCAGCTATCTCTAAAGGCCGCCAAGTCATTTGTTGACTTTTTTTTTTTTTCAAAGCATGGCGGAAATGTATATGATTTGAACTGTTATTTCTGGAACAAATTTTGTCTGGGAAATACTGCAATGAATATATGGATCATCTTGAGGATGTGCTACTATTGTATTTGAAAAGGGAGGAACTGCCAGTAGCAGGTAGCCAGGAAAACACTGTCCTCTTTTTGTACACGGACTTCGGGTTGCTGTTGTCTTTTCCTGACTGCTTATTTGAGTCCAGAAAGGAATTTTACTGATTCTTAACTTTTATTCCCACATATCCATATCTACGCCTATATATATAGGCCTTCCTGTCCCATGAAAAATGTTGAGATTTTGAAACTTTTTCCCATTCTGTATCAGGATGGCACTGAGACCATGGATGGTTGCTGCAAGCCAACTGTGTCAGCTGCGAGTCCTCTGTTGCTTACTAGTGGGGAGGAGCTAGCTGGTCCCAGGCTCAGTTGCAAGCTTTAATTCCTCACATGGATGAAAGTTTCATTTAAATTGACCCTTTCTCACAAAAAGTTTGTTCCAATTAATTGGCATTTCATTAAGAAAAAACATTTTGATTAAAAATTTCCCAACCAGCACTAATATCCATATCTACAGTAATTTATATATCCATATCTATAGCTATCTATATTTCTATGTATGGGGTGGAAGGTGAGCATGAGGAAGGCATTATTAACTTAACATCCTTCCAAGACCTCAAATCCAGCTTCTGCAAAATCAGTAGCTTGAAAACTTAGTGAAGACAAAGCTAAGGTACTGAGGGAACCCTACAAGGGAGCTTCCACACAGTGCAGACTGAAGGATAGGCTGTAGAGATATGTAGAACGATGAGTCAATAGGCAGAACCTGTCAAGGTTTCTTCCCCACTCTAAACTCTAGGGTACAGATGTGGGGACCTGCATGAAAACTTCCTAAGCTTACTTTTACCAGCTTAGGTTAAAACTTCCCCAAGGTACAAATTAATTTTACCCTTTGCCCTTGGATTTCCACTGCCACCACCAAACTTTATCTGGGTTTACTGGGAAATGTAGTTTGGACATGTCTTTCCCCCCAAAATCCTCCCAACCCTTGCACCCCACTTCCTGGGGAAGGTTTGGTAAAAATCCTCACCAATTTGCATAGGTGACCACAGACCCAAACCCTTGGATCTTAGAACAATGAAAAAGCATTCAGTTTTCTTACAAGAAGACTTTTAATAGAAGTAAAGGAATCACCTCTGTAAAATCAGGATGGTAGATACCTTACAGGGTAATTAGATTCAAAACATAGAGAATCCCTCTAGGCAAAACCTTAAGTTACAAAAAAGACACACAGACAGGAATAGTCATTCTATTCAGCACAGCTCTTTTCTCAGCCATTTAAAGAAATCATAATCTAACACATACCTAGCTAGATTACTTACTAAAAGTTCTAAGACTCCATTCCTGTTCTATCCCCGGCAAAAGCAGCATACAGACAGACACAGACCCTTTATTTTTCTCCCTCCTCCCAGCTTTTGAAAGTGTCTTGTCTCCTCATTGATCATTTTGGTCAGGTGCCAGCGATGTTACCTTTAGCTTCTTAACCCTTTACAGGTGAGAGGATTTTTCCTCTGGCCAGGAGGGATTTTAGAGGAGTTTACCCTTCCCTTTATGTTTATGGCAGAACCGCACTCTGCACCTTAAATATTTTGTGTAAGAAGGGAGAAAGGGAAGGTAATAATTTCTTGTCATTCATCTACCCTGTTTGCTTCCCAAGTCAATGACTTCAAAAGGCCTACAAGGGGTCACAAAAACCAAGGAACTGATTAATTGTTTGTACCATTTTCCACATCTGATATTTTCAGGTGGAATAGTCGGGAATTTCATACATTAGGACACCTTTTTCCTCTAAATACTGCAACCTGTCCAGAAATAGTCTTGGGAAAGAAGTTAAGCATAGGTATGTACTGTAACTTACAATGGCTGCTATTAAAAACCTAGTATGTCTAGGTAGCATAAAGGCCTACATCTCTGTACCACATAGCCAGGACTAGCACATAGAAAATCAAGAGTTCACTGAGATATGTGCAACCAAATTGGCAGTGAGCTTGAGCAAAAGCTTGGAAGCCAAAGCTTAGAAGCCAGGGGAAAATGGGAAAATATTCTCAGCTATCATCAGACTGAAAGGAAAGAAATTGGAGCTTATAGTTCTTCTTTGCGAGCATGGAACAAACTGATGATTAAAACAATATGGCAACTTATCTTTTTACATTCATTTTTTGGCTCTTCAAGGTAGGAGCCAAAGACCCTAATGAAGTGCTGTTTAACAAAATATGTATTAGTTCTCGTTCTTCAGAGAAGACTGTAGTAACATCGTAAAATGTTTGCACACAAAATCACACATCCTGATTAGGATGTATATGTATGTACAATATTCACTCAAACAATTAATTTGTAGAAATGTGTAAGAAAAGATGCATCAGTACTCAACATGTGTTCAATCAAGAACCAGAAAAAACATGTTCATGCCAGTGTGAAGTGCAGTTCAAAGAGCTGGAAAATTCAAAAGACTGCCTAAAAGTTTCTACTATTGTTTTTACTAAAAAAAAATTCCATTTAAACTAGCGGTTTACCTTTTATAAGATAGACTATTCCATTTGTTCTTTTGATTTAAGGAGATAAACTTAAAGGTCATATTTTTCTACATACCATTAACAAGTTGTAAAAGGCTCTAATTAGAAAAAAAAACTTATTTGACTCTGATCTCATCTCATGAGTTTAACAGTCTTTCCTTAAACCATTAAATATGTAACCACTCCTCATTATTATGATGTGTGTCTCAAGTGTTTTAAATCATCAAAGGACAAATGTGATTTCTAAATTAGTGGGAAGTCTTTGCTGGTTTCAGAAAAGCAAACAACATACTGTGAAAGTCTGAACCTAACTATCTCCTACCACAGCAACAGACAAATGCAGAGAAATTTTCAAAGTGTTTTAATGGCACAACCCTCATTAAAGTCCGTTGGAGTCATACAAATAAAAGAGAAACAAACCTTTGAAAATTTCCCCTTTAAAGTCTACCGATTCTAATGTATATAAAACCTAAAAGATAAGAAACTTCAGTTCTCTCTCACACACACATCCCTCTCTACTGTGTGTTCTTGGGACAATATCCTGCTGTGCAATATTCATACCTGCTCCATGTAAATACCATACTGGCTTCCAAGGATTTCAGAAAATTTGACTTGCTTGATTTACTTAGTTAAACATTCAATCTATTACAGATGGAGTGCACAGAAGACATCAGTACTTCTGGACTTAGGTGTAGTTTTGGAAGTCTGCTTATGGAGTGTATGTTTTCTTGTCCACACCAATATTTCTTCTACAGAGGACAAAACAGTGTTTTTCATGCCATTCCCTGAAGTATCTCTTCCGGCAACAATAGTAGTATTGGGTTGGGATGGTGTTAGTGTTGGAAAAACACATGGACTTGGCACTCTGATGATGCCAATGTAAGACACAGTGGAGGAAACTTAAAAAGATGTTGCAGGATAGCAGTTCCCACATATTTTGATTTTGGCCTTGTCAAGTGTAACCAAGTGTAACTTCCTTTGTAGTAGAAAAAAAGAGAAACCCAAGCTAGGAGCATGTTATAAGCAATTAAAAAAAATAAAGGAATTTTGCTTGTTTTCATGCATTTAATGTGTATATGTGTGAGTGTACATGTTTGTATATATGCATATTTATGTGGGATGCGTGTGTGGGTGTAAAATGAGGATATAGCTCTTTATCAGAATTGTGCCCTAGGTGTAGTGGAAATTAGTAGCTTTGTAGTGTGGTGTTTTTTATATTTAAACTACTTGTCTACATTTTATTACAAAACTGCAGAGAAATTACTTTAAATATTGGCCCAGCATAACTGATATGAACATCTAGGCAGTGTGTAAACCATAAACGTTTTCATTTCAGCACTAAGGTGTAAGCAAGAGTACATCTATGAGAAACAAGGTTTTGAAATAAAACCAAAAGCAATTAATTTCTGTAAACACCACAAAACAGGTTCCAAAAACTCTGAGCTGTAAATCGCTAAAAAACAAGGACTGTGCCGAGTTAGGTAAACACAGAAATATTTGAAATCCATTCTTTCCACATTTCCTTTAAATCCAAACTCCAAATGGAACTTGAAACTTAAAAAAAACAGAAACTATTTCACAGCATTTTACTGTTGGAAGGTGGTCAAGAGGATGTAGCCTAGCCTTAACAGGCTAAGACTGGCACCTGAGGTTAGATCTTCAAAGAACAAACCATTGGCAACAACGGCTAGAAGACAAAAGTGAAATGTCTAGTGTAGGGCTCTGGATTATAATGATTTACTAAGTATTTTATGTCCAAAAGGGGAAAGAAAAAAATTAAGTGTACTTAGTGGACTCTCACATCCATGGTATTTCCACTCAAAATCTGTATTTGCTTTCTTAATTTTTTTAAATAAATAAATAGGAATGTTTCCCAACTTGGAACTTTAATGAAAAACCTGTGCTGCTCTCTTTATTTTATTTTATTTTTTTAATTTCCTTGTGACCTCTGAGAGTATTAATTGTACATTTCCTTCGTTTTGAAAGTTTGCTGTCATATATGTTTGCTACTTGTTAGCAGTTACACAGGGAACTCTGAGAGAAATGTGAATTCATTAAAGGATAGGCACATGTGCTCTGGACGCCCACAATGAGTGGCCTGAAGTGTATTAATAGGCTGCCCCAAAGATCTAGTTGTCAGGTTATAGGAGGCTGTTTTATTATAGGGCTGACTAGTCATGTGTCAACTGTGCTTCCCCTCCTGTGAGGTTCTCCATGTCCTTGGTGGCGGTTCTCAGGAAAAAAGCCCACCATACTCTGCTTCTCTGCAAGTCTATCTTGCCAGTTCTGTGGGGAGTGGAAGCTTCTCTTTGGCCGATGCTGTATGCTGTTGTCTCCATTTCCTGTAGAACATCCCAATGGCAGGACAGTAGCAGCTCCTCCCTCAAGGGTAAACCCTCTCAAGTGGGATTTTCCCTGTGGTGGCTGGCAGGTTTTATGGGATCCCTGGGGTAGTGCTCATTGAGGAAAAAGTGGACGTCATCCTTGGGGTGAAGGCAGGGCCAGTCTGGAATACTGTGGGGCTGCTGTTGATGGGAGGGAGGGGGAGAGAGGCTTGGACTTGTCCCATCTCTTAGCTCAAGTCCAAGCTGGGGCTGGTCTTCCCATGAAAGGAACTATCAGGGTGAGATGAGGGCACAGATGTTTCATCCCTTGCCCCAACATTCTCGTCCTCCTTCATCGCCTCTAGGGCTGGATGAGCTAGTGAAAGTCCTGGTCTCATAAAGCCTGAGTAGTGATGGAGAAGGAAGTGTGCTCTTCTTGGCTTGTTGTTCCTGTGGGCAAGGAAACAATGAGAGTACTGTCCAAATTGAACGGTCACCCTGCAGAGTACAGCAATGCTAGGAAGACCCTACACCATATCATCAGCGAGACTCTATCTGAAAAGCTTTGGAAGAAGAGGAAGGAAAGGAAAAATGGAAGAAAATTCTTTCAGCCAACTGATTCTGTCTCCAGAATCAGATAGCTCCCACGCATTGTAGTGGTTATCTGTGAAAGTGTGTTCTCATGGTGCCAAGGCACAGTGAGAGGAGAAGGAAGGCTGGGAATTGGAGAAAGGAGGGGAAAAGAAGGTAGCTGCTGTAGGTAGGACTGCCCTCTTTTACAAAAAAAAAACAAAAAAACTTAATTCTAATGCTAAACTTTTCCACTTCAAGGTCAGGCTAATGTATCAGATTCCCACAGTCCTAGAATGCCCAAGAGTACTGCAGGAAGCCCTTGCTTGGCCTGGCCCCGCCTGACAAGAGACAGCCCCTGTCTAATCTCAGTTTTTTCAACATTAAGTATCTGCTTGACCAGCTCCAGGGCAACAATTATCCAAAGAGTGTGATTTTGTAAAAGGTCTTGAGGGAGTTAAGTGCCCATCTCCCATTGAAAGTGTATGGGAGTCAGCCCTTAATTCCAGTAGGTCCTTTTGGAAATCTCATTTAAACTGTACAGAGGATTCTGGGCAGTGAGTGGAATGTTCAGCACCATTATGGCATGTGACTGGTTTCCTTGGATGTCCCTGGCAGTTTTATTAGTGTACAAAAAGAGGAAATTATTCAGAGGTCTGTTCCTGTGCATGCCCGTGCTCCTGCCTCCTTGGCTGTCAAAGAGCAAGCACAGCAGTCGAAGTCCATGTCCATGGAGGTATCGTTGCAAGTTCAGTGTATATTTGATCCAGGTATCAAAAGACTGTTTTTACTGTAAATAATCCAAGGAATTTGGAATGAAAGCTGTGTTTCTATATACTTGAATGCCAGCCCAGCAAGTTATCTTTGAAAACCTTCCAGTTTAACAATTAAGCTGCAAATTACTAGATGGCAAATTAATATAAAACTCTGTCCAACAACTGGGAAGGTTCCCCCTCAGATGCAAAACTTGATTACTACACTTGAATTACCAGGGAAGTAGTGAGTAGCCGAATTTAAAGCATACGCCCTTTCGAAAATCCTATTTCTTGTGCTCATGCAACTACTCATTGGCAGCCAGAGAGTCCTGAAGTATTCAGACAAAATTTTAAACCAAAATCTTATTTGAAAATCCCTAGGCAAAAACAACAGTACTTAGTTCTGGGCATCTAGCAGAAGATGTATGCACCTGCTTATGGGGTATTGAAAATTCTGGCCCATGTGTCCATGCTGATCCTCTTTCTTAGAGATCCCAGAGAAAAGTGCCGAGGGGATGCTCATTTTCCCTGAAGGTTCTTTATTGCAAGATATTAGAGTTGTATCATGTTGCCACCTAGTATCCCAAGTGTACAAGAGTCCATTAGGTGAACTGGTAAGGGGATATGGGCTAAGGTGCCTTCAGCAGGTTGAAGACACACGTCTATTTACTCTGACCGTCCTGATGCAGTTGAATGACTTATTATTACGGCTACGATTTAGTCACGGGTATTTTTAGTAAAAGTCATGGACAGGTCATGGGCAATAACCTGTCCGTGACTTTTACTAAAAATACCCCTAACTAAATATTACCTGCTGTGGGGGTACTCCAGCAGATGCTGCTGCTCCTGGGGGTAGGAGGGTGGCCTGGGGCCCTGCTGCTGCTCCTGGGGGGTGGCCCTGGGCACACTGCCACCACTCCGGGCCTGGGGCCCCACTGCCACTCCAGGCAGGGGGCGGGCCAGGGTCCCACCACCGCTGCTTCTTCTCTGGACAGGGGTGGCCTGTGGCGCTGCTCCCGGACCGCTGCTTCAGGGCCACCTTAGGTGTGGCTGACCCCCAGGGCCACTCCAGCTGCTCGGGCGGCCCTGGGGTCAGCCACTGCAGCTGCGGAAGTCACAAAAAGTCACGGAACCGTGACTTCTATAACCTCTGTGAAAGATTTGCAGCCTTATTATATTTATTATATGAGACTGACCTTGGATCAGAGCTAGCTGGCTGAAGCTCAGTCTAGACAACACTCGCGTAATATTAGTAGTGTGGTGACAACAACAAGAAGAAACAGCAGAAATAAATATCAGCCACTTAGTAGGCATACTCCATCTGCTACTTGGGAGTCCTGTCAGATCCTGGGCTGCTCTTGCCTTATTATGTACAATCTGTGGCCCAGCTAGCCTTATGTCAAGTTGAGATTCAGACTACTGTAATATGCTCTGCATGAAGCTACAAGGTGGGGCAATTCAGAAACTTAAATCAGTGCTAATTGCCACTATTATAGTGCGGTAGTTTTCATCTATAAAGCTCTAAATGGTTTACAGCCTGTCAAACTACAATATTTCTTCTTTGATAGTGATGCACTTGTGATCAACGGAGAGCTAATGTTAAGCACCCTTAGTTTGTAAGAGGAGGGGCTGGCTACAGAGCATTCTCCATGAATGGTCTTTGACACTGAAGCTCACTCCCACCTGGGTCTGACAGAGCCTGAATTTGTTGACATTTGAGGCATGCTACAAGGTTCATGTATTTTCCCAGGTTTGGGGGAACAGGATGAATTGAGGAATATGAGGGCCAGATGAAGCTGGTAATGCTTTTGGAAGTGGTTATTATTTGGGAAAGGGTAGTACAGTGAGCCATGGCCTAATACTTCTATCTTTTGCTGTATTTAATTTTTTTGTAAGGGTGCTTAAAACTTTGCATAAATACTTCATTGAAATAAATGTGAATAAATAAATATGTGGTGGTGATACCCAAGTGATGAACTGTTTTTCTAATACACCTTTGACCACTTAGCCGTGTACACTTTGACCATTAATCCATTTCCATTTCAGGACTCATTCCAGCATTACAAACCTCTGAGCAACTTCAAACAGCTGCTGTTTTTTTTAAGCCAGAAAACTATTTCCTTCTTAAAACCTAGAATTCCCTCCCCTAGTCCCTTCCTAAAGTTACTCTGGTCTGAGGCAATGTTCAGTCCTTGACCAGTGTCAAGGTCAAAGTCTTCAAAGTGGAGGTGAAAGTGTGTTGTATTTTCTATTAATATGAAATATTACTATATGATATGAACTAGTCTGTTTGTTTCCCATAGTACCACATAAAATACTGCTTATTGCTGCAGTAGCTTTATGCCCAGTTTTCTCCCGCAGGAGATAAGTAACTCCAATTAAATTCAATGAACGCTATGTGTGGGGTTAAATAAATGAAATCATATACTACACTGTTTCTATGAGCAGATTTCCACGAATATTTTTCTCGCTATTCTTCTTTGCAATGAAATTTTTTGAACAGAAGTGATTTATGATTTAAGGTCAACTTTAATGCTGTCAGAGAGCCACTAAGCATTGACAAGACCTGGCCCATTGGATAGTGTGTTTCTGGACAAACTTAGTAAACCAGGTTTCTTAAAGTGTTTTATTGAATTTCTAAGAGCACTGAATGTCATTTGCCATTGGAAAAGAAAACCCCAAAATATTCAGTGGACAAGATGAGATAAACAGCAAAACTTCATTCTTTATACATATTCCTGCTTGAAATTATTAGCTCACTTGAGAGTAGCCCACTATTCAATCAGACTTTGTCCATGTCTTCTACCCTATATTTGATGGGAGCAATATAACATCTATTGGCCCTATGTATAATACATGCATAAAAGCCCTTCTGTTTTCCATGCAGTGCACAGTGCCCATTATGGCTATATTCTTATTCCCAACATTTCCACAAAATGCTCAACATCTATTATCTTAAGAGGAAGTGGCAAGCATCTTATAGAAGTACATGTTCAAAGTATGCAAGAATATTTTGTGAACAGCAAAAACAACTCAATAGCCTGGTTTGTAGGGCTTTCCCTTTATTCCTGAGGTTTATTTATGTATGTTTTGCTGTTGTGATATTGTTTTGAAAGCTTACTGATAAGTATATGGAAAATGTAAGTCGATATTGGTTGGTTATGGGATAGACAATAGTTACTGAGCTACTGTGTAGTGAGGTGGAGTGGCCTCCGACTGAGCCTGCAGGACAACTCTCCGCTCCCTTGTGGGTGGAGCCAGGCCAGGCCCACCCTGCATGCTGGAAGCTAAGGGGGTAGGACAGGAAGTATAAGAGGCAGGGCCTCTAACCCAGTTGAGCTTGAGCCAGGGAAAGAGACAGATGTCCAAAGCCTGCTGCAGGCCCCATTGCTACCTCTGCTACTGAGCTGAGGAAGACTCTGACCCCAGAGGAAGCTGAAAGCAGAGAGGAGCGACTAGGATTGCCAGCGGCCAAATGCCCTGATGAGACCGAGGACCCGTGGTCTACAGAAACCCTCACCCAGACTGTGGTAAGAAGTAGCCAAGGGAAATCAGACTTCAGTCTAGTTTTTCTGTCAAAACCTAAGTCGGTATGTTCCAGTGAGATCCCCACTGAGCCAGTGGCAGAGCCCGCTGCCACTGTCAGGACCCTGGGTTGGGACCCAGTGGAGTAGGGTGGGTCCGGGTCCCCCTACCCCCTGCTGCCAATCCCACCCCTGAGGTGGCAGCCTCCCCACCTTAGGCCAAATAGACTGTGTTTACCTGCTTTGCTGCTCTGCCCTGCCTGACCTCCCTAGACTTTTGCTCTGCCCTGCCTGAGGGTCAGAGCTATCTAGACTGGTTTGCTGTTCTGCCCTACCCTGCCAAAGGGGTCTTGAACCCAGGCACTTGATTCACTAATTCCCTGATATTGGGCAGTGCCCCAGTGATGTAGTGATGCAGAGTGGCCTCCCACTGACCCGCAGGGGGTGGGATAGCATCACTAACCCACTACATACTGTGACGGTTTCACAAATATGTAGAGAGGATGGGTGAACTTCAAAAGGTTGAGAGGTCTGATTCAGTCTACACAAGCATCCCAAATTCTATGTGCATATTTGAACTCTATAAACTATTTAGGCTTTGAAAACCTGATCTCATGATATTGTAAGAAGAGACTTTCCTATGAAATTATCGATGCCAGCTTTCACTCAAATTAGATATACCATGCCATCTTATGAATTGATGGAAGTCCTGATTCTCAAAGGTCCAAAAAGATTCAGTTCAACTTGAATTTTGGATGAAAATTTTGGTTGACGTTCATAAGATCATGTCTCTGTATCAAAACACATAGGCTCAAGAAGTAGAATGATATTGTGCAGGCCACCTACATTCTGGTACTTCCTAACCTTTTAGGGCTTGACAGCAACCTAAATAACATTATTTTAATGTAGTTATTTTTGTATGTAAGTTCTCAGTTAGTTGTTCTTCTGTTACACATTATCAATCGGGTTTGAAGCCTGCACCTTCCGCACTGCAACACAGCTTGTACTACAGGTCTAACTTCATTAGCTGGCAGCTGCAGAACGCAAATTTGATCCTAGGTGGACAGGAATGGGCTGTGTAGACAGCCATGTGTTGGATCCAGGGTGAGGTTTGGGGGAGTCTTGTCTGGTTGAGTCTTGTCTATGCTTTTCCCATATAGTGCTTGCAGAGGGAAGGACTGGCTACAGGGGTTATGTGCTGGATCCAGGGATGCAGAGGTTGTTGGGGAAGCAAGGTCTCCCCACCATCCCAGAGAAGCTGTCTGATCCCAGGGATTCCATGTGTGCTGCTGCATGTTGTTATTTTGGCATGCTGTCAGCATTTTTGCTGACAATGCAAGTAATGGTAGGGAAATGATGATTTTCAAAAGTTTACATCTCAGCCACGCCTGAATGGAATTTCAGGGGACAAAGAAATTACACATCTCTGGAAATAGGGCTTTTCCCCTACCAAATGCCAAAGACCTACTGCAAACTATGGAGGTATTCGAGTATCATAAGAATATAAGAATGGCCATACTGGGTCAGACCAAAGATCCATCTAGCCCAGTATCCTGTCTACTGACAGTGGCCAATGCCAGAGGGAGTGAACCTAACAGGTAATGATCTAGTGATTTATCTCCTGCCATCCATCTCCATCCTCTGACAAACAGGGGCTAAGGACTCCATTTCTTACCCATCCTGGCTAATAGCCATTAATGGACTTAACCTCCATGAATTTATCCAGTTCTCTTTTAAACCCTGTTATAGTCCTAGCCTTCACAACCTCCTCAGGCAAGGAGTTCCACAGGTTTGACTGTGTGCTGAGTGAAGAAGAACTTCCTTTTATTTGTTTTAAACCTGCTACCCATTAATTCCATTTGGTGGCCCCTAGTTCTTATATTATGGGAAAAAGTAAATAACTTTTCCTTATTCCTTTTCTCCGCACCACTCATGATTTTATAGACTTCTTCATATCCCCCCTTAGTCTCCTCTTTTCCAAGCTGAAACGTCCTAGCCTCTTTAATCTCCTCATATGGGAACCATTCCAAACCCCTAATCATTTTAGCTGCCCTTTTCTGAACCTTTTCTAATGCCAGTATATCTTTTTTGAGATGAGGGGACCACATCTGTACGCAGTATTCAAGATGTGGGCATACTGTGGATTTATATAAGGGCAATAAGATATTCTCTGTCTTATTCTCTATCCCTTTTTAAATGATCCCTAACATCCCATTTGCTTTTTTGACTGCTGCTGCACACTGCGTGGACGTCTTCGAAGAACTATCCACGATGACTCCAAGATCTCTTTCCTGATTAGTTGTAGCTAAATTAGCCCCCATCATATTGTATATATACTTGGGGTTATTTTTTCCAATGTGCATTACTTTACACTTATCCACATTAAATTTCATTTGCCATTTTGTTGCCCAGTCACTTAGTTTTGTGAGATCTTTTTGAAGTTCCTCACAGTCTGTTTTGGTCTTAACTATCTTGAGCAGTTTAGTGTCATCTGCAAACTTTGCCACCTCACTGTTTACCCCATTCTCCAAATCATTTATGAATAGGTTGAATAGGATTGATCCTAGGACTGACCATTGGGGAACACCACTAGTTATCCCTCTCCATTCTGAAAATTTACCATTTATTCCTACCCTTTGTTCCCTGTCCTTTACCCAGTTCTCAATCCATGAAGGGATCTTCCTTCTTATTCCTTGACAACTTAATTTACATAAGAGCCTTTGGTGAGGGACCTTGTCAAAGGCTTTCTGGAAATCTAAGTACACTGTGTCCACTGGATCCCCCTTGTCCACATGTTTGTTGACCCCCTCAAAGAACTCTAATAGATTAGTAAAACATGATCTCCCTTAACAGAAACCATGTTGACTTTTGTGCAACAATTTATGTTCTTCTATGTGTCTGACAATTTTATTCTTTACTGTTGTTTCAACTAATTTGCCCGGTACTGACATTAGATTTACCAATCTGTAATTGCCAGGATCACCTTTAGAGCCCTTCTTAAATATTGGCGTTACATTATCTATCTTCCAGTCATTGGGTACAGTATCTGATTTAAAGGACAGGTTACAAACCATAGTTAATAGTTCCGCAATTTCACATTTGAGTTCCTTCAGAACTCTTGGGTGAATGCCATCTGGTCCCAGTGACTTGTTACTGTTAAGTTTCTCAATTAATTCCAAAACCTCACTTCAATCTGTGACAATTCCTCAGATTTGTCACCTATAAAAGACGGCTCAGCTTTTGGAATCTCCCTAACATCCTCAGCCGTGAAGACTGAAGCAAAGAATTCATTTAGTTTCTCCGCAATGACTTTATCGTCTTTAAGTGCTCCTTTTGTATCTCGATTGTCCAGGGGCCCCACTGGTTGTTTAGCAGGCTTCCTGCTTCTGATGTACTTAAAAAACGTTTTGTTATTGCCTTTTGAGTTTTTGGCTAGCTGTTCTTCAAACTCCTTTTTGGCTTTTCTTATTACATCTTTACATTTAATTTGGCAGTGTTTATGCTCCTTTCTATTTACCCCACTAGGATTTAACTTACACTTTTTAAAAGATACCTTTTTATCTCTCACTGCTTCTTTTACATGGTTGTTAAGCCATGGTGGCTCTTTTTTAGTTCTTTTACTGTGTTTTTTAATTTGGGGTATACATTTAAGTTGAGCCTCTATTATGGTGTCTTTGAAAAGTGTCCATGCAGCTTGCAAGGATTTCACTCTAGTCACTGTACCTTTTAATTTCTGTTTAACTAACCTCCTCATTTTTGCATAGTTCCTCTTTCTGAACTTAAATGCCACAGTGTTGCGCTGTTAAGGTGTTCTTCCCACCACAGGAATGTTAAATGTTATTATATTATGGTCACTATTTCCAAGCAGTCCTGTTATAGTTACCTCTTGGACCAGATCCTGCGCTCCACTCAGGACTAGATCGAGAGTTTCCTCTTCCCTTGTGGGTTCCTGTACCAGCTGCTCCAAGAAGCAGTCATTTAAAGTATCGAGAAATTCTGTCTCTGCATTTCGTTCTGAGGTGACATGTACCCAGTCAATATGGGGATAATTGAAGTCCCCCACTATTATTGAGTTTTTTATTTTGATAGCGTCTCTAATCTCCCTTAGCATTTCATCGTCACTATCACTGTCCTGGTCAGGTGGTCGATAATAGATCCCTACTGTTATATTCTTATTACAGCATGGAATTACTATCCATAGAGATTCTATGGAACATGTGGATTCATTTAAGATTTTTATTTCATTTGATTCTACATTTTCTTTCACACATAGTGCCATTCCCCCACCACCACCCCCGCATGACCTGTTCTGTCCTTCCGATATATTTTGTACCCCGGAATGATTGTGTTCCATTTATTGTCCTCACTCCACCAGGTTTCTGTGATGCCTATTATATCAATATCCTCCTTTAATACGAGGCACTCTAGTTCACCCATCTTATTATTTAGACTTCTAGCATTTGTGTACAAGCACTTTAAAAACTTGTCACTGTTTATTTGTCTGCCCTTTTCTAATGTATCAGATTCTTTATATGAATGTTTCTCGTCTGATCTGGCCCATACTTTGTCCTCTTTCATCCCCTCCTCCTGCCTAAAACCTAGAGAATCTTTATCAATACACTCTCCTCTAAAAGAAGTCTCTGTCAGATCCACGTGCGCCTCTGCAGCAATTGGCTTTCCCCCATCTCTTAGTTTAAAAAGTGCTCTGCAATCATTTTAATGTTAAGTGTTAGCAATCTGGATCCACTTTGGTTTAGGTGGAGCCCATCCTTCCTGATTAGGCTCCCCCATCCCAAAAGTTTCCCCAGTTCCTAATAAATCTAAACCCCTCCTCTCTACACCTTCATCTTATCCACGCATTGAGATTCTGAAGCTCTGCCTGCCTACCTGGCCCTGCACATAGAACTGGTAGCATTTCTGAGAATGCCACCATAGAGGTCCTGGATTTCAGTCTTTTTCCTAGCAGCCTAAATTTGGCCTCCCGGACGTCTCTCCTACCCTTCCTTATGTCATTGGTACCTACATGTACCACGACCACCGGCTCCGCCTCAGCACTACACATAAGTCTATCTAGATGCCTCGAGAGATCCGCAACCTTCGCACTCAGCAGGCAAGTCACCATACGGTTCTCCTGGTCATCACAAACCCCGCTATCTATGTTTCTAATGACCGAATCTCCCATTACTAACACCTGCCTTTTCCTAATGACTGGAGTTCCCTCCCCCGGAAAGGTAACCTCAGTGCGAGAGGATACCCCAACATCATCTGGAAGGAGGGTCCCAACTATGGGAAGGTTTCCCTCTGTTCCTGTTGACTGCTCTCCTTCTCTCGTTACAAGAGTCTTTTACAATGGAAAGTGTCTGGCATCCTAATATGGGGATAGTTACCAGGTCCTCCTATATATATATATATATATATATATATATATATAATTTGGAAATGTTGCCAGCTCTTATGATAAAATTCTCATGATATTTATTTCCCAGCTCTTGAAATCATGTTGCTATATGACAACCTCAGCTTTCATTTTTTTAAAGTAAGTTTCTAGTCCTAGAGAAAAGCTTAAAACAAAAACTTAAAAGTTTAAAAAAAAACAAAAACAAAGAACCCAACACAAAAAAACCTCAAGATTTTTAAGCCATTCTCAAGATTCTTGGAGGACTGAGTCATGATTTTTTTGTGCTAGGGGTTGGTTATACTGCTTCAGCAATATGCATATACTAGTATATGGTGGAATTACTGAAAAGTTAAGATTTTTGTTGAAAGACATCGTAATGTAATTAGTGCTTGTCAGAAAAATTGTTTAATGTCTTCTTTTCAACCAAAATCAGAAAAAAGTTCCAATTTTTAAACCAGCTCTGCTAATCATAAATAAAACTTTCTGAAGTATCTTCTACTTTAACCTTTCTAGGTATGGCTGCTAATTTTTCTAAAACTAGACAAAGTACCTGGATGCACTGGCTGAAATTCACCCCATGCAGAGGGCCAACACACCGCTCTGAATCAACTATCCTCTACACTCTAATGAAAATATTCAGAAAGAAAGGAATGGTTAACTCTTTATGCAGTTGGTTCATTTCCAAACATACATAGGATGTTTTTTTACATATTTGCCTAGGTGGCTTTCAAAAAAAGGGCATCGCCAAAAAAGCTGTGCTATGGGCAGTAGGGGTCTGATTCTGTTCACACTGAACGCAAGAGGAGCAGGTTTTGGACTGCTTAATTCTTTATCCATTTAAGTCAATGGTGAAGTTCCCTTTGTTGCAGGTAGGTCAGACACTGAGTATAGATGTTGTCTCTTGTTCTTCACACAGTGAAAAAATATGCAGAAGCCACAGAGGTATAGCTGGGTCCCAGGTAACCATATTTATTAAATATGAACAACATGTGAGGCCTAGCACTGTACACACTGCTGCTCTGCTGGGTTTCTAGCAGTTTCTGAAACATAGAGCGCACAGGGTGCTGCCACAGTCCTCTCAAGCTGTATCAAGAGGTGCTCTTCTGTATCAATAGGGAAAGATGCAAGCCTGGGGAGAAGTTGGGCTTTCGACTTATATCAGCTTTAGTAATGCCATCTGTTGTCCAACTAAGGAACTACAGCAAAAAAAATTACTATTTATTTAGGTTTCAGAGGGGTAGCCGTGTTAGTTTGTATCAGCAAAAACAACGAGGCATCCTTGTGGCACCTTAGAGACTAACAAATTTATTTGGGCATAAGCTTTCGTGGGCTAGAACCCACTTCATCAGATGCATGGAGTGAAAAAATACAGCTGGCAGGTATAAACATACAGCACTTGAAAAGATGGGAGTTGCCACAGGGGTAAGGCATATATGTTTATTTCCAAAACACATCAAAATGAAAAAACAAACTAAACTAAAAGTTAAATTGCACATGGCTAGCTTTAACTTTCTTAACCCCTAATACCATATGTTGCCACAGAGAAATTTTGGGGGTATTTCTGCCTCCAATCACAGTCAATTATAACACTATCAGAAATATAGCAACATCTCCATTGATTCTAAATTTGCTATAGTATAGTTCCTCTATTATTCATAGGCTACTAATAGAACAAGCAGCAGTTTGTCTGTCTAAGGAAAGAGTGAGCTCTGACCATTCATCATGACCTCCATTTTGAGAAGAAGCCTCAGACATGGCAGCAATTCCCATGGAGTTATGGGAATTTGACCCCTTCTCCCACAATTCCCGGGACCCTATTGAAATCCCTCACGAGCCACTGGAGATGCTGGGTAAGTACCCCAAATGCAGTGTCACAGCAACAGCAGAGTGGAGGCAATGGGGACATGCCCTTCTGCTAGATGTCACCGATGTTGCACGACACTCAGCCTGATCAACTGTTTTGGCTGGCTGCAGAAATGGCTGAAACTATAGCTCTAAGCTACCATAGGCCACGGTGGCACCTGCTGAGCTGCAAGCCTCTGTCTCACTGCATCCCTGCTGGACCTGAGGAGAAAAAGAGATCTCTGGGAGGGTATAGGACAGGGGCGGTAGTGGCAGTGAAGGTCAGGGGAGCCCAGGACTGGCCCTGGGCCCACACCACTGGACACTTCACAACTTCCACTCAGCCCCTCCCCAATCCCCACTCAGCAAATCCCATCTCTCAGATATTTGCCCAGCTCCCACACACCCTCTTCCCCAGCCACCAGCCTCCATCAAGTGACTTCTGACCCTCATAAACTTCTCGTTATGGTTGGTTACTGAATTTTGTCTCTTGAGTGCCAGGCCTGGCTTCCTGCTCCTCTCTCAAGGGTTCAACTACCTCTCCAGGCTGCAGCCCCCTTGTTTCCCAATCCTATTAATGTAGCAAGCCCAACTGTGCTTGCAACCTGTAAACCTTTTTACTCCAGGGCCCTGTGATCAGCGAGTTGATTTAAAGCATTTCAAAAGCAGCTTCTTCCTAGCAGATTATTATTTATCCATTCACTCAAAGGTACAAAGCAATCAGAGACACAGGTTAAAACAATAAAAGAGCTGTGCTTCTGGTTCTTACCTACACTTTTGTCACTCATTGCCAGTATTGGTTAAGTTCCACTAAGCCCACTTCCTGGGTTTGGAGTGACAGACAGACCCTGCAGAATTCTCTGTGTTTCTCTGACAGAGATTCTTCTCCAGCTACTGCTGCCCAAACATCTCCCCTTCCTTTTCAGACCTGGAGTCCTTTTATGGTTTAGCATCCGCTTTAATCCCAGGTTCAGGTCTGGGAAGAATAAACCTGGTCAAGCTGGTTGGAGCCAGGCAAGAGCTTTCTCCAATTAATAGCTCCCTTCCAATTAATAGATCCCTGAAGGTACTTTATCTCTACCATTGTTTTGTTTCTCATAGCAACCTCCTTTGATTTAACTCTGTGCACTTAGGCAAGGTAATGCCAAATAGGTAAACTGAAGTCTACGCAATATGCAGAAAAAAAAACTACACATAACTCCCTCATTCTTCACACCCAGTTACCCCAGCTTCCTTTCCCACAGACCTCTACACTCTACTTTCCTAGCCACTGAATTTGACCCAATCTTCCCCTCCCCTGGACACTGCCATAAACCTACCATCCCAGGTACCTCCTGGGCATCCCCCCAAACCCACCTCTTGGTTACCACCGAATTTACCCCATCCAATACCCTCTTCTGCACAGTCATCTCCACAAACCATCTGCCCTGGTTTCCCCAGCACCCACATCCCCAGACATCCTTCAGCAGCCAGCCAGCCAGCTGCAGAGTTTGGTTCTGCTCCCATGTCCTACCCCCACCAATGCTTGGAGCAGAGTGTATCGAACTTAAGATGGAATGTACAGACATATGCAAATTACATAATGGGCTGATTTGCAAATAATATCACATGCATGGAGCTATTTTGTCATAGCACAAAACCTGGTAGCTTTGATTTTTTAAGCATTTTTCCACAATGGAACAGTCATTGGGCTAGAGAGCAAGCAGGAATGACGCTGTAGACCAATGATCCAATGGCCTGGGAACCCACCTAGGAGGAGACCCAAGTTCCCCTTTTTCACTCCTTTCAATATTATCCACAGTGGAACATATAAAACAGGAGAGATTGAAAGAACCTCCTCCACCCCCATGAATAAGGCTGTCCCATACCCCGGTGGCTAGAGCACTCTCCTGAGAGGTGGGAGGCTGCTATCCAAATCCTTTTTCCTCCTTTAGCAGAGGTGGGAATTGAAGCTGGGCCTCCCATGTCCTGGTGAGTGCACTAACCACTGAGCTAAAAGTTATAAAATCAGCATGAGAACTACCTCCAGCTCTAGCCAGATTTTGAAGGGCGACTGATACAGTAAGTGGCCTCTGAGCCCATCTACCAGATCGGCCCTGCAGGAAACTTAGGTAGACAACTCCCCTGGTTCACGAGTCACTCTGGGGCTTAGGCAGGAGATAGGAGGTTGGTCAGCTCAAGGGAGGCTGCAGCATACATGCCCAGAGACAGAAACATAGGTACCTAAGGAACTTTTACCCTGAAAATGTAAGAACCGAGTGAGTTTGGGCACCTGTAGAGTCTGTTGAGAGTTTTGTGCATCGCAGTGGTCCCAAAACTGTGACTTAGATGCCTACAATAGGGTCTTATGTGCCTAATTGCCTATGTACATCTAGGCCTACGTATCTTTGCAATGTTGGTAATGATAACTTTTATTATGAACAAGGGTGGTTTTAAATTATAGCATTGCTTTTCATCAACTATACTATTTGTTTTCTTTGCACTTCAGTCAGTTTGGACATTGGGCAACAGCTTAATCAGGCTCCCTTTTGGTTGCGATTTCAATGCTGGCTTGGGTGTTTAGCCACACAACTCAGATTAATTACAATTAATCAGACAGCTTTGAAAAATCTCAACCTTTGTTTCTAGTCAGTTTCACTTGTGGGTTCTCAATGCTGAAACACTTTGATTTCAAACCCTGAAAGGCAATGCTTAAATTCAAATGAGAACTGTTTTCCTTGGACATATACTATTTATATGAAATGTTAGTTTCATATTTAAAAAAAACCTGTCTGCCAGTAAATGTAGGACCTAAACTACCTGACAATGTCCCTTTAAGCCAAATATTTTCAATACAGACAAATCAACAAAGGCATTAAATACAAAAAGATCCTAGAATTTCCCTCAAATTCACATTCCTTATTTTTTAGGACATGATCTCCCCTATCTTGTTACAGAAAATCCAAAGACAACTCAAACCTACACTGTAACGTAGTCAGAGATCTGACTTGGGAGTCTGCAGTGCTATTTTTCCAGCATGCCACGTCTTCAGTGTATCAGCATTTTTCAACATATCAGTGATTCAACAAGAATGGTCTCATGAAACTGCAGTGATTAATAACAGCCAATAAAGCTTCAACTCCCTTTTTATTTTGCAAATAAACACGGACCCCCAAGAGAATGAACTACAGAAATATCGATTTTAAAATGCACCCTTTTTAGGAATCTGTTTGCCCCCTCCTTCTTAAATGAAGAGAGAAGCTTTCATGTCACTTGCTGATTTAAAGGTGAACCATGGTTTGGCACAACCGGCAGTCACAGCTGATGATACGCCAAGGACTGGACAAGCAAGGCTGTTGCACAGGAAGTGCACTGCCAGATGATGTGTGGCAAAAAATGAGATACTAGGAGGCTGTGCTATACCCAGCATTAGCTAGCGCACTGTCTTTCACTTCCCTCAGATATAACATTTATGCTCTGCTTATGAGAGAGAGAGAGAGAGAGCATCAACTTTACTGAGGTGCATTGCATTTATATCAGCGCAGTGTTTCAATGCACAAGATTGAGCAATTGATATTTTTAATATTCTTTAAAAAGCCTATATAAAGAAATATCTACATACAGTTTAGATGAGTTTGAGCACTCTTGATACTTGCCTGACCACCAGCACTACAATGAAGCTCTCTGTGAATTATTCATCACAATACTCGACATAATTGCAAATTTGATGCGTGCAGAGCTAAAGATGAAGGTCCTCATGTAATTTTTATTCTGTCCTTACAGAGGTAAACTCCCACTAATCCCTGAATAGCAAACAAGAAGAGTTTCTCTCCAAATAATAAAGCTAATGTTTTTTGGAAACTACAAAGGCCCTGGGCCAGTACCTGCAGTGCTACAGCCCACCACAAAACCATCAGACTGGTGAAACTCTGCAGTATTCGTCCCACTGCTTAAGGTGGACAGCCCTCTTCACCTTCTCTCCTGGGCTCACCTGCTGCTGCAGTCTTGTCAGCCTGTCTCAGCCATCCTTTGGGGCTTCAGCTGAGCGGAATAGAAGAGGCAATGTTACCTGGGGAGTTGCCAGGAGGTGCCAGTCCCACAAGTGTGAATGCACAGAGGTAACTCCCAAAGAATAACAGTTGCCACTAAGTAACCTTTCTTTAACAGTGCACAAACCACACACACCAGTACATTGTAATGAACTGGCTAATGGGTATGTATAACATTGCCTTCTATCAGATGCAATCAGACTGCCCAATTGTGTGCTCTATAGGCCAACAGTTCTCAAACTCTGGTCTGGGGACCACTGGTGGTTTGTAGAGAACTGGCTGATCACTTGGTGCGGGTTCTTCTTGTTTACACTAAATCATATTCAAAGAAGCTTAAAGTACATTCCATACTTATCTAATATTGCTTTTCAATGTTTCCAGTTGCTGTAGTTGCTGCAGGAATGTTATGTGAGTGTGAATGGAAGGGGGAGCGGTCTGCAGGATTACAAATAAAGCAGAAGATTGAGAAATAACTTGAAATGATATAAAGACGAAAGGGCAAATCCTCCGTCGGTGTAAATCAGCATAGCCCCACTGAAGTCAAAGTTAACTCTGAGTATGTCTACACTGCAATTAAAAACCCACTGCTGGCCTGTGCCAGCTGACTTGAGCTCCTGGGGCTCGGGTTATTGGGTTGTTTAACTGAGGTGTAGATGTTTGGACCCTGTGAAGCGGGAGCTCAGGCTGCAGCCTGAGTCCAAATGTCTACACTGCAATTAAACAGCCAGTTAGCACCCGCCTCCGCTGACTGCAAGCCCAAGTCAGCTGGTGTGGACCGGACACAGGTTTTTAATTGCGGTGCAGACATACCCTTTGAGCTTTCAGTATTATCTCTGCATTTCTTGAATGCTGAGTGCTTGATTTCTCAAGCTTTAACATTTCATTAATGCTAATCCTTTGACATGGAATAGATATGGGCATTTGGTCTTGCCTCATGAATATGCCATTCAGATTAATCATCCAAGTGGAGCCAACTTTTCCTAATGTTGCAAGTCACCTACGAGGTAACAAGGTCATTTTGACTTTTTTTCCTCAGTCAAGTTTTCTCTCTGCTTGCCTGGTCTTGGAGGAAGCGGGGCTGGGGGACGGGAAGAGGAGAGAACATTTAGAAGAGCTCTTTAGAAATTCACAGGAAGCTGAAATAAGTTCCTGTGGGTGACATCTTCAGCTGATATAGATAGGCAGAATTCCATTGATGATTATGGTGCTATGCCAGTTTACACTAGCTGAGGATCTGACCCTGTAAAAGTACATTATTCAGGGATGTTTGGGAGGGAGTTATTTTTTAAATAAATCTCTGTCTTTAAAATAGCAATATCAAACAGTCCAGGCTTACTTTCTTTCCCTCTGAATTCAGTCGTCCTCCCAGAAAAACATGGTTCATAAAAAGGTCATGATGCGAGAATCTCATTCTGAATTCTGTGTTTGCCTTGCATTGTAGCATCAGTGCAGACAGCTCTGACAGCTTGCAGCAACAGTTCAGATTCTGGAGCATGGTGTCAATTTGGTGCCATTGTCAAAAGCTTTCAGGCTTGAGTTTTCATTACAAAGCAAACAGCAGCATTTTCATGCAAGCTTGGAGCAGCTTGTTTCCCCAGAGTTATAATTTCTGGCCACTAGTTAGTTATACCTCTGTTCTCTGAGTCATTTGATTTTTACTCAGAGATTTCTCTTAGTTTTTGCACAAGGAGGTCTGACTGTCCTTAGACTCTTGCATTGGCAATAGAATGATTCAGCAAACTTAACAGTGCTGACGGCACTGATGGCTGTAAAGGTTTTATTTACTCTACCCAATCCCATCCATTACACTTTGTTCCAATGCCACAATAGAACATAATTCTCTTATGTTTTCTTTTTAATAGATTTTTCCCCCTTTTGCTACTTTCTTTGGCATGTTACTTTGGTAGCAGTGGGGGACTGTCTGTATGTTCCATCAAGCCACACTGAACAAAGAGTTCTCTTCCCTCACACAGTCTACATCAGGGGTGAGCAAACTACGGCCAGTGGGCCGGATCTGTCCCGCCAGCTGTTTTAATCCGGCCCTTGAGCTCCTGTTGGGGAGTGGGGTCTGGGGCTTGCCCTGCTCTGGCACCCCGGGAACTGCAGCCAATGGGAGCTGCGGGGTGGCGCCTGCGGACAGGGCAGGGTGCAGAGCCGCCTGGCCACAGCTTAGCATAGGAGCCAGAGGGGGGACATGGCTGCTGCTTCTGGGAGCTGCTTGAGATAAGCGCCACCCAGAGCCTGCACCTCTGAGCCTCTCCCCGCATCCCACTCTCCTGCCCCAGCCCAGAGCCCCCTCCCTCACCCTGAACTCCTCATTTCTGGCCCCACCCTGGAGTCCACACCCCCAACCAGAGCCCTCACCCCCTCCTGCCCCCCAACCCCAATTTTGTAAGCATTCATGGCCCGCCATATAATTTCTTTTCACAGATGTTGTCCTCCGGCCAAAAAGTTTGTCCACCCCTGGTTTACATAGAAGATATAGTTTGGCTTCTCAGAAGCTTTTGCAAACCTTGTATATCTTTTCAAACTCTTTTAAAAAGCATTCAAACTCCTCTATTGTAGGATTGCTACTATGTAAGAAAGATTCAGACAAAATAAATGTAAATGGGGTTGATCAGCTAGTTAACCAGAGGCAAAGCTTTAACTTTTTATGTTTCCAAAGAAAATGGGCTAAATTTAGACCATTTTCCATTTAATAAAATAACGTTATTATAAGAATGGATTTTTATGTTTGTTTTTATAAGAATAATTTTTAGCTTTTTATTGAAAGACCAGACATACTGGAATTTCAATAGTTTATATTTTGTAAACTACTAATTTTGGGCCTGATTCTGCTCCCCTTCCTCATGTGGAATAGCGTCTTACTATGCAAGGTTGATCGCAGTACTACTGAATGTGTATAGGAATGAAAGAATTGGGTCCCTGATGATGTTTGGTATTGGACATTCTGTTTCTCACTGTATTTATATAACATTTGGTTGTTACTGAAATGATTATATCTCTAAAGCTTTGGGTATTGAGAACAAAATTAACAATTATAAACTGCTAACTACTGGCTACATTCTGCAAAAAATCAGTTTTGTAAATCTGGCCGCAGTTTCACTGCTACAGACTCTCAGTGAGTCAAGAGCTAGACGTCTCTTCTCGGATGACTCATGCAGAATACAAAGTCCAGGAACTAGCATAAAGTCTCAATTTCCACCCTTTGCTTATAAAAGGAGGATAATCCTTTCTGATGACATAGCACTGACTCAACTGAGCATGCTCCAACAAGACTGATTTTAGTACACCAGGAACAGCATAGAAAGACCTGCTGTCAATATGTCCGCAAGTGACTGTCCTCAGGGGGGAATGTACTGTGTATCTTTTCTGCCTAGTGTATACCTGACTGTGCTCTACTATATTTAAGAGCTAGGCTATGCAACTCTTATTCATATTGATAGTATGGGACTTCTTATCTGATTAAGGGTAGCACAGTCTAAGCCAAAGATAACAAGGCTCTGGATTTGGATGTTTGAAACCAGCAAATGTAATTTATTCTACCCTTAGGATGGAGGTGTGTTACCTATGTCAGTGCTTTCACTGTGCCTTTACATATGCTTCATATCAACATATACAACATACCTAATGTATGAACTCTGCTTGCTCCTTTGTACCCTTTCCCCAGAGACAAAAATTTGAGGGCTGGCAACCACTAGAAGAAATCTGTGTGTGTGTGTGTGTGTGTGTGTATATATATATATATATAAACATGTCAAGCCTTTATATATATATATATACATATAAAGGCTTGCCATGTTAATTTGAAAATTTACCAGCCTGGGCATAGTATCTACTTGACCATTCTTTACCATGGTGACTGATGTTAAGACAATGAATGTTTTTTAATTAATTCCTTCTTACTTGCCCAGAGTGAGTAGAATTTCGCAAATCTGCCCTATCCCGCTGCCATATGGCCTTTAGAGGGAAAGCTAGTAACTAGCCAGAGACTCCAGCCAGTAGGAGCAGCTGCAGATATGTTGTGTTATAATATATGACTGTCGTAATATGCTACTACTACTGCTGATATGCCTTGGTATAATGTAAAAAAAAAATAATAAAAGTAGTAAATGTAAAAAAAGAAAAAAACATAAAATAATCAAACTGAACATGTCATTTTAAAAGGAAATTTACAACATTTTCAGAAATGAAGTTTTCCTAAATGGAAACTTTTCAGAATTTCCATTTCATGAGAAATTTAAAAAATTACTGTTTTCATTCTAATTTATAATGAAACCACATTTCAAAATGTAGAAATTTCCCATGAAACATAAAATCTGAGTTTCAATCAGCTCTACTTGCGATACCATACAAACAAGACAAAGCACTTTTAAGTCATATGTACATTTACTATTGAATATTTTCTGATATGCAAAGGATCATATGATATCAGACAGAGAGACACAGGCAACCCAGAGACAGAAAGGATCACAGACAACTGCAAAGGTGGGGGGAAAAAACCCTGACCCAATCAATGAGATTTCAGTGGGGCCAGGATTTCACTCAACTTGTTTATTGTTCTTGAAGATTTACAAATGCAGATGTGATTCTTCAAATAACAAGAGGCTGGCCGTCATCTGTCATGAAAAACAAGAACAAAAGGCTCCCATCATACTCTTCAGCTTCCTGAAAAGTCTATTGGTCACTGAAACATGACTGGGGCCACACATAGGTCAAATGGTATAGTTATAAATGGAAAGAATCCATGGGCCTGGTTCTTTTTCAGCTTCCCTGGTTTTAGACTGGTGTAACTTCAGTGATGTCAATGGGTAACTTCTGATTTACAGTTATGTGAGAGATAAATCAGGCTTCTTGACCAAAAGTTGCATTTGTGACAGCACGAGATTCTGAACTCTGCTTATCAGAGGGGTAGCCATGTTAGTCTGTATCCACAAAAACAAGAAGGAGTCTGGTGGCACCTTAAAGACTAACAGATTTATTTGGGCATAAGCTTTCGTGGGTAAAAAACCCACTTCTTCAGATGCATGGAGTCTGAAGAAGGTTTTTTTTACCCACAAAAGCTTATGCCCAAATAAATCTGTTAGTCTTTAAGGTGCACCAGACTCCTCATTGTTTTTGTGAACTCTGCTTGTTACCGTTGGTTAAGGCAAGACTGATATATAGAGAACCCCAGGTATTTTATCAATATCTTCATCTATTATGTACATTGGATAGTTAATAAATCATACCATCTCATTTAATTTCTTGCATTTCCTTTCTACCAGCACAACAAGGGAACATTATAGATTCATAAAATCATAGAACGGGAAGGGACCTCGAGAGGTCATCTAGTCCAGTCCTCTGCATTCAAGGCCGGACTAAGTATTATCTAGACCATCCCTGACAGGTGTTTGTCCAACCTGTTCTTAAAAATCCTCAATGATGGAGATTCCACAGTCTCCCTAGGCAATTTATTTCACTGCTTAACCACTCTGACAGTTAGGAAGTTTTTCCTAATGTCCAACCTAAACCACCCTTGCTGCAATTTAAGCCCATTGCTTCTTGTCCTATCCTCAGAGGTTAGGAAGAACAATTTTCTCCCTCCTCCTTGTAACAACCTTTTATGTATTTGAAAACTGTTTTCATGTCCCCTCTCAGTCTTCTCTTCTCCAGACTAAACAAACCCAATTTTTTCAATCTTCCCTCAAAGGTCACGTTTTCTAGACCTTTAATTATTTTTGTTGCTCTTCTCTGGACTCTCTCCAATTTGTCCACATCTTTCCTGAAATGTGACACCCAGAACTGGACACAAAACTGCAGTGGAGTAGAGCAGAAGAATTATTTCTCCTGTCTTGCTTACAATACTCCTGCTAATACATCCCAGATTGATGTTTGCTTTTTTTTGCAACAGCGTTACACTGTTGACTCATATTTAGCTTCTGATCCACTATGACCCCCAGATCCCTTTCCGTACTACTCCTTCCTAGGCGGTCATTTCCAATCTTGTATGTGTGCAACGATTGTTCCTTCCTAAGTGGAGTACTTTGCATTTGTCCTTATTGACTTTCATCCTATTTACTTCAGACCATATCTCCAGTTTGTTCAGATCATTTTGAATTTTAATCCTAGCCTCCAAAGCATTTGCAACTCCTCACAGCTTGGTGTCGTCCACAGACTTTATAAGTGTACTCTCTATGCCATTATCTAAATCATTGATGAAGATATTGAACAGAATCGGACCCAGAACCGATCCCTGCGGGACCCCACTCATTATGCCCTTCCAGCATGACTCTGAATCACTGATAACTACTCTCTGAGAATGATTTTCCAATCCGTTATGCAACTACCTTACAGTAGCTCCATCTAGGTTGTATTTCCCTAGTTTGTTTATGAGAAGGTCATGCGAGACAGTATCAAAAGCCTTACTAAAGTCAAGATAGACCACACCTACCACTTCCCCCCATCTACAAGGCCTGTTACCCTGTCAAAGAAAGCTATCAGGTTGGTTTGACATGATTTGTTCTTGACAAATCCATGCTGATTGTTTATCAGCTTAATATCTTCTAGGTGTTTGCAAATTGATTGCTTAATTATTTGCTCCATTATCTTTCCAGCTACAGAAGTTAGACTGACTGGTCTGTAATTTCTTGGGTTGTCCTTATTTCCCTTTTTATAGATGGGCACGATATTTGCCCTTTTCCAGTCTTCTGGAATGTCTCCTGTCTTCCATGACTTTTCAAAGATAATTGCTAATGGCTCAGATATCACCTCAGTCAGCCCCTTGAGTATTCTAGGATGTATTTAATCAGGCCCTGGTGATTTGAAGACATCTGACTTGTCTAAGTAATTTTTGACTAATTCTTTCCCTATTTTAGACTCTGATCCTACCTTATTTCCACTGGCATTCACTATGTTAGACATCCAATCACCACCAACCTTCTTGGTGAAAACTGAAACAAAAAAGTCATTAAGCACCTCTGCCATTTCCACATTTTCTGTTATTGTCTTTTCCCCGTCATCGAGTAATGGGCCTACTCTGTCCTTGGTCTTCCTCTTGCTTCTAATGTATTTGTAGAATGTTTTCTTGTTTCCTTTTATGTCCCTAGCTAGTTTGATCTCATTTTGTGCCTTGGCTTTTACAATTTTGTCCCTACAAACTTGTATTATTTGTTTATATGCATCCTTTGTAATTTGAATGAGTTTCCACTTTTTGTAGGACTCTTTTTTGAGTTTTAGATCATCGATGATCTCCTGGTTAAGCCAGGGTTGTCTCTTGCCATACTTCCTATCTTTCCTACTCAGTAGGATAGTTTGCTCTTGTGCCCTTAATAATATTGCTTTGAAAAACTGCCAACTGTCTTCAGTTGTTTTTCCCCTTAGACTTGATTCCCATGGGATTTTACCTACCAACTCCCCGAGTTTGCTAAAGTCTGCCTTCTTGAGATCCATTGTCTTTATTGTGCTGTTCTCCCTCCTACCATTTCTTAGAATCATGAACTCTACCATTTTGTTATCACTTTCACCCAAGTTGCCTTCCACTTTCAAATTCTCAACCAGTTCCTCCCTGTTTGTCAAAATCAAATCTAGAACAGCCTCCCCCAGTAGCTTTCTCCACCTTCTGAAATAAAAAATTTTCTCCAATACATTCCAAAAACTTGTTGAATAATCTGTGCCCTGCTGTGTTATTTTCCCAACAGATGTCTGGGTAGTTGAAGTCCTCCATCACCACCAAGTCCCGTGCTTTGGATGATTTTCTTAGTTGTTTTAAAAAAGCGTCATCCACCTCATCTTCCTGGTTTGGTGGTTTGTAGTAGTCCTCTACCATGACATCACCCTTGTTTTTTACCCCTTTTATCCTTACACAGAGACTTTCAAGAAGTCTGTCTCTTATTTCTGTCTCAAACTCAGTCCAAGTGTATACATTTTTAATATATAAGGCAACACCTCCTCCATTATTCTCTATTAGAAGACCCCATTACCCCCAAGTTGAGTCTCAATTTATTTGAGTTTGCCAAAAGATTCTGCCACTTTCCTGCCTAGATTAAAGTATACCTAACAAGCTCTGCTAATTTTGATACTGGGAAGGTGGTACCCTTTCTTTTTAAGTGAACTTAATCAAATACAAATGAGCACTTGTCGCAGACACTATTTCAATGGTCTATGGATCCAAAAACCTCCTCTCTACCCCATTAGCATGTCTACAGGTTTTTCACCAGTATCAACCATCTTTTTTCATTTATGTTTCATGTTCCAAGTATCTTTGAAAAGGCTGTTTGCATTACCTCCATATTCCTATTTTCTTTTCTCTCTGAAGTGAGTCTTGATTATATCAGATCTCCCTTCATTGGTTTGGTATTCCTACATGGATTATAATTAGTCTGAAATGGCACAGTGTTTATATTTTTACGGTAATATCATTGAGACGGCATCATACTGTACTTACTTTTCTATATCTGGGCTACACATGTCTCAGTCTATGTTCCTCGCTCTTGAGTCACCATCACAATTACTTGGCCTTTCCTTTGGATGACTCCTTTTCTGTGCTCAGTCAATAATTGGGCTGCTGACCTCCTTTTGGCTTCTCATAGCCCTTTCCTTCTGGGCCTTGTTGAGGTATAGGTAGAGTTCCATAGTAGCATATTTAATTGGCTCCTCTTTCTCTACATCCTTTAAATACCTACTGGTTCTTGAGGCCATATTCCTTTATTTTCTGTCATTTTTCAATTGATTTTCATTCCGCCTGTCGGTGGTTTCACTTGCTGTGGTTCCTTCCCTTGTGGCTAATTTCCTGTAGAATTGCAAGCATGTGCTCAATCTAGTCTTTGATTTTCTATATATCTCTTAGGGATTATATAACTGCTCTCAACTGTGTGTTCGTATAGCCCATGAGTTTGTGGACGATGCAGGATATTTCCCAATACTTGAACTCCCCAAAAAGACACAATTCTGAGTAGAAGACTGCAGTATTTCCCTCTGTATGACGTGTGAGAGCTGTGGCTCAGTTGTGGGTCCCAAAAAGTCTGTATTTTTAAAACAGCCCCTAATATTGCTCATCCAGTCAACTGTGATCACAATCAATTCTGGACACTTCTGACAGAGTATAAATGAATTGCCTGATTGTGTCCAGAAATTCAGATATTTAGGCAACACTTAACATGTTTGGTTTCAGTTTCGGCTGAATTTTTCTGGAAGGTTTCAGGACAGTTCATTTAATCTATTTTCCCCCTGTTTTTTGCTTAAGCAATCAGGAAGAAAATATACTATTTTACTTAATTTTTTCAGAATTTGTGCACACATTTTTTTTAAAAGCAGAATTTTAAATGTCTCAAACATAGCAGAATCTATTCCTCAGTGAGGATTAGTCAAGTGCAAATGTTGACATTTTGTTAAAATAAAGTTATTACCAAATTTTGTTTGCAGTTTAAGCTTCACAGGGCAGGGACCATGCCTTTTTTGTGTGTTTGTACAGTGACTAGTGCATTGTGGGTGCTACCAAAAACAATGTATTAATAATATAGGCAAAACAAGAAAATAAAAATACATTTTCATATATAGGTACTACGACATTTCACTCAGATTTTAGTTATATATTTGTATATGGCATTATGGACTTACACAAAACAAATTCTTCAGATTTTGTACAACTCCATAGTAGCACAGTCAGATATTTTGTGTATCTACTGAGAGGCACTATTGAAAACTTTTGGAATTAGGAAAAATATAATTGCAGCATTCTGTATTGCTAGGTTCTATTTCTTTTTCATATTTCTTTTCCCGCCCCATCGTATAAGAAGGCACGTAACTACACAATTTAAAACCAGGTCAGAAAAATGCTACAGCTTTTCTAGCAACTATAATCCACTGACATTATATTCATATGTAATATTTACCTTTACCTATTAAGCTGTTAGAAATTTATTTTAATTCCTAGGCAAAAACTACATTAAGATGTATTTAAGGTAGAGAATACTTATCAGTAATTTAAGGTAAAATGCATTAAAGGGATAATGCAATTACGCCACAAACAGGTATCGTAAACCCAGGAAATTCAGAGTTAAGGTTAAACTTAAAAGAAATCCAAATATGTCAAGATACGGAAATGCACAGCAGGCATAGGTGCTGCCCTGTAGCAATACTATCAAATAATCATCCGATTCTGTTTAAGGCATTTCAGTGTTTGTTTCCAAGATTATATTAAATTGACTTTTAAAATATCTATTAGATTTTTTTGCTTTTCTTTGTATTCCCTGCAGAGAAGCCGTTCATCTGCAGGACCCCCTTACTTCTCCCTCCCATATCCCCCCTGCACACAACTATTCCTAGTGTACCCCTCACTCAGGCCCTCTGTGTAGACTGGAACTGGTACAACTGATAGTTTTACAGAGAAACATTTGGGATTAATGGTAATTGTTTTCATGACTGACAGTTTGTCTCTCTGTAGAAGCTGGTGCTTAAAATATTCTCCTTCAGAGAAACTCAGACAGAATTGCTCTCTTTCAAAATGGCCACTTTCTCCCACAGTTCCCAATGTAAGTGAAGACACTGTCTTCAGAGAAGATGGTAGCTCTCTCTATGCTTCCAGGAGATGGAAAGGAGGAGATGAACAGAAGCAGCTATCATCTTTGCCAAAGGTAGCCTGTGGCCCCAAATCCCCTTGATGGAAGCGATTTTGAAAGAGGGCAATTCTTCATGGAATTTTCTGACCATTATTTTTCAGCCTCCACTAAGGAGAAACTTTCAGTTACGAAGAATAATGGTAACAAATGAATACTAATCCTAAAACACAAACAAATAAACAACCTTCAAATGTGGTCAATACACAAGATTTCACTGAGTTTTAACTATATAGGAAGTTTGAAGAATCCATCATTCAGGACAAAACACAGGTCTGCTAAGTTTCTTCAAGGGGATACTGTTAAATTGATTTTTAACTCATGAATTAATTAACAGCTTTATTGGAAAATTCTCACAATACTCATTCTGTAGTCAAAAAGTTCTGTAATTTTGGGAAGGATATGCTATATTATTCATATAAAACAGAGAGGTCGAGTCCCTGCTTTAAGTGCAAAACTACTTGCTCTCATTTTCAGTGCTCTGCACAAGTATGACCTCTGTTTACATCTCTTCTCTCATTTTCCTCAACATTCCAGCCTGTTCCTCGTCTGCTCTATTTCAGCAACACACACACACCCAAAGGCCCACCTGTTCCATAGAGCATTCCAGCTTTAAAAGTCCACACCCTGGCTGTGTTCTGTTCTGCATTGTTCTGCAATGTACTTGACTTGTAGACTATGTTCCTTCCGGCAGTGATTCTGTTATCTGTTTGGAAAATGTTCCCATGGTTCATCCCCATGCACCCTAATGGTGCTGCATAAATAATAATTAATAATAATAAGGATCAGCTTGGACATAGTTTCTTTGATTTTCGATGATGTTTTCAAGGGTAGAAAAGAATTTCACACCCTTCTGAATGCCACTTCGCTGCAGGTAAAGACTGTTACACTTGTGGGAGTGCCAATTAGAGCCCATTATAACTTAACTAACTTGCCTTGGCATGAAAACTAGTGGAACTTGCTCTGCCTTGGCAAGATATTTTACTTCTATGCACATGTCTGAATTTGGGATATTGTTTTATGGGTTTGGATGTACTGATGTTTTGGGTATGAGGATCAAAACAGGGTTGCTAAACCTTACACCAGGGTTCCACAGCAGTACAATACTTTGCATAGTGCAAACTGCGTCACAAAATGCTTTACAGATTTTATAAAAATGGTTTCAGAGTTAAATAAAATAACGGCTCATGAGAGAAACTGAGAGGAATCTGTAATGGAGGAAAAAAAGTATGACCAAAGGTGATTGAATAGATTCTGTCAGCACTGAGGATGTTTTAAAAAAATATCCTGCCATTATCAGTATGGGTTCCGCAAAAATGGGAACCTTCATGTAGACAGGGCTCCAGTATTTTTAACCACACATCAGTTACGCTTTTATGAACAGGATTTCATGAACCAGTGTTAAGAACTGTGACAGCAAACTGTCCACTCTAGGGCTACCGGCATTACTAACCTCAGTGGAGTTAGATGAATGTTTAGAACATATCCCTTATGTACATAGAGTAATAAACAGCTCCAGTGTTGTCTAGTGGTTGGAACTGCGGATGAGGACTCCTGCATTCTGTTCCCATCTGTAGCAAGGTCACAGTTGGTCCGCCAAGCCGCTGCAGGGCGGTGGGGAGCTACTGCCTCACCAAAAGGTCTTGGTCACACCTCACAGATGATGGAGAATTAGCGGAGGGAGTTGTGCTATCGTAATTGGCACAACATGGGAGTACCGGCTGGAGTCCGTGGCACGCCCCTCAGGCCGGGGAGTGTCGGTAAGAGGCACTGACATGCCCCTCAGGCAGGAGAGCGCCACAACAGTCAGTGACGTGCCCCAGAGGCCGGGGAGCACCGGCAACAGTCAGTGACGCGTCCCTCAGGCAGGGGAGCACCAGCAAGAGTCAGTGGTGTGCCCCTCAGGCAGCGGAGCACCAGAAAGAGTCAGTGGCCCTTCTGACTCCCAGTAACCAGTGACTCCCCCTCCTGCCATGTGCTCTGAGCTGAAAACTCAGCTGATGAGAGGAGTCCACTTGCATCAGTCATCTTCACAGGGAGGAGGGGAGAACAATATGAGTCTTTAGGCCCTTTGTTGGTGGCTTCTCAATACAGATGTCGGGAATGTCCAATTGCTAGGTGCAACCACAGCCTGTCTGGTATTGATGGGTCTCCTCTTTCAGCAGGGTCATAACAATTTCTGTAAGAGAGAAGCTCGTCACACTAATTAATGCTCCTCTCCTGAATGCAGGAGTCCTCCTCTCCTCTCCTCTCCTCTCCTCTCCTGAATACAGTCACAAGGGCTCACAATACAACTACTCAAATATTATATTAGAACATGAAACACAGATACAACAAGTAAAATTAAATCAGGAAACAATTCACAGGCATTCAATAGCGTTTAAACCCTAAACACTTTCTTATAATTCTAATACCTATTTTATCAATATGAACCCACAAGTGACCCAAACAGAGTCCAGCTATGTATCTGTTAGTATCCAGTTGAGACATGGGGATCTAGCCATGATCTGGCACCTGACCTACCAGTGTCACAATGAACATTATGGGAGATAAGAACTGAGATACAGAATTAAAAGGACTTCTCTAGATAGTAAGTACTAATGAGGAGCTCAAGCTAATAGCAGAGAGAGTGTTTGAAGGGGTAGAGAGGAAACTTGTGCTAGATAAGCAAAGGAAGATCACGATAGAAAATGCTACCATAATTTTTGTATGGCTTGTTTTATATTAAAAAAGCCAGATGCTGTGGTGGATGCAGTCTGTTATGTAATTTATGTTCAGGATATCTTAGAGTTTGGACAGATGGACTATTGTATTTATAATGTTGTAAGCATAATTTTTTCTACATGTTTATTAACTTAAGTATCTTTCATGTACACATGATTAAAACATTTTTTCTCAGACCACTGACTCAGTGTACCAAAGGTTCCAGCTTCTATTACACAATGCATTTGTTATTTTAATTTCATTTTTCAAGTTGATTTAATTATATATGAAACATTATTAGTCAGAAGTTCATCAAGACAATTTGTTTAAGGGGGGAGGATGAGAAAAGGAAAACTGTGCTTCTTTGTTTACCAAAACTGAGAATAGTGAAATTAATATTCTAGATTAAAAATCTACACATTTTAAATGTTGCTTTGCCATAAATCTTGACTAACGTGTCTGCAAAATAAATTAATGCTAACTTACCATCTAACTAATAACAGTGATTCTCAGATATTCTTACCTTGTTATAATACTCCCTGATTTTTTTGAGGAATTGTTCCAGACATAATGTACTTGAGAGTTCTCTGATACATTTTAATATATACTGGGAATATTAAAAAAGGAATAATGCCACCCACTTAAAAGAAAAGTGTTAAATCTCTGTTGCTTAAGAAGAGAGGATAACCTTTGTTTTATATTTTATTCACTATTGCAAGTTTGTTTAGTCTTCTAAAATTATAAATTTCTATTAGGGCTGTCGATTAATCACAGTTAATTTATGCAATTAACTCAAAAAAATTAATCGCGATTAAAAAAATTGATTGTGACTAATCGTTTTAATCTCACCATTAAGCAATAGAATACCAATTGAAATGTATTAAATATTTTTGGATTTTTTTCTAAATTTCTAATATATTGATTTCAATTACAACACAGAATATGAAGTGAGAACAGGCACATTTGTAGCCGGTAGTGCAAGGTATTTACATGCCAGATATGCTAAACATTCGTATGCCCCTTCATGCTTTGGCCATCATTCCAGAGGACATGCTTCCATGCTGATGACGCTTGTTTAAAAAATAATGTGTTAATTAAATTTTTGACTGAACTCCTTGGGGGAGAATGGTATGTCTCCTGCTCTGTTTTACCCACATTCTGCCATATATTTCATGTTATAACAGTCTCGGATGATGACCCAGCACATGTTCGTTTTAAGAACACTTTCACTGCAAATCTGACAAAATGCAAAGAAGGTACCAATGTAAGATTTCTAAAGATAGCTACAGCACTTGACCCAAGGTTTAAGAATCTGAAGTTCCTTCCTAAATCTGAGAGGGACGAGATGTGGAGCATGCTTTCAGAAGTCTTAAAAGAGCAACTCTCTGATGCGGAAACCACAAAACCCAAATCACCAAAAAAAGAAAATCCACCTTCTGCTGGTGGCATCTGACTCAGATGATGAAAGTGAACATGCGTCGGTCTGCACTGCTTTGGATCGTTATCAAGCAGAACCCATCATGAGCATGGATGCATGTGCTCTGGAATGGTGGTTGAAGCATGAATGGACATACAAATCTTTAGCGCATCTGGCATGTAAATATCTTCCGATGCCAGCTACAACGATGCCATGTGAATGCCTATTCTCACTTTCAGGTGACACTGTAAACAAGAAGCAGGCACCATTATCTCCTGCAAATGTAAACAGACTTGTTTGTCTTAGCGATTGGCTGAACATGAAGTAGAACACAGTGGGCTTGTAGGCTTTAAAGTTTTACATTGTTTTATTTTTGAATGCAGTTATTTTTGTACATAATTCTACATTTGTAAATTCAACTTCCATGATAAAGAGATTGCACTACAGTACTTGTATGAGGTGAATTGAAAAATACTATTTCTTTTGTTTTTTACAGTGCAAATATTTGTATTAAAAATAAATACAAGGTGAGCACTATACACTTTGTATTGTGTGTTGTAATTGAAATCAATATATTTGAAAATGTAGAAAACATCCAAAAATATTTAAATAAATAATATTCTATTATAGTTTAACAGTGCAATTAATCACAATTAATTTTTTAATCGTGTGATTAATTCCAATGATGTTTTTTAATTGCTTCACAGCCCTAATTTCTATATCAGGCAAGTACAACTGGCAGTTGTCCAGATCTCCAAAAATACTACATATAAAGCAGTTGACAGCCTAGTATCTTAAAGACCTCTCATAAACAACATATAGCATGAACATGAACTTACATGAGCTGTGTATGTTTATGTACTTGAACAGTATGTATGAACTCACAGTCAGTTCTATTTAAAAAAATCAAACTTTTCAAACTTCTTTTTTGGCTTGCAGCACAAAGATCTCTGTTTTTTGTTCAGTTTCTTTTTCAAAGATTTACAAATTTCCAATGGTGAAATGCCAGTGAGAAACTTCCCCATACTTAGTAGCAAAGTGGGTCAAATCAGTATGCATTAGTATGTATGTTCAATTTTCCTTGAGTTCACATTTATAAGTATATTTTAAGTTATCTTGGAAGTGAAATCTCCTTATCTATTCCATTTTGTGTTGACACTACCAGTAAAGATTTTAAGCAAAACATGCTTTACGCCTTCTTTATAATAACCCATTCAGGATGACTGAAAACTGATTTCTTTCCCTAAAGAGCCTGGTCCTGCATCACTGCAGTCAATGGGAGTTTTCACATCAGGCTCTGAATGATTAAAATGTATGGGTGTGGGGAAGTATAAGTTAAAACATTCCACCCTCTACTTTAACTTACAGTTATAATTGATAATAATGTCTGATGATGATGATTTATTTCCAATGGCACGCAAACTGTGTTAGCTGCCTTCCAAACCAAGGTAGCACAATCCCTGCCCTGATCACAATTTAAAGTCATATTAAATTAACCTTATTTTAATTAATCTGAAAGGATTTTGGGGGGTGGGTGGGTAGTTAATTACATGTTGTGATATTTGTTTACCATAAAGTGCACAGAAGCTGAAGGCAAACCAGAGAAAACACACTGAAATGTGCATACCACAGTCCCAGTTAGCCTAACCCATGTGTGAGTATCTCCACAGCAAAGTCCTACCCATGTTATTGTGTCCTCACTGTTTCTGAACTCACTTATGGGCGAATTGGGGGCATAGCCCATTGTTCTGTGTGCTGAGATGCGCTAGGATTCTCTCTCAGTCAGCTGTGTCAATTGAAGAAGAACTTGGAGAATGTGTCTGTCCTTCATGGAGAATTGTGGGGGGGTGGGCTTTTGAAGACCATCATAATGATTATTGTTAATGATTTTGCCTGCATCCTCATGCAAAGTGCATGGGCCAAAACCCAGGTAAGAGCCTGGGTTAACTGTGCAGTATAGACATAGCTTACATAGATAGATCCAAGCAGGGCTTGTGGAAGGCCAGCAAAATGTAAAAACACCATTGGCCAAATTATGTGTAAGGGTTGGATTCTCAACTTCACTTATTTTTACATTCTGCACAACTGAGGAGGACAATGAAGAGGGAGGGAAAGGTGGCTCTAAACTAGGTAGATTCATTCCTCTATCCTGGGTCAGATGGGGACTGATATAGCCCTTGGTATTATTTAAAGCAGTGTAGGGCTGTGCGCCCTGCCCTGACATACCCTTCAGATATGGTGGGGAGAATGGGTTGTGTAGAGTAGGCATAGCCACGCACAAACTTTCCTGACCAAGGAACCCTCCACTGCCCCCTTCTGGCTAGCTTTCTGTCTGCTTTGGTTGATTAGGCAAACTGTACGTTAAGTATTGAGGCAGCTGTATATGAAGCATTCACTTAAATTCATTAGTCTGTTTGTTTATTTTACCACAGAACTCAAACTCTGATGAAGGCTTATGATCAAGATAGATCATGAGTCATAGGAAGTAGCTGCCCTGGGCTCATTTCTGCTCTCCGAAATGTGTAGTGCAGTGCACTAGTTTAATGTAATTGTCTTACATCTATAGAAGTTAATTGCTGGAGACCAGAGGTAAATAAGTCTTTATTTAATGACCCTAAGGAGGATCAGCAAAGTTACAAAGCCAGGTCTGTTTCTATTAAAGGACAAGGGAAAGAGACAAAGTGATTTTCATTTGCAGTGTAAGTAATTCTGCACTGCTTTTGCCATAGCCACTAGAAGACAAGGATTTGGGCTCAATCCAAGATGCTTTCAACTTTTCTTCCCCAGCTAAGTATGTTTAAAGTGCAAAGACCAACTAGTCCATCAAAAGGATTTTATTTCAGCCTTTCACCACAAACTCAACTCTGTCTGTCCAACCATAGTAACGAAAAAAAAGTTTATTTATAAAATAAATTTTGCTGAAGAAGTTCACTAATATCTTATTAATTCAGGCACAAAAAAAACTTACAATATGTTAACAGTGCCGCAAAGGAACAGTAGAGTTAAGACCGCTGAATTTCTGTTATAAATCTTGTTATTTTTATAACATCGGTTACATGCTGAACAAAAATACATGTACTCTCATTGGACCAGATTCTCGTTTACACTAGTGTGAATTAGCAATTGCTTCAGTGAAGTGGTGTAGAACTGGAGTAAGAGTCTGATTCAAAATCCATTGAAGTCAGTGGGAGTCTTTTCTTTGACTTCAGTGGGCTTTGGAACAGGCCCTAAATGAGATGCAAATCAGGCCTTCTGTCTCGTTCATCTATTATTCTCTCTCTCTAAATATAGTGTAAGCTAGTGCCCAGAAATTATGTAATAGGAACACAAGCTGGGCAATATTCCAAGCCTAACGTCATCACATCAAACATCCTGCCTGCCACAGGTGGGAGCCTGTTAAGTCAGCTGACCTTGCCATTCCTTTCCATGTGTATCCTGCTGGAAACAGATCATGGCATTAGCCACTATTTTCAGAGCATCTTCTCATGGGTTCTCGTTCTGTCCCCAAGCAAGGATATTCTTGGAATGTGGAGCACAGGCCTCTAGTGCTTTTTTTCTGTTGAGGGGACAAAGAAGGCCAGTTAGGTCCTCCTAATGCAGATGACAGAGGAAGGGCACAGGAGTTTTTCTGTCTCCCTTAAAGCAAGAGAGGTTGGAAGGGGGGCTAGCAGCTTCCCCCAAAGCCGGGGCTCACAGTATTGCCAATTGCAAGTGTTCAATTATTGTAAGTCAGGCCCCAAGAATCATGAGATTTTAAAAAAATAATTCACTTTGTATACTTTTTTCTTGCCTTCTGTTTTTTAAGCCTTTGAGCTCACATTTTCAATCTTTTCTCTGTAACCATGGGGGCTATAATCTTTCTCTTTTAGAAAAAAATGAAAGCTGAGCTTTGTATGTAATCACATGACTCTGGGAGCTGGGGAATCTAAGAAAAATACCAAAATTAACAAGACTCTCAATACTATCATGAGTATTGGCAACACCATGCTCATAACTATGAAACTGTACCTGGAATCTTCCCTCAATAAGCAATCAATTAAAACAGAAGGTTTAACAAAATAAATACCAACAGTCTCCAAGTATTAAAAAAAGAAGCAATGCCTTCATATTAAAAATGGTCCTTCAGTGGTTCAACTTTAGATAATATAACATGGATTCAGGAGCCATTATAACCCTTAGGCAATATTTTACTGCTATTTTGTAAAAGAGCCTGTTTCAGTTTTATATTTTTTCACACTCCTGTATGGCCCCTTCAAGCAGGCATCGACCCTTGCCCATTATTAGAAATAATCCTTGTACATTAGGTTTTTTTCTGCCGATAAAATTCATCCATGTGCAGGGGCACGGTAATACAGGGGTTAAAGTGGACACACATGTTGTGCAGGGCCCTCTGTGTTAAGAGCTGATGTTAAGGGCAGCACAAAGGAAGCCATTTGCATTACACACAACCAGTTTTACTGGTCTTACAACACCCAGGAACTATGCTAAATATTATTGAGCGTCTTCTACTGGCATTTTATTAACTAACATTTTCCATATACAGTCAGAACACACCCGTAATTCTCTGCACATGGATGAATTTCACACAAAGCTAAATTGAATTTACAAGAGATTTCCATTTTTACAGTAAATACTCTGAAGCCCAGTGGGTAGAACCTATAGATTGGTACAAAAATGGCATTTAGATAGTTATCCCCAAGGATATTATCCCACTAGAGGAAATATCTCATCATGGTAATATCACAAAGAGTGTTCTATATAAAAAAATATTTTTACTGTCCCCTAATAAGTTCATATATTTAAAATGTAGATCATTTTTCTACCTTACGATGCTTCTTAAATATGTGAAGAAGAAAAAAACAACAGTGTGTCTTGAGACTGGCAACTGTTGACCAGATTCTAGAGATGAAGTAAAGTCCTCAGTGTTGTGATTGTACTTGATGTGGGTGCAGCCTGTACATTGGCCACAGCAGGATGCTGGAACTGGGTGCTTTATAATGGCCAGTGTTCATTTAGTTAATAGTAGAAGAAGCAAGAGCATTCAAAGAATGATTTGCCTGTTGTTAGTTTGGATACGTTTATCGTAGGAGGCACTTTCCTACCATGGATGTTCAATTCAGCAAGGTCCATCATCTTATTTCATTTGCAACGACTCTATGAACAAATAGAGGCTTTCAGAGCCTCTAGCATTCCAAGTGCACTGCTGTGATCTCAGTCTCTTTCAAAGTGGTGTTATGGCTGTGGTGAATCCATTCTGCAGAGAAAGGCAAAAAAAAAAAAAAAACCCCTCAGGATCTCTACCAATCTGAGGGAAAATTTCTTCCTGGCCCCAAATATGATGATCAGTTAGACCCTGAGCATGTCAGCGAGACCCACCTGGGAAAGAATTCTCTCTAGTAACTCAGAGCCCTCCCCATCTAGTGTCTCATCTCCAGCTGTTGCAGATATTTGCTTATAGCAGTGGTGGATGGGCCATATGCCACTGTAGGCCATTTCATCATACCATCCCCTCCATAAACTTATCAAGCTCAGTCCTGAAACAAGTTGAGAGAAGGCAAGGAAACAGGAGACGATAACCAGGTACTCAACGATGGCATCACTGATACTCCCTTCTTACACCCTCACAGAAGGCCCTGGTTTCTATAAGTGTATGATCAAGATGGGCTCAGATTTTCTCTTAATTAGAGCCAAGTTTGTTCAAAAGTTTCGCAAACCTTTCAGCAAAACCAGGGCTGCTTAACATTGTAATAACGCTCAAACCCAATAGATTCGGCATGGTTTGGGATTCCATGATGGATGTTTCATACAGCTCTAAAAGAAATCTTGAAGAGCCATTGCTTTGACTAGAAGAGGGAAAACATTATTTTTGCTAGGGTGGATGGCTTGCCACACTGTTCCCAGACAGACACTTATGGGTCAGTCTGGCCCCATCGAAGTCCGTGGGCGTTTTGTCATTGACTTCAATGGGGCCAGGATTTAGGCCCTGAAAAAGCAACATTTCAGAAACAACCTTCTTGGTAAAGTAGAGTCTACAAAAACAAAAATCTACCTGCTTTCCAAGTAGCTGAGGCACACAACACATTACAATTGATTTTCATAAGCTGTATATTTTCATAAGCATACTTGATACCCAGTATTGCAAAACACTTGACAGAAAAAGTAGTTCAGCTATCGGGGAAAAAAAGAGAGAGCGTCCATGGGGAAGTGACTCAGAAGAAGGGAAAGAGTTCCCAGATAGAGGAAAGTAAACGAGTGACGTCCCCTTCCCTTCCCACCTCAAACTGTAGTGAGTCAAGGGGAAGGAACCATCAACCTAGTAAATGTTCTCAGCACAGTTGGGTGCTGGTCAATTGCTGAGACTTCTGGGTCCTAGTGCAGTCCAAATAATTAATAATAATCATAACCTATAAAAATGACAAATTCTGTGCTGCTGCATCGCCAACATTCATCCAAAATATTGATTATATTCATGTAGAATATAAACACAGGTACTATCACGATAGTAAAATATCTTGGCATCAATATATTTGAAAAAAAGAGGTTTCAGCTTCACCTCAGTATTTATTTCCCTCCAAGCGCCTCCTCAACTTTGCCTCAGAATTTGTGCAGCAGCTGAGGATTTGCTCCTTCTGTGGCAATACTCTATTCCATTGGTATTAATTTTTCATCATGTAGCAAAATCAGCATTCCCACAGACTTCTAACTTTGACAGGAAAAATAAAGGTCAGAAGTATTTTTCCTTTTGACTGTAAATCATCCTTCAAGGAGTTTTTGTGTCTCACAGTGCAGCTTGCCAGTGGCTGGCATGCCTTTTTGTCACACTGCCTGTGAGTTCATTAGTTTTCACTGTATAAAGCAAGTCCGACAGACTACATTTGGGTCACTTCAGGTGAGTGCATCCAGTATCACCTGAACACCTGGTCAGCAAATGACTTGACATTGCTGTGAACTGACTGTGGTGTTCAGTAGGTAACATCCCGAAGAATTATGGCTGATGATAATCACCGTACAGATTGTGAACACCCATTCAATCACGTCCTCAGCTTGTTGACAAAAATGTCAGGTGCTCTAATTTACTGTTTAAATATTATGAAATGAATTGGTGGTTTCACCAGCTCCTAGTCAGCAGGTCTCGTATCACACACACACATACAAAATGTCACAATTGTTTGTAACTGGCAACCTTGTTGACAATCTCAGCAGAATCAAGTATAGAATTGGCACAGAGACTGGCCCATCCTCTCAACTTTCTCTGGGACACAGATGAGGCACATTGGTAGGGAAATGTGGGGTAGCTGTTATCCATGCTATACCTGATCTGTGGATAAGCCTTCTGCCCATTAAGCTTGAAGTTTGGATCAGGTCCTAAGGGGATCTAAGGTAATCTAGACTTGGGTAGCACCTCTTCTTCCAAACCTCTAAGCATGTAAATTAAATCAATTTAAACTTGCTTGGGCTCAGTTAGATTCCCCCAGACTTGCATCCACTTACTGATATGGATCTTACATCCCATTACACTTCATCTCTAAATTTGACCATTGAGTCTAAGGTAAATTAAATCAATTCACTTCTCTCTCCTGAGATGCAGAGAACACTGCAGCAGGAAAAGCAACTAACAAGAAAGTACGTAAGTTAAACTAGTGGGTAATTCTTGGAATCAAAGCAGACGTCTCCTGTAGGTAGAGGTTTTATTTTTTTTAAGTGTATCACATTGTAAAGTTTTCCCAGATTAAAAATGTGACAGGCTGGTTAACCATTATTTTAAGAATGGTTTAATGACTGGTGCTGTTATCAATAAGCATGCAAGGCTGGTATACAACAATTCTGAAATGCTGACACTAATTCTACACATTTTGTATAACAAGCTGATTGTAATAGTTTTCATTTCCTGCCAGCACAGGGAGCTGGGGGAAAGTGCTGACTCAGGTCTATTTTCTCCAGCAGCTGAACATGACTCTCTGAAGACTTACTTAAACAAATAAATATACTCATATGGCATAGAAGGTGCTTTGTTTATTGTTCTTTTTCAGTTGGGTTACCCTAGGAGCAAAGCATTAATAAATGACAACAGAAAATTCTAGCAGGGAGTCCAAAAGGAGGGTGCTCTTTGTTGTTTTAAAAGGCACAGCAATATGTTGAGTTATTTATTTATACAGACGGCCTATTATTCTGTTTATTACTTTATTTTAATGTGCTCTGGCTGAGCAGGCACATGGTGGTTTAAAGAATAAAAAAATCTGCTTCTGAACAGTCTGTCACCATAGGTAAAGTGCAGGACAGAGCCTGTTCATAAGACTTGACCTCAATAAAGCACTCTCTCTGGGAATTACATGAGGTGATTTTACCACTGCACTCTTTCAAGCCTGTGCTCTGTTTAACAATCAGCTGAAAGCCTGGTGAATTTGGTAGCTTTGCTTTAAGGAATTTCCTTAAAGAATAAACTCATTGCTTCTGGGTTATTTTATTTTTTTTCACGATTTGTAGCTGAATTTAAAACTAGAGAATATTAATGAAAACAAATGGCTGTCATTTGTGACACACACATTTGTCTTTTTACTGTTCCTGGAAAAGGAATGATACTATACTAGCATAAAGTTCAAAGAAGAAATTGAGATGGCAAATTGAATTTATAATACTGGCATCTATTTCCTAAAGTTTACAAAAGTCAAGATAAAGTGGCTCATTGTGTAAGACACTGAGAGCTAGACTGTGATATCGTTACTCGTGCTGAGTGCTACCTTACTCCACAAGTAGTTCTGCTCATTTCAGTGGGTCTGCTTGAGTACTAAAATACCATTAAGTAGGGGTATCACAAATACAGACTGAAAAAGTTATATTTAAGTTACCCTTTCCCCCTTATCTATGGCCAGACCATGGCATGGGATAGCATTGATTTTCAGATAATAAATTCAATGGGAATTTCTGCTTTAAAATCAGTGGCTTGACATGGCCCCTAAGCTTTTCAGGTAGTTTGGGAGCACACCAATCTTTTTATATCTAAGAATAAATTCTGATTCTAAGTGGCCTAACCATCTGCAGGTGAAATCTTAATACAGGCCACCGCAATATACACTATTATTAATTTAGGGTAAGTCCACATTGCAGACAGGGGTATGAATGGCTTGTGTAGACATACCCAGGCTTGTTATGCTCTAGCCAGCTCACGAGAAATAGAAGTGAGGATGCCGCAGTGCTGTCTGTCTGATCCTTTTGAGTACGTACTTGCTTGTACAGCCAGTGCTAAAGCCCACACCATTGTACCCTCACTTCTATTTTTAACGAGCTAGCTAGAGTACAGCTATTGGGGTTATGTCTACACAAGCGGCTATTCACAACTCTGGCTGCAGCATATACCATTATATACCATTAGAGTTAGCTAATCTCATACCCTGCTGAACTCTCTTGCGTGTGCGCGCGAGCTGTGGTTCATTTTGAATGAAACTGAAACTCAGAATACTCTTCCAGTGGGGATTATCAAACACTCTTGGTGACTTGACCTTACTGTCCACCATTAGGATGAGAGATTTTTCAAGTTAAAGGAGACGAATAGTGATTTATAATGCCTTATATAGTTAAGTATTTACTAAATAAAAGCCAGACTGTAGTACCCTTACTCACATTGAGCAGTAACTTATCCCGCAAATCAATGAGGCTACTTATAAAGGGAATGCTTCATGTGCATAAGGATATCACAGTCTTGCCCTCCGTGTGTTATGCTGTTGTGTCCCCTCCATTTTTCATTTCTAGCAAATATACTACCTCATTGTCCAGTTGCATTTCCTGTCTGAACAGTATCCTTTCTTTTACAGGAACAGTTCAAAGACTATATAAGCATCATAAAAGACAGCTATTTGGTTTCACTGAAACAAAGTATATTATATTCTGGCCCTACATGTGGGGGTGGGGGGGGTCTGTGTATTTAGACAGATAGCTGACACAGGGAATGAGATTTAGAGAAATTCCCCCATTATTTTCAGAGAGATTTAACAGATACAAACATATAGGGTGTCATGTACTTCTGTACCAGAACTTTGTTTGTACAAAACTTGCTTATACATACCAGATGAGTTCATCAGAAGATCTTCTAATGTTCTTCTCGGTATGGCTGTTAGGTTGAAATAAGGCATTTTATACACCGTGCCACCTACTGGCTAAACAGCATAATACAATTTAGGATTCCATTACATCTCTTCCTTTATGTTTTACATTCCTACCATATACAACAGGGGTGGCCAATCTGTGGCTCCGGAGCCACATGCGGCTCTTCAGGAGTTAATATGTGGTTCTTTGTATAGGCACCGACTCCGGGGCTGAAACTACAGGTGCCAACTTTCCAATGTGCCAGGGGGTGCGCGCTGCTCAACCCCTGGCTCTGCCACAGGCCCTGTCCCCACGCCACCGTTTCCCGCCCTCTCCCCTGAGTCTGCTGTGCCCTCGCTCTTCCCCCTCCCTCCCCCAGAGCCTTCTGCACGCCACAAAACAGCTGATTGGGAGGTGCAAGGAGGGTGTGGGAGACGCTAATGGGCGGGGCTGTCGGTGGGCGGGAGTCGCTGGGAGCAGGGTGGGGGAACTGATGGGGGGGGCTGTTGACGTATTACTGTGGTTCTTTGGCAATGTTCATTGGTAAATTCAGGCTCCTTCTCAGGCTCAGGTTGGCCACCCCTCATATACAACATTTACACTATCACAATACCTTTGAAGTTCAGTCCGTATGAGTCTGTTAAGTGTCTCTGAATAGTACTGTTTTTTTAATTACACAATTTGACCATATAACAACTTGGTCATCTGCAATGACTGGTTGTGGTTGCTTTGAAATCCTTGAGTCATCTTCATCTTGTTCTGCATATGTCATCCACAGAGTTTGCTCTGTTTGTTTTTTGGGGTTTGGGGTCGGGGGGGGGTTGAGGAACAAACTGTAGATGTTGACAGTTTCTGTTGAACTCTCCATTGTTGGTCTTGATCACATACGATCTGGGTGCTGAATTCTTTTTCTTTATGACATCTGGAGTTGTCCCTCCCTTTTGTCCATTCAATTTCACATGAAGATGGTCACTAGGTTCTAGATCTGGTAATTCTCTAACAGAGTGATGTCTGTTGTAAAAGTGTTCATAAGCTCTTTTAAACTTTTCATCTAGTTTGGCTACCCTCTTCATGTTTGGTCACTTTGGAGACAGATTCTGTTCCAATGTTGGAACAGTAGTTCTGAGTTGTCTTTCCATCAGGAGTTGCACTATGACCAAATAGAAGACTAAATGACCAAGAAGCACCAGGCAATCATTACAAGTGACTGTCCTTTTCACTGTGCTGTTTAGTCATATATGTAACCCTTCTGCCCATCAGAGTTGGCAGCAACAAGGGCCGGGTTCAGTATCTAGGGGTTTCGTTTCAATAACACAATGCAAAACCGGCTCGAGCCCCCACCCAGTGACCTGGGACAATTACATACCACCCACCTGGGCGCTTCTACGAGGCAATACTTCCCCTCTCACAAGCACAAAGTCTGAGTGTAGCAAAAGCCTTTTAATAAAGGAGGGAAGCAATGCGGCATTATGTTGGGGAAACACCACAAACAGGATTCATAACACCAACCATGACCAAAAGACCCACCCCCAAGTAAGTTTGGCAGTGTTCTTTTCCCCTCAGGGTCTTAAGTCCAGCAACCCAGTAGTCACCCCCCCCCACACACACACAGTTTCTGTCCTTGATCAGTGCAGTCCCGCAGAGTTCAGAAGTTCTGCAGAGTTTACCTCCCAGCCTGGGTGGAAGTGGAGGGAGGTATGGGTGGCATCTTACATGATCCGCTGCTCGGGTCGACGGCCGAGTGCCATGCGTCTCCATGGGGTTCTGCTGCAGTCTTCACCGTCAGCTGCACCTCTCCGCCAGCCATCCTGCTGGCCACTCCTCTCTACCAGCCACCCGGCTATCCGCTCCACTCCTCTCTACTCTCCGCTAGTCATCCTGCTGTCTGCTCCTCTCTGCCAGCCACCCAGCTATCCACTCCACTCTCCATGCTAGCCATCCTGCTGTCTGCTCACCAACTCGTCTTCAGGCCCCTCCCCCCACACACGCACACTTAACACAGCTCTCAGTGATCTCAGCTTTTAGTAACTTCAGCTCTTTAGTGATTTCAGCTCTGCAGCATATAACAAGACTCCTAATGGAACTAAAATTAGCTCTGTTATTACACAGTGGAGAGAGAAGGGGTCAAAGTAGCATTTTGGGCCCCCCACCTATCCGCAGCCTCTCACAATTCACTGGGTTTTGGAACCCATGTCCCTTACCTAGCGAGTGCTACTTATTTGAGGGCGAGTCCCTCCGTCATAAAATGCCAAGTACAGTTCTACTGTCCTTGATTCACATAACCAGGATAACAACCCTTTATTACTCCTGCCCCCATAACAAAGAGACTGGGGATCCCAGAGCAACCAAAGTGACCGTTTGGGCAAGCAGTCCATCATGCTAGGCAGGGTGTGCCCATGCAAACCAGATCAGCACCTAAAGTCTTTTTCCACAGCTCACCACCAGATGTCAGGGTAGAGCTCATTCTAACTCTGCTTACCCAAATAGAAGACTAAATTACTTAGAAGCACCAGGCAATCATTACAAGTGACTGTCCTTTTCACTGTGCTGTTTAGTCATATATATAAAACAGCAAAATATTCTGAAAACATTTTAAACATAATATATTCCATGTTAGCTGTTGTTGGTGTTGATCTATAACTCAGAAGAGGAAGGAATGGATCTTCCCGCTGTAGGATTTTCTTGGCTATCTATACAACTGTCTGTCTCTCCATTTGCTTGTAGGCAAATGTGGGCTGCTGCTAATATGACCAAAATCATATTTTGTTCAGAAGGATTTAAATTTTGCTGCAGTGAATAAATTAATAAATAAATTTGTTAGTCTCTAAGGTGCCACAAGTCTATTGTCCATCACTAGTTATTCTGGAATACCGAAATAAGCAAAAGATAACCCTGTGACATGTTATGTCTTTCAAGTACATTATTTCTACATACCTGGAAAATTAGTCCACCAATGACCAGATAATGATGTCTTCTGAATTTGCAGAAATCTGCAGTTAGTCTATTCCAAGGTCTGTCTGGTAGAGGTATTGTTATTAAAGGTTCTTTGTGTTGTGTTGTGTTGGTCTGTTGGTTCTTCAATGTTCACATGCAGATGCTTATTCTTTATGTCCTTGCTGATGCCCGGCCACCACACTGACTGGTTAAGCCATTCACAGTATTTATTTTTTTCTCTTCTGCCAGTAGCTCACCTTACCTGATCACTCTTGTTACAGTGTGTATGGTAACACCCATTGTTTCATGTTCTCTGTGTATATAAAATCCCCCCACTGTATTTTCCACTGCATGCATCCGATGAAGTGAGCTGTAGCTCACGAAAGCTTATGCTCAAATAAATTGATTAGTCTCTAAGGTGCCACAAGTACTCCTGTTCTTTTAATCCTCAATGTCCTTCATGGAGGAGATTTAGGATTTCTCTTCTCATTTTGTCTGGAATTACAATTCAACTGTCTTTAATCATGAGTCCATTTGATTGGCTTAATTGTCCACCTGCCACAAAATGGTCTTTTGTTGCTTCCTTAGTGTTCTTTAGGTACTTGGTCCAGCTGTCCCAATGTATCTTAGAAGTTTCTTAGAAGCTGAATGTCTGTCAAGGTTGCTTTTTTGTAGCTGGTGTAGACTCTTTTCTGACACTGGTCTGTAAGTATCCACAGCAGCCGCCATCCACATATGCATCTGCATCATCTTCAAACTCACAGGTTGTTGAGAGCAATGCAGGACTCCATGAGTGTCTACTGCGGGCTACGAGCAGCAGTGGGCAGCTGGCGGGGGGCAGCCAGCAGGAGTGGCGGGGGAGCGGCGGTCAGTAAGGAGCAAGTGTTCAGGTGGAGCAAGGTAGGTGTCTTCTTCCCTGGGTGGGAGGTGAACTCACACAGATGCACCTCTGAACCCTGGGTCCTCACTGACCAAGGACAACCACTGTGAGTAGGGTATGGTGAGGGAAGAGAGAGGGGCACAGTAAATGAACTTTTGGTTGTAGAACTCAAGAACATGTGGTAGAAAACACTGCCCCATGCACTCTGGGATGGGTGTCCTGCTCACAGTTTTATGATTATTAATCCTGCTTGTGGCATTTTCCCTAATTAATGCTGGGTGACTTCCCTCCTTTCATTAAAAGTTTTCTTTTCTACACTCAGATTCTGTGCTTGCGAGTGGGGCACCGAGGGGTGGCATGTAATTTTCCCAGGTTACAGAATTGGGGCTTGAGATGGTTCTGTGTTGTATTTTTGGAAAGGAACCCCTAGATATTTAACCCGGCCCTAGTTGCTGCCGGCACCACCTGGCAGAAGGGTTACACTTCTACTGTCTCAGGCTTAACACTAATTCCATCTTTATTTATTATCTGTCCCAAAAATTCCATTTGGGGTAGGCGGAAAATGCATTTTTCCTTGTTTAGTCTGGACTAAAGCTGATGGATTAGGCTCAGGACTCTGTTGAGAGTTTTGTTATTCTTCCATTGAAAATTTTCATGTCAGAATATCATCCATGAAAATGAGAGCTCCATTTCTGTTCCTTAACAATTCTGTCATCTTTCTTTGGAAAATTTCAGGTGCACTGATAAAATATAATGTTCAAAAGCAAAATCTCTCAAAGGGCGTGATAAATGTAGTTAGTTTAGCACTTTTTTTGGCTAAAGGAATTTTCCAGAATCTGCTTGAGGCATCTTGCTTGGAGTATACTGTAGCTCCTTTCATTCTGGGGAGGAAGTCATCCAATAGTAGGGGGAAATATTTTTCTATTACAACTGCTTTGTTAAGTCTTTTAAGATTCATACAGATTCATATTTTTTCCATTTTTCTTTATAACTGGTAACATTGGGACACACCCATGTTGTTGGCTCAGACATTGGCATAATCAAGAGAATCTGCTCCATTCTCTTTAACTCAGTGTGAAGTAATGGGATAGAAATCCTATGTGGTGAATGAACACTACATGGTTCTGCATTGTCTCTTAATGTTATTTGTACTGGATTGTCTTTCAAAAGTCCAATATCACCAAATATTCTATTAAATTCTTCTACCTTTCTCATTAGGCCCATCATGGCTGCCACTCACAGGGCCAAGAGGCTGTTGGTCTGTGGTCCTTTGATCACATAGACTCTGAATGCATAGCTTTGTCTTTGTAAGTTGTTTCTGTGGTGAACTGGCCTGGGCAGTGCAGAATGCCTCTAGGGCTAGTCAGAGCTGTGGCAGGTGACATTAGCTCTGGAAGGGGTTGAAGGAGACCAGAGATGACTGTGACAACAGCTACTGAGTCAATTTTTAAAGTCAATAATCTTGCCATGAATATTCAGTTTCACTTTCCAGGAAGCCTCTATGTCAACAGTAATAGATCCCAGAAAAAACGGCTCTTGATTGTCTGCAATATGAATCAACTCCTTAACTGACTTGATGTGGCAAACAACAGCAAAATGTCCATATTTTATGCATTTATTACAGTGTGTGCCTCAGGTTGGATATGCATCATCTCTTGGGATGTGACTTTTTCCACACCTTGTGCATGTAGGCTGGAATTTGTCCTTTGTAGTCTGGGAGTTCTCTGTCTTTGTCTCAGGGGTTTTATTATAATGACTTTTAACACTCATGTGTTTTGTATACAATTTCTAAGCCAGTTTCAGGTTTTTTAGGTTTGTCAAGTTGCTCTAGATTTTGCTGTCTGCAAAGAAGGAAGCATAGCATGAAATAGCAGCGTGTGACATTAGATGAACACTTATAACACAGACGAAGCTTTTACTCCTGAGCGCATGCTGCACCAAAAAATTTAAAATTCTGCGACCAAAAAAAAAATTCTCTGCACAGTATTTTAAAATTCTGCAAAATTCTGCAAATTGTATTTGTCAAATAAATGTGGAGGCTCCAGCATGGCAGTGGAGAGCACAGTCCACTGGCTGCACAGAGGTGGGAGATCACTGTGCCCCCCCCACAGCTGGGACATACACTCAGCAGTGAGGCCACACCCAACCCTGATACAGCGCAAGGACCAGGCCTGCCCCAGAAACACCCCGGGGCCCTGCCCCTCCGTGCCAGGTGCACAAGGTGTGGGCAGGCAGGCTCAGCAAGGCAGGATGCAAGTGTGCAGGAGCTTAGTATCGGGTGCGGGTTGAGAGGGCTCTGTGTCGGCTAGTCTGGGTGCAGGTGGCTCAGTGGGGGATCTGGTTGCACAGGGACTTGTGGGGGGGGGCGGGTCTGGGTGCAATGGTAATGGGGCTCTGCAGGGGAGTCCACATGAAGGTGGTTGGGGCTCAACAGGAGAGGGTTTGGGTGTTGGGGGGATAAAGCTTGGCAGGGTAGTCTATGTTTGGGAGGCTCAGTGAGGGGTCCAGATGCTGGAGGAGTGGGGCTCAGTTGGGTGGGGATCCAGGGTGCAGCTGGTTGGGGCTTGGTGGGGTGGGAATCCAGGTTCAGGTGGCTTGTCAGGGTGCTCCAGGTGCAGGGAAAGTGGGGCTCATGTGGTGGTGGGGTTCTGAGTGCAGAGTGGTGAGGCTTGGCAGGAGGGTCTGAGTATGAGGGTGTCTGGATGCATGGGGTTGGGCAGATGGGAGGGCAGCTTCCTGCACATGGATCCTTCCCCCTGCAGCTGAGGAGTGATGGGTGCAAGAAGTGGGGAAGGGGGGAGTTTGCAGACCTTCCTGAAGCTGGGGGAGAAATCTGGGGATGGGTCTCACCTGGCCCTGGATGCCGTGCAGGGAAAGAGGAAGTCCCATCCCCCCCAGCCCAGCCAGGACTAGCAGCTGAGCCCAACGCAGGGTAGGAGCCCCAGCTGGGTCTTCCTCAATCCCACCCCCTGCCCCATAGTGATTTACCTCTCTGCCACTTGCTCATGGCACCTGAAACATACTGCTGAGGAGGGTTGCATGACCACTTTCGTGGCTTCCCCATCAGAAAGTCATTTTTCTGCGGAGAAGCAAAGAAATCTGCGGGGGACATAAATTCTGCCCATGCACAGTGGCGCAGAATTCCCCTAGGAGTGAGCTTTTATCTTTCAACACATGTGATCCTGATTTACAGAAATGAACAGTGGAATAACAGCAGTGGTAAATTATGATGCAAAATGAGTGACAGGCCTTGTATTCGTGTACAGCTGAAAGGTACATTTAGTCCTGCAGTTGTCACTGGCATGCAGTATAATAAAGTTTGCCATTGTATCGGAGAAGTAATTAATTCTTAATTACCTTTTGTAATAATATACCGGCTAAAACTTTTCACTTGAAATCTTCCTCGGTAAATATCGTTGATTACACTCTTGACATGGGGAATGAACAGGGGAAGAGAGAGGAGGCAGTATAGCATAAGGTGGCAATCTGCTGACTGCAATGAGCTCCAGGAGGTCTCTTCAGAGGAAATAAAATCAGAAGGAAATCACACTGAGTAAAATTCACCCCTGTGCAGAGGGCAGTGGTCCCCAGTTTCAAACTTTTAAAGGTCATGAGTCAGGCCCCAAAACATCATGAGAATGGCATAAAAAACCATGAGATTATAAAAAATAATAAATTGGGGCCTTTTTTTAAACTTCATGCTGATTCTGAGTCTTTATCGTTTCAGTTTCTTAAAAGTTTCTGTCCCTCAGAGTTGCAGAGAAAAGCTTGTTAATTAAAGCTGGGATTCTCATGTAATAAAAAGACTCCAGGAGCTGTGGATATAGAAAAACATGGTGAGATCTTGATAAAATCATGACTTGGCACATTGAGAGAGCCAGCAGAAGGCCTATGCATGCTGGAATCACTTCAAAATAAGATTTAATAGGCCTCATGCTGGCTCCTTGCATGGGGGGAAATTTCATCTGGTTTGAGTGGTTGTTTACAGGGCTAGTAGCTGACAGTAGGGAATATTGGTAGAGATGTCAGTGGAGCTCCCCAGAAAGATCCATGCTATTCTAGCAGTAACTGGAAGGGGGAAGTCATTTCCTGAAACAATAATGGTGTGAATGGTAAATAAGGCATTGGCCACGGTGACAGAGAGGTGAACTGTCCTAATGCCTGGTGTCCAGGGGTTTCACAAGTATGTCCTCTGTAAGCAAAGTCTGGGTAATCTGATAAAGCAAACCCTGTTTAGTCTTTATTTTCTGAATAGGGAGATAGTAGGGACATGAACCACTATTTCTATACTGTCATCATTCAAAGATAAAAACATAAAGGTAAAATAGCATCTAATTCAGGGGTTCTCAGGACAAGTTATTTGGTGGCCTCAGAGTGCAGCCACCAACTCTTGCTGGTGGCCGCTCTCACACTTCTTCCTAAAATACTTTATTAGCTTAAAAAAAAATAAATATGCACATATACATGTCCAAGTCACTATAATTTATTTATTGCTAGCTAGTAAGTCTACTGTGAAAAGTGATATTTACATACATATAAAGTATCACTTTTCACAGCAGACTTACTTAACCCCAGCAAAATCTGCTACAAAGGACCATTGAAATAATGGTTAGGAAGAGAGTGTTAATCAAAAAGACAAAATTCAACATGAAATAGAAGCGCTCCCCCACACCACCCTGCACTCCCTTGAGACAATTTAAAAACACTAAGGTGTAGACTGAGCCTTAAGGTTCAGTCCCAAGTAAGGGGTTGGACATAGCTACTCAGTCCCAGGATGAGGCCAAGGAAGGACTCATAGGGTATGTCTACTCTGCAATTAGACACCCATGGCTGGCCCATGCCAGATGAATTGGGCTAAGGGGTTATTTCATTGTGGTGTAAGCATACAGGCTCAAACTGCAACCTGAGGTCTGGGTCTAGGATGACCAAACGTCCTGATATTATCAGGACCATCCTGATATTAGGGGCTTTGTCTTATATAGGTAACTATATCCACCCTCCACAAGAAAAAGTGTCCCGATTTTTCACACTTGTTATCTGGTCACCCTATCTGGGACCCTCCCACCTTGCAGGGTCCTAGAGCCTGGGCTCAAACCCAAATGTCTTCACCGCAATTAAACAGCAACTTAGCCCAAGCCTCACTAGCCCAAGTTAGTTGGCAAGGGCCAGCTGTGGGTTTTTAATTGCAGTATAGACATACTTTGTGTCACAATTCCTGTCCAGCTCCAAGGAAATAGCTATTTACTGCAGTCCTAAAAAGGACATAACTTGCTACACCCTTTATCCCAGCTCAGCTCTGCTAGCTGGCACTTTGATGGGACAGGGCCAAAGCTCTAACCATGCCCCTCCCACAACTGCAAAAGTTGGTAACACTGATTTAGTCATTCAGCCATTTTCCTGCATTGAAATTAATCACCAAGGGTCACATGACAGCTAGCCTGCCATGATTGTGCAAGGCAGTGAGTGAAAGAAGCTTGCTCATCCTTGCATCCCTGTACCAGGGCAGTCACAATCACATTTCTTGTGCTCTCTAAATGCAAGGGCCAGAGAAGTATAAACATCACTATACACCCTCAAGGGGGAAAAGCAGAGCCATGACTCCTCCCAATTCTTTCCTGCCTTGGCAGAGTGCAAGCAGCACACGTTGAGCATAGATCAGGGGTGGGCAAACTTTTTGGCCCGAAGGCCACATCTGGGTGGGGAAATTGTATGCAGAGCCGCAGCAGGGGGTTGGGGTGTGGGACGGGGTGCGGTGTGCAGGAAGGGGCTCAGGGCAAGGGATTGGGGCAGAGGAGGGGTGCAAGGTGTATGAGGGGGCTCAGGGAAGAGGTTTGGGGTGCAGGAGGAGTGCAGAGTGTAGGAGGGGTCTCAGGGCAGGGGTGCGGACTGTGGGAAGGGGCTCAGGGCAGGGAGTTGCAGTGCAGGAGGGATGTGGGTGTAGCAGGGGGCTCAGGACAAGGGGTTAGGGTGCAGGAGGGGTGCAGGAGAGGGTTGGACTCCAGCCCAGCACCGCTTACCTAAAGCGGCTCCGGGATGGCAGCGGCGCGCACTGGGGCCAAGACAGTCTCCTTGCATGCCTGCCCTGGCCCCACGCTGCGCTGCTCACCACGTCCCTGCGCAGCCCCTGCGGGTGTGGGGGGAGCACAGGGCTCCGCGCGCTTCCCTTGCCACGCCTCCAGGTACCTCCCCCGAAGCTCCGATTAGCCGCAGTTCCCCGTTCCCAGCCAATGGGAGCTGCAGGGACAGTGCCTGGAGACAAGGGCAATGCACGGAGATCTCTGCTCCCCCCAACACACACCCAGCCCCAGGTACGTGGTGCTGGCCGCTTCTGAAAGCAGCGCGGGGCACGCGGCACCACGGGGTGCAATCCCAGGGCTGGATCCAAAGCCCTGAGTGGCCAGATCCGGCCCGTGGGCCATAGTTTGCCCACCCCTGGTATGGACCATACCTTCAAAATGGAAGAGGAGGAACTACCATGATGGTAGTCTGCTTGTCTGTGTGTTGTGTTGTGCTTTACCAGTGCACGTGTTCCCTTTGAAGGCTGCTTCTTATAAAGGCACAGAAAAGCTGCAAGTTAAAAATTAATTCACAATTTCACTATCTCCTCTCCTGCTTAGGGCTACTGATTTCTTAGGCCTTATCTACACATGGAAATTCACTGGCATATCCCTACCACTACCAGTATAATTATACTGGTATAACTCCCCATATGAACACATTTGCTGAAACAATAATGCCTTTTCATGGTCAAGAGTGTAACTCTGGAGAGGTTTGGGGCCCTAAGTTAGGCCAGTAATAGGCAGAGAAAGATGTAACCTTACTCAAGTCAAACCTCTAAAACTCTGGAGCTTTGCCCATCACTAGTATCTTCTCAGAGAGAACAATAGCAAATTGTCTTTTTAGTACCATAAAGCCAACAAATGTCATATGTATCTACTCTTCTCTGTTTAAGATTCAGGAGGAATGATGCAGACTGAACAATCTGTGTGAGCTTAATGGGGCCTGGGTCAGCTGAAGACATGCCTTTTTCTATTAAAATATATTCTACATACATACATTTCTCCTTCCTACTGAATCTGGTGAGGATTTGATGCTCATGAAGGAAGGACAGTACTCAAGGCTGAAGTCATATTTATTCACAGAGTATGCACAACATGGATATCAGCATAAACAACCCTAAATCACACAACAGTTGTGCCTCAGCCCTCTCCTGGATGAAGTCTCATTAGTGTCCAAAGAGTAGTTCAAGTTCCATGACCATTCAATTATTGTTATCTGTGGTACAAGATACCAGTTTGTGCCAGCTGTGGAAATGTTGTCTGTGACATGGCCATGTGTCTCCTAGAAAGTGGACTAAGACCACCACCTCCTTTCACACAAATCATGAAATTATCTACTTTCAGTAACAACTTCTGACGTGAGCTAGGCTAAAAACAATCCAGTGATGAAAGTTTCCATATCCTATTATCAAATCCTTTAAGCCATTCAGACCTTCCACTCCCAAGCTTTGGATATAGAGTTGCAAGGGCTTCTGGAACCTATATGTTACCACGACACGGAGTGTACATTCTGCTGCACAAGGGATGAAAAGGGGAGAGGTTCATACCCGTTAGAGATTGTAGACAGGAAGGGGATGGCTGTTACCAGGCAGCCATCTGCCCTGTAGGTCTAATGGAGAAGGGGAGCATTTGGCAGCCCACCAAAGAGAAGGAGGAGGAGCCTCTTCCACAAAGACAGTAAGGGTGTGTGCAGTTTGAAGGTCCTGGTTGAGAGGCATGTTGCCTGAGGGAATGGACTGGCTGGGAGGGAAGGAGGGTGCTGAGTGCAGTGGAGGATGTCAGGTGGGTGCTAGTCTTGCATGGGAGGCCTTGTCAGGTCAGGGGAAGTAAGAGTGCCAGGTAGTATAGACATATGTGGGTGGGTTCTGAGAAGAAGGGGTGCCACCTTTCTGTCAGCCTTCATATGATTCCTGGGGAAAGGAGAGAAGGCATATTGATGAATTTTACTTTTTCAAGACTGATGTGAGACTTTACCAGTCCAAAAGTGTTATAGATATTGTGCTGTCTTCAAAGAGGTAATGATTTGTTTGTTATAAGGAAGCCAAGGAAATTGCCACCCCCATCTCCTCAACTTGGCTCTAAATCTCCACTAATTTCAGCCAAGGAATGCATTTTTCAACCCTCTCCGTATGTTTATCCATAGTTTATATTATCATTTGCTAAATATATTACATCATGCTATTTACTTCATTCTGCAGCTTCAAGACCTTTGTGTGGCTTCTCAACGCCCTACAAATTTGACATATAAATCACTGGAAAAAGGCTGACATCCCATGGTTTGCCTGTTTAGCTTTCCAAAGATTTCAGTAGGAAAAAAGCCACAAACTGCGACTGTTCACTTTTCTGCCACTCAAACAAATTATTTCAGCTAATAGGGCTGAAAATGACAAAGATCTGCAGTAGGGCTAAAATGTTCAAATTTACGTGAGGTACTTAGAGTCAGATTTTCAAAAGTATTTAGAAGTCTAAAGCGTCAGATAGACTCCTTGTGGTATTTTCAAAAGCTAGGTGCCTAACTCCTTTTGAAAGCAAAGGGAATTAGGCACCTAACTTGCTTAGATGCTTTTGAAAATCCCACTAGGTACCTATATGCATCTTTAGGGACCTAGATAACTTTAAAAATCTGGTCTCTAACTTTGTATTTAGGCACCTATATTTAAGTTGCCTGGTTTTCATAGCTGCTGAGCTGTAGGAACTGAGCGGTCGCAACACCTCTGAAAATCAGACTACTTATTTAGGTGCTTAAATTAATGCACCTTAAATTAATGCAGGTTTGAAAATGTTGGCCTGTATATCTACTTTATACACACACACACACAAACACTTATTAGGAAGCATGCTTTTAACTGTTTAGAGTATACTTACTGTACCATATCATTATGTTATAAAGCCACTTCACCAGCCTGTCCACAAAGTCTATAATGATTATAGAGATTTCTTCTCCCTGAAACAACCAGGGCATATGGAATGAAGTGAAGCATATTAAAGGTGAAAACAAATTACAGTAATGTTGTTAAAGTCACACTAAGGTTTTACTGCTTGATTAAACTCTCTTTGGAACATGTCTGTTCCTAAACATTTATGGGATCTATTCTCCCTAGGAGTGCACAGCATGTGACTGTATAGAGAGGTGATGTCATCTCACATTAGCTCTAAGGGAAGCACTCTGTCACCACAATGAGATCTTGCTGAAGAGTGGCAGGAGCTGCATTTGCTCCACATGTTTAAGTCTAAGATTTCCAAAGGGTCCTTTGTTTGGTTCAGTCTGACAGACAAGTTTGGTTGCTTATAGGTGGTGGGCCTTTAATTTTCCATAAGAATGCTATACTGGGGCTTAACAAACCATCCATGATATAATAGATACAATTAACTTAGATTAGAGATATCAAAATAAGTAGGTATAGCATGGACTAAAGAATCCATCTTTAAAGCCTAGGCCAGAAGATTTTCAAAGAAAATTACGGAGAAAGATAAAAGTGAGGTTTTGTCAAGAAGTCACTGGGAACTGGTAGAAATAAAAGGGCAGATAATGAAGAACTGCAATCACCAGCAGTTACAGGATAAAACTTTAGGAAGGGGAAAAGCCACTGAAGTTAAAGCTGATGACCATTATTACTTAAGGATATGAAATGATTATGCTATTGTTTGACCTGTAGATGATATAAGGAATTGAAAAAGAGCAATTTGCCAGTTGCCCTTCCTATCAGGTACCTTCAGCCACTTTTAACACAGAGTTCCCACATGACTACTCTAACTCAAATTTACAAAGTAAGTAAGTGTTAAGACTTTGTTTTCTCTTTGGGTTTCACCTTTAAATTTCCAAGAAATCTGACTATCTAGAGGGGTAGCTGCCATTTTGTGAGGCACAATTAATGCAGCATGTTGCAAAAGAGACACTCACTATGCTCTGCTCATATCTGTTCAGAATGCTGCTGAAAAGGGCATTAGGAAATTAAACTGTAATTCTATCCCCGCTTCTTCTGGGAGGTATTGCACTAACCTCACTCTCCTAAAGCCAAGTTGCTGCCCCAAACAAGTGTCAAAAAGCCACTTCAGACAGTGTAATTGAATTTGTATTCACTGTTTGTTATTTTTATTATTGTCATCCCTGGAGGGATTTTACATATCTTGACACTCTGGAACAACAGATTCCACAAATAGTGGCATGGCTAATTCAGTCCTTCACCCTTCTCTGTAAGATAAGCTTAATATCATGCATGTTACTGTGGCCCCAGTTAAGTACTGGGATATACACAAGAGGTGGCTGTGTAGCTCCTGAGATGGGCAGTGGGCACTGCAACAATTTTTATAGTGGTGGTGCTAAAAGCCATTGAACAAAACTGTAAACCCTGCATCTGATGGAAACCATTTCACCCGAACACCTCTAGTTCCAGCACCCCTGGAGATGGGTCAAATTTGTGCTATTTCCAATTAAGTTCAGCAATATCCTGGAGAACAAAATTAACTTCATATTCAGTATATGGCTCTGGAGCAGTTTCTGCAGCCCCTGCACAATTGCAGTTTCTTATCACAGTACAAAAAACAACTGACTGCCCACAGTAAATTATAAACAAAAAAGTGTGTGTAAAGCTTTAAGATCTACACATACCATCCCTGCAAAATACACAGTGATCTGGGTGACCATCATTCACAGTTATGTTTTCATACACAAAGAGCAAGGTCTCATTCTCCATTAACTTAGGCCAGTGTAAACAAGAGTAAATCCATGTACATCCATTGGCCTTCACTACTGTAAGTGAGAGGATAATTATACCCTATCAGAATAAATAAAATAATTTTATTTTTAAATTTTAAAAAAAATAAGAAAGAACAAAAATAAAGTCTGTATGAGACTGATGTAAATTGGAGTAGTTCCACTGAACTGATTTACACCAGTTGAGGTTCTGGCCCAGAATATGTAGGTCCTCTGTAGCAGGCAAGAGCAATTTTGAGAATAAAATAGTTGTTGTCTTTGTAGAACTGTGAAGCTGCAGTACTTAGTTTGGCATTGGAATAGTTCTAGACTAACTTTACAGTGTCATTAGTCAGTCAGGGGGAAGTTTGAGGACTTACAGTGTCATTAATCAATACATATTAATTATTTGGGGGTGGTTAGGGACTTATGCACAGCTTCATTAATTATCAATTATAATTTTGGGGTGAGTGGGGCAAGGATTTTATGTCACAGAGTCATTAATGTTTAATTATGCGAGGAGAATTGGGGGGAGTTAGCGGTGGGTCATATTCTGTTTTCCTGTACATGAGTTAGAGCAGGGGCGGGCAAACTTTTTGGCCTGAGGGCCACATCGGGTTTCTGATATTGTATGGAGGGCCGGTTAGGGGAGGCTGTGCCTCCCCAAACAGCCAGGCATGTCCCGGTCCCCACCCCCTATCCGACCCCCCGTGCTTCTCACCCCCGGATGGCCCCCCCGGGACTCCTGCCCCATCCAACCCCTCTGTTCCCTGAGGGCCCCCCGGGGACCCCTGCCTCCCTGCTCCCTGCCTCCTTACTGTGCTGCCTGGAACACCAGAGGCTGGTGGCGCGGTTGCACCAGGACAGGCAGCTGCGCCGCGCAGCACAGAACACCGGGTCAGACTGGGCCCTGCAGCTGCGCTGCCCCAGGAGCTCGCTGCTCCGCCACCCAGAGCATTGAGCCGGCGGACCAGTGAGCTGAGGCTGCGGGGGAGTGGCCGGGGCCAGGGGCTAGCCTCCCGGGTCAGGAGCTCAGGGGCTGGGTAGGACGGTCCCGTGGGTCGGATGTGGCCCGCAGGGTGTAGTTTTCCCACCTCTGAGTTAGAGTGACTGGGCACCCCACTATTACCAGGACCATCCCGATTTAGGGCTTTGTCTTATATATGCAACTATACCCCTCCCATCCACCCCCAAAAAAGTGTCTTGATTTTTCACACTTGCAGTCTGGCCACCCTAACACCAGTATAAAACCTAAGTAACCCCAAATCACTTCAGATTTACACGAGATTTACGCAGTGCAGAATCTAGCCCATTGTGCTTCACAATGAACTGCTAACTAGTTGGGAGTAGCTGGGGTCATTAATGATCCCTTATGATTGTTTGGGGCGGCTGGCTGGTGTACTGTGTTCTTGTTAGTTAGGTGTATAGGTTATGGGCCCAGCCAGAGCAATCTGCGGCCATGTTTACTGGAGCCAACCCTCCCCCATTTCACTTTATTTACACCAGGGGATCTCAAACTGGGGGTTGGGACCCCCTCAGAGGGTAGGGAGGCTATTAAATGGGGGGCGCGAGCTGTCAGCCTCCCTCCCAAACCCCGCTTTGCATCCAGCATGTATAATGGAGCTAAATGTATAAAAAAGGTGTTTTTAATTTTCAGGGGAGGGGGGCCGCACTCAGAGGCTTGCTGTGTGAAAGGGGTCACCACGACAACAAGTCCGAGACTCACTGATTTACACGGAGGTTACAGGCGTTTTTTGGATGGGGGTGGGGGGCTGATTTTAGGGCCCCTGGTGCAATTGCCCCCCTTTGCTCCGCACTCCCACCACCGCTGGGGCCAGTGACTCTCCCCAAGGGGGCGGGCTGCAGGATCGGGGGGGGGGGGCCCGATCCCCTCCGCGCTGCTGCTGCTCCCCCGCCCTCGGATTATGCGCTGAGCGCCAGGCACCCGCCCGGCAGCGAGGGAGGCGGTGGCCGAGGCCAGGTGGATGTTGTGTGTCGGGCTCTGCGTCAGCGGCGGCGGCGGCAGGACACGGGCTGGCGTCAGAGGCCGCCGGCTGACACATTCTTCCTCCGACAGCGGCTGGGAGCCGGCGCTGGACGGAAGCGCGGGGGGCGGGCGGCGGGGGAACGTGCTGCTGTGCAGCGCCCCGCGGGGCCGGGGCCGGGGCCGGGAGGAGGAGGAGGAGGAGGCCACGGGGAAGAGGGCAGCCTCACCCCCGGCTGACCCGGGTGAATCATGCTGCTTCCAGCTGCCTCCTGGGGGACACAAAGGGCAAACGCCGCGCTCTTTGTTCGGCTTCCCGGGCCTCAGTAGGTTTTGCGAGCGCCGCAGGGGGCGGCGGCGGCGGCACGTCCTGCACTCTCCGGTCCCGCCGCCCCGCCCTCCGGGCCGCTGCCTACCTGCAGCCCGGCCGGGTTCCCGCCATTGTCCGCTGGCCGCCTCGCTGGGGATGTGCGGAACGTGCGGGCTGCCTTTGGCGCGTCCCGGCGTTGCCTTCCAGCCCGGCTGCTAGGTGGTAACTCGCTGCAGATCCTCGTGCTCGTTACGTGCTGAAATGTAAAGGGACTGGCAAAAAGCTTTTGATTACACAGGCTTCTCTCGTGATACCTCTGCCTCGGGCAGGAATACCTAGCCTGGGCAGTGAACGGAGCGTGTAGCCACACAAAGACAGGAAACACACCATGACCGTGTTGTTATTCTGTATGATTATTTTTACAGAGCCCCATCCTAATAACACTTCGCACCCGAGGGGAGGGTTGTGAAAGGAGAAGCAGGTTTCTCTGAGCAACACGTCCGTGCTGCTTTGCTTCTGTCGCTAGCCCTGCAAATAATTTATTAGCATTATACAGTAAACTCCTCTAGTTTGCTGGATTTTTGCATAGCTGAAAGAGTATTGGTTTTGACATGCTTAGTTTAAACAAAATATCTAAAAGCATTAGATTTTTCAAATGGAACATCAAACCTTTCCTAACTGATAAAGTGTTTCAGCCCTAGGTCAATGTTGTCTGGGACTGAAAAAGTGAAGGCTTCTGGCTGCTTTTATAAAATGTTTTCTCTGTTTTCAGTTTCATATCATATTTCTGTGTTACCCAAGCATTTAATCCCTCTGTTTTTTCTTACTCTCAATTTAGAGTTATTCTTCAGGCACATTACAAAAGATGGGTTTTATTACAAATGGGTGAAACAGCCTGAAATGCCCTCTACATAATCCTGTGGGAAATTCAGTTAGGCTCAAATTCTGGGGATCGGCACACAGTTGAGTCCAGAAAGGTGTACTGTTCTCCGGCTCAGGGCACTCTGGGAGTCATTTCAGGGCCATTACTACTGAAATCCTGAGGCTGTGGACACAGTGTGACTCTGTAGCTGCAATATGGGCCGTCTCTAGGAGGGGGAGGATGGGAAGATCCAGGAAGCAGTTATCCTGTCACCCTGTTCCCTCCTGTATTGGCGTACAAAGGTCCCCAAGGAACTGAGCTTTGTGCTGTATGTGAGGACTAAGTACACTGTGTTCCCCCTGGAATCTTGCCACCTCAACATGCCGCTGGTAGGAAATCCTGCATGGCCTGAGTGCCAGGAGCTAGATTTCCCCTTTTAATCTGAATAGGACGTCTCCTTTAAAAAGAGTTAACTAGGCTTCACTTAAAATAAATTGACTATTCACACATTTTTTGAAGCTGATAAAATGAAGGGCTGAATACAGATACAGGTTATTTTTGGAGGCCTATTTAAATCTTGGAGTTGTGGGTGCAGCTCACCAGAGCAATGAATGGGTCCGCCCCTTGAGGTAAGAGAAGGGCCACAGAATCTTGAATTTTAGTGATAATGGAAGACAATTATGGAGGTTGGAATCCTCCCTCCATAGAATAAGTAAAGGCATTGGTGCTGGGGGTGCTACCGTACCCCCGGTTTGAAGTGGTTTCCATTATATACAGGGTTTACAGTTTGTTTCAATGGCTCTCAGCACCCCCATTATACAAATTGTTCCAGCACCCCTGAGTAGAGGGTAAGGCAATTGGTAAGTACAGGTAAAGCAACAGCTCTGCTCCACTAATTTGCCTCAAATCTGATTTGGAGAGGTCACTAGGGGTAATACTACTGGGGTAATACTACTAACTCTAATACATACTGGGTCAGACCAATGGTCCATTTAGCCCAGTGTCCTGCCCTCCAAACTTGGCCAATGCCAAGTGCTTCAGAGGGAATGAACACAACAAGATAATTATCAAGTGATCCATCCCCTGTCATCCACTCTCAGCTTCTGGCAGTCAGAGGCTAGGGACGCCCAGAGTATGGGGTGGCATCCTTGACCATTTTGGCTAATAGCCTGTGATGGACCTCCGTGAATCTAATTCATTTTTGAACCCAGTTATAGTTTTTGCATTCACAACATCCTCTGGCAACAAATTCCACAGGTTGACTGTGCGTTGTGTGAGAGAGTGTTTTACTTTCCATATCCACTCAGTATTTGTTCCCTGCGGTGAACTGCCAACTAGGTTGCCAGTTAGTGGTAGTTTTCCATTATGTGTTTACAGGCTGAGGGCCTCAGTTTGCATATAAATTTCCTGGGACAAATAAATGGTCAATCCATTCGCCCTTTGTCAGATTATAAAAATGTAGCATGTTGTTGAAGGTGGATCCCTGTTAGATTACCTGTCTCTCAAACTTTCCCGTTTGTCATCCGTTTTCTCTGTTGTTTTCCCTTTTATTTTATTTTTGTATAGCTCTCTGCACAGTGGGGCTCTGATTCTAAGTGGGGGCTTTGAGTATTACTGTTATCACTATTATTTATTAGTAGTAATATAATCCCATTACAATCTATTGTAACTATAATCACAAAACTAGGGGGAATGAAAAGCTATAATTTGATTATACATTATTTTATGCTAACCTTCAAATCCATAGCAGATATATATGAAAATAAGCAGAAATAATATTTATAATAAAGCAAATACATTCATATACAGTGAAAGCTGTGTTATTGGGCCCTGTACCAACCAGCAAGCTCTATAACCCAGGATTTCTAATCTTCATAGAAAGTCTGATTTATAGTCCGGTTGGTGTGGGGCCAGCAGGCTCCCTACTGGCTCTGCGTGGCTACCTGGAAGCAGCGACATGTCCCTGCTGCTCCTAGGCGGAGGCGCGGTTAGGTAGCTCAGCGCACTGCTTCCTCCCTCAGGTGTCGCCCCCCAGAGCTCCTATTGGCTGTAGTTCCCAGAGCCAGTGCTTGGGGCGCAGTGGGGGCAGCACGCAGAACAGCCTAGCCGTGCCTCCACCTAGGAGCAGCAGGGACAGGTCACCACTTGCGGGGAGCCCCCCGAGGTGAGCGCCGCCTGAATCTAGCACCCCAAAAACCTTTCTGCTTCCCAACTCCCTGCCCCGAGCCCCCTCCCACACCCGAACTCCCTCCCTCTTAGTTAACCAGAATTTTTCACTTATTGGCACCCCCCCATTCCCCAAACATGCCAGATAAAAAAGCTTTTACTGTACATGAGACTATACAAACCAACTAAGTGTCAGATGTCTTTAACTCTAGATAATCTAAGGTATTAACCATAATAATCAATAGACCCATTTGTCTGACAGATGACACTTATATCCTTTTAAAGTGGATACATGGGTACCTGGATAAAGAAATGAATGTTGTCCTTTCCCAGTTTCCTATTTGTCTCGCATCATCTCAGAAAGAATTTAAGTAACTACAGATTGCAATATTCTACCTCATCTATATTCTATGGATTTAGAAGTCTAAGGTTCTCCATAATAAATCCTATCATCAGTATCTCTTCTGAGTTGACATAATGCAGTGATGTCCAAAACATAACAAACAATCACTGCCAGATCCAAAGCACATGAAAGAGAACTTGCATCTTCATTTCTGATTTCACTAGACTGAAATATGAAAAAAAATGCCTGACTCCATCATCAGTTTCTCCTTCAGAAATAACCCATAAGACTCTGAATATTAGTTAATTGTTTGGATGAAAAGGGGTAACAAGCATGCAGGATAAAATAGAGGGATACTGAAGTATCTTTCCATTGATTCAACTGATGTTGGATGTGGCCTCCAGTCTGTTATTTGTATGGATCTCAGTTTGAAAAAAAAAAAAAGTAATCTTCATCTGCACACACTGCACCTTTTTTTTCTTTTCAGAAGGTTCAACTGATACTTCTGTGCAGTTGCCAACTCTCGCAATTTTATTAGAAGTCTTGAGATAATTGACAGGTTTCAGAGTAACAGCCGTGTTAGTCTGTATTCGCAAAAAGAAAAGGAGTACTTGTGGCACCTTAGAGACTAACCAATTTATTTCATGCAGTTGGTAGATTTCCACTCCATACGGCTAAATGCAGTGCCTTGCATAATGACAGGTTTCAGAGTAACAGCCGTGTTAGTCTGTATTCGCAAAAAGAAAAGGAGTACTTGTGGCACCTTAGAGACTAACCAAAAGAAAAGGAGTACTTGTGGCACCTTAGAGACTAACCAATTTAACCAATTGGTTAGTCTCTAAGGTGCCACAAGTACTCCTTTTCCTTTGGTTAGTCTCTAAGGTGCCACAAGTACTCCTTTTCTTTTTGCGAATACAGACTAACACGGCTGTTACTCTGAAACCTGTCATTATGCAAGGCACTGCATTTAGCCGTATGGAGTGGAAATCTACCAACTGCATGAAATAAATTGGTTAGTCTCTAAGGTGCCACAAGTACTCCTTTTCTTTGTGAGATAATTGGTTTCTTAAAGCCCCAGCTCCTAGACGCATTTGATTAGGTGAAAATTTCAACTTTTATTAAAGAAAAGTTTCTAGCTGTCAAACTTTGGGGAAAAGCTTGAAAATGCAACTGAAGTGCAACGTAAAAAGCTCAGAAAGCAGAAGACAAATGTAAAGAACACCCACATTTACAGTTTTTTTAAAATCTCATTATTTTTAAGCCAGTGTTGATTTTTGGGCCTGACTCATGATTTTTAAATACTTGGGCATGACAGTACTTGCAATATTAGGGCCCAAACCTGAAAGCTCTTATTCACGTGAGAAAATAAGCATATAAGGACAATGAATAAGGATCACACAAATGAGTGAGTGTTTGGAGAACTGGGTCTTTACTCTTCTGTTTTTCCAGGACTGAAAGCAGAAATACTAAAAAAACAAAAATCAAAACTGGATAATTTTGTGGCAATACTTGTACTTGTGAGATTTCTATCCTGATTTCTAGACCAAAGAATATCAGATAATCTTTGCATAAATTTTCAAATCAAACTTCTGTAACTTTTAGCTTCATACTAGTTAGTGTTTTGCTTATACTTTGCATGAGTTTACAGTTGCCTATTGGTATTGTAAGCAGGGTCTGAATGAATGCTCCCCTGACAGCTAGCTGGGAGGGGGAGAGACTTCAGGAGCAAACTGTATTTACATGAACACGTTACTCTGCTTAGATATCCAGCAGATAGAGCGGTGTTTCTCAAAGTAATCAACTTTGGCTGGTGTTGGGTTACAAATCACTTCAGTACTGAATGCAGGGGTAGTGAAATGTTGTTACCAATGTTGTTATCATTATTGTATGAATAAAGGGGAGCCGAACTGTGCATAACCTGTTCCAAATGAGGGAGTCACCCTCAGCTGAAAGAACCTCGTAAGGCCAGGGGCTTGAATACCAGAGCCCTATGAAAGTAAGAGGGGTGGGAACAGGTGTCCTAGTCAGGAGGTGTGGATTCTCTCTAAGGGTCCCCAGTCTGGCTTAACCTTTTCCTCCCCATTGTTCAAAGAAAGAGCTAAATAGGCTTCATTAGGAGCCTTTTGTTATTTTAAAGTGCTCAAATGAGAGCTAAAATCACTTGAAATGGAGCAGTGTTTCTGCCCAGCCTGCAAAGAGCTGAAAATCACTAAGAGACTGATGTGTAGAGGTCACAGCAGAGAGGCAGGTAGCAGCAGAAGGAGACGACAGTCAGCTGGCGAAGGTGTGGCTGGCAAGGCGCTAAGCAGAATTAGCGGCTGGCAAGGCAACAAGAGGCTGGTGGGGCAGCCCAGTGATGAGGAACAGCAGCTGGCGGGACAGCCAGCGAGAGCAAGCACAAGCAAGGTGCCTTCTTCCCCGGGTGCAAGGTGAACTCACACAGATGCACCTGGGTCTTCACTGGCCAAGGACAACCACTGTGAGTGGGGTATGGTGAGGGAGCAGAGAGGGGCACAGAAAAGGAACTGTTGGTTGTAGAACTCAAGAACATGAGGCAGAAGGCACTGCCCCATGCACTCTGGGATGGGTGTCCTGCTCACAGTTTTATGGTTATGAATCCTGCTTGTGGCATTTTCCTTAATTAATGTCAGGTGACTTCCCTCCTTTCATTAAAAGTTTATTTTCTACACTCAAACTCTGCACTTGCGAATGGGAAAGTATTGCCTCTCAGAGGTGCTCAGGGTGGTGTGCAATTTTCCCAGGTTAATGGCTGGGGGCTCGAGCCAGTTCTGTGTTGTGATGTTGAAAAGGAACCCCTAGATACTGAACCCTGCCCTGGTTGCTTCTGGCTCCACCTGGCAGAGGGTTACAGTATTATACGAAAAACTATGTCACCGTTACAATATCAGGAGACTAAACAGCTACAATTATGGCAAGTTCTTTCACCTTGAGCTGACCAAGTAAAATCCAGCCTCCCACGTGCCGAAAATCAGTTTCCCTCATGCCTAAAAACACTACAGGCTGACATAGGAGAGAATTATCTATCCTGAATAAAGGATGGCTGTTTCCCTGGGTTCAGGGGGTTTTGCCCAACCCCCTGAATATCAAGTGATACTTTCAAATGATGGTCTTTGTATCTTCTTCATCCCTCTTACAACAATAGAGTTAAATAAAATAAAAATGGTTAACCTGGCACCCATTTACCAAGAATTTGATCCTGTAACTCTTATATACACTTCCTATGGAAGACAATGGAAATTGCATACACTGCAACTTCAGGATCAGTGCTTTATTAATAAAATATTACCATTGTATGTTATTTAGACACATCTAAAACAAGAAATTTAAGTCTGAACAGTTACCATGACAAACAATGTTATTGTGTAATACTATGAAGGGTATTGCACAATATGGAAATGATAGTATCTTCAAAAGGCATAAAATATCACGTTCATTTTATTACTACTAGCATATTTTAATGTATTGTTGAAAATCATGGTTCTGTTGCTTATGCAAATGCAAAAATCAGAGTATAACAAATTAATTCCAAATGTAGATTTCTTCTAAGAATTTGTTTTTATGTCTTCTGTTATTGCCACATGTTGCCGATCCCACAACATAGGATAGCGGATGACTTAGTTGAAATGGTTCTTCACTTTTTAAAATATTTTTAACATCCCAAAGGGCTTTTTGTTTATATGTGTAATAATTTCCAGATTTTTGAACTGTCGGACTGTGCAGTGGTTTGAAAAATCTAGTGGCTATTATACATATTTTTCTCTCAAAAGATGGTTTTGGAGTGTGGGAAGATGGACCTTTGGGTTGGATTATTATAGTAGCCATTCAGTTTTGTTAATGACTATTTTCAATTTTTGTTTACACCTACTTGGGAATTACTAAATAATTTCCTTTTTTTAAAAAGGGTACATTTTGCTGATTCCTTTCTTTCAGTCATTTGGGACATAATGGGCCAAATTCAGAGGTGAATGTGTCTAAGTCTTAGTCTAGAGGGAGTATAAAGTTTATGTAACTTAGACTTTCTTCTGACCCTCTCTCTCTCTCTCTCTCTCTGTGTCACACCAGCTTAGACTCAGTTTGACTCTCTTAGCATTGCTTTCTTAGTACCAGATTCTGCCACTATTACACTGAATAGCATATGACTCCACAAGTAGTCCCACTGGTTCAACAAGACTATATGCAGAGTATGGTGCTATTCAGTATGAGAAAGAGCACTGAAACAATGCTCTTACTTAGCAGTGAATCCTACTAACACTTAATACTGAATGTACTAGCATTTGAAGTTAATGGTGACATTAGAGGAGGTTTTGGAACAAATTGATAAACTAAACAGGAATAAGTCACCAGGACCAGATGGTATTCACCTATGAGTTCTGAAGGAATTCAAATATGAAATTGCAGAACTACTAACTGTAGTTTGTAACCTATAATTTAAATCAGCTTCTGTACCAAATGACTGCCAAGGATAGCTACTGTGACACCAATTTTTAAAAAGGGGTCCAGAGGTGATCCTGGCAATTACAGGCCTGACTTCAGTACCGGACAAACTGGTTGAAACTACAGTAAAGAACAAAATTGTCAGACACATAGATTAACATAATTTGTTGGGGAAAAGTCAACATGGTTTTTGTAAAGGGAAATCATGCCTCACCAATCTACTAGAATTATTTGAGGGGGTCAACAAGCATGTGGACAAGGGGGATCCAGTGGACATAGATTTAGATTTTCAGAAAGCCTTTGACAAGGTCCCTCACCAAAGGCTCTTAAGCAAAGTAAGCTGTCATGGGATAAGAGGGAAGGTCCTTTCATGAATTGATAACTGGTTAAAATAGGAAACAAAGGGTAAGAATAAATGGTCAGTTTTCAGAATGGAGGTATATAGTGGTGTCCTTCAGGGGTCTGTACTGGGATCACTCCTATTCAACATATTCATAAATGATCTGGAAAAAGAGGTAAGCAGTGAGGTGGCAAAATTTTCAGATGATACAAAACTACTCAAGATAGTTAAGTTCCAAGAAGACTGCGAAGTGCTACAAAAGGATCTCACAAAACGGGATGACTGGGCAACAAAATGGCAGATGAAATTCAATGTTGATAAATGCAAAGTAGTGCACACTGGAAAACATTATCCCAACTATACATATAAAATGATGGGGTCTAAAGTAGCTGTTACCACTCAGGAAAGAGATCTTGGAGTCATTGTGGATAGGTCTCTGAAAACATCCACTTAATGTGCAGTGGCAGTCAAAAAAGCAAGCAGAATGTTGGGAATCATTAAGAAAGGGATAGATAATAAGACAGAAAATATCATATTGCCTCTATATAAATCCATGTTATACCCACATCTTGAATACTGTGTGCAGATTTGGTCGCCCCATCTCAAAAAAGATGTATTGGAATTGGAAAAGGTTCAGAAAAGGGCAACAAAAATTATTAGGGGTATGGAACGGCTTCCATATGAGGAGAGATTAATAAGACTGAGACTTTTCAGCTTGGAAAAGAGACAACTAAGGGGGAATATGATAGAGGTCTATAAAATCATGACTGTTGTGGAGAAAGTAAATAAGGAAGTTTTATTTACTCCTTCTCATAACACATGAACTAGGGGTCACCAAATGAAATGGAAAGGCAGCAGGTTTAAAACAAACAAAAGGAAGTATTTTTCACACAACGCATAGTCAACCTGTGGAACTCCTTGCCAGAGGATTTTGTGAAGGCCAAGACTATAACAGTGTTCAAAAAGAACTAGATACATTCATGGAGGATAGGTGCATCAGTGGCTGTTAGCCAGGGTGGGCAGGGCTGGTGTCCCTGGCCTCCCATTGCCAGAAACTGGGAATGGGTGACAGGGATGGATCACTTGGTGATTACCTGTTCTGTTCATTCGCTCTGAGGCACCTGGCATTGCCACTGTTGGAAGACAGGATACTGGGCTAGATTTTTTTTTATGCAGATCCCACTAATAACTAAGCTGCTTCACACTTTCCATCCGTACAGGCTGCTCTTCAAAAATTTTCTATAAGTGATTCTACAGAACCCATATTTTCAAAATTGCTTCTATTTATTATTTATGTAACAGATTGTCCTTTATAATACCAGTGTGTGGTCCCAGTGCTGTTTCCATTGAAGTCAATAGTAAATTTCTCATTTCCAAAGGGACCAGTGTTGGACTTATTGTATTGTTATGTATTATCACATGACGCTATAAAATACAAAGCCAAACCCTGGTCAATGGGAGTTTTGTCATTGACATCAGTGGGAGCAGGATTTGATTTGGCCCCTTCTGCACAGATTGTACTCATGTATTAAAAATAGATTTCTTGCTTCATTTATGACATCAATGTTTCTGGGAAACTGCTGGTTTTCTACTGTACACTGAAGGATCACAATGTTTGTTTATGTATTGTGCTTTAACTTTCCAAAGTCTCCTAACAACTGTTTGTGGCATATATCCAAAAGCTGAGATGTACAACACTCCATTGAATTGCATAAATAGGTTACATTTTGTGCAAAGAAAACTATGCTGAAATTTGGAATCAGTTTATTTACAATTTGTTTTAAAATATCATAAGAATTTGCTGGCTAATTTTTTTTTTTTTTTTTTTTTGAAGAAACAGGATAACAGCAAGAAGCACTAGACAGCATGAATAGCAAACATGCGCCATCCAATAGTTCACAAGTGTTTCTGTTTTTCTCCTTCTAGGTATGTCTTCTAATGCTGGAGCATGTGGCTGCACTTTTTAGAAAAAATATTTTGTGCTGATTTCCTGAAACAGTCCTCCTGTCAATCTGTAGCTTGTGTGTCAAATTTAAGACCTAGTCCTGCAATCCTCCAAACTCCCACTGCCAAATCCATGCACTTAGATTTGCTCAAACCAAAGAGACTGATCTACAGCCCACTAAAGTCCATGCAAAGACTTCAGTTGACTTTGAAATCAGACTCCTATTGGGTTTGGGATCAGACTGATTCAAAGCAGTGTTCAGTGCATTGTGCTGACCTTTTGGCACCTACATATACTACATCCTTTTTGAGATATTTATTGTTTCTAACAAAGAAGAAGCTTGAGTCCTGTTTTGCTTTTGGTACAAGTGATTTGGATGGAAAGGGTGAAATGTCCATTGTAATTATTACCTATATGTGTAGTCAACAAAGACAACAAATTAAGTGAATCTTTCATGTGAATACAGTCAATCAAGCCATTTTTATTTATATTTATTTTATATATATCCATAACTGAAAATAATTATTTTCACATGTAATGCACATACAATGAAGAGGTGGGCTCCCATGAACTCAAAGAGGGGATGACATAATCACAACGATAGGCCAAGAAGATTATTTTAGCAACAACTTTTTCTGCATGCTAAATGGCAGAAAGACTTTGAAACAAAATCTTTAATTGATGGTTATGTTATTTCTTCCCTTCCCCCACCCCCAGCCCTGCTTTATGATTTCCAATTTATTTTGATATAGAGTCATTTTAAAGTATCTGTTCAAATTATATTTAGTATTATTTTTCACCTAAAATTGACCTTTGGTTGATATGCTGTATTACCAATATGTAAGTGGCAGGATGGATAGTAATCTATGATTTTTTAAAAAAATAAATCAGATGTATTCATTTCAATTTGATTTTTTTTAATTTAAAGGAAATATAAGTTTATTTAAAAAAAACTATTGAAAATTAAAGTTGAAATTGACAACCTATGTTAAGGCTTAAATTTATTATAATCTATTAAAATAATTACATTAAATCCAAAAATAGTATTAAGCTGTACATGTTTGCTGCCAAGTTTTAAAGAAAGTCCAATTACTGAACCAGTGAAAGTCACTGGCCAAACATCTGAAACCAGAGTTTGTTGAAGTGCTATACCAGCTTTTGACAGCAGAAGCCTCTTCTGCAGGTTCAGAGAGAATATCGTCTTCATTTCCATTTATTCAAGTCAATGACTAGTTCATTCAAGTTAAGAAACTGACCAGGAGTAGAAAAAGCAGGAAATATAGTGTTCCTTTTCCATGCTATAAATAAAAACTAGGTTTGAGAGGATGAGATCTACTAGTTCTAAAATCTTGAAGGCCTGGAAACAATCAATTTAATTTACTAACTACAGAGAATACTTCTTCTGCTTAATGAAACCGTTTTAAATGCATGTTTTATTATGTATTTAGCATGTTTAAGGAATTGTATTTAATTTTAAAAAATGCCGTTTGTATGCACTTTTAATTAAATTTGAATTTGCATCCAAACAAAGCTTGACACAAATCACAAGTAAAAAATGTATCATTAGCTAGTAAATAAAAAATGCATCATTCGCCATTTTCTAACATAATAAAAATGAAAAAATTAAGAAGCTGAATAAATATTATTTAAGCTATATGATTATTTAAATAAATGTGTATAGATACAGTGTATCCTCTTGATTTGCAAAAAGCAGCACCACTTTTAGTTTAAAAGCTATATTTCATTGCAAATCAATATGGTTTAATGGTTATCAAATAATGAGAATCAGCCTTTGTCAAGGTTCCTTCCCCACTCTGAACTCTAGGATACAGATGTGGGGACCTGCATGAAAGACCCCCTAAGCTTATTCTTACCAGCTTAGGTTAAACACTTCCTCAAGGTACAAACTTTGCCTTGTCCTTGAACCCTATGCTGCCATCACCAAGCGTGTTAAAGACCAGGGAAAGAGCCCAGTTGGAGATGTCTTCCCCCCAAAATATCCCCCCAAGCTCTACACCCCCTTTCCTGGGGAAGGCTTGATAAAAATCCTCACCAATTTACATAGGTGAACACAGACCCAAACCCTTGAATCTTAAGAACAATGAAAAATCAATCAGGTTCTTAAAAGAAGAATTTTAATTAAAGAAAAAGTAAACAAATCACCTCTGTAAAATCAGGATGGTAAATACCTTACAGGGTAATCAGATTCAAAACATAGAGAATCCCTCTAGGCAAAACCTTAAGTTACAAAAAGACACAAAAACAGGAATATACATTCCATTCAGCACAACCTATTTTACCAGCCATTTAACAAAAGGAAATCTAACGCATTTCTAGCTAGATTACTTACTAACTTAAAAGAAGTTCTGAGGAGTTATGAAGAGCATTCCTGATCTGTTCCCAGTAAAAGCATCACACAGATACAGACCCTTCCCCCCCACCACCCCAGCTTTGAAAGTATCTTGACTCCTCATTGGTCATTTTGGTCAGGTTCCAGCGAGGTTATCTTAGGTTCTTAACCCTTTATAGGTGAAAGGGTTTTGCCTCTGGCCAGGAGGGATTTTATAGTTCTGTATACAGAAAGGTGGTTACCCTTCCCTTTATTGTTATGACAGCCTTTCTTTAGGAAAACATCTAAAAAGTACAAATGCAAAACACAATTAAAATTGATTATTTAAAGCAAGATTTCCTACTTGATTATTTTAATCATGATTAAAATTGGTATTTTAAATTGCTTTGATTTAATTCCATCCACCCTGGTTAGTGGAAATTATGTGTTCAGGTTGTAAACCCCTAAACATAACTTTGTTATTTGAAAATAAGTGTTACTATGGAGTAATGCTTCTAGCCAGCTCCTAGGCATTAGTTTTCAAGTAACATTTTATTGGGTATGTCTCTGTCTTTTGATCCATCCATCCATCTACCTTTACCATCTTTCCATCTATTTCTTTGCCTTTCCACATTGCTAAAGCATCTATCACCATAATATCTAAGGTGCCTACGTATCTTTGAGGATCAGGGCTTAAGTGCTTAGGATAACTTAAACACATTTTGTGTTGATCTTAAAGGAATGAAATTATTGCTAATATATAAAAATGGAGAGGAATGAGAGTGAAGGAACTATAATTTAAACAATTTAAAACTCTTACAAAATTCAGAATGCTGTGTATAAATCTATATCTAGATATCATCCCTCTCTGCAAATTGCCCCAGAAATGTTTCCTTCTTTTCACTCCAAATGTACAATTTTCTCCAAAATTATACCATCCAGAAGTCTAAGATATGTAATATGTCATCTACAGTGTTGTTGTAGTCGTGTTGCTCCCAGGATATAAGAGAGACAAGGTGGATGAGGTCATATCTCAATTTCTGTTGGGGAAAGGACAAGCTTTTGAGCTACATAGAGTTCAAAAGCATGTCTTTTCCCCAACAGAAGTTGGTCCAATAAAAGAAGATAAATAATAGCCAGTTCTGGGCGAGTAACAAGTTTTCTAAAATTATAAAATGTTACCGTTTTAAATTACTTTATCACATGACCCTGCAAATATAAAAATGAAAATGTTATACTATTGGAAAGGAGAAATTCCCAGCTGCTCACTGGGGTGCACTCCTACTACATACTTTTAGCGCTGGATTAGTCTGTGATAATAGACTTTAAAACTGAAATTTTTGTATAGACATATTTCTAGAGGGGTTTTAAGAGGCTTTTGTGACTCAGTTGAACTCATGGTAACTAAAGCACCTGACTTTGAAGAGAGGTGAAAAAATACCAATTATTTTTTTTAAAAACCTCTAAAACATTTAAAAACCCTTTTTTTCTGTAAATATATGTGCTATATATTGAATCTATCATGGGCTGGGGGAGTGGTATAATAGAAGAATGCTATAATTTCACACTCATGCTGATAAATACTTTGTACATCAGTGTGTATAGATATCCTTCATACATCTTTGGGTTTGTGTACACATACACACACACACACACACGAACTTTCCATGACCTGGCAATTTGCAGAATGTCCTAAAAGTAAATGTGTCCAAAGACAGTAAGCTGCATTTCTGGAGAGTGTCAGTGCTCCTTACTTCCGTTGTACTAACTGGAATGTCTTTCTTTTTTTTGGCAACCTGGATTCAACTGTCTTTCTACCTCCCCTCCCTTTGAGATATAAAAGCAGAATCTGTTCCTTTCTCCTGCTATTCATGAACAGAAGTTCATGCGTGTCAGGAAATGTAGCTCTGAGCACATCTATGCACTCTCAAGGCACCCACAGCAGCATTTCTCCTGTTGTTATTTCTTTTGACACCTGCATCTCTGAATATTACACAATAGCCAGATTGCTGGTGGTGGAATGGATATGGGAGATTTCTAGCCAAAAAGCAATCTTTGCTGCTCCTACTGAAAAGTCTTGAGAGTTAGCTTCCCCTCCCCCTCCCCCCACCTCACAATCTCTTTCAGTTCTGTTCAGCAAGACTTTATGGACATGAAAAACTATACAAGTATTGTGAAAGCATAAAAGAGACAGCTTCCTTCAAGTGTCTGAGGTAGGCACAATCCACTCAGGAATGTGGAGGTTGAACAGTGTTACTACTTCAGTTCTTTGATTAGGAATATCCATGAGCTAGCCTCCCTATTTTGATTGCAGTAACTGGAAGGATCGCTTAGTAAACAGTAACTGGAAAGATTGTCCTGCAATACTGCTGATGTATGTTTCATTCATATCAGCCTTTGTTGCCAAAGTAGGGCCCAATTCTATAAACCAATGCCTGTGAATAAAGTTACACTTCAATGGATTACTCACATGAAGAACTTTATGCATATCTGTAGATGTTTGCAGATCACACCCTTTGTCTAGATAAGCATTCTTCACAAACACACATCCTGCCTTTGTTATTTCCCCCCCATTCTTCCAACTTTTTTGTCTATTAACAAGCATGACCCTCATCTGTGGCGTTATGTTGAATTTAGATTATATGATCTCCAGAGCAGGAACATTTTTTACTTGCATTTGTAAGGCATCTGGCATATTTTGGAGCCTTCACAAAAGTAGTAACTAAGAACTAGCAGGTAGTGCACTTTGTTGCTTATGTAGGCCGAGCTGGCAGGTGGTGGGAGCTCTCTATCCCTGATCCTCTAGCAATTTTAAAGGTAATTGCCAGTAAACCTAAATTTGCTATAGACAGACAGAGAAATGCCATTGAGTTGAGTTTCAGGCCTTACTTCTGTCAGCCAGTTACCTACAAGGAATCATGTAAATTAAAACTTAAGACATTTTGCCAAAATTTTCAAAAGTGCCCATTAATTTTTGGTACCTAACTTGAAATTTTGAATGCCTGATTTTCTGAGGTTCAGAGTACCTACAGCTCCCATTGACTTCATTTGGAGTGGTGGGCACTCATTATTTTTTGAAAAATAAGACCCTACAAGTGCAAGCCTTTGCCTCCACTGAAGTCAACAGTGAAACTGCCATTGACCTCAATGCAGGCCCAGATTTCACCCCAGGTCTCTAAAGTTTGGGAACTCGAAACCAGAAGCACCCTAAGAGTGGACATTTTTTAATATTTGGGTTTTTGTGCTCAGCTCAAGAATGACTGAATTTTAATACTATAAATGTTACAGGAGGGTCGATTTCAATGAAGAAGAGTTGCCGTATAGATCTGGAAAAGAGTAATTGCAAAGTTTTATGTGATTTAAAAATGGCTTTATGCACGCACAATAACCTTTTTTTAAATTAAATTTTATGTGGCATAGTTAGTTACAGTACACTGGAACTGCACAAAAAACAGTGGTCTAGGTTGTCATTAGCCCTATTGTGACAGTACAATAGAATGAGAAGAAGTAACTGATGCCTCCTTGTACAGCCACATGAGAGCTACCTAGATCAAGGCTTCAATTCCCATGCAGAATGCAGTCCCTGGCACCATTTCAACCAGCAAGAAAGTGGGTGGGGAAGAGGTGAAATGAGTGGGTTCACCCAGGACACCGGTTAGCAGAGGTGGCTGGGTGCAAGGGATGAAATAAAATGCATCTTTTTAGGGCTGCAATAAAGTACTTAGCCCTCCCAGAGCAAGCAGGTGGAAAGTAAAGAAGAAAATGAGATTTTCTCAGGCACAATTCCTGCCTGGTGCTCCTCCTGGGTGGTGCAGCTGTGCATCCCCACCTTCCTGATTAAGGGCTGCGTCTAAAGGCTCAATGTAGGTCTGTGCAACTGTGAAGTACTATAGCTTGTGTTGTTTTCTCTCATTCCCTCTCTTCCCCCTTTTTTCTTTCTGTCTCTGAAAATAAAAACAATCAAACAAAGGAAATTAAATGCAAAAGTTATATTAATGCAATAAGGTTACAAATGTAAAGAAAGGAATGGGAATGGCAATTTAATAGTTCAGGATTTTATAAAGTTTTATAAACATGGCCCTACCAAATTCATGGTCCATTTTCATAAATTTCACGGTCATAGCTAGAGCCCTACCAAATTCACGGCCGTGAAAAATGCATCAGGGATTGTGAATTCTGGTCTCCCCTGTGAAATCTGGTCTTTTTGTCTACTTTTCCCGATAGCAGAGTTTCTCAAACAGGGGTTCAAACCCCAAAGGGGGTTGCAAGGCTATTGTAGGGGGATCACGGTATTGTCATCCAGCTCTCCAGCTGCCCAGCTCTGAATGCAGTGCAGCTGCCAGTGACAGCATAGAAGTAAAGGTGGCAATACCATACCATGCCACACTTACTTCTGCATTGCTGCCGGTGGTGGCTCTGCCTTCAGAGCTGGGTGTCCGGCCAGCAGCCTCCACTCTCCAGCCGTCCAGCTCTGAAGGCAGCGCAGAAGTAATCATGGCAATACTGCAACCCCTCTACAATAGCCTTGAGACCCCTTTTTGGGTCAAGATCCCATTTAAGAAATGCTGCTATAGGATAAAACTACACAAAATACCAGATTTCATGGAGTGTACCAGATTTCACAGTCTGTGATGAGCTTTTCATGGCCGTGAATTTAGTACGACCCTATTTATTAACCTTGCCATGTTGCATGTTTTGCCTTTGGCCTTGTCCACACACCAATATTGCACCAATTTAATTAAGAACTGGTCTACACTGAAAAGTTTTATCAGTATGATTATGTCAATTACGGAAGGGATTTTTTTGTCTACATAATTATACCATTAAAAGCCCCAGTTTAGACACAGTTATACCAGTATATAAGTGCCTTATACCAATATAGCTTATTTTGGTCCCAAACTGAAATAAGCTATACTGGTACAAACACATTTATACCATTGAAACTATGTCCTCCCGTGGTGTTATACTTTCTAGTGCAGATAAACTTTAATTTGATTTAGAAACCAAATTAGCAAAATTGGTGCAACTCCCTTGCGCGGACCCTCTTAGATTGATTTAAGAGGGTCTAGTTTCTAAACTGATTTAACTAAACCAGCGCAATTTTTGTGAGTTGGCAAGACTTCTGACTTTAATGGAAGCTAGATTGGTGGCCTCAATGTGTACAGGTGGTATTATTGATTGTTGGTTACAGCCAAATTCTGTGCTGATTCTAATCCAACAATCCAATTTGTTGGAATGGAATTGCACTGGGTGTATATCAGTGCAGAATGATGCCCTTAAAATGGCTAGTTTAATATATGTTAGGCCAAATTCAGCCCTGGTGTAAGTGGGTACAACTACATATCATTGGATCTATACTCACAATAGAGCTAAATCTGACCTGTGGGCGGGTGGGTTCTTTAGTAATAGAATCATAATTTTTGCATTTCCTAATTTTTATTCAAATGTAGAACCTTCAAGTTGCCTAGATTTTATTATTCAATTGGCATATAAGCTAATTTCACCAAAGGTAGTTTTTTTAAAAAAAATTCTTAAAATACTTTTATTTGGTGGCATTGCAAATATTTCCTAGTGTAAAAAGTGAAATAAATAATAACAATGTAAATCTCTGTAATTGAGGCGTGAGGGTAGACTGACAGTGGGGATTACATTGCTGGTTGATGGAAATGTTCATAAAGAAATATGAAGAACAGGTTACTTCCACACATAAATTGAGAACAATTTATGTGTGTTTTTGTGGCAAGGAAAGGGAATTGCTATTTTTGTATTTATGTATTTATTTTGGTCAGTGTCTCCTTTACCTTTTTGCTTCAATTTTGAAACCAGTAAACTATAAAAATTGTTTGTGGCTGAAAATGCTTTTATACATATTTGATCTGCTGTGCTATCCTGCAGTGCTATTGCTGGGACAGAAAACAGGAAGATCTCATCCTTCTTTTGGACCTAATCTTTGAGCAATGTTGTGATCCTCCTGATACTAACCCTAAAATGATCCCAAAGCTTTTCAGACTTCGCCATCTATAAAAATGTGGAGGTAACGGAAGGTAACAGAAAGCTTTCCTGAGATAGTGTCTAAACAAAGTGCATTCAGTTTAGAGCAAGTTCATCAATCCCCTTTTTGTAAATGGGCTCAATCAAGTTTATTCAGTCCTTGACTCAATCCTGGGCAACCGGCGACCTCTATTGGTGAATTTATAAAATGAGCCGGAGGACAAAGAAGTCTGCAAGTCATCGTGTATTATGCATGGGGAGATGAAATGAGGCAGACCACTCTCTCCGTACACTTTAAATTCCTTTTCCATTTTAAAATCTCTAATAAAGAACTCTTACGCATATTCTTTAGGATACAAAATCAGACCTAGTTTAAAGTTGTTAAAAGGGCCACCTTCAGGACTGTAGCAGAAAAGTATGGGCGCCGAATAAAGAACGGGAGAATAACTAGAAAGTTGACCTCAATGCTGAAAGCATTTGATTTTAAATGTGCAGTGTTCTGAATACACAATCTATGTAGGGTGGCAATATATTGGGTAATAAAGTAAACCCTTTACTCTTTCTTCTGGATTTAGACAAACGGATTGACAAGAATCACTGAGAGGGGAATCTCAGTGCCAAGAAATGGTTTGGAAACAGATTAGTATTCTGGTTCATTTCGTTTCCATGATAGGAAACATTTTTGCTAGACAGTATTTTGGAAGCGCTGTTAATTTTCAGTTGTGAGGAAAAATGTTTATGAGTGAAAGGCTATACATATGTACATAAACAAATTAGGGTCTTTTAAAGTGTCTGTAGTATGTAACATATTTAGATACAATATATAGAAACATTGGCTACGCTACTTTAAATTTTTTCTTTATTAAGGTTATAATCAAACAAAACGGGACGTTAAAAAAACCCCAAGCAGAACAGAAGTTGCAATTTCACTGATAAGAGACAGTTTAAATTCACGGTGCAAAATCCAGTTTTGCCTTTCAGAATTGGAAAAGGAAGCAGTTATGTAAACTGCTTTGTCTTGGCAAGGAGGTAAAGTCTTAAGAGTTCAGAGAGCACTTTAAAAAAGATACTTCGGAGGAACATTCATACATCAGCTGCACCGAAAGTACCGTGCTCCAGTGCCAGAGAGAGAGAGAGAGAGAGAAATATATATTCAATTTTCCCAAGAACTTGCAATTGTCATGTGAGATGGAAGTTAGTCCAAGGTATGTCCTAAACCCTGACTGTGTGTGTTAACAGGCACGCCTCCCAGGTTGTCTTGGGCTATCAATCAGCTCCAGTGTGGACAGGATTGTAGACAAGAAGCCAAAAAGGGCACTCTCGTTTAGCTTTGCTCGTGTCTCCTCTCTCAGTGCCAAGGGGTGTGGGGGAAGGAGAACACTTTTCTTTGAAACACAGCGCATAGGATGTAGCCTCTCTCTGTGCCCAAAGTCAGTCCCAACGCATCGGTCTCTCTCTCTCTCTCTGTGTGTGTGTGTGTATATATTCTAACTATATGTTTCATTCTATGCATCCGATGAAGTGGGCTGTAGCTCAGGAAAGCTTATGCTCTAATAAATGTGTTCGTCTCTAAGGTGTCACAGGTCCTCCTGTTCTCCTCAAAGAGGGTTTCTCACAAGGGCACTTAAACTCAACTCTCAACCAGGGGGGTCCCCCCTCCTTACAGTACTTTCTGAACCGAAATCTGGATTTCAATAGTCACTCCCCTTCTCCTGGAGTGCCAGAGTTGTTCATTATTCATAGTCCGGGGCGTGTCCTAAGCAGGAGTTGTATATAGGCAAGAAGTTCAGCTGAATGAGAGAACAGATGGGAGCCCAGAGTTACAGAGAGTAGAAGCCAATAGCAGGCAACAAAGAGAATAAAAAGAAGGGAACTTTGCTCTCTCTTAATTTATTTTTTCTCCTTCATTTCCCCTCTGCTCTCCTCTCTTTCCGTGACCATTTTGGGACCACGTTTCCTCCCAGCCAGACCATTTTGCTCGGTTTGGGTATTTTTTTTTTATTGTTGTTGATTTTTTTTTAATTTATTTTATTTTCAAATTTGTGTCTGCGGCAAGAAATCAGTGTCAAAGCCAAGTGACCTGGGCGCTATTGAAGGGGAGGAAGCAACAAGCCGTCTTGGGCGCTAGCTGCTCTTCCTTCTCGTCTTCCTGCAGGGGTGGAGGGCGGCGGGGGTCCCGGCTGCAGGCAGGGGGTGACTGTAGCTTTAGCCTGCTGGGCTCGCCTCCTCTGGTAGGGGGGCGAGCGGCTGGGGCTTGAGCCTCCTGCTCTGAACCTCCGGGCCAGGGGTCTGTCCTGGTCTCTTCTCTCTCCTGTGTTGGGGGGCGAGTGCCTGTGACTCCCCTCTCCTGCGGTGGGGGGGGGGGGGCGGCTCTGCCCCGGGCTAGGTGCGTGTCTGGCTGCGGCTCTGTCCCTCTCCTGCTCTCTCTGCTGCTGCTCGTCCCCTCTGCAGCCCCCCCGTCCCCCCCCCGTGCGCTTGTTGCTATGGTGGCGCGGCTCTGCGTGCTGTGGGCAGTGGCAGCGCTGGCGCTGCTGAGCCGGCGGGCGGTGGCGGTGGGGCCGGTGGTGCGGTGCGAGCCCTGCGACGCGCGGGCGCTGGAGCAGTGCAAGCCGCTGGCGCCCGAGTGCTCCGAGCTGGTGCGGGAGCCGGGCTGCGGCTGCTGCTTGACCTGCGCCCTGCAGGAGGGGCGCCCGTGCGGGGTCTACAGCGAGCGCTGCGGGGCCGGCCTCACCTGCCAGCCGCGCCGAGGGGAGCTCAGACCCCTGCAGGCGCTGCTGGAGGGCAGGGGGCTTTGCACCAACGTGACCACGGGCAGCAAGCTGCGGACCTTCCTGCTGCAAGGACCACATGTTCCAGGTAAGGCGAGCAGGCTCCAGCCGTTCACTTTGTGTGTGCGTGTGTGTGTGTGTTGTTTAATGCAAAAAAAAAAAAAAAAATTGCTCCTCCAAAAAAAGTTTGATGCAAATCAATCTATCAATCCGTTGCCTTTATGCAAAAAAAAAAAAAAAAGTTTAGTTTGCACATACCAAAAAACAAAACACAAAAAACCACTCCCTTACTGCAAAAATGTTTCTGTGAAGCGCCACCCAAGTATTGCAGCCAACTCCTAGCGGATGGGTTCTTAAACAAAACTCCAGCCTTAGTGCGCTGTTAAGACTGACGTGGTCGTTCCTGCTCTGCAAAATAAATGGTCGTGTTTTCTGATCTCGCGGTCAAATCTAGGGCTGTGTGTCAAGTTTGGGCTCGTTTGAATGAGGAATAAGAAAAGAAAGGTTCTTTAATCTCCGCTGTTACAGAATCCTTCCTTTCAACAGAGGTGAGGATGCTTTTTTAAAAAATATGAGACAGTCGTTCCCCCTTTGACTGAGGAGGCAGGTCTGCCAGGCTGAGATATTTAAAATGGGTGAATTGCTTGTAAAGGAGTACATAGAGAATGGGACAAATATTTTCCCAGCCTGGAAAGTTACTGATGATTTAAAACAAAGAGACTGGTAGTTTTAAAAGGGGTGAATATTGTGGGTACACTTCTGCAAATAAACGATTGGTAAAAACAAACCTTTCCCCTACTCTCTTGTAAGTAAAACCATTTAGAGTGTGTTTCTTTAAGAGGGAGGGAAGGAAAGTTGGAACAACTTCTGTAAGCATCCACATTTTGCAATGTTCAGAAACAAGGGAAATTGGGATTCAGATCAGGAAAGCACAATTAATATTTGCACAAATTTCATTAGAGAGTTTACTAACCAATATCGATGATGTAACATCTACTTTATAAGACAGCGAGATAAAAGGTTTGAAAGCAGCATGGAGTTTTTCTTCTGGGTTGCAGGCACTCTTTGGCTGGCCTCTCCTTAGCTGTGTGAGGGGAAGTGGCCACCAGTGTGCTCTTAACTGGCTGCTGCAGGAGCACAAAATGCCTTATTATTATTTTTGTGCTGCTCACAAACAGTGACAATTTGAAAGAGGGAGAGTTCAAAACATGCTGAGTGAAGATTTAAACCTCATTGAAACACATGGCAACATCCTTCATCATAAGAGCTTGATGCTGTTAACTCTACCTTGAAAGGAATCCTGGATGAGGGGGTATCCATCCAAATGCGTGGAAATTGGAAACGGCTAATTATCAGTTATTATTATTATTATTGATTATGTAACTGTAAATATTAGAGGAAGGGAAGGGGTAGATGGCTCTGGACTTTCACTTCTGTTCTGGATCTCTTACTAACTTCATCCATAAATAGTTTAAATACTAAAGCCCTATGCTTGCACTCCTTATTCAGACATAAAGCCTGTTGAAGTCAGTGGGAACTTCGCCCCTGTGTATAAAGTGAAAAGTAGGCCCCTTCCTGGGGAATACAAGTTGAGTGCTTAGTTTTCAAGAGGGAAGAAATCTGCTGAACCAATGCTATGCATAGTGCCTGCCTCTTTAAGGGACTACTAGAGTTTCAATCCTAAATCCAAATTCCCAGTACAGACTCTAGCATACAGCAAACTCTCATAATAGGATCAAATCTGTTCCCACACATACAGATAAGTAGAATACCATGTAAAATTGTTTTTGTCATTGTTACATTACAGCAAGTGCTAAAAAAAGTTTTATATGGATTTAAATTTTAAAATGTCATTTTAATGCCAGATTTAGAAGGCCATTAACTTCTAGTGCATACTAGATCTTTCTGGCATTGATACAGTTCACATTTTAAGGGACTATTATTATTAATAAAAGAAAAAAACAACTCTCCCTGTGCTTTTTTCATGATGGTTTTGAATGTGCTAGGAATGGGTATGTAACTAACATGACAACAGCTCTATAGAATAAACTGGTGCAATACAGTATGTCTTGACATTATAAAAAAATTGTAGTCATAACTCATAAATCTGATTTGAGAACTGCTTAAGAACAGATTGCCATGATTAATTATATAAACTGTGAAGTGGCCACCGTAATCTGTTGGTTACATAATGCTTGTTAAAATACTTTCTAAATCTATATGTACATGGTGAATAAAGTGGAATGGCTGCAAAATACTATTGGGGAAATAATTTAGATTTAGGAGAGCTAGATTATTATGTTCTATTGTATCAACGCTTCCAAACATCATTGAGAATGAGAAAAAAAATACTACTGTAAAAAAAAAAAAGAAATTAAACCACAAAAAATATGTTCAAATACCGCTGAGAGTCTGAGTTAAACCCACAAAAGCCAGGAAATTCAGAGTTAAGACTTAAACTTCCTTAATCCATTTGCGCTGAGAGTTGGATTTTCCTGGTCAATTATGTCTACTGCCAGCAGTGGCTACACCAAAACCACTGGCACAAGATGTTAATTCTGATCCCTCCTCCTCCTCCCTGTGCCCATGTATTGCAGGGGCCTTAGTGCCATATGTGCTAAAATTGTTGGACTCAGTGGGATATGTTAGGAAGGCTTTCAGTCTTGATGCTGAATTTCTTGGCTTTGGTGTTTTTTAGTGAGCCTTTTAGCACTATTTTAATATAGATTTTGTGCTTTAACTTTAGCATAGCATTGAAGCAACGGTATTAAAAGTAATCTGTGCCCTGCACGTCAATTATCATTTTACATTCCCAATGTGATTTCCGTTCCTTTTTTAAAAAGTTCAGATGGCGTGCAGCCAAAGGGCTGAAATGCGGCAAGCAGTCTGACTTAACTGATAAAGAGATATAAACTTTAAAAATGTCTCAGAGGAAATGCAGCCATCTGCATTTACACTGGAAGGGTCCTGTAAGCTATAGTATAGTATAGACACATAATCTTAAGTACTGTATATGGAAACTTTGTGCCTGCACAGTATTCTGGGGCACTTTATTTTTGTTTACTTCTATGGAAAGTAGATAGAGAAGAAAATATTTTTAAACTCTTCTGACTCAGAGTGAAAAGCAAATAAACTGGATGTTTGTTTTTTGATACTATGGCAGAGTGGATGGCAATGTTGTGTTGGTAATCTGAAATGTGTTTAATATAAAAATAGAATCAAATTGGAAAATTCTCTATCAACTAAGTAAAATTTAACTTACCAAATTTTTGCAGTATGTGGGAGAAAATTAAGAAATAACTGTATTAAGGCCCATTAAAATTAACATGGTAGTATTACTTCTATTTAGTAATACCTCTTTGTTAATTCCCTTCCTGGAGAAGATATAAAGGAGAGACAAAAAGAAAGGAGTACCTTAGAGACTAACAAATTTATTTGAGCATAAGCTTTCGTGAGCTACAGCTCACTTCATCAGGCATGCATCCGATGAAGTGAGCTGTAGCTCACGAAAGCTTATGCTCAAATAAATTTGTTAGTCTCTAAGGTGCCACAAGTACTCCTTTTCTTTTTGCGGATACAGACTAACACGGCTGCTACTCTGAAAGGAGAGACACTACATTACAGAATACTAACCATCATAAGACATTACAGGAATTCATTATCACTACTAAGTGATAATAAAATCAGTTCTAGGACATAAATAAATTATTTGAATTTTTTGCACGTCTTGCATTGGTAAAGTTGATAACAGATTTCTGATTCAGATCCAAACTCTGGAAATGATCAAGTCCCCGTGCAAATCTGCCCCCTCCTGGTGGGAAAAAACTTCAAATTAAGGGAAGCAATTAGCTATATACTCAGTTTAAATAGCAGTGGTTTAAAAAATCAAATTGATGGAAAGTATAAATGAAAATGTTCATACAATTAAGTAGAAAAGAAAGATGTTTGATTAGTAGCAACCAACAATGACAGTGGAATGGCAGAGTTTAAAAGAATTACTAGGAGTTTACGAGATATTTCAGTCATGAGAACATTAGAATTATTTCTGTTCAGGAAATACAGACATTGCTGCTCAGAGAACACTATGTCATTTAAGGCTCTCTGTGTTTTTTAATAAAAAAGAAAAGAAATAATAGAATCTCTTAAAATAAGCTATTGTGCTCCTAGGCTTAACTGAATAATTAACTTTGTTTCTTTGTTGAATTTATTTTATTTGAAGGAAATTCCAGTGATTCAGAAGAAGACCAGAATGCCAGTAGCATAGAGAATCAGGCCATCCCTAACTCTCACAGGGTGTCAGATTCCAAATCACATCCACATCACACCAAAATAGATATCATCAGGAAAGAACAAGCCAAAAATACACAGCGGTACAAAGTGGAATATGATTCACAAAGTACAGATACACTGAATTTCTCTTCTGAATCCAAACAAGAGACTGAATATGTAAGTATATTTATAAGTAGAAAAGATAAATACATTCTCATGCTTGCTTTTTTTTTTTTTTTTTGGCATGCTGTATTTGACAAGATAAATAGAAAACCAGATGGTGGTAATTGTTGTAGCCATTTAAGGAGTTCTGACTGTGTGATCAGTCAAACTATTGGAGATGCAAATGCAGAGGGTCAGCAGGCCAGACAGATCACATTTGGAAACCACAGAGGTCTAGTGTTTGTTTTTAATCTGATTATCAATAAGAATCCTTGGACAGTAAAAAAGATTAATCTCACCTATAGTTTTCACATATGGGTGTGAACAGAGTCAGACTAGGACTAATAACAGCTTGATTAGATTTGATTACCCACTGGCAAGAAAGAAAGGGCAATGCAAAAAAGAAAAAGGCCTTACATTCAACCCAAAGGTCTGAGTCTGTGCTCCAGGAAGCAAATTATGGAAAGTGCTCTAGCATGGAACTGAGTACCAGCTTTTGATTGATTATCAAATGTGCCTAGTGCACACAAATCTGTGTCTAGATTTGTAGTAATTTCTCTGTCACACTGAAAATGTCTGCAGGTAATGACCATAGGGATAAGAGCTGCCACTGTTTCTTATTCCTTATTTACAGTTTATGGGCAAGATTGCAGGGCAGCCTGGGTATAGGGAATGTGAGCAGGTAAAACTATGATTCATGTACTGCTCTTGGCAGACAATCTGGTTATCCTCATACCAGTGCCAACAGGCATGCAAAATGTTTCTTGGGTATACTTTGGCACTTCATCAAAATATTCATGGGTGATCCAGACGTATCTTTCTTCCACAAAAAGAATGTTTCAAAACCTACAAAAAGTAGTGAGTTCCATCCATGTAGAGAGTATATGGCAGCTAAAACAAATTAGCAAGGTTAATTTTCCTGCCTGTTCAATGTATTACTGAAGTCAGGCGTTCCAGTTAAAGCACATCAGAGTCTGAGAGGTTCAGAATGTCCTTCTTCCAAAAAATAAATCTGTGTATAGCAGAATTATCATTTTAGGTAGCTGTGAGGGCTGATGAGAGATTATGGGGCACTGGCCCAGAACTAGGGCTTCTAGGGTATGGCTACACAGCAGCTGAGAGCATGCTTGTCAGCCTCAGTAGTCAGACTTGTGCTTGCAGGATTCAAGCTAGCATGCTAAAAATTGAAGTGTGGATGTTTCTAGTCATTTCTGGTCAGATCCATCACCCTATTTTTATGGAGTTCTTTGCTGCTTAGTGCTTTTTAATATCTACAGATTTACTATTTTTAAGAATATAGGAGACAGGGTTTGAGCGAGAGGATTTCATTTGTGCTTTCTAAAACATGATCATTGACAGGGTCCCTGCCGTAGAGAAATGGAAGACACGTTAAATCACCTAAAGATCCAGAATGTCTTGAGTCCAAGAGGATTCCATATTCCAAATTGTGACAAGAAAGGATTTTACAAGAAAAAGCAAGTGAGTAATATTTCTTGATCATTTCAGTAAGTGTATTTCAGCTTTTCCACATCGTTATCTGTTAATACAAAGTCAAATTTAACATTACTAGTAATGTTCATGTGCATTACGTAGCACTTTACTGAAACATTAGTTTAAGCCCAGTTTCAGGACCTGGTGGCATAGCACCAAGCCATGTCAGGTGTAGACAGTGTTTTTATTTGCTGTCGTTCCTGACAACAGATTAATCTGAGAAACTTCATACCCAATCACACATGGGTTGGCCAGAGCCCCGGATATCAATGCCCATCAGTTTAAAAAAAGCATTAACCCACAGTGTTAACTGTTGGAGTCACCATATGACTGTAATAGATCAGTGCTTTGAATTGTAAATAGCTGCTTGAGAGTTCCTAGAAGAACTGGATTAGGTCACATTACAAAAAGCAACTTGAGAAAGCCATATATCTGTCGTTTATACGCTGCAGAGATCACTTCCAAAATCTATGTCATGTTATAGTGAAAGTGATACACTCAGTATTTACTCTTCAGTAATGATGGTCTCTCAACCCCTTTGGTTTTCCATTTGCATTTGGTTACGTGCTTGTGACCTTTCTTGACAAATGCAAACACCGCCACAGCTATTCATGCCTTTGTTATCTCCATATTGAACTATTGCTACATGCTCTACTTAAGGGTGCCCGTGAAGGGCTCTCAAGAAACTTTGGCTAGTGGAAAATAAATATCAGGGCCCTTGCTTAGTGTTTTTCCATGTCAGAACCCATAATTCCAATGTTTAGTAGATTGCAATGGCTCTGAATTAGTTTCTTGGTGTTCAAGGTGCAGTTTTAAATTTACAGAGCTTTATATCAGGGGTTCTCAAGCTTTTCAGTGGGCTGGTTCACATCTTTAAAGAGAATTTGTATAGTGGGCCACCTTCCCCCTCCCTTTCATGATTACTCAGGCCCACTTCTCCCTTCACATCCCTGTGGTAACCACAGCAGTGCCTCACACTGGAAAATAATATTAGGAAAGCATTCCATGTATTTTTAGTTGTCGTCTGTTTTTTATCAGTTGGAAATGAAAGTGAAATGAGCAGCCAGCCCAACTTGGCTACCACACATCCATAGGCTTCACTTTAAGTCCTGCTGCTCTCTGTTGCTTGGATCATGGATTTCTTCAAGTATGTCTACTCTGCAAAAAAAAAAAAAAAAGTGTGTTCTTAACTTGGTTAGCTAATCTGCATTAGCTAACTTGGGTTCAAGTAGCAGTGAAGGCACAGCAACTTGGTTTTTAATTTGGGTTAGCAGTTGAAATTCAACCCTAGTTTGCCTCAGAGGCTTTAACTCCAGCTTCTAACCTGAGTTAAAAGCCAAGTTGCCGTGACATCACTGCTGTTTTAACCCAGGTTAGCTAACATGAGTTAAGAACACACCTTTTTTCAGCACAGGGGTATCCTTCCTCTTATGTAACATCTCAACAACTGAGATCAGCAACCTCTGCAGATTTGATGATGGGCACTCAGAGAGGGGGCTCCTGGCTCTAGAATACACTTCTTCCACTGATCTGACAGTGCCTATGTTTGTTGACCTTTAGGGCGTGCTGCATAGCTCATCTATTCACTCTAGCTTTTCCTGAGCAGCTGGTGATTTTCTCAAGCGGGGCAAGTTTCTTTTTTTGGGTTGGAGGTCTCATTTAAGCTGGTGTGAATTCTTGTTCCATGATATTTTAACTTGATGTAAATTAACATAGGGCCATATGTAGGTTGCAGCCCTCAATCCGCATTCATTCCAAAATGCCATTGATTTCAACGAAAGTTATTCAATGGACTAAGGACAGCACTGACTCTCTGAGTGGGAACCAAGATTGTGTGTGTGTTCCTATGACATAGAAGTGTTTAGCTTATTTAAAGCAATAGATATTTGAACAGAGTTCCAAGAGATATGCTTTTTGTTACATACTGTAGTCCGTGTGCTCCTTTAGCTATTAAAGAAGACCAAAGAATATGCTCTACTTTGTCCACTTGCAGAAATTGTCTGCAGTACTTTTGTCAACTTGCAGCTCAGATTGTGAGCTCTTTATGGAATGGACATTTTTTCTTCAGTGTTACTCTATGCTAGGCGCTTTCCTGGGTACTACCGTAAATAAATAATAAGATCCATAGGCACCAAAATGTTGAGGTGCATTTCTGAGCAGTGATAATTCTGCCATTAGGGAACCTGGGCACTTCCCCACTCCAAAAAATGATATTAAAATAAGTGTACCTTGATGTCAGTTCTAGTCATCATTCAAAGCTATTCATTTAATAGAATAAGATGAAGATCCTATGTAAGGGGAGCTGCTTCTGCACTCTAAATTCTGTAGTGCATGTTCCACCAGAGGCTTTAAAACTGCATCTGCTGAATTTCAGAGAGAGTTCCTGAGTGGCCTATCATGGGGGCATCTGTGGCAAAGGATGTGCCTAGTCCTGCCAGATGCCGTGCCACGTGCCTGTATGCCCCACTGGCTTCAATAGGAATTGAGGGAAGCTCAGCATCTTGCAGAATCAAGCCCTCAGTGAGCACAGGCAGAGTCAACCCAAGCAGATATCTTACCTGAGCGCTGATCTAGTGCCAACACTTAGTACTGCTATCAAACTGTAATGCAGGCCTTAACTTTAGGGTGGGTGTCGAGGATACAGTCTGCAGCTCACAAAAATGCAAAATAATATGTTTACAGTATCGTTCTAAAATTAAATACCACAATAGGTATGAGAAATAAGTACATATATAATAGACTGCACTCACTGCCGTATGGGAAATGTAGTGATTGCACTGTTTTTTGCAGCATCATAAATCTAGGTCTGATACTTTAGGAACTCAGAGAACATATCTAATCTGAATAACATAAAGCTAGGTTATTCTGTGATTTCCTGCATTGCTGTTATTAACATCATTTAGCATTTGTCACTGCACATTATGACAGAAGAATTCAGTGTGTTATACAGTACTAGGAAATAGTAAATCATCCTAAATAATATTATTTTCACTGTCCTAGAAGGCAGACATTTTTAATAATGGAAATATCAGCTTTCTTCTGGTACCTCTAAAGTATCTGGATATGCAGCTCAGTGCACTACGGTGGCACGCCACCTCCAAAGAACGTTGCCCAGGGAAGGTTAGCAAAAATTAGGTGTTTGCATATTTTGTAAAAGTAGTTCATTCTTTACCAAAGCAGTTTAGCTGTCATTTCAGAAGCTGTGTGGTGTAATGGTTAGATCAGTGATTTGGAATCAAAACTCCTCCAGAGTTTCTTTTTGGCTCTGCCATTGATATGGACCCTGATCCTGCAAGCTGCTCCACACAGGCAAACACTGTCATGCCTAAATGGATCCCCATTGAATTCATGGACATAAGCATTTGCTCATACAGAGCTAATTGCATGATTAGGGCCTTTTTGCTTAATGTCATATTAATACCCACCTCATAAGGTGCTGTGAGTATCAAATAAAATGTTAATAAATGCTCTGAGATCTTAAGAAAATAAAGGCACTTTATGAGTGCAACTTCTGTGTTGTAGATACAGATATGGTCCAGTAGTACAGTGTATTTCAGCACAGTGCCAGGCTATGCAGTGCAGAACTAACACAAAGAAACAATATGGTTATAAATAGGGCCTTACCAATCCCCCATAAAATCTGGTCTTTTGTGTATTTTTACCCTATACTATACTCCTTTATACTATAAGGTAAAAGAATATACAAGTACACAGTGTTTCTCCAACTGGGGGTCCCAACACAAAAGGGGGTCCCAAGCCTATTGTAAAGGGGTTGCAGTATTGCCACCCTTACTTCTGCGTTGTTGCTGGTGGTGGCACTGCCTTCAGAGCTGGGTGGCCAGAGAGCAGCGGCTGCTGGCCAGGAATCTAGCTCTGAAGGTTGCACTGCTCCTGGTGGCAGTGCTGTCTTCAGAGCTCGGCACCTGTCCAGCAGCCGCCATGCTTCAGCTATCCAGTTCTGAAGGCAGAGCAGAAGTAAGGGTGGCAATACCTTGACCTCCCTCCCCCCCAATAGCTTTGCCACCCACTTTTGGGTCGGGAACCCCAGTTTGAGAAATGTTGGCTTAAGGGCTTTACATATTTTGCCATTTTTCAGTAAATATTCATGCTTTGTTACAACTCTGAAATTTAAGATTTAAATATCTGAAATAGTGAAATTCAGGATTTTTAAAACGCTGTCTATGACTGTGAAATTTATTAAAATGGACCATGAATTTGGTAGGGCCCTAGTTAAAAAAGAAGCAGCATTTGTCTACAGATAAGTGATAGGTTTGGGCTAAATCTAGTGAAGTATCATGATCATCTAAAAGAGCCATATAAAGTCTTTCATAAGAAAGTTTTCCTCTTCGTGTTCACATGAACTACCTGCTTTCCTTACTGACTAGCTCTTCAGGAACATGTTGAATGCAGTTGTTCTTCATGATTTGATTTTTGTATATCAAGTAATTGACTTTCCAGACACCCTCGGGGTAGTTTTAGTGGTTTGCTGTAAAGGAAAAGATACATCATGGAAAGCAATTTAAAGTATTTATATATTTTTTTAATATTTAATTATTATTAAATCAGGAGCACGGGGAAATTATCAAATAAATGTGGTTGCTAATATGCACTTATCATCTTGCCAAGCCATGTGATGTACAACATGAAATCAAATAGGAGAGTCAGTCGTACTGGAAGCTACATGAACAGTTCTGAAAGGAATTCTGCCCTCTCTGCTCCCTGTCCATTTAAATTAATATTTGTTATTTACTTTACTTTTCTTGCCCAATGCTTCTTGGTAAACATCGGTTTAAAGGTAAAACTGGAAGTCTGGCTTTGTGGTTGTTCTAGAGTAGAGGGATCAGAGTTTGAGTCCCTAATTTAATTTTTGCTCCTCGATCCTCAGAACCTGGAAACATGGTACAGAGTCATTGTCATCATGCCCCATGGAAGTGAGGAGCAACACTGATGAGCTCTAAAGATATCTGTGTTCAGTCCTCAAGTAAATTGTGTAAAAGAGAGGAAGTGATAAAGAGGAATGTGGAGGGACCCCTCCAGAGCATAATAGGACCCCTTTGTTTATTATATACTGCACCAGATCTGTTAGACATTGATCCCTACTTACTCATGCCTAAGTCATATACTGTGGTATATGGGTATAGTTTCATGGTGCAGGAGTATATCTGTCTCAAGCAAGCAAAGAATTTTTGATAGAATTAAGATTCTCTAAGAATTATCCCAAATCCACATAAATGGCCAGCTTTTCAGTAGATGTGAATTGACATTGCTCCATTTAAGACAAAGCTCCCCCAATCCTGGGCCAGCCAGAGGCCAAAATAACCTTTGCTGTAAATTAGAGCTTTCTAAAGGCTGCTTTCAAGTTATGTCAGTTGCAGTCCCATAGGAATGACTGTACTGACCAGGAATTAAGTGGCACCCCTTATGCTTTGCCATGTCCCTTCTGCATTGCTCTGTGGAGGGGACAGAGCAGGGGGCAACAGGGCTGACATCTGGCTCCTCTGTCAGAGGAAATCCTCAGCTGCCCAATTTAGGGCATTATTCCAGATGTTTTGCACTTCTGAGGCAGCACAAAGCAGCTGGAGCTGGGCCCAGGAATCTGTCCCCACTGGTATACAAAACACAGAATAAGAGATGTCTTTTTGATATGCACTGTCTATCATTTCAGTTGATGTCAGGGCAAGAGAATGCAAAATATGGGAGTTTTAGAATAAAAACATCCCTTTTGGGCCATATCAAACTATTATGGGAGATATGTTTGTCCCTTGCCCCAGTGCTGGGCAGTCAGTGCAAATCCTTGTTTTGAACTTGAGAGATCTGAAAAACATTTCTGTGTTGCTCTGGAGACAAAGCATTATTTTTGCTGCTTATCTCTAAGACACACAGCAGATCTGAGACTTTTTCTCAAAACAAGAAATGAAAGGTGGCTTCTAACTGTATTTAATTCTGAAAGTCAGTGATGAGATTGTAGAAAATAAAATGACATTAAAAGTGAGACCAATTTTTTAAACTGATAATTTGGTTTACATATGTATGTCTTTGACAGTAATCAAAGTCAATTCCTTTGAACCATTGAGATTTGTGAAGAACACTTCATACAGTACCTCTGAAAGCAAAGAGGATATGTTACAGATATTAGCAGAGGTACAGTTTAGTGAACTGAATACCAGGCTGAGAGTTAGGAAATCCTAACTCTAATTCTGGGCTCGGACACTGACTGTGTGTCCTTTGGAAAATCACTTAAGAATTTCTGCCTTAGTTTCCTGATCTATGAACTTGTTATAATAAAAGAGATGTTGACTGTGGATTAAATTATTTTGACGCCAAAGAGTTTTAAGGATTAAACATTACCAGTTCAGTTAGGTCCTGATCTAGTGGCCATTAAAGTTAATGGAAAAATTCCCATTGACTCAATGGCCAGTGGATCAGGCCATTAATGGGCTTGTTAAACAATGTAAAAGGATAAAATCCATGTTGGTTTCGTGTTTAAGGACAACTGACTGAATGGCTAACTTGTAATTCAAAGAAAGATAATCAGATAATTAGGCGAATTACTAATGCAACTCTTTTTTCGATTGGCCAGGGTTGCTTTTCCCCCTCAGAAAATAAGCATTTGTTTACTTTGGACCTGATCTTGTAGACATTCTTCTGGCATAACTGCCATTGAAGTGACTAGGATTGTTGCATGCAGTATGACTGCAAAACAAAGGTTCTGAAGAAGAGAAAGCTTTGTGTTATTTCAGCACATGACATGATATTTGGTCTTCCTGCCCAAAGATATAACAAGAATATAGACTTAGATAATCATCTTCTGGCCTTTGGAATCAATGAATCTAAACGACTGCTCATATTCAATTAGAGTGAGTGCTATTAGTTCATGTACCATAATAAACATGGTAAAAGCAAACATTCCTCAGGGAGAGGAGTCTGTCCAACACAATATCCAGGTTTCTGAACCATGCAAGCTCTGAAAAGCTATGGGTGATGTTTGCTTCATGGCAGGATGATGGAATCCAAAGAAAATTTGCCAACTATGGAAACCACAAAGAGATCTCTTCCCCCAAAAGTCCATGGTGGGGAGTTGTGGAGCTGGCTAGGGGTAGGGATAAAGAAGCAAAGGAGCTCCCCACTTTCCACAGTACTCAACTATTAGGGACTGTATGTGCTGCACTGTGTGGCCTTGGATAGGTAAATTAGTGGCTCCTGGACCAATCAGCTATGCTATAAGGGTGAAATGGGCTCCTATGCAGAGGCCTGTGCACCATTTAAGTCCTACTTAAACCTTGTTTTAAGGACTTAATTGGTGCCTGCATAGGCCTTCTACAGACTCTTTCAACCTGGATAAATTTCATCCTCAATGAATAAAATACATGAGCTGGAAATGTACACAGGCCACCCACCTGCTTTGGAGGATGATTTCTCTTGTTCCCTCCAAAGGAGGTGGAGGTAGGCTTCTTTTTTTGTGTGTTTTTATTTTTGGTGGCAGAGGATGGGCGAGGTCTTCAGGCTACGTGGCTTCTCTGTTCTTGTTCCTAGGTGATATATCTGTTGTAGTTGTCATCTAGCAAGAGCCTGATAAATTTGTGCTACAGACTCTTTAAAATTCTTCACCTACTAAATGGTGGTTATTTTAGCTCTGATGAACATGTCTCTGCAGTAGGGCATTCAGTGAGTCTACAACCATAAAATCCCAAAGTCCAGTTGACATAGATTGTGACTCCATCCTGGGAAGGAGGTTGACTGTAGAATGCTTAATATGACATTGCATGACTATTAGAGAGGGGTGCTTCCCCTTATAATAGAAGAAAACTTTCAGTTACGGAGGTACCTTTCAGCTGGACTGGGCCCCGAGGTAGCTGAGGAATGTTATATGCAATATGTGATCAGGAACTATGTATGCTGCCTTAGATTCTCTTTGTAACTCTTAGGGCCTTTGGAAGAATCTCTTTAGTGTGCTTGGTTTTCCATCTTTCCTGTACTAAATTATTATTTCTAGAGAAAGTTTCAGCTTTTATATAGATTATTTATATAAATAATTTATAGCAAAAACATACATACACACTATGTATTACAATTTCAGGTTGGCTTGTATTGATAACTAGTCTTGGTAGGCAAGTGCTTTCTCTAGAAATTATTTAGGTTATGGATTATGGATATTCAGGCAACCTTATTTATAGGAAATTATATATGTAAAGCTCTAATATACCTAGCAGTTGTTGAAGTGATAACTCTGTTGCAGGGTATTATATATCTGTTAATAAATGTCAACTAGAGTACTGAAATTCCCCTGGCAGACAGATGCAAGCTGAGGTGTTATTGCTGCAAGTGCAGTCTCTGCCAAACATGTGCTCCCTTAGTATGGTAAGAGTAATCTGTTGAGTTTTTTCCCAAATAAAGGACCTGATCCTACAACCTTTACAGTTGCAAGTAGTGTCATTGAAGTTGATTTTGCTCAATAGTGGACAACTGTGCTGTGTGATATCATGTGGAGTGGTTTATAAAGCTGCCTTTTTGTGCTTCTAAGAATAGTTTTATTGTAGGATGATTAGATCCCTAATAGTTGGCTGGCAGTAGAAGTAAAATATCATTATAATAGTTTGTGCTGGTAATTGGAATTCCATATACTCACAGCATGAGCAGTGTTGATTTGGCCATGTTATATTACTGAAGCTATCAAAGAGATTAGAATTAACTGGAACCCCTGCTGTACCCAAAAGAAAAGGCGTTAACTGAATCTTACATTCATTTTGTTTCAGTGCCGCCCATCCAAAGGCCGAAAGAGAGGCTATTGCTGGTGTGTGGATAAATATGGACAGCCACTTCCTGGATACGATGGGAAAGGAAAAGGAGATGTCCACTGCTACAACTTGGAAAGCAAATGAGGGGCAGGTGCCATCTCCTGTGGAATCTGTTTGTGGCAGTTCAACCCATCAGAGATCTTGGAGGGACTGGGGAAAAAGCATGGACTGCATTGGACTTGGAGTTACGAGTTCTGCCTCCTACTGATACTGGGGGATTCATTGACTCTATGGACTCTGCAGCTGCACCCTGTCACTGACACACTTCCTGCTTTCTATAGAACATAGGGAGCTCTGAATTCCCAATTAAATCTGCACTATTTATCCCCAGAAAGAAAAAAAGGCACTTCAGAATGGATTCAGGGAGTCTCCACTGACTTTTTAAAATAACGGCCTGTGACCAATTTGATCCCGAAAGATACTGTGTTTTATTTTAAAGAATTTATAGATTGTAAGCTTGTAAAAATATTAAGAAAAACCCAAGGATTTAAAGTTTAAGCTTTTTCTATACAGGTCTGACGGGAAACTTATCTTCACGGGTAAAATGTTTTATAAAAATCTCAAAGAACTTTTTAAAGAAACGTGTTTCTAAAATAAAGACATGGCTATTTTTTTCTGTAAAGTATATTATGAATATTCTGTTAGTCTGTATTTAATATAATTGTTTTTTAATAAACTTTATTTAAATGTAACATGTGAATACCAAATGTTACACATTCATTTTGGTGTATGCTACTGAATACATGCAAGTCAAAAAACAAAGGGGATTGTAAATAGAACGGCGTATATATCTTTACTTAATGGGGATGAGCCAAAATAGATTTACTGCTTGAAGAAAAAGTTTCCTAAAAAGGCTGTTTCCCTATTTAAAGTAGCTAAAACCATCAAAATAACTTTTTAATCAATCTTTCTATTGGTTTTTCTAGTGCATACCTCACTGTAATACTTAGATGTTAGATAAGCAATTAATAGTGGCATTGAAATTGACGATAAACAACTCTTCTCTCCTACTCGTTTCAGCTACTCTAACACAATTTTTTCCCTTCTTCTCCTCTTTTAAAACTGTTAACACTAGATTAATTTTCTGTCTGTGGATATTCTGCCTTCCTCTTATGACATTTTTTTTAAAACACAAGCTTGTATCCATTTTTAATTGTCTTACTACAAAAACCTAACTAAAGGCCATATTCTACCTTCATTCTACATGAGGCACTCATATTAAAGTCAGTGCCAAACATATACAGAAAAGAGGTATAAACCTAAATTTTAGGACTCTCCGAGCTCAACTCTTCTATTGCATGGTCGTAACTTCCACTGACTTCATTGGGAGTTGTCTGCTTGCCTTTAAGAGCAGAAGAGTAACCATCCAGTTCTGAAAAATATGTCTCTCTGTCATGAATTCACTTAGATTTTCAATCTGAAGAGAGGTTTTATGTTCTGAGTTCGTGGTTTTTTCAAATATCTGGCATATGGTATCAATTGGAGTCAGATTCCCATTAAAAGTAATGGGAAAGTCTACATGAAAATCAGTTGTGGGATGTGGCCTATGGAACTGAGCATCTTTTCCGTTTTGGATAAGATTTGAAAAGTAATAATATTTTATTACAAACTGCATATAAGTAAGTGGTGTAACTCAAAAAAAATCACTGTTAATTGAATGTCCTATTGAATATTTAGCGAGTCAGGAATTAGGTGATTTGTGTGACTGCAGCCACCAGCCTTGTATTTGGTTTGGGTTATCTGAACAGCTTTACTTGCATCCCATGCAGTTTCTCAGTTTATAATCTAACAAAATGATCTTGCATTATCATTAAAACTGAAATCCTAACCCAAATCCTAATCCAAACTCAGGTTAGTGAAGTAGTTGTTACTCCAAAATGTGTACAGTCCTGAATATTTGAGTTTCAGACAGATTTGTGAACTGATGAAAATACTGCAATTGTAAAAGTTTTACCAAGAAATTACAATTGCAATTACACTTTTTTAAAGCTGTAAACAATCTACCCTCGTACTATCACACGAGCAAGAAATTGTATACAGCAGCTTTATGTCTTGTAACTGTAGACATGAAACTAAGGGCTAGATTCATGAAATGGAGTCAATATTTAACAATATTCAATAATAATAACTAATAATAACAATTCTTCTTTGAGTGCTTGTTCATGTTGATTCCAATCAGGTATGTGTGCATGGTAGCATCCCTAGCAGCATCCATTGGGTGGGCCAGGATGGCGCCTGGAGTTGTGCCTTCATGGCGCTCAATATAGAGCCCTATTGACCTGCCACCCCCTCAGTTCCTTCTTACCGCCAGTGACGGTTAGCTGGAACTTCCCTGTGCTCTTGTCTTACATTGTTTTTCATTAGTTTTCTATTGTTCGTTGATAGTGAGTAGTTAGTAGTTCATTAGTGTTAGGTAAGTTTCTTTTGTGGGGGGGAAATCCCCTCCTATGCTCTCCCAACGCCAGGGCATTCCAGGGTCTCCGGGCTTCAAAACCTGCGAAGCCTGTGCCAAGTGTATACCCAGAAGCAATCCTCACACTTCGTGTCTAAAGTGTTTAGGAGAGGGCCATCAGAAGGATCGTTGTGCCAGTTGGAAGACCTTTTGGCCCAGGACTTTAAAAGATAGAGAGCAGCGCCTGAAGGTCCTGTTGATGATGGAGGCAGAACTCCGCCCCCAGTCCCACCCTGGGTCGACGGATCCTGCGCTGAGTATCTCCTCCTTGGTGCGGAGCACTCGAGCACCATCAGCACGAGCACCGGTGCTGGGTAAGGATAAGGATTCATGGCACCCTCCCAGCTCCACTCGCTGCTCACATGCGGTATGCAGGCACCATTCGCAATTGCCAGTGCTGCAAAAAAAGAGGCCAGAGAGGGGTCATCCTCCCCCTGCTAAGGCTAAGGAGCCTCCCGCTGTTATACCCGAGTCAAGCCACACTAAAGCTGTTCCACCAGGGATGGTTGTGTTGACTCCTGCCCGTGTAGAAGGGCAGTTGAGTCCGGGCCTTCCTCACTCTCTGAGGCCGAGCCGTGAGCTGCACCTCCCTTTGATACTGGAGGCGTTTGAAGTGGCTTAAGAACTGCTTCACCTCATGTCACCATTCTCTCCTCCCAGACGGGACAGGTCGACAGCAACGGTCATTCCCCAGGCCCCTTCAAGGGGAAAGCCCGCTGTGATGGCCTGCTGATCTCCAACCCCAGCGCGCCACTCCCCGGCACCGGAGCACACCCAGCAGCCATGCTGATCCCTCTGAGCCCTTGGCACAAAAATTTGGTGTTTAGAAGTACTGCTCCCGCGGTGGTCATTGTTTTCAGTCACCTCGGATTCAGAGTCGGGCTCCTGTCTGTCCCGGAGGAGCAGGAGCAGATGGTCCACATGAACTGGGGACCAACACCCTTACCTAGCACCTTGGCCGGCCCAATGGCAGCCCCCGGTGCAGTGGCCCTTTTGGACTCCCTGGGCTTTTCATCAAAGACAAGGTCGTAGCCAAGGGTCTCATTCCAGGGTGATGTCAGTAGCCTCGGCCTCTTTTGTACCCCCACCAGCATTGCCGGCACCAGCAGGGTTGGGGATAGGCCCATTACCACCCTGCACTGCCATCTCAATGCCTCTGGTGCAGCCAGCAGTGGGCCTGGGGGTCCCGGCAGCACTGGCACCGGCGGGGACTCCAGCACTGGCAGCAACGTCAACTCCGGCTCTGGAACCAAGAGCGATTCTGGCATCGACGGTGATTCCGATATCGAGGATGACTGATGGCACTTTTGGCACCGGCAGTGCCTGTTTCGGTATATGCAGCCCCTACACTGAGGGGTGCAACACCATCTGGGTCAGCACCGGACCAAGAAACCCAGGCGCCGCGGGTGAGAAAGGAAGGGAGCAGCCACCCCTCATGGGGGTCTCTTCCTGACCAGATGAGGCATTGGCAGGCACGGCGACAGCCCCAGCCCTGGAGGACAACACGGTTCTGCAGCAATTGTTGTGGAGGGTTGCCCAGGGCCTGGGCATTCAGGCAGAGGAGGTAGTGGAGGATGCAGATCCAATGGTGGACATCCTCGCCCCCTCTGGACCTGCATGTATTGTCCTGTCCCTCAAAAAGACCATCTCTGACACCACAAAAACTCTGTGTCAGACCCCAGCTTTGTTACCTGCTATGGCTAAGCGCAACGAAAGACGCTACTTTGTGCCATCCAAGGGTTATGAGCATTTATACATGCATCCCACACCTGACTCTCTCGTGGTCGATGCTGCCAACCAACACGAGCATCAGGGTTTCCAGGGACCCTCCCAAAAGAATCAGGAAGCAAAAAGGCTTCACCTTTATTGGAGAAAAGTTTGCTCCACTGGAGACTTACAGCTCCGCATATCCAACCATCAGGCCATCGTCAGCAGGTACTCCTACTATACCTGCTCAGCGGTGGCTAAATTCATGGAGTTGCTCCCCTCGAACTCCCATGCCGAGTTTCCTCTCTTGAGGAAGAGAGACTGATCTCAAAGGTGTCCCTTTAGGCAGCACTTGACAGGGCAGATGCGGCCATCAGGGTTATGGCCACAGGAGTGGCTATGAGAAGGGGCTCATGGCTCCAGGTTTCTGGCATCCCCTACCAGGTAGAGTAAACTATTCAGAACCTGCCTTTTGAAGGTGATACTCTCTTGTCAGAGAAAACTGACAAAAGACTAAACAGCCTTAAAGACTCCTGAGCCACCCTTAGGTCCCTGGGTCTCTATACGCCTTCAACGCAGAAGAGACACTTCTGTCTGCAGCCTCCTCAGCGGTTCGGTCATCAGATCTGCCAAGAGGGCTTCAGAAGGAAAAATCAGAGCGGCAGGGGAAGTCTACGTCAACGCTCTGGCCAGGGCTCAGGACAATCCAACCCTCTTCAGGGGCCAAACCGACCTTTTGAAGGTGCAGTCGAGGACAGCGCACCAGAGGTAGATCTGGATCCACCCTGCCTTACATTTTCGTCCGACTATCCCCTTTCTACCGTGCCTGGTCCCGTATTACTTTGGACCGCTGGGTGCACCACACGATAGGGGATACTCCATCCAATTCTGTGCCCTCCAGCCCTTCCAGCCCCCTTCCCCGTCCCTCTTCAGGGTCCCCTTACGAGCAACTCCTTATACAGGAGGTGCAGTCACTCCTATCGCTAGGGGCAGTGGAGGAGGTTCCTCAAGAGCAGAAGGGCAAGGGCTTCTATTACCGGTATTTCCTAATACCAAAAATCAAAGGCGGCCCCAGGCCCATCTTGGATCTGTGAGAACTCAACAAGTTCGTGAAGAAACTCAAGTTCCACATGGTCTCTTTGGCCTCCATCATCCGAACTCACTGGATCCAGCAGACAAGTATGCCGCCCTCGCCTTGAAGTATGCATATTTTCATATCGCAATCACTTAGTCCCACAGAAAGTACTTCAGGTTTGTGGTGAACAATACCTACTACCAATTCACAGTCCTTCCATTCAGCCTGTCAGCAGCACCTTGAGTCTTCACCAAGTGCATGGCAGTTGTCTCTGTGTTCTTGCGCAGGCACCAGTAAAGGTGTTTCCATACCTCGACGACTAGCTGATCGAAGGCCGCTCCAGGACCCAAGTGGAAGCTCAGGTCAGATTCATCAGAGCCACCTTTGACAACCTGGGTCTCCTTCTAAACAAAGCAAAATCAACTCTGTCCTCCGTCCAGAGGATAGAGTTTATGGGGCAGTACTGGACTCGACCCAAGCCAGGGCATACCTGCTGGAAGCAAGGTTTCAGGCCCTGACAGATATCATTTGAGGCATCAGACAGTTTCCCATCACCACAGCAAGAAACTGCCTGCAGCTTCTCAGACACACGGCTGCCTGTATCTACGTGGTGCCGAATGCCAGACTCAGGCTTTGACCTCTTCAGTCGTGCCTTGTGCCAGTGTATTGCCCAGCCGGGGACAGCTTGGACAGGATCAACCCTGCCTTGCCAGGTCATCGACTCCCTCATCTGGTGGCTCGACCCTCAGGAGGTGTGCTTAGAGGTCCCCTTCACCAGTCCACAGCTGTCTCTCTCGCTAGTGATGGACTCATCAGACTTGGGCTGGGGAGTTCATCTGGGAGACCGCAGGACTCGAGGACTCAAGCAGACCTGGATCTCCACATCAACGTCAGAGAGCTGAGAGCGATGCGCCCAGCATGCCAGACCTTCTGTGCACACTTAAACGGGACAATGTGTATCAGTTATGACAGACAATACAACAGCAATGTTCTATATCAACAAACAGGGGTGCACGCTCCTCTCCCCTGTGCCAAAAAGCCCTCATGCTGTGGGACGTCTTTGTGGAGTATTAAATACACCTGCAAGTGTTGTACCTCCCCGGAGTACAGAACGAGCAGGCGGACCACCTCAGCAGGTCGTTTCATGCCCACGAGTGGTCCCTTCCCCCGGACGTTGCGTTCTCAGTCTTTCAGAGGTGGAGCTTTCCCTAGATAAACCTATTCACCATGCAACACAACAGGAAGTGCCAGCAGTTCAGAATCACAGCCTGGGCTCCAGAGTGGACGCGTTCTTCCTTCTGTGGGGAGGCCATCTCCTTTTCATCTTTACACCCATACCGCTAGTTCACAAGGTACTCCTCAAGATCCAGAGGGAATGAGCTCAGGTCATATTGATAGCACCAGCCTGCTCTCATCAGCACTTGTACACATCTCTCCTAGACATGTCTGTGAAAGCCCGGGTCACTCTTCCACTCTTCCCGGACCTTCTGACGCAAGATCACAGTCATCTTCAACATCCGAACTGCGACTCGCTTCACCTCACGGCATGGAAGCTCCGTGGTTGAACCCGATGGAGCTTTCCTGTTCAGACCATGTTAGACAAGTCCCCCTTGGCAGCAGGAAACCCTCTACAAGAGCCACCTACCTGGCCAAGTGGAAGAGATTTTCAGTCCGGTTGGTGCCATTCGTTCCTGACATGAGCCTCAGTGCCACTCATTCTGGACTACCTCCTCCATCTGAAGCAGCAGGGGCTTTCGTTGCCTTCATTAAGGGTGCACTTAGCTGCCATATCAGCCTTCCATCCGGGCGCGGCAGGCCGCTTGGTGTTTGCTAACCTATGGTCAGCTGATTTGTAAAAGGACTCGACAGACTGTACCCTCACATCCGTTAGCTTGTCCCCACCTGGGACCTCAACCTGTTCCTCTCTAGGCTCACGGGACCACCATTTGAACCGTTGGTGATGTGCTCCCTGCTCTACCTCTCTTACAAGGTGGCATTCCTGGTAGCGATGACCTGGGCCAGGAAGGTGTCTGAGCTCAAGGCCCTAACATCAGAGTCCCCTTACACCAGGTTCTATAAGGACAAGATTCAGCTCAGACCTCACCCTGCTTTCCTCCCAAAGGTTGTGTCACAGTTTCACATCAACCAGGACATTTTTCTCCCGGTGTTCTACCCTAAGCCTCATTCCAGCAGCAGGGAACAGAGACTCCACTCATAGAAAGTCCACAGGGCGCTCGCCTTTTATATTGAGCGAACAAAACCATTCAGAAAATTGGCCCAGTTATTCATGGCAGTGGTGGACAGAATGAAAGGTCTGCCCGTATCATCGCAACGCATCTCGTCATGGATAGCATCCTGTATTCATGAGTCCTACAGCCTGGCAGGGGTTCCCACACCTCTGATCACTGTGCACTCCACCAGGGCTCAGGCTTCATCAACAGCGTTCCTGGCTCAGGTTCTCACTCAGGAAATCTGCAGGGCGGCGACGTGGTCTTCCATCCACACTTTTACCATGCACTACACGATTACCCAGCAGGCAAGAGATGATGCAACCTTCAGACGAGCAGTGCTCCAATCAGTGGAAGACTGACTCCACCACCTAAACTTGGGCTTGTGAGTCACCTTGGGCTTGTGGAATCAGCATGAACAAGCACTCGAAGAAGAAAAAACAGTTATTCACCTTCTCGTAAGTTGTTCTTCGAGGTGTGTTGTTTATGTCCATTCCAATACTCACCCTCCTACCCGTCTATCGGAGTAGCTGGCAAGAAGGAACTGAGGGGGTGGCGGTTGGATACAGCTCTGTATTGAGAGCCACGAAGGCACGACACCAGGGAGCGCCCCGGCCAACCCAACAGCTGCTGCTAGCAAAAAACCTTCCGGCTACTCTGCATGTGCGCACGCACACACCTGATTTGGAATGGGCGTGAACAGCACATCTCGAAGAACAAGAGTTACGAGAAGGTGAGTAACTGGTTTTTCACACATTCCTTAGCTGCTGGGAATGTAAGCTAGTATCTTCACAGAAAAGGAGGATGGCTGCCTACCAAGCAACATTCTTCCTGCATGCAAGGAAAGTTTTAAAAAATCTGACCGCCTGTAGTAACATTTCTGGTTAGCTTTTTAAGTCCTTGAAAGTTTGTTTCGTCCCTTGACAGCAATGAAAAATATCTAAATATAGGCAAAATGGGATGGTTGATTAAGGTTCTTTAATGACACAAAGCCCTTTAATGGGCCATTGATAAGGCTGCGATTTGGTGACTTCAGCCAGCAGGAGCTGGGAGCTGCAGGGTCCCCTGCCTCCTACGGAGGCACGGAGCTGTGGGGAATCCCCGCAGCTCCCAGCCACTGCAAGCATTAGGGGAGAGCCCCACAGCTCCCCGCTGCCGCTCCCAGCCCCACGGGCAGGGTGGGGGGTATCGGGGGGTACCCGACGTCAGGGGGAATCCCTGCAGCTCACTGCCATCCTGGGCAGCAGGGGGGACCCCCCCCACTCACCGCTGTCCCAGGTAGCAGGGGAGACCAGGCGGCAGGGGGATCCCCACTGTTCTCATCTACTGCAGGCAGCAGTGGGGAACCCCTGCTGCTCCTTGCTGCCATGGGCAGCAATAGAGACCCCCGGAGCTCCGGGCTGCTGTGAGCAGCAGGGGGGACCCCAGCAGCTCCTAGCCATGGTGAGTGGCAGGGAGGATCCCCAGAGCTCCCTGCTGCTGCAGGAGGCAGAGGGGATCCCTGCAGCTTGGAGCTGCCAGCAGAGGGGTACCCTGGAGCTGCCCCTTAGCTGCCCAGGCTACCCATTTTGTCATGGGTGTTTTTAGTGAAAGTCAAAGACAGGTCACGGGCTTTCGTGAATTTTTCATTATTGCCCGTGACCTGTCTGTAACTTTTACTAAAAATATCCATGACAAAAACTTAGCCTTAGCCATCGATAGTTTACAAAAATGCAAAATGTTTAATAGCTCAAACATGCTTCTTAATTCATTACGGCAACCTGGGAGACATAAATTATTTTAAAAATATGATTCATTGATTAACTTGCATGCCTGTGCAATGTTAATTACTCTCGTCTTTTTGTGACATACAAAACACATAACCTTAGCAGTAAAAAGGATTTTATGGCTATGCACGAGCCAGTCAACTTTTCAACTTTATTAAAAAAAAGGTTAATGTACCTAAAAATAGTAAATAAAATGTTTCTCTTGTGTGTGCGTGTATATATATATATATATATATATATATATACCATTTCCTTGATGAGTAGTTGCCTGCTATATATTTCACATGACCATGGTATACTTACTCTAATACCAGACACTGCAGTTTGTGTATACAAGTATCCCAGCAGACAACATTCTTGGTGTGAAACACAAAGTAACCTTATTGCTATCACAAAAAACACTCATTAAAATGAAGATGAACTGTGCTTTTTTCATGTTACTATTTCTGTTAAGACAAGGGTTCAATTCAACAAACACGTTACATGGGCATGTAATGATTTTCCCAGGGAATGTTGCATGGGAGTTGGACTGTATAATGAATGCCCGATTTAAACACAAAATATTTGTGGGTTATGTTTGAGCAGTGCAGTGTGGGCAGAATCAGGCGAACATGCAAATATATATAGGTCAATCAATATCAGCTTAGGGAAAGATCTCCTTTCACCCCACCCATAGGTTAAAAACTAGTCCTGTTAATAGCTGTCATTAGTGGAGGACTTTATTCAGTAAAAATGCGTGGCCGCTGCTGTTACTGAGGGCGGAAATAGAATCAATGCATTAGATAGATTACTGCTGGTTTTCATGCCTTCCCTCTCTTCAGCTCAATATTTTATTAAGCAAACGTGTATTAGCTAATATTTTTTAAAAGCTATTCTGAGAATTACAGACACTGCAGATGAAAACATTGTAAAATTCTCAAGAAAAACATGATTATTTCTGACTTTTTTTTCACGAGGTCGTGCAGAAAAGTACAAAAGTTAATCTTAATGTCCATATTGTGAATGATGGCTTTTCTGAAAGATAATTCATCTCTAGATATTACATAAGTACCATATGTAGAACGTATTGAGGCGGTAAGTGTTTATTTTAACCAGAGGAATAAATAGCTGCATAGTAAGTCCCCATAAATGACCAGAATGCAAGTTAAATCTGCCTGCACGCAGCTCTATTATCTTTCAAGCCATTTGAGAAAGTTTCCTTTTTAAATAAACATACTTTGCTATAATCTTTTGAGCTCAGAATATCCTTGTCCACCATTTTGGCATGCACATCCTTCAGGGCATAATGTGAGCTATTTGTGACAGGGGAAAGGAGGCTTCAATGAATACCAAAACCACAGAATTAATTAGTTTTTAGTACAGTCTGAACTTTTTTTATGACTAAATTCCATAGAAACAGCATAATTCTTTATTGAACTGAGCCCTAAAATTAAGTAATGGTTTTACAGATCTTTTGGGAAATCGTTTTTTGATATCTCGAGTCACTCTTTAAAACTCGGTATCCAGGGATGGCTCCAGAGAGTTTATGTGTTAGCCATACAAACTGTAGTTAAAGTATGAAAAGTGCTGAGCAACTTTGCTGGATGCCAGAGCTTCGTATTTAAAATGACATTTTGTAATGGACAAGTTGTACGTTTTAAAATTGTTGGTGTCTGAATTATTAATATCTATCAGGACATGTTTGCTTCTTATAAAATGATCCTTGCTCCCCTTTGTTTATTTATTTATTGATAAATAATTCTAAAGACTGAGGATGTGACTGTTCCAGTGTGGTTGGGATTTTTGGGGGAGGAGGTAGAGGGGGTTGGTTTTTTGCTTTTAGTCATCACTGAATGTAATAAGACTGTGTTTGCAAGTGTGGGAAGTTCATTCTAGGTACTACTTACTATTAGGAGGAAAATGTTTTTGCATATCCATTGGGGGATAAATATCTTCTTTCATCTTGAACCCATTTAATCTATCAACATGTGGTGTCCGGGTGACCATTGCTCTACTGCATTAGATCAGCTGAGTGAATATGATGTATCTTTCTACTAAAAGAAAACAGTCCTAGGTGCACTGGTAAGCAACATAAATGTGTTGTTCATTAGAAGAAGAACTTTTTTAAACTCACTGCCTGCTTTTTGTGCTGCGTAACTGCGGCTGTCCTGGTGATAATTCCACAGGAAGTTAAAAAAATCCTACTCAAGCTGTGATTTTGCCCTATTCTTCCTCCTAACAGGTGAGAGGGCCATGAGGTATGGTCTGAAATCCTGCAGAACACAACCACCAAGGCAAAGGATAACGCTCCAGATCCCAGCTCATCCTTGCAAAAGGCCTGCCCCTTGTATTACTTTTCTGGCTCTCCATTTACGCTGGCTAACATGGCATCCTTAAGCAGGGTTGCCAAATGCAAGCAGCCCTGTCATGCATTTCCATAGCCCAGCTGAAACGCCCGGCACCCAGCTAGGCTGTAAGAAGGGCTTGCAACTAATGGCTGCTGTGGTGCCAAATGAGCTGCAGTCCCCTCTACCTCTCTTCTCCCACTGGTAGATCTAACTGGAGAAGGAACAGCCAACGGAGGTGTCAGGAATACAAGGCAATGCACCCACCACGGGTCCCATGCTCACCCAGACACCCCAAACCAGCTAATTCCCACACACACACACACACACACACAGCAGCCAAAGCACCCATTCATGTACCCTAACACCTCCCAGCCACTCTCCAGCACGGTGGCTGCATCAGGGTGTGTTGATCAGAAGCTGAAGGTGATGGTTATAACCAAACTATTGCAATATGCAAATTGCCTGATTAACTTATTTGCATTTAAAGGCCTCCATGGAGCACCACAGAACTTGTCAGCGATGGTTTACATTGAGTTTTTGAAGTACTTTTCCCATGATAAGAACATGATCAGTCTTTCCTTAAACCTGTTTACTACTGAACTAACTTGGGGGTAGAAGCACCCGCAGCCCAGGTACCACTCCAGATGGGGGGAGAGAGTGAGTGAGCCAGGGGAACCGGCTTCAGCACACACGTGTGTCTGCACATGCACGCTGCCCCACCCAAATATAGTAGTCAAACTATGCCTACAGCACCTGACCCTGGGGGCCCATCTCAGCTCTCGCTGCCCTTTAAGCAATGTTTCAATCTGCAGCTCATATGAGATGCCCCTCCCCCATCATAAGAACAGCCTACTGGGTCAGACCAATGGGCCATCTAGCTCAGTATCCTCTCTTCCAACACTGCCCAATGCCAGGTGCTTTGGAGGGACTGAACATAACAGGCAATCATCACGTGATCCAGCCCGGGTCAACCATTCCCAGCTTCTGGCAAACAGAGAGGAACACTCAGCCCATGGTGTTGCATCCCTGCTCAGCCTCGCTAATAGCCACTGGGGGACCTGTCCTCCAGGAACTTATCTCATTCTTTTTTGAACCCTGTTATAGTTTTGGCCTCCACAACATCCCCGGCAATGAATTCCACAGGTTGACTGTGCGTTGGGTGAAGAAATACTTCCTTACGTTTGTTTTAGACCTGCTGCCTATTAATTTTATTGGGTGACCCTCCCCCGCCCAGTTCTTCCGTTATGTTAAGGAATAAATACCATTTCCTTATTCACTTTCTCCACACCAGTCAAGATTTTATAGACTTCTAGCTTATCCCCCTTAATTGTCTCTTTTCCAAGCTGAAAAGTCCCAGTCTTTTTAATCTCTCCTCATATGGCAGCCGTTCCATACCCCTCCTCATTTCTGTTGCCCTTTTCTTTACCTTTTCCAGTTCCAATATATCTTTTTTGAGATGGGGCGACCAGATCTGCACAAAGTATTTAAGATGTGGGCGTACCATAGATTTATATAGAGGCATTATACTATTTTCTGTCTTGTTATCTATCACTTTCCTAATGGTTCCTAACATTCTGTTATCTTTTTTTGACTGGTGCTGCACATTGAGCAGATGTTTTCGGAGAACAATCCACAAGCACTCCAAGATCTTTTTCTTGGTAACAGCTAATTTAGACCCCCATCGTTTTGTATGTATTGTTGAGATTCTGTTTACCACTGGGCATTACATTGCATTTATCAACATTGAATTTCATCACCCAGTTTAGTGAGATCCCTTTGTAACTCTTCGCAGTCTGCTTTAGACTTAACTATCTTGAGTAATTGTTTACCCTTTATTCCAGATAATTTATTAATATGTTGAACAGCACAGGGCCCAATAAAGATCCCTGGGGGACAGCACTATTTACTTCTCTCCATTATGAAAACTGGCCATATATTCCTACTCTTTGTTTCCTTCTTTTAACCAGTTGATGATTCATGAAAGGACATTCCCTTTTATCCCATGAAGGCTTACTTTGCTTAAGAGCCTTTGGTGAGGGACCTTGTCAAATGCTTTTTGAAATTCTAAGTCCACTATATTGTCATGGAGTCCCCACGCGTTGCTCTGGAACTGCTCCCTATGAAGCCAGTCAGGACTCTGGGGAAGTCTCCTCTCTGTGAGCAGACTGTCTTCAGGGCAAGAAGCTCACAAGGCTTCCACCCTCCTGGGTCTGACCTTGGAGCATTCAGCATCCTCTGCCCCTCTGTGCGCTTCCCATAGCGAGTCCGCCCAGGTGCGGTCCTGGGGAAGCCAGAGGGTCTTGCACCCCAACTTTGCAGTCATACGTGACTCTCAGCTAGCCAGTAAAACAGAGGTTTATTAGATGACAGGAACACGGTTTAAAACAGGGCTTGTAGATACAGAGAACAGGACCTCTCAGCCAAGTCCATTTTGGGGGGCAGTGAGCCAGACAACCACATCTGCACTTCACTCCATGTCCCCAGCCAGCCCAAACTGACTCACTCTCCACCCCCTCCTCCTCTGGGTTTTGACCCTTTCCCCGGTCAGGAGATCACCTGATTCCTTGGTTCTCCAACACCTTTAGCTATCACCTTGCAGGGGGGAAGGACCCAGGCCATCAACTGCCAGGAGACAGAGTGTCAGCCATTTATGTACACTGGCCCTTTGCTCTGCAACAATTACACCCCCTTATCCCACCACCTAGAGACTTAAGAAATGCATAGGGGAAACTGAGGCACCCCTACAGTATTCAGAGGAAACATTAAGAACAGTCCCACTCTATCACATATATCCATTGGATCACCCTTGTCCACATGTTTGTTGACCCCCCCACCCCAAGAATTCTAATAGATCAGTGAGGTATGATTTCCCATTACAAAACCCATCTTGACTCTTCCCCAACGAATTGTGTTCATCTTTGTGTCTGATAATTCTGTTCTCTTCTATATTGTCAACAAATTTGCCTGGTACTGAAGTTAGATTTACTGGCCTACAATTGCCAGGATCACCTCTGGAGCCTTTTTAAAAATTGGTATCACATTAATTATCCTCCAGTCATCTGGTACAAAAGTTGATTTAAATGATAGCTTACTTACCACAGTTAGTAGTTCTGCAATTTCATATTTGAGCTCTTTCAGAGCTCTTGAGTGAATACCATCTGGTCCTGGTGATTTATTATAGTTTAATTTATCAGTTTGTTTCAAAACCTCCTCTAGTGGTACCTCAATCTGGGACAGTTCCTCAGATTTGTCACCTAAAAAGAACGGTTCAGGTACGGGAATCTCCCTCAGATCCTCTGTAGTAAAGGCTGATGCAAAGAATTCATTTATTTTCTCTGCGATGGCCTTATTTTCGTTGAGTGCTTCTTTAGCATCTCAATTGCCCAGTGGCCCCACTGATTGTATAACAGGATTCCTGATTCTGATATACTTAAAATGTTTTTGCTGTTAATTTTTGTATCTTTTGCTGATTACTCGTCAAATTCTTTTTTGGCCTGCCTAATTCTTTTACACTTGACTTGCCAGAGTTTATGCTCCTTTCTATTTTCCAATGCCTTTTTGCCTCTAACCACTTCTTTTACTTGGTTGTTTAGCCAGGGTGGCAGTTTTTTCATCCTCTTATTATAATTTTTAATTTGGGGGTATACATTTAATGTGAGCCTCTATTATGGTGTGTTTTTCTAAAGTTTCCAGGCAGCTTTCAGGAATTTCACTTTTTATTTCTGTTTAACTAACGTCCTCATTTTTGTGTTGTTCCCCTTTCTGAAATTAAATGCTACCATGATGGGCTGCTTTGTTGTTATCCTCCGACAAGGATGTTAAATATACTTATATTATGGTGTTTATTACCAAGCAGTTTAGCTAAATTCACCTCTTGGACCAGATCCTGTGCTCCACTTTGGACTAAATCAAGCATTGCCTCTCCTCTTGTGGGTTCCAGGACTAGCTGCTCCAAGAAACAGTTATTAATGGTGTCAAGAAATTTTATCTCTTTTATCCTGAGGTGAAATGTACCCAGTCAACATGGGGATAGTTGAAATCCCCCATTATTATTGAGGTTTTATTATTTTTATAGCCTCTCTAATCTCCCTGAGCATTTCACAGTCACCATCAACATCCTGGTCAGGTGATTGTCAGTAAATCCCTATTGCTATATTCTTATTATTCAAGCATGGAATTTCTAACCATAGAGATTCTATGGCACAATTTTGTTCACTTAAATTTTTTTTACTACATTTGACTCTACGCTTTCTTTCACATGTAGTACCACTCCCCGACCAGCACAACCTAGTCTGTCATTCTTATAGATCTTGTACCCTGGTATTCCTGTGTCCCACTGATTATCATAATTCCACCAAGATTCCTGATACCTATTATATCAATATCCCCATTTAATACCAGGCATTCAAGTTCACCCATCTTAGTATTTAGACTTCTAGCAGTACTTACAAAGTTAGTCACTTTTTAGTAGTCTTCCTTCATGTGATGCAACTGAATGGAAATCCTTTTCATGTGATGTTTCTTATCACATACTGCCGTAATTTATCATCTGCCAGCCTTTCCTCCTTACTAGGATATAGAGAATCCCCTTAATAGATCCTCCCCTCTGAACCAGGTGCTCATCTGCATCTGTCGGCTTTCCCCCAGCCTTCATTTAAAAACTCCTCTATGACCTTTTTAATGTTACATGCCAGCCGTCTGGCTCTGTTTAGTTTAGGTGGAGACCAATCTTCCTGTGTAGACACCTCCTTTTCCAAAAAGTTCCCATCAGACTCGGCCCACCCGTCAGCACCCAGGCAACCCAGCTGCTTTGGCCTTGGCACCCCGCCCCCCCCAGTTTGTACAAAGGTTCCAGTGCCCCAGGCTCCTTCCCACCCCTCCAGTCAAGGTGGAGGAGGAAGGACTGAAAGGGGAATAAAGGCAGCTTGGAGGGGGCAGGGATTGTTAGTGGGTTGTAGATTGTTGTAATAAGCCTTAAATCCATACCAAGCAAGCTAATATCTCCAGCCAGTCACTCACGTACCACGGACTACACTCCGAGGAGAAAGTCCGGGCTATATCTCTTAACACGCTCCAAACCGCCTTCACCAGACAAGGACAGTCCACCACAGAAGTACATTGCCTCATGCAACAGGCCACCCAACTACCCCAAGAAAACCTGCTTCAATACAGAAATCAAACCCGCTCCCCCGTTGTCACCTACCACTCCACACTGGAACCTGTACAGGGTATTATTAAACAATTACAACCCATACTCGATGGGAACCACATCCTGAGCGGAACCTTTCCTGAACTTGTTCGTCAAGCCTTCACAGACACACCTCCTGCCTTGTCAAGCTCATCATAAGAAACAACGTCCCCATAGACCACTAAACACCAACTCAAAGCAGCAACGGACCCTGCAGAGCAACAGATGCAAAATCTGAAGACATATCTCCCCTACTACAATGATCAGCACCCCCCCCATGACACATCTTTCAAGATCCATGGGTCCTCACATACCTATCACAACATGTGGTGTATCTCCTCCAGTGCGCTAATGGCCCCTAACAACAATGATGTGGTTGAAACTGGACAATCACGATGCTCTTGAATAAACTCACCCAGGAAAGTGATAAAAGACAAAAACACCATATCACCTGTGGATGAACACTTTTTACAAAGTGATCACTCTATATCTGACCTCTCAGTCCTCATTCTCAAAGGAAACCTGCACACCTTCAAAAGATGAGCCTCGGAGCTTGAATTCATCACTTTGTTAGATACTAAAAATCATGGGCTGAATAGAGACACTGGATTTCTGGCTTATTACAGCAATATGTAACCCACTTACACCCCGCCACCCTCATACTGCTGTTTTTTTCCCTTGCCCTTCCTTCCCCCGCTATGACTAGAGGGATGTTAATGGGCCTACTTCCATAGGTGCCGACTCCGGGGCTGGAGCACCCACAGAAAAAAAATAATGGGTGCTCAACCTCCAGCAGCCACAGCTATTTGGAGCCCCCCCCCCCCCCCCATCAGCTGTTTGGCGGCTGTGGGAGGCACTTTGGGGAGGACAGAAAGTAGTGAGCTGCTGGTGGGGGCTTTGCGGGAGGGGGTGAAGTGGGGGTGGTGGGAAGAGGTGGAGCAAGGGTGGTGGGACAGAGCAAGGGTGGGAAGAGGCTTAGCATGGACAGAGCCTTGGAGGAAGAGGCAGAGTGGGTGGGGCAGGGCCTTGGGGAGGAGCAGGGCTGGAGCACCTCCAGGGAAAAATAGAAGTCAGCGCCTGTGGCCACGTCACCTTGAATGGTCCCTTGAAATATGTATTTACTACTTAGGCTAAACAATCTATTTCACCTTATAGTTAGCTGTGACAGTGAGTACGTTTCCCAGACTGAAAGAAGAGCTGTGTAAGCTCAGAATCTCTCCCTCTCTCTCTCGCTTGCTCTCTCTCTCGCCTACAGACCCTGATGCAATAAAAGCTACCTTACCCACCTAGTTTCAGTAAGCTCAGGTCTACACTATGCACTTTGGTATAACTACGTCCCTCAGGGATGTAAAAATGCATGCCCCTGAGCAATGTAGTTATATCGACCAGAGCCTCCTGTGTAGACAGTGCTATGTTGGTGAGAGAGCTTCTCGCAGCGCACCAGGCGGGCAGCACGGCCACCAGCGCCGGCGTGGCGGACGGGTGGAAGGTGCAGCCTCTAGTCCCAGACCGCCAGGTGGGTGGGTGGTGCAAGCATTGGCTCCAGCTGTCCAGAGTCCCTGGCCGCAGGCGGGTCGTCGTCGTCCATCCATCTGTCCCCCCCCGCACCCAACCCCCTACTAGTCCGGCCTCAGAGGAAGAGCCACAGAGCGCTGGGAAGCAGGAGGAGGCCTGAGGGAGGAGTGTGAGTGGGGCCATGCACGACTGTTTGTGGTGGCTCAGCCTCCCCCGGCCTTTGATACCCACACCCATGGCTACCACCTCTCACGGAAGTGGCGTTATTAAGCTGCTGGGCGAGCTGTCTCCTCTCGGCTTAGAGCATCTTCATTAGATGCTCCAGTGCAGCTACTCCAATGCAAGTTTGTAGTGTAGATCTGCCCCCAGCCTACTCTAGGTGCATTTTGACTGAGCAAGCAACCCTTCACACAGTTCCTGAAGCTCTAATTGAAATATGAAAGAGCTCAGAGGGCAACTTTTCAGTTTGTAAAGGGTTCTGGGCCTTTGAAGAGCTTGTAAATTAGGGTGTGGTTAAGCAGGGCTGCTGCCTGCTTTGCAGGGTTTGTTGGCTCATTCTCATGCACTTAGGAAGTTAGCAGCATGTGTTTTCAGAAGCGCAAGCTCTTGGTATAGTCCTCTTAATGTGCATGGAGTAGGGTGTTCTAGTTGTGGTTATGGAATTTACTGGCATTGTTGTGGCTAATTTTTTACAAGCCAGCAAAGAGTCAAAGGCTTGGTGAGGGAAAGAAACTTCCTTTTTAATGTCCTTTTTCCAACCCAACATTTTTAATTAAAAATTTATAAAATTCCTTACAAAAAAATGCACCTAAGACAACCTTATGGGTGCACATTTGAGTATTAAAGCATCAGGCAACAACACAAGATTGCATGTGTAACTATAACTCTCTCCTTTATGTGTATGCATTGTGGTAGTCATTAAATCAGTGGGCCCCAAACTTTTCACGCTCGTGCTCCACCCCAAACCCCCCCGCCACAGTGCTGCTGGGCCATGGTACACCTCCGCTCCCGGCCACAACTCATTAATTTTGCAGGGTGGGGGGAGAATCATTGATGATTGTGAGATTGGGGACAGCAGTGCCAGGACACTGCTGAACTCCAAATTTATCATTCAGGTCAGAAATGGGGTTGTCCTCTTAAAGGGCAGAGGCTTCGTCATCTGTGGGCACCTCTCCAGCTGACCTTTCAGGAGGAAGCAGCCTTCATCTATTTTTCTATGAGCTTCTGTTTAGGTTCTTATACCATGCCCATTACCATGGTCTGTGTGTGCCTTCAGCAACGTGACTAGCCTGTGTTACCCTGTGGTTCCTTCCCCAGTCCACTCCCCCGGGGGAAAGTTGTGTGTGGATTTGATGATTGTTTGATGTGTTCGGAGCTTTTATTAGTGAAAACAGGGTCCAAGGAGTGCATTTTGCTCTAGGAAAGGAAAGTGGTGAGATTTGAGGTAGTCCTTAGTTCTTGCTGGCATCTCGGACCAGCCCCAGAGAGAGCTCTGCTCCCTGCACAAACAAACTTTGCAGCGGACTCTTCTATTGTGGAAGCGAAGCAGAGCTGATGCTGTTGATCTTTCGGTCCCTCCACTTTGCTACCCCTCCAAAGTCTACTATGAGACACAGCTGCCGATACCCCTCCAGGTAAGTGATGCACAGGCAACATTGCCTAACACTTAGCAGAGCCCAGTATTAGGAGGAGACTTGTGCTTGCTTTGGACTTTGGGGGTTAAAACAAGAGTGGGGGGAAATTCACTGCTGTACTAAAGCCAAGCCACTTTGGGGTGGGGCATGGCTGAGAGGCGGTCTGACTGGAGCAGACTTGGGTGCCTGTGATTCCCTGCCGCTGCAAACCTAGCAAAGCTATGGCAGCAGAAGGCACAAGTTAGGGCAGCCCCAGGGCTGGCATAGAGTCTTTCTTGGCCTGGAGCAGCAGCAAAACAGGGGAGATGCAAGCAGCATATTCTCCATCTCTGCATTGACTCTACTCCTGGGGCAGCGATCAATCTAGCTAACGCCTGGCAAATGCAAAGTCTATAAGGCAAAACAAATAAGATTTTCTGTTAAGCCAGCTTCTCCACCCCCATCAAACCTAAAGCCTTTTCCAAGGAACTGCAGAGGATTTTATGCTGAGCTCCTCTACCGTTGGGTCTTGAGACAAGGTTATCGTCTCCTCTCTAGCCTGTTTCTAAGTGTAAAGTAGATTTGCATGGTTCCCCTTCCACTTTTGGCAGTGGATAAAGTAGATTGAAACCAGATCTCACTGCACCATTCACTCAGGGGGTGGGAAGTGCTGCTCCCAGCAGCCATGGAGCTGCAGAACGGGAGCATGACATTCGGTGCAGGAAGCATTTCACTGTCAATCCTGCAGGTCCCTGTACTGTTTCAAACACACTCACGCTGCCTCGCTGCATGCTTTGGTCAGGGAATGTATCCAGCTGTCCTATCCAGGAAGTTTTATAATAACTTACATTTTGGGCTTTCAGTTCGCTCAGGCCAAAGGTACAAGAAGATATTGAAAAAGAGAGAAAGAAAAGCCCAACAAGAAAAATGGATTGCCCTTAAGGAGACAGAACTTTAGGAAAAGACAAGATTGGACTGCAGGATACATCTAATCTGGAAAAAGTCCCCTGGAGTGGGGCAAATATTCTGAGCTTCTTTCATTGTCTGGGCTATGACAAGGATAGGGAGGAAAGAGAGCAATTACCCACCCTCCTTATTGAGAACCTTTTTTGCTTCCCCAGGGGTGAGGGTGGAATCCTTAAGGAGTGATTTTTTTCCCCCTGTATCCTACTCCCTCTTGAGGCTTGCTGCTTTCATCACATGCCAGCAAACAGCACAAGGGGCCTGTGACCTCTTTGCAAGCTGATACCTGCTTTCAACTATACTGCCCACCATGCTTGTCCGCTGAGAGCAGATTGCAGTTTCACTCCTGCTCCACTGAACGGATTCCATTCTGACTCTACAGCTTAGAGTTACAGTACAGTATATCTCTGAAAGCAACAAGCCAGCAGTGTCCAAAGGAAATTATTTAATAGCTCATCTTAAATAACATGACAATGTCAGCATGTGAACAATTTACCTGTTAAAGGTTGTACAATATTTCCTGTTATTTTTACAATATATCCAGTGCATATGTTTGGAAAATATAAACTAATATTCTCCTGTCAGTGTTTCACTATATATTCCAGAGTCAATATTCCTTAAAAGGCAAAAAACAAAACAGATTGACATTGAAACAGAGGTGGAAAAGCAACATGCTATACAAACGAAATGCGTTTTTAATAAGTTCCTAACCCTGTTCTTTTCTAACAGCTTTTTTCTAAAAAATTCAGCTTTACAGCTGCAATCTATAAATACATAATACAAAATGCAAGTTTTACATGCCATTTCCCTCTGATATTTAGTATTATTCCAACTGAAGTTTAACTAGCAGTGTTCTTCTAGAATAGAAAAATGCATATCTTTAAGAGCAATAATATTATGTATTTACATATAAAGTTATGAAGTGTTTGAGAATATAAATTAACAACACAGACACAAAAAATAAATTTACTGTGAAATAAATAATTCAGTGGGTTTACATACCATAGCATCTGTAGAGTACAAAAGCAGTTCATTATAATATATATATATATATATATATATATATATATATATATAATATTCAGGTTATGGGGCCCAATTCTGCAATCACTTAGACATGTGTGACTAGTCCCGCTGAATTCAATGGTATGCCTTGTGGGAGTGAGCACTACCAACAGTGGGTCTGCTCATATGCTTAAAGTTGACACATATTTAAGTACCTTGGTGAATTGGGCATAAATGATGGCAGGATCAGGCCCTGCAACAGTCTTCGTATGAGCAAATGGAAATGCTGTCATGTGTTTGGTCTTATTCTTGTGAGCTGAGATACTGTTGGCATTCAGGGTCGCCTTTCAACTCAGGAGATCCAGGAATTCTTTTCCCACTCCTTGGATAGACACACCAACATCCAGCAGGCTCTCCAGCCAGCGAAGTTTCACACTAGGATGATTGGGGCGGGGAAAAAATGACACGATGAAACTAAATGCATATTTGGAAATCGCAAGAACTAGAAAACAGGAAGCTGCACTGCACAGACTTTTTGTATTATCACACCCTATTCTTACAGAACCTCTCACCCTCCTCACTCATGGCTTAGGTTTTAGAAACCATATAGCAACTGGGCCTGTGACCCCAATTGAACTATGCTGGGTGCAATCTTGCAGCCTACTGGTATTTAAAGCAGTTTGCAAAATTCGGCTTGCTGACTTCCCAATGGACAGTCATACATTTCTCCTGGGGGAGGGGGAGCGAAGGCAGAGTGTAGAAGCTGGGAGTAAGAACATTGATGCAGGGGCTTGATTCTCACTCCACTGAAGTAAGTGGGAGTTTGGACGTTGATTTCAGATGGTGCGCCTAAGACAACCGCATGTCACTGTGTGTTAGAATAGAGCAAGAGCGGGGGATTGGTTGTGGGGGTGCGAGGGAAGGATGAAATCAGGAATGCAAACAGTGGAGACTGTGGGTGTGGTGTAAATTTAAGGGACCTCGAATGGACTGGTAAATTTTTTTGACAGTTTTTCAAGGTTATATTAAATCATGACAGATCATCCAGAATTTGGAGATTCATGCTAGTCTTAGCCATGAAAAGGCAGATATGGACCAAGCAGGTATGAATGGAGTTTAGCCTAAAGTCTGAATTCCTTCCACGTTAGATTAATCTGGACTCTTATTATCTGAATATAGTGTTGTGATTCTTCTAAAAAGGGGAGGAACTTAACCCATGTACATGATCATGCATACAAGACTTCTGTGAACCTGATATAATAGCCAAAGTTTGTAGATTGTTCTTAATATTCATTTGTAATACCTTTCATAATAGCTTCTTCAGATTAACTATTCTGTTTATAGGTTTTAGAGGGGAAGCCGTGTTAGTCTGTATCAGCAAAAAGAATGAGGAGTACTTGTGGCACCTTCGAGACTAACAAAAATTTGTTAGTCTCTAAGGTGCCACAAGTACTCCTTGTTCTTTATACTGTTTATGAATCTGAACAGTAATATCTTCCATATACAATGTATACAGCTGTATTTTGTGTTCTGTTCTTAGAAGGATAATCTCATCTCAAAATATGGAGGATAGAATCCTGACCTGATGTCCATGGGGCCTAATGTCACCCACAGTGCATAGATTTCCTTCCTTCTACGTAGCCCTTACTACACAATCACCATGCTGACTACAAAGCATATTGTGAATGTAGATCGGTTACGAATGCCATAACGGATTAGGAGCACAGAGTTGGAACTTGTTTAAGGATAGGCAGGAGGTTAAAGTACTTTGGAAGGGCTCAGTACTGCATCTGTTTTATGTATAAAAAGAGGACTTCAGCCTCCTTTTCTGCCAATCTGAGCATTAAGATCACACATAAAGAGAAAAAAGAAAAGAAACCCAATTTGCTCCAAATCTGAAAACTCAATATTCTTATTTTCACGATCAATTCATATAGCCACTGAAAACTCTGAGTTTGGAAATGGGTGATTGTAATGGAAAGGTGGCTGTAACTGACCACTAGTCACAGTAGTGTGAGTGGGCAATAAAAACAAAAGTACCTGTTTGCTGTGATAAAATCCATTCTTGTTGCAGTTTGGTAAATAGAATTTGTATAGGTCTTCTCCAGTTCTCTGTTGAGCTTTAGCTAATTTATCCAGTGCCCTGTAGAGATCTTTCTGGCAAGGTCCCTGAAAGAATATTTATATATGTAATATAAATGCTGACTTAAAAAAAAATCCATAAAAATCAGCATAAAGTCAACTAAGAGATGAAGCTGCAATTTGGGCCTGAATTTTTCCTTTGGATATATTGCCTGCAGTTTCCATTTGTGTCACTAGGAACCAAAATGGAATATTCAAGGGGATTTAGCCCTTTGTCTTTTAGTCATTAGGGTTATTTTCTGCCCCAAAACGTGAGGATTTATGTTCCTAAATTCCCATGCATTCCCCTTACTAAATAATCATGTTAATGGTTAGACACTATTGGCCATATCATCAGCTGGTATAAATCAGGATAGCCCTGTTGATTTCAAAGAAGGATCTGAGGATCTGGCTTTACATTTTTTAGGCATGTACGTTTCCTGTGTTATTTTTAATGTACACAGAATAGACTTTTTGCAAAAACGTATACCCTAATGTTTGTTGCCCTCTGTATGTACTGTATTGACATCGCAGGAGTAGATTGCAAATTCAGTCAAATGAATCATTATTCCTGATACATGCACAAAACATAATAAAATGTTACATTTTCAATGATTCTTACTTAACAATTCCTTTCTGGTATTTATTTTTGCAAATAATTATAATACAGTTAAACAATTGGACATGGCTGTCAACCAATCCTTAAAATGTACTGGACAGTAATTTTATAGCAAAGGATCATGTCACATCCGTAATAACAACAAAATCCAGAAAGTGTAAAATTGAGGGTAACACTCTCTGTAATTCTCACTGTTGTTTAAAAAATTAAAAGCATAACTGTACGAACAAAGAACTGAACAATAGCCTACATGTTTTATGTTGAATAATGGTAAATAGGGGTGCTATGATCAAACTAATATTTTTACTTTAACAAAACAAAAATAACCTTAGTGTGTGATCCTGAAAAACTTCACACAATGGAACCCTCATGTAAGCACTTCTGGCCCCAATTCAGGAAAGCACTTAAGAAAACAAACATAAAGCTTAACTTTAAGCTCTGAAGTCAATGGGACTTAAACAGAATGCATAAAGCTAAGCATGTGCTTAAATGCTCTCCTGAATAGCAGCAGACTAAGCATGTGCTTCTGTGCTCCTTTGAACTGGGGCCTGTACAAGTAAGGACTACTACTGTAAGGGTTGCAGGATTGGGTCCATATTACCTCTCTATCTAGTTTAGCTCCATCCACATTATACAAATACTCTGGATGACGCCTCCGAACTTCTATTCTTTGGTGCCCTCAAGTGGTGCTTTAAATTACTGATATACACACCATGCTGAATTTTAGTAGTCTGGCAGTGTCAAATGTAAAAATGAATCATTATTATCAGCCTTCCTAAATGTTTTATGTGCACCTGTTTAATACTATTTTATTGTGATCGTAAATAGGCAAATATATGTGGTTTTAGCTAGTATCTCATTCTCAGTGTCTGGACTTTCTGGGCACTGGAGAGCTATGACATAATCAGGTATTTATCATGGGATAAAATTTACCTCTGTGTAGGGGCTTAAGTGATAGGCAAATTAGAAGTAAATGCAAAAGGTGTCTATCACTTAAGCACCTGACCAAGACATTCCAAAGGAAAAGGGCTGTTGGCTGGTTGCACAAAATAATGTGAAGTCAATGGAGCCACTAGTCTCATATGAACATTTCATTCTGAATTGCAAATCAAAAGTTTATTAATAAAATGCTACTTGAAAGCTTGTAGGAGAACCCACCTGCTCCTTCCATTTCTTTAGTTCGGTGATCCTCTTTGCTTTCATGTTTTCATAAGCACTGATGGCGTTCCAAGGCAGAGACTTGTCCTGGCCAATGGGAAACAGTTGATAGTTGAACTGCTGATCCTGTGCTATTTCAGTAATTTCTGGAGGTGCATCCTCAGGTTCCAGAGAGTCTATATGGGAACAACAGTACCATTAAGGTAATAATCTAGGATACAGTAATCTTCTGCATTTATTTCACCAAACCAATCGAATGAGTCTAAGAAAAGCCCGTTAATTCTAGTAGCTCACCTAGGAGTTATACTTGTGTATCGCAGCAAAATAAACTCCTGTCATAAATTTGTGTCAGCACAAATATGGCAGAGAGTCTTTCATGAGCCAATTATTTTGTTACCATTTAGGATGCAAACTACTAGAAACGAATGATCTCACCCAACAGTGGTATGCAGTGCAGGTGGTGGGCTAAACTACAGGACACTCAAATCGAAATTGTAACCAATTTGGAGCCTTCAGTAGTGTGAGGAGGTGTGGTTTTCAATTTTGAAAGGGATGGCCCCAAACATGTACTCATGATATGTTTCAGTGAGTTCCAGGGCCTAGCTAAAACATCAACGAAATAATTCATACAGATAGGCAACAGAACTGGCCAACATGTAGTAGATCAAATAAACAGGGACTAGCCCAAACAATGAAGCACTCAGGCCCTGGTTCAGCAAGGTACCTGTACCTAACTTTAAGAACATGAACAGTTCCACTGAAATCAACAGAGGCTGTTAACACTAATTGAGACTACTCATATGGTTAAAGTTAGGCACATGCTTAAGTATCTTATTGGATCAGGGTCTTAAACAGTAAAAAAACAACTGAAAAAAAATAGCACTAAGTACTTTTCCTGTGATAATATTTTGGGCAAACTGGGGGGCGGGGGGAGAGAGGGGGAAGAGTGTAAAATCACCAGGATTTCAATCACAAAAATTGCTGAAATTCTGCAATACTATCCAAATGCATCTCTCCTTGTAACACTTGAGCAACTGTAAGTGGTTTTGCCCCCGGTGCAAAAATTTTATATCCACTACCATCTAACCATTTGTTACGGTTCAAATCAAGTTTTTCCATGCGTTTCTGATCTGGTCAGCTATGACCATTTAACACTAAACAAGCAAAAATCAATAGATTCCTCTGAATCCCTTTCCAAGGAGGTATAGCGGATTCTGACTCTTGCACAACCTATGTTTTGGTTTCTCCCTTGTCCTGCCTTCTCACCTTAATAGCGTGTCTGATGTGTCTCAGGGAGAGTGGGAAAATTTTGCTAGAAAAAATTGCCGATTCTTCCCCCACCCCTGTTTCGCATCTACATTTTTTACTTTTCTAAATTTTCCAACCAGCTCAACCAGAGCGGATCATCGTCAATGCCCCCTCCTTCAGTGGTGCTGGAACTAGGGGCACTGCCTCACTCCCCTGGTTTGAAGTAGTAATGACAAACACCAAATCTATGGTTTCCACCAGCAGCACCCCTGCTCTCCTTCTGTCACTGCTTGTTCCATGCACCCTGTTCCCACAGTTTTATCAACAGCGGATAGGCTTGAGTTCTGTATAGCACCTGCCATAAGAAGGCTGGCATAACACCTGCAGTATACGTAGGGAGACACAGTATGGATATGTTATGCCAATAAAATAAAAACCAGCAGGATCTTATTAAAGGGAAAAAGGCAAAATACCACATTTATTGTGAATATAGAAAGAATCATAGTAAGCTGTTAGTTATAGCTATAACATTCCATTCAATCTCATATTTATTCACATATTCATTCGTACACACACACACACACAGGCTCTGCAAGGTTGTTATCATAGTCACCAGCCTTAGAGTTGCTCATGCCAAGCCACTGGCCAGGTGGCCTGGACATGAGGAGGGAGCAGGGCCTTGTCAGATGCTCATCTGATGCTCCTGGAAGTTGGTTTGCAGAATCAGACCCCAAAGTTCTCACTTTCTAGAGTCCGTTTTTATAGGAATTTCTTCCTATGCCAGTCTATGGGAATTGCTTCATCATGCTGTTGCTGAATCATTCAGCAGATGGCACATTCCTGACGGCTCCGTGCTGCCAGATGTTATCTTGTTCTTTGGTTCTCCCATTCTTGAGGCTGTTGGGTGGATTCCAGTCTGCCCTCTGGGTGGGGGGTGGGGGGGGTCCTCTGGTTATTTCCACTTGACACCTTTTTCAGCCGATGGACACTGGATTCTTAGGCTGGCACTTCCCTGATCATTCAGTTATTATCCACACCAAGCATCCATCCACATACATCCTCTATCTCTATTTTAATCACAATCGTTAACAAAGCAAGATGAATACAACAAAAGGACAAAAGGGCAGGGAGTCTCTGGGTGCTGTTTCTGTTGTTACAGAGTATTGCTTTGAGTCTCTCTCTGTGTGTGAATTGCTTTGAGAACAGACTCTGTCTTAGAATGTACTAATGCAATTAGCAGCTTGCAAGTTTCACACACAGAGGGAGAGAAACAGTACCAAAAACCAAGAGACCTCTTAATTAGTAATACCCTGGAATTTAAACTCTGGAGAATCAAACTCATTTGTGATTTTAATACAGAACTTCTTTAATATGATCCAACAGATATACCTGCAGCCTCTGCCATCCGCATCCCTTCTGCATCTGCTGTTGGCAGGCATGCCCCTTGCCCATGGGTCAGGGCAAACAGGGGTCTGAGCTCCCCTGGCCGCACCTGGCAGCTGAGCCCGTGGCCACAGCGCGCTGTGTACACCCCGCAGGCCTCCCCCAGCTGGAGGGCACAGGTCTGGCAGCAGCCACAGCCCGGCTGATGGGCCCTCTCCGGGCAGCCGGCAGCCACCGGCGGGCACAGCGCCAGCTTCTCCGCCGTGCACGGGGCACAGTGCAGCGGCTGGAGGGCGGCCCCCGGGGCGAGGCGTGGGCCGAGGAGCAGCAGCCAGCAGCCGCAGATCAGAGCCCTTCTGCTGGTCATGGTGGTGAGGAGCCAGGCCCGCTACACCCAGTGGCGCGGGCTGCAGAGGCAGGTGACTCACGGGCGAGCCCAAGCCCGGCCCTTTATATCCTGCTTCGCTTGCTTATTAATCTTTAACCCCAGGTTAGCTATTATCTGAGCGGGAGGGTTGGAGAAGCATCCTGTCATTGGTAGTTCGGACCCCCTGCCCCTCTCGCCCCCATGCAGGTCTCTCCCCCGTTCAATAAAGATATAAATGTAAAAAGGAGGGAGGGGGGGAAACCTCTTGACACAGAAGCAGCTGACCTAATAGCTCCAGAGCAATGAAGGAGGGGGGAAAAACACAAAACCCCTTGTTTAATTTTCGTCATGTGGCTGTAGGTTACGAGGATACAGACATACCAAGCGAGAGGCCCCGAAGGCAATAAAACTATCAGGATCCGGTGACTACTGAACGCATGCACGTAGGAGCTCATGTCATTAACCTGTTTGGAAGGAGTGTTTAGCCAAGATTGGGCTGGTTTCCTGTGGATGTGCTCAGTTTCTGCTGCTCTTTGATGAAAGTTAAGGGGGGGCTCTCAGCCATGAGCACTTGCTGTTGTGGGAAAACAATGCTTGTCAAACAGATAGAGAAGAAATGTATCTTTCCTGCATCTCTCAGCCACTTTGCTTCCCCATCTTGTCTCAGATCTCATCTGACAACATTTGTCTTCTCTTTTGCATACAGTGGTTGTCACTAAAATAAAGGAAAAAGAAATCGACCTTTATTGCTGTACCACAGTAAACTAAATTTATCATGGCATTTGCACTATGTCCTAGATTTGAAATAGCAAATTCTTCAGTAAAGCCAGCTGCTGCAGTGTGTGAAATGGTCTCCTTTTTGTTCTTTAAACTGAATTCCTTTCCCCCTCTGCTCCTGAAAACATGCTGAGATACATTTTGCATGAAAGAAAGTGAAATAAAGATGCATTGTACTGTGAATTGTTTTGCATTGTGTCCTTTGGTCCTGTCTTCAAGCTGAAGACATCCCTCATTTACAGCTGGAGGGCTACATTTTCAAAAGTGACTAGTAATCTTAGGTACTCAGCTTGACATATTTTGACGAGGCCTGGTTTTCAGAAAATGCTAAGCACCGATCCTCTGAAAATCTGGTTCCTTTAAGTGTTTTCAGTTGCGTACCCCAAAATCAAAGCACTCTAAATCACTAGTCACTTGCAAAAGTTGTAAGCCAGAATATCTCCAGTGACTTTAAAAGAGTTACTCTGGATTTACATTGATGGAAATAGGAGCAGAATTTGCCCCAAAGCCCTGGTGCAGGAGTTCCATGGTAAAAACACAGCACTTGTGTCTTTTCCACGTCTGATGCTTATTTTCTCATGAGCTTATACATTCTTCTCCACCTGCAAACCTAGCACAGAAAGAGGCTAAGGAATCCCCAGGCAGTCTGCTGGGTGAGGAAAAAGACAATTTTATGAAATTCTCTTAAATAAAACTAGTTACTGGAAATGATAAAAACCCAAAGATCATATATGTTTTTGCTTTGAAGTGGACTATTTTGCACAGAACTGAGTATAACTACGGACTGTTCAGCATCAGGAATCTCCTGCACATCAAATGACTGGGTAGCATGTATTTTACCAATCCTAATTCCTATCTCAAAGTCCTTGAAGCAAAAGGGGGGCATGGAAAGAGGTGAAGCACTTTCACTACAACAAAGTGCAACCCTTTCTAGACTACATTATTGAGTGGATGGTTTAAAGGAAGAAAATGCTAATGCCCCTCCTAGTTGAGCATTACCGACAATAGGTTTGATCTGCCAAATTCTGATTCAAATCTTAATTCTTCCCAAATTCCCTGGTTTCAGGTCCTTGGAGTTTTATTTTTGGTTTATTATGTAGATAAGAGACAGCAGCAAATACCTGAGCCAGATCACAATTTTTTTTCTATTAGTTGGGGGTATGTGGATCTGGGATTTGTTCAGATTCACCTCTAATTAACAAAACCATGAATTATACAGTATCCTGAGGAATTTTTTTTCTACAGTTGCTGGTGCGCATAAAGTTACAGGCCTGCTTCTCCACGGTTTTCCATCTTCTGTGCTCACTTGCACCTCTGCACAGAGAGGGTAAAAGTCTGCTAAACCAGATGTTGCATGGGTTTAAATGACTGCCCCAGGGTCAAGGTGGTGAGGAATCAGGCTCTAGCTCTCTTTTACTATGTAAGTAGTTTACTTACTTTAGAACAGAACAAAACTACCTAAGACAGCCATAATCAATGAAGTGATACTAGGGCAGCTGTTTATGTGTGCTCTGTTTGATGTAATACTACAACTTCCCAACAAAGCCCACATCCCTGACCTTGACATAGCTTTAAAGAACACAAACAGTGCAGATAAGAGTCATAGGATAAAAAAAGTGTTTCCCGTGTAAAATTGTGTTTACTGAAAACTGTTGACAGTAAGTTTTAGGTATTCTTACTAGTGTCATCTTATCTGAGCCACTCATCATGGAACAGCACATGCATCATAGTCTCTGTGTACTTGCATGCAGTCACCAGTCTCTCTGTCATTTCATTCGGTGACCTCATTCTTTTCCCTTAGTCAGCAGAAATTCAGTTGTCTTGTAAAATAATTTCCTGCCATTTCTGTTGGCCGTTCCCCAGGTTGTGGAATCATTGTTATTATTTCCCTCTAGGTGCGATATTGCTCCTGAGTTCTAAGTTTAATATCCTAAACTGGTCCTTGCGCACTAGAGAGCACCAAATAATGTATTCAATCAGCTTAGCCCTTTTTTCTGGTTGCGAAACTTATTCAAGATTATGATTTTTCTCAAATTTATTCATCAAATAATTTCTAGGAATAATTGTTGGTCTGTAGATTGTTCACAAGCAGTTTCTTAAACGTGTCTGAAATTACATCTATTGTTGGTTAATTTTGATTGGATACACAGGTCACATGGTGTTGTTTCTGTACTCAGAATGGATAAGGGTAACTCTTAGGGTATGTCTACACTAAACCTATATTAGGTCAGTTTACAGCCACCACAGTAATTACTGTGATGATGCATGTCCACACAACCCGCCTTGGGTCGGTGGTGCGTGTCCTCACCAGGAGCGCTTCCACCGACTTAAGAGGGGTAGTGTGGGGACCTGAGAGCCTGGTCTCTCAGCTACACTAGCAGTTCCCTCCCAGGAACGCTAAGTCACATTGGCTCAGCTGCCCCACAGACTCCCAGGTTCCTGGTGGTCTGCCCTTCCGCTCCCTGTTCCCGCTGGGAGTGCACTTCTTGACTCCTTGTTCCCCATCTGGAGCGAGGTCCATTCTCACCCTCGCTTCCAGCTGGGAGTGGGGTCCAGCCACCCAGCTCTCCAGGGAGCAGGGGGTAGCTGGGCTCTAGGTTCCAGCTTTCTTGTCAATTTCACAGATCTACTGGAGCTGTGAAATTGACAAGAGCGATAACAGCCAGTGTAAGTAACACAGTGTCTACACAAGCACGGGGTTTCCCTAACTACACTGACATAAGCCCTACGACCTCTTGTGGAGATGGAGTTATTATGTCGGTGTAGTAGGGAACTTACATCAGCAGGACAAGACTGTAATATGGACACTGACATAATTAAGTCAGTATAAGCTGCCTTATGTTGACCTAATTTTGGTGTGCAGACCAGGCATGTGAATCAGAGCAAATACTCAAGTTTATGTGTTCAAAATTTGCTTTTCACAAATATTTTCTAGCACTTGCTTAAAATTTGCTGTTTCCATTTACTTTCCAGCAAGTACATTGGTTTGCTAGAATATTTGTAGGCCTGCGGGGGCGGAGCCTGTGGGCAGCATGCAGATCCCCCTGCCCCCCCATGCCTAGGCGCCAGAGGGACATGCTGGTCGCTTCCTGGAAACCGCCTGAGGTAAGCGCCACCTGGAGCCTGCATCCCTAACCCCCTCCTGCATCCCAAACCCCTCATCCCTGGCCTCATCCCAGAGCCCCACCCCCAGCCGTATCCCTCACCCTCTCCCATCCCCAACCCCCTGCCCCACCCCGGAACTCCCTCCCACACTCCAAATCCCTCAGCCCCAGCCCCAAACGCAGAACCCCCTCCTGCACCCCAAACCCTTCATCTCTGGCCCAATGCCAGAGCCCACACCCCCAGCCACAGCCCTGACCCCCTCCTGCACCCCAACCCCTGCTCCAGCCCTGAGCCCCCTCCTACACTCCAAACCCCTCATTCCTAGCCCCACCCCAGATCCCACACCCCCAGCCAGAGCCCTCACTCCATCCCTCACTCTGAACCCCTCATCCCCAGCCTAGAGCGTGCTCTTGCACCCCAAACCCCTTATCCCCGCCCTCACCCCAGAACCCACACCTCCCAGACAGAGCCCTCACCCCTTCCCATACCCCAACCCCCTGCCCAAGTTTGGAGCCCCTTCCAAAACTTTGAACCCCTCATTCCTGGCTCCACCCTGGAGCCCACACACACCCTTCACCCCCTCCGGCACCCCAAGCCCCTACCTCAGCATGGTGAAAGTGAGTGAGAATGGAGGAGAGTGAGTGACGGAGGGAGGAGGGATGGAGTGAGGGGGTGGGGCCTCAGGGAAGGGGCAGGGCCTCAGCGCAGGAGTGGGACGGGGGCAGGGTAAGGGTGTTTGGTATTGTACGATTAAAAAGTTGGCAACCCTACTCCTAAACCACTTTGGCCCAGATGCTCAGTGGAAGTTAGGTGCCTAAATACCATTAAAAACCTGGCTCTTAGGCTCTTTTGAAAATGCCAGTTACTGACCACAAAATGGGGCAAACACAACTCCTAGGCCACACAACAATGGTCCTGCCTGCCCCTTTCCCATCTAATTCAGAAAGCGGCAGGTGTGGGCAAAAAACAGAGTACTTGCACATTTAAAGAGGAGACATGCAATATGTTTTTCTTTTCTTTTTTTACAAGCACTTGCTTTTCACTTTCCGCAGGAATCCTCCTAGAAGCTGAACTTTCATGTCCAGTGTATCCTCTACTTAAAATTGAATTAAACACAATAATTCACTATTAATTTACTATGTACTGTACATCAATAAATGAATCCATTGACCAATGATGACATCCCATATGCCAAGTTATGGCTGCATGGTGTAGCTAGGGGCATGCCAAAGAAAGGGAGGGCAAGATAGAAGCCTTCCTCTCTGTTTTGATCTCCCAAGCCCTCCCTGTAGCTCTCACAAATGCAGGAAGGCTTCTCTTCAATCCTTTGTGACTTGGAACATTCCAGGGTGGGGCTTAAGGTTCAAAGACTATTTATTAGTATTATTTATTTGTGCTCTGGTAGCATCTAGTGTCCCTGCTCATGGCTTACAACTCCACTGTGCAAGGGGGTGTAAAACCCAGTACAAAGAGACAATCCCTGTCCCAAAGATCTTAAAAATCAAAGTATAAGATGATACTTATGCCCCCAGTTTGTCAACTTTAAGCACCCCTGTCATAAATATAAAGGGAAGGGTAAACCCCTTTGAAATCCCTCCTGGCCAGGGGAAAGCTCCTCTCACCTGTAAAGGGTTAAGAAGCTAAAGGTAACCTCGCTGGCACCTGACCAAAATGACCAATGAGGAGACAAGATACTTTCAAAAGCTGGGAGGAGGGAGAGAAACAAAGGGTCTGTCTGTATTTTTTTTTTCTGCTGGGGATAGACCAGGAATGGAGTCTTAGAACTTTTAGTAAGTAATCTAGCTAGGTATGTGTTAGATTATGATTTCTTTAAATGGCTGAGAAAAGAATTGTGCTGAATAGAATAACTATTTCTGTCTGTGTATCTTTTTTGTAACTTAAGGTTTTGCCTAGAGGGGTTCTCTATGTTTTTGAATCTAATTACCCTGTAAGATATCTACCATCCTGATTTTACAGGGGGGATTTCTTTATTTCTATTTACTTCTATTTTTATTAAAAGTCTTCTTGTAAGAAACTGAATGCTTTTTCATTGTTCTCAGATCCAAGGGTTTGGGTCTGTGGTCACCTATGCAAATTGGTGAGGCTTTTTATCCAACATTTCCCAGGAAAGTGGGGGTGCAAGTGTTGGGAGGATTGTTCATTGTTCTTAAGATCCAAGGGTCTGGGTCTGTAGTCACCTAGGCAAATTGGTGAGGCTTTTTACCAAACCTTGTCCAGGAAGTGGGGTGCAAGGTTTTGGGAAGTATTTTGGGGGGAAAGACGCGTCCAAACAGCTCTTCCCCAGTAACCAGTATTAGTTTGGTGGTGGTAGTGGCCAATCCAAGGACGACGGGGGGAATATTTTGTACCTTGGGGAAGTTTTGACCTAAGCTGGTAAAGATAAGCTTAGGAGTTTTTTCATGCAGGTCCCCACATCTGTACCCCAGAGTTCAGAGTTGGGGAGGAACCTTGACAACCCCCCAGATTATCTGGTAACATAACAATCTTCATCTGTTCTGGAACATAGAATGGCAGCTGCCTCTGCCACTACTCCTGCTGCAGGCATTTATTTAAAATTGCAGTGAACAGAAAAATGAATGATATCTCCTTTCAGTTACAGGGTTACATACCTCAGCAGGGCCCTATACTAAGAGTAATTTGTATAGGCAGACCATTTCCAGTCACAAAATGGGAACATACCATGACACTGCCTTTTCTACCCTCCTCTGGCACAAAGAAACTCTCAACAATGAGAGCAGAGCTCATCTGTGTGGAAAAGAAAACTTTCTCTGGGGCTGGTCAAAACTGCGGCATGAACTCCCCCCAGGAACTAAGGACCATCACAAAGGGACCATCACTAAGGACCATCAGTTCTGCTCCAAGTGCAAAGCGCATTTCTTTGACCTTTCCTTCTCTCACATAAACACATAGCAACAGGTATATTTAAAAAAAGCCAACACCTACCAAAATAAAACACTCCATTGCACATGCCTCTTCTCTTGGGCAGAAGATGAAGGAACAAACAACACATGACAGATGTGTAGTTACATCTCTCAATGCACTACTGGAATGCACTCAGCTACTCCTAGTGGCGAGTGTGGTATAAAAGCCTATATAGACTAGAATAGAGTGTACATGGGAGTCCCTATGGGAGAGCATTTAAATGGGAAGGAATGATGCACCTATTTATTTTTATTTCCTGAACCAAAATTTCCAGTCCTTTGATGAAACAAAATGACAGAGGTCCAGATCCTCAAAGATAGTTAGGTGCCTCGCTGTCATACAAATCAATGGGAATTAGGCACCTAAATACCATTGGAAGTCTGGGCCAGCTGCAAAATATGATGACCTGCTTCACAGTTCATTGGCGTCAAGGAGGTACGCTTTTTGCCTTCAGGATCTCAGTTCAAATATACCCCAAGGTTGGTAGTGACTGAAAGATTTCTGCTAGCTGACCTAGATCCCTTAGTACAGTGATACTTAGACTGTGGCTCGTGAGCAGCAAATGGCTCTTTAATGCCTCTCCTGTGGCCCTCTGCAGCACATGATATGAAAACACTGTGTGACTTAATTATTAACTCCTCAGGATGCTTTTACTATGTTATGAACCAATTAAGTTATCAACTTGCACTAAGTTATTAACTTATTTGCTATGAGAATAATATACTAAACATTTCCCCTGTCATATTGTTTAACTATGAATATCTAGCGCTATAGTAAAAGATTCAGAGTAGCAGCCGTGTTAGTCTGTATTCGCAAAAAGAAAAGGAGTACTTGTGGCACCTTAGAGGCTAACCAATTTATTTGAGCATAAGCTTTCGTGAGCTACCGCTCACTTCATTGCATCCGATGAAGTGAGCTGTAGCTCACAAAAGCTTATGCTCAAATAAATTGGATAGTCTCTAAGGTGCCACTAGTCCTCCTTTTCTTTTTATAGTAAAGGAAACCGTTAATTCACACTGCTGTGGCTCTTTTAGGTCATACTGATGGCTAATTTGGGTCCTGCTCAATGGAGGTCTGGGTATCACTGCCTTAGTATGAAATGATTTTCTAGCCTCATGTTGCGTTCCTGGTGAACAAGTATCCAGATCATAAACAAAGCATCACAACTAGCACAGTTGTTAGCAGCCTAGTAGAAGCTAAGGCTATGGCTACACTACGCACCTCTTAGCGACACAGCTGTGCCACTTCAGCCGTGCCGCTAAAAGATGCCCGGTGTAGCCGCTCTTTGTCGGCAGGTGAGGGGTCTCCTGCCGACAAAGAAATTCCACCCCCAGCAAGAGGCGGTTGCTTTGTTGGCAGAAGAGCTCTCCCGCTGACAAAGCACTGTTCACACCGGTGCTTTTCATTGGTAAAACTTTTGTCGTGCGGGTGGCTGTTTTTTAAACACCTCTGAACGACACAAGTTTTACCGACGGAAGTCCAGTGTAGACAAAGCCTAAGCTACTCTCTCTACAGGCCGGCCAACAGCAATTCCGAGCCCCAGGGCAGAACAGTCAATGCCTCCCTAGAAAGGGAAAGCTGAGGTTTACAACGCTACGTTTTATCCTATTGCTAACACATTCAAGCCCACTATGCGTAAGCTGTGGCATTACTTGATCTAGGAAACTTTTTTTTCTAGTTACAGCACGAGTATTAAACAAATTGTGAGCCTAAATATAAGCTGTATGACTTGTTATTTTGAATTATATAGTTAAATTAAATAAATACATTATGGAATGAAATTAATTAATATATAAAACATTGAAAGAAGCACAAAGTAAGAAAACACCTGAAGTATCAAGTAGGCTAATTAAACACCTAATCATGATTCACGTATAGTCTAAAGACAAGGGGCAAAAACCCTGATATACAAGGTGCAACTGAATATGACCAACAAAGTTAAAATACACAATATAAGAATTGCGCTGCTGGTGCTGTGGGACATCAACACCCAGAGCAATAAGGAGACGGCAGCCTTGGTGCGCCATATCTACCGGGAGATCTCCAAGGAGGCGGCCAGTGGTGGAGGCAGAGGGAAACCCCATGCCTCATTCCCTGGCTGAGCGGTGGAGGAGGCCCCTCATCCTGTGCTCCTGATAGCGGCTCGTCAGCCGGCATTAGCGGCTGCGAAGCAGGGGCTAGCCTAAGCTGCCTCTTGGCAAACTTGGGGCAGCTCGATCGGGTGGGCGAACTTGCTGGCTTGTGTTGCCTCCTTGGGAAGGAATTCTGGAAGCACAGAGGGAGCTTGTGCCTCTTTAAAATCTCCCTGTGCCCTTAGCTGCGGAGAGCCAGCATGGCACCGCAGGCTCAGCGGCTCCCCAGCAGCCGGAGGAGGCCGTTCCCCAGCTCTGCGGTGCCCCAGACTGCTGTTGCGGATGCTCCGGCAGCCCAGCAGGGTGCAGCAGCGCTCTGGCAAACTGTTCCTGTCACAATGAGGGGCAGCACTCGGGACAGAGCAGCAGCAGCAGGAAACCGGATTTTCTTTTTTTTTATTCTTAATTTTTATTGAACAAACACGTATCTACCCCATCCACCTGGGCCCTTTTAAATCACTGGGCCCCTGGGCAATTAACCCCTTTGTCCCCTCCAGCTGCGGCCTGCCTCTCTCGCTAGGGGCACTGTTAGCTGTCAGGACAGAGGCACATGGATTAGGTAGTGTAGAGCAGCTTGGCTGTTGCCACCTGGGTAGTAAATATTGAGTACACAGAACGTGGCCTTGAGCCTCATGGACTGTCGTTCCAAAGCCCTTTGCAAGTGCTTCATTTGTTTTTTTTTTAACGTTTGAAATTCTATGCAGGTCAAACAAACACATTCATCCCTGAGTTATTTTCACAATTTAAACCCAGTAGCTCTTTCAAACACACATTAAAGCGTCCCCTTGAGAATTGTTTAACTTAAAATAAAGTCAGAGTCCACACTGTGGGCCAGACGCTGCCAACGTTGTAGAAGGCCCCCCGGTCTGAGCTGGGGGAAAGACATATAGAAACTATATGGGAAGTCTCGACACCCTGGTGCACAATGAGGCAGTACAGTGCATCTCTCCATGGTGAGGATAGGCTATAAGATGACTTGAGCATCTCCTTTGCTGCATTGATTTACTGTCCCTTGTACAGTAGGGTGATTAGAAGCACAGGAACTGCCCTACCAAATCAGTCCAGTGCTCTGGGTGATCTGATGTCCTGGCTCAGACTGTGGACAACACTTTATGCTTTAAAAGAAGGTGCAAGAAGCACCTTAATGGACAGCTTCCTGCCCACAGGGAAAGTTTCTTCCGAGCCCCATCAGTTCATAGTTAATTTATGCTGCTCTGCAATGTGTCAGAATGACTTCTTGGAGACATGAAGAAGAGCTCTGTGTAAACTTGAAAGCTTGTCTCTGTCACCAACAGAAGCTGTTCCAATAAAAGTTATTACCTCACCCACTCGGTCTAGCTTGTATGCATTGAATGTAAGTGAGGATGGTCGCATTCGCCATATAAGGCTGGGATTTTCAAAGGAGCCTAAGGGGAGTACATGACCAGCTCCCATTGAAATTCAATGGGATTTGAGCACCTAAGTCCCTCAGGCCCTTTTCTGAATGCTGTTAAACTCTTTGCCTCAGTGATACCTTTTTGCAGTGAGTCCTACAGGCTAATTATGTGTTCGTTTCCTTACAGTTTTAAACGTGTTGCCTTTCAATACCATTGACTGTCATGTTCTTGTATTAGGAGAAACGGTAACTAGGAGTGCAGGATTTATCTTCCCTACACAATTTCTTATTTTGTGAAGTTGTGGTATGTCTCCTCAGATCCATCTTCTTGCTAAACTCACCAGACCCCAATTTTCTAAGCCTCTTCTCGGACAGAAATCGATCTGTGCCTTTGGTCACTTTTGTCACCTGTCTCTGGACACCTTCTAGTGCAGCCATATCATTCTGTGAGATTGCAGAGATAGCAGCCACTATTACAACTCCAGGGCATAGGCCAGAGAGCCCATTTCCTCTGGGTCCCATGGAGATCCCTTGAACAAAGCCCATTTACTCAGGCTGTGCACAGGGGACTAGAATTTTTGCATTATGTATTTTCAGATTCATGGTCTTCTATTTCATTAGCTCAGTTTTATTAAAATCAGAATCTGAACCCTAATCTTTGTCTAGTAGATCAAAATTAATTATTCCTGTTTACCATCTTAAGCTCTAACACCATAACACATTTGCTTGGGGTAGGGAAGCACTCAGATTTGCAGGGGTTAACCCAACCTGTTAATAAATCAAAATCACACTGGAGTCCAGACTAAATGTCACACGAATATTTGCCTGCCCCACCGTATAAATAATCTGAGCCATCAGGCACAGAGATCACGTTGAGTTACTGGATACAAAAAGAATCAATATCATTAATGTATAATGAAACAAAACAGAAGGCTAAGATTAGATTGTTGAGCTACTTCGCTAAAGATGAAAGCAGAGTGCCCTCTTTTACAAACAGCTATTTGACTGCTTTCAGTAAATGAGCACTCTTTCGCCCCCTGTGACTGAAGCATGACATGTAACCTTTGGTACAGGAAAATAACAAGATTTTAGTGACCTAAAATCAGTGACTTAGGGCCAGCTTTTCAATGGTATTTAAGCACCTAATGATGAAGACAGGCACCTAGTAGGATTTTCAAAAGCAGATTCACAAAGGAGAGCCTTGCATGCATTACTTGAGTATTCATGGAGGTGGGACTGGAATATGGGTCTCCCAGATGAGTGCCCCTAACCACTAGGCACTAGTGTCATGCTCACGTTCTCTCTGGACCAATGCCAATTGTAAGTATTCCATACAAATGGCAGTTAGGTAGCTAAGTTCCTTCATGGCTCTGCTGCTAGATGTTAAATCTGGCCCCTAGTGACCAGTTAGTGGTGGTTTTATGCCCTGAAGTGTGAGTTTAAAAAAACAAATGTTTTAAACCTATTTAATTTAACTGTAGATATTCTCATTCCATAATATAAATGTCTAATCTTTTTCTGAATCTTACAAATTCCTTGGCTTCGATGATATGTAGTGGCACTGAGGTCCACACATTAATTATGCACTGTACAAACAGTATTATATCAGTTTTAAAACTGACTTCTTTAAAAACGTCTTTCAATTTCATTGATTGTCTCCTTGGTCTTCTATTATAAGACATAAGAGTGTCTGATTTATCTTTTTTCTAATCATTCATTATTTTCTATACCTCTATCATGTCCCCTTGAAACTAAGCAGTCCCATTCTTTTCATTTTCATGTCACATGGAAATATTTTTTCCTTCTTCTGTTTTTTGGGGTTTTCTTTTTTTTTTGCTTTGTTTTTTTGCCACCTCTCCTTGAATCCCCTCTCATTCAGTGACATCTTTTTTAGCTATAGGGTGGCCAGAATTGGCCTCAGTATTCCAGGTCAGGCCATACTCCTGATTTGTATAAGGGCATCATAACTTTGTGGTATCATTTTCTATTCCATCCTTTATGCAGCCTAACTTTTTCTTTGCTTTTTTTGGACCAACCGTGCACCCTGAGCTGAGGATTTCATTGAGCTACACTGTGTCATTCAAGGCTTTTTTTTTTTTTTTTTTTGGAGCAGTCACAGTTAACATAGCTCCCCAACCATGTTTAAGAGTTCAAATTATTCCTCCTATTGTGCTTTACCTCCCATTTGGCACCAATGAAATCAGCAGTCACCATATTGCCTGTTTTTGTGAGACTCCTTTTTAAAGACAATCAAACATTTGCTATGCACTAGTCTCCCTGCATAGTTACTTGTGAGGAACATTCTGTTTGACCTACTTGCCAATTTGATCATGCAGTTAATTGATCAATGATCTATTAGCTGGTAATTACACATCTAAGCCTACTTTATCTATGTTTTGTACTTTTTCCTGGCAAAAGATGCATCAGTTTGAATGTTTAAATAAGTCTCAACCTTCATGTGAGGTGGTCCTGAACTGTTTTGTTTTCCAAGGGAATTTTGATAGCAATATTGCTCAATCCTTAGTTTATTTGTTCCCAACTTACTGTATCTGAACTCATGTGACTCCCCTCTCCCATTCCAGGGAGTTGGATCATCCTTTTTCAGGGGGACACACACTTATGTTTCTCTCAAGGTCACATGCAAGTTTTCTACTTTCGCAGCTGCCATGTTTTTCTTGCATCATTTAGATGTCCTAAGGCAGCAGCCAGTGGGTAAGTGGCACATAAGCAATCTAAAGAGACAGGACTGCAAGAAGATAAACAGACATAAGCAAAGACCTTGTAGAAGAGGAGCTGGAAGAAGTAGAGAGCCAGGATGGGGCAGGAGGCGAGGATGGGAATAGAAAGAGCTGAAAAGATAGTGGCAGTTAAAGAACATATGAAGAGATAGAAGAGACAGGGGTGCTTCTGAGAGTAATCAAAAGAAAAAATTCTGTTGAGACTGATTTTAGGTCACTCAGCTACTTTATTGGATTGAACAGAGGAAGAGCCCAATTTGCTGCTTGCAATTCTATTGACTTCAGTGGATTTGCAGTTGTTTATGGGGTGAATCTGGCTTACTCTCTTGTCTTTCTTTCAGTCAGTTAGCCTTATAGCTCTGTGACAGTCAGTGGGTGGAATTTTGAAAAACAACTTATGCCCAGCTCCTCAAAGGTATTTAGGTTCCTATCTGCTGCTGTAGGCACCTAAGTCCTCCATTTAGATGTCACTGACATTTTCAAAACGACTGCTCAGCTGCTGCAAAACACCATAGGTGCCAAAGTCCCAAAGGCAGCTAATTTCCACTGGTTGGCATTCACAAAGCCACCAAAGCACTGAGGATGCTGCCAGCAGGACCCAATCCCCCCAGAGGCAAATTCAGAGTATGCCGAAGACCTAATAGCTGTCAGACCCCACATCAGGAGGGCTAGATGCAGGCCACCTGTAGGTTGTGGGAGGCCCCAGCCCTGTGGAGCATCAATAGACTGTGGGGGGCACCACAGGTCTTGCACAAACGACACACAAGGGCACAGGGAAACGAAAGGCAAGCATGAGAGTGGTATCGAGCAGGAGACAGAGACATGGTTTCGGCTGCCAAGTCAAGGGCCGTCTAAGCAGCTGACCTGGCTTAGGTGCCTAACTCCATAAGAGGGTTTGTGGCTGAGGATCCTAAGTGGAAGAAGGCACCAATCTCTGGCCTCCCCGTTCAGCTTGTTGGCTTCTGTGAATCCTTTTTTAGGCACCTAATTCTCCACGTGTTGTACGAGGTGCCTGGGCCATTCATTTGGGGCTGTGCAGGGGGTCTAAAAATTAAGATTTGAACGGCTGAGCCTCAGTCCCCTTTGTTGAGCTGGTCCTGAGTCACTTTTGAAAATGTTACCCTCTAGCTTCAGTTCTATCAGCTTCTTTTCTTGTTGTATGGGAGCCCACAAGAGCTGGCCAACATTTTTCAAATTTCAAGATTTTGATCTCATTTTGCAATGTCATAATAAATAAAAATAAAAACACAGGGAATAATGTTGAGGAGCTTTCCCTCCCTTTTTCAACCAGCTCTTCAGAGTACAGATACTCCTGAGCTGAGAGAGAGTCTCCAAGTAGAGTGAGAAACTGAATACAAGGGAGATTAGACTGAGGCATTGTCTTCACTAGGAAAAAAGGTGGAATTTTAGCGTGTGATATCTCACATGGTAAAATCCTAGTACGGACAAGGCAGCTGCAGTTTTAACATGTGTTAACAGGTTGAGGTAAACACTCGTAAGCCACCCCAAACATGGCAGCTCCCAGGGGATCTGTGGGCAGTCAGTGCCATCCAAGTGGAAGCCCTGCCTGCTCAGAGCAGTCTTTCCGCTCGTGTCTCAGCCCTGGCGGCGACACAGATTGCATGCATCCATGCTGTCAGGGTCCCTCTCTGGCCAGGATTTGCAAGGTGTAAGGCAACATCTGCATTAAATTGAATACAGCCTGGGTCTGTGTGAACACCTCTGGAGGAGGTGGAGGTAACGTTGTGCATCCCTGTTACCACTCTCAGTCTGTCCCTTTCTCTCCTGGCCCTCCCTGAGTCCACCCCATTTCTTCTACATGGACCCTTTAGAGGATCTATGGAGGGAAGTAGAGAGTGGGGTGCCATAAGGCACTTGAACCTCATTTATGCATGGAATGGCTCGTCCATGTGTGATCTCAGGGGGCATGATCTGGTTCTATGGTCCTATGTAATCGTATATACCGGACCACAGTTCAGTAATACTGTAATTAATAGGACCACATTGTCCTGCTAGTAATTTGCTACATAGTATTTTGTTTTGTTTTGTTTTTATTGGCTATGAAATTGTACTGTGACTTCAGAGGAAATAATCAATTACTAAGAAAGGTTTTTTTTCCCTCAAATAACATTAATGCATTAAGTGAATCATTAAAAAGAGAAGCTAGACTAAATATGGCAAATTATTTCTTTACCATGAAGATATTTTTAAAAAGATATTTTTAACCTGTCTCTTTAAAATTCTCTCTATATAATAGTGCTCTAGATGTGCACCCAGCAGAAGTATTACTAGTTCTTGCACCTCCGATGTGAGTGGCAATTTTGCCATTGCTTTCAGTGGAAGCAATATCAGTCTCCTATGCTTAAAGTGAATTCAATCTACGGCATTTGTTTTCAAGTAACCCACTTCTATAGAGTCTTTGTTGTATTTTGCACTTCTCCATCCAACATCCTGCTTAGTCACCATCGCAGGTAGATTGTGTAACAAATGAACTGAAAAACAATGTTTGGGTCAAGGTCACCATTTAACTTCTAAAGGAAAAATACTGTAATGAGGGGGAACCCTCCAAGGGGAGGTTGTTCCAAACTTCAGAAAAACACATCCCTTGTCACGTTTGAAAGGCAGCCGGATAGCATGATGCAAGAACCTGTTCAAACTCTCGTTTTCACTTGAGTCCTACGAAAGGCACTTTTCAGACTCCTGTGCAAAGAGATGAGGCCCAATGTCTACCGTTCAAAGGTGCTTACGGGAGATAGCCCCTTCCCCACACTTACTGACTTTAGGCCCTTTTGGAAATGCCATCCCAAATTTTCAAACCTCATTGTCTAAAGTTAGGCCCCTAAATCCACATTTAGGCACCCAACTAAAGAAGGCTTATATTGAAAGGTGCTGGGCACCCGCAGCTTCCATTGACTTCAGTTGGATTTGTGGGTGCTTAGCCGCGCCGACAAGCGGGGTTTTTGTTATGCAGTAGGCCCTGCCATAGTGCAAATAAATAAATAATAATATGCAAAAAGAACCTTTTTCACAATGTGTAAAGCAAGGAGCAGAACAAACCAGCAATTCACCTTTGCTGCCACTAGAGGATGAAAATTATAACACTGAAATGCTGTGTTGCTGGTTCCTCTGGCTACTCTGGACCTGCATGCTACGGAGGAGAACAACTAAAAGATCTGGTATTTAGCTCAAATCATAAAGTGAAATCCTAAATCCCTGTAACCAAAAGAAATGTTGGGTTGTTTTTCCTTGGATATTGTACTCAGATATTGTACTCAGTTGTTTAATAATAAATTAGTCGGTACATAGCCTTTTCTTTTAAAATAGTTGAACTGATAAGACACTGAAATAGCTCTTTGGGCAGTGACTATTCTTGACTATAGGGCCATAGGCTGCCTAGCACAATGGGGGTCTTGACCTGGTTGAGATCTCCTCATGCTATCTCCACATCGATCAGAATTAACAATAATACTGTTATCACGCACCGTTCCCTGTCAGCGTCTCAAACTTTGCTGTAATTCAGTTTCCTTTGATGAGACTTTTAAGTGAGAGACTAAAAGGGGCGATAATTGAGTGTGACTTTTTTCTAATCCACAGAGACCTGAATTACGACAAGGAAATGCTTTAATTGTTACCATTTATCATTTCATAGTCATAATTCAGATAATTTAGACTATCCAATTGTACTTAAAATAAGAAAAAAATCCATGGATAAATCAAATGTTTTTTCTCACATGGAGAAGAAAATGAAAGTGACATGCAACATTTTGGAAAGGACAAGTATAAAGGGTTAGTTCTTTCTGTCTGCTGCAGTTTCAGGAAGAATACAGACTCTGTGAGTGAAATTCAGCCCTCACTAATACATGTGCAATCTGCTCCCCCCGTTGAGGAAATTCCAGTGGAGTTCATTAGAATCTTACAGCTGGTCTGTATAGTTGCTTGCTGATCACTGTTGATTTCTACTGAATGTTACTTATTACTTTGTATCATGGTACTGCCTAGAGGGGCTCCACTGTACAAGAGGCTGTATATACATGTAATGTGAGAGTCCTTACTCAAAAGAGCTTACAGTATACATAGATAAATGAGAGAGAACAAAGTATTATTAGCCCCATTTTACAGCTGGGAACTTACAAACAGGGAGGTTACATGACTTGGCTAAGCTCACACAAAGCCTGCAATAGAGCCAACAACTGAACCCAAGTCTCCACCATCACAGTCCCTAGCTTTAGCCACAAGACAACTTTAGCCTCAGAGACTAGTGATTAGATCCACAAAATAACTTAGGTTCCTAAATCTAACATTTCAGCACCACTGTGAACCTCAGACCCCACTACTGCCTAACCCTGGAGGCACTTGAAGTCCCTAGGTGCCTAGATTTGTGCCACTAAAGTCCTCTAGCCACATATGTCCTGATGCTACTGAGCTGCTCAGAGACTTAGCAGGATTCTCAGATTGGGCAATCCCTGCCTATCTCACCTGTGTGGCCTCATCTGGTAGGTACGCTCTGCCCAGTTGTACCAGATTGGGCCCTGCACAAAAGAAAGCCAGGGGTGAGCAGGTCAGAATCCGGGGTGCTTGTGTCCTGTTATGCTCAACGGACCAAAGGTCAGAGCACTCCTTTGGGTTGTTGGAAAACCAGGTTCAAATCCCCCCTGGTTGATTTGGAGCAGGAACTTGAAGCTGACTTTCCTACCTGCAAGAGAAATGCACTAACCACTCTGCCATAGATAGAGTCACTCTCTTACTTTTTTGCTCTCTGGGCCAATGAGCATTTGTTTATTTCCTACAAAGTGGAACAGCTTCACCAGGAGAGACTGAGAGAGAGCCTTCACACAATAGCTTGGTGGTGGTCAGGGCACTCTCCTGGGAGCTGCAAGACTTTGGTTCAGGTCCCTGCTCCAAATAAGGCAGATTAGGGGATTTGAAAACAGATCTTCTGCATTCCGGGATAGTGTCTTAACCACAAGCATAGTGGCTCTAAGGAGTGGTGAGGAAGGCTGACCAGTCTGAGGCACCTAGCTCCAGGAGAGGACTCATGACTGCGAACCCTGAGCGAAGGGAGGTGCCTCCCTTTGCCTGGAGTCAGACACCTATCTGAGTCCTGCCCCATCCCTTTCCTCAGGCAGCTCCCCACTCAGTTGCTGGCCTCCCTTTCTTAGACAACTAATTCTCCCCATGCAATTCATAGGGAGCCTGGGCACCTAACTTGGGTTGCAAATTTCACTGGGCAGCAGGGTACCTAGAAGTTAGGCACTGCAACATCTAATTCCCCTTTGTGGATCTAGCCCCAGGAGACTAGAAGATCCATTGTTGTGTTCCAAACCCTAACTGCCAAGAGGAATAGGACCAGACAGCCCTTCCCACTATTAAAGATTAATTAGGAAGCTCTTGCTATTAGTTCCTGGAGTGAAACTCTCCAGGACAGGCACTAGATTAATCTCAGTGGAGTGTCTTCTTTGGAGTACACGCTCCTTGGAAGTGTGATGGAGCCTGGGCGTGGTGGCCATCAGGTCATGATCCAAGGCATATTCACTTGGTTTAGTATGTAGTTAATTGTCCGGTGCTTGTTTGTTTGTCCACGCTACTTTAGCTCTTGATCAGGCCTCCCCAGGTTTCCACTTGCAAAAAGGGAATCCCTCCCTGGACGAAGTAGAATCACGGCTATTTCTGGGAGGAATTAGGAGTAGCTGCATAGTCCTCGTTCCCCAGCAATCCCCCTGGAATCGTAGGCAACTGGGCAGCTGCAGTCATAGGCGCCGACTCCGTGGGTCCTCCAGGGAAGGTGAGTGCTTAGCACCCACAGGCAACCCCCACATCAGCGCCTTCCAGTCCCTCCCTCCCCTCCGGCACCTCCCGTGGCCCTGCTGGTCAGTGCTTCCCCCTCAGCACCTCCCACCCACCGCGATCAGCTGTTCCACGGAGTGCAGAAGACGCTGAAGGGGAACAGTAAGGGTGGGGCACACCCAGGGGAGGGGGGTGGAATGGAGCAGGAAGAGGCAGGGTGGGAGTGGGGCCCTGGGGGAAGGGGTGGAGTGGGGGCTGGGCCTGGGGCAGAGTCAGAGGGGAGCACCCGGCCGGCACATTAGAAAGTCAACACCTAAGGCTGCAATAATTTGCGCCAGAGACAGAATTAGGAGCAGGCAGCTAGAAGGATGGTATAAACTCCCCTATTCCTGGGCTCAGTACAAATTGGTTTGACCTCTGCAAGCTCAATTCCAGCCTCCTTGTGCATGTGTGTTAGGATACAGTTGTTAATTACATGGTCACGTTATTTTTTTCCATAGGACCTATCTTGTCTCTTCCCCACTCCAAACTCCTGGTGTCAGTTGTATTTTCCTCACCTAGCCAAGCCCACTCCTCAGGGCTCTCATCCCAGTCTCCTTGTCCATTACATCCTAGTCTCTTCCCTTCAGACTCCTAGTCCCACTGTCCTTGCCCGGCCATTACCAGTTCCCTCTCACAACTCCTGCCCCAGCATCCTTACCCAGGCAGTCCCAGCCCCCCACTTCCATCTCCTTATCCAATCTCTCTCTTCACCCTCGCCTCCAATCAGTCCCCCCACACCCTTCCCCATTGGCTCACACTCCCAATCTTCCTCCTGGGGCAGGGGCTCTTTGTCCAGTCTCCGTGTCTGCACACACCCCTTCCTAGCTCCCTTGTCCAAGTCTCTTCATTCACCCAGTCCCAGTTCTCCCACTTGAGGAACTTGGCTCCTCATCAGATCGATCTTGCCCCCTCTCTCCCTTGATCTCCATCCCAATCGCCTTCCCAACCAGTTCAAATCTCCCCACCCACTCCTCATCTGCTCTCAGTTTCATCCACACCTACTGGCTTCCTTCCTTCCCAGCTCCCAGATTCTGCCCCAATCCCCCACCACAGGATACTTGTCCTAGTGTATGCCCCACACGGACACCAGTCCAGCTTCTTCATGCTGCCTGGGATCGGGAGTAGGGGAGTTTGGGGGGGAGAGGAGGGGAGAGAGAGTTCATTGGGAGCACAGGAGAGACAGGCTTTCTGCTCTCAGTTCCACTTCTGTGACTGGATGTGGCACAGCCTGCAATCGTTTCAGAGCTGCAATTGCAGGGGAAGCGCAGCTTAGGCCCAGGTTAGAGCATGCCCAGTGCAGACAGAATTTAGTGGCTAAAATTTAAGAGGTTGCCATTGAGCATGTGCAAACTGCCATTTTGCAAATACTTATAACTTGACTGAATTTTCACAGGCACATTCCCCTCCGCACTTTTGTCAAATCTCTCCTCTAACATGAGGGCAGCAGAACTTTTCCAAGAAATACTTTAACATAGGGAAAACAGCATAGTTTGCTCTAGCTTTGTTTTTGGAAATGGGTGAAGCATTTTGGCTGAAACGTCCACAAATATTCTGCCTGAGGTAGACATACTACCTGTAGAATTTCAAACCAAACAGTTAAAAATTGGCAAAGTTATAAGCAACTGAAAACGGGGTCTTATAATGGGACTGTCAGGCAACTTTAGTAACGTGTAGTGCTACCAGCCTCACCCCTAATAATGGCATTATAAACTGTTGCTTGGGACCAGAGGTGTATTAGGTGGTTTATAATGGCATTATATTCTCTACATTACTTAGTGGCCCATTATTAACATAGTGGAACGTCTGCAGTGAATTAAACAGACATTTCAGTGGTGTCTTTCAAAACAGGTTGATTTTTTTTCTGGGTACAGTAGTTCCAGTGAGCACCCAGAACAGCAGGAAGTGCTTGGGGCAAGTAGCAACACGGGAAGAGTCAGTCAGCCCTATGTGGTGCACTTAGCAGAATATTAAGGGCTAGAGCAAGTTCAGTTAGAATCAAGCCTTCAAAACAGACTGTGATTAATAATCTCCAGAGGCTGTCCTCCCTCCTTCGTGTGCCTCTTGCAATTTCCTCATATCCCCAGCCAACAGCAAGAATGCTCCTGATTGCATCAGCATTGATTACTCTATAGATGAAGAAATTCTTCTCTGGCTAACAAGTTGATATTGCAAGCAGCTTGGTGAAGCAGTTACTCATGTTATTTAATCTACATCCATAGTCCAAGAAGATTTAGGCTATGTCTACACCACAAATTACGTTGGTATAATTTACATCGCTCAGGGGTGTGAATAATCCACACCCCTGAGCGACATAAATTACACTGACCTAAGCGCTGGCATGGACAGCACTATGTTGGCAGGAGAGGCAGGAATTATTAAGCCAAGAGGAGAGCTTTCTCCTGTTGTCTTAGAGCATCTTCACCAGCAGCCCTACGGTGATGCAGCTGCACCACAGTAGTGTAGACATAGCCTTAGATATTACATGAAGAAACGTGGGTCCTCACAAGGTGAAGTATAACCCTTACGGGGGCAGTTTTCCACCCCCTGGACCTGCTCTTAAGCTGGTGTAAGTGACCTGGGAATCTACTGAGGATCTGCCCCCTTGGCATCGGGCCTCTTAATGCTCTGGAGGTTCCTTATTTAAAAAATTTGCTACAGGTTTGCTTTAATTCCATCCTTTCCTTCCCCCCACTCCCCCCATTTGCCACACAGTTACAGCAGACCCAACAGCCAAATCTATAGTTTAATGGAACCTCTTTTTCCAGTTGTACAGCGTGCAGCAACACTCATTTGGGAATTCATTACATCAAATTTCTTCAATTGTCAGCTCGTGTCTCGTTGCCTCTTCGATATTTTTAAGTTGACGTAATTCCCATTCTTGCTGTTTTGCTTCCTATTTTAAAGAGAAAAAAGTTTAGCTTAGCAAACTGTTCTGTACAACCAACACAACAGGACTTTCTTCTGCAATTAACAAACAAACCAAACATCTGCTCTATTTAGTAAAAGCCTGATTCTTCTTCCACACTACCTTACACAGCAGTTTTACTACACTAATGGTAATAGTTACTATGGATTTACACCGGTGTAACACCTATCAGAAGTTAATGCTGAGTCTCAGCAAATCGAGAGGCTGATCCAAAGCCCATGGAAGTTAATAGAAGGACTCTACTTTGTGACAGCCAGTAGACGAAATTCCAGGTGTTGGAGTCTACACTTAGTGGAAAACCTGGAGAAAGAAATGCATCTTATATAGGCTTTGTCTACACACATTTCCCCAGAATTCAAAGTAGGTCTAAGGTTTAACTAAGCCAGATATTTAAACAAATAAATAATGAAAGGTTCCAGTTATTGGATCCTTTCCTACATCAGGTTTAAAGCCAGTTTGAATTGCTGGGAGAGTTTTCCCCTGTGAAGACAAAGGCTATGGGTGTTCCAGAAAGGAGTAGGATTTGACATGTTTTCATTAGAAGCAAATCCCTAGATGAGGGTCTAACTTTAAGCAATGACCTGCAGTGGCTTCATTCATTCATTCTCCAGCTTTCTACAAGCAGTTAAATCTTTTGTTTTGTTCCGTTCCATTGTTCGTTTGGCTTGTTTATAGTTTGATCTTGAAGCATGATAAATGTAATGCTTTGCAAACTCAATTCATGCAGCCTCCAACCAAGAATCTGTTTCTTCATTCTGCATATTTACCAGTTTCTCTCTAAAACATAATAATTTTAAAGCATGTTCCCAGAAGAGGTTTATAGAAGACAAATAGTCATTGCAAAATAGAGGCAAAAATATTAATTAATCCACCAAATGTGAGCAAACTTTGCATTAGAACTGGGTGGAAGTTTTCCAACAGAAAATACTTATTTTATTGAAATAGAAACATTTAGATTTTGATTAAGCCTGACGTAACCCAGGCTAGTTTCTGACAGAAACCTGCCTAGTTTCATGACAAGTTATCCACCTGTCTACTTCCCCAGCTCCTTGGCAGCTGTGGTTTCCAAGAAGCATATTTTGTTTTGTTGTTTCCTAAACAAAATATTGTAGAATTTCACTTCAGCAAGAAATTGAAGGGGGGGGGGGGGGAAGGTGTTCCAAATCAGGATGAAAAGCAAAACCCCTGACATTTTTCATAGAGAAATTCAGGTTTCCAGTGAGCAATACTTAACATTAATCACTATTAAAAGGACACATATAAATGCAACACAAGTATAACCCTCCTAAAGATTAGAGCTGGTTAAAAAATGGGATGAAGGTTATCTGAGAGTTTTGTAACACTCCCCATTGATGTTCAAATTAAAAAGGGTCAGGGTTTTGAAGTTTCTGGACCAGGTCTATAACTGAACAAAGCATTGGACATACAAAAAACAAACAAAACACACAACAACAAAAACCTCACTTTTAACACAGAAAATCACCTTCCCCCCCAAAAACATTGCAAAAATATCCCCCAACTGCTGAATTTCAATTTTTCTCAACAAGCTCTACTAAAATGTTTGTATGGAAAGCCTAGTTATAAGGGAGGCTACTGTGTATGTGCACCATAGCCCTTTTCTGGATGAAATCTGAACTGCTTAAATTGGTGTTGTGGATAAGGCTACGATGTAGTCATGGGTATTTTTAGTAAAAGTCATGGACTGGTCACGGGCAATAAACAAAAATTCAAGGCCCATGACCTTTACTATAAATACCCCTGACTAAATCTTAGCTGGGGAGGCCTTGGGCACCGCTGCTCTGGGGGGCCTCCAGAGAGCTGCTGCTCAGGCGGTCCCTAGGACCAGCCACATCAGCCACTGCTCGGGTAGTCCCTAGGGCCAGCCACACTAGCTGCTGCAGAAGTTATGGAGATCGCAGAAAGTCATGGAATCTGTGACTTCCATGACCTCCTTGACAGACACGCAGCCTTAGTCATGAGCCATTTAGTGGTAACAATCCATGGAGAGTCTCTTTTAATTCAAGAGGTAGTGCTTGTTACAGGAGAATGTGGGTTCTATTACTTAACCATTTGTTTGTTTGTGTATTGTCTTCACAGAGATTGAGAGAGTCTCAAATGTATTTTGACAGGTTTCAGAGTAACAGCCATGTTAATCTGTATTCGCAAAAAGAAAAGGAGTACTTGTGGCACCTTAGAGACTAACCAATTTATTTGAGCATAAGTTTTCATGAGCTACAGCTCACTTCATCGGCTGCTGAGCTGTAGCTCACGAAAGCTTATGCTCAAATAAATTGGTTAGTCTCTAAGGTGCCACAAGTACTCCTTTTCTTTTTTCAAATGTATTTGTTATTTGAAATTAATCACTAATTTCTACAAGCAAATAATTCTTGGGCTGCAAGTTGTTCCATTAAAATAGAATATACATTTTGCAGTTCAAGCTAGCTAGTTAGTTGTTATATATTTGACAGTACATTACACAAGTCAAAGTTGATGCTGTATTTAAATATGGCATTTAAGAGAGTAACACAGGTTATCCAACCAGGGAACTGAAACAGAACCCCATGACTTATGTAACGAACCATCAACATCTAATAAATTGAGTTATACGTTCAAAAATATTATTTGAACTCTGCTGTTGGCAGGTAGCTGAACATATAGGCTACACATTTACTTGGTGAGTGTTTATGGTAGTAGAGTTCAAGCAAAGAATTTAAATTACACAACTTTTATCAGCAGATTTAAGACTGTCCTGAACTGTCATTGAAAATATTTGGATTCATCCTCCAGATAATGGTAGGTTTCAGAGTAACAGCCATGCTAGTCTGTATTCGCAAAAAGAAAAAGAGTACTTGTGGCACCTTAGAGACTAACCAATTTATTTGAGCATGAGCTTTCGTGAGCTACAGCTCACTTCATCAGATGCATACCGTGGAAACTGCAGCAGACTTTATATATACACAGAGAATATGAAACAATACCTCCTCCCACCCCACTGTCCTGCTGGTAATAGCTTATCTAAAGTAATCGTCAGGTTAGGCCATTTCCAGCACAAATCCTATTACAAATGCTATTACCAGCAGGACAGTGGGGAGGGAGGAGGTATTGTTTCATATTCTCTGTGTATATATAAAGTCTGCTGCAGTTTCCACGGTATGCATCTGATGAAGTGAGCTGTAGCTCACGAAAGCTCATGCTCAAATAAATTGGTTAGTCTCTAAGGTGCCACAAGTACTCCTTTTCTTTTTGCAGATAATGGTAGAATGTCATGCAACTTGATTACCTCAGAAAATGTATGAATAGTGTATTTACCAAAAGTTTTTTTTCAAATTTCCTTTTTCTTCTTTTTCTTACTGAGGGATCTTTTATCCCAGGAATTTCAGTAACCAGCCATGCAAATACACTTTTAGAAGTTACTTTGGCTGTCTTCTTAGATGGTTCAGCAGGGACTTCAGCTGCTGCACTTACTATAGGGGGAACCATTGTCTTGAAGCTTGGCTCTTCACTGGATTCCTCTGAAGCCAACACTGTTGAAAGTCGTCTTCTGGGAACTGCAGCCCAAGAGCTGTGGCTCATCTCTTCACTTGATTCCTCTGGGTCCAATACTGTGGAAAGCTTTCTTGGAAAAGTGACTTGAGAAATGAGCTTGTCAAGGTGCATTAGTTGTTCTTGGGACGATGCTTGTTTCTGGAAGGATGATTTTGGCATTGGAGACCCATAGACTCTCTTACTTATGTTTTGTTCTCTGATAGATTGATTCGTCATATCCACCAGAGATAACATACTTTGGGAGAACATTGAATCCACTGGAGTGCTATGTTTCACTGCTGCCTTTTTCAAAGATCTTTTGACATTTAAGAAAGAATCTTCTTCCGCTGACATTTTCTATTTCGGTTATGTGTTTTCAATGCAAAAAAAAAAAGAAAAAAAAAGTTAGTCTTTGAAGGACTATGGAATCGATTACCAAGTGTAACATGATAGCACAATAGGAATGAAACAGCCACCATTAGGGCGATTTCATCGTAAAACTCTATCATGTTTATTCTCTGCCACAAGTAATGCATTTGTTTGTTTGTTTTTTTTAAAAGGGAGATGATGGCAGTTTAAGTCACACAAGTGCTTTTATTTGTGCTCAGAAGTTACATGGAGTTACTCCTTTTAGAGGACTAGTGCACTGGAAATGTTTGAAGAAATGTCATTTTAAAATGAAAGGAAGGCGCATTAGAAGACTGGTTACTGCACAACTGATATATGCAGTTTTCTTTCTTTTTTAAATAAATAAGAGAAGGAGGAACTCTCAGGTGTGGAGCTCTACACTAGGACCTTCATTTATTTAAATATATTTCAGGCTACCTGAAACATTCATTAAAATAATGGTGGTTGGGATAATCAGGTTCCTCCTAGGTCAGTATAGAGAGCTAATAATCCACTTAGATTGCAGTATTTCAGTGGTAGGGGATAACTGCTGCATTCCAAGTCAACCAGTGTAGTGTAACCCAATTATAGAAGTGAAACTTCACTATACAAAGGGAGAAAACCCAATAAATTAACAATCTGAGAATATTCTACTCCACTCCACTCTGAGCAAGAGCTCAAAGTCACTGGCAACACTCCCAGTGATTTCAGTGGCACAAGATCAGACCACATGCAGCATTTAGCTATGCTCAGATTGACTATAAAGTGATTCCCTGTATTTGAAAATAATTTCTTCTTTTACTCACCTGCCAGGCCCTAACATCAGGATCCTGCAAGATTTGAAGACAACACAAACACCTAAAGAAGAATCAAGAAAGCAGCTCTGGTCTCTGCTTTAGGTGTTCTGGCCAGATCCAGTAGTAGAAATCTGCTCAGGCATAGCCATGTACAATATATGAGCCTTAATAATGCCACAAATGCTTGCAGAGGAGCAAAAAACCTTTGACTTTTTAAGAGAAAAATCTGTTATTTTAAGATGTATTTTTTTAAAGGTCATGCAAGTATTGAGTAACTGTTCTTATAAATATTGTATTTTATAAACCAGTTCTTTTATAAAATTTGTAGTGTTAACTATTTAAATGGCTGTTTAAACTAAACCAACTAATATCTACACTCCAAACAGAATAGAGCAAAAAGATCTTACACCAACAAAACAATCAGTTCTTCTACTGAAGAAGTGGGGCCTGATTCTCTGCTGCCTGCCACTCTTTGCACCTGTGCTAAGTGCTATCATTTGAGTTTAGTAGAGTTTTACACCCGTCTTGCACAGGTGTTAAGAGACACAGGATGAGAAGACCTAGAGAATCAGGAACGTTAACACTTTAAAAACCACTAAAACATCCTTTTAAAAATATTTCTCATCAGGACTTTCATTCAGGTGTATCTTTTAAAAAGAAAATTAATTTCTGCTGCATTGTAATGTAATTTATAGATTAGAGGAGCTGTTTTTTCTTGCCCTATGAAAGCTGTCTGTGGCCACAGATTTTTGTCCTTTAATGAAATCATGACTTTAAAAGAAAATAATCTTTGTTTCTATAGAAGCCCAGTTCAGGTAGTTACAGAGCTAGTAGTATTAAGTGGGCTTCTTTTTAATTAATAAAACTTAGGGATAACTAGCAGCTAATTTAAAAAGCCTTCCCTGATAAGCACTTTAATTAAAGAAATAAAGTAATCACAAGCATTGGTAAAAGCTTAACTATTAAATTGAACATTACTTCTCTTCTAAAGTTGGAGTTCTGTTTTAGGCTTCATTTCCAATAGAAGTGTCTGATGAGGCTAGCCATAACGTATGGTAAGCCCTTTGCTATATTCAGATAGATTCCCTCCCTCCAGGTCACTCATTTTAACAGATAAACAGGAGATAAAAGAAAAATCAATCAAAACCAACACATACTGGAACATTAGGGTCTCTAGTGTGAGGACCATTCCATAGCTTTTAATTGTTTTGGCAATAATGAAGCCAGCTAAACAAATTTCATCTAGACAAATTCAGAGTGGAAATAAGATGTAAATTTTTCACAATGAGAGTAATTAACCATTGGAACAATTTACTAAGGGTCTTAGCAGATTCTCCATCGCTGACCATTTTTAAATGAAGACTAGATGTTTTTCTAAAAGACCTACAATAGGAATTATTTTGGAGAAGTTCCATGGCCTGTGTTATACAAGAGATCACACTAAAGGATTGCAGTGGTCCCCTTCTGGCATGGAAACCTACACAGCAAAGTCTTATCAGTCCAACTGGACCTACTCAACACAAATAGACTTCCTGGTTCCAAGTCAGATGTTTTAGGCTTCAGCTACATTTGGGCTCTTGAAGCCGAAATAGCTTCTGAGAATCCTTTGTTGTAGTGGGGGATGGTAATTCGTCCTCTAAATTCCCCTCATTACATACTTGGCCACCGCTAATCAGATCCAAATTCCAAAGAGAAATAAAAACAAAGACAAAATGAGGCTCATCAGAGGGAACTGGGGACAGAATCCCTCTAGAGTTTGTAGGCTAAGGACATATTCAGTTGTGGAAATGGCATATCTTTGTCTTGAAACAAATGCCCCCCCAAAATATCAGTGCCTCGATGAGAAATGTGCAGAATTGAAATGATACAGTCCACATGTAGCACCCAATTTAGCTTTCACAGCCCATTAGACATTTATTAAGACACCGATTTTGTCACAGAGGTTGCGGAAGTCACGGAATCTGTAACTTCCAGAAACTGCCATGACTTCAACTGTGGTGGCAGGGGTGGCATGGGGCCTCTGGAGTTCCATGCTGCCACAGGCGGTGGGGGTACCACGCTGTACCTGGCTCCTGCAGGTGGTGGGGGTACCCTGCAGCTCTTGGCCACTGTGGGCATCAGGGGGACCCCAGAGCTCCCGGCTGCCATAGGCAATGGTGGACCCTGAAGCTCTGAGACAGCACAGGCAGTGGGAGCCCCTGGAGCTGCAAGCAGGCCCCTGCAGCTGCCCAGGCGCTGAGGAGGTTGTAGGGACCCAGCAGCTCCCCATAGATATTTTTAGTAAAAGTCAGAAACAGGTCACGTGCTTCCATGAATTTTTCTTTATTGCCCATGACCTGTCCCTGACTTTTACTAAAAATATCTGTGACAATATCTTAGCCTTAGAAATTATATATGCACAGCGGCACCACTGAACTACACCTCTGAGGTACAAGGTGGTAAACAACTTATGCACAGGACATTGCAAAACAAACTCTGTTGGTGGGGTCCACTTACAAGGACACTGAGGCAACTCCCTCCTCAGAATGTGCCAAATGATCTGTAATATCCGGACAGCACAGCCAAGACCTGACCTCATTTTAGTGTCTTATCCAAGTGACCCCCACATAGTAAAGTGCGTGGAACATATTTAATCTATGACAGAAGGAGGAAGGGCTGAGTTGACCTTGCTGGGATTTGAACTTGCAGTTCCAAGGAGTCTAGGTATAGCAAACCTAATCTTAGAGCACTAAGTCAGCCCTTGTTAGCTGTATTAATAATTGCACTATGAATAGAGAATGAGGAGGTGCCATTTAGAAATAACAGTCTGTCAGTATATGGGGTACGTTGCTTGGTTTAAGTTATGTGCCCCACAGGAATTGAAAGAGAACTTGAGAAATGGAGGCACACAATCACATGGCTTGCACAAATAAACATCCTGAAAATAAGCAGTTTGTTCAGAATAAGCTATTTATTTCATAGACTCCCAGTGGAGGTTCCTGTCAAGAACATTTAGAGAACTGAACAAAAGCTATTTTGAGATATTTGTGGCTGAGCAAAAATCCCAGAGTAAAGCCCTCAGTTCTTTACAAACATAGGAGAAAGTAGACCAGCCCTTACCTTATTTTGAATATTAGCAGTTAGCTTTTCAAACCAGAGGTGTTGTGGCTTGGTGAAAGAACCAGCTAGGTTGTTACTGTACGTTGCAGAGCTGGAAAGTCAATTCCTTATATAATGAAGAGCAGAGAGTGATGTCCTGACATAGCATTGGCGTGTTTTCACTGTCAAGCTGTGTCACAGTGGGCCACAACATTGTTGCCTGTTTCAGCAGGACGATGATGCAAACATCACTGTGTAACGCTGGGTAGTTGAGGCAGCTTTATTTTGTGGTTCTGAGTAATTTTGCGTCACCTCATTCTATGGGTACTTCTACACAGAGCCGCAGGATGGAACGAGGAGGACACAGCATGGGCTAGCAAGCCATGTTCATACACAGGGTCTGTGTCCCACTTGTACCACTTGCACTGAAGCCTTGGCTGTGCTGTTTTCTCTATTAATGGTACCCATACTAGTTGGATTCAAGCTAGCTCAGGTAGGCCAGCTTGTGCACAGCTTTTGCTGTCTATACATGCCTTATGCATCCCTTTACTGATTTCTTATTGTATATCAGAGCAAGTTGAAACTTTTCATCCTTGCCTCAAGCCCCTGTATAACTCTGTCCTGTACCTGCGTCTTTTTCCATACTGCCCCCTAGGCATAGACCTCCATTTCACAAAACCATTTCCCTTTGCTTCTTTCTAATTCCTCTTTCAGGACCCAGCTTTTCTGGAATGCCCACAAGAAGGGAGCTGTTAATATAACAGGTTTCAGAGAAGCAGCCGAGTTAGTCTGTATTTGCCAAAAGAAAAGGAGGACTTGTGGCACCTTAGAGACTAACAAATTTATTAGAGCATAAGCTTTCGTGAGCTACAGCTCACTTCATCGGATGCTGTAGCTCACGAAAGCTTATGCTCAAATAAATTTGTTAGTCTCTAAGGTGCCACAAGTACTCCTTTTCTTTTTGTTAATGTAACAGTAATTTTGGTGCTGATTTGCAGGCGAGTATTGCTATTAATCTCAGCTGTTGGTTAATCTGCCGATTTGTCTCTTTTGAGGGGTTGGTGTGCAGAGTAGGGCCACTGTGATCTTTGTCATGACAGAGGGGCTAAAGGGGGATGGTTTATATTGGCATCTTTACCTAGTATCTATACACACATTTCCAAACATGTAACAATGACCAGTGGGCCCCAGCTTTCATGAAATGCGTGTATTAACTTCAGCGATTCCTGGGAGCTTGCGATAACTAGATTGCTTTATGTGGAGAGAGCAAACTTGGGATGCTTTAGTAACATACCAAGGAACAGCACATGCCACCATTGTGCAAACTTCCCCTCCCTCTGTGCCCAGGTCTTGACTTGTGTGACCACCTCTTCAGTCTCCGCTGACAAGGCATACCTTTTGCTGGGCACTCATTAGTGATAGGCCAGTACCTGGGCCTGAGTCCAAGACTCCCCTAATGAGTGCCTTGTTGGTCCAGAGGTATAACTCCAGCCGGAGAAGTCACATGTTCAGCTCACCTCTAACTTTGGTCCTGATGCAGTTCTAATAAAAATACCTATTTCTTATTTAATGCTTTTTATCAATAGCTCTCAACGTGCCTCACAGTCTTTAATGTGTTTATTGTCACAACACCTCTGTGGGGCAGGAAAGTATTAGCCCCATTTTATAGGCACTTAGAAGCTAAGGCCCAGATTTTTAAAGCAACTTAAGTGTTGCCACACTCAGCCTCTCACCCCCTAACTGATTTAGGAACCTAAATCTCATTTTCCAAAGAGATTTAGACACTTAGGCATCTGAATTCCATTGCCAGTCTATGGGCTTTTGAGTCCTAAGTGTCTAAATCCCTTTGGAAAATGCGATGTATGTTCCTAAATCAATTAGGTATTATTATGCTGAGCACAACAGTGCCTAAAAAATGAGTTTAAGTGACGTACCCATGGTTATATAGGAAGCTTTTGGTAAAGCAGAGAATTGAACCCACCTTTTTTAAGCGCTAGGGTGGTGTCCAAACCACTGGAGCATCCCTCATCTACTGGAAAGTACTAAGTCAGGTTCTTTGACTGTTATGCAAGAGGTCAGACACCCCAGAATGGTCCCTTCACTATTGCTCATGCTACCATTCTGCTGGCCCTTGGTGAGAAGGTTCCAGATCCCATGGAGAGCAAAATCTGCCATGCAGTGGAAAAAAAGACTCTAGCTTCCATGGAGGGGGGGAGATAGCTCAGTGGTTTGAGCATTGGCCTGCTAAACCCAGGGTTGTGAGTTCAATCCTTGAGGGGGCTATTTAGGGATCTGGGGCAAAAATTGGGGATTGGTCTTGCTTTGAGCAGGGGGTCGGACTAGATGACCTCCTGAGGTGCCTTTCAACCCTGATATTCTAGGATTCTATGACTTCCTCCTGTCCCTTTCCCCATGGCCACCTTCACTGTCTGTCTGTGGTGTGATGTCAATGGACACTCTTTGGTTTGGAGAGATGAAAATGAGGCTGGGAGAAGGGTGAGCTGGATGGAGAACGGAGCATAAACACACACAGTGCAATGACAGCTAGAGTAGAAGTAGAATTAGAATAGAAGTAGAACAAGAGCGAATATACAGAAGAAAGGGAAAAAATGAGTGAGCTGGAAGGAACGGGATGGGGAGAAGAAGACAGAAGAAATAAACTAAACGACGAAAGAAGTAAAACTACATTTTTAAGGTAAAATTTTCAAAAGGACCTAGATGATTTAGAATCCTGAGTCCCATTTTTCAAAAGTCATGTAGATAGGTATTTAGGTGCCTAAAGATGCAGGTAGGTAGCTAGTTGGATTTTTCAGAGGTGCCTGTCTGTAGATTTAGGTGCCCAAAAAAATGTGACCCTGAGTGATGTTTTTGTTATTTTTTTAAAATAGGACTGATTTAGAATCACAAATTCCAAAGAGACCAGTGTTATCATCTGAGTTCCAGTATTTCACAGGCCATAGAGCTTCCCCAAGCTCATAAGGCACCTAGAAGTCGGTTCTTAAAGATATTTAGGCATTGTTGTGGTCAGTGTCACAATGTTTAATGGATTTAGGAACCTAAGACTCATTGTTGATAAGTATTTAGGCACTTAGGAGCCTAAGTCCCATTCACTGCTGTCTCCTAGGCACCTAATTTCATTTAAAAATGAGCCAGGCTCCTAAATCAGCTAGGAATTAAAGAGCTGGGCTGGGCCTTAGGCTTCTTTTGAAATGTTTAACTCATAGTCAATAGTTGCATGGCACTGTTACCCTTAAGTAACCACAAATAACCTTTTTTTTTTAATAACAGAAAGGTTATGGTCCTGCTTCTGGTGGACTATCTCCTATTGAGGACTAGTGTTGACCCTTTCCTGCCAAAGGTGAAAGCAATAGGTTTTGTAGCTGCTCAGAAACCTTGGGGACAACCCCCACCCCTGCCCCCCACTCCTTAGTTAGGAGCCAAAATATGGCTTCAGGATGAAAATTTCAAAGGCAAAAACGGAGTCTGAAAATCATTGGGAGCTGGGTGCCTATCGGCCCTTTGTACCCTTGAACATCTCCTCTTTAATTGCCTTTAACTTTAGGCATCCATTTTGGCTTAGGTTCCCGCACATCCTTACATGGCCAGGGAGTAAAGGTTAGCATCCTGTTACCAGAACCCAGAACCTTTTTTGAATTGACATGCTGCCAGTACTGGCATGAAGTATCAAGTATAGCATTGAAGAGCACATAGGTGAGACATATTGCATAGAAAGGGCTATGTGGAGGAAGTAAAAATTCATGTGCAAGCTCAGAAATGAATATTTTGCTACCACCTAGACCCCAATGGCCCAATATTCCCCTCAAATATATAACTTCAGAGGGATCCCCACTTGTGTCTGCAAGAGGAGAATTGGGCTTTATGTATTTAAAGATTTTTTTAAAGCCTTCAAACATTTTCAGTGGATCAAGGGATAAAATCACTATGGCGCTTTTTAATTGATTAAAAGGGCTTGTAATACATAGGGCATTGTTTTTAAAATGTCCCAGGGAATTCCAATCAAGGGAAAATATTTATTTTGCCCTACAAGTTGGCTACTTAGTGTTTGACCTTTTTTGTCTAATTACCTTGCTGATAATGAACTAGGTACAGTTTGATAGTTGTACAGGTCATTAATCTTCTGAAAATCAAGACATCATCCACTTAATAGTGATGTCAATGATTCCTCTGCATAAACTCCATCTCACTCATACACTGTGCCCATCCAGTTCTATCATAGCTGCATGCCACATAGTGCTCTGTCTTCACATTGTTTGTGTGTTACTTGGCCTCCTATACAATTTCTACAGGGTTCTACAGAGTTGAAGTCAAGCCAAGTTAATGTTCAACAGGAATCCTTCCTCTGTGTATTTTCGGATGAGACTGCTCCCTTCTAATTCTGTTGGCAGTGTTGCTAAGTAGCACAGGATACTATTACCAAAGTTCAATGAACATACATAGTAACTACAGAGTTTGAGGGGAAAACAGTCAGTGATGATTCCAAACCCTTTGGCAACAATACGAGTGCAGTTTGACCAATGCCAAACAAATGTCTAAACTCCAGCTCTGTAAGTGATGGATTTTCATTACTTTGTTCCAGCTAACAATAAACAAAAAAGTTTGTTTGTCACATTCGAGTGGTCAGAGTGTAACCCAGATCTAAACTGCACCAAATCGTTGAACAGATGCAGGAATTACTGGGTGACATTCTATGATCTGTGTTATGTAGGAGACCAGACAACATGGTCATAATAGCCCCTTCTGGGCTTAGAATCTATGGGCAAGAACCTCAGCTGGTGTAAAATGCCGTAACTGCACTGAAGGCATTGGCTTTACACTGACTAAACAACCGCTGAGGCTCAGTATCTGTTGTAGTTTAACACCACTTAGTATGCCATGTCAATTGCTAGAACGGCATCTATTGATGCACCCACTGGTATATTTAGATCATGTCTAGCTAAGAACAAATGTAAAGTAGACACCTACACTATTCAGTCAATATTCATTCCTATATATATATAGTAGACTGTAATAGTATTGGGCCAAAGTCTGGCTTCAGGCATGAAAACAGCATAAACCTGTGTCAAACAGTGGGCTCAACTGATGCCTTGTTAATGTAAGCATGTATTCTGACTGTCCTTGGCCTCGTACACAGTAAACCTATGCACATTACTACTGGACTGTGTGTGCAATCAGGCCAGGATTCAGATGCACCAAACCATGTGAGCCTTGCTCCCTAAGTCCCATCCTCAAATATACCCTGCACAGCTCCACGGGCCTGATAGGGAGCCAGAATCACAGTGACAGTTTTTGACATGTGGCTCCCTTTCCAGCGGTGGCATTTTTGGTATGTGTGTGTGGGCAGCCCCAGCTAGAATATGGGCCGTGATCAGTACATATATAACTGTTCCAGTCCGTTATGCAACAGCACATCACGTTCCACCATCAGCAATGGGAACCCAGTTGACTTACTGATTCAAGAAGTGGCTGCAGAACTCTGGATGAAACTGGAATGCTTTGACATAGGTATAACGCAATGACAACCAACCAGTAATGCCCAGCCAATGCTCAGAATGGTCTCTTTTATTTTAAAGGTAGAAAACTATTTCATAACAGCAAGAAGACATTCCAGAGGCTGCATTTCTATAGTGTTATCCCACTCCTTGGGTGGTTTGGCCTTCTTGTCCCAGAATATCACTCCGGGCTATGAACCAATTGCAATGTAGCACACTGCCTGTAGTACTTCATTGCTTAAGCAATACAAAAATCTCAGAGCGTGTGATTATGCTACTGACTCAGCTCAGCTATGTAGGGGGGACACAAGAGGAAACAAACTGTTCCCAAGGTTCAAGGTACTTGAGCAAAGTCATTAATCAGCACAGATGCAGGAGCTAAAGTGTCTTACTGAGACTGTTTAAAGAGAAACACTGTAAAAATTACAAATTTTAATATTAAAAAAAATGGCATTAAGTACTTATGTGGGCAAGAATTCCAACCACAAAAGGCCAGCTCTTTAGCTAGTGTCTCCATTGACATCAGTGGAGCTCCACTGATTTACACCAGGTGACAATCTGCTCCATAGGAAAAATGAATGAAAAATAAATGGTTATTTAAAGTCTCTCACTTATACCAGGGTGAATCAGCTGTAATTGCATTAACATTCAGTGTCATTGTGATCACTGTGCAGCATAAGCTGTGTTCTTTAAGCTACAAGCTAGAGTGTCTGCGAACTACAGTCCAACATGCTGAATAAAGAATCCTTCACATGCATCCTGTCTGGCTTCCATCACAAGGGGACTCCACAGTTCCAGTCTCTCCAAGGTACCTATGAGATCTCCTTTTCTGCAGTGAGAAGAAAAGGAGGACTTGTGGCACCTTAGAGACTAACTAATTTATTTGAGCATAAGCTTTCGTGACTAACACGGCTGTTACTCTGAAACCTGTCTTTCTGCAGTGCTAACCTCTGACTACAAAACCCATTTCGCAAAGCCAAGTGGAGTGACCATGACACTTAGCTTTCAGATCAAAATGCAAAACCTGCTTTTTTGCTATACCTTTCCCTGCATCATAACACTAGGAAGAGAGAAGAGAATGGTTTTTCATTATCTATCTCTTGCTGCCCAGGCCTTGGGCTGAGCCCCACCTGCCCCCATTGAACATATGTGAGAATTATTTGTATATATCCGTGGGCAGAATCTAGGTCTCATTTTGAGTGAATGCAGCATGAATTTTCCTCAAAGCAGTGTAAATTCTTTATGCTTATCTTCTCAATAGCTTCAGACTTTCCCTCCAGGGGATGATCAACACTCCATCGCAGTCAATGGAAAGACCCCAAATGCTTTCAATGGGCTTTGGAACAGGCCATTAATGAATAAAGCTTTCTGGTAGTACACATTGCTTTTTCACACCCTGATCATCCCATCAAGCCTTGTCTTCACACATTTTAAGCACTGCCACCACCTCCTGTGAACACTCTTATTTCAGATTAAAAGCCTGCCTTATTTTGGGCCTTAAGTCTCTCAGTGACTGATTTAAGCACAATCAATGTAAGCTACAGTTTAAGAACGTCCACACAGGGGTTTTGTGCTAATGTAACTACATCTGTTTTTAAACCAGGTCTGTTTAACCCAGTGCAGCTTTGTGTGTGGACCAGCCTTCTGTCTTCATGCAGCATTCACTCAGCACAAACTTCCTTTGGGAGCTGCCATACACAGCAGCTGCTCTACCCCTTCTGAACATTGTGTGGATCCCTAAATACAGGTTACTTGCATGGAAGGACTGTTGTTAGGTTGGGGGGAAGTGTGGCAGCATATGATCCAGCTGCCATTTCCCTTCTGCTCTTCTCCCTGGACACACACAGCCAGTATTTGAACTTCCCTCTGCATAGCTCCGTAAATGGGAGCCTATGGCCTGAGCTAGCTCCGGCTGTAGTCAATGCACAGACTCCCATTGACTAAAATGGGAGATGGATTGGGCCCAGAGGATTCTGTGGTCCCAGGCAACCCTGAGTGTACAATGGCAATCTTCGCTGTGAGTTCGTAGAATGCAGATGTAAAAGCAGCGCTGTGAACCCTGTGAAGCACAGATTCGTGTGGTTACTGTATAGAACGTAGTAAAAGAAACAGCAGCTGTTTACTCAAGCAAATTTTCCCTTTATTTTTTTTAGTTCGATTTCAGAAATTATAATAGTGCAAACACTCAGTATAAAAGTTGCAATAAGAAATTTACATTCACATTTAACATTTCAGCCCATTCACTTTTTAACATAAAAATAGGACAAATATTCAATTGCTCTTCTCAAATTTAACAATGCTGAAAAAGAGTGGAAGATACTCTACAGTATTCTATTTACATAAAAATAGACCCGTATTTATGCAAATCTAACATTAGATGTTACCCAGTGTTGTTATTGTATTAATATTTTACATATATAGTATATGTGTATGTGTGTGTGAATAATATTTCTTTGAAGCATTAGTGGGCTACAGTAGTTGGAAAACACTGACATCTTGGCCCATTAGTCCATTCCTCAAAGCTATGAATCTCTAGGTTGTTTTACCTAGAGATGTTCTATTACAACACAATGAGCTCATTCTATTCCCATAGAAGTCAATGGCAAAACCCCCTTTGGGGAGCAGACCCTTAATATAAAACCTGATACGAATCCCATTGAAGTTGATGCTTCCATTGATTGCAGTGGCTTTTGGATCAGGCTGACAGCGTCTCTTATACCAGTACAACTGAGGAAAATGTCTGATTGGCTTCCCATAATTAAGGATGGAATTACATTATAAGAGGTGATGATGAACTCAAATACTTTCATTAAAGTATGCAAGTTACTTTGGAAGCCACATAGAATTTACTGCAATCATCTGTGGTACAGGTAAAACAGCCGATAAGATTACTGTAACATGGTCTTCTTACTGAATGGCTAGATTCAATTTAGCTCACAATAAAGTATAATAAATGAAGTTTTAATCCAAAAATTGCACAGTTCAGAATCAATCTTTGCTCTGATTTTTGGAGAAAAATATCCTGATAACACTCAGACTAAACGATCATTTCTGAAATTACTTTACCTATGTTATGTATTTTCAGCAGAAGAAAAAAAAAATCAAGTTGCTTACACTATATCGTTTGGGCCAGATCACTGCTTGCCTGATTCCTTTAATGTCAGCCGCATTAAAGCATGTATTATCACATATATCTTAGTACACAAAGCAGAATTATGTTACCCTCTGAAATGTGTGTGTGTGTGTGTGTGTTGGTACCTGGCTCTTTTTCTTCTTAGCATCACTCTATTTATTGATAGGAGTTTAAATGTCTTTGGGTCACTTTCAAGCATTTCATGGGGCTACAATGGATAGGATGGCTGGCTGTCATCTGACGACAGACAAGTTTTGATTGTGGAACATACGCTCCATTTTTGCTATCTACCTGCTTGCGTGCTGGGACAGTTTGTGGTAGAAAGCAGAGACACAAGAGTCAGAAAGAAAAGATAGTTCGTCATCTCTACCCTTTTCTTTTCAGCCATTTATAATTGTTTGTTTGCTATGAGGTGAAATCAAGAGGCTAGCATAGAGACTCACCAACACTTGAGAGAGCAGTAAGCCAAGGCACACTCCGGAATCTCAGCAAGCTGTAGCAGTGTCCACATTGGACGTTACGTGGTAAGCTGCTGCTCTGGAGATTCACACACTCACTTGCCAGGCAATTACTTGCCACGTAGACAAACCCTTAGTCCTACTTGAGAACCACGTAGGTGGTGGATAGTCCTTGGGTAAAATCTTGGCCCCACTGAAGTCAATGGGAGGTTTGCCATTGACGTTAATGGGACCAGGCTTTCACCCCTTGTGCTGGCTCTCAACAGAGAGCCAAGCTCATTGTTTAAACACACATCTAGGACACTTTAAAGGACCCAGGGAACATACTGAGGATTTCTCAGAGGAGAAACTTAAGTCAAAACAAGGCATATTAAACGTCATGGGCCAGATCTTGCAGAATTTGGCTGTTTTGTGCTAAACACCCAATCTTCCCAACGGCCCAGGTCGTAGGAGATGGGGACAATCCATAAACTCAAACTGTGTTCAACTCAGATTGCATTTTTGCTTTACAGTTCAAATCAGGGGCTGAAATCCTGTTCCCACTTAGGTCAATCCATAGACTTCCACACAGCCCAGATTTAACTGAGGGTCTTTAATCAAGCTGTTGAAATTAATAAATAACAACATGGAATGGATTATGTTTTAATAAAAGGAAAGTTGAAAATTAAAATGCATGCAGCCTGCCAGATATTAAAAATGTTTAGAGAAAGGGAAATGCAGCAAAGGGGCATAGCAGTACGTTAGCAACAATGCCGTACGAGAGAGTCAAGCAACTACTGTGCTTCTGAAAAGGACAATCTTTCTATAAATGAGAACAGACACGGCAACAGAGCTTACTCATGTCAATAGCCTCATTAACTTCAATGGGACTATTTGTGTGAGTAAAGTGAGCAGAATTTGGCCCACAATGTGTCTGCAATAAGTAGACTTGTTCATACTTAAACCAACACTTCTTTCAAGATAATGGAGGAAAAAATATGTACAACATTGTGATGGGGTTTACAGACCTGATGCTAAGACTAAGGGAGTGAAAGGGCAGTATTGGACCAAGAAGGCCCTGCCCCCAGCAGCTGCAGAGCATGCTCCAAATGGAGGATCTACTTAAAAGGGGACTCGGACAGTCAAGCAGGAGGGAGAGTGAAGGAAAAACAGACTGTCTGCAGCTTTTGGGACACAGGGATCTACAGGGGAAGGATCTGGAGTGTGAGTAAGACCTGTCTGGGAGAACAGGGCCCCGACCCCCTTCACCCTGACATGGGAAAAATGGGGATGCTGAAAGTGAGATGGGAAGCCCCAGCTGATGATCTGAATTGTTGACACTATGTGATCAACCCACTTCTGAGAGGGAAGCAGAGTGCTGGGACTATGCCCCAAACCTAAGAGAGAACCAGGGAGGTACGAAAAGGCCCAGGGGAAGCTGGCCTGGTGAATCAGCTAAGAGGGGGCTGAGACTCTCCCTCCCCTCTTTCCCCTGGGGCCCTGAGCTGGGAGCTGGTGGAGCAGAAGGGCCTGGGTCCCCTTACCTTTCCCTCCTCCTCTGGCTGATTGCAAGAACCCCAGGAGCAGCAGGCTGACTGTAACTTGGCGGCTGGGCCCTAAGATTGCCTGGCAAGGCCATCTCAAGGCTCTGAGAGACTGTTGAGCTGTGACCTGCCCACTAGGCCTGCTGGCCCCCAGCAAAGCCTGCTACAAACATTGAAAGAAAATCACTTGCAACATAAAATATATTGTACAAACTCAAAATGAAAAGGGCATGTTCACATGAACGTGAAAGCAGGCAAAAGATCTGTAAATCTGCAACGTTTAAAAACAAGTTGTTATAGCTCCTAGTACTACTAACTCCTGTTAAAAAATGTTTGCATGAAAAAAATATGTACACACACACACACTGCTGTAAGACTTAATACTAAGGACCAAATTCTGGTAATAAGCAAAATGATCCCCCTAAATGAATATTTATTTTAAAAGCAACATTAATATGCCCCTGTGTTCTGGCGGATAACAGCTTCACACCCTGCTGTCAAATGGAGGCATACATCTGTGCAAGTGTATGTGCATAGGACCATTGCTGCATCAAAGCTGTGAATCATACCTCCTGACTGAAGTACAGATTACACCTTGGCAGTTGTCACAGAGAGACTGTAGAATGTCTTCTCTCAAAGGCCATACGGGGGCAGAATAAGGGTTGTTGGTACGGGATTTCTAGCTTGCCAGGTAAAATTTGTCCCCAAAAGCTGTAATTTTGAAAGGCATATTTTTCTTTTTAAATGTTAAAGTGCCTTATATTCAAAATTGCATGCTTACTTTGTGGGTGCCATTACACCAATTCTGTGCAACATTGGTCATTTGCACTTCAATACCTTATGGAAAAAACATATAGAACAGAAAATTATACCTATCTGTAGAATTTCTGAACCATCCATAGAATTTCGTAGAGAATTATGTCCATGCTAGTTGCTAGGGAATTCTATAGATTGGTTTAAAGTTCTAAAGAATGGATGTTCTCTATTGAATTCTGTTTTTAGAGTAGTTTCTATAGAAGCTTATTGGCTCCATCCCTATTAAGTTCTATAGGGCTTTCCCAGCTGGTTTTCTATTTGTGAGTTTAACTGCCTGTCTGGATGCACAGATAACTCACTATTTGCATATGCTGAATCCAAATCTGTAAATGCAAATGTTACGAATTTGCAGTGTGTGCGTGCAAATCAGTCAATTTACCATTACACAGTTTTGAAAACCAGACTGTAAATGTTCAGTGTGGTTATCAAAGCAAAAGCAAGAGTAATGACGGGAAAAGGTTTTTATTGGGGCTACTCTTTAAAAACATTAAGTACTTTTCTTTAATAGTAAACACAATTAACCTTAAATTAATCTACATTTAATCAGAACACGCTGATGTATCACTTGGATTTCGAACTGAAAGCGAAGGAAAAAAAAATCTCTAGGTTGTCTAGAGAATAATACAAGTTTTACAATAGCCTAAAATGACTTCAATTTGCTAATTCCAATTTGTCATAACTGCTCCCAGCATCAACACATCTCGGGTAAAAGCCATGTGCCAGGCACTTTAGCAGTAAGACACAATGGAGTGTGTGATAGCAGTAATTAATGCACACCTTGGCCTAGTCTACAAGGAGAATTTTTAGCAGTTCTAACACCATTGGTCTAGCACAGATACAGTTACATTGGAGCTAATAAATGTGAGAGTGCTGCTGTAGATTGGAAATAGGTGTTTTTATCAAGATGTCTGTTCTGTTCAATATAGGGCCAGATTTAAAACAAACAAACAAAAAACCCCCACTCAGCTCCCCCATTTAGGCACCAAAATAACTAGCCAGATTCTCAAAATAGATTGGATGCTGAGGATTTAGGAGAATCTGGCCCTTATTTAGCTTTCTAAATGGGAGCTGAACACTTTTTAAAAGCAGGCTCCTTAATGATAAACAACAATAATAATGGTGGTAAACATTCCTGTGTGTGGCCTACACAAGCACTTCCATTCCACCCCTGATGGCACTGGTGCAGACGTGTTTGTGCTAGATCAAATTGGGGAGGAAGAGGTAAAAATGCTCTTTACAGATACAGCTCTTGGGCCTGACTCTCCATTCTGTTCCACCAGTTTTAAGATGGTGTGACTTCTTTGATTTCAGTGGAAGCACAGTGGATAAAACTGGAATAGCGGAATGGAGAACCAGTCCCCTAAACCATATGGTAAGGCACAAGCAAAGCCAAGTGCTTCAGCACATTGGCCATGTACATTAATCAGTGCTAAGCCACATTCTGAAATATCGTGATCATAAAACAACCATTTAAAAAAAAAAAGAAAAATAACATTCCAAATTAGTTTAAAATTCTGAATACAGGTAAAAAAACAGCCTATTAAGAGATCTTACACTTTATTGTGAAAACGTAAACAAACAACACAAATTGGGCCCTGGTTCAGCTAAGCGCTTAAGCAGTTGCTTAACTTTAAGCACATGCCTAAATCCAACTGAAACTAGGCACATGCTTGAATACCTTGCTGAATTGAGGACCTAAGCATTGAACCCTGCACCACTAAATCAACTGGGAAATTCACCACTAACTTCAAAGGGTGCAGGATCAGACCAGTACTATTCCTTTTCCTTACCATAGATTTTCATCCCCTTCAGTATTTTGGACCCCCTGCTTTGTGCTTTTTAATTGCCCTCCCAGTCCTTGCCCTTGCTGCAGTCTGGCCCATTCTAGGCTAGTCAGCATGCGAGGTGCTGTTTGGCAGTTCAAAAACGGAAATAAGGACCAACAGGGAGCTCCCAATTAAAATGACACTACCAGCAACATGGGCTGTGATGGGGCAGGTTGGATGGCTGTGACAGGAGAATGTGTGTAAGGTGTAGTATAAACACTGGGTAAGGAAGGGGGCAAAATCAAGAAAGAGGGAGAAAATTAGATGGAAAGGAGGAGAAAGCAATATATGAAAACAAAGAGGGTTAGGGGTGGTGATGGGAGCAGGGGAAGAGATAGGCAGAGGTGTAAGAGTCCAGATTGTCATTACTCATAACAAATATATCACATTTACAATAAAAACGTACTGAATTTGAGATGAATTAATCTATACATACTATTCAATGGGTTTAGAAAATCCTTAAATTGTCATATGAAGCCAGTCATTCAATAGGATGTAATGATTCATGTATGAAGCCAATTTAGATACATGGATCAATGTCTGCATTTATGATGACAAGGTTACTTATTGAAACACTAGTGTTAATTAACCAGGCAGTCATGTGAAAGGATTTCAAGCCCTGTAATAATACTAGATAAAAGTCTGCAAAATGTAAGAAGTCCATGTTAACCCACAGCATAAGTTATGTATACTATACATAGTGCATACATTTTTTCCACTTCCATCAGCCTCAATGCTGTTCTGCGGTTAGTGGTCTCAAATATATTATTGAATTATTATGTAGCAGAATTGCAGTCGTGTAAATAGTTTGTCAAATACTATTAGCTATAGTAACAGACATTACAACACAACATTATAAGGATTTAAAGTTTTCATGAGAGATTGAATAGGAGACTGGCTTTGGAATAACTTTCCCATCTTCCCTGCAACAAATGGGATTAAATTGCTTTGAAGCATAAACTACAATCAGCTAAAAGGACAGATTCTGATCTGTTATACAAGTGCACTTGACATCAGAATCTGGCTCAGGGTCCAATACTGCACCATTGCAGCCAATGGGAGATTTGCCATTGACTTCAGTGGGAGTACGACTGGGGCCTTCTACAGGAGGTGCCAGAAAAACCAACATAAAAAAGCCAAGTTTACATTTTTTTTTTAAACACAATTATATGCAGCACTCTTATAGTTTGAACTATGGTTCATTCTGCAACAACATGAGTCAAAAAATAAGGCCATAAAATGAAATGTTTATTACAGACACACATATATATTTATATGAAAATGATGTATTTGTATAGTGTATTTCTCAGATACAATAACTGTAGTATTTATTACTACATTAAAAAACAATCTGGGTAACACCAATGGGCCAAATTTACTTTCTTTCTCTTCAAATGAATTGTGCCAGCTCACTGCACTGATGAATTTGACAACGGCTTTTTCTCCGTTGATGCCTGTCCTAAATCAAACAGTACCTATTGAATACCAGACTTGTTACACTGTTAGAAACTAATATTTCCATTCATTTTTATTTTACAGTAAATGGTGTTTAATTTATTGCTTCTAATGACCAAAAGGTACTTTTTAAAAGATAGCATAGATGTTGATAGCACATTTCATATACCATAACATGGATTTAGCAACACTGAGGTTGGCGTGATTATTAGGTTACAGTTTCTCTTTGTTTTGCTGTTTGTATTTTGAATTTGCTTCGCAGAATGCACATGCAACTTATGGATTAAACTCCGTCAAAAGTGATATGTCAAAAATATTTAGGAAAAACTTACTGTTTTCTTTTGTTTTACTGAAGTCAGGCATGTGTGGCATGCAGTAGATTGCAAGGAAAAACAAAAGGATGTCCATTTCCAAAGGATTTATAATCTTCATGCGCATGTAAAACCTCTGTTACAAAAATCATTAACATTTGTTAAAAGTGTGCCTTTTTGTTTTTTTATACAAGTGTACATGCAATAATCTGTCATAGCTAAAACTATTTACAAAATTTCATACAATACCTCTTAAGTGAATAATACATGAAAGGCCAATGTTTAACACTGTACAAGATTACAAATAAATAAGGCATTATAATACAGTTTTATCACAAATTAAAAAGTGTTGGTTGTCACTGCAATACAAAACTGTAACTTGAAAGAACATTATGGCTAAATAGTCCTCCTGACTGGACAGAACATGTACAGAATTTGGACTTGCTGATGGTAGAGTAAATGCTTAACTTGTGCTACAAGCAGATAATCAAATGAATTAAAATTATTCATATTGACCACTTACTACTAGATTCAGTTCCTCAGTTTTGAAATGGAACAGGACAAACACACACAGATGTTTCCCAAGTACTTTCTTTGCCTTATAGTTACAATATAAAACCAACATAAAAAGAGACATTTAAGTCTGTAATCCACTCTGTTACACTGTTGTAAATAAGGAGCAACTTTGATGGCGATACTGGAGAGTTACCTTAGTGTAACCAAAAGCACAATCTGGCACGCACTGGGCCAAGTACTAAACTCCTTCTACACCCCATACATTCATTGATTTCCATAGAACTTTTGGGTGCATAAAGAATGCAGGTTCAGGCCTGATAAGCTGAAAGTTCAGGCTCTCCCAAAATCTCACCTAAAGGGAGCAGAGCTAAGTATTACAAGAGTGTGCTTGTGTTTCAGGTGGTGGTAATGGAATGTCAATACTCACAGGTAAGAACATCTACAGAGAAACAATGCACTTTACCTGTTGGGTAAAATTGCTTTTTAATCGATCCATGTGTTAAATATTTGGAAATATCTAGCCAGTAATTCAGCTGAATGCCAGTTTGTAATCATGGTAGTATAAAAAAACCCCAACATTTAAACACAAATGTAACATGGGAATATTTTGAAATTAGTTCCCAAGAGAGAAGGAGGTTTGAAGATCTCTGATGCTTATTTGCTTATGTAAAGAATGAAAGACTTTAAAATTATTACTATTATCTTAAGAGAAAACATGCAAACTGATGTGAAATATTGTGCTTGCAATTCACAGACATTAAAGACATCTTGCCAAAACTGGCACCAGTTTATTGTTGGGCTCCTCCCAGTTAAGTGTTCAAGCCAACACTACACAAGAATAAATGTAAACTTAGGACACTATTCTGCCCATGATGTGTCCATGTAACTTCCCTTAATTAAAATGGGAACTACATATATATATCAATGGCAGCACTGACCCCTCAATGGGGCTAAAGCAAGATCCAGTGCAAAACATGAATTGAAAAAATAATAAAACTAATATAGGTGAAATGCACTCTGATCCAAAGCCCACTGAAATCAGTGGGAAGCTTTATATTTACTTCCATGGCCTTTGGATCAGGCCAATTATTATCTTCAGACGGTTGCCGCAAAGCAACGCAAGGACATTTCTCAAATTTGTCAAGAATCATATGCTTTTGTGGGCTGAGCACAGTTATTACCTCTGTTATCTTTCCTGCATAAAGCTTGCTAAAGGCATACATGGGAATGTAAAAGGGTGGAGAGACTACAGAAATATGTCATTTAAAAGAGGATACAGAAATGTACACAGAGAAATGAAATTGGGAAAGTCAGACAAATAGGAAACGAGAGCAGAAAGGCAAAAATACACTTTTACTCTAACATTATTAGAATGGGCACCTAGTAGTGCGTGCTGTAATGGCTGCAAAACAGGTAACTTTGTTTTAATTTTTAAACCATCTGTTTTTTTCATTGGGAAGATGCAGCCATCACAATGTAAACAGACGTACTGCTGCCTTGTTAAACCAGCGTTGCAGAATTGCCCCCAACTACAGCAACAGCAAAGGGAGGAATTCGCTCTTCCTCACTCTATCACCTCAGTGACATTAGATGCCAAGGCAATTTCCCCTTAATATTTCCTGTTTTTAAAAATCCTAGACAATTATTTAGATTGTAAGATCTTGGGGCCAGGGACCGGCTTATTGTTCTATTTGTACAGCACCGAGTCCTGGTCTGTGACTGGAGCGCCTGGCGCTACAGTAATTTTACTACTAATAGTAATTGTAAATGCAAAAAAAATGGTTTTAATTGGACATAACTGTAACTGTAGCAGGAATGAATGACCCTACACTCTACGGTTTAACTCACAGAGTCAGTAAGTGCATAACTTAACCAATGGTATTGCACCTACACAGAATTTTCCATTTTGGTTAAATATCTAGCTTAACATAGGTTGCTTTGCTTCATAAAATACATATTATAAAACATACAGGATATGCAAAGTGACCAGGTTCTCATAGCTCTTGGAACCTCATCCTTTGAATTTCCTGACAACTTTTTATTTCAACAATACAATCTCAATGTTGCATTAATACAGTTTGCTTCAATTTAAATTATGCAATTTTTTGTTCTTGCTAATGTGTGTGATCTGTTTACCTAGAGGACCCTCATCACCATAGTATTTGAATTAGTGATTTTATTCCCAGCAACACCTTTGTGAGGCAGGGAACTATTATTATCCCCAATCTCAAGACGGAAATACACAGAGATGAAGTGACTAGACCAAAGTCACACAGGAAATCTGTGGCAGAGCCTGGAATTGAATCAGATCAATCTAGTTCAGTGCTTTAACCGCAAATCTAGCCTTTCAATCTCTGTACTGACACACTGAAAATCGCTACAGAACTGAATAAAATAACTTCTATAAATCCATGATACACAATATAGCATTGATTTGGCTACCTGGAGAGCTGAAAACAAACTTCATCATGTTTACTCCCACGCTCTGCAACTGTTGGGACAACATTTGTCCATAAAGAGACCCCATTAAAAAACCCTTTAAAATAAGAACAAAAGAGCTATAGTGGGCAGGCCCAATATCCTGTCTCCAAGAGTGGTCCATGGCAGAGGTTAAGGGGGAGTATACAGAAAGGGAAATTGTGGAGTGATCCACCCATCGTCCACTGCCAGCTTCTGGCAGTCAGAGCTTTAGGGTTGGCGTTCCTGACCATCCAGGCTAATGGCCATTGATAGACCTATCCTCCCTGAAGTTACTCCATTACTTTTTTCACCCAGTTATGCTTTTGGACATCATAACATCCCAGGGCAATGAGTTCCACAGATTAGTTGTGCAATGTGTGGAAAAACTGCTTTCTTTTCTTTGCATTAAACCTGCTGCCTACTAATTTTATCAGGTGACTCCTGGTGTTTGTTTTTTTCCGCAATATTCATGATTTTATAGACTTCTGTCATATCCCCACTTAGTCATTTCTCTTCTAAGATGAACAGCCCCAATCTTTTTAGTTTTTTCTCATATGGAAGCCGTTAATCTTTGTTGCCCTTCTCTGAAACCTTTTCCAGTTCCACTATATCCTTTTTGAGATGGGGTGACTAGAACTGGACACAATATTCAAGGTGTGGGCGTACTATGGTTTTATATAATGACATTATGATATTTTCTGTGTTATTTTTTAACCCCTTCCTAATAGTTCCTAGGATATAGTTAGCCTTTTGGACCGCTGCTGCACACTGAGCAGGAGTTTTCAGAGAACTATCCAAAGCAACTCTGAGATCTTTCTTGGGTGGTAACAGCTAATTTAGAACCCATCATTATATATGTGCAGCTGGGATTATTTTTCCCAAGGTGCATTCTTTTGCACTTAGCAACACTAAATTTAATCTGCCATTTTGTTGCTCAGTCACCCAGCTTTGGGAGATCCCTTTGTAACTCCTCAATCTGCTTTGGACTTAACTATCTTGAATAATTTTGTGTCATCTGCAAACTGTGACACTTCATTATTCACCCCCTTTTCCAGATCATTAATGAATATGTTGAACAGCACAGGTCCTAGTACAGATGGCTGGGGGACCCCGCTGTTCATCTCGCTCCATTGTGAAAACTCACTATTTATTCCTACCCTTTGTTTCCTATCTTGCAAACAGTTACTGGTCCTTGAGAGGACCTTCCCTCTTATCCCATGGTTCCTTAGTTTCCTTAAGAGCCTATGGTGAGGGACCTTGTCAAAGGCTTTCTGAAAATCCACATACACAATATTGACTGGATCACTCTTATCCACATGCTTATTGACTCTCTCAATAAATTCTAATAGATTGGTGAGGCATGATTTCCCTTTACAAAAGCCATGTTGACTCTTCCCCAACAAATTGTGTTTTTCTATGTGTTTTTGTTCTTTACTACAGTTTCTACCAATTTGCCTGGTACTGAAGTTAGGCTCACTGGCCTGTAATTGCCAGAATCTCCTCTCAAGTCCTCTTTAAAAATTGGCATTAGATTAGCTACCTTCCAATCATCTGGTACAGAGTGATTTCAGTGATGGGTTACATACAACAGTTAGTAGCTCTGCAATTTCATATTTGAGTTCCTTCAGAACTCTTGGGTGAATGCAATAATCATTGCAAGCACACTGGCATATGGATGGGCAGTTTACAAAAGAAGTGGCCTATAGAACTTGACTGGGTGTATGCCGTAAGGTGTTCGGATACCACAGTAATGGGTGTGGTATAAGATGATAGACAAATTTATCGATGACATCCATGAGATCATGAGAGCAGCTGAAAAATGTTCCCTTTTATGCAAATTAAGAGTAGCCCTCAAACTCTGGGGAAGTTTACCAACGTGATCACCATTTGGAGAAAGTTTGATGTGCTTGCCTTTCAGAGTCCTATCTTCAAAAATAGGTATATACTTTCTGTAATCGTGTAACTAAGAACAAGAAGCCTGGTGTTGAATCAGGATATATAATAAAACAGTGGCATCAAATTAAAAAAAATGTTGGCAAATGTACAAATATAACAATACCAACAGCACATTTGTAACTGATACTGAACGGTTCAAACAGGCCTAAATCTTCACTGAGCAAGAAAATCTGTGCTTTCAGTGAAAGTCTGCTACTGCAAAAAGAGAGTGTCCCACTGTTCTCTACCTTCAATACAATTGGCAATGTGCATAAAACAGGAAAGACTGTTCTATATTTCATAAGCATATTGCTGTGCTTGCAGGATGGCACCTCTGTCTCATACCAAGCCAAAATGTCCTACAGAAAGACAGTATTTTAGCAACCTTCTTTGTCAATGGAAAGAACATTTATTAGTATCTGATCAAATTCCTAAGCCCTGTCTCTTGTCTAGCTCATAGCATTGTGTTGTAATTGTAACTGGAAAGCATTCAAAGCTACTGAACATGCAAATAAAACTTTAAAAGATACCTCCGTTTGGCAGTTGGCTTTAATTCAACCTTCATTTACCAATCGCTGACGAATTCTTCTTTCCTTATTTCAAGCAGTGGAACAAGGTTTCCATAACTCTTGCTATAGCCCCAAATAATTTTCAATCATCTCACCCTCCTTTCCTAATAGCAGCTTTACTAACCTCAGACCCAACAACACTGGATATGGTGGTAAAAGAAATCTATCCCTTATGCCATTGAAGGTGGATGTGTACATAAATACATATACATACATATATATATATATATATATACACACACATATATATATATATATATTATCTATCTCTATATAGGAGTGTTTGTACATGTGCATATATAGATTTAAAATATATATATATACACACACACAAATACAGTGTCATGTGTACACTTTTTTCAATTATAGCATTTATCCTTTAAAAATGCCAAGAAAATATTCCATATTTCCAAAAAATTGGGTTTAGACTTTTCCTAACAGAATTGCTAGCCCTTATTTGTTCCATTCCAAGAGTTCGTTTATGCAGTTCCCAAGTTCTCTTTGGTTGGGTTGTAGTGATCCTTGGTTGATGCCATGGCCTATGATCCTTGACCTCCTGGTGAAAATTCAGACAACCTCTGCTCTCTGAGTTCACTGCAAATGCCGTAACCAAATTTTCTCTGCTCTATACTTCTTTCACAGCTGGCACAGAAGGAAGGTAATGTAATGTTTGATTTGTGTGGGTTGTTGATGCTTGAAGTGCTCCAAGCCCAGCTTTTACAGTAAAGCTGGCGACTGAGGACACTGATGGACAACTGGTGCCCAGTTTGGTTTGAATGTTTGTTCTCCCGTTGGAGTACATTTTCCGCTCTAAGTTTAAAGACCGTGGTTGTGAATTATTTCCATTGGCCTTTCCTTCAAGAAAATAGGTCAACATTTCGCCTTTTCCCTTTACACTGACTTTACCTCGGCACACAAACTCGTAACTGCACCTCTTTAATATCCGCTGAACTTCTTCTGTCACCTGTGGGTAAGAAGAGCCAGTATTATATTTTACCATTCCTATCAATTAGCTAGGGTTAATCCTAGAGTAAGAAAGCAGAATTATACTTCTCTATGGCACTTTCTTTAACTGGGATGAAAGATGCCCCATGGAATGAATGAATAACTATTGGTTTTGGTTTTCCCTGGTATGTGCTTTGCTGGCAATAATTATAATAATTAATAATGAGATGGGCCCTAAGGAGAAAATTTCCGATCTAGAACTGAAGGACTCCAAAGTTCTGCGGCGTTCAGATCTGGAGTTTGGTTCTACTCATTAGAAACATAGGGCCTAATCTCTGGTGGTGTAAGCTAGTACTGCTTCATTGAAGCTAGTTTACAGCAACAGAGATTTTAACCAAATGTGAAGTTCAGATACAGGCTTCCCCAAAGTTCAGTCCATGCTGGGAGCTGGAGCTTTGTTTCAGGACAATCTCAAAGATTAATAATATTTTACAAGAGTGTGGCGCCTTTCATCCAGAAAGATTCTACAATCTATACAAGATGTGACTGAATGTAATCTGATATAGGTCCTTATCCTGTAGTCCTTACTCAGGCAAAATTCCCAGAGTGAAGTGGAAGTTTGGGGATGACTGGCCTGTGTAAAGACTGCAGATTCAGGCCTATAATCCAATGGAGTGCAGTACGGCAGGAATTTGAAGGTGAAACCTCTCTTTGTGGTTTGTTGATCCTTTGATTTCACCACTTCAAAGCAGTGGAACAGATAACAGAAGAATAACTACACAGCAGGCACCTGAATCACCTTGGGGATGTTGCTGCCTTCATAAGAAACGTGAAGAGATGAGGCTGAGCTTTCTAAGCAGCCTTGAAAATGTAATCATAGGATTGTTAATAAACAGGAACTTCAAACTGATAAAGAGTGATTGGAATATACTCACCTGAATTTTACCCTGCACTCCAGTACTATCCATTCTGCTGGCAACATTCACAGTGTTACCCCAGATATCGTATTGTGGTCTTCTGGCCCCAATAACTCCTGCCACTACAGGCCCAACATTAATACCTAAAATCAGAACAATGGCTTTTATTTCGTTTTTGCTGCTTCAAGTGCTGTGACATAGATCTAAGAGAAACAGTTGCTCTTTCCACCTGTTTCGCCATAAATGACTTCAGTGTTTTTACCTGTCATAGTACACAATAGCATCCTCTTATATTAGAGCTTTTCAACACCCAGGATCCCGAAGAGTGTTAGAAATTGACCTATACAGGCACACAGAGCACACCTGAAATGTAACGTTAATTTTACTCAAATTTAAAAAAAACCTGTTCTAATCTCATGAGGGAAATTCTCAATTTCAATCTTCTGGCAGGGAGGAGGAGAAGGAGAGGAAGAATCACTTCCGGCATAAAATGTGTCCAGCTGTTTAGTAGCACAGAGGAAGTTTCTACAGGTCATGGCAAGAGATTATTGACCCTTGATTACTTCTTATGGGCTCTGTTGTGCTTTTTAAGAGACAGCCTCCTAAGCGGGAGTGCACCGACCCTGCACTGCCATTGGGCTGGGAAACATCAGGAGTTGGGGCAAGGGAAAGCAGGTCACATGAGAAATTCTTATACCAGCACCAGACTAGGGATATATTCTGCATGCACACAGGCTTCTCTGGGAGCACTATCGGGGAGAAGCACTCAGAACTGGCACATATATTTCCTTTTTGGAGGCACAATATTAGCTCCTAGGCCCTATGCTGATTTCACCAGTTAGTGTGGAATTGAGGAGCAGCATGACCCTACCCCCTTTTGCGGTGTCTTGCACAGTTGCTGGTTCTAATGGTCTTAGCCCCCGTGCCAAGACGAGAATTGTGGCTTCCCCATGAGAAGTTGCACAAGTTAAGTGGGGAGAGGGATCCTGGTGCTCTGTCTGCCCCTTGCACACTTGTGCATGGCCAGCCACAGTGTGGTCTTCTAAGAACACTTTGGAGGAAGGCATTGTACCAGTGATGGAGGAAAGCTTTCAGTTGCTGGATGATGGGGGAGTTCAGGACTGTAGCATGACTCGCCTCTCCTCACTATTGATATCATGGTCTATGACCACTTTCACCACTTGGCTGCTAGTTTATCTGCTCCACTTTGAGCCCACAACTGATCCGCTCCAGTTTGAGTGCACAACTCAACCAATGGGCTGGGAAACAAAAGGGGGTGAGGGTGGGGGAAGCATGTCAAATTAGAGGATTTCACTGAGATGAGAACAGCCTTGGAGTTACCGTTGGGGAAGGGCTGGAAGGAGAGATGGCACTGAAGCAACGAAGGCTGCAGAAGGGAACTGGCTTTCAGGGGTGAGGATCACAGCGCAATCCTTCACGTGGAGGAGAGCATGTGTGTGTGTGGCACAAGAGGGCTAAAGGAGGGAGCGGGAGGGGTTGATTTGTTGGAGGAAGCAGAAGCTGCAGCAACTAGGAGAGGAAATGAGCTAAATGCAAGAATCCTTTTGATAACATGAGAAAGGTCTCAAAGATTCCAAAGCATTGTACAATCTATATCTGCACACAAAACGTACGCACACCAGTGAAGTACTGCTGGCTCTGGAGTGGAATGCTGCAGCAGTTTAACAATGCACAGCAATATTAGAGAACAGAGTATGACAGGGAATGAAAGCGAACCATATGCAATTGAAACTCCAAAAGAATTTTAGCTAAGCATCACATAACTAACCAAACTGGAATTGGTCCTGAACATAAGGACTAGCACCCTTAAGCTTGATGCCTTCATTCTCACCTTCTGCATGTGTAACTCCCCTTAAATTAATGGCACTTGTGCAAACATGCTGATGATAAAATGGCCATTGATCTAGACTCTTCCGGCTCCAAGTTTCACTCAAGAGCATGAATATGAGCTATTTTCATTCAAAGATATAGGCAATTCTCTACTACTGAACCTCTTCAGATAAAATGGGGAAGGCAGCCAACAGCAATGCTACATTTTATAGGCTAACTCTAGAAACAGAACTTACCAACTCGGAGGACAAAGTCGTTGTAAGACTGATAGTTGATTTCATCAAGAACGTCAAACATCTCTATTGCAAAATCTGCCAGTGTACTCAAGTGGGAATAAATTGATTTTTTAGCCTAGATACAAAATAACATTTTACATTACATTTACACAGTAGTTTGAGCCAGATAAAACACTGCCATACCCCTTCATTCTCAACTGCATCTAAACTGTTTTGCTAAACGTGAAATGGAACTTTCAATTGTGTTTCGAATATTTGCATTATTTTCTCCAATGCTGAATTGTTTTTGTTTCTCTTTTTGACTTCTGGGAGTCATGGGGACAAATCAGGAGATTCAGACACAGACACTCAATGGGAAAAAGGGATCACAACAACAACTCAGATGTGGCCAAAGCCTAAGGTTATATGAAGCTCCTCCTTCTACATTACATTAATTGAAAATCTTTGTCTATTTATTATGGATTAGCATTGCAGCTCTGGCACATGACTTACCAAGAATTTACTACCATCTTAAACTTCAAGACAGAGCTGTCGTTACTTTTGACCATAATCTTTTCTGTCTGAAACTCAAATGCTCTGGATTCCTGCCTTCCTCAGGTGTTTTTGAGAGGAGCAACAGATGAGTAAACAACAGGAAAGCAAAATTACTATGGGAAAAATTGTTTCTGCTGCTGGGCAACAACTATTTGTTCAGCGTTGTAAGCATTGCTTTCTGTGGTAACTGATAACTATATGGGTTCTGAGGGCTTCATGCTGCTCCTGTTGACAACATTCCTGTTGACCTGAGTGGTGCAGGACTGGACTCAATCCTGTGAAGAATGGAGAAGACTTATCTCCCTTGCTTTCAGTAGGTGGTGAAGGCTGGTCGTACCCTTCAAGGTCTAGGTCCTTTGTAGAGATTAAATCTGAATTATGTCAAGATTAAATATGAATAGGTAGAACAGATTTTCAAAGTGAAAAACGTGGAACAACTTTAGAGGGTGGGAGAGAGGGGGAGGGGCCAGTGCAGGGGGATGATTTTGGTGGGGTGGCAGGAAGGCTTGCACAGGAAGGCTTTGGTAGCTGGGATGGGATGAATCGTGGTAGGCGAGCAGGCAGCTCACTGGGTGGGCTCATGATGGTGAGTATGTGACATGTCTAGCTGGGGGAAGTCCAGAGTGGTCCCCAGAGAGATGCGTTGTATTGCTGCTCTGTTGTCCAGCATTATTCTGATTGGGTGCCCCTTGATGTGTGGTGAGAACTATTAGTGAGCATAACAAACTGCTCTGAGCTTCAGTATGTTGACATGGAGGCTCACCTCCTGAGGGGTCCATTTGCCCTGTGCTGTCAGTTTCTGGAACTGTGTGCTCCAATCTATCAGGGAGCATCTGTGATGATAATCCTTGTGGGAGGAAGCTGTAGAAAGTGAACTCCCACAAACCCATTTTGTGGGTCCTTCCACCAATTTAGTGAAGCGAGGACTTTCTGAGCAATGGACACCTGCTTGGATAGACTGTGATTGTTGGGGGTGTAGATGGTTTTCAACCATGCTTGAAGACAGTGGTTTGTGAACATTGTTGAATTGTGAAAACAAGGTTGGACATTGTGGCGAATCTGTCCTTGAGGAAGTACACTCTGGTAGACAGAGTCCAGTGTGGCCCTGATGAAATCTATATATTGTGTGGGTGTTAGAATAGGCTTTTCCACATTGAGACAAAAAGAAAAGGAGTACTTGTGGCACCTTAGAGACTAACCAATTTATTTGAGCATGAGCTTTTGTGAGCTACATTCTTTTTGCGAATACAGACTAACATGGCTGTTACTCTGAAACCTGTCATTATGCAAGGCACATTGAGACAGAAGCCCAGAGAGTGAAACAGAGAAAGGGCCTTGCTGATTGCTGTCTGTGCTTCAATAAGTAAACAACCTTTCAGAGGCCAATTTTCCAGGTAGGGGAAGATGATTATGCCCATCTGGTGAAGATAAGCTGCTATGGCTGACAGAACTTTGGTAAGAACCCTTTGGGCAATGGAAAGGCCTGAGGATAAGACACAATACTGGCAATGATCCCAGCCTACCACAACATGCAGGGATTGTTTGAGGGATGAATGACAACATGAAAATAGGTTTCAGAGTAGCAGCCGGGTTAGTCTGTATTCGCAAAAAGAAAAGGACTTGTGGCACCAAATTTGTTAGTCTCTAAGGTGCCACAAGTACTCCTAACATGAAAATAAGCATCCTGAAGGTCAAGGGAAACAGACCAATCTCCCAGACCTAGGGAGGGAATTATCGTTGCTATGGTTACCATTCTGAACTGTTGGGAGTGGGCAAAAGTGTTTAAAATCCTCATGTCCAGAATTACCCTACACTTTTTTTGGGGGTCGCGGGGGGGAATGAGAAAGTACCAGGAAGAAAAGCTTTTCCCAACCAAGTTTGGTGGAACAGATTCGATTATCCCAAGAGCTAGCAGGGATTATACCTTCTGCGTTAAGAGGTCTTTGTAAAATGGGTTCCTGAAGAGGGAGGGAGGAGGTATGGGGGGTGGTCGGGAGCTGAACTGGATGGAAAAGCCTGTAGAAATCACTCCTAGGATCCCGTTTGTGACACTGGCAGACCAGCTGCCAGCTCACGCCAAGGTGCCTAGGTCCTGGAATACTGACAAATGGATAGCTGGAAACCAATCTGGCTCACCTGTGTGTTAGCAGCGTTAAAATAGATATTAGAGTTATAAGAATATGGTTAGTGTTTAGACTTTATGAAATGCTTGTAGGATGCTAAATGTATTAATCTCACTTATAATATCTGTATTTCATGTTACAAGGTAATATTTAAGTGTTTGCTCTGCAACTATAAAAATGTTTGCTAAGGGCTTGGCTACACTTGCAAGTTACAGCGCATTAAAGCAGCCCCGGGTGCCCTAACTTCCAATGTGTCCACACTGGCAAGGCACATAGAGGGTCTGGACTTGCAGCTGGAGCGCTCCTGGTAATCCACCTCCATGAGAAGCATAAAGCTTGCTGTGCCCCGGCATCAGTGTGAACGAGGTGTTGCATTACTGTGCTGTGACTGGCCTCTGGAAACGTCCCATAATCCCCTGAATTCAAGTGGCCACTCTTGTCATTGTTTTGCAATTGGCTACAGAAATTCGGATATGCCCTTTCAAAGCTTCGTTTCTGACAGCCGGCATGCTTATCTGCTGCGGGACAAAGCAAGCCATTAGTGTGGAATGCTGCTGTTATGAGTGTGGGTGTGTGGGGGTGAAGGGGGAGTCTGCTGCTGTTTGAACTTACAAGACAGCATGCTGACATGCTCTGAGACCCTCAAAAACCCACTCTCTCTCCCCCACATACACACAACACACTCCCCCTCACACTCGCCCTTCCCCCCCAATTTGAAAAGCAAGTTGCAGCCGCTTGCACACTGGGATAGCTACCACAATGCATTGCTCTTTGTGAAGTTGCAATAGCTGCTAATGTAGCCACACCACTGTGCTTGCAGCTGACAGTGTAAACACATGGCACCGTTTTCCCTGGTGCGGTCTCCAAAGGCTGGTTTAACTCTCAGCGCTCTACATCTGCAAGTGTAGCCATGCCCTAAGACTGAAAACCCCACAGTCAGGAGACAAGCATTACCAAGTGTGAAATACTAATTTACCACAAGAGAAGTCATCTCCTCCCCATCAAAAGACGGCCTATAGGCACCAGACAAGCCATTGTGGAACATCAGTGGACAAAAGACTTTATTGTTTGCTTCCCCTATGCCCATGAAGAGGGTATATACACAAGCCCTTGACCCATCACAGCTTGAATGCTGGGGGAAGGGAATAAAAATCCCCGTTAAAGAGAAACTATCATCACTATGCTTCTTGGGATTTGGAGAAGGCAATATTTCTAAGCATAAGCAAGGGATTCCCAAGCTGCTTAGTTTGGGTTATCCCTAAAGGACATACAGAGCTTGCATAGATAGCAGCTACTATCACCTTTTGAAACCTAAGACTAACTCATTTATACGCATATGTTTACCTGCTTTAACCTTGTAAATAGCCCTTATTTCTTTTCTTGGTTAATTAGTTAGTTTATTACAAGACTGTCTACAAGGTCTGTGTTTGATGAAAGATCAGGGGTGCAATTGGCCTGGGGTGAGTGACTGGTACTTTAGGACTGTGCGTAACCTGAATATTGTTGTGATTTTTGGTATAAGGGACCATTTATCACACAGGTAAGCCTGTCTAGGTGGCAAGACAGACTGGAGTGCCCAAGGGAACTGTCTGTGACTCCCTGGTAAGGCTTTTATAGTGTTTGTGGAGTTCACACTTGGTACTTGGTTGACGAAATCTAATGACAGAACACCCAAACTATCTGGGGTTTGTGCCTTCTTCTTGACAGTCTGCCCAGAGCTTGGCTCCCATGTTTGTGAGCCTCTCCAGACTGCTTGACACCATCTCTCTGAGGTGATGAGCTCCCAGGAAGTTAAGAAATGGGAGAGAGGATCCTCATAAAGATGGGGGTGGAGGGGATAGGTACAACATAGGATCTGGGGTAAAAAGTTTAGTGACCCTTAACCAATGGGTCAAAATGGGCATTTCAAGGCTGTTGCTGACTAAGAGGTTGCTGTAGAAGAGCCAACTTTCTTAGTAAATCTGGGTGACTTGGACCCTGTGATCTCAGAGAGTGCTCCATAGGCAGGAATTTAACTCTGACCTCCCTCCGTTTTTTAGATCTGCTTTAAAATCCTAAGCAGATCTTATATTTGGAGGGGATGTGAGTCTCTCTGTTGAATGTCTGTTGCTGGTAGGGTTTGAGGCCTGGGGTCTTAGGCAGAACCCGAACTTGAGGAAAAAAATACAAAGTCCAAGATGGGCAAACAAGGACAGAGGCGGAAAACGCCGCTCAAAGCACAAACTCCGCTAAATAACAGAACAAATAAAGAAAAAGTAACTAAAGACTAAGAGAAAAGCTAAATAAAGTGAGGTATAGCCAGGCACATAGCTGGCTAATGGATACCGGGATGCTCTGTCTGAAGCTGCAGGCGGTTGAGAAGGAACTAGAGTGGCAGTGAGTCTGCCCCTCCCTATATTCCCACAGTATCAGGGCACAAGGGTGTCTAGAGCGCAGGCATGGATCTACAGGTGCTCCTGGTGAAAATCTCTGATTAAGAGTGAATGGGCACATGCACATCATTAAACATGGAGTAACCATAGGGACACTACTCAAAGAAGAACAAAAAGGATTGAGACATCTAGCTACTCGATCTATGGGTTCATCAGATAGTCAAATGTCTAACACCTCTCATTTAGAATTATCTGCACCCACAATTATGTGACCACAATCTATTTTAGGCACAAACCCAGAAGTGCAAAATTAAAGCTTGGGTCAGATTTTCTGTTGCAGTTGAGATCTACTTGGCACACAGGAGATGGGTAAATGTCAGGGAGCCTGATTCTGTGCCTGGTTCCACCTTGGGCCCCGGGTAGGAGAGCTTCCTAGAGGCTGCACTAATTTACATCAGCTGGCAATGATCCTTTGGGACCATATACTAAATGGGGTTGCTCTGGCTGTGTTCCTTCCACATCTCTAGTACTATGTGAAATGAGAGGAACAGGAGGGACACAAAAGGCTGGCTACACCTATGCCTGATGAGGACTTCTTCATACCAGGAAATCTCCAGAAGGTGAGTTCCTACTCTCAGGGAGTTCCTACTCTCTTTGTATCATGTTGTACCACATGAACAACACAAAGGGAGCAGAGCAGAACTGAAAATCTATGTATTCTAAAATTGTCTAAAATTTTGGCCTTTGCGGTCTCTGTTTTCATGGCAAAATAATTAGGATATTTTTGTAAGAGAATTTCTATATGATTTTAACCATTGTGCCTGGCTATACCTCACTTTATTTAGCATTTCTCTTAGTCTTTAGTTACTTTTTCTTTATTTGTTCTGTTATTTAGCAGAGTTTGTGCTTTCGGCAGTGTTTTCCACCTCTGTCCTTGTTTGCCCATCTTGGGCTTTGTATTTTTTTCCTCAAGTTCAGGTTCTGCCTAAGACCCCAGGCTTCAAATCTCTACTATAACATTTGAGTGAATATTTTCAGTACTGGACTAATTCAAATGACTCCTCTGCTAGCAAATATACAATACATGAGATAAACATATTTAGCTTTTGAAACATACACTGCTGGAGTTACCCAATAACACACTTGTTTTTGGGATTCTAGTTCAAAGAGCATTTATACCAGACATATTGGTATGCCGTTGCTTGTTTGCCTGAGATCACACTGATACAAAATTCAAGTGATCAATTTTTGCCTGTCTCAGGACCCCAATTAGAGTCAACAATTTTACCACACACAAGTATTTTAAAAATACATCTCTGTAGGTTTGGATTTACGTTCGTTTAACAGTAGCGCAGAAATGAAGAGAATTAGGAATGGCAAAAAAAAGCATCAATCAGAGGCATCCTACAATCACACAATATTTATTATCTGGGATATATTCCAAACTGATCCCAATAGTTGATTCAGCTGTAGCCTTGTTTTTTATTTATTTAACGAGGTTAATTGTCTCCTTGAAAAGTTCATGGCTCATTCTAGCCCAGGGGTTCTCAAACTGGGGGTCAGGAACCCTCAGGGGGTTCTGAGGTTATTACATGGGGGGGGGGTCACGAGCTGTCAGCCTCCACCCCAAACCCCACTTTTCCTCCAGCATTTATAATGGTGTTAAATATATAAAAATGTGTTTTTAATTTATAAGGTGGGGTTACACTCAGAGGCTTGCTCTGTGAAAGGCGTCACCAGTACAAAAGTTTGAGAACCACTGTTCTAGCCCTTTTGCCCTCCAGTGCACTGTTATTCTGCAATTCTATTTCAGCTCACTCAAGGGTGCCTCTGTGATTCATGGACATGGACATCAGATCAGGCATGGACAAATGAGGGGGTACATGCTAAAATGCATTGACCATGGCCTTTGATATAGAAGTCCAACTCCAGACTTGCTGTGATTATTCTGATTTATACTATGTTAGTGCCCAAAGGAGCCCTCACTGTGCTAGCTTCTGTACAAACACTTGGAAAAGCGTGATCCCTGCCCCAAAAAGCTTACAGTGTAATTTAAAATAAGACAATAAATAACAGGAGGAAAAAAGTGGAGAAAAAAGACCAAAGTTTAACTATGGGGTTGGGGCTAGAGAAAGGATGAGGGGAAGGATGGAAATGGATGGGTTTTGGAGGAACCAGCATGGCAGTTCAATTGTCATACCTGAAAGAACGAGGAGTACTTGTGGCACCTTAGAGACTAACGAATTCATTTGAGCATAAGCTTTCGTGGGATAAAGCCCACTTCATCAGATACATGCCGTGGAAAATACAGTAGGAAGATATAAGGTTTTAGTTGGGGGCTTCAAAAACAGACTCCAACGGGAAACTGCAAACTGGACACCATTAAATTAGGCTTGAATAAAGACTGGGACTGGATGAGTCATTACACAAACTAAAAACAATTTCCCCATGCTAATTTTCCCCTACTATTACTCACACCTTCTTGTCAACTGTTTGAAATGGGCCATTCTGATTATCACTACAAAAGTTTTTTTTCTCATGCTGATAATAGCCCACCTTAATCGATTACTCTCGTTAGAGTTGATATGGCAACCCCCATTTTTTCATGTTCTCTGTATATATATATCTTCCCTACTGTATTTTCCACTGCATGCATCTGATGAAGTGGGCTTTATCCCATGAAAGCTTATGCTCAAATGAATTTGTTAGTCTCTAAGCTGCCACAAGTACTCCTCGGTTTTTGCTGATACAAACTAACATGACTACTACTCTGAAACCAATCATACCTGAGTTACCCTCCCTGTTTCTGGGTTTTTGGTTGGAAATGTAGACCAATGTCTACATTTGGCCTCAGACTCTTTAACAAACAAATGATCCCTAAGTTATATTCTGGTGGAACTGTCACTGCAGGACTTCCTGCTTCTCTCTTGCACTTATGGGGCTGACACGAGTACAAAGTGGGTGTAAAACACTTCCATTCTGCTCAGGTTGCTTTCACACTTAATTTGCCCTGGTGAAGATAACTACATAGGGTGCAGGGGAGCACAGAATCAAGCCCCAAGTCTTAACCATGTGGCTAATGCTCAGCACACCATGCTCACATTATATCTCTAGAATCTTAAGTTATTGTTTGTTTTTCAGATGTAAAGAAGGTAAATTGTTGCAAAGAAATCAAACTGTTATCAGTTATATTTCTAGCCGTATTTTTACAACTGATGGTGTTTAGTAGTTCAGTTGGAGACTGAAGTAGCATCATTTGCACATGGAGTACACAAAGTCTTTCATTATGTTGTTTGACCAGCTTACCTTCGTTCCTGTAGTTGGTACAAGTCCTACCGCTGCCATATATGTACTGCCAATTGTCTTGATCTTTTCTATGTCCTTATAACATTCTTTGTCCAGAAGCTTTGTTTAAAACATAAAACTGTTAAACATTACATAATATTTTAGACAACAAACCATAGCTATCTGAAAATATGTGCATATTAAAGTTGATAAACCATTCAATCTTTATAGGCCCAGTCTTGTTCCCATTCAAGCCAGTGGCAATATTCGCAGTGACGTCTGTGGGAGCCACATCAGACATAAATGTTTTTAAGGGCATTTTGGGCCAGATTTTATAAGATATTTAAGCATGTAAAGAGGCAGATAGGTGCCTAATGGGATCTACAAAAGCACCTAGGCTCCTAACTCCCACTGAAATCAGATGTTTACAGAGTCAAATTATTAGATAGCCAAACTAAGAGGAATTTTCCACAAATAATCTTGAATTGGCAGAAGTCTGGTAGACTCAGTAAGATCAAATGACAGAGAGTTTAGACCTTACCTCATCAAAATCGGCAATAATTTCATTTAAGAGGCGTAAACACTCCACTCCCATGTTATTGCCATCCAGTTCAATGTAGAAATCGTTGAAATTTGGGATGGAAGCAAACATCACTCCCACTTGTGAATATGACTGGTAATAAAGGTCCTGCAATTTTTGAATTATATGGGTTTTTAAAATTAGAGATTGACATAAACAGGCAATATCATCCTTGTGATTTCTTGAGCTCAGATTTACTTTTGTTAAAGAGAAATTTCATAATGTTTACCAAGCTCTGTCCTACAAATGAAACAGGTCGTAGAATGTTGTGTTATTTCCTATGACATGTCCTGCCTCATTTTCCACCCACTCCCGTAGAGGGCCCGAGATGCAGCACAAACAGTGTAATTTTGCAGTGCAAAGTGGGATAGGATTTAGAGAACTCCTAGAAGGTTCCGTGCTTGAGAGATGGGAGCTTGAAACAGAGTGTGTGATGAAAGCAAAGAAAGACTGTGAAGGTTCACTGGCCATTCTTTCCTGTAAAAGAGGAGCAACTATGGCTGTATGGGGCTACTGCCGCACTGAACATGCTGCAGCCACTACAGAGTGGCTTTGCTACCACAGAGCAGGCTGAGGGAGGAAGGGACAGCTTCTTCTTGTTACAAGATATTACATATAGAGCCAAGTCCTTCACACAAAACGCAGCCAGAGTATTGAGGCTGTGAGCTGGGGCAATATATAGGGTTGTATCTGTTTATTTGCTCCACCATCTTCTTACTGCGAGATATAGGTACAGTCCACGCATGCCTTGCATTCGTACAACAAATAATTATAAAGGCTCAATCATGCCTCTCCTGAGGCTTGGCCAGGCGGGGGATAGGCAGCAGAAGTATTGCTGGAGCACTGGTGCCTGCGGGCGAACTGCTCCTGTCTCCATTTAGTCCATGTGAGCAGGATGAGCCCAGTGGTGCAGCTGTCTGGGATGGGGAAGGGCAGGGCCTTGGACTTACCCTCACACTGGGCCAGAACTAATGGCCAAGTGGGGTCCATTAGTTCTTCTGTAGCTTTAGCACCTTCCCCCACACCCACATTTCCCTACAGATGTGCAATGGAGGTGTGGGGGGTGGGTAAGGAACTCTCTGCACAATCCCTCCACCCCCTCCATGAAAGCTGCATCGGGGCAACCATAATGTAGTCCTAAACATTCTTATGGATTTCACGTTTACTACCTAGCATAATGGGATGCTGACCTCAGACTGGGCCTTCAAGGTGCTACTGCAACACTAACAATAACAGTAATAATTCATAGTGTCATTAGTTGGTCAAGTGGCCCATCCCCTGCATTACTACAGGATTTAATTACTCCCACACTCTTCCCTTAACAAATAGATGCCTAGATATTAATTATTATTATTATTATTATGAATAATTATTATTCTACTCTCAAGTATTCCCAATTACTGTGATTCCATGATATTCTGTAGCAGTTTGTTCCCTTGCCCAAGCTTTGAGACTAGTTTTCACCCTCAAACTTACTATATCCTTCTAGGGTGTGTAGAATTCCTTATTTTGACTTTTAAATTTATGTTTTTGTAAATGAGGCACATTTCAAGAACCTGAGTGGATCAACTGGAAGCATCTGATATTTCACACTATATTCTATTCAGAACCAAACTGATCTCAGTGGAAGATTGTAATAAACTCTGATCTTTTGACTTGATTGAAAAAGAAATTGGTTATTTGCATGTCGGCACTCAACGCCATTGATGCTGAATGACACCTCATTCACCTGAATGGTATTGTACTGAAGTCCTTCAGAAAAGGTGAATGCTACCGAGAAAGGGAAAATAACCCGGACCTGACATCTGACAATGGCTTTTACCAGAACTATTCACTTTAATTCACTTTAATGCGTATGAAATGTAAATGTGTCAAGCTTTGAAGAAAATATATAATTTCCCTGACCTGGCGGCCACACACAAATCATGCATATCATCACGTGCTTATTCCCCCCCACCGACCTCTCACCCCTGGCCTTACCATGTTCCGAGGGTTAGACATAAGAAAATGCTGTGCAACATGTGCTGGCAAGAGATTGAAGAGAATTCTTTTATTATCCAGCTTCACTCTCTCCATATCATCTCTCTCTTCTTCTGCCTAAGGGGGAGAGCGGGAAAAGCTCTTTAAAACAACCGTTTTGTAATGAGCATAACATTAATTCAGATCCTCAAATTGCTTCGTCCAGCTCCAGGCTTTAAAAAGCAGCTTGCACGGCAAAATGATACAGACCACCCTCTATGACAGCTGCAAGATCTGTCTGCTTTTAACACACAGGGCAAAATTCGGAACTCCTTATTAGGGCAAACTCCCACTAAAGTCTGTGGGCCAATTTCTGCTCTTAGTTCTTGATCCAAAGTCCGCAGAAGTCTCCCCTTGACTTCAATGGGCTTTTTGATCAAGCCCTTAGAGGTGTAACTCCACTGAAGGCAACTTGGTCCAATGGGAGTTTGTATGAACAAGGATTGAGTCAATACTTCAGGATTTGGCCCGCAAATCCTTCAATGCCTTTTTAAAATTTCAAGTATGCAGATGACAGTTTCCTAAGAAATATTTGCATTCTTGTATGATTTCTACATTATACAGGAATTCTTTTTTGCTTCAATAGTGACTTTATCACTTGCAAATGACAGAATTTCTCCAAATGCGGCTGCAGATCCCTACACATTCAGGCAACAGATTCTATCACAGAGGTGGGCAAACTACTGCCCGCGGGCCACATCCGGCCCGCAGGACCCTCCTGTCTGGCCCCTCAGCTCCTGGCCCAGGAGGCTAGCCCCCGGCCTCTCCACCGCTTTCCCCCTCCCCCGCAGCCTCAGCGCACAGCGCCGCGGGCGCAATGCTCTGGACGTAGTTGCAGAGCCGCGGCCTGACCCAGTGCTCAGCCACCGGTGCTCCTGGCAGTGCAGTAAGGGGGCAGTGAGTGCGGGGGGTTGGATAGAGGGCAGGGGAGTAGGGGGTGGTGGTCAGGGGGCAGGGGTGTGGATGGGGTCGGGGCAGTCAGAGGGCAGGGAACAGGGGGGTTGGATGGGGCAGGGGTCCCGGTGGGGCAGCAGTCAGGTAGGAGCGGGGGGTTGGATGGGGTGGTGGGAGGCAGTCAGGGCAGGGGTTCCGGGGGTGGTCAGGGGACAGGGAGCAGGGGGTGGTGGATGGGGTAGGAGTCCCAGGGGGGCCGTCAGGGGACAGAGGGGGTTGGATGGGGCAGGAGTCCTGGGGGAGCTGTCAGGGGGCAAGAAGTGGGAGAGGGGTGGAGGGTCGGATAGGAGGCTGGGGCCAGGCCACACCTTGCTGTTTCGGGAGACACAGCCTCCCCTAACTGGCCCTCCATACAATTTTGGAAACCCAATGTGGCCCCCAGGCCAAAAAATTTCCTGCTCCTGTTCTATCATTTGCTATAGCAGGTGATAATGCTCAAAAGCACATTTTAAAACATTTGTACTGGCTAGGGTGACCAGATGTCCTGATTTTATAGGACAGTCCCGATTTTGGGGTCTTTTTCTTATATAGGCTCCTATTATCCCCCACCCCAATTTTTCACATTTGCTGTCTGGTCACCCTAGTACAGACTAAGGAGCATGCGCACAAAAAGAGCTTGGATGTTGCAAGCTAATCTAACTCTGGGTGCCTAAAGTTAGATTCCTGGATCCATATTCAGGCATCCAAATATAAATGATTTGATCTGCAGAAGACAGAAGGAACTGTGGATTTTCAGCATTTTTGAAAATCAGACCACTTTTATTTAGGTGCCTAAACATGGACTTAGGAATCTGACTTTAAGCATCCTGGTTTGAAAATGTTAGCCTCTGCTCTGAGCAAAGTCTTTTCTCAAGATACAGTACCAATCAGATCTTTCATCCAAACGCTCCTAGTGAATCAGACAATTGCTGATCAGGAGGGTAAAATTCAGCCTACGGAAATCACAGCAAGTACAATTTATTCTTTTCACTTCAACCCCCTGACCACGCTGTTACACACACTACATTTGTCATCAAGCACAACATAATTCTTCTTTACCTATTTGCAAAGTCCGCAAAAAGATGGAGGGCCAAATTCTCAGGTATTATAAATCAATATATCTCCACTGAAGTCAATGGTGGATTTACACCATCTGAGAATCCAGCCTAAAATTTCCCAATGTCTTTTTTTATATGTAGACCTTGTCATACTACTGATATTGCAAAATCTGTTTGGTCTTCTGACAAAGACTATGCACATACTGACTAACATGGAGGGTTTCCTGGTACACATTTGCTTGGGAGAGAAATCAGCATGCTATCTCCCATATACATACAATCTTAGGATTAGAAGAAAAGTTTTCATGAAAACTCTCCCTTTTGAGGAGAAAGCATGTTTTGTTGTTTTTGATGGAAAGTTTAAATTTTCAGTGGAACCTCCCTGCATTTTTCTGATAATCTCTACACAACAGTCATTGTTCAATTATAGATAGCTTTGCTTAGCAGCCATTTTCTGCACAGTGTTCTTTGAACTTCTTGTCATTCTTTAAAGAGACACAGAAAAAGAAACCTGAAAAAACCTGATTTCATCAAGTTGACCTCTTTGGGAATCATCATCCCCTTTGGAAATACGCATTCAGCTTCTGCTCTAATTTGGACTGCAAGAATTTATTATAATTTATTCTGGATCCCTTACTCAAGCTAAGCCCTCCAGTGACTTTGAATGCAATTTGCAGTCTAACCAAAGTCTCTGTTTTCCATCTGTGAAGTATTTTCTTGACACTTTTTAATGCTTAGCGTTCACACTCTGTCTGCTTTCTCAAAACAGCCTCACCTCCTCCTATTTTAGAGATGCAAACACTGTGTTTCTTTATCATTATCTACAAGCATTTGAATATGTGAATGATGACAATCTGCAGCCTTACTGGTGGAGTCTGAGTATTTTATAGTAAAAACAAGAAGCTTTCCTTGAACTGCAAACTGAAACTGAGTTGCGTACATCCTGGTTTGTGTTATACTCAACGCATGAAGCTAGGGTTCTGAGAACAGCAATGGGAGTCCTGTACTCCTGAATTCTTACTCTATCTGTGGGCCTTACCAAATGCTTCTATTCCTTCATTTTTAACTCCTGGGAGTGTTATGAGGATTAGTTAGTAATGGTCTGATTTTTGAGGTGTGGTGTACTTGCAGACCCCATTGAATGGTTGCTACTGAGAGCTGAGCATTTTTGAAAATCAGAGCACTTATTTAGGTGCCCTTGTAAGGATTTTGGGGCACAATTTTAGGTGTCTATTTGTTAAGACCACCATTTTCAAAAATAGGAACCTATGAAATCTAGGGAAATTCTTGAAGGTCAGTATGGTAGTATTATGCAGGAGGTCAGACTAGATGATCATAATGGTACTCTCTGGCCTTAAAAATCTGTAAAAGGATACTTGTTAGTTAGCTGAGTCTTTAGCAAAATTGAAGTGTGAATGATAAACAAGAAATACACATCAATAAACCAGAATACAAAACTGTATAAAGTTAGGTGTGAGGAATATCCTATGTAACCATCAGGTAAGCATTCTGTGGTGATGTGCACACCATGATGTAGGCCAGATGTAATGTTATCTTTTGGGAGCACTTCCAGTTTTGGCCTTCTTTCTTGTTAGCATTTATTAGGATCAAGATACCTTTAAATGGTGAATATGCATAGTCATGTAGTCACCACACACAGTTAACCACAGGTGTTATCATATAACTGTGTATGAAGCAAAATACCCTCCAGATTAACATTATGGGGCAGAACAGAAGTTAAATAATAGTATACCAAATTCTTCCAGTCATGTAACAGATGTGTGGAGACATATGGTCAAATCAGAATAGTCTAACAGTAGGGCTGGGTAAGTGGAGTAGAAAATTTGAAGCACTGCGTGGCTATTAATGCTATTCAATCACTATCTGTTTGGCCATCTGAGGCAGGAGTGCATGATTAGAATTCCTCTAACTCTGATTTGTCCACTTTAAGGCCAAGCTTCCAATTCCTGGGAAAAATAATTGAGCAAGTACTAATCATCAAACTTCATCAACATGTGATATCAGCCAACACCCTGGAGGACTCACAATCAGGGTTCAGACCAGGGCACAGCTACATGAAAGACTGATTTTCAATCTATGAACCCCTATGACATTTGGCACAATGCAGATCACAAAGTCCTGGAGGGAAGCGCATGAGAGGGGGCACAAAGCATTCCCTATCCCAAGGATCCAGCTATGGAACAATCTTTCAGAGGTGATAAGGTGAATCCACAGCCTGACCATCTTTAGGAAATACTGCAAAGCATTCCTCTGAGGAAGAGTTTCCAATATAAGGGACACTCACAATATGAAACCCCCCTACTATTCCAAAGCCCCTACCAATTCCACAACTCTACTCCCCTCCACAAAAACACCCAAACCATATCCTATGTAAAGCTTTGACCCAAAAAAGAACAGGTGCCAGAGACTCCATGAAGTCCACTAGGGACTTTGCTATGCTGTTGATTTTACATGGAAGGACTCAGATACTAAGGTGATGACAACAGTATAAAACCCTAAGATAGATAGCAGAGCTTGGGGCATGCTGGTCATACACTCTTAGTTCTGCCTGTGTTGGGCCAAAGCAGAACGTAGTGTTTCAGCTCATGCACTCTCCTCTCCTCCCCACCAGACAGTGGGTGTGGGGAATAGAACCTCCCCCAAGTCTCAGGGGAAAGGGGCGTAAAGAATTCCACAGGTTAGGAAAGAAGACTAAAAATTCTGCTGCTGCTAGGCTCTGGAGATCCTTCCTCCCCATACCTCTCAAGGTAACACCCATGTTCATCTTCATGGAAGTCAGCAGGAAGGAGAGAGAAGATCTCCTTGTCTCAGTGGCAACTGCAGACTTCCTACCAGGCGCTAACGAATGAAGATATCCCAGATCTCAAAATGAGATGAGGAAGACTTCCTTTGATTTTCATCAGCAGAGAGAACTCCAGTACTCCCCTCCTCAAGTGTCTGAGGTGAGGGGAGTGAGGCAGTCACTGTTTCCCTTATGGACCCCATTATCCTTCAGAGGGATGGATATGACTGCTATGACTCTAGCTCCCCTCCTCGGGCCTCGGAAGAGGATAGCAAAGACTCCTGTTGCCCTCCCTCCATGTAGCTGAGATAAGACGATCTGGCTGGGCCCTGTCCCTGCCCAGACAGAGGCTGACAAAGAAGGGAAAATGGTGTGAGGGTTGCAGAAGGAGGAATAGACCCATACTTACAGGGGATGATATTTACAGCCAGGGACTGAATATTATCCATATAGTTCAACGCCTGAATATTATCCAAACGTTGGGCTGCGTGCCCCCTGTTTCTACTGGTTAATTCAGGATAGCTGACAGCGTGCTGTTTATATAAGTATTGGCTCCAAGAACAAAGCAGATTATTGAGAAAAAGCATGAGACAGGAACTCGTAGGAATAGCAACAAGAAAAGTGACTATCATATGGACCACAGCAGTTTGGTAGTTATCGCATTTAGTGGCATTTTGGTATCATTTTGGGAATTCAAAATTGCAATATTGTAAATCAGGACTTTTCCCCCTCTGATAAAAGTAAACAGTTCTCTGATGTCATGTTTTCTAATGTCAACATGATACCTGGGTAGACTTATAGCTTTGCATTACATAGTTGCATAACAGCCAGACCTACAAAAAGCTAAGGCAGAGAGGGAGTAAAGTCCCTTTATCAAGTAAACGATGTGTACAAGTACTGACAAATTCTCAAGCTCTGTGTTACAGAGATCATCTGAAATGTTCTATGAAATTAGTTAATAGACAAGAATGAATCTGCTTTGGTAAGGTACCTAACTAGGTAAAAATTATCACATTAAGTTTCACTATCTGATGATACAGCTAAAAATAAACTGGGCTACCACTGTTCCTTTACCAGTACATTCATATAACCTGAAGGGGGCACTAAAATCACAAGAAAGAGACAGTATATCAATAAGCAATTTTGTGAATATGGAATATACAGGGCCAGGTTTTCAGCGTTAGGTATGTAAAAAACTTTGAAATTCTGGCCTACAGACTGCAAAACTGCATTAGGACAGAGATTCTAGCTTAGAAAATTATTAATGGCTGACATGCTAGTATTCCCTAAATAATTCAACTAAAGAAACAATCATACAGTACGATTACCCTTATTTTCCTTCCCAGAAACACAGGTAATTGTCAGAGGTGGGCAAACAATTCACAATGAATCATTTATCTGGTAAGTTTAACCTTTTTCAGGTTCCTGATATTTTAATGAATTTGTTCATTATTTGTAACAGTTTGTTGAATCTTTTGTACAAGCAAATTTTGTGATTGCACATACTGTTAAAGTGCTCATGTGAGTATTTGCAATTCACACTTATGATTTGTCATATAAACACATAAGGGCTGTTCGAAAACTATATCAAAACTTTTTTTTGGATAAAAATGGCTTTTTGAGAAAATGGAAATTTTTGTAAGAACTTGTTGGTTTTTGGTTTACTTTAAAGTTTTTTTCAGAAACGAAAATACTTTGTTTTTTATCAGCTCCATGCTGACTAATGCTGGCAAGTTTGAACAGAAAATACGTACACAAATATTTTAACTGTAGCGATCACAAGGTTTGTTCATACACATGATTTGACATATTATTTATTAATTATTATTATTATTTTTATGGTATTATTTCTGTTCCTTGGTTACATAACCTTAAACTTTGTGAACTACCTTCACTTCTGCCTGAAACAAATTTTGTTTATTTATTTAATTTTGGCTACAGGCCCAAAATTGGGTTTCCTCAAACAAAACTTCTTTTGATGTCACAATTGGAGCTAAGAGATCTGAGACAGCCATTGTGTTAATGGGGTTAGAGAATTATCATATTACTCCTTCCTTAGCTCATGTTGTCAATTTTTACCTAGTGCTAATGATTACCTATGTTTATTGGGAATTACTGAAGAAGAATCTTACCATGTGATACTTTACTTAGTTGTTTCTCTTAGGCCACACTAAAATGTTATTAAACAATATTCTCTTTCCTGTTTCTCAGTTGTTTCAGTAACACTTTTCTCCAAACGAAACTGGCTTAATTCATGTACATTTGCGGTAGCAGAAGTTTTAGGAGCAGTGGCTATTCAGCAGTTCTTGGCACATGTGGTCTACGCTGAGAATTTCTTACATGTCTCAGACCGTGTTTCCTGCTTCTTTGTGCACACCCTCACCCCAGTCTTTCACCAAACTCAACTGTCTGAAAGAAATTGGAGTTTCATGTGAGTTTTGCCTGCTTTAAGAGAGCAGAACTGAACCCTCAGTGAAGGAAAAAACCACAAGCTTTTCATTGGGGATCACATTTGTAAAGGTATTTAGGCACCTAAAGATGCAGATAGGTACCTAGTATAGTTCTCAGACGTGCCTACGCACCTGACTTTCCATGAGTGCTGAGGTACCTAACGTCCGCTGCAGCCTAGACACCTCACTTCAACTTCCAATGGGAGTTAGGTGCCTGCACACTTTCGAAAATCCCACGAGATCTCTGCCTGCATCTTTAAGAGCCTAAATACTTTAAAAAAAAAAGAAAAAGGAAAAAAAAAAAAAAAGAAACCTGTCTCTGGGTCACCATTTCCTATCTTTAAGACTCAGGTATTTAACTGTCATGTGTGCTGCCTGTGGAATTTACATGATATAATAGAGCTAGGTTGTGGTCAATTAGTAAACAAAGAAAAACTAGGACCAAATCCTTAGCAGCTGTCACTCCCATCAAAGTCAATTAGAGCTATGGGTACTCTACATCTTTCAGGATTTGGGCCAGACTTGTATTGCTGGATTTTCCATGTAGTATAAACCCCTATACATATTAATCAGTGGTAGATAGCCATCTTATAAGGTGACATATACAATCTCTGCCATACGCTGTATCATCTCTCAGAGTAGCAGCTGGGTTAGTCTGTATCCACAAAAAGAACAGGAGTACTTGTGGCACCTTAGAGACTAACACATCTATTTGAGCATAAGCTTTCGTGGGCTACAGCCCACTTCATCAGATGCATAGAATGGAACATATAGTAAGAAGATATATATTAGCCTCTTACTCCACCTTTTCATGTTCTCTGTATGTATATATATATCCTCTTACTCCACCTTTTCATGTTCTCTGTATGTGTATATATATATATACATACAGAGAACATGAAAAGGTGCAGTAAGAGGCTAATATATATCTTCTTACTATATGTTCCATTCTATGCATCCGATGAAGTGGGCTGTAGCCCACGAAAGCTCATGCTCAAATAGATGAGTTAGTCTCTAAGGTGCCACAAGTACTCCTGTTCTTTTTGCTGTATCATCTGTTAACTCTATAAAGTATTAGGGGCAATGATGAAAATCAGGCCGAGATATTACAGAGATGGGCACTGTAGAAACGTCGAAGACACATACACTATCCAAACAAATAAGTAATAAACACTCTGTTTGAGTTCTGAATATTTAAAATCTATCCAGAATGCTAACAGCAAATGTCTAAATTTTAAACCAGATTTCAGATAGTAGAAAGATTATAAGTAACTAACTGATTCATCTTTATATGCTTATTAACAGTAGTACTGCTCTCTGGATGCCTCTGTGACGTTTAAAACATGATTTTATTAGGACTAGATTGCCATGCAGCACGGGGTAGGCAGGATGTGGTTTATAAATCATTGGGCAGTCAGTTTGAGCAGCATTAATTATTGGTACAAATGTAAATAAACAAAACATTGAGCAAAAAGAAAATCCTTCACACTGCGGTGTCACAAATGGGGCTTCTCATGTGGGTAAGGTCCTATAGGATCAGCCTGATGGCGAGCTTGGAGAGAGCTAAGCAACGTGAAAGACAGTGTAAAGTATATTTTGCGTGTAGTGAATCTCCACTGGTGTAGAGTTTTGTCATTACACCCCACTTCATTTGTCATTATTTGTGATTTCTTTGCCACTTTGAATGTAATAGGAGGCTACAGAATATACCACTTTGCAAAACATTTATAAGAAGATATCCAAATAAAAGTTTGAGGCACTACAGCCAGCGGAGTCAGCAGCACCTCTGGGAGCAATGAGTCCCCATAGTGGCTCTGAGGCTGCTTGCCCAAGCTCAGGGGGTGATTCTAGAAGAATGGGGACCTGACCAGGGTACCGCTATCCCCAGCAAAGTTCAGCTTCTGGAATGGTCCCTGTGGACCTTGGGCTTCTGGGGATATGCCCCCAACATCAGGGAAGCACATGAAACTCCCGTTTCTTTCATGCATTTGAGTTTGTAAAATTATAAAAGTAAGGCCTTTTAAGTTTTAACGATCACATTCCTTAGGGATGCACAATTCTCTTCTCCAAGCAGGGCATGAAAAACTGAGCTTTGTGCAGAGTTTTTAGTAGCGTTTTGAAGGATGGAATTCACCTCTGATTCTCAGGCAAGTTTTAGAGCTGCAAAGCATCCCCTCCACAGTTGCTACTCCACCTCCTGGCTGGAATACTGACTAGTGCTGTACAAAGCATTAAAGCCAGTGGATTAACTTAGTTATGGATCAGAAGGTTCCTCCCACAAACCACCACTATGCACCAACCTCTATGGGGCAAACTGATACCCAGTTATTCCAGTTATATGCAGCTCATGTCCCATATGTTACAATTTTGTCCATACACATAAAACCAAATACTGTAATAATTTATACCTGGTGCAATCCCATTGCCACTGCATTCAATGGGGTATACGTCAGCACAGAATTTGGTCGCCAGGATATATAGGAACATGGCAATTCTCATTCTGGATCAGACCCAATGTCCACCTAGTCCAGTATTCTCTCTCTGACAATAGTCATCACCAGATGCTTCAGAGGAAGGTGCAAGAACCCTGCAGTAAGCAGATGTGCGATATTCTGCTCCCACATCAGGGCTCATCCTGACCTTGTATAGAGATTGGCTTACACACAAGGTTTAATATCCCTTTCAATTTTTTTTTGAAAAATTGTGGAAATTATAGGAATATTCTGGATATTTCTGTTTTCTATGTAAATGTTGAAACACTTTGAATCTTGCCAAGTTCTTGGTCTCAACAACTTCCTGTGGCAATAAATTCTGCAGTTTAATTAAACATTGTGTGAAAAAGTGTTTCCTTTTATTAGTTTTGAATTTGCCACTTTTTATTGCAGAAAGACCGAGGAGTACTTGTGGCACCTAAGAGACTAACAAATTTATTTGAGCATAAGCTTTCGTGGACTAAAGCTTCTGAAACCTGCCACTTTTTATTGGTTTCAGAGTAACAGCCGTGTTAGTCTGTATTCGCAAAAAGAAAAGGAGTACTTGTGGCACCTTAGAGACTAACCAATTTATTTGAGCATAAGCTTTCGTGAGCTACAGCTCACTTTATTGTAACTGAATGCCGCTCTGCCCCCGCCCCATTGTGTCATGAGACAAGGTGAGCAGAAGCTTTTGATCTACTTCTCTATGACAATTCTATAATGCTGTTTAGTTGATTACATTCCTTAATATGAAATTCGCAATATAGATAAAGTTACTCTAATTTTGATGTATTATTGTAAGACATTAATGCCCACAAGATTCAGTTCTTGGAGGAAAAATGTTGTGCAGTTGCATGTGGAAAGAGAATAAGGGACTCCTTTGCTGGTGAGCCACAACAAATATGGAGTTTTGTTTTGCCTAGTCAATGCGTGACATATTAATAGACAGCATACAAAACAATTAGACATTTTGTGTGTGTGTTTTGGAAAGAAAAATAAGTGCCTTGCCTGCACAGCCCAGAGGTAGTCCAGACGTAACTTCAAGTCCACCTGCCTGGAATGAAGCGCCAAAGCACAAGAAAACAGCAAAATGGCTAATATAGGTTCATAGCCACGCATATAAAAGGAGCCACCCCTTTAAAAAAAAAAAAAAAAGAAACCATAAGTTAATAGACCTTTTAAAGGAAAAACCTTGATCTAAATTCTCAAAAGTGGCGAGTGATTTGGGGTGCCACACTTGAAACACACTGAAAGGGTATGATTCTCAAAGTGCTGAGTGTTTATCTTCTGAAAATCAGTATCCTTTAAATTTAGGCACACAGAAATGGAGGCACCCAAAGCCACTAGCCCCTTCTCAAAATGCAGGCTCTCTCATGCAGATACTGTCAGTGCACAGGCTGACACTGCTGTAAGTATGATCCCTGCACCATGCCCCAAAACAAAGTGTGCCCAATTTCTTCAGGGTCTTACCGAACAAGAGCATAAATGTAGATAACATGCATCATATAGTAATATGCACCATGTACATGTGTGTAGCTTTGTTTAACATTATTTTAGCATTTCAGTTACACATAAGGGCTTCATTCACTGCTCTGTTAACACCATTTTTAAACCAGTGAGCGTGACTCCAATGAAATCAACTCTGTTACACCAATGTAAAACTGGAGTAACACAATGCGGAATCAGGCCATAGCTGTTAGTTCACAAAAGCAAATGTCCCACTCATGAATATTACCACAATAGCCAGATCCTGCAAGGTACTGGGAATTGAGCATCTTTTAGGAGATGCTGAGAGCCCTCAGTATCTGGTCCGAATACAGCACTGCAGTGTTTTAGGACAACAGTAGTAAAACGGAGTTGGCAATGTTTTGGACTATCCATAATGCTACTACTTTCCTTAACTTTACAGTGTACTTACCCTACTGCTTTTCTGTATCCGCTGAGTTCCAGAACAACTATGTACAAAATAGTAACAAAAAGCAGGAGGATCATTTTTGGCAAGGAAGAGACACGTAGAAATATTGCCAAGGTAAGAGTCCCCACAACGCAGGAAAGGAAAGCATAATGGGCTGTATCACATGGAAGTTCATTCATTGTTTTATTCATTCCACCGGGAGAAATGATAACAATGGAACTGCTGGAATTTGTACTCCATACCCAAGGCATGCAGCCAACCTGGGGAAAACAGCAGGGTTTAAAATGAAACACTTTCATCAGAAGTTCAGTAGCTCTTGGGCCTGGTTACAGCCCTCCTTCCTCAATCAGATTCTCAAGCCAGAAACAAACCTCATATTTCCCAACTCCTAGCCTTACCTCTTAACAACAAGACTATTCTTCCTCTCCTAGCACCTTTCCACCTCTACTTGAGGCAGGAATCACGCTCCCAGTCCACTAGATGGCAGCGAACGTGGAAAATTAGAGTTTGAACATAGTTTAAAAAAACCCTCTCCCTTTTCAGTGCTCAAGCAACAAAAGGACACAAGAAAATATCTATTTATTAAGATTTTAAAGTATTTTAAAATATAAAGTGGCGATCTTTGCTAGAATAGTTCTCACACACATCAGAAGAAGAAGCATGTTGATTATACACACACTTACTAAACTCTAACAATTAAAAAAAAAATCAAGTCACAGACGTAAAAGGATATTTAAATCTCTGATGGAAGAGAAGAGGTATATAATTATTCTCTTTCATCTAGAGAGCTAAACATGAATTATGTCAATAACCATAACAGATTCAAATAAGACAGATATGGATAAGCAGGAAATGCAGCGATCCACAGATAATTAAGGACAGGGATCCTATATCCCTTTTTTCTCTAGTCTAACCACCATTAGTTTGGCACTCATCCTCCAGCTGGGAGGAAGGTTGATCAAATTCTTCCAAAGCTGATGTCAGTGACACATCCCAGTTCCAACAGCCTGGAAAGTGAGGAATCCCAAGTACATGATCTAGTCCCAATCACATTTTTGTGATTATAATCACACATCAGCTTTTATCTTACACCATTGGAGAGGACTGGAGTTAACATTAAATGGGAGAGTGGGGTGGTAATGTGGGTTCAGGAGGACATCAGTGTTACTAGGCACCTACAGAAAGCTCTACCTGTACTCTCCTTCTATTCTGAAACCTATTATAGTCTTCTAAAAAAATATTAACCACCGATAATGAAATTTTATAGTGTGCCATAAAATCAGTGACTGTCTGAAAGGTGACGGAGCAGTACATTTTATAGGCAGTTACAATCATTTCAGAAGATGAGACTATGAGATAAATACTTCATAGCTAATATTGTGATACAAAATCAGAAAGAGGGAAACAAAAAATTAATTGAACACAATTTTGTTCAACAGCTTAATTAAAAATGTCACCTGCACTACAAAGCAGCCAACATTTTGAAACTTAGGAACGTACAAGAGCTTTGTAAATGATACGCAACTCATCCAGGGAAACACCATCTGCTCTGTAACTACCTAGGGTGAAACCTCAGCATTTATCTGATCGTGAACAATTCTAGAGGGTGTTTTGCAGGAACTTATTCTACTGACTAAACAGGACCCCATAACATTTGAAAGGTTACAAGTTATTGCTACACTAAAGTATAAAGCTACAGATGTGAGATGCAGCATGGTGTAGTGAAAGAAACAGAGGATTGGGAACATCAGGAACTCTTGAGTTTTAGCCCCCACTCTTCCATTTACTTTCTTTGTGGCCCTGGACATCATAATTTCTGTATCTCACTTTCCTCATGTGCAAAACAGGGGTAATATTTATTTTGCAAGGGACGGAGAAGTGAGCCTTTTATTAAATACATTGAAGATTTAAGGTGGTGAGTAACAGCTGCTTCAGAAATGCTTACAGATACATACAAACACAAGTAGATATTCTTATATCAGGATGGGATTAAATTCCTGGCGGCACTTCTTGGAAAAAGCACTGTAATTTCTGCGAGAAAGTCTGTGTCACTTGCAATTGTTATTCTACTTTAGGGAGTAGCCAAATAGCAGGATGTGAAAGTAGTGATTTAGGTAATTCAAATACCTAATTTTCCTGCAGATATCTAAATACCTCTTGGGGAGGGAGGATGCCTGTGAGGAGTCGAATCTTTTTTTTAAGCCATAAAAGGTATCCATAATACTTGGCACTATACGTCTTTAAATGCTTTATAAAGAGTAGGTAATCAACCCTCACAACACTTCTGTGAAGTGGACAGGTAGATATTACTATGTCAATTTCAGAGGTTAGGAAACTGAGCCACAGAGAAGTCATGTGACTTGCCCAAGGTCAGACATCAATTCAATGGAGGAGCCAGGAACAGAATTTACAAATACAGAGCTTCTAGCCTCTGCTGCACCACTCTGCTTCTCTAGCTTGGCGTTTAGTTCCAGATGCTATATTGTGACACACCACATTTAACTGACAGCATCAACCATCTTGTAATATATTCGAAGCCTAATTATGTTAATGGCAAGACTCTCTTTGGCTTCAGCGGGATCTGGATCAGGCCCAGTGTTATTTCTCTTGTTTTTTATATATATTTGTGTCCACATTTTCAAACCTGGGATCCTAAATCCCCATTTGAGCACTTAATAAAAGTGGCCTGATTTTCAGAAGTGCTGAACACCTATAACTCTATACCAGAGCAATTACACAGGCCTAAGAGATAGATGGATATTATGACTAAGATATTTATATACCTCCTTTCATTACATAATACTGTCGTGATTTCAAGATCTGATCTCTCATGATCTATCAGGTATAGAAATAAACGTGTTATTCCATTTGAAAGTGTGGATTCCCTGACAAGTCACAAGATATCAGATGTTTTCATTTGGTCCCTGGTCCAATACTGAACATTTCAACCATAATTCTTCTGTAAAGTATGTGACATATGCAGAACATATAATGGTGTGGTTTGATATGAAGATTTATTGTGGCACTAATTTGGAATAAACTGTATAGCTTACTAGTGGCTTCCACTACTCATAACGAAGATAGCCTTTAAATTACACCACATTGCTATATATACTTTATTAATATATTTACATATTTTGTGCATGAGAGGGAAAGAAAATGGGATGAAGTGGGGGACTAAATGCGATCTATAACATATTGTTCTTAAACTTAATGTTAAACTTTATATACTTGGCTTATAGTTGTATACTCACCACGCACCCTTGAGCCACAGAGTAAATTAAGATCACAATAAAAATACACAAAATGGTTCGAATTTGTATTGTCAGGCACCCTGGAAAACACTGAAGGAGAAAAAAAGATTGTAAAATAAGGATATTTTAAATCCAAATAATGTAAAAAATGGATATGTTATTGTTTACAAGGATAGGATGTCAAATAAAATAGGGAATAGGTATGTGAGTTCTGCCTGTGTTGTAAATTACAAAATGATAATCACAAAATAAGAAATGTGGACAAACATTTTAAGGACAGTCATATTTTCTGTAACAAAAAGGAAACAGATTTGTAAGTTATTTCTCCCTATAATTAAAATTGGCTTTCATTTTATTTTTAATAGGATTTCTGTTCACAATAAATACAACAAATCAGAATGCTCAAATTAGCATTCTATTCTGTACATGTGAAGAAATGAAAACAAACAAACATTATAATTGTATGGTTTGGAAACTATCAGTTGCAGACAGCAACCCAAGAGTCCAGACCATACATACTGCACAGAATTTTGTAGTGATATTTCAATAACAGTGAATGCCAGTTGAGTTTTAATTAGTAGAGCCCATATTTAAAAAAGTAATCTGATTTGTCAGACTAGGAAAAGCAGTATGGAGCAAAGATGGTTAATGAAGGCAGAGTCTTGAGTATTCCTCTCTCATCATTCATGTTCATCTGAGTATCTGAGCACTAGCCCTCAATATAAATGAAGTTCTGGGGTAGAAGGTGGGAAAGAGAGGATAACAGTTTGCCTGGAATGTGAACTCATGCTGGGTTAAGTTATACTGATTTACTTTGGTCCCATGGGGAGCTGCTTGCTTCCTTATCCCCTTGGCTTGTAAATGAGTGGAACATTTACTATAGCTAGGGGCTTGCTCCTGCACCATTCAAGTCAACATTTTCCCATCTAATAACTTGAATGGGAGCAGGACCAAGACCTAGAAGACAAAAGGGTTTCAGCGGGGGAAAATCAGTGTGCTTCTAAGAGAAGGAAAGTGCTTAGCCCCATCTGGGCTTGATTTGGCTTAGGCCAGTGACGATGAGGGAGAACCAATTTTTGTATGCCTGTTAGTAAACGTATGTAAGCCATGCTTGCTTGGTGTGGCACTCTGTCCGCCTCTAGTGGTGGCTAGGCCATCTAAGATTAATGAGCCTGCTACAGCTTTGGCTAAGAGAAGTGCATCTTTTGGCTCAGACAATAGAGGGCCATCTATTAAAGATTCAGATGTCCCATGTTTGATCCGAGCTGCTGATGATTCACGCACAGGTTACAAGTACTGGCCTGTGCTGGGAATTGAATTGGGTAGATTCTGAAGCTGGGGATGCTTCCCCCTCTAGTGGTGACTAGACCAACTGGAGATTAATGAGTCTTCCCAATTCAACTGGCTTCCACATGGTAGCCTCCTAACTGCATGAGGAACAGAGAAAATACCATATACACCTCACTGCAGAGTACTACAAAGGGGCTTCTGTAGGAACAGGTATCATGCACTGGAGATCCTGCTCTCCCTTTCACATGTTGAGACATGGGCTCACTGGGTTTATGTCACCCCTATGCATGGCAGTGACAGAATGTATGGCCGGTGATTGCAGGTGATCTGTACTCATTTGTATTGCAAAAAACAGGAATACCAATTCTGTGGCTAATTAATTACACCAATAGAGCAAAACAAATCTCAGTGTGTATTATGTGATCTTGAAATACACCCTGGCTTCGATGTGGACCAAGGGATAAAACCCACATGGATGTAACAAGAGAAACCATTATTTGTAACATCAATAGTAGATTGCTATAAACAACATGTTTAAAACAGAATGGGATAAACTGATCCCTAGTGAGTGCAATAAAGTTACGCCAGGAATCAATCTGATTATCTGTCAATATCATTAAAATACGATATAACATCTGGGATATAACACAGTATAACACAGTATCTTCACACATTGTCCACTATGAGAACCAAGTCTTGAAAATCTACTGTGTCACGATAAGGGGAAAGGGTCAGCATTGTGAAAATACTACAAAGTGCAGCAGGGGACAGAATTCATAGCTGGGAACAAAGTCCAATATGGTGACATGATTACACAGGTGATATGATTCTGTACCTAACACAACAAAGGATAACTATAATCCCATCGTATCACAGGAAACATTTTTTCATTGTATAGTGAATGATGCAGTTTGCAGTGGAAGTAATTCAAGGATAATTTCCTTGTTCTTCACAAAAGCAATAACAGCAATAATGAAATGCAGAATATTCTGTTAGTACAGTGATAACGCTGCATAATTAAAATGACAAACAAGTAACAAAAGGTTCCAACCGCAATCTTGCCACATTGTATGTCTTGTACATTTTATGGTTTACATATGGTATGAAGCATAATTAAATAAGCAACAAATTTAACTAGAAAAACCAACTCTAAGTAATGCATGTAAGACATGGTCAAGTTAAAAGTTGCACTTAAACTTTTACATTTCTTGCCTTTTTCTTATGATTTTAATATTGCAACCACTATATTAACATAGGTTTTTGCATGTCATTGCCTTTATTGACATTTACTTTCAGGACCACTGTCTAGTAATTAATTAATTAATCATTCCCAGATTCCCTAACAAGGTTGGTAAATAACTGTATTATTATTTTTTCCATTTTATATGTGAGAAACTGAGGCACAGTGAAGTTGAGTGACTTGTCCAATGTCATACAGCAAGAGTGTGCCAGAGCCTGGATTAGAATACAGGAGTTCCTGGCTCCCAGTCCCACACTCCACAAACAAGGCTAAGCTGCTTCTCTAGACAATTGCTGATGTTATATACGGAATTGTCTATTTCTCTGTTTTCAGATATAGGGTTCAATCCAGTGAAGTGATAAACACCCTTATGGGGCTGTCATTGACTTTAACAACAGCAGGAGCATACCTTAAGTTTACATTAGCCTCAAAATTAGCCTTAATAATGGGAACGATTTCCTACAAACTGCGTAAGTATGAACTACTGTGCCTTTTCAAAACAAAAGAGACTAACAAAATTACTCCCAAATGATTGTATATGTTTGTAGATTTGTTTTTTACCAGATACTCTGCTAATTAAACTATTTATGTTTCCAAGAAAACAATTCCTCTCCTCTAACCAAAGGGCATTTTTCTTAATTTAAAACAATTGTGTACTAATCAGCAGAGCTGATTAATTGTGTGGGTATTTTCTCCTGCTCTTTATCTGAGAATACCAAATGAAGACTAATCCACTGAGGACTTCTTTCACCACAAAAATTAGTCTCTGCAGATCCCTACTCTGATTTTCTCCTTCGACAGTGTGCAGAATGTCCTTCTGCTTTATTACCATTTTGAAAATCTGCTCAAAAACATGTCTAGCAGAGGGAAAGAAATATCTTTAAAGTTAGCCAGCCCCAGATTTGTTGGTTCTGTTTGGAGTTTCTAATGCATTGCTTTGCTACAAATTAGGCAGGTTAGAAAATTACACAGATTACATCATGATATGAAGTGCACATAGGTGTTACCAGGTTCCAAATAACTACCACCAAATAAAACTCCTGAAGGAAGAGGTACCACGAAGACTCAAATCACTTACTTGTACTCGTGTGACATGTAGATACATAATACAAGCCACTAGGAAGCATATGCAGAACACCAGGAGGACAAGGACTAGGGTACTCCTAGAAGAAAAAAATATAGAAGTAAAGCAATGTAACTAAACAGTATATCTGAGCTAGCTGGATTGGTGTTTTCCTAAGGCCATTTGGTGGATCAGAGCAATGCATGTGGGATTTTTCCCCCGATGTAAAACTGACAGACGCAGAGGGAGTTTTCACTTTTTTTTAAAACCTTCTTCCAATTGTGCTGCCTGAAATTCTTTAGTGAAATTTTCAGGAATGACAATTCAGTAACTTTTTTAATATAGTATCTATCAGGAACCTAGTAAGGGGATCACACAATCTCAGAGCCTCAGCTGTATTATGTCTCAGGGGTTTATATTATTTTTAATTGCAGGTTAATACAGGATATCCTGCACTACGTCCCTTATAAATAGTTTCTCCCAATTACTTAGCCTTCAGGGCTTGGCTGGGGGTCGGCAACGTGTGTGTAAATGTCCAAGGTAAACATTTTGAGGTCCGTGGGGGCAGCTCCTCACAAGCGGCTCCCCGTCCCTGCAGTTGCTGGCAGAGGCGCAGCCAGGCAGCTCTGCATGCTGCCTCCGTCCTCCCTCCTTCCCCGGCCGCTGACTCCGCGGCTCCCAGCCCATTGGCCAGAAACTGTGGCCAATGGGAGCTATGGGGGGAGGGCACCTGCAGACGGCGGCAGCGTGCCTGCAGAGCTCCCTGGCTGTGCCTCCACCAGCAACAGCAGGGACGGGGAGCCGCTTGTGGGGAGCTGCACGAGGTGAGCCTCCCCGCAAGTGGCTCCTCATCCATTTTGTTGCTGTTGGAGGCACAGCCATGCGGCTCTGCACGCTGCCTCTGTCACCCCCCCCCAAGCGCTGACTCCGCGGCTCCCCACCCATTGGCCGGGAACCACAACCAATGGGAGCTGTGGGGGCGGCGCCTGTGGACGGGGCAGCACGCAGGAGCCGCAGTGTGGGACATGCTGCTGCTTCCAGGAGCTGCTAAAGGTAAGCGCTGCACGAAGCCTGCACCCCCCCATGCCCCACAACCCTGCCCTGATCCCCCTCCCACCCTCCAAAACCCTTAGTCCCAGCCCAGAGCACCCTCCTATACCCCAAATCCCTTAGCCGCACCCCAGAGCCTGCACCCCCAGCTGGAGCACTCATTCTCCCATACCCCAATCCCCTGCCCCAGCCTGGAGCCCCCTTCCACACTCTGAACCCTTCAGCCCCAGCCCGGAGCCCCCTCCTACACCCCAAATCCCTCATCCCCAGCCCCACACCAGAGCCTGCAACCCCAACCCCCTGCCTCACCCCGGAGCCCCCTCCTGAACCCTGAACCCATTTCTGGCCCTACCCCAGAACCTGTATCCCCAGCCCAGAGCCCGTACTCCCTCCCACATCCCTACCCCCTGCCTTACCCCAGAGCCCCCTCCTGCCCCCTTGCCAATGTCCGTCACTAAGTCCGATAATTTTGTCAAGTGTCCATCGTGCAACATGGTGGTGTTGACCCCTGGGCTTGGCTGATATATAATGGTTATCACAGTTCCTCTCTCTTTAATTCTTTGTGAGAGAAAGAAGAGTTATAAAGATTAGAGGTTTGTCCACTAGATCACTTATTGAATCAGATCTTAGCTGCTCCATTTCAGCTGCTCCATGCAAAGCAACCAGAAACTTAACAGATCTCAACCCTGAGAATTCCCCATGCACAGGGGAAAAATTGGGTACTGCACAGTTACTACAGTAACTCCTGTATCAAATTCCCTCTCAGCCCCCAAAGCAGGATATGAGGCTAGGAGAAAGGGGATATGGCCAGGCATTCCTACACCCTGAGGATCCTTGTCTGCTGGACTAGTCGCTTGGGTATGTGGCTAGCCAGGCATAAATTACAGCATACATGCAGGTGTGCTAATTTATACATGGGCCAGGCTGGCCCTCGGTAAGCTCCAGGATTGAGGGAGCATATAAGTGGCTTAACCTTTTTATAGGCCATTGTGTCTATGTCTGTGCTCTTTACTGACACCACCAAAAGTGCTTGCTCTTATAAGGTTTTAAAATCCAATAGTGGAAGAAAAGAGTGACTGCTTTACAGTGGAATTTTTCCAAGTCACTATATGATCCCAATAAATATCCCTGATTTAACATTTAGAGAAGTCTTGCAGTACTACTGAGACTTTTTTTAAAACTGTGTGAGACTCTAGCTGGGGGTATCTTCTTTAGGACAGGAATTACTGTTTGCTATGTGATTGTACAGAGCCCTGGACAATGGGGCCGTTGTGACAGATATTGCCTTTTCCTGCAACTTATCTTTGGGGGCCAGAGATTGTAAGTATTTCCATGGACGGGGGAAACCACCGCTCTCCAGAAACTAAGAAGTGGGCAGGGAGGGGATTAGACAAATTTACTCAAGCTGTAACAGCTTCCAAGAGGTACCACCACCAGGCGAGGCTCACATTCACTGGATTTTCTAGAGACCTACACAGGAAGAAAGGACTTTTGGATAAATAGCCCAAGTTTACACTGACTCAGGACCTGCTTTCTGATTCAACAAATGGACAGAACCTTCTGTCCAAGGGAGGCCCCAAATCATTGCTGGGAAGTGTTGGAAGGACTTGACATATTCATGGGGTATTCTTGTTCTGAGGAAAACATGTTCTAAACTTGTAACCACAGAAAAAAAACAGTGAGGGGGGAGTTTAAAAGAACCGTTCACCTGCGAGAGCCCATGCTGGAGTTGGGATGATCTCTGGTAACCTTATTAGCATGCATGTATGTTCTTTTATTACTTGTAATATGTTTTCTCTGTAATGCTTTTACCCTAAGAATAAATGTGCTTGTTTAGAAAGAGCTGTGTGGTAACTGAACTATGGGTAATTATGCTGGTTAGAGCCTCGGAGGAGAAGGCAAAACAGGCCTGCTGAAGCATTCTGACCTGCTCGGGAATTCACAGTGTAGGCAGGGAACTGTGCAACCTGGAAACACTCCAGTCAGGAGGAACAGAGAGACACACATCTTCATCCAAAACAGATGATGGCTGATGAGCCAGGAGCCTAAGAGTGGGTGCCCTTGCTGGACCACAGAAGGAGAACACAGGTACAGTTGCCCTGAATTGTGACATCCATGACCTGGCTGGCCTGTAGGTGCTACCACAATATAAATATTAATAATACTAGTAGAATGCAGGTGCTATCATGCTTTTAAGGCGCTGACTTGTGTATGGTACAGCCTCATACCACCTTAGCTGGGAGGGGCGCATCTGCTGCATCACCCCAGAAGGGGGTGAAGCATACAGTCTCCTCCATAGTTGGCTAGCATAGGAAGACAGGATCATGGCCTAACCTTCCCCCACCACTTGGTCTTTGCAGTCCTTTAGATCAGTTGATCACAAGGACTGTGAAAGTGACAGAGCCTTGTGATGGTCTGTATCCTTATGTTTACATTTTCCATAAGACTATGATAAATTTGGTATGAAGTATGCCTTGTGAGATGTCATTTGAAAACTCATAATCTGCTGAACATTACTGTCTTGGTAAAATGCATATGGCAACACAGTATGTATAGTTATTCAATTCTACTGTATAAGACATGTTCAAAGTTTAGAAAAGCAGGCACAAAACAATTCCTTAGGGACAAAAGGCAAACTAACACCTCCGCTGGGTGTTAACCAAAATCAAATGGACTAACACCAGGTTAAGCGGCCATTCTTTGGCAGGAAAAAGGGTGTGAGTGATAAATGTACGTGTTTGCAAAGAAACAGCTGGAAGTTCCTGTCCCACACACTTGCTGTTGGCTGAAGCCCAGCTGAAGATGATTCTCAAAGAAGAGAAATGCTACAAGAAAGGAGAACAAACTCCTCAGATTACCTCTGTCCCTTCATCTCTACTCAAGGCATCGGCAATGCTTGAAAGAAAAAAGAAGCATCACTAGACTGGGGAGTGATCCTGGCTGAAAGATCCAGCCAGTAAAACTGCTAGACCATGTGGTGACAGAGATCTGTTGCTTTGAATTCACTCTTACCTTTGTGTTGTGTTTTATCGATATTTTCTTGTAACCAAATTCTGACCTTTATGCCTCATTACTTGTAATCACATAAAATCTATCATTTGTGGTTAATAAACTTGTTTATTATTTTTAACTAAGCCAGTGTGTGTTTGGATTGAAGTGTTGGGGAAACTCCATTTGAGATAACAAGATTTGTGCATATTAATTTCTATTAATGAAATGACAGACTTTATATGAGCTTGTACTGTGCTGGGCAGTACAAGACACACATTTCTGGGGGAAAGTCAGGGATTGGGAATTTGCTGGTGTCACTCTGCTGTATATTTCAAGGGTGGCAGGCTGGCTGATTGAAGCATTCTTGAAGTAAAACTGGGGGTAAATTTATATGCTGGAGGCTGTGCGAGAGCAGAGAACTGAGGGGGCTCATCTGCCCAGCAGTCCAGATTGTACCTTGAGGAATATCACAAACCTTTATAGACAGCACAGTGAGCAAAGGCTCCTTCCTCTTTATGTGCTCATGCAATGACTGACCAGAGTCTGGCTTTTAACACTGAGAAATAATGTGAAGGGTTTGGTTGTTGTGATTGCATGTTCCCTCTGGGAATATTTCTCCCGTTAGAGTCGTCAAGCTTTTTGTTGTTTTGCTATATTTTCGCTCCTGTTGCAATAACATGACTTACATCCTTCCTGCCTGTCTTGTCTCTATTGACCAGAATCTCTTTCATCATCATATGCGGCTTTCGGCAATTTAAATAGTATTTCCAAGTCAAAAGTGTTGTGGGCAAGGGAGATCAGGACTTTCCTAGCAAGAATTCACTTTTTCCAAGTTTTGGAATGTGTGGGCTGTGATTTTGTCACAACCTTCAAAGGAACTGCCCAAGTCAGTACTCTGAAGAAACACTGTTCAAGAACCTGTCCAGTGGATCCTGCAGAGAGTGGTACTAGTTATCTGGGAAGTGTAACTTTCCTGTCTAAATCAGTAATTAACCGGTGCAACAGCATGGTGTTCAGTAGTGCTGCTCAGCTGGTGGTCTGTCAGATTAGATGTTAACCTGATGGCCTGACCAGATGGTCACTAAATAACTATGCCCCTTTTTACAAGACTCAATTTCCTCTCATCATATTTTTTTGTCCCCTTAAGTTCATACTCAAGTTTCAACTGCAGCTGCTATACTTTGCCACTTCCTGTCCTGAACTTCTATATGCTGCTGCTGGGCTTTACCTTGAAGGTAAGTGAAGCAATTCCTAACTATGTTTTGCCTACTTCAGGAGGCCCTTTGGGGGTTAATTCCCTGAGTTTTGTAATTGGCTTTGAAATCCACAGATGAAAAATGCCATAATCCTTTAAAGTATTATTATTTCAACAACAAACACATGGCTCAAACTTTCATATTACAGAACCTTCTTAAACTACAATTTAGTTTAAACTACCAGGAAAATTTAGTAGGGAATCACTGAATGAAGAGTTAAGGGTGGGTGTCATAAGGCTGGATTTCTCCCCAGTTTAATGGCTCACTCTCACACCCACAGTCTCTTTCAGGCAAGATTTTATTGTCCAAAACTTAACAACCAGCCAAAAGCACCGTTTCTTACCTCACCCTTCACATGTCAGGCTCTCATTGCTTGGTATCCCAGGGGACTCTGGCAGTCCTGCCACGCCTGCTTCCTGCAGCTCGCTCTCTCTCTCTCTCTCTCTCTCTCTCTCTCTCTCTCTCTGTTAGTTCTGTTCTCACAACCAGCCCTGCACTCGAACTCTTCTTCTAACCATTTAGAACCTCAGATGTAGCCCTGCCCCCTTAATTGGCCCAACTGGGAACACCTGCTCTTGCACAGGCGAGCTGGACCTATTTCAATTGCAGGGGCCAGCCGCTCCGTGACAGTGGGATTTTTAGCCATGGCCTACCTCTATTCACATCAAAGTCCTAATGACTTGGATGGGAACAGAGTTAGCCTAATATTGAGTGCTTCTGAAGATCCCACCCTAAAACGGATATTGTCAGCAAATTAAAAAAAACAAAACAAAACTCTAAAAAATAATTCCCCCCACTTGCTGACTATAATAAACCCTTGGAAACTTGACACTGATGTCTGCTTTTTTACCAGTTAGAACCAATTCACGTGACTCAGTACTAATTACTGAATTATACGAATTAGCCAATAAGCAAACGTACAAACAAAAGAAAACGATACTGCATCACAAAATATTCCTGGCTCTGTTATCTCAAGTGTAGCTTAGTTTTAAATACTTATGATAAGACTTCATAGAAAACTAGTAAATATTCTAAAAGTTAAAAGTATTAGTAATATGATACCTTACTCCAGTGCTGCTCCGCTAGTAAACCTTTGCTGAGAATTGGGAAGAGATCAACATTTTATGTGTGAGAGTTATTAGCTGTAGGGCTAAGCAATGTCCCATTTAGCAAGTTTCTACTGTATTCTTCTTCCGCATGCATATTTTACTTGTTTGTTATTAAAGGGGTTGAGCATCAGAGATAGGATGCTGGCAATGTGAAAAAAACCCCAAAGATGAGCACTGAAGCATTTGTTTTGAAACAAGCCAGCTACAAATAATTATACAGTAATTTTGTAGACAGGCGGAAGGGACAAGGCTGGAATTCAGATACATTGTTTTACCATTGGATTCAAAGTTTACCAACCTTGTCTGTATACTTTCAAAATATCCTTTCAAATGCCTTCTGTTGTTTGGGGTCTCATTTTCCCTGCTTAGTTACAGGATCTAGTAAACTGATGCTAATAATATGTGCTTCAGTTCTTGCTCCAGAGCAGCTAATGTTGGAATCTGTGTACAAGATCCTTGAAAATAATGTGCTTTGAATTTAAATAGCAAGAGATACTTACTGTGGGATTATTAGAAGGTAGACAAGGCCAAATAAGGCAGCTAGAATTAGTGAAAGAACTACAGCACTGGTGAAGTATTCATCCTGAAGCTGGTGGTACTGTGAATGAGAGGAGATGCACAAAGACAGTTAGTTAGGCATCTATACCATACCTTCTGACTCTAAACTAGGAACAGCCATGGTTTAAAAGAGAGTGCGTGCCTATATCTCCACATATTTACAAACGTAGGAATGAACATCTTTTAATTCACACCCAGAAAAGATCTTTAAATGTGAAATTGCAGAACTAACTGTAGACTGTAATCTATCATTTAAATCAGCTTCTGTACCAGATGACTGGAGGATAGCTAATGTGATGACAGTTTTTAAAAAGGGTTCCAGAGATGATCCCAGCAATTACAGGCCTGTAAGCTTGACTTCAGTACCAGGCAAACTGGTTGAAACTATAGTAAAGAACAATATTGTCAGACACCTAGATGAACATAATTTGTTGAGGAAGAGTCAACACGGTTTTAGTAAAGGGAAATCATGCCTCACCAATCTACGAGAATTCTTTGAGGGTGTCAACAAGCATGTGGACCAAGGGGATCCACTGGAAATAGTGTACTTAGATTTTCAGAAAGCCTTTGACAAGGTCCCCCACCAAAGGCTTTTATGCAAAGTAAGCTGCCATAGGATAAGAGGGAAAGTCCTTTCATGGATTGGTAACTGGTTAAAAGATAGGTTAGGTATAAATGGTCAGTTTTCAGAATGGAGAGAGGTAAATAGTGGTGTCCCCAAAGGTCTGTTCTGGGACCAGTCCAATTCATAAATGATCTGGAAAAAGGGGTAAAAAGTGAGGTGGCTAAATTTGCAGATAACACAAAATTACTAAAGATAGTTAAGACCCAGGCAGACTGTGAAGAGCTAAAAAAGGATCTCTCAAACTGGGTGACTGGGCAACAAAATTGCAGATGAAATTTAATGTTGATAAATGAAGAGTAATGTACATTGGAAAGCATAATCCCAACTATACATATAAAATGATGGGGTCTAAATTAGTTGTTACCACTCAAGAAAGAGATCTTGGAGTCATTGTGGATAGTTCTCTGAAAACATCCACTCAATGTGCAGCGGCAGTCAAAAAAGGGAACAGAATGCTGGGAATAATAAAATCATGACTGGTGTAGAGAAAGTAGATAAGGAAGTGTTGTTTACTACTTCTCATAACACAAGAACTAGGGGTCACCAAATTAAATTAATAGGCAGCTGGTTTAAAACAAATAAATGGAAATATTTCTTCACACAAAGCATGGTCAACCTGCGGAACTCCTTGCCAGAGGATGTTGTGAAGGCCAAGACCGTAACAGGGTTCAAAAAAGAAGTAGATAAATTCATGAAGGATAGGTACATCAATGGCTATTAGCCAAGATGGGCAGGAATGGTGTCCCTAGCCTCTGTTTGCCAGAAGCTGGGGAATGAGCAATAGGGGACGGATCACTTGATGATTGCCTGTTCTGTTCATTCCCTCTGGGGCACCTGGCACTGGCCATTGTCAGAAGACAGGATACTGGGCTAGATGGACCTTTGGTCTGACCCAGTAGGGCCGTTCTTATGTTCTATTATTTGGTATCTGATATAGTTAAAGCTGCATGACACTTTCCTTTCTCACCCTCTGTTTCTGTACCCTATATCTTTCCCAAACATTCACCTTTCAGTCTGCAATTATTCAAGTTTGATCTCAGCCCAGAGGTGAATTGATTTTTGAAAGATCGAGCAAAAAGAGTTCAGCTGCTTTGTGGCAGAATGGGGAGGAAAAAAATACTTTTTCCATTATTAAGAAAAATCTTTGCTGCTTTCAAACAGCTCTTTGGCTGAAACAGCTGAGGGAAGAAGACTGATTTGTGGCATGAAAATACCTCTTGTTGATAGATGTGGGTGAATCATTGGTTTTGGTGTAACTAAGTCATGAGTCTGAAAAAACAGTATGCTGCACAGGTAAAGAAGAATTTGAAAGTTTTCTCATTAAGTGCCAGATTCCGATCTTAGTTTCACCATCATGGACCTGAACTCGTTTCACTCAACAGAGTTATTCAGGATTTACACCAGTGTAACGGAGATTGGAATTTGGTGCTAAGCTTAGAAAGTGTGCAGCTACATAAGACTGCATGTACACCATTGTAAAGTGTGCAGAGGCTGAGCCTAGGGTCCCACATGCTCAAACCCTGCGAGGTTGTGAGATGTAAGTGCACTTTGGAAAGTGCATAGGTGACAGCCCTGCTACAAACAGCTCAGGGGTTGTCTTCTGTGAAATTCTTAGGGGCAGGGCTCATCTCATGGGGTTTAGCCCAAAAACGTTCCAGGTTATGGAATTTACAAACTATTGCTTTTTTTCTCTTCTCCCCAAATGAATGGAACTTTGAAGCTCTTTCTGTGGATTTTTTTTGTTCAACCTCCCCCACCCCCATCTCCTGTCTGCAGTGTCTACTCCTTCTACATGGAACTGAGGGGGTGGGAGGCACAGGGCTGGCTAAAATGGCTTCACATGACCTGAGGATTCCCTTCTCTCCAGTGGAATCCTTGGCTCCTACTTTAGGGCAGCTTTACAGATGCTTTCTGCAGTAAAGCACACAAAATCACCAGCTAAACAAAATGGACTTTTTAAAAAGTCCTAAACATATATTTTCACAAGATTCCATATACCTTTACCCCAAAAAAGAGCTGTTCCATTTTCTTTGGTAAACCTCACTCTTTTTTAGAGTTATACAGGAAGGGCTTGTTTGCTTTTCAAACAATGAAAATTAAATGATTAATCTGTGGCATCTTGAAATGAATGTTAATGGGTAAAAATTCAGTTTGTGTGTGGGACACTGATCAGAGGTGACAACGTACCCTTGACTGTATGGCTTACAGCTGAGAAAAAAAAAATAAGGGCTATTGCTACACTAACCTAAAATCAGACCACTTCTGCCTTCCTTCACTTAAAAGAAAAAAATAACCATGTGAGTTAAGACTATTCTGATCTCATCTCAGTGTAACTACAACAAAAGCAGTGGAGTTACTCCAGGTTTATATCCACATTCATGACGTCAGTTTGCAGTTTGGCCTAGAGAACACAAGTCTGTGATCCTAACATGGGATCCTCTACCAGCTCCGTGAGCAGAGGGAAGCTTCTGCATGTGACTCTCCCCTCTCCTGTACAGATGTGTAGTGGTTAGCTGTCTCCCCTAACTCCAGACTCCAAAGAATGGATCCACGGTTGGGGACATGGCAGGGACTGGGCAGTTTGGGGGAGTAGTGGGTAGGCCAGGGCTGGGTCCAGGAAAGATGAACATCAACCCCTGGCTCCAGCTTTACAGAAATTCTCCAGAAAAGATAATGTGGCCTTCTTACACAAGGTAGGCTACTAGAGGGAACCACAGAACCTGTGGGGGCAAGTGCCTCTTCATGGGTACCTGAGCCCCCCGCATATGACCCTACGTATGGACCCTGCAGCCTATTATGCAGGGCAGGAAATACAATCCCCATCCTCCCAATGGAATGACAGGGGAGGAAATCCACAAAGGAATCATCACTGGGATTTTCTCCTCTTTAGCCCCATCCTGTGAATTTCTGCAGGAGCGGGGAGTTAAAGCTTCATAATATTGTTTAAAGATAATGAGCAAAATCTGGACCTTGTCTAAGAAAAAAGAAAAGGAGTACTTGTGGCACCTTAGCGACTAACCAATTTATTTGAGCATAAGCTTTCGTGAGCTACAGCTCACTTCATCGGATGCATACTGTGGAAAGTACAGAAGACGTTTTTATACACACAAACCATGAAAAAATGGGTGATTATCACTACAAAAGGTTTTCTCTCCCCCCACCCCACTCTCCTGCTGGTAATAGCTTATGTAAAGTGATCACTCCCTTACAATGTGTATGATAATCAAGGTGGGCCATTTCCAGCACAAATCCAGGTTTTCTCCTCCTCCCCCACCCCCAACACCCACACAAACCCACTCTCCTGTTGGTAATAGCTTATCTAAAGTGATGACTTTCCTTACAATGTGTATGATAATCAAGGTGGGAGAAAACCTGGATTTGTGCTGGAAATGGCCCACCTTGATTATCATACACATTGTAAGGAGAGTGATCACTTTACATAAGCTATTATCAGCAGGAGAGTGGGGTGGGGGGAGAGAAAACCTTTTGTAGTGATAATCACCCATTTTTTCATGGTTTGTGTGTATAAAAACGTCTTCTGTACTTTCCACAGTATGCATCCGATGAAGTGAGCTGTAGCTCACGAAAGCTTATGCTCAAATAAATTGGTTAGTCTCTAAGGTGCCACAAGTCCTCCTTTTCTTTTTGCAAATACAGACTAACACGGCTGTTACTCTGAAACTTGTCTAAGAAGGCGCAACTCCATCTGTCCAATTATCTTTGGTTAGTGAACTTATTCAAATTCTCACTTACTTTATGCTCACGTTCAATTTGTTTATACTTGAGGGTAATGAAATTCAAGTCAGCCATCTCGGATTCAGTTTGCCGGGCCTCTATCAAACGGCTGATGTATCTGTTTACTCGAGTTCCTGGAGTGGTGTATACCACATTCGTAGAAAAAGAGGAACGATTCCTGAGTTTTTCAGAGGCTGTCCTTAATGCTCTTCTCTGCAGCAGAAAAGAAAACAGGAGAATGACTGCTATTCACTGCAATGACATTATTCATGACTGAAAATGTCTCATCATTTGTATTGCCAAGTCCCCAGTCAGCATTAGGAATCTGTTCAGCTAAGCAAATATAAATTTGTAGACAAATACAAGGAAAGACATAGTCCTTGCCCCAGTCAAGTTACAGTCTAATTACAAATTAGTTACAATTTCTCAGGTAAAATCCTGGCCCCACTAAAGTCAACGGCAAAACTCCCATTGACTTCAGTGGGGCCATGATTTCACTCCTCATCCTTAAAAATCCCTCTACATATTGTCCTCGACAGCATTCTACTCTGCCACTGTGGTGAAAGCCATCTCAGCCCAGATCAGAGTGACTTGATCAGCAGAGTAACAAGAAAATTGATCACAGATGAGAAAAACTCATTTTTGTGACTTAGCGGCAACGACTCAAATTAACCCTAGACTGTCCATGCCTCTGAACAGTTTTGCTGTTGAGGACGACGTGGATGGGATAGTATTTGCAAAGCAACTTTTCTTCACCTTCTCCACATCCACAGCATAAGACTTTACATAATTTTACACCACAAATTTAGCCACAAATATAGGGCTAATGAAGGGTTAATTCCCTTATAATTGTATTTCCTCTGTTACCATTTCTCTTGCATTACTCACTCCTCTGGCTGCTGTTCTGCAAGCCTGGGCCTGGCTTCCAGCTCCAGGCGTTGTGACCTGATGCATGGGGTGACAGCGCTGCTCAGATTCGGCCTGGCTGTGCCCCTGTCATGACCTATACAGAAGAGCTCAACCTGTTTCTACATAGTCAGAAACATACTTCTTTTGTGAAACATTTGCAGGTGTCAGGGAAGACCATTTAATGCATTAGGTTATGACTGATCAGCTTGGAAAAAAAAACAAAACAGATGTCTACCACCTAGGATATAATAAGAAGAATCTTTGCTGTCCCTTGTTACAAACAGACACAAGGTCTCAGTGCAGTGCTGTCAATGCTACTTTTTAAAAGGCTATACACCTAGAAAATATCTTTGAGATTTTACAATTCCCTTTCAAAGTCACAGCTCAGGGGACAAAGGAGACCAGCTAAATGTATGCAGAATGAATAGACGTTTCCTTTCTCACTGTGCGTGAAACAGGAGTGGCAGCTCTTCTTAAAATCAAAACAAAACACAACACACAAACAAACACAGGTCAGCAGCTAGTTAACAAACACACATAAGCAGACTTCCCTGTAAAGTAGATATGTGAAGCTAGTGATCAGTCAGGAAATACTACAACCAGTGGCTTGGTTCAGGAGTGGTCCCTGATAAGTACTGGAAGAGATTCCGTAGCATAGATAAAATGTCTTCTCAGTTCTCTCACTGTTTTCTTGTTCTCATATTTACACAATAGTGCTGGTGCTAAATGCTAATGACACAGATACAATACCTGCTTGAGTTTTGCCTTTTGAGTTTAATATATTGAATAAGCATGTAATCTGAAGGGCTACTGTGTTAACATGTACTTGAAATTCCAGTTAACACACACAAATAGATTACTACTCATTTCAGATGCTTATATTTTGGTGCCTCATAGTTTTGCTTTCTAAACTAAATTTGGCAGGGCGTTTTTTCAATTAAGTGACCGAGGGTTTGTTTGGGTTTTATGTTGAAGAGAATTAAAATGGAGTGAGCTATTAGCCCATAAAATCAGCTACTTGTCCACATATAACTACTTTTTCATTTATTTTCTAATATGCATTTTACCTCTTTTTTCATGTGACAGACTTTCATGATGTCTCAGGTTTTAGCAAGGTAAAATATTCTGTCAGAGAGTTTTTTTAACTTTATTGTGGCACAGATGCAGATAATACTGGGCCAGCTTCAAAGCGTTTTGAGCTATATTATGGCTTTCATGATTTAAGGAATAATGATCTCTGAAGGAAGCCAGGAGAGCAGGCTGGTTTGTACAGATTAAACTCTTACATCATGTTCTCTGAGATAAGAGTCCCATCTGAGTTGCAAACACTTGACACACAATTAGGTAAGTTAAAGATAACATTATAGCAGTGACTTTGAATGTTCTGACTTCGGGGAATTTAAGCCAGTTCCCTAACATACTAAGGTTTTGTATGCATGCTCTGATGCATGCATACACACTCAAACGGCTAAATTGTCACATAACTTTTATAGAATAAACATAGATTTTTCAAAATGCTCAAAGAGCATTTAAAAGATGTAATTCAGAGCTATGATGTCATCTGTGAGTTACATGCTATTTCTATAAACGGTAAATAAAGTCTACAATAAGAGATTTGAGATTTAAACCAAAAAGGGCTGCTTTTTTTACTTTTGTGTTTCTGTCAGTACTGGGAGAAACAAAAAAGTTTCACAAACAGGAAAGTTCTAATACTGCCAGAAAAGAAGATTTGAAGTTTCTCAAAATGCATCTCATTTATATCAGAGATAATCCAAGACATAGTTCAAATCCCAAGGAATGAACTTCCTGCTCTACTGCAGTTGACATTCAAGCAGCAAACTATGTAACATTGCCACCTACTGGCAAAATAAATGATCTGATAACTCTTCCAATCTTTTGGTTTCAACACCAAATCAGCTTTATGATTCATGGTTACCATTCACATTTTCATATAGAAATGTATAGGCATACAAATATACTTACTTTCTGTATGCTACTGCATGTGCAGTGCTGTCAGCTGAAAACTGTGGAGGACTCCAGGGATTTGCAAAACAGGTTTTGAAATTTCTGCAATCGCCTCAGGGACTCTTTTCTGAAGGACAAGTCCCAGACGGTATCCACTTGTGAGATGTGTGTGTGCACACAGGTATGGGTGACTCTGCACCTGAGATCTGCTACACTTAAGCTTTGTCTATACTGGGGAAATTCTGCAAAAGTTTTTCATCATTGCTAGCACCAGTTCAGCTCCAGCACTAGTGGGAACCCTGGGATCCCTAGCACAGACAGGATGCCTGGTGCCATTTGCCTTTTCAAGAGCCAAGTCAATTTACTATGCTCTAATTTACATGGTGCTTGAAATGCACAAATAAGGCACTTGTGGGTGCCTCACGATTAAAACTGCTATTTTACCTACTGAGCAAAAACCATATTAGCAACAATGGGGAATTTTTTTTTAGACAAGGGTTTATTATATTGACAGCACTTATGTAGTAACAACCTGTTTTGGTTTAGTTTGTGAGACAACATGGAGCAACGTACATTTTAAAAGCACACATTCAAGGACCTCAGAGAATCCTTATTAATTACCTTATCATCATCCTCACATGTCATGACATTGGAGAAAGGTATCTCAGCTTTGAACATCTTACGACAATGCATGAGCTGGACCAGCAGGTAGCAGACTGTTTTGAACTTCATTCTTTTGGCAGGCTTTATGTCTGAGAGAATCAGTCCTGGAAATATCTGTCAGGCAATTAAAAATATGAAAAAGATACACACAGATTTACATACCTACATGTACATATACCGTCCAATGATCAGAATAAGCATGAAAACATTGTAAATGAATATTGTGATCAAACAATGTATTTTATTACACATTTTTTACATTTAGTACCTATTTTCTTGGGGTAGAATACTTCTCTTTATATCTAATATATAGAATATGTTTAACATATTATCTTTAAGCACAACATAACTAATATTTCAAAATTGAGTTTCTATAGAAACTACGAGTACAAAACCCATTAGCGACTGATGTAGAAGAGAGGCATTAGTTGTATTTCTTCTTTTACTTTATACTCATTTGACTTAACCATTTTTTCCTGAAAATAAAAGCAGCACGTAAGAAGTATAAACAATGAGTGAACTTTTCTGTTTATTCCTTTTCTTTTTATAACATTTCTGTCATGTTCTTCTTACCTTCACTCTCTCATTTTATCAACTAGAGTTCTGGCTCCAGGATACAGGCATGCATCCATGGAACCATGATCAAACGGGGAGCTGGGGGACCCAACTATCATACCCCACATCTTGCTTCTTCAAAACTGGGGACATTGAGCCATGGAGAGGAATTCTGGGGTGGATGTTTATGGGTCCACTTCTTTCAGCACAGAGGCCCTGATTCAGAAAAACACTTGCTTAACTTTTAAGCATGTGTTTAACACCCACTGACTTTGATGGAATGTAAGATATGCTTATGTGCTGTTCTTAGATTAGAACCAGGACCAGAACCCCTTCATCTATTTTCAGGAGCCATGCAACCACCTCTGCTTGGATTATTTACGCTTCTGGCATATGTCATCTGTGAAGGAGGATCTGCGTGAATTTTGAAAGGCCACACTACCTGCCAGCACTGTTACACAAAGAAGTACTATCACTCTCATCAAATTACTATGCACCTATTTTAGGAGCAAAAGTGAAGAGACCCAGAGTTCAGTGCATACTGCTCAGACAACTGAAACAGATCCTCAACCCCAAACAAAGCTCAGATCTTTGTCCTTGGGAGCCAAGGAATATGGCCACTGAAATGAGTAAAAAGGATTTGGTTTATAATTGCCATTAAGAGTCGAGAAGTGTGATGGTTGTTTACTGCAGCATAAGGGATCTACCGCATGCTCACAACTGGAAGTTGCCCATGCCTATCAGGATCCAGGCAAACAATCCCTTACTTCACCAAAATCATTTCTTCTATAGCTCCCCTCTACCTACACCAACCATGGGAAACGTTAGAGAAAATTTTTTGGACAAATTAAAGGGAATCCAAGAAAGTGATTCAGAGGAGTGTGCTGCAGACGAGCGAGGGTCCCAGCACACATGGAGGGCTGAACTTCTCTATCTTGATAGCACAGATCCAATGTACTATGGCAATGTGTCAGCCAGATACAGTATACTAAACGGAAATGTCATCTTGGTTGCAAAAAGTTCTATCCATAAGAGAAAATGTTTAGTCCAGGCTTCCATTATTGGTTTATATCACTTTTTTGGGGAGTGCTCAATTTAATGGTTGGCATTTAGGGTTTGATATCTAATCAACATGATGCAATGGTGTCATCTGCTTTATTACATCAAGTCTTAATGAGCAGGGTAGAAAGGAGGAAGTAAATCAGAATTGTTTGCTCAGATACTAGGGTGAATGTGTACATACTTGGTTATCTGAATTTAGAGCAACTGGGACAAATTTTCCTCAGTTATACACTCTATATTACACACAGAGTAAGTCAGTGTGGAATTTGGCTTTATATCCAGTTTAAAATATATGTATTTAGGTATTGAGAAATGCATTGCATTTTATGGTGCAATACAGAGCTTTTCCTACGGAGTTGTATGGGTACCATTCAGCAGACTACATGTTGCACTGCTACAACCAAACACAGAAATCAATTAGTCTGTTTAAATATCTGCATAACATTTTAATTAATGTGTGACACAACCTGTTATTAAACAGGAAAAAATTCCTGAATGGGCACAATTACTATATTGTGCACCTGAAGGATGATTAAAGTAGATTAATACTATCTGCATTATACAGCACATCTGATAGTTCTTCAATTTAAAGGACACTAGTTTACTGTGCATGTTATTCTGCTATATAAGGATTTGATTATGTGTAGGTTAGAAATAGTGAAAAAAATCTCTCTTAAGTGGCTTCGGATATAATCTCTCAGTTGAGGAATTTCTGGCAAGTGACTCACTGCTGGAAAGCAATATTCTGCCCAGAGGACATTGTACAGTGACATTCACTTCACTAAATATCTTGAACACATTCCTTAGTTGTTCATACCACATAAGATATTATTAGGCATAGATAGCCCTTAGGTCAGAATATGGCAAATGGGATCTATCTTCACCCCAATGTTCTGCAAGGCCCCAAGCTAAAACATAGCCTTTGGGTAGCTAGTTGTGATGTTACTGATTAATCCGATCATGTTTTCTTAACACAGCCATAGCTCTTCTAGAAATATAAGTATTTTGCTGCATGCCTTTCTCTAAACCCAACCAAAACGTAGCAGCTTTTTTTGGCAATTAACGCCAGTAGTTTTGCTCTATTTTGCGAGTTGCAGTAATAGGGAGGGAACATATGGAAGGCACAAGGTGAAATAGATCTTAGTATCACCACTGGATCTCAACTCCAAAACAACTAGTCCCCTTTCCTCTGTCTGGCGGACAAGGTCAGACCTCTCACCTGGAAGTCACATTGAGCAGGTCAGTGATTTTGCCACACATCTTCATTTTGGGGGCGATATTAGGCTGATTCTGAATTGATCTTCTAGTTAAAGAACAAGAAGCTCCTTTGCAGCTCGGAGTACCCACAAAAGAGAAACGGTAATATAGCTGGGTGTGCTAATGGAAATTTTTGCTAGCAGAGCCAAGAGGGCATGTATGAGAGAGCGGCAAGAACAGGGGCATGGTCTCTCTCCCCCTGGAAGTGCTGGGAGGAGTGTGCTTTGGAGAGTACAGTCTAAACTTCCTTCAGTGTATCAAATCTCCTGTGAACACTATGCTTCTCTCACTGCCCAGAAGCATTATGACTTATAGAGGAATAATGTTGCCTGACAACTTTGCTCAGGAGGTGTACCTCCTCCCTTTCTCCAACTTGGCGCTCCCTCAGAAGAACCCTAATGTGTGCAGATAATTTTTAAAAAGGTAACTTCCGGAGTTTATAACAGCTTCTTTAAAATATCTTCAAAGCAGCAGATGGAGCAACCTGTTTATTTACCAGTCATTGGGCATTGTTGGGCTTCTGCTATAACACAGACAAATGGTCATTGCCAGGAGGGTAGTATTACCTCTTTATGCCACACTTAAATAAAAAAAAAATTAGGCCATCCTTGACAGGCATCCCACTGAACTTGCTCATGGCCTGCTTTATCTTATTTTATTTTATTTTATTTTGGCACTTCCTTTTTAAGTGCAGCTGAATTGATGCTTGTTCATTTGCAACATCATTTTAGGAAGGGTTCTTTGGACTAATATAGCCAGCAAATCAGGATAAGAATGGGGATGTTCTATCAGACCCCTACAAAGGGCAGCCAGCCTATTTACAGCTTCGAGAATGCATTGAAGTATGTGGAATACAACAATCATTGATTAAAATTCTGAGAAAACACCCCTCTGTTTGCATCTCTTATAATACTCTGGTAAAGGAGCCACTGCTGCTTATCTAAACTCCTCAGAAACAGCATCAGACTGCAGTTCATTTTGCTGTGGTCAGCTAGGGGCATGAAAAGAAATCACAGAAAAGGAGGGTACCGTTGATATTCAAAGTGCATTCACAGAACGCTTCCATGCTGTATTGTGTGTCTGTCTCTTGCTTATGCCTTCAGTCAGTCAGGTCTAAGCTTCTTGGTATTAGCATCTCTCCTGTTATTACTTGCAATTTACTGAGCTTTCCTGTGGACTTTTGTTATCCTGAGATAAGTGAGCAAGTTTTATTTCATGTTCGTCTTTTCACAGCTATGGTAATTAGCATTTTTTTAGACAAATCTCTCATATGCCATATTATACTTATTTGTAATAATTCCTTTACTAATATACTAAAGTCCATTTTACTTAGTGGTGAAAGAATACAACTTGCATAAGAAAAAATTCTCCATAGTTCAAACCAGTTTATCTACCTATCCAATACAAATACAGCACATATTTCTAATGGTTGCAAGTGTTAAAAGATTGCTGGGAGACCAATAAAATAGATACAGTCATTCTCTAAGCCCATCACATCTCTCATCTCCAAGTGCCACATTTTTGGGGGAGTAAAATAAAATGGGAGCAACAGAACATAAAGCAAAGGTCCAAACCCCACTCCCACTCACAGTGATGGAATAATTTCAGATTGGGGGCTATCAGACTGACATTTGTGCATTTCTGTTCTTAGCACCATTCACAGTGACAGCAGGAGTGATACTGAAGCGGTACACCAACACATTTTGCAACAAAAGCATCATTCCCTCGGTGACCCTGGCAGAGCAGGTCAGATCAGGACCATAGGCCAATTCACTTGTGTGTTAGTGTAAATCGAAGGGAGTAACGTTTTAAACTTCATGAAAGCTAGTGGAATGTTACTTGTATTGTTTTCACTTATCTGTTTCTGTTATAATGTAGTTACAAACATTTACATTGTATATACCCATGTAACTCAATAACCCATCAAAGAATTCTTGTGAAATGCTAATGAAGAAATTTATTGTATAAGGTGCTAATTCCAAAGCAAATGGCCATAGTGATGATGACTGGAGGTCATAAGACTAAGTGCATTCCTCACTCACTGTCATCAAAGGAAAAACCCATGTGGGTAGAGACACTGTCAGCTTGCTTTCTGCATGAAGATACCATAAATATGGAGTCAAAGAAAGATCCTTCATCTCTGACTGTTTGGACTTTTACAGGGAAGTGTACCAGATGCAAACAGAGATCTCCAGAGACAATCTGGGTATCTTGAAAGACTTTTGCAAAACTGGCAGTTTATTACATCACTGCTACTATTTGGAGTTAAAAACTGTGATTCACCTGTACATCTATTTTACGTGCTTTAATCTCTCAATATCTCTCATTCTTTATTCTTAGCTAATAAACTTTTAGTTAATTTACTACAGAATTGGCTGCCAGCATTGTCTTTGGTGTAAGATCCAGAGTACCAACTGATCTGGAGTAAGTGACTGGTCTCTTGGGAATGGGAGAAACCTGATCTGTGATTTTTGGTTGACGTGACCCGTTATCACAAAGTCCAGTTTGTCTGGGTGGCAAGACAGGCTGGGTACTAAGGGGACTGTTTGTGACTCCATGGTAAGACTGGGATAGTGATCCCGGAGTTCACGTGTGGTGCTGGCTTGGTGAAATCTAATTATAGAACCCTGGCAGAGGGGCAGGCGTACTGGCACCTTGGCACGCCGACGGGTTTCCGTGTCCGGCAGACACCATCCAGGAGATCTTGCAGGATGCCACCAAGATCGACGCCTCCCTGCTAGCACCGTGGCAGAAGATAAACGCCCTGAACACCTTCCTGATCCCCCGCATCTCGTTCATCGTAAGGGGATCCGCCGTGGCGAAGGTACCCCTCAACAAGGCATACAAGATCGTCCGGCAGCTGGTGAAGAAGTGGCTGTTCCTTCCCCAGAGAGTCAGGAACAAGCTGGTCTATATCGCCCACAGGCCTGGCGGTGCCAATGTCCCCCGCATGGGTGACCTGTGTGACATCGCGGTGATCACCCACGCCTTCCACCTGCTGACGTGTGCTGACACCATGGTAAGGAACATCGCAGCAAACGCCCTCCATGACGCAACAAAGAAGTGGATCGGCAGAGCCCCCTCCAACCAAAACACTGCCAGCTTTCTGAGTGGTTCCCTGGATGGAGAATTCGGACGGGACAGTGGCGACATTGCTTCACTGTGGTCCCATGCTTGCAATGCCATGCGTCGCTTGGGGAAGCGCATCGGCTGCTGCTGGGAGTGGTGCAAGGAGCGCCAGGAGCTGGGAGTCCTGGTGCCGCAGATCAGGTCCAACGACAACACCATTGTCACCCTGAGCGCCAGGGGCATGCTGGAGAGGACCACTCGCTGTACGTGGAAACCCTAAAGTGTAAATCGGACCAGGGTAAAGCCTTCGAACTGACCAGCAAATGGGATGCCAGCAACCACTTCCTCACCAGGGGCGGCTTCACCCATTTCGCCGACTGGCGGTTCATCCACTGCGCCCGGCTCAATTGCGTCCCGCTCAACGGAGCCGTCCGCCACGGGAACCAAGACAAGCATTGCAGGAAGTGTGGTTACTCCAACGAGACACTGCCCCATGTCCTGTGCAGCTGCAAGCCCCGCTCCAGAGCTTGGCAGCTGCGCCACAACGCCATCCAGAACCGCCTAGTGACAGCCATCGCACCGCGCCTAGGGGAGGTTGCCGTAAACTGCGCCATCCCCGGTACTGACAGCCAGTTGCGACCTGATGTGGTAGTCACCGAAGAGGCACAGAAAAAGATCATCGTCGTCGACATCATGGTCTCCTTTGAGAACAGGACCCCGGCCTTCTGCGAAGCCCGAGCTCGTAAGCTGGAAAAATACGCTCCCCTGGCCGACACCCTGAGAGCGAAGGGCTACGAGGTGCAGATGGATGCCCTGATCATCGGAGCCCTGGGCGCTTGGGACCCTGCAACGAGCATGTGCTGCGGGCCTGGGGATTGGTCGACGCTACACACGGCTCATGCGGCGCCTCGTGGTCTCGGACGCCATCTGATGGTCCAGGGACATTGAACACATCACCGGTCACCGACAGTACCAGGAGGTGTGAGCCGGTATGACATCGTGCATCAACTATGGGAAAGGGACTGAGAGACTTTTTCCATTGGACCATATGAACTGGAACCATAAACTCACTGAACATTAAATCCCACCAAATGAGGGTAGATCCATCCTCATCATCGTAGCCACTCATTATACCCCACACCTGAACATAGCCATTATATGGGCAACATACCCCCATAGCTCAATGTTTGTACTTTGACCCATTAAACTTTTACCCCAAATCGGGGAGACTGCAGGTTATGTATTCCTTATGCCACCTGCTCCTAAACCGAATTTCACACCCCTTGATAATCTTGCAAACTGGATACAATTAATTTAGGCTTGAATAGAAACTGGGAGTGGACGGGTCATTACATAAAGTAAAACTATTTCCCCATGTTTATCCCTCCCCCCACTCTTCCTCAGACGTTCTTGTCAACTGCTGGAAATGGCCCACCTTGATTATCACTACAAAAGGTCCCCCCTCCCCCCGCTCTCCTGCTGGTAATAGCTCACCTTAAGTGATCACTCTGGTTACAGTGTGTATGGTAACATCCATTGTTTCATGTTCTCTATGTATATAAATCTCCCCCCTGTATTTTCCACTGCATGCATCCGATGAAGTGAGCTGTAGCTCACGAAAGCTTATGCTCAAATAACTTTGTTAGTCTCTAAGGTGCCACACAAGTACTCCTTTTCTTCTTAATAATCTGTACCTTATTCCCTGATAACCAGAAATTTCTATGCCTAAACTCTGTACCATTTTCTTTTTACTTCAACATTATCTTAATAAAATTATTAAATCTGTATACTACCAGCTGGAATATCAGCCCTTGTTTTCTGACAGTCTACACTGAGGTAAGCCCTCACAGTTGTGAGCCACTCCAGACAGAACAACGCCCTTCTCTCCTTCTTTGGTCAGGGGTTGCACAGAGAGGTTACTCCCAATGCTAGCTGTGTGTTTGGTAGACCTAAAAATAGTGCTCTTCATTGTTACCACATTTCTGTGTACAGTTTTTGAACTAATACAGATACCCTTATAGTGGAAGCTTTGAACTGTAATTATGTCCCTTCACTATGTCAGATCTGCATAAACAGTGGTCAGAATTTTCAAATTTAGGTGGTTAACGTTAGGCATTTAAATTCACATTTAAGTGCTGAAATAAAAGTGATCTGATTTTTCAGAAGTGCTGGACACCCATTTCTCCCACAGACAAGCAGACAATGGGAGCTGTGGGTGCTCAGCATCTCGGGAAAAAGAAATATCAGACCACATAATTAGGTACCTAACGATGGATTTAGGTGTTTAACTTCAGGAACCTGAGTTTGAACATTTTGGCCTAACGTGTTTGTTTTGTGGCTTCCTCTTTGCTTGTAGAGAACACAAGCCTTAAAAATTTCACCTGTGCTGCAGGAAGAGAGTGTCTTTTCTATCGGGACACGCTATTATTCAGTGGAATGCACCTTCCTGCAAGGAAGGTTATCACAATCAAATACAGATGGAAATTTAAGACTCTGTCAGTATATAGATGGACATCAAAAAAGAAAATAAAATGACTGGAATGCTAATTTTAGTCCTTTTCCTTCTCTCAGTTTATTCCCCCCCTCCTCCTGTTCCTTTTTTGTTTGTTTACACATTGCTGACTAGCAATTTTTCAGCTCATCAAGTTCAGATTTTTTATCTATCTATTTATTTATTTTTATTTTAAGAGGAGTGAAAATCTAGTCCCCACCATGGTAAAGTTTCTTTGGTTGGTCTGACAAAAACAACAGCAGCCTGCTGTCAAAAATCCTATTCCAATAACAATCATACACATCAAACAAGCTACACTTGATTAATAAAAGTCACTTGAAAGCCTTTGCAATATAGAATGAAAAGCATTCAGGGACCACATACAGAAAACCAAATGCACTTGCTAAATCTGAAGAATGCAAGCTGCTAACAATGATTCACTGATAAAAGCTGAATTGTAAAAACCACGCGGTAATTGTATATTCTGCCTGTTCTTTGACAAAGCTATCACTCTTTGATATTGAGTGTTAAATTCTATTTCTGGAGGCAGCTTTACGGGGGGGGGGCCTACCAAAAAAGTATTGGTAGGCTAACTGAAGTGATATTTTGGGGGTACAGGGATATGGGACACCTGCTATGTCCTATTAGTTGTTTTTACTGAAAGATGGAGCCAGGAATAGAAGGGTGGAGATCTGAGGGCGAGGAGATACTATGATTAAACGAGGAGAGAAAACTTGAATTCTCTACCCCCTCATACATGAATTCTCAGTCTTTTTCATACTGTAATCCCACACTCAGGTACCTGTAATCCATCCTTTGTACTGGTTTTCACACTGCAGTGGGAATTAGTGCAAGGCTTTAGTGTCTGCTTTCAGTATCTTTTTATATGCACATGTGATTAAGGAAACTGTTTCAGATGAAAACCAGAGACAGAGAATGAAAGCAGATTCCTGACTATTATATTTGGACCCAGCAGAGGAGACAGAAACACAGCTCTATCCCGTGCTTGCTTTATTGTTCTTTCAGCAAAACTGAAACCAACATGAAAGTGAGGCTTTGCACTGGGTGGGATAGGGGAGTGCTCAAATATTTAAAGGGACAGAACGTCACTTTCGTACACCCTATTTAAATTTTTTTTCCCAAATATATATACATAATCATTTACATGGCTAACATAAAACACTATATAGCCTAACTAAAAGTTGTGGGTAGACTACCAGAGAGTCTCAAATGGCAAGGGATTATACTGCCCTGAAATAGCAACTCACTACCATATAAGATGAGGCACACAACTGGTTTTCACACTCTCTTGGGATAATGTGGTGATGGTTGAGTGACAGTGTCCTGAACAACAGCAACAGTCGGTGGTAAGGAATCTAGTACGGCTCTAGTATGGAATCAGAGCCTTGTGATCCCTTTGGGTGCAGATGCACTTCTCCTCATATATGGTGTGAGCTGTGGCAACCTGCTGCAAAAAAATCCTTGCACCAGTCAACACAGCTGTCCCTGACACAGTTGGAGTACATGCGAGTACAATAAGAGAATACAGTTCTGTGGGGGAAAAAAACACATAAAATGGCACATTTACTTTGTCAGTCCTTATGTCTGCTTATTATAGTGCAGTCCTAGCTGAAGCATACTGACAGTACATCCCCACTGGTTCTGGGTGCAGAGTTAAGGTTGCGTGGCATAGCTTGTGTGTACCGTAACTCTGTATTTACTGGGTTTTAGAGATTTAAGTACAGGTGCACTCGACATTCAGGAAGTAGATGGTCATACTTAACTCTGCACTAATGACATTTTGGGGCAGTGAATATTGCCTAACATTTACCCCTGTAAGACTGTGTTTTCAGTTACTTATAATTTTCCCAAGTTTTAACTGTTTGGACTGAAATTTTCCATATGGGGAGTCTGACTTAGGTCGAGCATTTTTGTAAAGTTTGGACAAGTTCAACAACACTGGTTCAGTCATTTTTGAGAACAGGGCTGGAGAAAACAGATTGTTTTGCCAATGTTAATTTCTTTTCACAACTGTTTAATTGACAAGCTCTAGCACCCCATGCTTTGTAGTGGAGACTTTACATTTGGCTGGGGTCAAAGAGATGCTTTTTCCCCCCATCCCTGTAAAAATCCACTCATATTTGGCAGTTATAAGCCTCTGAAAATTGTCATTTGCACATGCCCAGTAGAGGTTTGCTAGAAGCTGGCTGCTAAAGAGTGTCTGCATGCATGAGCATGCTCCAGCCCAAACTGGCACAGATGAGCAGGATTTTCTGTGCAATTTTCTTCTCTTAGAGGCTGTAGTGCTGGACACTGGAACTGAGAGCAGGGAGACTCTCTCCACTGTGCACTCAATGCCACCCGATGATCCAGGCAGTCTGGAGGAGGAGGAAGCATCCCACATCAAATGCAGAGGAGGACAGGACAGACTGAAGTCATAAGAACATATGAACAGCCATATTGGGTCAGATCAAAGGTCCATCTAGCCCAGTATCCTGTCTTCTGACAGTGGCCACTGCCAGGTGCTTCAGAGGGGATGACCAGAACAGGTAATCGTTAAGTGATCCATGCCTTGTTGCTCATTCCCAACTTTTGGCAAACAGAAGCTAGGAACACCATCCCATTGAGATAAATAGGCGCTGTAGTTTTTCGTGTATTACTGAACTTATAGAGTGTGTGTTGGCATTTATGTATCATATTTGACAATTCATGTTATGCGGCCTATTGTAAAATGTTTGTTTTGGGCTTTGTGGAAAAGGGCTAATACAGATGTTGCGTGACGTTGGTGAACTGTTTGTAGCAAATAAGTGAACAGACATAGCCTGTTTTTACTTTTTGTGAGTTATCTACAGACAGGCTTTGATTTTTTAAAAATATGCTATTTATTCAAAATTATCTGGTGAATGCTTTATGCAAACATGTATCAGCCTATCAGCTAGTCCAAACTATTTGATTATGTCTTCAAATATTTACTATTCTTCATTAGTAGTGTATGCCTGGTCATCTAAGTTACCAGGTGTTTGTATTTCTGCTCTCTCTGAGAGGATGACAGCGTTCTGAACAGGAGATTTTTAAGATGGTTACCGTAAAGAATTCTGATATGAACTTTTGCGCAAATATACATTTGCATGAGTACTTCCCAGACTTGCAGCTTCCCCACAATATTTCATTTTCTTTCTGAATGTTAATTGAAAAAACAAATACTAAACTTGTTTATTTCATATTGTTTGCACATCACAAAATAAGCCGCATAATATCCCACTGATTTCCTCTTCACCCTTCCTAATTTCTTAGAGCCCAATCCTGTAATCTGTGTGTGTTACTCCCATTGAAGTCAATGGGAGCTTTATGTGAAGATAGATCTCACAATGGCCTAGACAGAACATTTTAATAAAATATCAAAAATGTCTGTGTTCTTCACATAAGAGCAGGAAATATACTGAATGCTGATAGAATCTGAAGTCTGCTCTGTGCTATAATATGCAATGTTTGCTCTATGCTCATTCCCAGTTAGGGTGACCAGATAGAAAGTGTGAAAAATCGGGACATGGTTGGGGGTAATAAGCGCCTATGTAAGAAAAAGCCCCATATATCAGGACTCTCCTTATAAAATCGGGACATCTGGTCACCCTATTCCCAGTAGCGGATTTCGAGTTAGTGGGTCCCTGTGTGCAGCTCCATTTTCGGGGCCCCCCCTCAGAACCCAGCCAAGAAAAAGAACATTCTCTTTCCCCTGTCCCATTTTTCATTCTTTTTTTCTTCATCATCCTCCTATATTACAAATAGTGGGAAGTAAATGAAAATAAAGTGAGGATCCTTGATTGCGGCAGGAGGTCTCCGGGAGGAAGTTTGGTTGCTGGATGCGGGCTCTGGGCTGGGGTGAGGGGCATGGGGTGCAGGCTCTGGGCTGGAACAGAGGGTTGGGGTGCAGGAGGGAGGCAGGGGGGAGGCGCTTAACTGGGGCAGCACGGCTCCCAAAACGACTGGCACACACACCTTTCTGGCAGCAGCTCCTAGGCGGGGGGAGTCAGGGGGTCTCCATACACCACTGCCCGCAGGTGCTGCCCCTGCAGCTCCCATTGACACTCAGGGTGGGGATAGCATACAGAGACCCTGCCCCCCCGAAGGGCCACAGGGACATACCGGCCGCTTCCAGGAGTGAAGCGGCATGGAGGGAGGCAGAGTGGGCAGGGAGCCACCTTAGCCCTGCTGCTGGCACGTCTCTGTGTGCCCCTTGGGTGGAGGGGGGCAGCAGGTCTCTGTGTACTGCTTGGGGCGGGGGCAGCGCACAGAGCTGCCTCCCACGCACCACCAGGGGCGTGCAGAGACGTGCCAGCAGCTGGCCACTTCTGGGAGCAGCGTAGACCCCCAGCCATGGCATACAGGCGGCCTGCCTGCCTGAGCCCTGCTGCACCCTTGGCCGGGACTCGGGGGCAGGTTGTCAGATATTTTTCCTGCATTTTGGGGGCCCCATGCCACTGCATGGTTCGTTTCACGGTAAATCTGCTCCTGCTCATTCCAAGCTGAACAAAACCATCAAATCAGTTGCAGATAAGATACATTAAACAACATTCATTGTTTCGTGGTGGGAAGGCATAGGGCTCAGTACAACAGAGAGGTACAGGTCCACAGCTGATGTAAACTAGCAAAGCTCCAGTGAAGTCCCTGAAGCTACACTGATTTACGCCAGCTGAGGCTATTGCACTGTGACAAAAATAGTGTTCTGATATTCTTCTGAGTCGGCAGAATTCTATACAAGCTGTTTACTTTCCAGACACTCACTTTGTGACAGGATTGCGACTGCAGGAAGTTTAAAATCACATCTGTTGATGTTAGAGGAAACAACAGGGTAGGACAGTGATGTGACAGCCATCAACGCTTCTCCTGCAGCTGCTGTCACACATTTTAAAACGAATCCCAGGGTACTGAATTTCTGCCTATTACATCACAAGTCAAAGAAATTAATTGATCACCTTTTGAGCTATCAAATGCAATTGTGGTTTACAGTAAGTTTTCCTGAAGAGGTGTACTGTAGATAATTGCTCTGGATCTCTCCAACACTCAAGCCAGCTGGTAAATTTTAAGCATTTAGTGCTATATATTCCAAAAGATGATCCCACCGTATCTCATATGGAGAAGAATCCTCTACTTGAGTGTTTTGAACAGGTCTCTCCTAAAACAAACAATTATTGATTTCCTCTTTATTTGCAGATACATCATTGTTAGCAGGGTTTGGCTGGAATAGCTCCTAGATTAGAGAAACATAGGAAGTGTAGATCTCTGCAGTAGAAAGTGTTTTGTAAATGATTTCCTTCACCAGAGTAGACCAGATTAGTAACAGAGGTCCAGAATCCATCTAGCTCTCACTTCCTCCTATCAGGAATCCTACCCGCTGGACTTCAGAGAGATTAATGAGGGACTAGTGAAATGTACAAGTATAAGCTAAGCACTATTCACTCACAAGAAAGCCAAAATCCATGCTCTATGTGATGATGAGATCCATGTACGTTGACTTGCTGCCCCAAAACGAAATCAAAAGGGAGAAAAAATAGGAATTGGTCACTGACCTGAAAGGCAGCAGGAAGAATCACCTGACACACCTCACCCTCAGTTATGAGCATGTCACAAACTGTCACAATACCAGGCCTGACTATTGAAGGACCTGAGATACTCATTTGCATGAGTAGGCCCTTATATCTGTGCATAGTCCTACAGAAATGAATGGACTTTCCACAAGAACAAGGGCTCTCCTGCACGGATCCCTTCACAGAATCAGGGTCTTCATTGTAATACCCTTTTAGACAGGGTCTAGTAAGCTGTGCATGGGTTTACAATTAAAAGTGCACATAACTGTCTTGTGAATATATAATTTTTACTGTTTCCCTATACTAATTTCAGTCACACTTCATATTAATAGAATATTTTAAATGATTAGTAGATGTTGTAAGCATGTTACAGAAATGAGTAGCATGTGTTATGGATGAACATTAAAGTCATCCTATCAGAGAGCAGAAATAACCATCACCTGATTTAGGTGACCAGGCACACACCACAAAATAAAGTATAGCAAATATTCAAAGGCAATTCAAATTGTTTGTTAATAATCCATAAGCACATTAGTAGGTGTTATAGACAGCTGTAAGAAAGCTATTCACCTGTTGGACTCTAACAATTCATTACAATTTAATAATTATTAATTAAAACATCCATGATGTATTTATTAACCCTTTATAAACTATTTATAAATGTACATTTGTATTTAGGTATGACCATTATAATTTTAGTATCACTTCCATGGGTATAACTCCCTCGGGTTGTTTTTTTTTACCGGTGTTCCATAGAATCATTTGGCCTCTTCTGTTTGTCAGGGTTATCTGTCTTTCCCAAAAAGTACTTAACCAGTCAAAGAGTGACACTGATGGCATGTACCATCCAGGTGACCGCAGAAGTTGAGACTTCCTGGGATAACTTTTTGTACGTTTCTGGACTCATTACATCATCAAATGTGTTTTGTTGTTTTCTTAGCATGTGAGATAATGAGGCTTCTTAAGAGGCATGAAAAGAACTAACACAATGGCTACAAAGGAAGTATACCTAAGACCATAACTGTCTGGATATTACCAAGGCCAAAGACCAAACCTCATAGATGTAAATGTGCCAACTACAGCTGGGAGCCAGCCGGAATCCACGTTTCAGCTGTACAAATGAAGCAATGATGCTTTGACTAACTGGCTGTGGTGGTTATGAGGACCAGTGAATCAGAGAATGCAGTCTGGTGAAACAAAGGAAGCTAGTCACACGTTAAAATTTAATTTTGAATGCAGAACAACATTACAGTTGGAACAGTATAAGACAGGAAAGTTACTAGGGTAATTATCAGATCCAGAGACTTAACTGGGGCTGGGCAGACATACGGAGCTCTTGCAGGGAGCGCCACGGCTCCTAGGGACTGGCCTGGAATTTTCTACGGGGAGTTGAAGTACAGTAACATCAGCAGTACCTCAGAAGGCCAAAAACATCTTGACAACTGGGGGTGTCCCCATGTGTCTCAAGTTGAAAGCTCAATAGTTAAGCCAAAATTTTAATTTGGCTTCAGAGGGAAAGGTCCGTGCTCAGCACTATTGAAAATCAGATGAATTATTTAGGTGGGTTTAGGAGCCTAATGTTAGATCACCAAGTTTGACAGTGTTGGCTATAATGCTTGCTGACTAAAAACAATAACTATAATTAACCAAACCCTATAACGTAATCTCATGCTTCCATGGAAATAATAATTGTAATGAAGCAAAACATAAAATAAAAAATGACTCAGTGGCTTTCCAATAAGCACCTCTCCACTTGCTAATGTGCATTTTAATCACACCAGACCTCTAGAGTTGGATGTTAATGGGCCTCAAATAAAAGATTAAAAAGTTGTGAATATTTTATAATCTGTTCTCATTTAAAGTGCAACTGGTACATGAAAGGGCTTTTGTGTGTTATTATTCTCATTCTTGGCTTACAAAATCATTGTGATGATAGATCGTTCCGACTGACCAGATTTTGAAGAAAGTAGGGAATATATCTTCCTCTTAATTAAAACAAAATATTCCAAACTGCTCCTATTTACCTTTCAAATTGAACAGATTCTTGGCCATCTGTTGCTGATAACATTGATTTTCATTCCTCTTGGCATCGTACCTGCTAAAGTCAGTTCATATTAATGTCAGAGATGATGCATAAAGAATAAAAAATGTGACCATGTTTCAGCGATTGAGGCTCAGGAGGAAGGAATACAATATTAAACCAGTGGACATCTGAACTCAGCTAAACGTATCAGATTTTGTCCAAGCTTCAGGGACAGTCTTCCCTGTATCTGTCTCTAGAGATTTAGTGGTTGATTCAAGAGGGGTGGAAACACTATGTGCTTTGTGTTGAATGTAAAGATAATATAAAACATTTTTTGTCAATGTTTTATGATCCAGTGATAAGTATGCAAGTATACAATGACTATGGAAAGGTTTGATATGCTGTGATGAACTGCAAAGTGACACATTGATTGATCTGTGAGCCCAGTGGAGAAGTCAGTCGATACCAGTAAAATTCATGAAGTGTTTTTCTGCCAGTTTCACAGACACTCCATTGATGCATACCAGAGAGCTAATGTTATTAGCTAAGTTGTACAGCAACATCTGGCACTTCCATAAATCAATCAGTGACACAATAATGGGGAAGGTACCGTTAGCTTTTTGCAGCTGATGACAAGCTAATCATTAGCTTCTCGCTATTCAACACACCCCTTGCAAATATAAAGAACCATGTGCTCACTTATTATTAGCCTTCATCCTTGCAAAAAAATGCATGTTGACCTGGTTACCATAATATTTAAAATGGTTTCAACTCCTAAATTTTGCTTTGCCAACTCCTCCCTCCTGTTTTCATTTGTGTCTGTGCATCAAGTTAGCTTGCTCTTCTCCTTTAAGTCCCTTCTAAAAGCTCACTTCTTTTAGTTAGCCTTTCTTCTTCCAAACCACCACCATCAACATAATAAATTAGAGATATAATGCACTAGAAGTTATATCAAAATAATGGAGGAAAAAAATCTATAACCAAGAGGCAGCATTTCTAGCCTAAATAATTCCTCCTCCTGCCCCTTCCTGTGTCTCTATATTGTTTAATTTAGGGACTAATCCTGCTTCTATGGAAGCCAAAGGTAGAACTCCCTCTAGCTGGGGGAGCAAGATCCAGCCCCTTGGTTGTAAAGGGCACAAACTTCACCGCAAGTTTATATCGGACTAACAACCTTTACAGAAAAGGCCTCTTAGGAAACATAGGAATTGCTATATTGGATCAGACCAGTACCTCATCTAATTCAGTAATCTCTCTTCAACGGTGTCCAATATGCTTCAGAGAATGTGCATAACCCCTACAACCACCACATGGGATAACCAGCCTTGAAGGAAAGCTTCCTCCAAACCCCCAATACTAAGAGGGTGGCTAATGCCCTGAATCATGGGGACTTATATCTCTTCCACATCTCATTTATTTTTTCATATTTGCTCTTATAACTCTGGGTTACACATATAAACATCCAGTGCCAAATAAAAACTTGTTAGGACAGACTAGGAGGGCCAGGTGTGAGGAGGTCTGTATCCTAAGTTGTCTGATGAGGTGTGATGGGGCGCGCTCGCCCAGCACTGAACGGGGAAGGGTTAACCGAGTCCCGAAACCAAACAGGTCCATCTAGTTTTGTATTGACTTTAGAAAGGTGAACGATATATCCTGATTTGATGCCTACCCGATACTGCGGGTCGACGAACTGCTCAAGAAGTTAGGGGGAGCCAAGTTCCTATTGACTTTGGATCTCACCAAGGGGTATTGGCAAGCCCCTCTGACCCTGAACTCATGCTCGAAGATGGCCTTCCCAACCCCCTTTGGCCTGTATCAGTTTATAACCATGCCGTTTGGGGTACATGGGGTAGCAGCCACCTTCCAGCAACTCATGAATTGGATATTACAACCCCATGGGCAGTACACCACTGCTTATATCAATGACATTGTCATATATAGCACCATCTGGGAAGACCACCTTCAACACCTCTCTAAGGTGATACACATGCTCAGGGAGGCTAGACTCATGAATCCAACAAAATGCCATCTTGGGCAGAACGAAGTAACTTACCTAGGTTATACTGTTAGGGGCAGAGAGCTGCGACCCTTTACAAGCATTGCAGGACTGGCCTGTGCCGACAACCAAGAGACAGGTGCAGCAATTCCTTGGCCTAGCTGGATAATGCCGGTGTTTTGTACTGGATTTTGTGAATTTGGCAGTCCCCCTGACTGACTTGATGAAGAAATCACAATCCCAGAGAGTTCAGTGGTCTAGGGAGTGTGACTCTGGCCACTGTTCTGCACTGCCCGGCTAACAGAGGCGGATGCAGTGAATTTGGTGCTTGCTGCCCTGCAGACCAGGGCAAATACATTGACTTTGGCCATTGGACCATACTGCCCTGGTAAGCAGGCCTAATACATTGACTTTGGCCATTAGGTCTCATTGCCCTGCTAGCAGAGGCGAGTATATTGACTCTGGCTACGGAGACATAGACGTAGGTTACATACACCTTGCCCACACATGCTAAGGGAAACGAGGTGCACTCTCCCTGCACTGGATGGGGTCTCCCTTACCCTGTCACACGTGGACAAAAAGTACCAAAGCTCCTTTTGGTCTGTAAACATGTTATGGAAAGGTGGTACAAACTGGATGTGTTTAAACTGTGAACAGGAAATTTCAAGGCTTCTAGTGAGGTCACAAATACTTTTAGTAACAAACCAAGACACCAGGATGAGAGGAAGCTGTTGTAAAGAGAACCACTGGATAGCTGTTTTGACTGGTTAGTTCTTATGGGATGGGCTTCAGGCTTTGTTTTTGGGGAATGCTTGTCAATCTGTTTTAAAAGGAAGGAGCGAGGGGCGGAAGGAGAAAGGTGTTACTACATATCAGACAGCTTCAATATCATGTTTGTCACCAGCCCTGCCCTGCTGAGGTCCAGGAATTTCTCATCACAGCACTGGACCTCCACTTTCCTTTGCCCAAAGACCTGGCAAAGAGAGGGAACCAGATTACATCAGTGTCTCCATCAGAATCAGCTCAATTGTTAGCAACATCAGAGATGTGAAGTGAAGGCTCCTGCTATCATGCCTTCCCTAGGGTGTTAATTTCCTCCCCACCTTATCTTACCTCTCTAACATTCAGTGTTGGCCTTCTATGAGGGGTGGAAAAAAAAGGGTCAGGAAAGCACAAGTGCCTCTTCCTTGCACACAAGCTGGCTCCTCACCCCCCCACCCCCGACCTCTCAACAGATCCAGTAGGGGGCAGAGGAGGGGAACAGAGATAGGGGAAGCAGAGTTTTGGGAAGGCCACGGATTAGAGTGGGGATACTGAGGGCATGTGGGGACTGTGGCTGAGGTGGATGAATGAACAGGGGCAATGAACCTGAGGCCTCAGGAACAGCTCGGCTCATCAGGAGGAGGAGAATGAACACACTGGGAGAGTATTGAGTATTTGCTGTGCTACCCTTATAAGATTTGTTCTAAGGCAGCTTGAATGATTAGCAAACGCTGATGCAATGGTATATGGACTCAAAACCAGGCTGGTTAACTCCATCCTCTTCCCCTGACCTAGATAACTAGGCCTGTGCTGTAGAGCTCACCGTACAACTTTTTCAAACTCCCACGGTATGTTAGGTCAATTATGGCTGAGTTCATTTCACTTACTTTTCTGCTGCAGGCAAGACATGACTGTAATCACTATTTTTGCTGCTTCTATCCCCTGGGGACTCCTTCAGGCCTAGTAAATGGGCCATTAGTATCACACATTTTTGTAGGAACAGTTAGGGGAGCATGATCAGAAATGTAAACATGTCCAAACGTGGACATGAGAGAGGGGAGAATGACCAAAAAAAAAAAAAAAGAAGAGTACAAAGATGGAAGGTCTGATGTTCAGAAATGCTTATATAAAAGAAAAGAGGGAGAGAAGTATGAACTTCAGTCACTTGGGTGATATTTTGTCACGTACGATTTTAGACAGTACAACTGCAGGGTCTGAATGAACCATCTGCTTTTCTGACAGTTCATACTTAAAAGTAGATTATTTTTCAGAGAATAATCAATTTTCAGAACTAATCATGTATGATGTCCCCCTCCCTCCAAAATAAAAGATCCTATTTTCATGGACGGTTTGAAGAACTGTTAATAATTAAGATATTGCTTGCAGGGTTGTTGTAGCTGTGTTGGTCTCAGGATGTGAGAGAGACAAAGTAGGTGAGGTAATAGCTTTTATTGGACCAGTTTCCATTGGTGGAAGGGACAAGCTTTCGAGCTTCACACAGTTGAAGAATTGCTCTGTGAATCTCACAAGCTTGTCTCTTCCAGCAACTGAAGTTGGTCCGATAAAAGGTATTACCTCACCTACCTTGTCTCTCTCAATAGTTAATATATACAGATATTGCCTCTGTTTTAAGGGTGGTTTCAGAATATAGTTGTTAAACTATGAAATTACACCATGGAACAAGCTAGAATTAGTGAAGCCTACCTTCCTCCGATGGGATGGCACAATAAAAAATGTTTCAATATTATGCTTCTTCAAGAAACTGTTCCTTTCATGGCCATACCCTGGTTCTACCTCATAGTCACCATTTAGGCATTCTAAGGTGGTCTTTGTTATGTGAACTTTCCTAGAGAGAAAGACAGGAAAAAAGAATTTAATGCAATGATACATCATGAGCCAGGACCTATTCATTGGGGTGAAATCCACCCCTGTGCAGAGGGCCAACACAAAGGTGAATTACATGCACAAACAGTAGGTGACTTTGTTGTATGGCAGCTAAATTCTCGGAACCAACCAGAATGCAGAGGTGTTTTCAGCATATAAACTTCCTAAATTTAGCAGATGCTTTGAACAAATGTAAATATCTACAGCGTACCACCTCAAATTGCTGTCTTGTTGATTTTACAAAGTATGCAGGCATACATGTTATATTTCAAGTACTCTATCTTTCTAAGTATTTATTAAAGCGCTTGCTGGAGATACTGGCCCTCTGTTTGATGCGTGCCACCCCACTCTTTAAATCTTTCTAGTGGCGGTTCTTTTTCTGCTATATAAAGATCAGGCTTTTGTTTTCACTTTCCCGTCCATTTACAACTCTGAGGGCTTGTCTGCACAAGTGTAATCGGTAAACTGAACCTCAATTAACTTTCAAAGTGGATTAGTTAAACCACATTAAGATTCTGGGTGGACACTCTAAATCAGCATTAAAATGCCCTTAATTCAGTTTAGTTTAATTCACTTTGGAAGTGAAATAAGCTACACTGAATTACAGTCACTTTAATTTTGAATAAGAGGGTCAACACAGGGGTTTAATGAAGTTTAATCCACTTTACATATACACAGTTGATTAATTTGGATTAATTTTCCTTAGTGTCCCCATGTAGACAAACCCTGACAGTCTTAATTTAGCCAACCTATTTTATTAGCTGTCCCCACCCATTCTGTTCTCCCAACAATGCCAGCTAGGTTTCTCCCCTATTTTTCCTATAACTCTCTTTACACTTTCTTCTATGCCACCCTTTACACATGGACCATTTTCATACAAATTAACTGTAAAGGTATTACTTCTCTTAAATATCTTTTCAAATTCTCTTTACTGTGATGCCTTAAGATAAGCATTAATATATATATATAGTTAATATATATAACTATATATAGTTTCCAAAGCAAACTAAACTAAACTACCAAAATCATCTAAAGTAAACTAATGTCACCCATGTAGGAAATTTCCCATATTAACCACAAGGATTTGCAGGCCCCACCTCTCCCTGTTCAGCAGAACACAAATTGTTTTGTAAATATCCAACAAATCTCCAGTTGATACAGGGGATCCCGTTCTAACACGTTTGCATGCACTTATCTTGTACTCAAGAATGCTCAATGTGTTCTTGAAATTTCAGTACCTGCCTGTGCCCATATCCAATTAAATTATTAGTTATCCAAGAGCACATGCAAATACATGATTTGCACACATATGCTGAGTATTTGGACACAGATATTAGGCACAAACTAATGTTTGCATGTTGGGCATGACTAACTTTGAAAATCTGACTTTTTAATGGTAATCCTAAACCACATATTTGGAGGCAGAAATGGGCAAATCCTCCCCTCCATTACACTGAGGTAACTCCATTTTACTGAGAGGAGTATTTAGCTCTTTCTTGACTGAAATTTTATCATTGCCTCATTCCTACCCTTCATATTTGGCAGTTTCTAGTGAAAAGCTTATTAAAAGGACATTTACATTTTAACAGAATTTTGTTCACATTTACTTCTCTTAATGATTACTAACAGAGATCTGCAGGTCACTCAATCCTAGTGTTCCTTAGGAGATGTTTGAACAGCAGGTAATACAGCCTATGAGAGTTCTTAACCTGAAACACCCTTCTGTATCAATTATTATAGTAATTGGCTTTGCAAAATACTTTCAGTTAAAGAGAGAAATAATTGATGCTCTCATTGAGGGCTGTACTTTTTTCTCTCTGAGACTTACCCAGGCAATCCTCCAGTTTCCATTACATTTGCTAGAGTCACGTCATTTGACCAGACATCATATTGCCATTTGCGGAGACCTAGGACCCCACAAAGCACCCTGCCTGTGTGTAGTCCAACTCTCATGTTGAGATCCACTTCAGTGGCTTCTGCTACAGACCTGCAATAGAGGGTATCAGATCTTCAGAGAAGAACATTCCTTTCCGTCACCTTCCTGTCTCTTTCTCCCAAGACTCATAGTTACTGCTCATATACACATTGCCAACTGCAGAGAAATGATCTTTAAAAATTTCAGACAGTTCAAACCCTGAATCATATCACTAATTAAATAGATTTGGGGATCTCGTCCCAGCCCCCAGTGAATCAAAATTGCAGTATCCCATGATGGATTTTCACCTAGAATCTGGCTACTTCATGCTAGTTGCAAAATACAAACTCAAACAGCTCTGTGCTAGATGGGCAGTTACACGGATAACAGCACAGGGAAGAGAAATGATCCCAGCAGTAGAAAAGTTGCTGCACCACAATGGTCCCCAGCGGTGGATTTTCCATTGTCAAGGACCCCCCATGTCACAGTCTGTAGCACATACACTTGTAAAGCTGATTTATTCTCTCTTATTGCTCTCTTTGTTTTATTTCCTTTCACTTTCGCTCCTATAAAAAACTTCTCTTTCTGGTCTCTCGGTATAATGGCAAGTTTACCAAAGATCCAAACTATAATAATATATTGTTTTGTTCCTTACAAAGAGAGAGTGTTTTAATTCCTAACTTTCAGCACCAAATGAAGTTTTAATTTGACTTTCAAGTTTGAATGAATCCAAACACTCAAAGCAAAATTCAGTCAAACATCATGTTTCACCAAATTTTATTCAGAAAAAAATTCAGGGTTAAAGCAGATGTTATACATGACTTCAATTTATATTATCCTGGGGTCATTTGAAACTGGGTTAAAGTTCATTTGAAAAGTCTGCGCCTTTTAGCAAACCTTTTTGTGAATGTGGTCTGCGATTCAAGTTTTACAAACTGTCCTATGTAGTTCTAGTTGCCGTCTTCTCAATATTTGCTATTAAATTCCTTGTGAAGCTTAGATCTCCCATCAAGATAAACAAAATACACTCTACTTGTAATTCAACTGATCCAGTGACAGCTGAACTACAGCACTTGCTTGTTTATCTTTTGTCTCCACTTATTTATCCACAGTTTTTTCTGTCATAAATTTTCCTGTTTCTTAATGCATATTTACTTTAGGCAGCTATGACAGCTGACAGCAAAGTGATGGTGGAATCAAAAGAAAATAGTTGAAACTATCTTAACTGTAATTTTAACCTGACATGCATCCAAGCAAACATATTTAAATACAGTATTACAAGGGATTGCTTTCAATTGAATATTAAAATGAACAATATTACTTTTAGAGTTCCTTCATTTCATAGAAAGCATATATTCTATTTATAAAGCCTGGTTTTGTGTTAGAGACTGAGGAATTTTGCCTGGTAATTCATCTCACACAAAGACCATGGGATTTATATGGGTAAAGGGATTTCACCATAAGCATTTATATAGGGCACTGAGGGGAAGGTTAGTCTTGTGGGTAGAGCACTAAACCGGGATTGAAGAGCTCTGGCATCAATTCCTAGCTCCACCCCAGACTTCCTGTGTGACCTTGGGCAAGTCACTTAATCTTCTGTGTCTCAGTTCCCAGTCTGCCAAATGGAGATAACATTTCCAAGCCTTTGTCTGCAAACGGCACAGTGGTTGGCCTCGGTGTGACCGTAACACAGATTCATAGCAATGATAATAATGTGATATAGAGGAGATGGTGCTAACCCTCTCCACTAACTTGAATTCCATCCACTGTTTTGTCTTTGTGCATCAGAGAAAGTCCTAAACAATAAACATCAATAAAAATGTTTATCTCCTCTGATTTATTTCCTTATTCTGTAGTAATGTATTTGCTTGACATTCTATCATTAGTTTTACTATCTGATGAACAATTCCACTTCATTTCATTGATTTGAAACTTACTGAGGTAAAAATAATTTTCTTCAAAGTGTCTCCGATTGTTTACTTACCTCCTTACAATGATGCATATTTAATACATCAGTAGTCATTTTCTTGTATTAATTTGCTTACTGCTCTCAAGATTTCAGATTCAAAATCAGCAAGCGGGCAAGTTCTGCCCCTCCCCCCCGGCCCCAAATCACACAAACATGATATTCCAGTCCTGATCCCTGTGCACCTGCATGTAGTTGGGTTAGCTATTCATAAATACATAGGGCTAGATTTTGTCTCATCCCCCCCGGAAAGTCAGGTCCCCCTGACAGCCACACACCGGCTTCTCTGATTGAGGCCCAGGGAGCAAGGCTGTGCACATGAGACTTTCCCCTCACCTTACCTCTGTGAGCAAATGGGCATGAGGAGATGCCACTGGGGAATTGCAGGGATGGGGCAAAGTCTTGATTCCACCCTCCATGCGTCAGGGAGCACAGATGGCCAGACATGAGGGTGGCGGTAAAGGGTGAAGTAAGGGTGAAGTAACATGATTGCTCAGCATAGGAAGGTAGCAGGAGAGGATTTGTGACTGAGCCCTAATATCTTTCCTCCTGTAGTAGCATAGCTATCCACTGCCCCATATGCAGGGCTGAGCCTGAAGGCTCAATCTAGCCTGAAGAGATTTACATTTTATACATGCAGGAACTGCAATTAGTTGTTAAAGTCAGTGTGAATGGTACTCCTCTCACTCGGGGCGACATTAAGAGGATTTTTTATTTCTAACAATTGACAACAATCTATTGCACTGAAACTGCAGCTATCTCTGCAGTTAGGACTGAATTCTAAGATGGGGCATAAATTCCTGTCTCTCTCTAGAAGTAGGTAGCCAGCAGAGGTGAAATTTCACACAGGGTTAATTTTATGCTGTTTGAATTTTCCATGTAGGTTTTAATTTGAGTTCTCCTCATACATTTTGAATCAGAAGCTTTTGAATTTGGGCTATGGCTAAAATTTCCCAGCAGCAACTGTTCATTGTTGACTGATATCTCTTTGAAAACATTGTCTTTTTACACATAACTTGGCAGAGAGGCAGACCCTGAGGAAGACTGGGGCAAGAGGAAGTTTGTTTTTGAAAAATGCTGAATCTAGGATAATTGTTAGCACTTATTCACATTATAGTAAAAAAGTTTATGCGCTGAGCACACAAACCTGATGGGGGCCAGGAATACAGAAGTCTGAGTGGCAGATGGCGGTCATGCCAAGTGTACATAAGTTTGACTGATTGGGGGTTGGAGGACGGCCAGTTCATAAAAGCTTCTCTGGAAGGAGCAACGTTCTTCTATAAGATTTTTTCCTACAGCAGGGAAGGGCTAACATGCAACTGCCAAGGGATGAAATACTCTCTTTTTGCATTTCTACCCCCCCCCACCATAGGTCCACCCCCATCCAATACCCAACCCAGTTAAGTAACACCCTACAAAATTAATACACAAAAAATTGTTGTGAAGCAGTTAGGATGCAACACACACAAGCTACCTGACACTAACCCACAAAATCAAGGAAACGGAAAATTAACCCACCTAACAGTACATACCCTTTACCCCCACCCACCTTACTATTACCATATCAAGAATACACCACAGACCATGCACTATGACCTTAACTCTGCCCCTAAAGGGATACCAGCCTTCCATCACCTCCTTTAACCACCCATCTGTGCACAGCCTTTACCAAACTAGCTTTTTGCAATACAATAATCTACTATGCCAAACTTCCACAACTGTTAGGGCGGGGGAAAAAGTAAAGTGTGCATGCAAAATGGCAAAAAAAGGGCAAAACTAAGACTGCCGTGCATGGTCTGTGGTATGTGGTAGGAGTGGTAATTGTAAAACATGTGCTTGTGAGTGGAAGAATGGAGAGTATATACTAATAGGTGGGTTAATTTTTCATTTCTTTGTTTTCATGGGCTTGTGTCAAGCACGTTGCGTGTGTTGCATTCACAATGGAAGTCGTGTATTAATATTTATTGTATTTATGTCAAATTCTGTGAACTATACTCTTCTTCCTGGTAAGTGGCACTTCCCTATTAACGTCAGTGTTGCCTGTTTTGAAAAATAATTTTTAACATTTGTTCCTATGTTACAGTGTCAGGGCAGGTTTACAATAGTTAAAGTTGAAAAATCCTTTCCGTTCTAACCCCCTAATTCTAAACGGTCATTTCTTTCTCAAAACTATACCATTTGGGTTATAATTTCTTAAGTCAGGCCTTAGCTCAGAGATGGATTTTCACTGGAAATTTGAAGATAATCAGTTTAAGATATTTCTGAATTAGGTAAGAGTTAAAAAGAGAAACACGCTTTTTTAATTAAAAAGAACAAACAAACAAACAAAAAAAAAACCCCAGGGAAAGAGGTAACTGTGAATGTTTGCACATTCTTGCTTTGCCTAAATATCTGAAAAATAATTCAGCTCTTGCTCTTACGTTATAAGTGTCGTCTTAGGGCATAGCTCTTATGGTGCAGTGTTTTTATTTAAAAAAAAAGGCCTTCCATTTTTGTGCTTAATTAATTCAAACTGATCATTTTGAACATTCAAACTAAGGTCACAATACTGCACGCACGTATGCATGTGTTTCCCTTTACTCCTATGAGCAGTCCCACTAATGCCAGCAAGACGATTCACATGGCTAAATATAAGTACATTCCTGTTTCAAGATTAGGGCCTTACTAGCCTTTATATAGTCTATCACATAACACATTAGCTGTGTATTACCTGGAGTCATGTCCCTGCAAGTACATGTGCATAAATTATTATTTTGTATTCACAAAATACTAAAAACCCTTTCATATTCCAAAAAACTATGTTGAAACTCACATTAAATGTAAAGAGAAGGGGAAGGAAATATCCCCAAACAGGGAAAAGAGGCACAATCCATCAAGACCTTGAAAATAAATCTGTTCTTTCCTCTGTTCTAAATGCCCTCAAAGGAAACCAAAAACTCAACTTTTAAGGAAATATGCTTTTCAAAATGGGAAAATTGTAACAGAATTTGTTTGAAAAGTTCTAGTTAGAGATCGCAAAAGATAGAGTAAAACTACATTACTGAGTACTACATAAAGAAAAGGAGTACTTGTGGCACCTTAGAGACTAACCAATTTATTTGAGCATAAGCTTTCGTGAGCTACAGCTCACTTCATCAGATGCATCTCGAAAACTCACGAAAGCTTATGCTCAAATAAATTGGTTAGTCTCTAAGGTGCCACAAGTACTCCTTTTCTTTTTGCGAATACAGACTAACATGGCTGTTACTCTGAAACCTGAGTACTACATGTTAAGGAAAGTGAGCTTTGCAATATATTCATGGATCATAAAGTAGAATCTGAAGGCATTTTGTGCTTTGTTCAATTAATACAAAATCTAAATCGCAAATGTATTTCTACCCTCTTCCCAGAGACTCCAAAATGTGTCAATGATATTTATATCATTTTTAAAGCCAAGCAGAAAAACAAAGAAACACTGTTCATGTATATTTGTTCAAATTTTAAAATTCCTAATTTGCTTTGGGTGTGTTTGTACCTCTTTTGCAATTAGTTTCCATGAATTTTCTGGCAAACATATGAAAAATGGGGACTATTAAGCAACTATTAATGAATACATTGGTGAGCAAGTTTCAGACACAAAATGTCAGTGTGTTCTCCCAATGTCATGGCATTTCTGTCTAATCAAAAGAAACCAAAATTGTTCTATGTGAATATTAGAAAGTCACTACAATCTGCTTATTAACAATCCACAGGCCAAGAACTATTTGCCAAAAGTATTCAGTAAATAATTTCAAATTACGAATACGTTTCTGAAAGTCACCAGCTATTCAAGGACAACCATATTACTAGAAAAGAAGTTGAAGTTTGTCAAATTATTCACTTCATAGATTACTTCTGTAGCTAATGATTCATTCTTTTGCTTTGCAAACTGGACCCAGAAACAAACTGAGGCTGAAATTCACTCTACCCTCACAATCCTAGTGGGATTATGGCTCTGTGTAAATGGCCTATGGGTAGATGAAATCTACTTTACCAGCCCAGCCTCTGCTGCTCCTTTAATTTTACGAAGTTATGTACTTAGCTACAATTATTTCACATAGCTCTTACAAACTATCAAACTCATTTTAAAGAAGCTTCTGAACAGTTATCAGATGGAAATGCATTTCAGAATAGATCAGTAGTGACTGAGTTTGAACTAACAGCACTGAAGTAAGAAAATGCTTTTCATCCCATTTCCCACAAGTCATTCAGTTCCCACCTTCATTTATCATGTAAGTCCAAAAGAGTCTGCATACAAGTAGATATTTCCTGGTAAAGCCAAAGACAAGCTTTTCTAGCTATTTATGTATAGGAACTCTGCTTTCTAAATCTAAAGAATTCCCAGCTGGTGGTCCTTAAACATTAGGAACACAGTATGTCCCTTGAAGTTTTCCATGGTAGTTCAATGGGAGTTCCATTTAAGAACCATCAGGAATCAGTTAGCTCTTGGATGCTAATGACAAAGACTGTCTTACTATGAATTGCCTCCAGATTAGCTGGATGTTTTTGAATAACCACTGTGACAGATGCCATGTCTGGGAGGACCACACACTATCATATTCTTCTGTTGTTTAATATGGGTGTTTCACTGGAGAGTACAGAATACATAACTATTAAGTGCCATTTGTATAGATGCACAGTGTATACAATGGAACAGTCTTTGAAGCGCAAACATCTTAATTGGGTCCCTAAATCCCAATGCCAAGATCTTAAGACATAGAAGGCAAAAATTAGGCTCCTAAATCCATGTTTAGACTCCTAAATAAACTGCCCGATTTTCAAAAGTACTGGGCAGTCAGCATCTCCCATTGAAATCAATCCATCTGATCCCAAGTGTTTATAAAACTTAACAATTTATTACACACCCTCATCAGAAGGAATGGGTAAAATATGCTGAAATGTTACCATGCTCATGAACTGAATACAGAAACTTCTATGATCCATGTCAAAGTCACATCTGATTCTGTATTGCAGGCAACAGCCTTCTGAGAATGCTCCTCAGCTGACTTAGAGCTGTTGTAAGGGCCGTACACTAGCCATGCTCTCAGGCCCCAGCTTAGGGATATATCTGCTTAGGGAGAAAAAGGGTAAAGGCAGGCCAGGAGTGAAAAGGCAGGCCAGGAGTACGTCTGTAACATACTATAGATTAGCCATTTTCTGCTTGTCTGAGCCCATAGGATGCCACAAGAAGCAGAACATAAAGTCAGGCTGTGATGTAGTCACAGATATTTTTAGTAAAAGTCACGGACAGGTCATGGGCAATAACCAAAAAGTTACTGCTGCTCTGGGGCAGTGCCCGGAACCAGTTGCCCGTGGCCACCGGAGCAGCAGTTGGTGCAGCTGCAGAAGTCACAGAGGTCCTGGAATCCATCACTTCCATGAAAGATTTGCGGCCTTAAACATAAGAAAAAGCAGCTTGAGGTCTGCTCTAACTTACCCCAGGGAAAAACAGGCTCTTTGCTGACTCAGAATATATAGTGGGATAAAGTGGCTTAAAGCTGCTTTCCTTCACATTCCCATCTATTTTTGCCCCAAATGCAGGGAAGAAGTTTACCTTATCCCGTTAGCTCCCACAGTTAAACAGAATTGGAACAGGTGTATATTTGGATAGGAGACTGCCCAGGAACACCTAAGTGCTACTGGAAGTGCTATTAGTGATTCAGCGATGGCATGCTTCCCTCTGTATTGAACCTGGGCCCCAGCATGAGACTGTAGTGTGATATGTGCCATCAAGCTAAGGAGAGGGATACCCAAGGCTAGCGATTAAAGATTCCCTAACACTTTTCACAAGCTTATGAATGTTAACCTCAGTGTTCTGGCCACATTCCAACTGTAATATTTATCTCCTCCTTACCCATATTCTGTCTTCATTTTCAATTGGATACATTACACTTCATTTCCTGCCCTGTGGCACTGCTGAGTACGATTAAATAATTCCCACATTTCATCCTTGAAGAGGCTGTATTTCCACCCTGAGCAAAGGAATTCTTTATATGTAATTAGTATATCAGTTTTTGAAATACTTTTGGATCCTTTGGGATGAAAGATGCAAGTTATTATTTTCTGTTTAAAGACTCATAAATCTCCCACCTTTAAATGAGGCTGAGGCTCCCACTTCCACCCACTCTACTGGGGAGTAGCCAGCAGCTTGGAAAACTTGAGTTACATAATAAATATACCCTGGCAGTTACATAATAAATATATGATTTTTGAAAGTAAAATACCCTTGTAAATAATACTGACGACTGAAACCTCCAAGGTGTGACAAGCAATTTAAATAAAATGAAGAAAAAGAATCCCTGGCTTAAATACTATTAAAGAGTGAGATGATGACACCTGCCACATACTGATGAGAAGCTAAAGAATATGTGCACGTTTAACTATGCCACTAATGAATCTGATAAAGAAGATTTATGGGCAGAATTCACACCCATGCTGTGGACCAACAAGTTCTATGTAACACTTAACTCCACCTCCAGTCTCACTTAATCCATCAAGGTAAGACTTAAATGGGGCATACACCTTGTGCTGTACCCCTGCACAGTGGTGAATTTTGCCCTGTTACCATAGGGCTACAGAGGAATTCAGCATGCAGAACAAGGATAGGATACAGTTGCCTAAGCATTTTACTACTGTGAAAGAGATGCCTCATACACTGACTGTAGTCTGACTTGGATTGTGAATTTGAAGAGGTTACTCTGAGGAAGAAAGAAGTTGGGGCAATGATAGGAAATTTTCAATAAGTTTTTTAGAGAATCTCCCAACTCCTCTTGGATCACTCTACTGGTAACAAGGAGAAGCACCATCAACTGAACCTAAATGCAGGGCCATATTTAGGGCATTTAGAAAAGGAGTATCTGCATGGACATGTTAGAGAGCACATACCATATTGTCCTAGGGACTATAGAAAAATGTGGTAAAAGACAGTCCCTGCCCTAAATAGCTTACAGTCTAAGACCCTGTTACTGCAAGTACTTGTGCACATACTTAACTTTGCACATGTGAGTTATCCCATGAAACAAATAGAACTACTCACATGTGTAAGTGTTTGGAGGATCAGGGGCTAACTCTATACACTTAGGACTTTTTTGTCCATCCCAAAGAAAACTTTACTCCTCACGTTCCTGTAAATTGGAAATGTCTACTGTGATTACCGAATCATTAAACCGTTCCAGAAGATCCACCAGGTGAACATCAAACAGCTCAAACAGATGATTTTTCATTTCATTGTGTAATGTGACAAGGCTGATACTAGGGATGGAACCTTTCTCCAGACAAGGATTTATACCAGCAATACACGTTTTCTGCAGTGGGGCAAATAGACGTTGAGAAGCCCACTAGTCCTACAGCTCTGACGTTGCCTGAAATGAAAGGTAATTTAAATACCTAAAATGCTTCCACAGCTCATGGAATTGATGAATAGCAGCATCTTCATATATGGAATCACTAACCAGACCGATGGACAAATAGTTAAAGTTGAAATTCAACTTCCATTATAAACTGTGCCTTCATCCCCTTTTTCATTTGCTCATTACACTCTCAAACTAAATTCCTTTGGAGTCTGAAATTTTCCAAGCTTGTTCTCTGCACAGAACTAAAAAAAATTTTTTTTTACTTATGCATCAACAAAATCCTATTATCAGGCTCTTGAGTTCTGTGAACGTCTGTAGGCTTGGCTATACATTCTAATCAATCCTAATCTCGGCACACACAGCTCAACAATGTCTGACTGGATGCTGCTCCCTATCACAGTGTTATGTCCTGGGCCTCTGCCTCAGTTTCCCCTTTAGTTCCAAGGCCAATTGCCTGTCCGCTTTTCCCCAACCTTCCCAGAAAGGCCTAACTGCCATGCCTAGAGCATTTCAGGCCCCTCTTCGAGGGCACCAGTTTATTAATTCAATCAAACCTCACAATCAGCGCAGGCTGCTGGAACCCAGAGGTCTTTCATTCTACTCCCCTATCTTTCTGTTCCAGGGCTAGTCATAGGAGCCAACCTCTCTCCTGCAGCTCCCTGCTGTCAACTGAGGGATCTCAGCTGTTTGCAAAGCTCACCTGGCCCTCTCCCCAGCTGAGTCTGATAAACTGAACAGGGCTGGTTGGTCCTAGGTTCCTGGCCCTTAAAGGGACAGGCCACCCTGCTACACCCATATTAAAGTGAGGAAAATTTTCGCAGTGATTTCAAAGGTAACAATAGCTGTTCCCTGACCCTCTTCTGATTTCTGAGATGATCACAGTTTCTATGTTAGTTAAACTAACAGAAGGCATATGCAGCAGGTCTGGGTCTTGCAATCCTTACTCACACAAGTAATTCCATTGAAATCAATGGATTACTTAAATGTGTGAAAGATGAAGGATTGGCCTCTGCCAATTTAACTCTCTCTATAAATCTGACACCATCAATTACTGCTCCGTCAACCTTGACTCTTTTTCATCTTGCCCTCTCCCACCATCTCCTAATCTCCAATGCACACACTGTGCTGTCTTTTCCAATTTATTAAACCCTGTCAAAAAGAAAATGCTGAAGTTGCCTGTTACTTATCTTCTACCATGAGTTCTCACTGACCGTGCCTAGATAATACACGGCAGCCCATCTGCTTCATTCCCTCTTTTCTAATTTGACTTTTCATTGATGTTTACTTTATCATGATAGCAGACAATAAACGCAAACATGAAAGAGAGTCCAACTAATGAAATTATAGATTAATTTTCATATTTAAAAATAGGTAAGAGGCAGAAGCAGTGCCTTTGCATACATTTTAAATGAGAAGTTCACAGAATTTGTAGAAGGTCTATATGTCTAACTCTACTTCTCCCCAATTCAAGGACTTTCTATAAGTGGAACACCTATTTACTACAGAAGGAATGCTATGCATAGATGGCTTTGCAGGATACATTTATTTAGTAAAGACAATATTGATTCTGATCCTAGCGTATATCTGAATTGCTGAAATATCCCTTGTTAGTACATTTTAACTGTATTTACATAACAAAAATATCTAAAATAATAATTATTACATAGTAAAAGAAATAATAATAGATCTTTAGGTTTGTATATCACCTTTCATCCTAAAATGCATTACAGATTTCACAATATATACATACACAACAGGAATTTATACTGGATGAATGGATAGCTGAAAATGGACACGTTTATCCAAACCTCTTAACATTTTGGTTATTTTGATAAATGGGACATAGAATCAAATCATGCCTGAGCCAGTGTACCACAAGGAGAGAGAAATGAGATACAGCCACTAGCTATATCAGATTCTTCCCTGCCTTTCTCTGCACTATGGAATTCTCCTTAAAGGAAGTCTAATGGAGCCATGCCACCACAAAGCTCCAGAGCTGGTATGGAGATACAGAATTGTGTGTCTATTGCCATGTATCTCCAAAGGATCTGCAAGGTTTAGAAGACACAATCCTTGCCATGACTTCAATGAGTTCAAACCCAGCTCTCAAAAGAATTTGGAATAATAATAATAATAATTGAATTTTTTAACATAAAATTTTCCACAGCTCCAAGCTCCTTCATGAAGCAGCATGATCTGGCTCTTATACAGCTATTTTATATGAATGGAATACACGATGGTGTGGTGTATACATCAGCATGCATTTCAGGATCTATAAGCATGTATTTCAGGTTCTATCAGCATGCATTTCAGATAGTCACATTACATACAGGTGGCAGAGTCACTTTTGAGTTATGTAGGTTGCAAGTGCCAGTAAGACTTTTACAACACAGCATACCATCATGTATTGTAGAGATGTCACATATGATAGACAAAAATACTCATTGCAATGTGTGAGAGAGTTTTTTCAGATGTTATGAGGACTATTTTTCATAATGCTCTGACTGTGAAACTATGGCCTCAATTATCCTGTTTGCACGTGCACTGGTCTGATTGCTTAAACTGGACTTTGCACATGTATAACAGACAGCATGCTCTGGCTCCCAGTATCTTTGTCCAGCTGTTCACGTCTCAGAAATATAACTAATGCATTAAAAATACCTCTAAAAAGTACTTAATATCTCACCAATTTAAACCTGGCATTCAGAGCCATTCCTAGGCTAGAAGTGAAAGCTAACTCCCCCACATAGGGAAGTTGGGAAGCTCCCATTTCAAGACTTAGAGGTTTGTCAGATATCTGTCATTGACCAAGAACTGAATTTGCCCATTCTGCAACTTGGGCAATTAGAATTCTGGGAGCAGGGAGGCCTGCAAATTTCACCTTTGGACTGCAGAGGAAACATTTCTTTGGCAAGCTGGTTTAAAAAGTAAACAAACATGGCAACTGTGCAGAAACTACCCAATAGTGACTGGAATGTTAGCCTAAGTCCTGAGAGAGATGGATCAGTGAGCAGAGAGGAGGTGAAATGATCAAAGTCACAGGCTAATTCATTTATCACGTGGCTCTGCAAGATAACACATGGATATTGGCTCCAAATATGTAGGATAGATAAAGACTGACAGGCAGCCTAAGACAGAAAGATACTACTAAGTAAGGCACTATAGGCCCTTCATAACATTTCTTTAAAATCAGTACTGAAATGTTACTGAGGACTACAAACGCATACAAATTATGCTTTTCAAAAATCATACAACTTCAAGTCATTTTAAGTTTTTGATCACTCTACATAAAACTATAGCAGAAAATGCTTTACTGCCTGTTTTCAAATTAAAGGCTAGATTGTACCTTGATCTATGTACCTCTGCTGGGGACTAAGGGGCTGCAGGCGTGAAAGGATCACTTTTCTTCCTCTCCCAAGCAGGTAAGTAATGAGGAGAGGTGGAGCCTTAGCTCTGGTCCCTCTCCTGTAGATGGGATGGCCAATGCAAGGGGCAGGGGCAGTAATTAGCTTCTTGTAAGAACTAATAGCCAACTACTATCCCCGCTCAGAACAGGGCTCCTGGAGAGTCGCTCCCACAGGGCTTGTGGCAAAGCCATAATCTAGTCCAAAGGCACTAGCATTATGTAACTCAGTGTGTATTTATATGTAGCATGACTATGTGTCTGTGTGTTCACATATATAGTCTGTAAAATATTAGATACGTGGTAGTGAAGAAACCACACAAATTCTTCTCCCCCTTCTCCCTCCCCAGTGTCAGTATATGAAATACATTTCCAGCTCTTGCTTAGTAACTAGCAGGTCATTCAGAACTCTCTCACATTCACACTTCGCCTTTTGGTATAAAGGCAATCAGTTCAGAGCTCTGAAGCATAACGAAAACTTCTCTGAGAGGCAAAATGAATTTCACATTGCATGTCTGATGAAAGGCAAAATAAAAGTTTCAAAATGACACACAGAAAGGCAAAAATCAGAGTGAACAATTGATTTGGGAATATGAACACACACAACAGATATACATCAAAGTCTGTTTGGCATTTACATACAAGTGGGTGAACTGAGAGCAGTTTTAATATTGAACAAGCAGGAATTAGATTCCCTGCTTACTGGTTCAATGCACACTGCTATGGCAAATAGCAATAGAGGTAGTTCATGAGTTCCCCTTTCCTCTCTCCCCCTCACTGTGCAGCACATGTGCATGCATGCATAAACTCATTTTTTCTCATCAAACTGATTAAATGGAATAGAAAAGCAGTGCCTAGAATGCACTGTGTAAAAACAAGACTCTCTCATGGCACAAGTGTACCACTGTAAAAGTTTAAATGAGCATAGTTTCCACAGAAACTACCACTCCCTTAATAACACACATCACAAACATGGCAGGGATAATACTGTTTCCCATTGGGCACTGAAGCCTAAGTACAGTGACTGAGATACTTACGTGATGGTGTCAATCATATCCAGTCCCATTTCGACACAGCAGTGGGCATGGTCTGTTTTGGGCTGTGTCAATCCTGATACACAATAGTAACAGTCCCCTAGAATTTTAATTCTTCTGCAGTGGTTTTCCTTTAATAAAAACAGACAGGAATAACAGATTTTTAAAAAGATTTACAATAGAAATCACATATTTCTGCATAACAAACTTTTTTCATATAAAGTTTATGTGGTCACAGTAAACAATCTACAGTGCAGAAGCTATGAGGTCCTAATGCTGAACTGTCATCTTCTGTATATCAAATAGGGTAATCAGTCCAGCTTTGTTCAATTGGGCAGCATCATAATTCCAGATTACAATGTAACACTGTGACCGTATGCTTTCCAACAGAGATGCCTCAGATCAAAACACCGCATCTTAACAGTCACAAACAGCACATAAGTTCGGATCCAAACTTTGCATCTGGATTATAATGTCTATAATAGTTCAAACCAAAAGGCTGGAACCGAACTACCTCTGAACATTGGGGAAGTTTGGATTCAGATGAATTTGTGACTCAAACCCATCTGTAATTTACAAGGCAGGTGTTTTTGTTGTTGTTGTTGCTATGGTGGTGGTATTTTGTTTCTTGGGAGTTTTGTTTGTTTGTTTGGTTTTTTAAGAAGATGCTCATTGGGCTGTATTAACAATACGTAAATCTGATAGGGCAAACTCATTCTCAATTTAAATGTGCGAACATGACATATGGGCAGAACAGAAGATGCAGTCATGTACTGTTACTGAATTTGTCTCGATTTATATGGGCTTGCAAGTTCTTCAGGAGCAAGCGTATGACTAAATCTTCCATGATTTGAAGGAGAAATGATGGGAGGTGGTGACAGCTATATTATTTTCAGTAGCACCTCCACCAGTTGCAAACTAGAACACTGCTTAGTAATAATGCAGCATCATAGGGGTTGAGTTGCTTGCCAAATCTCTGTCCAAAGCCCTGACATGGAAGGTGTTTTCCAGTGATCCGATGCACGGCTGCCAGCTAGGACCTCACACATAGAACTATGCTGAAATTATTACTCATTTGTTTGGGACAGTGACTTAAGCCTGGGGCAGGGCGACCCTCGGCGGAGCAGGGTCCGGCCACCCCCTTTCCGCTCGGGGGGGGTGGGGTGGGAGGGGGCTCTGGGTTGACCTGATGGCAGGTTTGCTTAAAGCTAACAACAAATTGGAGATCAGGAAATTCAATTAATGTAGTTGGTACATGACATGAAATATTGCTATATAGTCCTGACCAACAACTCAGGACAATGTAGGTAGGGACTGTTTTCCTGAAGCCCCCGGTCAGGGTCTGGCAATAACACAGTTAAACAAGAAAAGATGGTGATGGTATCCATTGCAAGAAAGACTGCACAAAGCTCCTGGTGAGAGCAGTGAAAAAGAGTACTTAAACAAAACAGATTAAAGGATCCCAATTTTATGGCTGGGACTATGAAGGCACATGCCTCATGGGATTACTTAGTATGAATATTCTGACCAATTTTTCCTATAGTGATGTCCCAGGTAAAGCTTAACTCAAGTGGCCCAGAAAAAAAAATATTAAAATGTCCAACAAATTTCTTAATCTGACTGGTTCAGCTCCTCCTAAATCCACATTCTGAGAAAATCTAAGGCTCAGTGATTTGACCACAGCTCCCCCACAGGTAGGTCTACACTTACAGCAGCATGTAGAATACAGACATTGTATAGATATAAACAACAATGCAAACAGTGAGGCACAGCTGAGGAAAGCAGCACAGAGTAGAGTGCCTGAACCCAGGGTACATACTGTACATGATTCTCTACATGCCCAAGCAGTGCCTCCCGCGTCTACACGGCTATTTTTGGCAGGGTACTGCCAGAGCCTTTCCCCACTGCAGCGAAAGACTCCAGCAGCGGGGAAAGTCTCTCGCAGCTTCCCACTGCTGGAGCCTTTCCCTGCTGCCTCTCCCTGAGTAGGAGCCTTTCACCGCCGTGTGTAACTACATGCCACAGTGTGGAGGCAACTTGCTTATGCCACCAAAAGTGTAGGCAGCTGTAGACCAAGTTACAGTGACACTGATCCAATCAGGGAACAGAAACAATAACACATGGCTCACCCCAATCACCATATATACTTGTAACAACCAATAGCAAACAACTTGGTAAAAGCTTTACGACTATGAGCTGTTTGCTGTGTTTTCATAAAATATATAAGTATTTCTGACTAGTGAACAAGTCTGTATGTATACACCCAAATATATATATAAATTATATGTACATATAAAATCAACATCTGTCCTTGAACAGAAAAGAGGGTGAAATCTGAAAAATGAATGGTGAATAGTTTTCCCAACTCCTTTTACACAGAGCATTAATTAAGGAGGAACCCTATACAGAAAATAAAAGAGTAGGCCATTCTTTCCAGGTATGTTCTAACAAGCAGCATAGATATTTTGGTAGGTCAGATAGCTGTTTAATATGCCATAGGGCATGATTTGGAACGTATTAGTCTTTATTTTTGTTCATATTTTTTTATTAATTTCATCATTATTAATTGGAAAAGTCAAAATAGCTTTATCATGCAAAATAACTTCTGTTAAAGAATATGTGTATTTGGCAGTTATTCTTCAAAATTATGCTTTATTGCCTAGGAACCCAATATTGCAAACACATATGAACGTGCTTAAGTTTAACCTTAATTAGGACTATTCCTGCAGCCCATACTCAGGAAAATTCTCATAGATTTTATTGCAAGTTTTAAGTAAGTAAGGATTGCAGACAAAAGCCCTAAGTATTTTGAGATCCTTGGCTGACTGACAGTATTAATGGAAGGTATTATTACTAGAAACCAAATACCTATGAATATACAATCCAGGAGGTCTATCCTGACATGGAACAGCTCTTCTTACTCCATGTACTAACTTTTGAACAGGGACTGCTAAATTATGCTGACAAATTAAGGATTTTTCATGGAGCAAATTATGTACCAATAACAGCTGCTCCAGAGTAAAGACTGAAACCCACTTTTTGTCCTACCCTACATAAAGTTTTTTCAGCTTCAAATTTGGTATGTGTGGTCTGTGACCAGCAGATGACTGCTTGACCTAATCAGAACAAAGCCACTTAGAAATACGGATGCAGAAAATTAATTGTGCCACATTGCTTCTTCAATGCCTACCTACAAAATGGCTTGAATGAAAGACTTGGTTTTATTAGAGACAGCTTGGTGTAGAGTACTGCATAAACCACATATGAGATGATGTCAGGGAAATGTACTAAGTTATTAGGATCATCACAGCAGCAAATCAGAATCCAGCAGATTTAAGGATTGTTGGGTAAGAGAAGACAGAGTTTTTATTATAATTATGTGTATTACCATAGTGTCTGGGAACCTCTTGTACTAAGCATTGTAAAAACACAGAACAAAGGATGTTCCCTGCTCCAAAGAGTTTACAATTTAAGTAGAAGACAAGAGAAAACAGATGGATAAAGACAGACAGACCAGGAAGAACAATGAGATAACATTGGTCAGCACAATAACTGTTGTCAAGATTTTTGAAGCATCATGGGAAAGGAGAGTTTTAAGGGGAGGTTTTTTATTATTATTATTTTCTATCTTTGTAATTTTTTAAAATCTATTTTTGTTTCCCTCCTTTCCCATCCCCAGCCTGGACATAAAATAAGGGAGAAATCAGCTGCCTTTCCTTCAAAAAAAATATGGTCGATAACTACTCTTCTTACATCAGCTATCACTCAGACACTCATACAGAGAAAACCACCCCAATCTTAAATTTTCTTTAAGATTGGTTGAGATTTAACCACGTGTTCCACCAAATTTAATGAAACACACGTGGTGGTTGAGGTAGTATCTTTTATTGAACCAGCTTCTGTTAGTGGAAGAGACAAGCTTGTGAACTCCACCCTCATCCCTTTAGCCCCCTCCCACAAAAAAAAAACAACAACAACAACCAAAACAAACACACTTATGGAGGACCTGGGGCTAAATCATCTGCACTGCTTTGAAAAATCCCACTGTATTCTTTATCAGCTTTTTTCCTCACTCATATCTATTTATAGCAACTGACTAATGCACAATGATCTGTAGGAGCTTGTTTGATTTTCTTCTTGCTGCTCTCTCTCTCTCTCTGTATGAGGTTGATTTCCAGTGCTAACAGTGAATCTATATGTGAACAATCCCTTTAACTTTATATGCAAGTTAACCAAAGAAACTCTTTCTTTTTCTCTCTTTTGTTTTATTGAAACTCCCAGAAACCACCTGAGTCAACACAATTCCCCAAAAGTGATAGTTATAAATTCAAGTCACCATTGATTCAGGCAGCTCCTGTAATAGTTGATCATTTTGGCCTCATAAGCGTAATAGAAGGCATCAGGGTCTGACAGTATTTCCAGCCCACTGCACTCGCCAACCAGACCGTCCACCTGCAGAGTTTAATCAAAATACTTCCAAAATGAGCTGCAGAGAGTTCCCTCCAGACAAGAGAGCAATTTGTTGGTATCAGGTGGAAGCCTAAATCTACAACTTCACAGATGGCAGACTCTTTCAAGTTGCTAAGTAACCTTTAAATTTTCAACCAAAGTGGCTAATAAACCGGTTGGTCTCCTCTGAGTGGGGCAAAGGGAGCTTTCTTAATTCGGAAAGGGTTCTGATGTTTTTACATCTCTTCAAGTTCTCTTGCAAAAGTCGTGGTTGCCACCTTGGGATACGGAATACAAAATTGGAATTTCAGATACATTAGATCAAGCCCCTTGTACCGCCCAATCCAAATTATGTTTCATGCTCAGTGGTTAAAGATTTTTTAACAAAATAAAGGGAACAGAATTCACAGAGGAAGAAAGGACCACATAACAAGGTATTAAACTTTTGACCTTGAAGGAACTCTTGATAAATGCTTAAGTCCCTCTGGAGCCAATGCTTTGCTGGCTCAGCACTTAGGACTATAGCTGAGAGACCTTCTCAACTGCCAAATTCTAACAAGGTCTAGAATTACTTTTTGTTTGTCTGCTGCCAGCAGAGGAGATAGACAGATGCTGATGGGCATACAGCTGTCTGTTGCTTGCGTGTTATTGTTCTGTCTGCAAAACTGAAACTAACTAACATGAAAGTGAGGCTTTGCACCAGGGAGTGGGGAGACCACAGAGCTCCCTGAACATTTAAAGAGACAAGGCATCATATTGTTGATCAATGCAACTCCCTTTTTGGACAGGACTGGTGAGAAATTTGTTGTTACGTGAACAGATCTAGGTCAACACTTTGAAAATATTGGGCATGTCTACAGTCGAGACATCTTGCTTGAGCTAGTGCATTGAAAATAGAAGTATAGCTACAGCAATATGGGAAGTGGGAAGCGGTTGCCACCCCAAGTGCAATCCTGCCCCAGACCTTGGGTACATACTCAGGCAGCTCGTCCTCACTAATGCCCACACTGCCATGACTACACTTCTATTTTAGTACATGTATGTCTGGCCAAGCTGCAAATTACACCTCCAGCTCAAGTATAGGTATAACCACTAATGCTTTTTCTAACATCTGTAAAAATAAACTAAGTTACCGACACAGGGAGGAAATGCTTCTCTATTTAGCGCACAGTGGAAGCTCTAAGGTTGCAACTATCTATCTGGACTACAGCATAGTTTCTGCACACCAAAAAACAAGAACAAAAAATGAAGACCAGTTAAATATAATTAAGACGAACAAACTTTTAAAATCTAAATGCCAAATGTATCCCTAAGGTAACTCCATTAACTACAGGGATAAATTTGACCTTATGTGACTTATATATAGTTAACTCAGTGTTTGACATATGGATCCAACTTACTTTCTGTAGGCCTATTTTAACCTGTTTTGCAGTTATGATATTTGAATAAGTTTATTGCTTAACCCCTCTGGAGTCACAATCCATGAATGGGGCAGGAGGGAAATCTGTTAAGTAGTAACAGTTTTTATTAGTAGAAAAAGTATGGAAATGTATATCCACTGAGCTACAGAAAGAGCTTTTTCCCCTTAGGAGCTAGATTTGGGCTCAGTTCTGCTCTGCGGAGCTACGGGAACGATTAAGAAGAACTAGCAAAAGATGCAGAAGCAGGGCTCCCCAACTCTTCCGCCACAGACTCCAATAGCCCTACTCCCTCTCCCAGACAGCTCATGGACATGATAACTAGTAATACTTAGCTCTTATACCAGCTAGACAGAAGGAATGTGAATTCAGTTACTGCTTAAGAACCTATTTAAAATGATTACAAGAACCAGAGTATTTAAAAAAAGCAAACAACAAAAATACCCACCCCCTCCCCACATACATATTCAGCTATTTAAATTAAATACAGGAGTCAGTTTGTGCCTGATAAGCACAGGCTCACGTTGGAGATGGCACTGAGTTTCACCCTCTCAGGGGAAGCTCCTACCTAACCTTAGGCTTTTGGCCAGAGACCCAAGTTTTTGTGAAATTTCTCAGTCCTGCCTCCATGGTGCTGCAATCATGAGGCTGGCCTCGCATAGAACAGAGGAGTAGGCATATGGGTTGTGTCTGGGCAGGCTGCAAAGACAACAGCTCTTGGGCTCTTCTTCCTCCATACACATCTGGAATCATTATTGCCCATGTCTTTTAAAAAATACATTTCCTTTGAGTCCATTTCCCCCCTCACATATCGAAGAGGAAAGGGAAACTGCTAAAACGAACATCTTTGGCTTTTCAGTTTCTCACCCAGGAGGGATTGTGCAAGAGCTCCAGGGAGTGCATCGGAAATGTACTCAGCATGGTGCAGGAAGCTCCTCTCTCTGTGGCTTGCCAGTGCAGAAGAGGAGGAGGACTGCAGGGCCTCATCTCCCCTCTATTATCTTTGGGGTGTCTTCAATTCATGGCAGTCACAGGTGTGATTAATGAGTAACTGGTCCTTGACTGAGGGAGCAGTCTCTTTGCACTCCCTCACTCCTTCCGCATTTTCCTCGCTTCTCTCTGTTCCCTATTTTCACTTCTCTCTGCTACCCCACCCTTCTCCCCTCATTTTTCTGTTCCTCTACACCAGTCCCCAATGTCCAGAATAGCCACAAGTTTTGTTGGAAGTTCTGGTCCTGCAGCCTTTATGTGAGTAGCCCACTGTAGTTATTCACAAGAGTTAGGGACATGGGACCAGATTTTCAGTTGCAGACAAGTGGCATGGCACCACTGATTTCAATGAAAATACACTGATTTACACTAGCTGAGCATCTAGCTCTCAGGATCAAGCCCTTAACCTATTTAACGCAGGGTTGAAATCATCATAATTGTATCCTTGTTTCAGGGCCTAAATATAAAATGTTTGTTAGAACAGAAATAAAAATCCCACACAAGATCATATAACTGTAAGACAAAAAAACCAACCCCCTCATTATTTAATCTGTTTTCCCTAATCTAGGGCCTAATTCTGCTCCCACAGAAAACCAATGGAATTTTTACCATTGACTTCAATGGGAACAAGATAAGGCCCCTATTCTTTAGTTAATGGCTGTACAGACCTTTGAAGATGTGACATAAAAATTATAAGTAATGTTGCTATTGTTATCAAGTCTAGCTTCTATTCAGTTTAATAAACATGTCCAGCTGTAAAGCCCTATGAAGCTTAATAGAAAATTAAAATGGTTTTAGAGGCTTTTTGAATCACCCTATAGAATTTAATAGGGAAGTACTGTACATCTCTACTACAGAAATATATAGGATAACTTACAAAAAAGATCTATAGGTCCTTACTGGTTTCATCCCTATTAAAGGTTATAGATTTTTCCATTAAATTAGAATATTTTATACAGAGGCAGAACAACAGATTATTTTGGACATAACACTGCACAAACATTCATACACACAATGCTGTACATTCAAATATTCAGGTTTCAGAGTAGCAGCCGTGTTAGTCTGTATCCGCAAAAAGAAAAGGAGGACTTGTGGCACCTTAGAGACTAACCAATTTATTTGAGCATGAGCTTTTGTGAGCTACAGCTCATTTCATTGGATGCATTTGATCCTTTTCTTTATTCAAATATTCAGCTTCTGACCTACAATTCCTTAAATTCAGTTATTAACTAAGGTTAATGGTAATAACTGTAGGATGCTTTGTAAAAGCCAAATTGAATAAAATGTATACTCCCATACCACGTTAAGTTCACATTTTAAAAAAACAGATATCTTTATTCTTCTTGCCTACTTTATTTCTACTTCAGTCCAGGAAAGAAACATGCCAGATTAGAAAATAAAAAGGAAGTATAAAACAAGAATAATAAAGGATGGGTGAGTTCACTTCCATAACATTTTCTTAAATTATTAAACAGAAATCCTGCTACTGCAACTCACTTCAGTGGGGCAATGTGCAGGTATAGCGGTTTGCCTACAGGAATGCAGTTGCAGGATCAGCATCTCAACTTACTGTCTTATGCATTCTATGTTGTATTGTATGCAGCTAATGGAAATTCTGAAACTATTTAAGTTGGTAATGGAAAAATATGGGTATTCAACACAACCTGAGTCTAATAGGTTTTGTCTAGATGCTAACCTAAAGTTGTTTGTTTTCAGGCCAATATCCCCTACTTCCCTTTCCTACATCATATATGAAATGTGTTCTCCCACCAGTGGATATTATTTGGGATAAACTACTAGAAATGGGAAATATGAACATAATGGAGAACACAGTTGGCATTTGATCAAACTGAATAAATATTATCTGTATTGAGTCGTTCATAAACATTTGCCTCCCCCTCCACAAGAAAAATATTTTTTATTTCAATTAGTAAATCAACTGACCATTTGGTGGCTCCAAGGAAAATTTGTAGTCTCTAAAAAAATACAGTGCTTTGAAAAGACGGCAGAAGAGCTGCTGACAAGTTATATACATTGTTTGCCGTGTTGTTGTAGCTGTGTTGGTCCCAGGATATGAGAGAGATAAGGTGGATGATGTAATATCTGTTATTGGACCACCTTCTGTTGGTGAGAGACAGGCTTTCGAGCTACACAGAGCTCATCTTCAGGTAGCTTGAAAGCTTGTCCCTTTCACCAACCGAGTTGGTCCAATAAGAGTTATAGAAGTGTTATTTATTCCAAAAACGCAAGTGTATAAGCAGCTCGTTTTAAGCCAACAATATTGAAGAGCTCTTGAAGAGTGTGGAAAAGTAATTATAAATTATAAAATAAAAGTAATTATTCAACACCACGCCTTTGTTACTAAACTTGTTCGACCCACGAGTGCTGAAAAGAGCATGTTTCTCAATAACCATCAAATGCAGTTATGAGGTCACTTGAACTTAGTTCAAAATGAGCGTCGGGAAGAATTTAGAATCTTATCAGGCAGAAGAGTCTTCCTGTCCCTGGAAGATGGATGGAGCAGGTATTCTGTGCCACCCCCTGCAATCCCATCCACCCAAAGGAACTGTTGTCTCTGAAATAGCATGCCGATACTACAGCGACTATATAAAGTAGATCAGCCCTGAAAGAAGGAGTGACCTTCAATGACTCTCACATGAAGTGGTCTCTGGAAGCAGGAACATGCCATAAGTGGCTTAATCATTACTATATTTTTGGCAACAAAATATCTGAGGCTCATTCTCCCTCAGGTATCTCTTGTAATATAGGTCTCTCTAATTTATTTGTATCTTTGAGCATGACAACAAAATAGTGGATAAAGCATAACTGGCTCACACAATTTTAGAGTTTTAAAAAGCCTTTGACAAAGTCCTTCACAGGATGGTCTCAGGGAAACAAAGGGTACGTCCCATCTTGCAATCATGTGGTGTGACTAAAGCACATATAGACCTCTCTAGCTAGCTTGGGTATTGGTAGCAGTGAAGGCATGGTAGTGCAGGCTTCAGCACAGGCTGTACAAGCCCACCCAAAACCCCAGGGTACTTACTCAAGTGGCTAGCCTACGCTGAAGCCTGTGCTGTCGCAGCTGCAATGTTACTGGTACCCAAGCTCGCTGGGTTAAAGCTAGCCCAGGTATATCTACACAAGCTGCAATCACACCCTTTGACTGCAATTCAGACACTCCCTAAATTGTCATGAGGTGAAAACTATGGATGAGAAACTGGCTAAGAGAGTAGGCAGATTAGGAATAAAAAAATCAATTTTCATGACGGCAAAAAGTTAACATTGGGATGCCTCAATGTCCTCTACTAGCATTGGGGCTGTTCAATAATTTATTAATGATCTGGAAGACACAGTAAACAGGCAGGTGTCAAAAATTGCAGACTGCACCAATTTACTTAGGTTATTCATGCCTAGAGATGGCTGTTAGGAACTTTAGAGGGACATAAGAAAACTAGGTGAAAGGACAATCCAATGGCAGATGAAGTTCATGGTTCAGAAATGCAAGGCTATGCACATGGGTAGGAGTAATTCCTGAACTACTCAGGCATGTCACTAGACTCTTAAGTAGCCATAGCCACTTGGGAAAGAGACCTGAACATCACTCTGGACAGCTCAGTGAGAGTCTATGTGCATTGTGTAATGATAAACAAAAAGGATATTGCAGAAATGTCAAACAGGTGAGGAAAGTGACCCCCCCCAACCCAAAAAAGTGACAAAAGTGATTAGATGAATGGAAAGAAGATGGGGATTGTTTAGAGACTAGATTAATAAAAGAAGAAGTTTGCAAACTGTAATGAATGGTGCAGATAACATCAGTTGAATGCTCTTATTTACTGTTTCTCATAAAACATGGAAAAGGGCCCCATCAACGAAACTGAAAGGCAACAAATGCAAAAATCATATGAGAAAAACTGTTTACTCAATGCTTAACTAGCCTGTGGAACTCACTGCTATAAAATATCATTGAGGTTAGCAGGATTCAAAAGAGGACTGGACATTTATCTGGATAAGGAGAACATCGCTGTTACACTAAGTAGGAGTAAAAACAAAACAGAACTGCAGCAGTTACATACATTCCCATGCTTCAAGGCATAAGCCAACCTCTAACAGATGAGAGCAGGATATTCTGTAATTGTTCACTTTGAGGTTCCTGGCAGCTTCCTCTGAAGCATCTCGTACTAGCCACTGTAGGAAAGAGGATGCTGGACTAGATACGGGTCTGATACAATATGGAAATTCCTGGGTCCATATGCTATTGTGAGTAAAGGAAAATGGCTGATGGAATACGTGCGGCTTTCCAAACCTCTATATTTTGTGGGTGGCTGTCAGGAGAGGTGTATACAGTAGAAGATGCTTATGAGAAACTGATACACTGTAGCAAAACTCCCACTACAGTGAAGTAGCATGAGAGTTATAAATTGTTTCAATGCACTGCAGTGCGTCAATAGAACTTCTAGTTAGAGGGAATCTCCACTTATGAGAGAAGTAATGTTGTCTAAAACAAATGACTTAACTATAAGTGGATTTCACTATGTCCTGTCCATTACAGTACACATATTTAAAGGATATTTCTGCTGCATTTAATTTTGAACTTTACGTTAAAAAATACTGCTCTGGAAACTTTTTGGCTTCAATGCAGACACATTCCTGGAATTTATGTCGGTAACAGTAACTTTACAAAGTTACACTAGTTTTCTTTCATTCCATGGTCCCATGCATACAAAAAGCTTAAGAAGGAGCAGCATGCAAGACCCTACCAAGTTCAATTTAGCTGGGTAATGGAGACATGGTCGTAGCAATAATAGGGAACGTGGGCTTAACGGGAAATAAGGCCTTTCACAACATGAGAGGAATAATAGAAAAGGAAAACAAATATGACTCCAATTTAGAAAGTCCCACAGCAAACGGCTTGGATGGCTTTTATGGCAGAAAATTGGTTGTCTCCAGTCAAGCCTACATAAATTTGCAATTCAGTGATGTGTTTGTGAGGATGAAGTGAAGTCATAGTAAATGTCCTACCATCCTGGGAACTGTCTTACAGATGAAACAAAGCAGAGTTATTTAGAGTAACCATTAAAGGGAAGTAGTGTTGTATCTAAAAGATACCACAGAATCTAGGAAGATAAAAAATTCTGAATGGAAAGGACCACAACTGAATCTGTGTGGATACAAATCCCATGTTACAAGAATACTGGCAGAGTAAGAATTTTGACTATTCTACCAACAGCTTCCAGACCAGGGCAAGAATTGCACAGTGCTCAGACAGCACAACAAGGCAATGTTTAATGAAATCATAGAATATCAGAGGTGGAAGGGTCCTCAGGAGGTCATCTAGTCCAATGACGATCACTGAGCAATTCAATTATCTGTATAAATTAACTGGTCACAATGGGATAATGTTTACAGAAACAATTTCTTAAATGATTGCTTCTTGAAACAGCTAGTTCTAAAGCACAAAAGAGGCAAAACTATTCTTGATGTAGTACAAAGGAAGAAACAAGAGTTGGTTCAAGAAGCAACTACCGTTAAACCTCTGTGTAACAGTGACTAGAATATAACTAAGTTCAAGGTCTCTGAGGGAGGAAAGGTACCGCAAACTAGCCCTTAACTTTAGAAAGAGGGGAATTTAATAGAAATCATAGAATATCAGGGTTGGAAGGGACCTCAGGAGGTCATCTAGTCCAACCCCCTGCTCAAAGCAGGACCAATCCCCAATTGCCCCAGATCCCTAAATGGCCCCCTCAAGGATTGAACTCACAACCCTGGGTTTAGCAGGCCAGTGTTCAAACCACTGAGCTATCCCTCCCCCCAAAAGCTGGTCAAAAAGTTCTTAAAGTCAAGAGTAAATAAACTAAAATACTTAGATTTAGCATGGATTCTACTGACACAGAGTCTCATAGCATATATAACTCTAAACTGAAAGGGAAATAGGAAGACAAAAAGTAAATCAGTGCAACTAAATGGCAACATCCAAGACATTATACAAAGCAATCAGAGAGCTTTCAGCATATGGAAGCCCAATCCCAGTAAAGCCAATAGGCAATTTCTAAGAAGGAAATTAGGTGTAGGACTAAGGTGGAATTTGAAAGGCAAATAATTGAAGGCATACATACAAATAGTAAGAACTTCTCTATGTATATTAGATGTAGGAAGCCTGTGGGGAAATTTTGGGTTCATCACTGTGATAGGGAGTATAAAGCCCTCACTGGAGGGGAGGGCATTAAGGAGCAACTCTGGGCTAAGGAGGCCCTGCACCTCTGCCCCATGCTGAGCAAGTTTGGGTTGGATGTGGGGTTTAAGAGGTAGCCAGACAGCTCAGTCAGGGCCTGGCAGGCCAGGGAGAAGGACATGCTCTGGGAGCACCTGTGAAAGATGTGAGCTGAGCCCACACCAAGCTAGGCAACAGGGGAGGCACAGTACCTGGACACTGAGACCATGGCTGGAAGCCCTGAAGGCAGTGCTCCCTAGGGGTGGTTGGCAGGGATGCAGAATGAGACAGGACATGACCCAGGGAAGCTGACTTGAGGCTGACAGAAGACACCACAAGGTGAGCGAATCTGAACCAACCTTTCAGGGCCCTAGGTTGGAACCCGATGGAGTGGGAGGATCCGGTTCCCCTACCCAGCCCCAGGACTACACCCGCTAGCAGAACTGCTGCTGGGGATGAATCACTGGGTGTGACGGCTGCCTTGGGCCTTAACCACTAGTGGGGAGAACCTGCTCCAGCTCACAACCATTACAGCGAACAATTAAAGAAGACCAGAATATTTCTGAGAAGCTAAATTGTTTTTTTTTTTTTGCTTCAGTCTTCACCATGAAGAATGTTAGGGAGATACCTACTCTTTTCTGGTAATAAAGATGAGGAAATATCCACAAATTAAAGTGTCAGAAGAACGGGTGCTGGAACAAATGGGAACACTAAGAAGCAACAAGTTACCTAGTGCAGATGGCATACACCCAAGAGTTCTGAAGGAAAGTGAGGACGAAGTGGCTGAGCTGTTAAGAAAAATACACAATCTCTCATTGAACAAGTTACCACATGTGACCCAAGGGTCTCTTAATGCCAGTTGGCAGAGGGCACAAGGATACACAGGGATCCCATGGTTTCACCAAGAAATGTCATATGAGGTCTCTGATGAAAGCCTCTGTCATAGTGGTCATCACAACCATTGTAAGATGTATGTATGGAATAAATGTGAAGAGTTACATATATATGCTGAAAATTGCATTCTCTAGGTCTTGTAGTTAAAGCCAGGTTACTCAAAAATAGCATGCTTGGAGACAGGAGGTGGACACTTATCTCCCTGGCAGACCATTGTGTGTCTTACAACAGAAGTTGATTAGTATACTGAGACAAAGGCTAATGAAGGGCTTGTGGAGACTTCAGAAGGAAACCAACAAGAAGAGGTAAACAGTGGGGAGGGAATGCTGTTTTCAGGTGAAGATCAAAGGTCTAATCTATCTGGGGATGCAGAGAGATGTTCTGGCATCCTTCCATCTGTGAAGACAAGCTGCAGTGGGCTTGATCTTATGAAATGGAATTTCATCCATCCTGATGGAAAGTGCTAGGAAAAGGATTTGGGCCAAGCTACCCTGTAGGAGACAGGGGAATGTCCCGAGAGTTAAGTTTAGGCTCTAGAAAGAGTTTTATGACTTTGTTTTATACCTTACTGCTTGTTTCAGATATTCTTGCTTACTATCATTTGAATCTCTGTTCTTTGATAATAAACTTATTATTATTTCCACTATAAAGATATCTAAGTGCTGTGTGTTAAGCAGAGCAGTGATCCTGAGTTAAAACTAGTAAGGTGGTGTGTACTATTCCTTTGGTAGGAGAGAGCTGAGTGTTCAATGAATCAGGGTCTGGGCACTCCAGAGGGATGCTTGGAGGACTCGGGACTTAGTCTGTGCTTATTGCTAACTGTACAGAGACAGTGATGTCTATGGAGGACTGGAAGGTTGTGCTTGTGTTGCAAGAGGCTGGTGGATTCAGGGAGCTGACTCACAGCAGGTGCAGTCATGACTTCCTCTTGCTAAGGGCAGGTGGTATCGAGGTGCCTCATAACCCTGGATACCCCTAGGAGGTGTCACACCATATAAAGAACTGAAGTGCAGCAAGTATCGTACCTGTATTTTAATAGGAGTGATCTGGGATTTACACACCAGTAAGACGTTCGGTACCTGGTGAACTGACTGAAGTTATAATTAAAACTAAAATACCTAGAAGGCACATTAGCTTCTAACTAGCATAGCTGCTACTAAGAAAATTGTGCCTCCCTTATCTCTCAAAAATTATTTGAGCATGCCTATGAAACAGTGGATAAAGGAGAACTGGTTGATATAGTTTATTTAAACTTTCAAGAGGTCTTTTTGACAAAGTCCTAAACAAGAGGCTGTTAAAGGAAATAAATAGGTATACCGTAAGAGGCATGGTGTGAGAGTGCAGTCATGGATCAAAACCTGACTAAGAGAGAGAAACAAAGAGTAGGAATAAATGGTCAATGTTCATCATTAAAAAGGTTAACAGCGGGGTGCCAAAAGAGTCCATGCTAGAACCTGTGCAGTGTAATGGATTTATTAATGATGTGGAAAACAGAATGAACAGCAAAGGGACAAAATTTGAAGACAAAGTAATGCATGCTGGAGGGAATAACTTCCCCTGCTCATACACCTTACTGGAGTCTAAATTAATTGCATCAGCTCCAGAAAAAGGCATGGCATCGTTGTGTACAGTTCAATGAAGATCTTGGCTCAGTGTAAAAAGAGCAGTCAAGAAGCAAGCAAAACATTAGGATGCATAAGGAATGAGATGGAGAATAACAGAAAATATTACAATGTCATTATGTAAATCAGCTGTGTGCCCTGTGTGTTCAGTTCTGGTCACTCCATTGTAAAAAAGGACTTAGCAGGAATGGAAAAGTTAAAGACTAAGAACTTGGAAAAAACCCTTATATGAAGAAAGATTGAGAAGACAAGGACTATTTACCTTAGAGTGGAGATAAATAAGAGGGGACATGACAAAAATATACAAAATAATCCATAGCATGGGGAAGGTAGATCAGGAACTTCTATTCACACTGTTATAATACAAGAACAAGGAGACATTTAATGAAATTGAAAGGTGGGAAATTGGAAACTGACAAAGACACTTTAAGAGAAAACACAACACAATTTACCTGTGGAACTCACTGCATTGAGCTATCACTGAGGCCAAGAGCCTAGCAGAATTAAAAAAAGCATTAGCTATAGATGAATAAAAAGAATATCCAAGTTTAAATAGCAAATAGTAAACAAATAAATAAGAGTTTAGGAACGGATATTAATCCTTGTCTTCAGAGCATTAGCCATCTTCTCTAGGTATTTTGGGTTAGTAGCAAGTTTCTGTTCAGGGCCAGATTATCCCACAATTGTCTCCTGCAGGGTTCTTGCCCCTTTCTCTGAAGTACTTGGTGCTGGTCACTTTCAGAAGTAGGAACTCCACAGGATCACAGGAATTGCCACACTGGATCAGATCAATGTTCTTATGCAATAACAGGGCAGAGGAATAAGAAGAAATATTAGATATTGTTTTGTAACCTTTCCAGAACTCCTTTCAGGGATGCCCAACTACATGCCACCCAATACTCAGTGCTAGGAACAAAAACTCAATGTAGCCCCTAATGATTATTATAATAGATTTTAACATAGCTTGGGATCATTTGGGATCAAAGGTGCTATTTAAAATGTTTTAAAAAAAAACACCTTACTAAAATGTTAATGCTGAGAAACATTCAAGCCCATCTGTTTCCATAAGATTTACTCACAGTAAGTAAATGCTGTTTTAATATTTGCCCTTTCCTCCTACCACATTTACTGCAGTGGTAACTGGGATCATTTTTCTGTATTACCTTTGTAAGACAGGGCAATTATTTTACCAAGAGGGGGCACAAGTTGCCACTTCCAGTTGATGTTGGCTCCTAAGCACCAACAACAAACACAATGTACAACCACAGATCACACTTCAGTAGTCACAGGGACCGTACACATCGCAACTAAATGGCCGTAGATTTTCTTTGCATTTCCCCCCCGGGGACTGTTAAGGGACACCATTGTTCTGAACCAATACAGATGAGGATTTTGAACTAATCCGGTACAAAACACATGCAGTAGTTGTTCTAATCAGCAGATCAGAATCTCTGTGAAAAAAAATCATGTATTGCTGTGCACATTTCATCTGACTGAAGGAGACATGATTACAAGCCTCTCTTTGCTGCAGAAAAAAAAAAAAAGAAAACAGGTTTTGTCCTCTTTCACGCTCTGCTGCTGCACATTACAAACTACTGTCACATGCAAATGCTGGTTCATGCCTTTGCATTGTTAAGAAGAGACAAGAGATTTCATTTCATTCTCAAAGGAAAACCGTGTGTAAGATTTTAGAAAGTTGGGGGCGGAAGGGGAGTTCACTGCTCCAATCAGAGGATGAAATTTACCCTTGAAGTGACGCTCCGGACCTCAGCAAGGTACTTAAGCACATGGGTACTTTTAAGTACATGGTAGTCCCATTAGCTTCAAACTTATGCTTCTGCTTAAGTGCCTTGGGCGTTAAGCCCCACATTTTGTCTGGGCAGGGATACCAATGGTGGATTGATCTCACAGAGATTTATGTGCAACCCCAGTGTGCCATGTAAACAGTTTCCACAGTATGCATCCAATGAAGTGAGCTGTAGCTCACGAAAGCTTATGCTCAAATAAATTGGTTAGTCTCTAAGGTGCCACAAGTCCTCCTTTTCTTTTTGCGAGTATCACCATTGGCTCTACATATATTGGCTCAGGACACAATGGGGCTGGAATAGGAAGGCGCCACACATTCACGTTTATGCAGCTCCAATAGTGCTAATATTCAGTGCAAGCAGCTCAACTGGGCTGTTCTAGTCCATAGGCTACAGTAGCAGCCCTGCACCCTGGCCCTGGTTTGGGCAGTGGATTTAATCTTTCCAGTTGCTCCACACTCTACTCACATGCAGCCTGTGGGATTTATGTGCAACTGGCTATCTTGCGAGTGCATAACAGAGTCACCATGTAGTTTTAAAACTCTACCATATACCTCCTTTAGTGTTTATATCTGGGTTAGATTTATGTTCTTGATTTCTTTATTGTCACCATTTGCATGAACACACTGCATGCTGCCTCAGTGCTAGAATGACGGTGTGGAATGTCCAAGAGCAGACACACCAGGAGAGGAGAAGCAGGCCTATCATGTTCTCATTAGTTGCATAAGCCCCAGTGCAGAAACAGACTTACTTCAAGGAAATAAATCATAAGAATGAGATAGCTTTCTGTTACAGCATAAATGCAGCCAAAGAAGGAACAAGACTTTGATGAGCCTTCCTAGAAGAGGAAAGTTTGTCCAGTGGTTAGGACATGAGCTTGAGGTTCAGGAGACCTAGGTCCAATTCTCTGTTCTGCAAGAGGCTTCCTGTGTGACCTTGGAAAAGTGAGAGTCTCTCTATGGCTCAGCTCCCCATGAATGGGGAATGGGGATAGCTCACAGGGGTGAACATAAATGCATTAAAAAGTGTGAGCTGTTCAGATTCTACACATATGTACCTTAGATAGATAGCCTTCTATGCCATTCTCTCTCTCTTTGGGGTATCAAACACTTGCATCTTTGAGTTCTCGGAAAGAAAGTGAGAAGGACAAATAGCTGTGTAGGCATAATTGTGATCCACTGACAAGAATCTGACTCTAATACCGAGAAACACTTTAGTGTCTCCTCAAGCTGTTGGAAGGAATTGCAAGAGAACTTGCTCACTTAAATCATGCCTGGCTCTCATGGTCTTCATTGAAGAATTATCTGAGTCCTCTGGCTGGACCTCTATGGCACATTGAAAACTTCAGAGGATTAATCTACTTTCTCATCTGGTTTCTCAAAGGGTGTCCATGCTTCCACTACATTACTCCCCAGGAGGGCATCCTGCCCCTGGGAAAGGGAACCCAGACAAGAAATACCTTGCAAGAAATGAATGATATATAACAGGGAATAGGTAGGAGCTACAACTGCTGGAGATAAAGTGTCAACAAGATGAAATGGAGCAAGACAAGATGGTGAGGACTCAGAACAGGGAAAAGAGAACTGGTGGCAGTGACAATCCCTTTCTCATGATAATCATGTATTCAATGCCCAGGCCCTACAAAAGGGCAGTTTCGGGTCCTCCCACGGTTTCCTTGTATGACCTGACTACTTGGCTCATCTTCGTCTCCTGACACAGGCATTATCCGCATTCTGATCTCCCCTCTATAGCACCCAGCATGCAATAGATTCCTCTTATGGAAGTCATAGCAACCAGAGGAAATGCAAGCACCCTTATTAAAATCCAGAGAAAGACAGGCTAACTCACACCATAGATATATCACTGCTCAATCAGAAGGCACCCAATACAGAGATACCCTATCTGGCCAAAGGCGAAGGACACCATTGCTGTAGGTACATTTTATAAATAAAATAATAAGAATAAGTTCCACTGAATTCCTGGAGTTTGAATATTTGTTTTTTTTTATTTTAAAATGTTTGTTCTTATTATTTCTTTAAAGAAAATGCAGAAGTCATCTTGAGCTGAATGTCTGGTCGAGAGCTAGGACCTGATCCAAAGACTCCCATTGACTACAATGAACTTTGCCCCATAGCAATTAGTGATTTTTTTTTAAATTGTGAAAAACATTCAAGCGTAAAGGGCAACAGAAATGGCCCAAATGCTTATTTATTGTCACACAAGGTTGACATTCATGGAGCTGTGCTGGCATTTAGAAATTATGCAAAGCTTCCCACCTAAATCCATTGTCATTTGGCATCCATCCCGTAGGCCATCAGTCTAATCAGCTCTGCCCGTGCTAGTGTTTGGTGCATATGGCATCCCTAAATGCAGCTCTGAGGTTGAATAATTTTTAAAGATAATTATAAAAGCTTCTGTGGCTACATGAGGCAAGTTTTTAGGTTACACTGATCTAAAAGGAAAAGTGAATTTCTCCCTCACTTTTGTTATGCTATAGGCAGCCCCTGCAGAAACAGCTAAAACACATGCGGAAGGGCTTAGTGGATGCTAGAAGCCCTGCCCCCCGATCATACAGGCTAAGGAAGGAAGAACATCTCCCGAGGTGGGGCCATATCCCTGGGAACAAACATGGCATCAGCAGAAACTGTAGCTGCTCCACTTGCAGGGCGAGGAATTGAGAAGCCCAGAAATGGCCACTGTACAGAGGGACGGAAGGCACTTCAGCTGGAATTGCTGCAGCAATGGGGCAGGGAGGCTGCAGACCAGCCAGAGCACCTCTTTGGGCCTGACCACCATTGTGTGTGGGGACTTTAAGGGATGGGAGAGAAGGTTCAGTCATGGTCTTCCTTCACAGTTTCTGGTCTCCTGTGACACAGTTTGGCCCTGATCACCTGTGATGACCCTCATGTAGAGGCCCCATTCTCTTAGACAACTGAGAGAAAAGGAGGGCCCAAAGGTCACCACACCTTCCCCACCCTCTGGTATCGCATACAGCAAGAGACTTCCTCCCACCCAGGAGACACTTCCAGCTGTCTTATCAGCAAGCAGTTTGGCAAAGGAATGCGGGGATGGAAACGGCTCCTCTGTCTCAAAGCTTGACATCAGAGTAATATACAGGGACAGAGGATTTGTACTGAGGAAATTAAGAGAGGCTAATCCCTGGGATGAGCAGAACTACACACGCTGGGTTGCTGTGTGGAGTCAGGAGAGGAGATGGTAGGATGGTGAGAGAGCACAGTGCATGGGAGGATGTTTTTGGATGGTGAGCACCCTATGGGAAGGAATGGAGAGTCTTGATTAAAGGATCACTATATATTGAAAAGGACGTTTGTGAAGGAAACATTTTGTACATAATATAGAACATAATTTGGAACAGGACATGGGTGTCAGACACAAACACCACGTGAACTCATTTGGTTATCTGTACCCACACATCTTCCAACTTCCCCATCAACTGTCTCTCTCAAGTGCTATATCTTTGTACCATTAGAATATCAGATCTTATGGGCAAAGAATGTGCCTGTCTTTTTATTCCATAAGGCATCTATTACTCTGTGGGTGCTGTGACTAGATAATAAATACTTGTAATCAGAATACATCTATTACATCCATAATAGCCTCTCTGATGAGCCATCACAGTTTCTGTGACATGGGCAACTGTCAGTGAGGAACTGAACTGAGGCTCTGCGCTCTTGTCACCAATACATAATAGATTTATACTATAGATTCAATATTCACATCTTCCACTATACTATTTCTTTTCTATGAATAGTAAAAAAGTACAGTTTTAATAGTTACCTCCATTAATTGTAACTAGGCCCCATCAAGAGCATTGGGAAAAAGTATTTTAAAAATAGCAACTGCAGTTTCTTTTCTTACCATTTAAATGGATTGCTTTATCTCAAAAATATGAATCAATGAAAAGAAACCTTAGCAACTCATGATTTATGGGCCTCACAGTGGAAATGGGGCTAGCAATCAATCTATTTCATGTCTCTAACATATGTAATCCACCCAAGACATCATTATTCAAAAAGCAATTCAAATTAAATAGGAAAAAAAAAAAAGAAAAAAAAAAGAGAATGACATGCTTACTGTAGCTAATTCATCAAACTTGCCAAAGAGTTCATTCAGAAGCTTCACCAGCTCTTGAGCAGTGCACTGTGATGCCAAACTAGTGAACCCCACAATGTCTGCAAACAAAATGCTGTAAAGAGAAGGAAGGAAACATGGAAACGTTAGTGCAGAACACACCTTCTTAATCTAATTATCTTTTTCTATGCACTGAGTGCAACCCAGAACACAAACCCAGGCAAACCAGGATGGCCACCATTAAAGTGCTATGCAGAGCACAAATATCAAAGATCCAGGATCATTTTGCATTTAAAGCACAGAACTATGAGTCAGGGGAACTGGCGTTCTGTTGCTGGCTCTGCCACAGGCTTCCTGGGACCTCAAGCAAGTTTTCTCTTAGGTACTTATATCGTTGTCCTTCCCCCCCATCACTGTAGGGGGTCTGAGTGCCTCAACACCCCTTTGTGGTAGGACAGTACTATTATCTTCATTTTACAGATGGGAACTGAGCCACAGAGAGGCTGAAGTGTCTTGCACAACATTAGAAAGGAAATCTCTGGCAGAACAGGGAATTTAACCTGGGGCTCCTAAGTCCTAGGTTAGCACCCTACCACTTAACCATCCTTCTTCACTTAACTTCTAAGTTGTGTACACTTTCTGTGTTTCAGTTCACCTACATGAGAAATGGGGATAATTTACAGAAAGTACTGTGAGGCTCAACTGATTAATGCTTGCAAAACACTTTGAGGAATTAAGGCTGTGGACCAGGACTTGAGAGATCTCGGTTCAATTTCTTCTTTGCCACAGACTGTAAAACCCCAGGCAAATCACTTACGGAGTTAAGCACCCAAATCCCACTATCAGTGGGACTTGTATGCCCAGCTGCCCTCTCTGCCTTAATTACACTTCCCTACCTCATAGGGATGTTGAGAGGATAAATCTAAACATAGTTGGGAGTTACTCAGATACTGCGTTGAAAGGGGCCATATAAGTACCTAAGTAGATCCTTGAATGGAGCGGCTACAGAAGTATTAATTATTTAGATTTACTCACCTGCTGGCCCAGGCCCTGTGGCAGCTGTAGAAATGCTATGGATCTACTCACAGGCAGTACCCAGCCCAAATAACATCAAATAATAATTTATTTAAGTTTATAAAAATGCCACCTAACTATATGTTCTAGATGTGCTTGCATGACTTAAAATACATCTTGAGGACAGCAATTTAAGATAACCCAGCACGAATCTCTCTCCTCTGAAACAATTCTCTACTCTTACAATTGCAACTCCTTCCCTCCCAATTAATGTAACAGATGCTAGAAACACAAACCTAACCAGTCCCCCATTCTTGCTTCCAGACAAGGTCACCAAATCGGATCCCTCACCCAAAAACCCCAAAAAGGGAAAATATAACCTTCTCAATTCCCAACCCAGCCCCTTATCAAAGGCACATAAACCACCCCGCTGCCACAAATCCTCCCAATACCTAATTTGATTCCATGCAATTGATAAAAATCATTTCTGACCCAAAAATCCTTTTCACCTCCCTAACCTAGGAAACCTAGCTCAACACAACACTGAGGGTATGTCTACACTACGAAATTAGGTTGAATTTATAGAAGTCGGTTTTTTAGAAATCGGTTTTATATATTCGAGTGTGTGCGTCCCCACAGAAAATGCTCTAAGTGCATTAAGTGCATTAACTCGGCGGAGTGCTTCCACAGTACCGAGGCGAGCGTCGACTTCCGGAGCGTTGCACTGTGGGTAGCTATCCCACAGTTCCCGCAGTCTCCGCTGCCCATTGGAATTCTGGGTTGAGATCCCAATGCCTGATGGGGCTAAAACATTGTCGCGGGTGGTTCTGGGTACATATCGTCAGGCCCCCGTTCCCTTCCTCCCTCCGTGAAAGCAGCAGCAGACAATCGTTTTGCGCCTTTTTTCTTGAGTTACCTGTGCAGACGTCATACCACAGCAAGCATGGAGCCCGCTCAGGTAACCGTCACCGTACGTCTTCTGGGTGCTGGCAGACATGGTACTGCATTGCTACACAGCAGCAGCAACCCATTGTCAGAGCAACGGCAGACAATCGTTCCGAGCCTTTTTTCTGTGCGGACGCCATACCAAGGCAAGAATGGAGGCCGCCAGCTCACTTTGGCAATTAGGAGCACGCATTATCTAGCAGTATATGCAGCACCAGAACCTGGCAGAGCGATACTGGGCGAGGAGGCGACATCAGCACGGTCACGTGAGTGATCAGGACATGGACACAGATTTCTCTGAAAGCATGGGCCCTGCCAATGCATGCATCATGGTGCTAATGGGGCAGGTTCATGCTGTGGAACGCCGATTCTGGGCTCAGGAAACAAGCACAGACTGGTGGGACCGCATAGTGTTGCGGGTCTGGGATGATTCCCAGTGGCTGCGAAACTTTCGCATGCGTAAGGGCACTTTCATGGAACTTTGTGACTTGCTTTCCCCTGCCCTGAAGCTCATGAATACCAAGATGAGAGCAGCCCTCACAGTTGAGAAGCGAGTGGCGATAGCCCTGTGTAAGTTTGCATCGCCAGACAGCTACCGGTCAGTTGGGAATCAATTTGGAGTGGGCAAATCTACTGTGGGGGCTGCTGTGATGCAAGTAGCCCACGCAATCAAAGATCTGCTGATATCAAGGGTAGTGACCCTGCGAAATGTGCAGGTCATAGTGGATGGCTTTGCTGCAATGGGATTCCCTAACTGTGGTGGGGCCATAGATGGAACCCATATCCCTATCTTGGCACCAGAGCACCAAGCCGGCGAGTACATAAACCGCAAGGGGTACTTTTCAATAGTGCTGCAAGCTCTGGTGGATCACAAGGGACGTTTCACCAACATCAACGTGGGATGGCCGGGAAAGGTACATGACGCTCGCATCTTCAGGAACTCTGGTCTGTTTCAAAAGCTGCAGGAAGGGACTTTATTACCAGACCAGAAAATAACTGTTGGGGACGTTGAAATGCCTATAGTTATCCTTGGGGACCCAGCCTACCCCTTAATGCCATGGCTTATGAAGCCGTACACAGGCAGCCTGGACAGTAGTCAGGAGCTGTTCAACTACAGGCTGAGCAAGTGCAGAATGGTGGTAGAATGTGCATTTGGACGTTTAAAGGCGCACTGGCGCAGTTTACTGACTCGCTTAGACCTCAGCGAAACCAATATTCCCACTGTTACTACTGCTTGCTGCGTGCTCCACAATATCTGTGAGAGTAAGGGGGAGACGTTTATGGCGGGGTGGGAGGTTGAGGCAAATCGCCTGGCTGCTCGTCACACGCAGCCAGACACCAGGGTGGTTAGAAGAGCACAGGAGGGCGCGGTACGCATCAGAGAAGCTTTGAAAACCAGTTTCATGACTGGCCAGGCTACGGTGTGAAAGTTTTGTTTGTTTCTCCTTGATGAAACCCCCCGCCCCTTGGTTCACTCTACTTCCCTGTAAGCTAACCATTGGTTCACTCTACTTCCCTGTAAGCTAACCACCCTCCCCTCCTCCCTTCGATCACCGCTTGCAGAGGCAATAAAGTCATTGTTGCTTCACGTTCATGCATTCTTTATTCATTCATCACATAAATAGGGGGATGACTACCAAGGTAGCCCAGGAGGGGTGGTGGAGGAGGGAAGGAAAATGCCACACAGCACTTTAAAAGTTTACAACTTTAACATTTATTGAATGCCAGCCTTCTGTTTTTTGGGCAATCCTCTGTGGTGGAGTGGCTGGTTGGCCAGAGGCCCCCCCACCACGTTCTTGGGTGTCTGGGTGAGGAGGCTATGGAACTCGGGGAGGAGGGTGGTTGGTTACACAGGGGCTGTAGTGGCAGTCTGTGCTCCAGCTGCCTTTGCTGCAGCTCAACCATACACTGGAGCATATTCGTTTGATCCTCCAGCAGCCTCAGCATTGAATCCTGCCTCCTCCCATCATGCTGCCGCCACATTTGAGCTTCAGCCCTATCTTCAGCCTGCCACTTACTCTCTTCAGCCAGCCACCTCCTCTCCTCCCGGTCATTTTGTGCTTTCCTGCACTCTGACATTATTTGCCTCCATCAGCATTCATCTGTGCTCTGTCAGTGTGGGAGGACAGCATGAGCTCAGAGAACATTTCATGGCGGGTGTGTTTTTTTTTTCTTTCTAATCTTCACTAGCCTCTGGGAAGGAGAAGATCCTGTGATCATTGAAACACATGCAGCTGGTGGAGAAAAAAAAAGGGACAGCGGTATTTAAAAAGACACATTTTATAGAACAATGGGTACACTCTTTCACAGTAAACCTTGCTGTTAACATTACATACGTAGCACATGTGCTTTCGTTACAAGGTCGCATTTTGCCTCCCCCCACCGCGTGGCCACCCCCTCAACCCTCCCCTCTCCCTGTGGCTAACAGCAGGGAACATTTCTGTTCAGCCACAGACAAACAGCCCAACAGGAACGGGCACCTCTGAGTGTCCCCTGAAGAAAAGCACCCTATTTCAACCAGGTGACCATGAATGATATCTCACTCTCCTGAGGATAACACAGAGAGATAAAGAACGGATGTTGTTTGAATGCCAGCAAACATACACTGCAATGCTTCGTTGTACAATGATTCCCGAGTACGTGCTACTGGCCTGGAGTGGTAAACTGTCCTACCATGGAGGACGCAATAAGGCTGCCCTCCCCAGAAACCTTTTGCAAAGGCTTTGGGAGTACATCCAGGAGAGCCATGAATGCCAGGGCAAATTAATCCTTTCACATGCTTGCTTTTAAACCATGTATAGTATTTTAAAAGGTACATTCACCGGAGGTCCCTTCTCCGCCTGCCGGGTCCAGGAGGCAGCCTTGGATGGGTTCGGGGGGTACTGGCTCCAGGTCCAGGGTGAGAAACAGTTCCTGGCTGTCGGGAAAACCGGTTTCTCCACTTGCTTGCTGTGAGCTATCTACAACCTCATCATCATCATCATCATCTTCTTCATCCCCAAAACCTGCTTCTGTGTTGCCTCCATCTCCATTGAAGGAGTCAAACAACACGGCTGGGTAGTGATGGCTGAACCCCCTAAAATGGCATGCAGCTCATCATAGAAGAGGCATGTTTGGGGCCCCGACCCGGAGCGGCCGTTCGCCTCTCTGGTTTTCTGGTAGGCTTGCCTCAGCTCCTTAAGTTTCACGTGGCACTGCTTCGGGTCCCTGTTATGGCCTCTGTCCTTCATGCCCTGGGAGATTTTGACAGAGGTTTTGGCATTTCGAAAACTGGAACAGAGTTCTGATAGCATGGATTCCTCTCCCCATACAGCGATCAGATCCCGTACCTCCCGTTCAGTCTATGCTGGAGCTCTTTTGAGATTCTGGGACTCCATCATGATCACCTCTGCTGATGAGCTCTGCATGGTCACCTCTGCTGATGAGCTCTGCATTGTCACCTGCAGCTTGCCGCGCTGGCCAAACAGGAAATGAGATTCAAAAGTTCGCGGTTCTTTTCCTGTCTACCTGGCCAGTGCATCTGAGTTGAGAGTGCTGTCCAGAGCGGTCACAATGGAGCGCTCTGGGATAGCTCCCGGAGGCCAATACCGTCAAATTGTGTCCACAGTACCCCAAATTCGACCCAGCAAGGCCGATTTAAGCGCTGATCCACTTGTCAGGGGTGGAGTAAGGAAATCGATTTTAAGAGCCCTTTAAGTTGAAAAAAAGGGCTTCATCGTGTGGACAGGTGCAGGTTTACATCGATTTAACGCTCCTAAATTCGACCTAAAGTCCTAGTGTAGACCAGGGCCGAGCCTTCTAAATTTCAACAGTTCCAAACCTTAATACAGATTTACAAGCATGTGTGTGCTGTCATGCATATCCTTAGAGCAACTCCTCTTTACTTCCTAGAACATGTTTTCTTAGAGCATTGTTTAAGCATACTACACTCTGGAATTTGATAATTTACATCATAGTAAAGACTTTTTAAATATAAAATATGTACACTTAGATTAATCTCTAGTGCCTTCTGTCTACAGTGTTATAACCATGAGATGCCATGGAGATGGCACAGTGAAAGACTTAAATAGAATAGAAATAAATATGGTAGTGCCAGTAAGTGCTCTTCAGATTTACCCACAAAGCTCTGCCAATGTACTTCATTTTGGACCTACAACATCCTTGCTTGACAGACCTGGATCTGTCTTTCATGAAATCAGTCAGCCAATGCCAAATCATCATACTAAATTCCCTGAAGTTTTTGAAATACACTCAGGATGTGCATTAAAGATTTCAAGAAATTGACCGAAACACACACTGGAATTCAGCTACCCAAGGGTAAAAAGCAGGGACTGTTACAATCCACTGTACCACCTAGTTATCAGACTTCAATTATATTCAATGAGACATCACTGGTATTTTCTTTCATGAATTATTTTACTATTCTATTAGAAATTCTATTTGGTTTCTCTGTCACGCCAGAAGTTCCCAGGATCTACATAAGCATGTGATGAGTTTTTCTGTTTATGCCTGATGTATTGCTCTCTGTGTTTTCCTATTCTGATGCAGCCAAACTTTCAGCAGTGGTCACTGATTTTGGCTGCTCAGCATGAGACAGCCAAATGTCTCATGAGATGCCTCACGCTGGGCACCCAAAACTAGTGGCTACTATTTTAGAAAATGTTCGCTTTAGAATTTTATGGTTGGTTGTTTTTCAAATCTGGAAACTTCTTTAAATCTTTCAAAACATAAGACAGTAAAACACAAATATTTGCTCATCACGAAATTTTCAAATCAGCACTCGGGGCAAACACATACGCAATACAGAATGCCCAATGTTTTAATGGAAAGAATGTAAATGCTCAAATACTTAAAAGTTAAATATAGTAGGTGACCTACAGTTACTGTTAAGAACAGGTATGTTGTAGGCAATCACATCTAGAACTCTTAATTATTTAACCATGGCCTACAGTAAAGGTGCTCATTTATTTGCGGTGTGCTTAAAAGAGGGTTATTTTACAGAATCGACACGAGTTATACAACAAATTCATTCAGTTAAAAGGAACATTTATTTGGCATATATGTTGATCCTCATATTTCACCATTTGGTCCATAGGGTTTTCATTTATTACCAACAGGCCAAATTGGGGATGTATAAAGTGACCCATAACACATACTTGCAAACACTTTCATTTCATACATCACTAGTTTATGCATAACTAACTATGTAAAATATATAAATAGTCGTATGTTAAGAGAGTTCTGAAGTGTATGTTGTAGGTCACAGTTACATTTGTTTGTGAAATCTGAAAGCTGAAGTTCTATATATCAATACTGTTAATTGAATGTAAACATTTTTTAAAGTTAACAAAATCTTTTATATGTTATCTTACCTTATGGTCATTTCGATTTAAGGTTTAGGGTGGTTGGTTGTTTTTAATAACTGCAAGTTCTTGAACATTTTAATTGTAATGTTCCGATTATACACAATTGAGTATTAATCACAAGTCTTTATTACAAATTTATAATGTTCAAAAATGGCTGTTCTGAGTAAAAAGGCAGTGAAAATGTCAAGTCAAAATTGGATCCAAAACTAACTCTGCCCTCTTGTGCATATGCCCAACAATACAGTCTAATTATATGATTTCAAATAACTGCAGGATACCTGCCTCATTCCATGTATAGCTTGGACAACACACAGTGAATAAGACAGAGGTCCTGTGGATCTGTGCCTTATGTTGGATTACATTATATTTTTCCATTACCACAGCAAAAACCTATAGCAAGCTATAGATTTATTCTGTAAATCATATTATTCATTCTATAAATCATATTATTTATTATTTAGGCATGGATTTATTCTGAATAAGTGATAGCAAAACTGAGTCCTCAGCACAGAGGATAGACAGGATGCAGTGAATGAAGTAGGGGTCTTCCAAATCCCAGGCCTCTGCTGTATTGCAGCCTTGCTCATTCCATGGTTTGTTGTTGTGCAAAGAGTAGGGTGCATTTAGGCCCAATATTCGACTTAGGCAAAAAAAAAAAAAGTATTTAACACACACAAAAGCGGAATGAAGACTCATTTTCCAGTTCAAAAATATTTAATACCATAAAGTTAGTAATGGTCAGCAAGATGTTTCACTGGTTCCATGTACTCCTCGTCCGTCAGTATCGATCCATTATCTTTAGTATTATATTTAGGTTGTAAGCTCCTGGGGGCACAGATCATGTTTGTGTTACATGTTTGTAAATGACTTGGTGCAGTGGGGTCCTGGTCCATGACGTGGGGTCCTGGTCCATGACTGGGGCTCATATGCACTACAGTAATACAACTAATAAATAATAAAACAATTCCATTTTGTGTGATAAACACATTGCTTTTCATGATGTCCTTCCCAATTTGTTGGAATGGAAAGATCATCGAAAGGAGGAGGAAAAATGCATCCCTACTGTAAGAACATGAGAGGATTATATGCTTTGTGTAGCTACAGGATTTATAAAGTTGTTAAACAGAGTAATTACAAGAAAATAATACACTAGAGCACGGGTGGGCAAACTTTTTGGCCCGAGGGCCACATCAGGGTGCGAAACGATATGCAGGGCCGGGTAGGGAAGGCTGTGCCTCCGCAAACAGCCTGGTCCCCACCCCCTGACTGCCCCCCTCAGAACCCCCAACCCATCCAACCCCCCTGCTCCTTGTCCCTGACGGCCCCTCCCAGGACCCCCTGCCCCTAACCGCCCCCCCGGGACCCCATCCCCTATCCAACCCACCCTGCTCCCTGTCCCCTGATTGGCCCAACCCCTATCCACACCCCCGCCCCGACAGGCCCCCTGACCGCCCCCTCCCAGGACCCCCATCCCTAGCTCCCCCCCTAGGACCCCACCCCCTATCTAACCCCCCCACTCCCTGTCCCCCCCTCCTGGGACCCCCCCTGCTCCCTGTCTCCTGATTGCCCCCCTCCAAACCTCCATCCCCAGGGACCTTCTGTTCCTTATTCAACCCCCCCACCCCCCGCCCCCTTACCATGCCGCTCAGAGTGGCAGGACAGGCTTATTGGAAAGCCTGGGAGGTGGGCGGGCGCAAGCCACGCTGCCCGTGAGGCTGTAGAGGAACAGCAGGGGAGGGGCTGGGGGCTAGCTTCCCCGGCGGGGAGCTCAGGGGTTGGGCAGGATGGTCCCATGGGCCGGATGTGGCCGGCAGGCCATAGTTTGCCCACCTCTGCACGAGAGCTGCTATGTTGTGACATTCTAATTATCTGCAGTGCAACTAATATGTGAATTGTCCAAGTCCCTACCTGGTCCTCAACAGGGCACAGCGACCCTGAATTAGCATCCAAATGAACTCCCTGCCTGAGGTTTGGCTTTGTTGTTCACTCAAAAATAACGCCTAAGCCATCCCTCAAGGATCTTTTCTGCCTTAGCTCCCTCCTGCTGCCCTTATAGCCTGGATAGCATTAATGAGCTGCACCTGCCACAATGAGTCAGCAGACCTTCAGCAGCTTTCTGCTGGGTTCCAACACCTGCTAAAAGCGTGCCTCAAAATTCTGCTGCATAGCATAGCGGATCTAGGCTGCTTCCCTACAGCGAATGCCATTAGAACGGTTCACCGCCGTATCCCATTCTTTATATAGCATCCTCAGTTTTGGAAGGAAAATACTGCAAATACCATAGCAAATTTAAATACTACAGATGACGAATGTTCACTTTTTAACCGTGTTCATGCATATACCTTATTCACATGAAAAGTCCTGTTGACTTCACTGGAACTACTCACATAAGTAAGTGTTCAGCAATGGGAGTAAGGATTGCTAACTGAGCCTTTAGGTCGCCTTCAGTCAACATACAATAAGAAGGATTTTCTAGTATAACATACTGTCACAGGAAGGAATCTATAACAGTTTGATAAATAAAACTGTTTCTGCGGGTACATCTACATTTGAGCTGGGAGGTGTGATCCATAACTTGCATAGATGACCCTGTGCTCGTTCTAAAAATAGAAGCGTAACCAGGATAGCGCAGGCAGCAGGTTGCTCTAGCCACCAAAGTACGTACCCAGGGGCTCTGGGTGGCTACATACTCCAGGAGCTAGCCTGAGCTGCCACCCGTGCTGCCCAGACTATGCAGCTATTTTTAGCATGTTAGCTCAAGCACAGCTGGCGTGAGTATGTCTGTGTGAGCTGGGAATCACTCCTCCCACCTCCAGTATAGACACATTCTAAGTCACTAAGATCTACAGTAGGCTGTGTGAACTATGAACTTGGGGTTGTCGGAGAAAATGTATTCTTTATGTTTTTAGAAATTTCCTTAAAATCAATTCACAACAAACCATCTGCCTCAGAAGCATCACAGAGCACAAGCTTTGAAACCTCGCTACAGGGTAAATTAAGGGAATTTTTAAAGTCATCTTGACATTTCATAAACATCTGATTTTTAATGAGACAGGTATTTCTGGTCTGATCTTTCTTGGGGATGAAGATGCCACTATTAATCTAGGAAATTTACTGTTTGTTAAGAATAGTAGTCTCTATTTAGGCCTTGAATGTCCAACCCTTACATGGTGGCAAGCATTGACAGGAATAATCCTAGAGATTTTCAGAGGGACTACTTTCACAAGTAAATGTCAAAAGAACTGAACCCATAGGGCCTGACCCAAAGCCTGCTGAAGACAGTGAATGGGCTTTGGATCAGGTGCTCAGTTTGTAAGAGATCAATATTTTCAATTTCATTGTCTATTGTTGCCTGCATTTAGTTTATTACTTGTCCCTTATTAACATTAGGCTAAACTAAACTACCATAGTAGAAACTAGAAAATTCAGAGTATTCTGAATGCTCATTATCCATTTATAGCTTGAGGAATCTGATTCACAGAGCAGAGTGAGTACTTGTCTGTTACATTCTAAACTGGCCACTTTTCTGTAAGTTGCATATATTAAAATATCTTTATTAGCACCTGATTATGAGTGGGAAAAGCTAATTGCAAAGTAGAGGAACAGGCAGGCCCCATATACACTGTGCAGATGAGCAGATTATGTTATTTTTATTAGTCTTAAAAGCAGCACCTAGCCACTCCAATCATGATTGGAGTCCCATTGTGTTAGGCACTGTACATATATATAGTAAGAGATGGTTTCTGCCCTGAAGAGTGCATGATCTAAATAGATAAAGCAGACAAAAAGTGGTAGAAAGCATTATTATCCCCATTTTACAGAAAACTAAGGCAAAGACCAATCTTCTGCCCTGATCCACCCTCTTTGTGCCACTCTAAACCTGCTTTTCAAGACCATCCCTCCTCCAATGCCTTTTCCACATCTTTCTTGATGCCGTGATCATGTCAGACACACAAATGTAACCACACCTTTCTTTTCTGCTTTCAACCATTTATTCTACGAAGAACTTTTTTCAGGTAACCCAGGGCATTTGCAACTGTTCCTATTGTTATATCGAACAGCCCCATTAAAAACAAAACACAAGCAAGCAAGCAAACAGTTCTGTTGCTTTCTTGATAACTGACACAATTGTTGTCTCTCTGAGGTCGAGGCCCATCCATTAGATAACTACTAATTATTACACACAACATGTAGGAAGAGGAAACAGAGCTACCCAGAAGAGTACAGATTTCATCTGCATAATATTGACTCCCATCAGATTATGAAAAGTACATTTGACTTCTTCCCTGGAAAGCTTCCAAAGATCAATGTTTTCTGTTTTTAATCACGATTTTTTATGTATCTCGGTCCACATCCTAGACATAATGAAAGTTTGCCTTGGAAAGATTTCTTCCCCCCGCCCCCCCCCCACACACATATAAATAAATACACACACAGAAGCCTACCATAACATAATATTTTCTTGTGCAATTATTTGGCTTCTAAGTCTGTGGTCAATCTTAGGCTCATTGATCCTTCTCTTTTGATAGGAAACAAGAGCTCAAACCCAGAGTTTTCATGCTGTTTATGGCTTTACAGTAACTTCTCATGATATAGGTAAAAAATGTAAAGCAGTTCTTAACATACTGGTTTTTTTAATTGTAAATAATATAAAAAGATACTATGCTATAAACAGCCATGTACTTCAGTTATAAGAAAGCAAGCAAGAATAGTGTATCACTGCTGTGGCTGTGATTATGATGGGAAAAAACAATGGCTATAAGTAACTATCTGAGAACCCATTTAACCATTTAAATTCAGAACGATACAGCTAGAGTGATATAGACAGAAAATAAGCTGTCTTCAAAGAAAAAAAATCTGTAAACATATGAATATGATAGGAGAAGAAATGCAGCACTGATAAGGACTAAAGAACACTTTAAATCATAATCAATACTAACATTCTAAGGTAAGTTTCAGAGTAACAGCTGTGTTAGTCTGTATTCGCAAAAAGAAAAGGAGTACTTGTGGCACTTTAGAGACTAACCAGTTTATTTGAGCATGAGCTTTCGTGAGCTACAGCTCACTTCATCAGATGAAGTGAGCTGTAGCTCACGAAAGCTCATGCTCAAATAAACTGGTTAGTCTCTAAAGTGCCACAAGTACTCCTTTTCTTTATTCTAAGGTAATTTATTTAGCACCAACAGTTAGCACAGCACTGCATGAACAAGAGCCTGATTCTGCTCTTTCTTATACTGGAGTATCTCCATTTATGTGATTGAAGTTAAAAGCAGGGTGATCGGCGTATCAACCTCACAATCTCCATCTCATTACTGGTGGCACTTCACATATAGTAGTCATAACAACAGCTCCTTCCCAAGGAGTTTACCTTGATTTTTCCCCGCTAGGTAAGAGCTTGTGACTTTGTCTTCCTGTCTAGTCTAACCTTCTCTGTGGAGTTTTCCTATGAGAGAAGGGAAGTCAAGATTCCTGGGTATTATAACTAGCCCTACACTTGGCTAGGTGAAGGCACTTAATCTTTCTGCCTCAGGCTATTCATCAGTAAAACGGTTAAAACAAGACTTTATTTATCCTTTTTACTCACAGAAGTGTTAAGAGCCTTAATTATTTTATGTTCGTGGCTGAGCGTTTGTGACATCCTTGAATGCAATGTGCTGGATACTATAAGTGTAAATTACTATTTAGTTGATATGATTATTAATGACAGATTTATTGCATTGTAAGACCAAGTGAAAATTCCTTTGAATAAACTTTTAAAATTTCTTTTCTAAAATTTATTAATTTTATTTTCATTTTGGAATCATCACTTGTAAAATAATTCACTACAAAATTACTGAAATTGCAAAAGTGTTTGTAAGTTTCTGGGAGGGCAGGATTTACTGATATCCCTACAGCCGCAATTCAAGAATGTAATGGTGTCAGACTTAAGGAAGAAGGTAGCTTGTTCTTTGACAGGGCGAAAGGTTTAAAAGTGATCCATTGAGGTTTATGGAGCAGCATCAAGTTAAAAGCAAATGTAGTTTAAAGTTTTAATCTAGCCCCCACTCCACACACAAGGTTTCCATTGATGTTAAGGGGAGTTTAATGCTTTGAACTGCTGAGCGAGAATAAACCCCTACAGTATTAAGAAGGAAGCTTGAAGTGACTTACAGCTGGAGAGATTCATCTGTGAACAGATGAGAATACAGGGAGACAAAACTCACTGAGAAACATGCTGGAAAAACATTTTGGAATAAGCTAAGAGGCACATGGTTAACATTTCCAGCTTGCTCCACGACGGTGGCCAAATCCAGACCAGAGTGGGTCAAGGACACCCAAGAACTCAAGATATGTGACATGTACTGTCCTCACTTCACTTTCTCAATAACCTTCCCTGAAAACGTTAGGGTAGAGAGTGGTAGCCTGCACCACATTTTAATAACTCACTGTTCAGATAATATGATGCATCCCTCGCTAGTGAATGCGAAGGATAGTCTGATAGAGGCTCACATTTCTTAAGCACTGGAGGTCCCAAATTCAATCCCCGGTGATGAACGAGTTATGACAATCATACACTTTCACTAAGGAAAACATTAACAGGTCTCAATAATTAGCCCCAAGCTTTCTCGTTCATCTTCACATGCCAAGAAGTGCAGGTCCACCTCCCAGCTAACTGGCTATAATTACCTCAAAATTGTACAAAATCCACCCAAGATGGTACTGCATTGAAAACATCCTGGTGACACTGATTCCAAGTGTCACCCACTCAGCTCGGGTAGATTGTTGCAGCAAAGTAGATTGAAAGCTTGTAGATAGAGAAACTCAGCTCTTCAAAAAAGATAAAAAGGGTGCACTACAGAGCCCAACATGACTGGTTCTGCTGGACAAGGACTTGCTGATGGTATGTCTGAGGAAGAGAATGTCTCCTGAGACTCTGCCACAGTGACAGCATAGGAATGTCATACAATCTATCTGGCTTAGAAGGTGTTTTCTTCAATCAGTTCTCCAAGCTCCCATCATTATTACTTCATCATTTGTCGGCCATCTGTAAACTATTATGAGTTGCAAAGATGATGGGGAGGGTGGCATGTTAGTGCTAGCCATGACAAATAAAGGGAGGGGGCAAGATTTTTAAAAAATAGGGACCTAAAGTTAGGTTCCTAAATCCATTCTTGTACCTAAAGAAATGGCTTGATTTTCAAAAGTAGGTAGTTCTTATTTAAGGGAGGAATTTTCAAAATGTGTATGAAGTGATTTAAGAGCACAAGTCCCATTTACTTTGAATGGGCCTTGTGCTCCTAAATTGCTTAGGACCTCTGAAAATCTCTTCCTAAGTGCCTAGCTACAGGCACCTATTTTTGAAACTCTCAGCTTGGGTTTTGTGAAATCCAAGATCAATATAAATGCAGGATTACCAACCCTAAGCATTCAAAAACCATGAGCCAGGACCCAAAAAATAATGAGACTGGCTTAAATCTTACCTGCCTTTTGATTTCTGAGCCTGTAGGAAGCACTTGGGTCATATTTTCCAGCTTTTCTCTGAAACTTTGAGAAATTCATTTAAAAATAAAAAGGAAAAGCTGAGGTTCTCATGTAATTACAGGATTCCAGGAACTGAGGCTTTAAGAAAACCAAAATCTACCATGAGACCTGCACTAAAATCATGACACTTGGTAATACTATAAATGTTAACTTCCTGACCTGAGTAAAAAGGTTTTTTAATTTGGACTTTCCCGCAGAAGTGGTTGGAAGCCAAATATTTTTCTGAGGTAAACCCAAACCCTGCAGCATTGTGCTTGTGCAGAGGAAACAAAGTGAAACAGACTAGAAACAGAGTACAAATTTCAGTGAAAGTAATTTCTCTATTTTCATTATTCAGGACCAGGTCATTCGAGAGGAGAAGGGTGGGAGCGGGATTGAGAAGAATAGCAAGACTGAGATAACAATTGATTTCAGAGGGCGTGCTCATGGAACAGCATGCTACTTAACATGAGAGGGGTGCCTCAGTCAATCATCTGTGAGGCTGAATGCTCAAGTGATGGGGACTGATATACATTTTCCTAGGATGACAAGTGGATGCACTGCATCGACATTTACTTCCTTCCCATTGTCCGGATAAATGAGCTATTGCACAAACAAACAACCAATGCTTCCTGTTTGTAGGGAAATATAGTCTGTTACTATCACACAAAATAAATATTTGTATCCACCACAAATATAATGGACTGTATCAGATGACTACTAGGTCATACAAATTTTGGTTCCTCCTAGCATAACTACTCTAAATTATTTATCAACTCAAAATTGTTATCTACAGTCTCTATAGGCATGTTACCACTCAGCCATCCCAACCTCCCGCAAACGAACACAACGCATCTCCATTGGGCTTGCTTTCTTGTGCTGTAAGATCTCAAAGTCGCTGCGTGTCACTCTATTTGCACTACATGTTATCTGCTTTACATTATTTCATGAGCTGGTGTCACTCCTACCTAACATTGTCATGCCTCTGAATGTAAATCTTGTGAAAAATCCTTTCAGGTGGCTTCAGGAAGTCTTCCTTCATTTCCATGGCAACGTTCCTGGGCAAAAGACTCATCAGGAGACGCTCCTAAAAGAAAATGCAAACCCATTAGTTTTGGGGTGTAATTTTTTCCCCAATCAGCAATTCTAAATAAAATCAAACCATTCCCCCTATTTTAGCATATGTCTTAAGAATTTCTGTTTCATAAAGAACATGAACCCTTCCCCTTTTATATTTCTGCTGCCTGTGGGAGAGTCTTTTCAAATTCCTCTGTACAACAAGAGAGACCATACAGTAAAGAAAGAGCTAGTTTCAAGAGCAGATCATTGTCCATAATTATACTTATCATTATAAAACTAATAATAACAACTTACTATATCACCAGTATCATTTATCTGTGAAGGAATTCCAGGATCATTTGCTATGCTTTTGTATCTACTGGTTTGGAACTTAAAGTGTTATCTTACTGGGTCTATTAAAGCAGGTTTTTAAACAGTGCAATCTGCTGTATATTTTTCCACACAGCCTGAATCAACTGAACAGTAATAAAGGTACATTTTTATAAAATATGGGCCAGCATGGAAAGGTCTAGTTCTAGCAAGCACAATAGACAACTCCAGGTTTAATGAAAGGCCTGCCATGTCACCGAGAGTGGTTTTATCGTATGTCACTCTCCTGCTTACCCAAAATCCCATATTTCCAAAGGTTTTGGATCCCCCTGATATTGGTTAAATTATATTCCCCAAATGGTGACCTACTCATAGGCACTTTAAAAACTTGTGAAGGCTACCCTATTTAGATAGTCCCGGAAGTCCTCAAAGAGATCACAATCTGACCATCAGCACTTCTTCACATTTAAAACTCAAATATGCCAATTTTTGCCCTAAGATGCATTTGAATTTAAGGACCCAACTCTGCAATCAGATCTGCTAGCATCCCACATGGAAGATGGAATCCTTGCTGCCATATCTGATTGCAAGGTTCAGAGCTAAAATAGTGGGAGTTGTGAAGGATTGCCCAAGAGCAAACTTTGGCCCAAGATTTCTCCTTATTTCATTTGGCCAAGAAAAATAAGGGGGGACAACAATTAAAGAAAATGAAATAAACAGTAAAAGAAAGACAGAATGGAGAAAGAGAAGTGGTTAATATGAGGTTTGATCAGACTAATGCTCTGCATTGCCCGGTAACATTTTACCGCATACTCCTTATGCACTAGCCATGAGCTCGGGACAACACTAAATTCCAATTCAATTGCTAAAGTACAACACAAGTCTTCCAACTTTGAGTTCTGACCTATAGTGTTGCTTCCAAAGACTAATGCTTCAGATATTTACATCATGGAGGAGTGAGTTAAATTTTGCAAGAAAAAGATGACTGACCCCTGATTCTCATTTTACAGTAAAGCCCCTTAACATCCCTGTAGCAGCGTAAATGGACGTTAGCATAAATGAGAATTAAGTCCCATTAATTTTAATTAGGTCTCTTAATATCCAGGTATAAACTATAGTAAATAAAGTCATAAAGAACATGCAGAAATTAAATATTTGTGAATGGCTTTATACATCAACCAATTCCCTTACAGAAAAGTCCTAGAGCATGTTAGGAAAATATACTCTTACTATAAGTTTCTGTTTAATTATCAGTGTAATTTTATATTCCTGCTATTGATGGGACTGGACAACAGAGGATAGATCACTCGACAAATTGTCCTGTTCTGTTCACTCCCTCTGAAGCATCTGGCACCAGCCACTGCTGGAAAATGGGATACTGAGCTAGATTGGTCTGGCCCAGTATGGCCATTCTTATGTTCTTAGAATTTTACAATGAGGTTCAAAAAACCCCAGTGGTCCAGACTATGACAGATCCTTACAAAGGTAAATGTGGGGGTGGAAGGGATATCTTGTGTAGTCCCTATCCTCACTAAGGAACATAGGGACAGCTCCCACAGTACACATCAGAAATGTACAGAGCTCCATAAAGTGCAGAGAGGGGAATGCAACAGCTGCTTTGTAGACTAGATGGAATGCAGGCTGCACCACCTTACAGATGATCACCTGTGTTAACAATAAAGGTACACATCTGAGCTGGAATTCAATTGGCTATAACAAGAAAGTACGTTTTAAAATATTTTTTTCATGGTAAATTTTATTTTCACAAAAATTAGAGGCATTGCCAAAACATGTCATTAGCAATCACACAACAGCCACAAAACCTTTACACAAACAAGGTTAGTTGCTTAGAACTGATTGAATGAATAAAGTCCAATTACAGTACATCCTTGGAAAGAGGACAGACATTGGTGAGCTTCCAAGGAGGGAGGTAGCAAGAAGGGTTGGGTAGCAGAAAAATTAAAAGGGAGGCTGGCAACTATAAGAAATTTTAATTTTCTAGAGAATAACACAGCCAAAAAAAAAAAAAAACAAACAAACAAACATACCCAGAGATGCCATCAAAAAGTTTGTCTTAAAAAAACACTAGAAAAGCCCATTTCCTTTTGGCCAAAATTTTAGATCCTTCAAGCAACATGGTATTGAATTCCAGATTAACTGAGTAAGGACTGGTTAAGAAACCCAGGATTTGGACCTGTATGAATGAAATAACAGTCCAAGCTATGCAGAAACATGATCAGGTTTCGGAAACAGCATTGTCTGGATCTCCATTAAGTGAGCCCCACTGCGTTGCATCTTCATTTGCCCAGAGAGGGTGACAAAAAAGACCCACACAAGAGAAAAGAAAATGAGATCAGCATGGCTGCATAGAAAACTGAATGGGAACAAGAGACAGAATAGCAAGCAACATTTGTGTTGACATTCCTGCTCGAGCAGCTGCTGCCATTGAGGATGACAGAAAAAAGTGAAACAGGTAGAAGAACAGGGAGCACCAACCTATTTGTAACAACTTAGACAAGGAAAAACCACACACATTGCAGGCCTCCTTTTTAGTGACAAGCAGCCTTGTCTCCCATAAATCATCAGGATCTCTAGCGTATTATCATATTGGATCCAAACAAAAGAGACTCAGCCAGTACACAGAAAAATATAAAGACATATCTGGCTCTCTTGCTGACCTTTGGAACTCTTTAAACATACCCCAACACTACAGTGTAGCTGGACACTGCAAAGAGGATGAAATGCTGGTCTCATTGAAGACAATGGTAAAACTCCACTGACTTCAATGGGACCATGATTTCAGCCAGAGTATTTGTATTCTGTATTCAATCTATTGACAACATGTCAATCTTCCACAAACATTAATGGGATTTAAAGTGTGTTCATACCCTGCAAAAATGACTCTCTCAGGATAACATTAAAGGGTTCCATGTTTATGGTCTATCCAAAAAGAGGACCCAATCTGGCACTCCTGGCACAAAATCTCACTTAGGCCAAGGAATGGCAGAATAGGCTACAAATATCCTCCATTAACAACGTTCCATTAGGTTTGTATTTTAATTGCCATCTTACAAACTCAACCTGGAATCTGGGAATGTCAAGCTGGGCTCTTTCTGCCTCATGTCTCAACATTAATGAAAATTTCTGTGCATGGAATTTAGTTAATTCTAATGATAATGTCTGAGTCAGAATAGAATCCAGAGTTCACTGTCTCGCAGCTATATTGGTTCCGCATTGCTAAGAGAAGTAGTAAAAATATTTTTCTTACTAAAGTCAGCAGATATGACTCAGAATATACATGGTAAACAAAGTAGGAAATAGCAATTTTTATGTTGCCACTATTCTGACCAATAGAACACTAACTTTAAGCACACAAAAGGAAAAGATATATAAAAGATCGCCATACAATAAGGTCTATTGCATTGCTTTTGTCTAATCTGGACATCAGCAAAAAAAGAAAAATTCTCTCAAAATAACTGCCCCAAAAACCTCAAACTGTACCTTTTTTTTTTTTTTTTGGTTTATAGTCTTTATATTCTAGCCACACAATAAATTTCACTAATATAATGGACAAATTCAGACAGTATACACAGAATATATGTATTTGGAATGCACAGTCTGTCTTCATCTTCTTCTCCTTGCTGCTCTGATAATATGTCATTGTAACCATAAGTATGGTATTGTTCAGACAAACAATTCCATTGCCGTAACAGATATGAGGAGAGCAAAATAGTATTTTGTTTTGCACACTGTTCAACACAGATTGAGAATACAAACTCTCACATCTTTAGTAAGTTATTGAATATGGTGACTTCCTACTCTGCTTGCACCAAAACAGATATTTCAAATGAATGAAATTGATGGCAAAACTCCCATTAACTTCAAAATGGACAGGATTTCACTCAAATGTATTTTTGGAATGACCAGGACAGGGTGGTGTTATTCCATTAGGAAAATCTTTAATATTTTAGTATATTGGAACTATAACTTTCATCTCCTGCATATTTGTATTTCCAAACTTAATTTGCCATTAACATAATTTTTTTTACTTTATTACTTAAAAATGGAAATGGTTTATATAACCCCTTACATGTTGTACAGAACAAAGAATATATCTTACCATGTTCAGCTAATACTGAATTATGGTAATTTGTATTACTTCTTATTAACTTATATTAAATTTACAAAATAAATTCATTTAAAAAACTGAACATTAACTCACCCAAAAAAAGCCATGATGTATACTTGCCACATACACAGTCAAGGAAAGATTTCAACTTTCCTTGATTCTGTGATATTAGACTTTTGGAGATTCTAGATCAGGGAATTTATAGCTATTCAACAGCCTGAAATCAGCCATCCGTATGTCAGGCCTCTTGAACCCAGTCAAACTTAACTCACTTGCATTCTTGATTGAATGACATATTTAACTCAGATGTTTTTATTTAAATATATTTTTCCAAACGTTCAATACTTTCTCAAACAAATTCCTTCTAAAGTTTCTATACTGATTTATAACACTTTAGGCAGCCCCCAAACAATAGCTTCCAACACAATATAAGATGCTATTATTTTTCTATGAAATTATCTGTATCAGTGTCCATATAGGATATGGCTGTGACACATTTTTGAATCTTTTCAGCAATCTGTAAATCACTTATGAAACCAAACCCTCATCAGAACACCAGCCTCAAAACAGCAAATTCCATAATGTTCTTGGCCAACATTTCCCCTCCCCTTCTGTTGCACACTGCGCTGTGCAATGATTGGTTACAACTGTCTACCCACAAACTGGCTGCTTTTCCATTTAGGCTCTTCGTTTAAACTAATCTATTTCTAGTGCACCCATGAATTCATAAAATACTATGAAATCTAGGAGCCAGTAGAACAATTAATAGTAGCAGAAACATCATGGTCCGAACATGGACCACCTTAGCTGCCCCTCACTATGTCAGGACATATTTTTAAGGATCATCAAAGGAGAAAAATATATTTAAGAAAAGGGAAATCTCATTTGATAGATTTGTAGATTACTTTATCAAGAGAGGAAGTGTCCTCCATTATGCTCTAAAAAAGGTAAGACAAACTGATCTTCAAGATTGGTAAGTATGTCCCACAGCCAAAGGCCTTCTATCTAGATTGCCCTTTCCCCACCTCTACAGAGTTTCACTTTGGGCCCCATTAGCAAAAATATCCCTGTGCTGTGGTGGTATTGTATATATCTCCAGTAGAATCCAGATACAGCATTCAGTTATAGTGAAACACTGCTTAGAATGAAGTAGAGTGAATTGCTGCAGTGCATTGCAAAAAACTTTCAGATCTCTTATATAGCCCTCATTATGAGAGCATATAATGCATAACAATCTTATTACAGCAGCTACCTGCTGGGATTAAAAAAATATATGGTTTTCTTGACACCTTCACAATTGTTAGAGTCCCTTGCATTTTCAGGAGGTAGAAACAGCTTGCATCACATCCACAGTGAAGGAACAGGAATATTTTACTCGTCTTTCTCCTGCTATAGTAAAACTCTTTATGTTGACAATTTGAGGGGAGAAGTTAATAGATATGTAGATTTTAAGGCATGAAGGGACCACTGGGAGTCTCACCTCCTGCATAATACGGGTCATAGAACCTCACTCTGTAATTTCTGCCTCAAGCCCATAACTTCTGTTTGAGTTCTAGATGTAGTGAGTTATTTCACTATAAGGCTCCATCACAGGTTTTATTTATTTATTTATTTATTTTAGAAAAAAAGGAACAAATCTTATCACTTGCTACACAATAAGTGCCTGCATAAGTTGCATGCCTGCATCAGTTTTAAGATAAAACCACTGAGCAGCGGGCTCTCTGACACCCCCCACACTATATTGCATAGCTATTTTAACTCATTCTAGAGCTAAACTACTGTAATGCCCTCACAGTAACTTTATGTAAACTTTACTGAAAGAGTCAAGACAGATGAGGCAATATATTTTATTACAACAGCTATGTGTGTGAAACCAATCACTACCCTCTTGAATGAGCTCACACACAGAAAAGTGATAAAAAAACCAAAGGTACCCCATCATCCATGGGTGAAGACTTTCACAAAGTGATCACTCCATACCTGACCTCTAAGTCCTCATCCCCAAAGGAAACCTGCACAGCACATTTATAAGATAAGTCTGGGAACTTAAATGCATAACTGTGCTGGCCACTAAAAGCCAGAGATACTAGTTTTATGGCCCATTTCAACAATTTGCAACACACCCTGTTGCCTGCTAACGTTTAATTGCCCACTTCCTTTTAAGTGATAGCCTACAGCATATGTGAACCCCTTATGCTTAACAATCTGTCCCAACTTGTATTTAGCTTAGACACTCTGGTTGCCCTCTCCAAACCTGAAGAAAAGCTCTGTGAAGCTTGAAAGGTTGTCCTTTCCACCAACAGAAGTTGGTCCAATAAAAGACATTACCTCCCCTATCTCGTCTCTCATATATCCTGGGCCAACATGGCAACAGTACAGTGCAAAAACCATGTGAAGTTTACTATCATTCATTCTTGTAGGCTGTAAAACAAAGGCAGAAGACTTCATTTATACATTATTTTAAATTAAATTATGTTGTGAGCATAGTGTTATTGTTATGTATTCCCTAAATAGTGTTAGAGGAAAGAACTACTATATTAAGATGACTTTGCTTTTTTTAAAAAAATGGCCACTAGATGGCAATGTTTCAGAGCATTACTGTAATGTCTCAAAAGTTATGATAATTTGTTAGTGCTTTATTATTGAAATCATAATTGCTGAAGATCATTAGTGATGCTGTACTGCAACGCACGGGTTGCGAATATCAGAGAATATCACTGCAGTGTTATGCTAGAAGATGATCAGTTGTTAAAATGCAGATTTTACATCTAGCAGTTGATTTGTCATTTGAAGCTACCAGACGTAAATCTGACAATCAGGCTAAATGATAGCAGCATCAGCCTCGCACAATCCTTCTTAGCACTCTCCAGGGAGACATTCCCACACCACTGAAACCTAATTGACAATGGCCTATAAAATGTAATTGACAATGGCCTATAAAATGATCAGAGGCCTATCCCAAAGCAGGTGTCATTTAGAGGCAAGAGCAGTCCCCTCCTTAGGCCTGGTAGGGTAGAGAACATTCTACACACAAAGCATTGTTGATATGTAAGAGGCAGCTGTGGAGATTGTGCTGGTGAATTTCTGACCTCATAATAGCATCTTCTGGTTCAATTTCTAGGGGTAAAACCCAACTTTTTAGTGAGTCTGCTGTTTTGTAACACATTACTAGCCCACAGAAACCTAAGCTGCAAGTTCAATGTCAATAAGAGGATCAGAGATGTGTTGACAGGAAAAAGAAGAATCTTTCCTAAGTTCACAGAGAGCCCCCTCTTGGAAACAAACAATATGAAATGAAACTAGATTTACATAGCCAGCCAGCTAGTGACATTACACAGAAAATGACATTGTTTGCCCCAGCCTCTCTGACACGGTAATGGCAGTAAAGAAATCTAGCAGGAGCTATACACAGAGCGAGTCACTTGTACTGAAATTCTATTCATAATGAGATGGAATGAAAGCCCCACTTGATTGCATTTCAGTGCACTGTTACTCCATTGAGTCCAAGTTTCTCTTTGCTACAAATTGGTGCCATCCTGATAATCTTCTTGAAGTGACGCAATCACCACTTACCAGCTCGGTGTGGAATGCTGTATTTCACCTCCCTTTCCTCCTCTGTTCCCAGAGAGAAGAGGCAAATGGGAGGAAGAAAAAAGAAAGCACAACTAAGCAGCAAGGAGCGTGGGAGAAGAGAGGCTGTTAATATTTCTACAGTGGCTACCAACAGAGAATGCAAAGGAAATGAAACAACATAACTGCAGCTGTTTCCTACTACAGATTAAGATAAGGTCTTCTTTCCCCACAAACCTATCAGTGCCATATTATCTACAAAGAGTGAATTGAGTTCCTACTATTGCTACTGGGATGAGGAAGAAAAGCACTTTTACCCTCTCCCTGTTATAAAGAAAACCCTGCTTATATTGATGGGAGAGTTTTCAAACAAGAAAAAGACATTTCACAGTAGGAGGGTTTCACTGTTCCTATTTTATGGCAACGGAGAACTTCAGCCAAATTAGAGAGAGGTGAAACTGTCCATCCAGGGAGTAGTGCCCTGGGACGAGAGGAGTTATCATGAGATAGATCATCTTACCAGACGTTGTATGTCAGGGCCCTGACAAAGTCCTTCAACACCAACACCAGGATGTTCAATAATTATGGAAACAGTGTTACTTAAATTCTGCATTCTCATACAGTCCTTATATCAGTGTTCTCCTCCCAAGGACAGAATGACTGAGGCAATGTGGTAAGCCTTCACATTTACCACAAACTGTTCATGTCATTGTTCAGTAAACATTTTACTTTATTCAAAGAGTTTGAGGCTCATCAGAGACTAGGGGTATCGATGATATCAGCTGTTCAGAGAAATACCTGGGAAGCGTAGAAGGCCCTTTCGAGGTGAGGGTTCAAACTCATTTGAGGTTGGGGCTGACATACTCTATCAGTAAATGTTTGTTAGAAGTTGTTAAATTAAAAGTGTGAAAATGTATACTAATTAAGAAGTTATTGTCTTACAGTCCCCACATGAAGGGCCACACTCCTTCCTTTTTTTGCTTGTATGTAACTCCTATCAGCTCGAGTGGGAAGCACATGTGTAAGTCCCTGAGGTACTGTAAGGCACTCACATACTCTGCTAATGTGTGTATATGTGTTTGTGGGGGGAGGGTCACATAAGTACCTAAGCTACATAAATACCACCCGCTTAGATAACTCCAAATCTTCATGTTTGTGTTCTCTATGGCAAACTAAGAGTATTCTGTCCTTCTATTCCCACTGAATCAATGGTAAAACTCTCAGTGAGTTTAATAGAAGGAGGATTAGACCCACTGAGTGTGAGTCTGCATTTTAGATTAATTATCCAGCCATACCAGCAGTGCTGTCCAAATCCTGCTACACATGCTAAACAGATGTAGAAAAACAAGTGAGATATTAAAAGCACAGCTTGAAAAGCTGCTTTACTTTACACAAGGCTGGTCTCGTTCAAATAAATAAATGAACCCATCAGAAGGAACATGGCTAACGTGCTACGTAATTCTTAATCAGGCAAGTACGTGGAGATGTGTGCGCTAGTGGCTGCTATACACTGAAGCGCTCCATCGTCATGGCGTTGTACATCTGAGCCTCACTTGATAATCGCAGCATTCTACTGTCATGAAATCGACAATAATACTGTCATTGGGATCCTCTCTTATTGCTGCTGCTAAGATGATGGCATTATGAACGGCATCTTCACCGACACTGCTCATTTTCAAGAGAAATGGTAAAGCAGATGGCACTTCACAAACAGTGCAGCTCAGAACAGAGAAGTTTCCTTTCTTGCTGAAGGATCTCTTGATTTCTAACCTTGAACCGTGCCTTTGTTGTTAGTCACACCAAGCTAACATTAAACCCCCAAGTAAATACTCTCAGTCCTCTCTCAGTGAGCGATAAGTCCTTCATGCATATGATATCTCCACCATCTGGGACAGCTGCCATAACTTTCTATATCTATCTGAATGCTAAGAATTACCATACATGGGGACAATAAAATATTAATGTGAGTTAGGGGAGGGGAAAAATCAGACTTCACCTCTGCAGGTTAAAATAAATAAACACATATTTAGAGGTGAGGCACCCCACCACAACACATCACAGGACAGAAGAAATTGTTTTGATAATTCTGTCCAAATGTACAGAAAGAAAATAAGTCTGTATGAAAACCTTGATCTATAGATTCTTAATAGTGTAGCGCAAGTGGGCACTCCATAGGAAGGTTTACCTTTAGCTCAACAGAGAGCAGCATTGTGATTGATCGTGCTACAACTGATCTAGACGTCAGGAACATAAAAAGCACTCTAGACTCCTAGTTTTGAAAATCTTGATCTTGAAGTTAGGCTCCTAAATCAATATTTAGGAACCCAAATAAGTGGTCAGATTTTCAAAAAAGTGTCGAGCACCCAGCAACTCCTTATTGAAAAATCTTGGCCTAATAGTCAGACCACAAGAACACTTATACCTATGCAGAAAGAATCTCATTGCATATCAGAAAACCAGAAAATCTCTCGAGACTACCCAAAAACCAATCTGGGGATCAAATTTAGGAGTAAAACCATAAATAACTCAAGGCACAGAAAACCAACTGATATGTTTCTGAACAAATTATACAGATCTAGCAACACCTGTCACTGGCTATTTGTCCATGTTATCTCTACAGTGGAAAGCAAAGCAATCCTAGCCATGCAATCTGCCAAAAAAATTAAAAAATGGATTGCAACTTAAAGAGAAAGAAAAAGGAAGGAAAAAAGCCTGGAATAAACAAAGGAAGCTGTGAGGGAACTCACCAATTTTAAGCAATCAGATTCACTTGATGCTAATCTACACTTACCACGTACAATAGAGATTTTCCAATCAATACTAAGACAGAAAAAGGAATGAGACCACATAGGAAAATTAGCATAAGTCAAAGATGTACTAGATACCTGTTTCTTCTGTGAAATCTGAAGGAATTTGGAAATCTGAACGAAATAAAAAAATATCCCTCACTCCAAAATGATAAAAATCCAAACAAAATACTCCCATAACAACAACAGCATACAAAATACATTATATTACAAGAAAAGGGGACAGGTTACTACATTGTCTGGTATCTTTCTACCAGCAGAGGTGTAGTCTGCTAGCTTAGGACACATGCAGCTCTCTAGTAGGGCAAAACATGTTTGCTGTCCTATTTTAGATCCAAAACAAAGCACACCTGCTATTACACACATAGCTTGCTGAATTAAGGGCAGGATTCATTTCCTGCAAAGCCCTGTGATAATGCATGAAACACAAGTAGGGCCCGATCTTCAACTGCTGTAAATTGATGTTGCCCTACTGGACTCTGTGGAGCTATACCAATTTACAGCACCTGAAGATAGTTTATGATATTTTAAAGACTGAGATGAGAACATAAGTTAACTTGCACTAAAGAGCTGGTTGGCTTTCAAGATGCACTTATGGGTGAACACATTTGTAGGGACATCAGTGAGGGGGAGGAAGATTTGATTTAGAAACATACAGAAGATACAGCCCTATAAGAGTATTCAGGATATCAGTCTTCTACTGCTGAAATAAGAACAGTCCAAGCCACACATTCATAAGGATGTACTATTTTGCACAATGGTTTGTTAGTGCCTCCCCCGAGGCAACTAACTGAAACACACTACAAATGCTTCGTTGACTTGAAACTGTCTCCCTGTATTTCCATCCTACAAAGAACTCAGAGCACATCCATGAACATGTGAGAATTCACACACAAGGTTACATTAGAAAACAGCGCTTTAGACTTAAAAGCCAACCTTGACAAAATGCCTTCTCATTTTCTTATTTAACTTCAGTGACATATGTTCTTACTTTCTAGAGTTCTGATGCATGATTATTTTCTCTAACGAGTGTGATACAAGATGTTATCTACTGAAAGCAATATAGTAGCCTATCCTTAACTATGTAACGACAAGCTTTATATCCTGGAACCACAAAGGTACTTAGGTGCTTAAGTCCTGGTTTTAGATGCTATTGAGATCCACAAAACTCCTATCTGGCTACCATCGACCCCTGTAGACTCCTAATCACTGCGTGATGGGATGTCCCTCAATCTCACCTATTGAAGTGGTTCCACTTTAATCAAATAATTGAATAATTAAATATTAATTGGTCCAGGAAACAAGTGAGAATGACTCTATAGCCCAGTGGTTAGGGTATTCACCTGGGAGGTGGAAGATCTCTGTTCAAATCCCTTCCCCATATCAGGCAGAACTGGTGATTTCCCACGTTCCAGGTGAGTGCTGTAACCACTAGGCTAAATGTTATAAGGGAGGTCCTCCTCCCCCTCCCTCTACTTTGTGCATTTAGGTGGCCTCTGAGCACGCCCACTGGATTGGATCCCACCTGCAACGTAGGCAGAGAAGCACCTATCATCCCCTGGTTTGTGGATCACTAGAAGAGACAGGTACCTTCCTTCAGCATGGACTTAGGTGCCTATCTCCATGAGAGGATAACATACCCCTCTCATCGACATCTCTAATTGGCTAGCTTAGGTGGCTTTCCACCTAGCATGCTGGCTTTATGGATCACATTCTAAGGCGACTATCTCTTGCCGTTCACTGTATAGGAGCCTAGATGCCTGATTCAGACTTTGTGAATCACAGCGTTGTTCCTGTGACTTTCTACGTGTCTAAAAGTTAGGGGCTGCAATGCTCAGCATTCTGTATTATATGCCTAGTGAGGAATCTATTTGTCAAAAAACATTTCCTGAATCATACTTGCTGACAGGTATTTTGAAATAAATTACCAAAATAATTGAAACTGACGTGATTATATTGTGTCATTTTGCCATAAAATATGCAACATTTTGCAGAATTTTAAGATTGGGAACAGGAGCTGCGACGTGGTGCTCAGCACCAGGCCCCATCCAACCCAAAAGCTCCGGGGGCGAGTGAGGGTACTGTCTAGGGTCTGGGGGCGGGGAGGGGGAAAGAGTGGGAAAAGGGAGGGCAGACCCTGCTGCTGCTGCTGGGGAAGCATTGAAACAGTAGTGGCCTCCTATGTGCCTATCAAGGAGAAGGTGATTAGGGGGTATCATATTCCCCGCTCCAACAAAAAGTGACTGATAATTCTCCAACTTCTTGTTAACCGAGATGATCCAAACCCAAGCACCCTCCCACCTCAGTGCCGCCCACTGTGATGGTGATCACTGAATCCCCCGTAGCTGCTGAAGTTTTAACAGTTTTTAGAATGCTACAAAATGGAAAATTTTAATTTAACTGTTTTTGTTCATCTCTTCAACCTACCATGAATGAGCAAAGATTCCATTAGGATAATTAAGAGCTCATTTCATTTTAGTTGCCTTAAATATTTCGACACATCTATGAGAAAGATATATTGGAATGAGGAATAGTTCAAAACCTCTCTCCTACATTATATCAATTATTAATAACTCGAGCCTGCCCTATGCAACTCAGAAGAAGTTAATAGAGACATTAGCTTAACTGAGACTTGTGCCTGGGAATCAGGGTTCGTGTACTGTATTTTATAGGCTTTAAAATCAGTTTACTTGGCATAGCTCTGAGACCTTGTGCTAGATAATGGAAATGGCTGAAAGCTGATTTTGTTGTTTAAATGTCAGTGTGTTACTGGGGTGGAATTAAACTGTAAGTGCAAGGGTTGAAGTTCCTGATATGACAGCAGGTATGAATAATGTTCTTTTATGAATTTCTTTGGTTTTCTGGTTTTTAATATGATATAATGAGGTTATAATTATTCTGTAATTTATAAAAATTCTTATAATGTAAGTACAATTATAATACAATTAAAGTGCATAGATAATACAGTTTACAGACCTATACTCTGCAAGATGCCTTGGGTGTTGTTTTTGTTTTGTTTTGCGTTTCTAGATACCAATGCTATATGAAAACCCCACCTTCTGCTATTAGACACATTCAGCTAATTGAGACATTTCTCTGCCTAATAACAGGTCCTCAGAGACCAAATTCCATTGTAAAATGAATGCGGGTATTAATTCAGCCACATGCACCTTCCACTGCAGGTTGCAGAGAGCAGCAAAACGGGGTACGATAGCCAAACCTGCAGACGGAGGGATCAGCAACCTAAGGCCCCACTCCTGCAAACACTTACACACATGCTTAACTTTAGTACCATGAGTAGCCTTAGGATTCACTTGGATTTACCTGGTACTTAAAGTTAAGCATGTACATAAGGGATGGATTACACAGGAGTGGGGCCTATGGGATCTTTGTAATTACTGCTGTGTTGACCAGCAATCACTCCCCCTCTACACCTTCCACTTTGGAAAGGGGACTATTAGGGTTATCTGTTCTGACATCCTGCATAAAACGGACCATAGAACCTCACCCAATGATGCCTGCATCAAGTCCATAATTACTGGTTGATCTAGACTCAAAGTATAGCTTTTAGACACAGAGTGTTTTACTTTTTTTGGAGGGAGGATTGTACTGTGTACATCTCAGTGGTATATTTAGGCTTCGATTCTGCAGGGCCATGTATACAATGTTGCAATTATAAATTCAAGTCACAAAGCGCTAAGAAGGACAGGAAGTGTCGGGGAAACCAATTATCCATTAACTAGAGCACAGCTGGCAAGTTACGCCTGCCTAACTGCAAGAGTAAGGCATAAGGGAAACAAAAAGCTGATCCCTTACTAGCAGGATTCAGAACATAGCCCAATCCTGCAAACTCTTTTATATATATACAGTTGTATGCACATGAATCATCCCCTTCCACTCAGAAGGAACACTTACACGTGTAAAGTTACACTGAGGTGTGTTTGCAGGATCTGGGTTAATAAGTACTTTACCTTTCCTCAGACACACTCGTACTCCATCCGTACCAAACTTCATTTTTTAATCCTGTTCACTTGCAAGTTGATTGGTTCATACTTCTATTCCTTGCTGCCCTGAGTAACATTACTAAGGGCCTGTCAACAGGACAAGTCATTATGCAGCACATCGGGTGTGAATATACCGTGTACCAGTTTGCCACACAGTAGTGTCATCCCATGTCGACACTGCCACAGCACATTGTATCAGCGGCCATATGGGATGCTGTTACTGCATAGCAAACTGGTGCTCTATAGAGTCACACCCTGGCTTGCTGCACAGTAATCTGCTGTGCAGACACGTCTTAAGAGTCAAACCTGGACCTCTCCATAGCAAAGTAGAGACTTAACCCGAGACCATCAGGTAGGGCTAGAAATCTTTTTTAATACAATAGTCTACATGAATTAAACACAAAGGTGCAGTGGACACATGAAGGGGTTAAGAGGTATTATGTAGAGTGGTGGGAGATTGTCACTAAACTAGAGAAAAATCCTGAGCCCGACTTACCCTCATTGACGTTAAAGACAAAACCCAATATGATATTAGGACTGGTCCCTGAGATTCGGCAAAAAGTCAGACTTTTTCACCTTTTTTGGGGGAAAACAAAAAGGCACTTTTCACAGGTTGGTAATGCTGCAGAAAGTACATCATTTAGCTGGTGGAAGTGATGCACTTTCACCCTGGATCAAACTCAGGAATATGTCGCCCCCTTCCCCCGCAAAAAAAATCACTGGCAAGTGAATACCCAGTGAACAAGTACTGCTAATATTACACAACCCTAACTAGAGGGTGCGGGGCTAGTTGTATCTTTACAGTCTGCCCATGGTAAGGAACACCAGGTAGCTGCCCCACCCCAAACGCACACCAGGAAGGGAATTATTACTCACCAAGTCACAATTACCTCCCTGGTTCCCCCTTTGTTCCAGTAGCAGATTAGTATCGTGTCTGCACGGCCAAGATTCCACTCACTCCCCACCAACCTGCAATGGAGGAGAAGTAGCAGCTCCAGAAAGCTGCTCTTCTCACTGTGTTGTGAATTGCAATGCAAGTAGCTCATGCAGTGTAGGGGAAGGGAGCGCCTTGCACACTAAGCAGGTGACCTCAACCTAAATTAATATTTTCTTTGTTTTCTTGATTGCAGAGTAGAAAATATGGGTAAAACAGAGAGAAAAGAAAAATGGAGGTCTTTTGGTTGCAATTACACGTTCTGGGCACAAACCCTGCTCCTTTGGGAGTTTGGCCTTTCATTTCAATAGCAGCAGGATATTTACATTAAGCGGCTTGCTCTAGAAAGGATGGTATTGCTGCTGAGATTTATGAATAACGGGAGCAGCATGCTTTTCCCAAGAGGCTGATCACAGTTATTCTCTTATGCACACAGTCTCTCTTGGCCCAGAGCCTTGGATTCAGTGGTTGTTTTTGAACCTTAGCCTCCCATCTGGCAGCATAATGAATGCATGCTGCCATGCCAATGAGATAATTTATCTGTCTTAACTGCAGACAGCAAAAAGTTTAAAAAAAAATTAGCATTTACATCACTCTGCTTCAAATGCCTTCTTGCATGCTCCTAATATAAGGGATGCTGACTTTCTGAACATGCGGTGTACAAAAAAAAGAGGGATCTTAGCATTCCCCATTATAAACAAATTTACCACAGTTACCATGTGTAGCTGCTAAAGGAAATCCACAGAGGAGGAAATGTCCCTTGCAGATAGATACAGCTGCAGTCTCTGTCTTCACAAAGTCACCATTTTAAGTCTAAAAGATTGTGTGTGTTCAAAAGTCAACAGGGGTCTGCTTTTGCTGTTTCATTAATTACATGCGTAGAAACATCAGGGAAAGGGTTTAAACATTTTGGTTTGAAATTCTTAATGTAAAAAGGCTACAGTATTTGGGTCAGGGCATTTACATAGGAACAAAAACGGATTAAGAATATCAGTACTTTTCCTTTTTTACATTTAATATTTGTATTTCACCAAATGAAGTTACCAGGATGATTATACATGCCCAAGTAGTTCACTGATGTAATTTATCCCCACCTCTCCACCTTTCAACAGCCCTAGAGTTCTCAGTGGGACTAAATTGCATGATAAATAGGCCTCAGAGTGTTATCAACTGGAAACTTGTGCTACATTAGGCCATAATGGCCTGATAAGAGTATTGTAGCTTGTAATCACGTCTTGGTGGGGTTTTGGACGGAGGGGGATGGGGTTCCCCCCTCCCTGTTTTAGAAGTGTTATTTAGTTTAAGAGCAGGAGTGGAAGTCACCAAAAGTTGTTTGAAGGTACTGTATATTGGTAAATCAGTGCTTTTCACCACTGCATATTGTACTGCATAAAGGAATATCTGCCAATGTATTAAAGTGAAGAATGTAAGGTACTCAGTGTACTGGTGTACTTGCATATTGGATTAGAAAAATGTTTATCACGGGAATTTTACTTTAAAAATTGTGCAAAGTGCCTCTCTTTTGTCTGTTGTTTTTGGGGAGGCATTTGCTTCTTTGCTTTTTTACAGATAGGTATCAAAGACACGTTTCAAATACCTAGAGATGGGCAAAACAAACGGTGCTTTGGTTTGAGAACACAGAAGTAGATTTTCAAAAGGCAGAAATAAAAGTTAGGTATCTAAGTCCCACTGAATATCATTGTGACTTGGGTGCCTAAATGCCATGCACTTGGAAAATCTGCTCCCTTGTCAATTGGGTTTAATCATAACCAAAACAAAAAGAGTGATTTGAATGAAGGTTACTTTTTATCCAGACTCCCAAAGTTCAAAGGCAAAGAAGTCAGAGGTATCTATGTATGTACGTGTTATATAAATACACATGCACATGGTACATCTATCTATGGCTATGCAAGGAGTATGGGGAATGAACAGAGAGCACTGGAAGTATTAGTACATAACGCTAAATTATGACTTAAGTAGTCATCAAGACTTGGTGGGCTAAGTCTCATGACTGGAATATTGGTATAGAGCGGTATAGCTTTTTCAGGAAGGAAAAGAGGGAAGAGACATTATATTAACCAGCAAGAATATATACACTTGTTCTGAGGTCCAGAAACAGATGAGAGAAAGACCAGTTGAAAGTCTCTGGGTAAAGATAAAAGGGGGGGAAATAAGGGTGGCATTATGGTAGGGGTCTACTATAAATCACCAAATCAGGAACAGGTATTTCTAGAACAATTTGTAATCACCTAGAGGATATTTGGGTTATATGGAATAGCCAGCATGGATTTTTCAAGAGCAAATAATGTCAAACCAACTTAATTTCCTTCAGGGTTACTGGCCTAGAGGAAAGGGGGAAGGAGTAGACTTGATATACCTTGATTTTAGTAAGACTCTTGACAAAGTTCCACATGATATTCTCATAAGCAAACTAGGAAAATGTGGTCTAGATGAAATTACTATCAGATGGGTGGCACAAGTGGTTGAAAGACTGTACTCAAAGAGTTGTTATCAGTGGTTCACTGTCAAACTGGGAGGCCATATCTAGTGGGGTCTCACAGGGGCCATACTCTTCTAGCCATAGATGTACCATGTGGAGAATAGGATTAGAATTGAAAACGACTTTGGAAAAAAAGGAGAATTGATCTGAAATCAATTAGATGAAATTCAATAAAAAGTGCAAAGTACTTCACTTAGGAAAGAACAATCAAATGCATGGCTACAAAATGGAGAATAACTGGCTAGATGGTAGTACTGCTGAGGGTTATAATGGACCACAAGTTGAATATGAATCAACAAAGTGATAAATTTGCAAAAAGGCTAATATCATTCTGGGGTGTATTAACAGCAGTGTCGTATGTAAGAGATGAGAGGTAATTGTCCCGCTCTACTTAGCAGTGGTAACACCTCAGCTAGAGTGCTGTGTCCAATTCTAGGCACCACGCTTTACGAAAGATGTGGACAAATTGGAGAGAGTTCAGAGGAGAGAAACAAAAATTGACAAAAGGTTTAGAAAACCGGTCCTATGAGTAGGGCCCTACCAATTTTACAGCCATGAAAAATGTGTCACAGACTGTGAAATAAGCCCTTCCCAGTGAAATCCGATCTCCCCCTGCTGCTAGGAGCGCCCCAGCCAGGGGGCTCCTAGCTCCGGCTGGGCTGGGGAGACACGGGACTTGTCCACCCCTGCACAGCCACTCTCGGGCAGAGCTCAGACCCACCTCCACCTCCGGGAACCTCCTCTGGCTGCAGGAAGCTTCATGGTTACTGCCTTCAGAGTCCAGCTTTGAAGGCAGCACAGACGTGAGGGTGGCAATCCCTTGATCCCCCCACAACAGGTTTGCGACCTCCCCACAATCCCCTTTTGGGTTGGGGTCCCCACGGTTACAACACTATGAAATTTCAGATTTAGACATCTGAAAACGTGAAATTTACCAATTTTAAAATCCTATGGCTGTGAAATTAACCATAATGGATCGTAAATTTGGTAGGGCCCTACCTATCAAGAACACACTTTAAAAAAAAAAAAAAAGGCATGTTTAGTCCTAAGAAAAGAAGACTGACATAGGGCCTGATAACAAATCTTCAAATATGTGAAGGACTGTTATAAAGATGTTGGTGATCAGTTGTTCTCCATGTCCACTGAAAGAAGGACAAGTAGTAATTGGCTTAATCTGCAGCAAGAGAGATTATATTTGATATTAGGAAACACTTTCTAACTATAAGGGTAGTTAAGCTCTGGAATAGGCTTTCAAGGGAGGCTGTGGAATCCCCAACATTGGAGGTTTTTCAGAACAGGTTGGGGAAACACCAGTCAGGGATGATCTAGGTGTACTTGATCCTGCCTGAGCACAGGGGGTGGACGAGATGACCTCTCGAGGTCCCTTACAGCCCTGCATTTCTATGATCAATGGTCCCTGTTTTGGACTGTGTTACAAAAGGAGATAGACAATTAAAGGGTTGGGGGAAGACCTGATTTTGCAAAATCTCACCAGAGCGGATTTTGTTTCACAAAACCAAACCTAGGATCCAAACCACTCCTTGGTCTAAGTCCCATTTTAACCAACTACCCAAAGTTGTTTAAAGAAAAGGCTCTACATATTCATCATAGACTGTGAACAGTATATCACAACAAAGACCTGATCCAAACTCCACTGAAGTCAACAGAAAGACTGACTGCAGCCGGATTTGGATCAGGCATCAAGTAAGTGATAATGAGTTTTGCTGCAGTGATTTTCCTTATCGTATCTTATTTCTATGTCAGCGTGGAAGGCTGATTGCTGTAGTTTTAAGTGAAATATACTAAAACCAGTATTATTTTTAAATGAGTGGAGGGATGGATTGTGGTCCAAACTGTTTTGCTGCAACACTGGAGTCTGTTCTCCCTGTAAAGTGTGTTTTTACCATAACGCTCATTAATATTAATAGGAGGGGCAGACATACACCTAGGCGAAGAGAGATTTGTATAGGATGTCTAAAATCCACCTTACATTCCACATGCAAATAAAAATATGATTTCTATATAGTCTAAAATGTTACCTTTCTCCCCGGCCTAGAAATTTTCCACTTTGGTGCTTGAGCTAATGCTAACTATGTGGATGCTCCTGCATGCTGTCTTTTTGTGGCAGATCAAGAGTAAAATGCAAAGCAGAGAAACTCCCCTGGCAATAAGGTAATTAAAGACCTTTCCTCATGAATTAGTCTCTCAACTTACAGTGCATGTATCTATAATGATACCAAAGAAAGAAGAGATAAAGCAAGAGCTCTTTTAAACTGACCTGTTTTTCATTTTCATCCTCCAGCTTTAGCCTGTCTTCTATGCAGTTCCTGGCCTGAAGGAACGCCTTTCTCTGAGCCCTTTCCGTCAAAATCCTCACAAAGATCCCATACAAATTTACACTGACAAACAGGATAGCATTGGCCATGAGCTGTAAGGGAAGAAGAAGAAGAAAAAAAAGACAAAAATATTTTAATATGCAGATTCTTTTTCACATTACTACTCATGAATGAAAAAGTGAATATTTAAAATCCGGCCCTATAGACTACATTGGTGAAACACTTTCCTGTATTACAACAGTATAGAAGCAACGATACCAGCTGTCATGCATCTAGGCAGGCATACATCACAGTCTACAACTTTTAATTTGCTAAATGTACCTTCTCTTAAGATGACCTGTGGCTTATTATTATTTTTGTTCATCATTAGGTCTTTCATTAAGTCATTGGCAAATCTGTCTATGTACCAATATGACCCTCACCACCATCACCTCACGAATCAATAACAGATTTTAGCCTCACAACATCGCTGTGAGGTAAGGAAGTATTATGCCAATTTTAAAAGATGGGGAACTGAGGCACAGAGAGATTAACTGAATTGCTCACAATCACACAGGAAATCTGTGGTTGAACCAAGAATTGAACCCAGTTACCCTAAGTCCCTCTTCAGTACCTCATGCACTAGGCTGTCTGGCCTGCATCTGTGCCGTTAGCAATTATATTGTGAGGTTTTGAACGTCTGTTCTAGAGATTATTGACATAATGATCCTGCAGTGCGCTGAGTGCCTCCTACAACATGCTGAGTGCCTTCAAATCCCATTGACCTTGGCAGGAGTTGAGGACACTCAGTGTGTTGTAAGAGGCACTCGGCAGGATCAGTCCCTACCAAAATACTGAAGACAGGAGGAAATGGACTAGCTAGACCAGGGGTCTCAAACTCAAATGACCACGAGGGCCACATGAAGACTAGTACATTGGCCCAAGGGCCACACCACTGACCACCCCACCCCTGCTGCCCTGGTTCCGCTATCACTCCACCCCTTCTGTAAGGCCCTGCCCCTGCCCTGCCTCTTCCCACCCCTTCCCTTCCCCCATTCCAATCCCTTCCCTGAAATCTCCCTGGAGGAGCAGCCAGGGCAACACACAAACCCCTGGGTCCCCCCTCCCCCAGGTCCCAGCTGCTTCCCGGTGTGGCGCGGGGGCAAGGAAGGCAGGCAGGGAGCCTGCTCTGCCCCTGGTGCGTGCCGGGCCGGAGCCGCTCTAGGTAAATGCTGGGGAGGGGGGTGCGCGGGGGTGCCGCAGGGAGCTGGTGGGCCACAGAAAATAAACCCCATGGGCCACGTGTTTGAGACCCCTGAGCTAGACAGTATACAAATTTCACATTGAAAACTGCACTTCTACGTAGGAAAGAATGGTAACAAAAATACGTGTTAATCCAAAACAAGGCCCTATTGTATGAAGTACAACCTTAGATTCATCCCATTGGGTCTTGAGCTGAATTAAGAAGTGAGGCCCTGCTCCAGCAAAGCACTTAAGCATGTCTGTAATTTTAAGGATATGAGTAATTCCATTCTACCCTAGTGAGAAACTTAAAGATGAACTGCAAAACACCACCACAACAGTCTGTGCCCCTACAGCTCCAGTTTTGTGTCTACAGGAGACCTCACTTTGCTACTGATTTCCTCCTTGGCTTTAAAATATTAAGTGCTGGCTTCCTTTTTCTTTGGAGCGATTGTCAAAATGACATCACCCCAAGATCAGAACAGAAGTACTTACAGCCCCTTCTTAAGAGAGGGAGGAATGAAGCTGACTCTTAGGTTGCCTTCTTTACACAGGCACAAGATTCTCTATGGCCTTGGGCAAAAAAATATATGGCCTCTCTCCCTCCATGTTCACATCTATAAAATGGTGATAAACATTTAATTATATATCCAGATCACGGGGATGAGTTACTGCTTGTAGAGCACTTTGAAGATGAAAAAAAATGTGAATGTTATTTAGAGATATAGATGGCATAGAGAGATGTCTCTGTTCTCGTATTGTAATAGAAAGCTGTTCATGGTGTTATCAAATTTCAGCAGAAATAACAGCCATTGAAAACGTACAACAGAAACTTCAATGGAGCCTGATTTTTAGAGGCATGAATGGTGCCACTATCACCGAATGTCTACATTTTATCATACACACTGCATGATCTAATAGTTGTGACTATTGCAATACCAGTGTGTTGTAAAGCTGATTTGTGCTGGTCCAATGGCAGTCAAGTCTGGAGGCAGCTATCAAAGACCACAAAATGAACAATCAGAACTACTATGGACAATGCAAATTGCATGACTTTGCTCAGAAGTGGTTCTAGCAACATGACTGTGTTATCAAATGGTGTCAAAACCTAATATTCTTCTTTGGATATTGATATTACAGTGAGATGGGAGCTGGATAATTGTTTTTAGATGGAATAAAAAAAGTTTATTCAATTTATTGGCCTTCTATTGGAAGTAGTAAAAGAGCATATATTTTAACAATCTTCCAGCTGTTCCAGGGCTGTCATTACGATTTCTCTCAAACTTTGGTGATCATCTGGACCTTGAGCAACCAGTAGGTGGGTCGTTGCAATCATGCAGCCACTATCAAACGCAGCAGTGTAAGCCATTTTCTGACAAAGTTTTGAGCAGTGCACGATAAAACAGAGGCTTAGCTGTAAGCGTTGGCCTGCAGGGAATCAGGAAAAGCGATAAAGCAAGTAAAAGTCACGGAATTAAGAATGTGAGAAAAGAAAGTAGGGTAGATTGTCTCCTGATATAATATTCTCTCCCTCCCCTCACAAGGACCTCTAACTTATTTATTTTTCTGACTGCAAATGGTGTATATTTCTTTCACTGTTGATTTCTTGGATGTATGCCATTTTGTGGTCCCAATATACATATACTATCTGACATATGACCTAGGAAAGGTTAGTAAGGTTTTCAGAATTAAAGCCAATAATGAAATTACTTTTGCCAACTAGATGGACTCAAGCAAGAGGTCAAAATTAGGCCAAGAGTCTTAAAAATGACTAGTGCCTTTAGGTGTCTTAATTTCTGGGTGCCCCACTTGAGATACCTTAAAGGGTCCTAATTTTCAGAAAGTGCTGAGGGAAGTTTGAAAATTCAATGCTTTTAAAAGGTGTCTTGGGTTGGGCACCCAGAAATTGAAGCCTCAGAAAGAAAACCACTAGTGATGTCCAAAAGTCGTCGTTTAAATCCTTGCTCATAAGATGCTAAGCTGTTTGGGGAAGGGACAGTCTTTTTGTTCTGTGTTTGTACAGCGTCTAGCACAACAGTGTCTTGGTCCATGACTAGGGCCCCTTCCTTCTACATTAATTCAAATAAATACATAATAATACCATCTAGTGTAATAAGTGGCATATATTCTGTGTAGTAGCAAAAAGGTGGTATTTTCTATTTGCTTAAAAAGAAACAATGCTTTTTTGTTTGCTTAATGTGACAATAAATTGCAAAGAAGCTTTTGGTTTTGCATGTTTTCTTAATACAGTAGACCCTCAGAGTTACGAAGTGGCCAGTCAACCACACACCCATTGGAACCGGAAGCACATAATCAGGCGGCAGCAGCAGAGCCCTCCCCCCAAAAAAACCCAAAAAGAAATACAGTACAGTACTGTGTTAAATGTAAACTACTAAAAAAAAATGAAGGGAAAGCAGCATTTTTCTTCTGCATAGTACAGTTTCAAAGCTGTATTAAGTCAATGTTCATTTGTAAACTTTTGAAAGAACCATAATGTTTTGTTCAGAGTTACGAACAACCTCCATTCCCAAGCGGTTCGTAACTCTGTGGTTCTACTGTAAATAACTGATGCAGTTCATAACCAGGTTACCCACTAGCTGGAATAACAAGTTCCGCAGTAAATTCCTTCCTGAAAACCATTTTCTGTTTTTGACTGAAAAACCTTTGAGGTTTTGACAACCAGCCCTTCCCACTGGACTATAACCTGGTACATGACACAAACCTGAGAAATCACAAATGCTAAAATGGTTTCTTGATTACTCAGAGGGCCTCCTATGTAATGGCTCTAATAGGGAAGGATCTTAAAGTACACAGCTGGAATAGACTAAAAGTAAATGAGGGATGTAAATCACTGTGGAACAGTTTTTAAAACGAGAGCCCCAAATCAAATGAGATTTTGCTCTCTGAATGAGAAAGTCAAGGCTGTGATCTCATATAGGATTGAAGACTGATTTCAATGGCAGTTGCAGATGCTTGGCATTCTCTGGATGAGGCCTTAATTGCAAATATCAGTTACTTGAGTCACTCCCACAGTGGCACAGCTGTTCATGAGCTGTCACATTGTCCCGTGGGAGGTGGGGATGCAGCAGAATGGAATAGTGAGGGGTTGCTGTCAGCAGCTCTAGTAGAAGGCCAAGATCTGCAGAAAATGCTGGTCCAGTTCTTGTGGATTCTTAGGCATCTGTGGCCAGCTGAAAGAGCAAAAACTAGTAATCGGAGAAACTGAGTGGTATTCCCAGTTCTTTTCATTGACTTGTTGAGTGACATGGGGGCAAATAACTTATCCTTTCTGTGCCTCAATTACCCTGTTTGTAAAACTAGAACAATAACATTCACTCACTCTTGTAAAATACTTTGAGATGTATGGATGAAAAATATCATCATTTTTACTACAGGCAATATACATTTTCCATTATAACTCATGCATCCATGAAAGAGCAACAGGCTACACAGAACATTGGTAATAAGAGTCTTACTTAAATGAGTTTTAGGCCTGGTCTACACTTAAATTTAGGCTGACATAGCTACGTTGCTCTGGGATGCGAATAATCCACAACCCTGAGAGATGTAGGCATGCCAACTTACTGTGTATGTAACCAGGTTGACAGAAGAATGCGTTCATCGTCTTCACTACTGTCACTAATGGAGATGGTGTTCTTATACTGATGGATAAATGTGAAGACTGCATCTACACTATGGGGTTATGCTGTAGCGACACTGGTATACTCCCCATAATAGAGACATGGCCTTAACGTTAACACTATAGCACAATACCATTGAATCTTTGCTGAAAAGTGAGACAAGACTTTGTGGCTTTGTGTGTGTGAGAATTAGAGAGGATGTAAATGATCAAAAAGCAAATGAACAAGGTTTTATCAGCATTTTAAACAAGAGTGTCAAATATTTTTCTTTCTTTCCTTCCATGGGATATGTTAACATTAGAGCACCTCCTCTATTTACCGCACATGACAGACAGCGTAGAAGAGAATTTCAAGATGCCGTCAATTCTAATATTTCCCGATGCATGATTGCCTCTTGATCCTGATGTGGCTTTGCTAGGTCTAGTAATTCACCTAATCAGCTCATTTTACAGCCTCTTGAGAACACTTAATTACTACATCTGCTACCTCCTTGTGCCGAAGTGTCATCACACACAGGAGCAGAGTGCTGACAATGTTCCTTTAGTTCATAACAGCTTCCCAAACAGCACTCCCTGGTACCAATAAAGTCCAGCCAAACAGATGATCTATAGATTTAACATTTATTCCCAGTTTGAAAAAGCCTTCCCTTATTCTTGCTATTTTATTTTTCTATTGAATTATGCCAGTTATTAAGCAGATCTTGTGCTTTTGTGCTGATCACTCTTTCTTCTTCCTTTTCATATTCAAGAGGAAAGTAAATGGTTGTAATGTGGCCTAGTAGGGGATTAGCCACCGTGGATATTTCAACGACCCTGCAGGTGACCGTAGGCAAGACAGCCTTTATGTGCCATATTTTTAGAAAGTGCACATGCACAATGCATGATCTGCACATATAAGTCAAAGATTTGCACGTACGCCCATTTCTGTGTGCATGTGTATTTGACCAGGGTGCATATAGCTCATGAGCACAGTTTTAAAAATGTAAGTCTCAGCATTGTATATAATACTGGAAATTTTTAGATGAAAGATGTACGATGAGAACAAAGGATTATCGTCAAGCGCCATCAAGTCCTACATCTTATTACTACTAAAACCAAAAGAAGATTTTTGTGGGGAGGAAGAGAGCTTTGAGGAATGCACTTAATATGTTTACTTTTTTTCTTTCACTTAAGGCAGATAGTACAGGGAGATTAAATATATTTCTATTTTCATCAGGGCTTTCATTAAAAAAAAAAACAAATACTTTTTTTGTTTTTTTTTTAGCAACTGAAAACCATTTTTTTTTCAGATTTAAACTAAAAAATTGAAAATATTTTGGTTTTCAGATTTTCAAGAAAGCCTCCCCAAAATGTCAATGAAAATAAATAAAAAATTTCATTTCCCAACCAGCTTTAATATAAAAGCATCTAAACATTTGGCCTCATTTTTAAAAGTGAGGACCACCCACTAACTGCTAGCTGCTCAGCAAGCTTCTTATTTAGGTGCTTAACTATGGCTTTATGAGATTAACTTGAGGTTTCTAATTTTGAACGTTTTGACCCTTGTAACTATTTACAATTCTAAATAAAATTTAGTACTGAACAGTTACTACCCCTTTTTTGTATTACATGAACGTTACACCAACGTTTTCTTTAAGCATACACACGTTCATGGAAAGCAAATTTCAGGCTGTAGCCAGGGTTCACTTCACCATGAACAAAAAGTTGTTTCATGGCAAAATGAAATTCATTTCACAAGGAAACAGCAGGCAGTTAAAAGTTTCAGTCACCTGATCAAAGTGTGGAGAAATAAAAAAAAAAGGCATGTGTCCTAGGGGACAAACCTACATTCTAATGTTAAAACCTCAACTGCAGCTCAAATATAGAATTCTGCAGATGAAATATAGGAAGGAATAATCACAACAGACATTTTGCAAGCAACTCACAGGCCGAAGCTTGTTCAGTCATAACATTCCAAAGATTGCAAAGAGTGCAGTGCGGACACTGTTTATTAGGAATAGTTGGCCTAGCTCTACTTGGAATGCTATAAGCTGTTGCCAAGTCCAGAAGTGGCCTGCAAAGTCCCATCTATAAAAAACCAAAACAAAACCAAAAAAATAAAATGCCAATTTGCTTCCATTTCAAGCCAATTTCTTACCCATCCCGATATACTCTAGGTCTCACTCACTGGATTCTGAACTCATAATATTTTAATGGATTATTTTTCTTGTTCTCTTATCAGCACTTACTCAGCCATACTGAAGTTAAATACCAACCATAGTTCCATACATGTAGTCAGGCCTTATCCAAGTGCAAATTTTAAAAAAAATTGTGCAGGGACTACAATGGATGGATAGCAATATTTGAAGGAAAGTCAAAAGCATTTCCCGCGCCTCAGAACAAGACTGGCAATTCTGAGAACCTAGTTTAATACCTCTCTCCCTTTGCTTTGTAACGATATAGTGAGAAATTCAGATAATGGTGGTTATTATTGAAAACCATAACATTATACTAATGATTTTGAAATTTAGCACTCTCACTTAGTGGCAATGTTGTATTAGATGCCTAAAATGTTACATTCCCACCACCTTAATATAGGTGAGAATTCTGAATATGAGTGTTCTGAGCAGAACATATCCCTTTACTATAATTAGAAGGCCAAATCACTCCCCTTCTGTGAAAAACCTGCAGGAGTGGGCTACGGGGGAGGAAAACTTGGGGAAGTTCCCCTTCTGGAGTTTCTTGCAAATGTTTACATGTAAGGGAAGGAATGGACAGGGGTTGGTGCTATCCACTTCCCCAAGAAACTGCTGGATCCTCTTGCTCATATTGGGGTCTGTACAAAGTGCAAGCTGGTCTCCATATTGGAAGAGAAGATTGAAGGTCTGGAGCAACAGATAACGACCCTGTGTTGCATACGAGAAACAGAGGATTTTCTGGACAAAACTCAGGATATACTTCTACGGGCACAAAGCTCTAAAGATTTAGAGCAGGTTGCACAGCGAAGCCAAGAGGCCAGTGGAGAAGCTTGGCAACATGTGACCTCCAGAAGAAGAAGGGGGAATGTCCGGGTTCCAGCAACGCGTGCACAGGTAACTAACCGCTTTCATGTTCTCTCCACAGGTACCATTGCGGAGAGTGAACCAGATGATATGTCTGGGGGGAGAAAGCAGAAGGAGACTCCGCTGGTTGGAAGGCATGAGATGCGCTGTCCTGAGATGGGGGGTTCCACGACCACCACTCCCAAGAGAAGGAGGCGGGTGGTGGTGGTCCGGGACTCTCTCCTCCGGGGGACTGAGTCATCTATCTGCCGCCCTGACCGGGAAAACCGAGAAGTCTGCTGCTTGCCGGGGGCTAAGATTCGCGATGTGATGGAGAGACTACCGAGACTCATCAAGCCCTCGGATCGCTACCCCTTCCTGCTTCTCCATGTGGGCACCAATGATACTGCCAAGAATGACCTTGAGCAGATCACTGCGGACTACGTGGCTCTGGGAAGAAGGATAAAGGAGTTTGAGGCGCAAGTGGTGTTCTCATCCATCCTCCCCGTGGAAGGAAAAGGCTTGGGTAGGGACCATCGAATCGTGGAAGTCAACAAATGGCTACGCAGGTGGTGTCGGAAAGAAGGCTTTGGATTCTTTGACCATGGGATGGTCTTCCATGAAGGAGGAGTGTTGGGCAGAGACGGGCTCCACCTTACGAAGAGAGGGAAGAGCATCTTTGTGAGCAGGCTGGCTAACCTAGTGAGGAGGGCTTTAAACTAGGTTCACCGGGGGAAGGAGACCAAAGCCCTGAGGTAAGTGGGAAAGCGGGATACCAGGAGGAAGCACAGGCAGGAATGTCTGTGAGGGGAGGGCTCCTGCCTCATACTGAGAATGAGGGGCGATCAGCAGGTTATCTCAAGTGCTTATATACGAATGCACAAAGCCTTGGAAACAAGCAGGGAGAACTGGAGGTCCTGGTGATGTCAAGGAATTATGACGTGATTGGAATAACAGAGACTTGGTGGGATAACTCACATGACTGGAGTACTGTCATGGATGGTTATAAACTGTTCAGAAAGGACAGGCAGGGCAGAAAAGGTGGGGGAGTAGCACTGTATGTAAGGGAGCAGTATGATTGATCAGAGCTCCGGTACGAAACTGCAGAAAAACCTGCGTGTCTCTGGATTAAGTTTAGAAGTGTGAGCAACAAGAGTGATGTAGTGGTGGGAGTCTGCTATAGACCACCGGACCAGGGGGATTAGGTGGATGAGGCTTTCTTCCGGCAGCTCGCAGAAGCTACTAGATCACACGCCCTGGTTCTCATGGGTGACTTTAATTTTCCTGATATCTGCTGGGAGAGCAATACAGCGGTGCATAGACAATCCAGGAAGTTTTTGGAAAGCGTAGGGGACAATTTCCTGGTGCAAGTGCTAGAGGAGCCAACTAGGGGGAGAGCTTTTCTTGACCTGCTGCTCACAAACCGGGAAGAATTAGTAGGGGAAGCAAAAGTGGATGGGAATCGGGAGGCAGTGACCATGAGTTGGTTGAGTTCAGGATCCTGACACAGGGAAGAAAGGTAAGCAGCAGGATACGGACCCTGGACTTCAGGAAAACAGACTTCGACTCCCTCAGGGAACGGATGGGTAGGATCCCCTGGGGGACTAACATGAAGGGGAAAGGAGTCCAGGAGAGCTGGCTGTATTTCAAGGAATCCCTATTGAGGTTACAGGGACAAACCATCCCGATGTGTCGAAAGAATAGTAAATATGGCAGGCGACCAGCTTGGCTGAACGGTGAAATCCTAGCGGATCTTAAACATAAAAAAGAAGCTTACAAGAAGTGGAAGGTTGGACATATGACCAGGGAAGAGTATAAAAATATTGCTCGGGCATGTAGGAATGAAATCAGGAGGGCCAAATCACACCTGGAGCTGCAGCTAGCGAGAGATGTCAAGAGTAACAAAAAGGGTTTCTTCAGGTATGTTGGCAACAAGAAGAAAGCCAAGGAAAGTGTGGGCCCCTTAATGAATGAGGGAGGCAACCTAGTGACAGAGGATGTGGAAAAAGCTAATGTACTCAATACTTTTTTTGCCTCTGTCTTCACGAACAAGGTCAGCTCCCAGACTGCTGCGCTGGGCATCACAACATGGGGAATAGATGGCCAGCTCTCTGTGGAGAAAGAGGTGGTTAGGCACTATTTAGAAAAGCTGGACATGCACAAGTCCATGGGGCCGGACGAGTTGCATCCGAGAGTGCTAAAGGAATTGGCGGCTGTGATTGCAGAGCCATTGGCCATTATCTTTGAAAACTCGTGGCGAACGGGGGAAGTCCCGGATGACTGGAAAAAGGATAATGTAGTGCCAATCTTTAAAAAAGGGAAGAAGGAGGATCCTGGGAACTACAGGCCAGTCAGCCTCACCTCAGTCCCCGGAAAAATCATGGAGCAGGTCCTCAAAGAATCAATCCTGAAGCACTTACATGAGAGGAAAGTGATCAGGAACAGTCAGCATGGATTCACCAAGGGAAGGTCATGCCTGACTAATCTAATTGCCTTCTATGATGAGATTACTGGTTCTGTGGATGAAGGGAAAGCAGTGGATGTATTGTTTCTTGACTTTAGCAAAGCTTTTGACACGGTCTCCCACAGTATTCTTGTCAGCAAGTTAAAGAAGTATTGGCTTGATGAATGAACTATAAGGTGGGTAGAAAGTTGGCTAGATTGTCAGGCTCAACGGGTAGTGATCAATGGCTCCATGTCTAGTTGGCAGCCCGTGTCAAGTGGAGTGCCCTAGGGGTTGGTCCTGGGGCCGGTTTTGTTCAATATCTTCATAAATGATCCGGAGGATGGTGTGGTTTGCACTCTCAGCAAATTTGCGGATGATACTAAACTGGGAGGAGTGGTAGATACGCCGGAGGGCAGGGATAGGATACAGAGGGACCTAGACAAATTGGAGGATTGGGCCAAAAGAAATCTGATGAGGTTCAATAAGGATAAGTGCAGGGTCCTGCACTTAGGACGGAAGAACCCAATGCACAGCTACAGACTAGGGACCGAATGGCTAGGCAGCAGTTCTGCGGAAAAGGACCTAGGGGTGACAGTGGATGAGAAGCTGGATATGAGTCAGCAGTGTGCCCTTGTTGCCAAGAAGGCCAATGGCATTTTGGGATGTATAAGTAGGGGCATAGCGAGCAGATCGAGGAACGTGATCATCCCCCTCTATTCGACATTGGTGAGGCCTCATCTGGAGTACTGTGTCCAGTTTTGGGCCCCACACTACAAGAAGGATGTGGATAAATTGGAGAGAGTCCAGCGAAGGGCAACAAAAATGATTAGGGGTCTGGAACACATGACTTATGAGGAGAGGCTGAGGAAACTGGGATTGTTTAGTCTGCAGAAGAGAAGAATGAGGGGGGATTTGATAGCTGCTTTCAACTACCTGAGAGGTGGTTCCAGAGAGGATGGTTCTAGACTATTCTCAGTGGTAGAAGAGGACAGGACAAGGAATAATGGTCTCAAGTTGCAGTGGGGAAGGTTTAGGTTGGATATTAGGAAAAACTTTTTCACTAAGAGGGTGGTGAAACACTGGAATGCGTTACCTAGGGAGGTGGTAGAATCTCCTTCCTTAGAAGTTTTTAAGGTCAGGCTTGACAAAGCCCTGGCTGGGATGATTTAATTGGGGATTGGTCCTGCTTTGAGCAGGGGGTTGGACTAGATGACCTCCTGAGGTCCCTTCCAACCCTGATATTCTATGATTCTATGTCACTTCTCAGGTAATCCATAAGGATAAATAAATAAACTATTTAGCGTTTCTATAGTCTTTTTACAGGGTGGGGTTTTTTTTTGACATTGTAATTATTTCTGTCCAGCCTGAATAACTATCAAATCCTACACAAAAAGTATGGTTTCTTTTTCACACAAATCAATATACAAGGTGTCACTAGAATGGTTTGCTGCCATTTCCACAGAAATTATGGCCAGCATACCTTTTTCTATTTATGCACAATTGCTTTCATTACTTGTTAAAGTTCTGTTAAAGGCAGTGCCAATTGGTCCCTGCTTGCTTCCCATCAAAATGGGAAAATCACAGCCTCTATCCGTCACACTATGTAATGCAGTGGTGGGCAACCTGCGGCCTGCCAGACAGTTTATTTACATTTGCATGGTCGCCCGCAGCCAATGGGAGCTGTGGGAAGCAGAGGCCAGCATGTCCCTACGGCCCATGCTACTTTCCGCAGCTCCCATTGGCCAGGAACATAAAGGTGGCCATGCAAATGTAAACAAACTGCCGCCAGTGGATTACCCTGATGGGCTGCATATGGCCCGCAGGCTGCAAATTGCCCACCACTGATGTAGTGCAATACAGGCTACATGAAGTGGGTTTTGACAATTATAGTAAAATAGACAGCATTGCTGTCTTAATATTTGTTTGCATGTATTAAATGCAACCACTTAGTCCTTTGACCACCTCCGAGGCTTGTCCCTGGGCAACAACTCATTTAAAAGTTGAAAGATTTTCTAAGAAAGCCACGGTAATTAAAACACACTTAAAAATAATGTCTTCAGATAATATGTTTTCCAAGCTATTTTTGCAGCTTTTGGTGGAGGTAGAGTTGTTAGGTGAATGGATGTTTTAAGCATTTAGGCACAATTTTACCGCATCTATGTTTCAGACATCCCTGGCATGGTTGTGAGAACTGACATACGGTCAGCTTCACTATGGCTCTATATTGCTCTAGGTGGGTAAGCATTGCTTCCTGAGCCTGCAGTTCTTATTCTACAGAGGTACAGGGATAGACCATGGCTTCAGTTCAGATCTGCCCTGAGCAAGGGAGAGAACATTGTACTGCCTGTGGAATAGCCTACGAAGGGAGACTGTCACTTGGGCCTAGATCCACAAATGTACTTAGGCACCTAAAACCCAGACTTAAGTCCCGCTTTTAGGCACCAATGCTACCTACAAAATTCCCACTGAACTCTGTAGGTGCCTAAAGTCACTCACTACATTTTTTCAGTAAAAGTTCCCTCAGTGACTATGTTTTTGCCTTTGCGCATGCACACCACTGGTTCCCTATAGGTGCCCAGACACCCATCTCCTACCTAAGCCTCAGAGAGATACACAAAGCAGGAAGACAGTTGTTCAGCTGCCCAAGCCGTGTGTGGGGCCCACTCCAGTAGGCGCCCTCTGAACACACCTACCAGATAAGGCCCCTCAGGCAAGTTCACAAAGAATAGTCAGGGGAAGGACCTCACTCAGTGGTCAAGATGCTTGTCTGGGGATATGGGAGACCCCTAGCTCAAGTTCCTCCTCCATCTGAGTGGTAGAAGGGATTTAAACAGGGATCTGCCACTTTTCAGGCCGTGGGCTCCATAAATCTTTCCTATTAAAGCTGTTCCACTGTGGATAAATAACAAAAGACTCATTGGGCCTTAGAGAGAGAGAAAATGACCGTGAGAACAACTGTGTAGCATGGTGATTAGACTACTCACCAAGGATGGCAGAATCCAATGGTCCAGTACTCCTGCTCCAGTGACTCTATTTATCCACAGTGGAAAAGCTTCAACAGAGAGACCGATGGAACCCCCGTGTCAGACTATCCCACAGCCCAGTGATTAGGCCCTCACCCGAGAGGCGGCAGATCTCCTTCCCCTCAGATGGAGGGAGGACTTGAACTCTTATCCCAAGTGAGTACCCCGACCACTGGCTAAAGGTTATGAAGGAGGTCTTCCTCCCTTGCCCTCCACCACCACTTCTTGCAAAAACAGCATAGGCAGTTCACTCCAAAGAAGGTCTCTGGCTATAAATCGTTAGCAGCACTGTCACCTCCCAGCAGCCCAGCCCAAGGCAGCTCTCTCTATGACTGGAGTGGGGCTTAACACACCCTACTCTGGTCAGCATCTCCTGTTGGTTAAAGTAGGCAACTCCCCAGCAATGCTGACTTTGGTGAATTGTATTCTATAACACACATCTCTCCTCAAGCTTGGATAGGGAGTCTGAGGTCCACCTCTGGCTTTGTGTATTCCAGTGATTTTCTAGGCGCTGTGATGCTCAGTGTCAAAACACCTAACTCTTTTTGTGCCTCCAGGCCTTTGAGGCTAACAATCTCCCAGTTTCCCCACTGTTCTGGGGAGGGAGTAAACTGCACTGTGTCTTTACCAGCACAAACGGCCCGATATGCTGGTAGCAGCTGTGCTGCTGGCCATATTGCCTCCTACCTGCCTCAGTGGTGACCACATATTCAGAATATAGGTTTGGTATTACAATTGGAACTGTCCAGCGACGTCTTTCCACTTTGATTGTCACCTGACTTCATGGACATTATCAGCTCTTGGTTCACTGACACTTGGAGTGTCCACTTTCTCTCATTAGGTTTGTGAGATAATGGCTGGGCTCCAGGGTAAAAATCTACCTTTTTCTTTAAGGTTTATAAGAAGGGGTCCTGGTACCCAGTTCTGTGTCAGTCTTGGATTCTTCCACTACCCTATCCTGGTGTATGAGGAAGTTACTCACCTTGTGCAGTAACAATGGTTTTTGACTAGTTTTTCTATGGGTGCTCCACTATAGCTGTGTCTGTCCCCCTGCATCTCTAAACTGGAAAATTTAGGTAGCAGAATCCGTTCAGCCTGCACATGCACCCTTCCTCCCTTGTGGTCTGCCTCGAGGCTATCTAGCGTCGTGTGGGCAAACTGCCCTCAGTTCCTTCTCAACCACCCTTGGCCTGAGACAGAGCGAGTAGCAGTCCAGTTTACTTAATTACCTCGGTTGCGTTTGTTAAAGATGTCCCCATCTCAGAAATCTGCAGGGCAGCAACCTGGGCCTATGCCCATACTTTCGCAAACACTATGCGATTATGCGGGACTCAGCCTCGGATGCCATCTTCGGCTCCACAATCCTACTGTCAATAACGGACTCCACTCCGAAGCCCCAGCCTTCCATGAGGGATGCGGCTGTGAAGTCACCTACAGTGGAGCACTCATAGGGACACTACTCGAAGAAGAGGAGGAATTTACTCACCTTGTGCAACAACAATGATTCTTCAAGATGTGGTGTCCCTATGGGTGCTCCACAATCCACCCTCCTCCTCCCCTCCACTTCGGAGATCTCAACTAGGAGCTCTGCAGTAGAGAAGGAACTGAGGCAGTTCGCATGTGTGGGCCAAACGGACACGGCTACCTACATTCTCTGATTAGAGGTGCAGGAATGCAGACAGCTACAGTGGCGCACTCATGGGGACACTACCTGAAGAAGAAAGTTCTGTTTTGTCCAAGTGAAAGACACTGGTTCAGTTAGATACAGCGGTTTGAGCAAGTAAATCAACCTGTATAGTGATTACTATAGTTAAATCTTTTCCTCGCATTTAACAGGGACTTTAATATGGCTTAAGACAGGCATTTCTTACCCAGGAAGTGTGACAAACATTGTATTGAGCTGTATGCTGGCAGAACAGCGAGCCAAGCATATTTAAACAATTGCTCCTGTCTCGCGCACCATCTCCCTGGCTGCAAACACTATAAATATTCCCAAATCATTAATTCCCAAAGAAGCAGGAAGTCACTCTTCAATATGTGAAAGCATTGTCTAGATTTTGGGCCATATTCTCTCCTGAGCCAAAATCTGCTCAGTGGAGGGCATAAAAGCAGTGGACCATCAGGGAGCCAGACACAGCTCCTTCATTCACTAGCCATATCTGCTTCTGCTCCAGCAGGAGGAAGGATACAGAGTAGCCTGTGTGAGTACATTGGAGGTAAATGCCTTATTACTGAAAATCAGGAAGTGTCACAAAAGAGTTATCACTGCTTCTAGGCTCAGTGAAATCTACAAAGTTGTGACCTGAATCCTGCAAACAGACATTCACATACAGATATAGTCTTGACTTTCAACTAACTACTGCTTGTATGGGCAGGGCCATCCTTACGGGGGTGCGGGGCCTGGGACACACACACCCCTCTGCCCCAGGTGCCGCCCCCACTCCACCCCTTCCCCAAACCCCTGCCCTGCCCTCACTCCACCCCTTCCCCATGCCTCCGCCCCGCCTCTTTCCAACTTCCGCCCTGTCGGCCCGAGTGACACTGGGAGCTGGGGTGGGGCGGAGCGGGCTGGGTCGCTCCGCTTCCTGCCGGTGAGCGTGGCGGCTGGCCCAATCCCTGCTGATGGCGCCAGGCTAACGCTAACCCCCCGGGCCACCCTAGCTCCCACGTCCCCCTGAAGCACGGGGCCCCCCAAAGCATGGGGCCTGCGGCTGTTGCCCCATTCTGGCCTATGGAGAGGATGGCTCTGTGTGTGGGTAAAGTTTAAAGCATTTGTGTGTTTGCAAATCAGAGACTATCTAAATGGGCCATCTTGATTATCACTACAGAAGTTTTTCTCTCCTGCTGATAATAGCTCATCTTAATTAATTAGCCTCTTACAGTTTGTATTGCAACTTCCACCTTCTCTGTATGTGTATATATATATCTTCTTACTATATGTTCCATTCTATGCATCCGATGAAGTGGGCTGCAGCCCACGAAAGCTTATGCTTTAATAAATTTACTCTAAGGTGCCACAAGTACACCTGTTCTTTTTGCGGATACAGACTAACACAGCTGCTACTCTGAAACCTGCCTTAAGTGCATAGTCCATACCATTTCAAGTTTCAAAATGCAACTCTTTATTCTTGAGGTCTAGTAACAAGTACAATCAGAATGCCTCTACGTGAAAAATGGGTTGGCTTTTTTTCCAGCTTTATGCACCAAAACAGCAAAAGGGATTTTGGTCCTTCCACAGACCAAAGCTGGGAAATTTCAACTCATATTTGTGAATTTTTCAGAAGTTGTGTTTAAAAGCAAGGAGTTACAATAGACAACATTTTGCAGGTTTAGCAAAAAAAATGTAAAAGTAGAGAATTGTTGCAAGGGAGAGCAATGTGAGCTTTTTTACTTGTTAGTTTGCTGATAGTGGGATATACTGAATTATACTGCTGGGTTTTAGTTGTATTTGAGTATTAATGTTGTTGTATGTTTAAGTTATGCCAAAGCAACTAGAGCACAGGGCTAGGTGATCTTTGGTAACATAGATAAACATGCACTTTTTAAGGAGTGTGCAATCTAACTGAACAAGACAGAAGAAGGGTAGGTGAAAGCAAGAATTATTGCTGAGGCACAAAGAATTAAGTGACTTGTGCAAGGTCCCATAGGAAGTTTGTGGAACAGACAGGAATTGAACCCACATCTCGAGTCCGTCTAATTTACCTAAAAATGATTATAGACATTTTTACAGATTGGGAAACCAAGGTACCAAAAGGTTAAAGTAGTGGCAGATTTGCAAATGGAAAGTAGAAATCCTGCCTCAGTACCCTGCTTTAAACACTACACAATGCTCCTTTCCAACTTGTGCATTTCTTGTTACCCAGTCTGTGTCGGACAGAGATTTTAAAAACACACCACCTGGCTTCACATTTATTTTATGCTTAAAAAAAAAAAAAAAAAGATCACCAAATAAATGCCAAAAAAAAAAAAATAGAGAGTCCTTCTAACAACTCACCCGCAAATTAAATTGAGTGACTAAACACCTGATCCCTTTCCAACTGAATGAGGGCAGTCTGGGGAAAAAAAAAAACCTGTTGCTCTGACTGCCTGCATATTGCTAAGTGACAGCATGACTGCATTAGGATTAAACTGGTCTCAGTCAGTTTCTTTCTCCCCCAAAAAGACTGCTTAGTCCTGACAAACGTTCTCTTGTTCTCACTCTCTCGGTCTCTTCCCCTCCATGCAGATATCAGAAGCCATCAGTGAATGATGTTATGGTTGGTCAAATGTCCTCAAAAGATTAAAGTGTTTGCCTTGAGGAAACTATCTCGAACATTGATTTTCATGTTTTATTACACTGAGCCGGTTTACTTTTCTCCTGTTGTGCTTTATGTCTTGCAAGAGCTGTCACTACAGATAATAAGATTTTCATTCTGCAGGATCATTTAAGGTATGGCTTCTTCTGTCAGCATTGGCACTTGAGAGCTTTAATACTGACAAAGTGGCTGAACAGTAATTTAAACCTGGAAAATAGAGGAGGATAGTTTTAAGTCATTTTCTATACTTGACTTAAAGTAAAAATCATTTAAAATCATTTTTCAAAAGAGAACACATTCATACAGCATATCGGCACACAGGTGCTCAGAAACTATGATGATGATACTCACAAGTTGGCACATAGATAAGAGATAATACTTTTTATTTTTGTTTTAATTTTTTTGGAGGGAGTGGCAACTTTGGGCTGTAGAATGTCTTTAACTTCAGAGACCTAGCAGCAAAATAAACAGAAATATTTCTGTTGAGGATTAGATTCTTCATAGAAATCATAGGACTGCAAAAGACTAAACATTAAAGGTTACACATTTCTTGGGTAACTCCACTGATTTTAAGGGACTTTTACCAGAAATTAATTTGACTGTAACCTAATCTTCATATACTATTAATAAAAAGGTCTGGGGTGACGAACAAATGTAGGTCCTGATTCTGCAAATGGGGCCACATGGGTAGAGTCACAATCAGATCCATGCAGATACAAGTGCTGGACCAGGGCCTTACAGAGACTAACATGCCATTTAAATGAACAGGATGAATTTCAAGAAATATTCCTTTCATGGAAATTTGATTCATTCTTTCTTGACTTTTGCAATCTTCCTATACTCTGTAAAGATTTTTGTTTTGTTTTTTAAACGTCACTATTTAGTTATAAAGTTTATTCTGGAAAAAAACTGCATGATAGCACGGCAATCGCCAAACATTAAAAATATCAGGAGTCGGGCTGCAAACATTCAGGATACTGACTCAAAAATGGTGAGGATTTTTTGTTTTGTTTTTTAAAGTACAGATTTTGCTTTTGGTTATTTGCCTTCTGGTTTGTGAGCTGTTAGGGTTCACATGTTCAAGATTTTCTCTTTAACCAGATAGGCTAAAACTTTTTTTTTTTAAATGAAAGCTGGGATTCTCACATAATCACAGGAGCTGGCAACACTGGAATCAGGTCCAACTGTACCTAACTGGGGGGGTGTGTGCATGTGAGGGGCATGATGCAGAGCCATCAATCTGCTATGCTCAAGCTCCTCCCTGCTCACTTGCTCCGTGCGGGGAAGGGGGGGAGAGAAGAAGCAGTACTGTCCTCCCCAGATCCCAGAGGTAAGATCCAGGTATCACAACAGCTAAGCTGCACTGCTTTCATATCCAGACTGCTTAAGCAGCTGACCAATTCAACATCCATGTTTTCCCTCCTCAGAGCTTGAGTGATGATGTGGAATGGGGGAGACAGTTCTGAGTCTGGGAAGAGAAAGGCAGAGGACTCAGAGTGAACGAGTGTGCCATTAGGTAGGAGGAATGGGCAAAGAAAGGGTAAACAAAAAGCATACAGACTAAAAGAAGAGAAAAACAAGGAGGGAGGGAGGATAATGATTAAAAAGCAGGAGAGGAAGAATTCAAGCATGACCTGAAGGAGAGGAAATTTAACAAAATAAAGGCACAGGCCACAATGTGTCTGAACTGAGAGAAAACAAAGGGGTGCAGAAGGATAAATGCTATTATCGCCATCTTTTACTGTGCTGTGTTACACTTTCAATTTTTTAAGGCAAGAGTGGAGCCATGAATGAGTCTGGAAGAGCTGTTGCTTGGCTGAACATGGAGGGGTTACCCTCTTTTCTCTCCCCTCCGCCCCCCGGCTACCAAAAGCCATCATTGTATCGATCCCTGACTCTCACCTAAATGATCACATGGCCCATTCCCTCCTACATGTGACAGGTGTCTCTGTTTTTCACTTTGAAAATCTGGTCAACTTTTCTGAGACTGAAGCAGTCACAAAAAGGGGAATGTAGGTAGTTAAGAGAGAGAGAGAGTGGTATTTTCATATATGGCATATTACAAGAGATTGCAAACACAAGGATTGTGTAACCTGGTAAAAAGAATGGGACTTAATTGAGGTATCAAGAATTATGAAGGCTATAAAACAGATTGGTCCCTACTTCTTATCATGTCCCATAACTAGAGAGCAAGAGGGCACCCAAAGAAATTAATCCCCATAGCATGTAGCTTCATTCCCAGAGGAGGTAATTAATGGAGTCAGTTGCTATGACTAGACTGTAAAAAAAAAAAAAAAAGGAAAATTTTATAACTATTAACGATGCTATTTATAGTTATGAAACTAAGACAGGAAATCAAAGATCCTGTTTCAATTCCTGTTTACACCAAGTTCAGGAAGCAATTCCCTGCACCCTCAAATACAGCACTACACTGGAACCATGGTTGCAGGCAGGATATTGGAATTATAGCTCGATTCTGTAAATCTCATTCAGACAAATCTCCCACTGAAGTCAGTATTCTTGAAAGCAACAGAAATTTTGCCTCAATAAGCCCTACAGAATTAGATCCTTGCTCTTTTCTAGTATAGCAAAACCTATGACTATCTTTTCGAAAGAATCCACTAATTTGGGATGTCTCAAATTTCAGGCCATGATGCTATGGTTTGAGTCACAAAGACTGGTGCCAAATCATTAACTGCAAATCCGCTTGATCTGATAATAAAAAGGTTATATAATAAATAAAGCAACACTGCACTATTCATTAATTAGGTTGGAGTTCTCTGTATGTACACAAGAATTACATTATACAAAAAATGAGTCAAGGTCATCATTACTCCATGTGAAAGCTTTGCTACCCATTGGAAGATTGAACACTAACTCATGTATCAATTTTATCAATCCTTTCAAAAATTTCTGTGCCTACTGAATGATCTAAAAAGTAACTTAGTAATTCCTCAATCAGTATAGCATCAAGACAATCACAACACTGGAAATTATTAGTCAATACCACAGAAGATGAATGGATTACGACAATGATATAGGTAGCCTCAAATTAAGGCTTAACAACTGTGTGGATATCTATGGTCTAGACATATTTAATTCTAAAAACACAAGCAAAATATAAATATCACAGTAGGCTGTATTTATCCCCTCTACAGCTCTCCTTCCTTTTCTTTCCTTTCTTCCTTTTCCCTTTGTGTGAAGGAGAATAAAATGAAAAAAAAATTCTTGTAATAAATAGCAGAATCTCGGTTATATTAATTTATATTCCACTCTGCACAGTTATAAATTTCAGTTAATAGAGATCAGCTTTCATTGTAAACTTTACAAACAATTCTCATAATGGTCTTTATTTTATTTTTTTTAATACAAAAAGTATTTGTTTTTTCAAAATCTGTCATGTCACTTTGAAATCTTCACTTTCCCAATGGCAGAGTGCTATCCTGTGAGGTTCTCAGCATCCCCTGAGGACATAAGCGCTCTCAGCTCCATTGAAAATATAATGCCGTTAGCCTTTCAACGTAATCAGTCTATCCCAAAAACTCTTACATGAGTAGCCCTTACAAAAAACAGTTACCTTTTCCGTAACTGGTGTTCTTTGAGATGTGTTGCTCATGTCCATTCCATATTAGGTGTGTGTGCTTGCCACATGCACCGGTGCCAGAAGTTTTTCCCTCAGCAGTATCTGTAGGGGACCCGCTCTTGTGTCCTCTGGAGTGGCGCCTGCGTGACACGGTAGAAGGGGCACCACCGGCTCCCCCCACCTCAGTTCCTTCTTGCCAGAAACTCCGACAGCAGGGAAGAAAGATGGGTTGTGGAATGGACATAAGCAACACATCTCGAAGAACACCAGTTACAAAACAGTCTTTTCTTCTTCTACTGCTTGCTCATGTCCATTCCATATTAGGTGACTCCAAAACAGTACCCCTGGAGGTGGGTAGGACTTCACGGATGTGTAAATTGTAACACAGCTCTGCCGAACCCAGCGTCGTCTCTGGCCTGCTGTGTGATGGCATAATGAGAGTTAAACAGGTGAACAGAGGACACGTTGCAGCTCTACAGATGTCCTGGATAGGGATGTGTGCCAGGAAGGCTGCCAAAGACGCCTGCACTCTCGTCAAGTGGGTTCTGACAATCGGCAGCGGCAGAACCCCCACCAGGTCGTAACAGGTCCTTATGCATGAGGTGATCCAATTGGAAATCCTCTGCAAGGACACTGGGTGATCCTTCATCCTATCTGCTCTAGTGATAAAGAGTTGAGTCGATTTTCGGAAAGGCTTGGTACGGTCTAAGTAGGAAGCCAAGGCCCTCCGGACATCCAGGGTGGAAGACACCTCTCCTCACTGGTCTTTTGCGGTCTGGGACAGAACACCGGGAGGAAAATGTCCTGGTTCATATGGAAGGTGGAGACCATCTTTGGCAGTAAGGCCGGGTGGGGCCGCAACTGAATCTTATCTTTGTAAAAGACTGTGTACAGGGGTCCTGAGGTGAAGGCTTTAATTTCAGAGACCCGTATTGCCAATGTCACCACCACTAGGAATGTGACCTTCCATGACAGCTGGGAAAGGGAGCAGGAACCCAGTGGCTCAAAGGGATCAAGTTAAGACCCCACATGTGGGACAGGAGTCCGTACCTGTGGGAAGCGTCTCTCAAGAATCTGACCATCATGTCATGAGAAAACACCATCTGGCCCTGGATTGATGGGTGAAACGTGGAGATGGCAGTGAGATGCACTCTAATAGAAGAGTGTTCAAGGCTCTGATTCCTCAAATGGAGCAGGTAGTCTAAGATAGACTGTACGGAAGTATGCAAGGGAGAGATGCCACACTCGGACACCCAGCAGGAAAACCTCGTCCACTTGGCCAGGTAAGTCAGTCTGGTTGAGGGATTCCTGCTTCCCAGGAGGACCTATTGGACCTCATCCAAGCAGGTCTGCTCCTCTGGGTTCAGCCACACAGCATCCATGCTGAGAGGTGGAGGGACATGAGGTTGGGGTGCAGGAGCTGACCGTGGTCCTGTGACAGCAGGTCCTGTCAGTTGGGCAGGGGCAGGGCGGGGCCACTCCCAGGTTCATGAGCTTGCAGAACCAGTGCTGGCGAGGCCATGCCGGGACGATCATGATAACCTGTGCCTTGTCTCTCTTGATATTTGCCAGGACCCTACTGATGAGAGGAATTGGAGGGAATGCATACATCAGGTTCCCTGATCACGACAGGAGGAAGGCATCGGAGAAGGAGTCCTTGCCCCACAAAAAACCGGTGGCATTTGCTGTTTAGTCTAGTGGTGAACAGGTCCACTTGGGGAGTTCCCCACTTATGGAAGATCATGCAGGCTACCTCCAGGTGGAGCGACCACTCGTGCTGAGAGGAGAAGTCCCTGCTCAGGTAATCTGCTAGCATGTTCTTGACACCAGGGAGGTGACAAGCTTCCAGATGGATTTTGTGGCTGATGCAGAAGTCCCATAGACAGAGTGCCTCTTGGCAGAGAACTGACGAACATGCTCCCCCTTGCCTGTTAATGTAGAACATTGAGGCCATATTGTCCATCAGGTCTCCCACCACCTTGCCTGACAGGTGAGATAGGAAGACTCTGCATGCCAAGCGGAGAGCCCTGAGTTCACTGACGTTTATATGTAAGTCATCTCCTCGGGAGACCACATACCCTGGGTCTGGAGGTCGCTGAGGTGTGCACCCCAGCCAAGATCTGAGACATCCGATACCAACTCGATAGAGTGATGGGGGGGGTGTCTAACGGAACCCCCTCTAGGCCGGTCGTGCGATTGGTACACCATTGCAGTGAGGCAAGTACCGTTGGGGGAATAGAAATGACCTTGTCCAGGTGATCTCTGGACTGGAAACAGACTGTTGCCAGCAATTGTTGCAGGGGCCGCATCGAGAGCCTGGCACGGTGGAGGACGTATGTGCACACTGTCAGGTGACCCAGCAGGTGCAGGCAAAGAACGGGGAGACCTCCGCAATGAGGTCCGTCAATGTCTTTAACCTTTCTAGTGGCAGGAAGGCTCTGGCACAAGTTGAGTTGAGCATCGCTCCAATGAACTCTGTCCTTTGCAGCAGAACTAACGTAGGACTTTTTGTCATTCACCAGTAGGTCCAGGGAGCAGCACGTGGCTTGCAACACCACAGCATCCTCTTGGACCAGAGACCTGGAGTTGCCCTTATCCAGTCATTGAGGTATGGGTAAATCTGGATACCCTGACACCTGAGGTAAGCAGCCACCACTGACATGCACTTGGTAAACACTCTGTGTGCTGTTGCCAGGCCAAACGGTAGGACTGCAAATGGGCAGTGGTGGAGCCCCACCATAAACTGGAGGAAGCATCTGTGACCTTGAAAGATCGCTATGTGGAAGTATGCATCCTTCAAGCTGAGGGTGGTATACCAGTCTCCCGAATCCAGGGAGGGGATGATAGAAGCCAAGGAGACCATGCAGAACTTTAGCTTCTTTAGATACTTGTTGAAGCCCCTCAGGTCCAAGATGAACCGCAGACCGCCCTGGGCCTTTGGGTTGAAGTAGTACCAGGAACAGAACCCCTTGTTCCTGTACTCGAGAGGAACTTCTTCCACCGCACCCAATTGCAGCAACACCTTTACCTCCTGTGCGAGAAGACTCTTGTGAGAAGGGTCGCTGAAGAGGGATGGGGAAGAAGAGTGGGGGGTGGGGTAGAAGTAAACTGTAGGGTATTACCCTCTACCACAGTATTGAGGACCCAGTGGTCTGAAGTTATAGCTGTCCATGCTGGGAGGAAAAAAGAAAGGCGGTTGGAGAGCAGCAGGACAGATGGATCCAGAGTAAAGTCTGGTAGGTCACCCTCGAGTGCACCCTCAAAATGCTCTCTTGCCCCCCTGCTTATTGCGGGTCAAGCCCGACTTGGCAGAGGGAGGAAGTGGGTGGATCGGGTGGTGCTTCTAGCCCCTACTCTTCTTATGGGGGGAGGGCTCCTGGTGGGGTTGAGTCCTTTGGCCCTGAGATTGCTCCAGTTTGAACCGCTTATGGGCTGGACCTGGAACATACAGCCCCAGAGTTTTCAGGGTAGTGGTTGGCCACGCTCAACTGAAGGCTGGAAGACTAATACATTTTTCGCCCAAACAGATCCGCCCAAACAGTCTCTTTGAGTCTTTATTCTTGGGCGTAACCCTGGGTTGACCCCGCCACTCCCTCTGGTTAACTACAAGGGAGTTTGGAGTGGAGTGAGTATAGAGATACGGCCTTAGCACAAAATACTTTTGAGATGGGTGGCTGGGGGTTTGCCATAGGGCATTATTATTTTCGATACCCTCTCATGTAGGGGTAAAGCCACTCTAGCGGGTGGAGCAAAAGATGTCGAACAGCTCCTCTGCCTGGAGCCCCAGGTTTCCCTCTTCAAAAGCTCCTGATGAACCTTGGGGTCCAGCGATGATGAGCACGAAGCCAGCACCGAGGGATCCACCACATCCTCTGGTGGTCCAACTGGCTGCTCCCCTAGGTCCTCATGGGCCTCCAAAGGAGGGCAGGATGTTGTGGCTGATGGCCTATCTGAAGCTCCCACCACTGATCGGGCAGACTGGGAAGGCTGGGTGAACCCACATGGATACCAGGGGTACCATGCTACTGGCCATTGGCCCAGAGGCCACCGGGTCAGTTGTGGTGCCGATGAGGTCAATAGTACCACTGGTGCCGGTCTGTCCTGCTACCAGGGACTCCTGATGGGGGCCCTCGTCATTGTCCGGTGTGGCAGGCATAGTATGGGAGGGTTTCGACCGCTCAATATGAGCTGGGGCCTGACTCCCTGATGGACGTGTTGAGCCACCCAGCACAAGTCTTGGCTCTCCTCTGGCCCTCTACTTACCCTTACGGGAAGTGGGAGATCTTCCCCTCGTGGACCTCTTGGGCTTCTTAGCCTGGGCCGGGGAGGGGGATCGGTGCTGGCTTGTAGATGGCACCGGCAGGATGCTCCGTACTGACACTGTTGTGCTCAGGGCCGAGTCGGACCTCTGCGCCTGTACCAGGATCAGTGCCGACTCCATCAGGAGCGCCCTGAGACGGCTGTCTCCTTTTTTGTTCTGGGTTTGAACAACTTACAGATGCAACATTTGTCGCTTACGTGTCCTTCTCCTAGACTCTTTCAATGAGTAATGTGTGGGTTGCTGATGGGCATGGGCTGCTTACAACAATAGCACGGTTTAAAGCCTGGGGATCGGGGCATGCCCGATCCCTAGGCTAAGTCCTATCTGGGACCAACTAACTAGAACAGGGGTCGGCAACCTTTCAGAAGTGGTGTGTCGAGTCTTCATTTATTCACTCTAATTTAAGGTTTCGCGTGCCAGTAATACATTTTAACATTTTTAGAAGGTCTCTTTCTCTAAGTCTATAATATGTAACTCAGCTATTGTTGTATGTAAAGTAAATAAGGTTTTTAAAATGTTAATTTTAAATGAAGTTTCTTAAAGTTAAAATGCAGAACACCCCCCCCCCCCCGACAGGTGGCCAGGACCCGGGCAGTGTGAGTGCCACTGAAAATCCGTTCGTGTGCCGCCTTCGGCACATGTGCCATAGGTTGCCTACCCCTAAACCAGAACTAATACTAAGGGTAAATACTAAACTATATTCAGCTGTTTTACAAAGAAACGTTTGTGAGACACAGTGAACTAAGTGAGAGCCGAAGCAGCAGAAGTTCCAGCACTGTTCACTGGCAGCAAGAAGGCACCGAGGGTGGGGGAGCCAGTGGCACCCCTTATACCACGTCATGCAGGCACCACTCCAGAGGGCACCGGAGCCAGTCCCCTATGGAAACTGCTACGGGAAAAACTTCCGGCACCGGTGCATGTGGCGAGCACACACACCTAATATGGAACGGACATGAGCAAGCACTCGAAGAAGAGGTGGGCTCATTTGGCACAATCTCATTACCTTCAGAAGCAAACACTACAGGCCCGATCGAAAAGCCCAGTGAAGTCCATTTGGAAGACTCTCATTGACTTCAGAGGACTTTGGATGGGGCCTTATGTCTTGTGGTGCTTGCAGGATCAGCTCCTAATGGAAATTCAAGGTGACTTCATTAGAATAATTCTTCTGGGGTGAAATCCTGGCCCTACAAGTCAATGAGAGTTTTGCCACTCAAAGTGTCCACTGGAGTTGACTCTTCACAGTCAATAATATAAATTATCCCACCTACACTAAGGCAGTGGTTCTCAACCAGGGGTACACAGAGGTCTTCCAGGGGGTACATCAACTCATCTAGATATTTGCCTAGTTTTACAACAGGCTACATACAAAGCCCTAGGGAAGTCAGTACACACTAACATTTCATACAAACAGTGACTTGTTTATACTGCTCTATATACTGTACACTGTAAATACAATATTTGTATTCCAATTGACATTTTCTTACGACTTGGTAAAGATGAGAAAGTAAACAATTTTCAGTAATAAGAATGAGGAGTACTTGTGGCACCTTAGAGACTAACGAATTTATTTGAGCATAAGCTTTTGCGGGCTAAAGCCCACTTGATCAGCAACAGTGTGCGGTGACACTTTTGCATTTTTATGTTTGATTTTGTAAACAAGTAGTTTTTAAGTGAAGTGAAACTTGGGGTATGCAAGACAAATCAGATTCCCGAAAGGGGTACACTAGTCTGGACCGGTTGAGAGCCACTGCACTAAAGTTTTAGCATGTTACTAATGTGTTAAATCACACCTTTTTTCCTAGTGAAGACAAGGCCTTAAAAGCACAAATGAGAGTAGAATTAGTCCCCTTGTTTTCAACCTCTATATCCAAACAATTTTCAAAATAATACTTGTTTACACCTGTATAGTACCTTTCACCTGATGATATCAAAGAGCTTTACAAGTAAGATTATGCATTTTTACCAGTATTTAAAATGGAGAAAGCAAGAGGCTTGACCAAGACAACAGACCAATTAGTGACAGAATTGGGCATAGAAGAAGACTCCTGACACTTTTTGAATTTATTTTATTTTTATGTATATCACTTTTATAGCATCAAGCTCAAGGTCTTGGCACTTCATAAAATTTTAAAAAAAGAAGAACAACTGGCACCAAAAATAAATAACTAGAATCTAGACACATTAATATGTAAATACTTGTGAATATATAATTTTTTTCAAAACTAGTTCCCTGTCTACTTTACATGTATGTAGCATTTTAATAACCACCAGTTTTACTATCTATACATTACCTAGCTCCTCCTCTTGTCCCTAGAAAAGTGATCCCTTATTTATGCAGTAGAACAATCTATACCCCACTAACGCCTCCCACCACCTTTTCAATTTTTTTCTCTTTTCCTCCACTTCACCTTAAATGGTCCCTTGAAATTAGGGTTGCCAACTTTCTGATTGCCGAAAACCAAACACCCTTGCCCAGCCCCTGCCCCAGCCTTCTCTGAGACCCCGCCCCCAGCTCACTCCATCCCCTGCTCCCTTGCTCATTTTCACCAGGCTGGGAGAGGGGACTGGGTTGCAGGCCCTGGGGATGAGGGATTGGGGTGCAGGAGGGAGCGCTGGGCTGGGGCTGAGGGTTGGGGGGCAGAAGGGAGTTTGGGTGTGGGAGGGGGATCAGGGCTGGGGCAAGGGTTTGGAGTGTGGGAGGGGGTTCAGGTTCCAGGCGGTGCTTACCTCAGATGGCGTCTGGAAGCAGCAACATGTCCCTTACCTACTTAATAAAGAGGAACTCTCCACTCTATTATTTATGTTACAGTAGTGCCTAAGGACCCCAGTCACAGGCCAGAGCACCACAGTGCTGTACAAACAAACACAGAACAAGAAGACTGTCCCTTTGCTGAGGTATCCTTTGCGTGTAAAAAATCCTTATTATTAATATTGTTTGAGCCGTTTTCTGTCGTTTGCTATTAGATTTACTGCTTTTTGCTCTTCTAATATTTCAGTTTACTTTATCTACTTATTTTTAAACTTTCATAATCTCAGTCTTTTTTCTAGTTTTCAAATGCTTGCCTTTTATGTTGCTCTTTACTTCCCTATCTAGCTACTTTGGTTTCTGTTGCCCTTTAGTTCTGTTGATTTTACTGGAATTAATTTTGCTTGTAGCTTCTCCACCTGTACCTTCAATACTGAAACAGTGGGAAGTATTTATTTCCCATGTGGTTGAATTCCAGTCAATTTTCTTATTTCATATTTCTTTACATTCTGCTCTTCTAATGCTGAATATTTTTGTGTTCCTGCCCTTTCCATATACTCTCAGAAATATTAGACACTAAGAAGTTATGCTGCTAGTAGTTTTCCAATTTCGACATTATATCTAGCTTATTTCCTGTTATTACACCCAGAACAGCCTCTGACCTAGCTATCTGTTCAACATACACAGAACTTCTCTACAGAGTATCTCTGGGCACAATCTTCCATCTTTAGATTTTTACATGCAAAACTCGGAGTCTTTTTTTTTTTCCTCAGGACAAATCTTGCTGTCAGACACATGGGTATTGCTTTTACTGATTTTAAAGGGACTAGCGAGACAAGTCCTGTTGTATGTCCTTCAGTCATATATGACTAGCTAAAAGCTAATGTAGTGGCCACAAAGGATTTCTTAACTGAACTAACATACAGTCTGTCACCTGCAGGAACATTGTTTATCTTTTTGTTCTATCCAGGAATCCTCCAGCAATATCCAACTGTCTCTACTGTCATTCACTCCAGAAATCCAACCACCAGTGAGAGTGATCAAATCAGCACATAAAGGGGATGCTATCACAGATCTCAACCATGAAGACAACATCAATGAGGTCAACCAACAACTCTCCAGCACCACCTACTATAAAGAACTCAAAGAAAATCCCATACCACAATTCAAACAGGAATTTAAGGATATCATCAAATCCTTCCCCAAACACTCGAAGAGAAACTCTACAAATTCATCTCCCAGGAGCCCACCCCAGGGGCCTTCTACCTGCTTCCCACGCTACACAAACAAGGGAACCGCGGCAGACCCATTATATCTGGCTATGGCCCACTTACTGAAGGACTATCAGGACTCACAAAAACCATTCTCAGACCACTCACACACAAAGGTTCAGCTTCCCCCAGGACACAACCAACTTCCTGCAGAAACTCTGCAACATTAACAACTTCCCTCAGAACACCATCTTTGCCACCTCCTTAGACCCCAATATCTATCACAATGAAAGCATTGCTGCCTCAAGTATCTACAAGAACATGGACACACTCAGATATCCACCCCAAACACATTGCCAGACTCATGCATTTCATCCTCACTCATAACAATTTTACATTCAACAGACACCTGGTCCAAACCACGGGAACAGAGCTGGGTACTAGGATGGCTCCCCAATATACCAACCTCTTCATGGTTCACCCTGAGGAAGAATGAACCACGAAACCAATGATGTACCTGAGGTACATCAAGGATATTTTCATCATCTGGACACACAACCTAAACTCTGTCACAGAATTCCACCATAAAGTCAACAACCACCATCCATCAAACTCTCTAGAACACTCCCAAACCAGCATCAACCTCCTGGATACCAGGATCAGCTTCAGCAATGGAACCCAATGCCAGAAATCCATGGATCACCACACTTATATTCAAATATCCAGTAACCACCCCAAAACACACCAAGAAATTGGTTATCGACAGCTAGGCACTCAGATACCACAGAATATGCTCCAAAGAGAAAGTCAACTCTAGGATACACACGTTAACACTTAAAACCACCATCACCAACCCAGGCACTCTGCCAGAGAAGTAGATTGCATCATGGAACAAACCACTCAAATACCTCAAGAGAACCTGCTTCAATAGAGAAATAACCTCCACCCCCAACCTGCCTGACTATACACCCCTAGTTGTCACTTAGCACCCCAGACTGGAACCCATACGGGGTATCATACTTGATGGGGACCACATCTTGAAAGAAACCTTTCACAACCCCCCCCCTTCTGGCTTTCAACCAACCCCTAACGTCATCAAGCTCATCATCAGAAGCAAGCTCCCTACAGACCAGGACACACCAACTCAAGGTGACACCAGACCCTATCAGAACAACAGATGCAAAACCTGCAGACATATCTTCACTGCTACGATGATCAATACCCTCCACGACACAAATAGTTGTTAACGGGCCATTTCACCTTGAATAGTCTCTTAGAATATGTATTAACTACTTATGCTAGACAATTTGTTCCACCTTATATTTAGCTGTGACACTGAGTACCTTTCCCAGATCTGAAGAACAGCTCTGTGTAGCTTGAAATCTTGTGTTTTTCACCCACGGAAGTTGGGCCAATAAAAGATATTATCTCACCCATCTTGTCTCTCTAATAGTCACTCCTTAAATCTAAATAGTTTCTATAGTGTCAATCAAAACACAGCCTTCACTCAGACAAAGTTCTCACTCACTTTAGTAAGATTAGGCTCCATATTTTTATGCTAATTTGATATCTTCTCTCACGCATAGTACAATCACCCTTCTTTTCTTTTAAAACTCACAAAAGTAAATTCTATTGTCACTAGGCTAAATTCTGTGTTAAACCTGTGCCATTTCATTGACTTCAGGGGAATGAACAGGTATAACTGAGAACAGAATTTTGCTCTGATAGTTTCAATCTCCCAGTCAGTATTCTAAATTTTAGTTCTTACATGTATATCACAATTCTCCATCAACACACAGGCTTTTAATATAACTGTGACGGGTTCCCCTCAGGGTGCCACCTGGAACTTGGGTACCACTAAGCCTCCTTGACCCACCAGCCTGGGCTCCCTCTCACATTGTGCTGCTGTGATGAGTTGCTAAGCTCTCCAAGCTTGCTCTTTCAATCAGCATACACACAGGTAGGGACACATCCAGCTGTGGTAACATGCTGACAGGCTTTCTGACTAGCCCCTGAATGAAAAGGTTATACAGCTAGGGCACTTACCAGCTTATCAAGCACACCCCCCTTCTGGAGGGTAACCCCAAAATTATACTGTTCTGCACTGCATAGAGATTTGTACAGTGTAAACTCATGAGATTTGCCCCCTCCCTCAATGTGGAGAGGAATATACACAGCTTTCTGCCTCAAGTTATGATTTCCACTCACTGGTTTTAGACAAAACAAAAACAATTTTATTAACTACAAAAGATAGATTTTAAGTGTAAGGGATAGTAAACAGATCAAAGCAGATTACCTAGCAAATAAACAAAAACACACAATCTAAGCTTAATATGCTGAAGAGATTGGATACGAGTAGCAAATTCTCACCCTAATTTAGGCAGTTTGCAGAGATTCTTGAGGGCAAGCTGCACTTGCTTGCAGCTTAAAACCCCAGGTATTCCTTTCACAGGCTAGAAATCCCTAGCCTGGGTTCAGCCCTTTTCCCCCAGTCCTCAGGAGTTTCCAGCAATCTTCTTGGGCGGGGAGTCAGTGAAGAGCCATGATGATATCACTCCCCTGCCTTAAAGAGCTTTTGCATATGGCAGGAACGCTTTGTCTCCAATTTTAGTTCCCACGCCTTTCAGTGGTAAAACACTGATATTCCAAGATGGAGTAAAGTACCAGGTGATCTGTTCACATGCCCCTGTAGCGTTATAGCAGCCATGACTCAGAGGCTGTTTGTAGCATCCTCAGGTAGGCTCCCCAGGAAGGCTCCCTGGTGAGAGATTAGCATCTTCTAAGATCTACTGTTCTTCCTAATGGCCCTTCCCATCTAGACTGACTGCATTCTGCCTCGTGTAAGCACATTTGTAATAGAGGCATATACAATATTCCTAACTTCAGATACCAAAATGATACATGCATACAAATAGGATAATCATATTCAGCGAATCAAAACCTTTTCAATGATATTTTACATGACCTATTTCGCATAAAATACATAATAGTTATGCCATAATCATATCAGAATAATATTACTGTGAAGAATATGGGGCATAATCCCACAATAACAATCCTATTTATTTGTCTTATTTCACCTTCCTATCCCACTTTCCTATCTTTTTCCTATAGCATTTGCTAATAATGTGTATGGATAACTGTCCTTTGTATTCTTCCCAAACTCTTAGTGTAAAGAAAAGGACTAGTCTACCGAACAATCCAACGAGGAGATAGCTTTGCAATATAGAAATTTAGACATGCATATTTTCATACCGTGTAATATTAAAATGCTTATGCAGTACAGTCAATATGTGGAATGAATTGATGCAGATGAGCACTGAGGTAAATATTGTAGCTGGATTTTTATAAGTCTAAACAATTTTCTGACCATTAATAAACACAAAATCATGTCCTTGAAGGCATTATGTGATAGCCATCCATGACCAACTTGACATTTCTGCCTCCCCTCTCATCATGTACCGCATTACTCAATTAGCTGCGTGCATGAAATATATCAAGTAATTGCATTTTGCCTATTCAAATTACCCCTGAGTTTCAACTGGATCGTAGAAGCCTACTAGGAGTTAAACAGCTTCTGTATTTCACCTAACCAGTGATTGTATTTCAGTGGTACAATAGGCAAAGTGATCCCACTAAGTCTGTAAACTCTCTTGATGCTTTTGCAAGAAGTAAAGAAAGTAAGGAAATAAAACTGAACCTATCTGTAGTATTACAAAATTAACTAAATCCATGTACTGCCTTTGACCGTATTATAACATTGCACACTTGAGCTTAACATTGTCAGTAGATACTGCGGTACTTGAGGTTACTGTAGTATTTGTATAAGATTTAGTGCATGTACAATGCTCTGCATTAGTCTGGTTCATCAAATTGTGGTTAATGACAGAAGTGGGATATAAAAATAGATGAATTAATGATCTGACCTGGTAAGGAAACTCCTTGGAAAAAACGCATTACATAATTTTAGGAAATTTAAGGAATCTGAAAACCCAACCAGTCAGCCTAAGCTTATTCTCACACTCTATAGTAAAAAGCCAGAGATTCTCTTGTTCAAAAAAGAATAAAAGCAGTCTGCTGTACTTTTATCAAGACACAGGGGTGAATCCAGACACAACCCTAATTATTAAATTATTATTATTACATCCCCAAGATTATTTTGATTTGGAGTACGATTTCCAAGCATCTAAGTGATTAAGGAGCCTCAGTTTCTTTTCCCCCACAAAAGTGATTTGGGCACTGAGGAGCCTAAATCCCACTGACTTTCACTCACAGGCACTTCTGAAAATGTTATGCATAAGTTACAAATAATTCCACTTTCTGAATGTGTGAGCCTTGTGAGATTTAGCACTTTGGAGCAGTAAGTAATGTGTCACATACCACAATGTATGTCTGTATTCCGAGTGGCAGTAAGATACAACTGATCCTATTGTATTAGGAAATGTTCCCATAGCCTGTTTGCACGGGGAAGTAGGAAATGGTTGTAAACATGTGGACCTTAGAGATACTTAACTTTTGTTTGTGAAAATAATTGCAAAAGGGGACTGACAGAGGACTTTAATTATCCAGGCTATTTAACAATGGAACAGATACAACATGGCAACAGAAATTTGAGCTTCCCATTAGGGAAGCTCTAACCAGAGGAACAGCCTCAAAGTGAGGGAGGATAGTTCAGTTTTCACGTTCAACCAAAAGGAAGCCTCTGTGCCTAAATCTCTAGCTACTAAATCTCTAGCTACAAATTAGAGACACATTCACTAGTGAAGCACTTCTGAAAGGTCCTGGAAGCTGAATACAATTAACAATAAATAATAAGCATTGTTTGAACTGAGTGTGGGGAAGAACTGCTCGCGGGCAGAAACACATTCTAAAGATGCCAAGCGCTACAAGATTTGCAGCAGGAGGTTGTACAATATAAGAGCAAGAGGGTAAGAGTGTGTAAAATTGAAAGGTTTCTTCATTAATGAGAAGATCTGAATGGTGAATGTGATATTACAGTGCCCTACAGGGGGTGGATGCTTCAGGAAGGGAACATGGAGAAGATAGGTAGGGTTCCATTTCTAGCACCTGCTCCACTTGAGGCCAATGGCAGTTTTACCATGGACTTCAGTGGAAGTAGGATTAGGCCCATAGTAGAAATAAATCAGGTTTCAAAATTCTGTGTACCAACTTGCCCAGGGAAAGCAAACCATTTCAGTCCCTTGCTGACAGCAACAGAGTTTTCGCTGGAATTGTGATCATGATAAAGGGTGGGCCAAGCTGATTTTGTGATTAGGTTGGAAAACAAACTAGGATGAATTAAACAAAATAGTAATGTACATGGGATTAGCTTTCAGATCTATAGACAAGAAGTCCCAGAAGAGAAGTAAGAGAGACAGGGAGGGCTATAAAGATTCAGAAATGTTGATTTCAATCAGCTAAACCCACAGATAGGCAGACAAACAAGAAAAGAGACAGGCTGCTTTTAGGTCCGGAAGACACCAAGGCAGACAGAGGAGAGGAAAAATTGGCAGTTAACTATTTATCATCTGGGAGATCCAGTCAGGCAGCCAAAAATTCAGTAACAGATAATCAACTTATGCACCGTACAGAGTGGAAATGTTAGTGGTAGCAGCCATCTGTAAAATGAGCCAGCTAGCTCTGCTGCTAAATCAGTCCCAGTTCACTTGTTAGCTACCAGCTATCCATGTGACCAGAGAACAAAGCAGCCAACGTTAGTCTCTAAGGTGCCACAAGTACTCCTTTTCTTTTCGCGAATACAGACTAACACGGCTGCTACTCTGAAACCTGCCTACTGAAAGAGAGTCAGATAGCCACCTAGTGTGCAGTAATTTCAGGGAATTACAGATTGCAACAGTCAACCTAAGGTACCAAAATTTCAATGATTTTTCACTAAACACAGGTGGGGGATGAAGCTCCAAATCAATATATTTTCAACAGCCACTGACAGTTAGTGACTTGTAGTGACATGTAAGCATGCTGTGCTTTTGTAGCTTTTATCATTTAGATTAGATTCCCATCAACAGAATGCAAAATATCTGCCCTCTCTTGTTAATTTACCCCCCAAAAATCAATTTAATTTCATTTACAAAAAGATTTGGTATAAATAGCCTTGGACTGATTAGATTTTTGTAAGTAAATATTGGTAAAGTTTGATTTCACTGTACACACACAAACCAACAATACAATATTTCCATCAATAATCACCAAAATTTACATACAGGGAAACAGTGCTCCTTGAAAACTTGTTAGAATATGCTGTAATGATATTTGCTTTATATATTTTGATGTGAGGTTGACAAACTTTTTCAATCTTAAAGTCTACTGTCATTAAATTATGACTGTCTGTTCCCCCCACATAATTCCCCACAGCTGTGAAAAATGTAAACCAACACAAATAAAAATAAAGGTTTATTTTTAAACGTTGATATTATCCATTACAATTATAAAACATAAAAATTAAATTCTGTCAACCTTAGGTATAAATAGACTTTTATTAACCCTCTTTATTGATTTTAGAGTGGAACTCAGCCAAATCTGTGCAAAAAGCCAAGCCAAGACTTATGGATCATTCCTGACCCACTTAAGATCTATTTTGTAGTTTTAAATGGGACTTGAATAGGCCTCTTGTAGGTTTAAATGGGAGTGGTGCAAAGACCTTTCTGTGCTGGCCCTCCACACATGGGAGAAGCACAGCCTCAGTGTTATAACATCAAAGTGGCACACCGACAAAGACAGTGAGAGGGAAAATATGACACATAAGTTACTAAAAGAACAGGAGTACTTGTGGCACCGTAGAGACTGACCAATTTATTTGAGCATAAGCTTTCGTGAGCTATAGCTACAGCTCACTAGTCTCTAAGGTGCCACAAGTACTCCTTTTCTTTTTGCAAATACAGACTAACACGGCTGTTACTCTGAAACCTGACATAAGTTACTGTAACCTCTCCTGATTGTTCTGCTGATATATAGAGAGACTTAAAACAGATGTTAAGGTAAGTTACTGGAAAACCCAGCTTTGCACATCTTACAGTCCCACAACAAACAAACAAGTTCATAGTTTTCCGCACAGTCTGACAGAAATGACAGTCTGTGCAGAAATATTTCATTATTATTGTGATTAAATATGATCATAAATATCTGTCGATTTCATAAATGTGCTTGACTTCTAAGATGGGATGACTTCTAAGAGGGTTTCCACACCCTCACCTCCAGGGTATCAGGTCAGTGACTACAACTCCTGGAGAGTGAATGGGTCTAACTGCTCAAACAATGGAGCAGCCATCATGGGTCATTCTCCTGGATAGGCCCTAATGGATGCTTCTGCTGACTGGAGGAGGAAAAATACAAAACAAAAACAGTTTGAACAGTCTGACTGAGGACCCTCAGACTATCACCAACACTCAGAAGGAGGAGAACATCAGAGCATGCTGTGAGTGATAACCGGTGTGGGGGCAGTTACAGAAGGATGTGGGCTGCTGGGAGAGAATGTAAATAGGGTCTGTCCTGTTCCTGTAACTTAAGAAGAAAGCCTATCTATCTAATTTAGCTTCTAGTGAAGCATAACATGAGATGAGATTAAATAGGCTGTTTGCTGTTTTAGATTCCTCTGCTCTCAGATACTTTGTTCCAATTGCAAAATAAAAATAAATTGTTTTAAGAAGGCTGTTTGGTCATTATCACTAATCACAGGTTCCCAAAGGGAAGAAAGGCAGAGGCCCAAAACCCAGTTAGACCTGGAGGGGGATAAGCACTTGGTACACACGGGGTAGCACACCTGCTCCAAGAACTGAAGAATCACAAGATTTGATCTAGAGCCCAAGACCTAGAATCCAGAGAGACCAGAAAGGGTCAGTTAGCCCCATTACTGTGTCAGAGATCCAAAATAGCATGGTAGAAAATCCCTAGTTGACCTATATCCTGGGCTGTCTCCTTTCAATTTGTAATGATCTAAACGTTTTTGACAGAACTTAAAATTCCTCTGTAGATTATTTGATAATTGATTGCTCGGAATTATTCAAAATGCAAATTAGGCTGACAGATCTGTCTCAATTACAGGAAATATTCCTTTTCAGCTAAAACTCCTGAGTACTACATCACCTATTTTATAACATTACAGCTTCATGAATGTAGGTCAGAAGGCAGCAATTATATTTGACCGATCATCTGACTAGAATCCCCAGTTAAAGCAGCCTAAATTTAACTTACTGGAATATACCATTTTAGAAGTAAGAAAAATATTCCTAATTCCAAGTCAGAATAACTAAAAAAAATCACAAATACTATTATAAATTCAAAACACACAAAGGTGTACATGTACATTATGACCCAGATCTCTCCTGTTACAGTGTACACCAATTTGCCATGTTTCTCTGACCAGGCTGTTCCCTCCCATGACACAGAGCTGAGCTTCCAGGTCGTGGCTATGCAAGTGAGAAAGCCATGCTAACACTCTGATACCACTCAGTTCCAGGTGGCCCTTGATAAGCTTTACCCATTGTGTGATTATTTAGCTCTCCTCCATCCCTGCAGCATATGGGAACACACACACACACGCACACAGTCGCTCTATCTACACACACACAACTGTAGATCACATATACACTATTCGGATTAGATTATACAATGGAAGGAACCTGCACGTGTACTATAAGGCTTTAATACTTTCTAAAATTTGTTTGATCACAAAGTAAATCATAAAATCTAAAGCACAATGAGCAATGTGTTTACCAATCTAATAACAGAAGTAACATGCGTTAATTGCACAATTTTGATGAAGCAGTGCTCTAAATAGTTACTGTGTAGGTATAACTATTGCCAATGTATTTGTCATGTAGTTATAAAATAAAATCCACTGCTAGATATTCATAAAGTCCAGATTACATTTATCAAGTTAGCTGGTGACAACCAAGTACATTCTGGTCTTAAATTCTGCCCTCACTACTGCCATTGGAGCAAATGAATTTATTCCAATGCAGCTGAGAGCAGAATTGCTCTATAGTTTGGTTTTTATAGTTATACTGGATTTGTTTAGCTGTTGACCCTTTGGATTAGTTATTGTGAAACTGGAACAGAATGCAAGGCACAAAGTCAACAGTCAAACCTTTTAGTGCTTTGGGAGTTAACTGACCTGTCTATTAGCCACAGAACATGGATGATTTTGGCTCCGCCAACTACCTCACTGTGCCCTGGAGGAACGGCCTCCCATAGTGAGAAGGTAGTTCATTTTACTTGCTAGACACTCTGCCGAGTCTGGCAGCAGTGGTACTACATTGTGAGGTCAACACACGTCCACTAGCATGGACAGAGCCCCCCAATTCATTTTATTTAACAGACTGAATAGTTGTCAAATGGTAAGGATGTGACCACTACGGACCTGAGATTAAACTGAAGCAGTGATCTGGATGTGAAAACTCCCTACTTCCAGTCCCCATTTCTTGAACCATTCCGTCACCCTTTGTGATTTGGGTTATATGGACCGGTACCTTCTGCGGGGGACGGAGGAAAGTGGGAGGAGCACAAAATATCTGGAACATATTTCTGGAAGGTGCAAGATTGGAACACAGACTATTTAGTGCCTTGATGTATGTCTGGAGTCTGTGTTTATTGTTCTCTGGATGTGTCATGCTAAAATATTTGAGTGGGGAGTTTGTGTAGTCAGGAACCATCTTAAACAAAACTGGGATAGAAAGAGGAAAATTCTGTGCACATTTTATGCATGCTTGTTACTTTAATTATTACTTCATCCACTATTGTTTTTTATTTACAATTGTTATTGATAATGTGGATGGGGTGGCTTCACTGACAACGTTTTTGACACTGTAGGTTGTTATTATCTGTCTTCAGATTCAGCTACTTACTTATGATTGTGTCTAAGTGGGTAACGTGATATGTACATTAACTTGGAATTTGATGTTATCCTTGTACAACACAACACACTGGTTCCTAGAGGAGTGTATTCAGAGCCAATACAAGTACCTGAAATAACTTCACTGTGAGTCTCTCTTTCTGCAGCAGAATAGGGGCCCTAGAGAAAAAGTATAGGGATCTCCCAGGCCAATTAGCAACAGCAAAGGGTATCAAGGGAAGTGAGAGATTTATCAGTGAGAGCTTCAGTGGAGGGAACATGCCACAGGCAGTGGGAATGGAGTGGTGAGGCCCATAAAGCAGAGCATGAAGTGACAGAGTGACAGTGCACAGAGTAATAAAGAGGCTTTTCTGACAAGCTGACACACCCTGCTCTTGACCTAATAACAGATTATCAGAATCTTGAAGATAATAGCAACGTAAAGGATAATATCTGGGCACAAAAACATCAGATAGCCTGCCTCTTTAAGAGTAAATAAATACAATAGGGCTTCCCTCAGCCATAGTCCAACGTAAATATGTATAGTGTGGCTCAGTTCAGCTAAGCTCCAAGGCAAGAGTAAAACACTCCAGTTCTTCTCTCATCTTCAGCCCTTTTCCTGGAGGCTTTTCCTTTGTGAATCTCACTAGAGATTCAGCTTCCCTCAGCACATCCCTTTTACAAGAGTATTCCAGGAAGGGGGGGGACGGGATAGGATAGTGTATGAATTAATTAATCCCAGCCCTCTACCTTGCCCTCATGACAGGCACGTGTTGTTGTCCCTCTAGCTTGGAAGAGCGTTAATCCTTCTCTAGCAGAGGTCGATGGATGGGTTCTAAACACCCACCCGAACATGCAATACGGTGTTCCTTATGTCAGGAAGTGTCCCACAGAAGATCTTGGAATTAAGAATGATTAGGTGACTGAGGGCACACTGCAATAATAAAAGATCAGAGAGAAGAAATTAAGGAACAGAGCAGCATAGAGACTAGTAATTGATATATTTTTAGGAGACTAAGAAGGTTAGGAACATAGGTGACAAATCTGGTCTATTCCTCTCACTGAAATAAAGACCCTTCTTAAATCCATTGGGTTGAAATAGGCATTGAAATATCCTTTTCCTTACACCACCAGGGTGGATATCATTTGTTATTGACATGATCAGTATAAGGCACCAGTGTCCAAAGATCACAAGTCACATCCTACTCTCTGAGACAAACACGGGCTTTTCGTTGTGCTTGGCCATCACCTAGCACAGGGGAGTTCTGGTGCAGGAGCAGAGCTCCTAGGCAGTACCACAAAACAAACAACAGCCGCTACCCTACAATTATGGGGGTAGCGTGAAGATTTACCAACCCACAAGAAGCGCTGGCAGGGATTCTGACCAGCATGCAGGCAGACCTGACAGGATTCACCATTCATGAAGATAGCCTCACTTCCTCTGTGGTCCTTCTGGGACAAAGTGCTCTCCAGGAGGTCCACTGAGGCCACAGTCCCTGTATTCCCCTGCAGAGACTGCAATTACAAGTGGCCATTGAGTAGAGTACACATACATGGGGCCTCCTTGGGTGTTCCATCCCTGCTCATCACCACCGGGGCTACTCCCCATCTGGCCCACAGTGCTTTGCTGCATTCCCTTTTTACCATCACTGGTCTTCCATGGGCTCTTTTCTTTTAAACTCATTAACTCTCTATGGACAATGTGATCATTGGTTAATACCTACGGAAAGCCATGGAAATAATATCACAGGGTAAAAGGTGTGAGTGACTGTTCTCAGGGTACCCAAGACTGTGACTCACCTTGCTACTCCCTGCTCTAGAAAGAGGGAGTCTGTCTCGTGGTAGCAGGGTGTCAGCTCCCTGACACTTCCAGCCCTTCACCCACTCAAGCGCTCTTCTCCGGGCTATGCCAGTCTTTCCTTCGCCTTGCAGGTTAAGAATAGTTGCCACCTAATCTCGAAATCTCTTTGAATTGTTCCCCTGTGGTATCCAGCCCCAGACACTGGTTACTCATGGAATTTCTATGAATCCCCTACACCCAACGGTCCAAGGTAACCCAATTTAGCAGTTGTATCTTGGCTTACACCACCACTCCCATACGCACACAGCTTATTAAAGAAAGAATAAAGATCTACCTAGAAAGTGATGGAAACTGTTACAACACAAAACAAAATCATAAAAGACGAACCTGGGTCTACACTTATCAATAGTTACCTTTCCTATCTCATAAAGTAGGTTTCCTCCCGAAGTTCAGTCTGTTGCAGAGCTGGCTGGTTTCACAAGAACCAGATCCAAATGTTCATGAAAGCAACCCCCTATTCCACCAAGGCTTTTCCTCAGGGAGTGAATCCAGAGTGCCTTTCCCTATACCCTATTATACTTTTATTTCTATTGATAGGAGAGCAAACCCCTGCCTTGTTGTAGAGTTTCTTTTCTACCTTTAAGTGGTTTCAATTGTTTGTCATTGTCTCTGGTGGTTTTCCATTGACTGTTTGGGGATATGGCACGGGTAGACCATAGAACCTTGTATTACCTTGCCATCTGACTAAGGGTGATAACTCCCTCTTGCTTGAATGGATCATCACTGAGACCCCTAGTGACTGATTTCTACTCAAAAATCTATGAAGCATACATTCACTATAAATACATTATTCCTTCAATATCATCCATACATACATCTCACAATGATTAGGAGTCCTGACAAGTTTTGAGCTTTCGATGGATACTTTATATGTTATTCTTTTGGGATAAATATCCTGTAAAACGTGTTTGGTGTAGCGAGTTTGTCAGGTCTGATATGAAAACTGGTTGCAAAGAACCGGGGACCCTTTGCCAAGGGGTCTCTGTGTCACAGTATGTTAACTTTAATACAAATTGTTTGGTCCCTGCTTTTTATTTTCCTTAGTTCCTAACATTTTGATTAAATGAGGTCTCAAATTATCCAGTGCCTGAGCTAAATGGAAGTCACCACAGCATTCCCATTGCAGTCTACAAAAGCATAATGTTCTGGGATTATAAACAGCTGAGGTATATACAGTGGTGAGCTGGAGCCGGTTCGCACCAGTTCGCTAGAACCGGTTGTTAAATTTAGAAGTCCTTTTAGAACCGGTTGTTCCACGAGGGACAACCGGTTCTAAAAGGGCTTCCAAATTTAACCGGCCAAGAGTGGCACCTTAGGCACCGACTCCATGAGTGCTCCAGCCCTGGAGCACCCAAGGGGAAAATTTGGTGGGTGCAGAGCACCCACCGGCAGCTCCCCGCCCCACCCCCGGCCCCAGCTCACCTCTGCTCCGCCTCCACCTCCTCCCCTGAACGAGCCGCCCCACTCTGCTTCTCTGCCCCCCCCCGGCTTCCCGCGAATCAGCTGTTTGCATGGAAAGCTGGGGCAGGCAGAGAAGCAGGCCGCAGCTTCCCGCTCAGGCCCAGGGAGGCGGAGGTGAGCTGGGGCGGGGGGGCGCGAGGAGAGCCGCCCGCACCGCAGCAGGTAACCCGGTGGGGGGGGTGCAGGGGAACCGCTCCCCGCCCCAGCTCACCTCCGCCAACCTCGGCCTGAGCGGGAAGCCGCCGCCTGCTTCTCTGCCCTCCCCAGCTACCCGCCGAACAGCTGATTCGTGGGAGGGGGCGGAGAAGCAGATCAGGGCGGTGCATTCAGGAGGAGGAGCGGAGGTGAGCTGGGGCTGGGCGCGGAGCGGCGCAGGGAGCTGCCGGTGGGTGCTCTGCACCCACCAAATTTTCCCTGTGGGTGCTCCAGGGCTGGAGCACCCAGGGAGTCGGCGCCTAAGGTGCCACTTTTGATGTGATCAGCGGGGGAGCGGCCGCTCCCCCTGCTCCCCCCTAGCTACACTCCCCTGCCCCTAAGAGTCAGAGGGACCTGCCGGATGCTTCCTGGGAGCTGCCCCAGGGAAGCACCTCCAGAACTCCCCACCTCTCCCCCTGGCAGGTGCCTCTGGCTCTTAGGGGTGGGGTGGGCACCCTATGGTGGCCCACGAGACCCTCCTACTGGTTCTGGGGGCAGTCAGGGGACAGGGCAGGGGTCCTGGGGACTGGGGGGGCGTCAAGGAACACGGGGGGATTGCATGGGGCAGGAGTCCCGGGGGGCAGGGATGGGCAACGGCCCCCTCGTGGGGTGAGAAGGGAACCCGTTGTTAAGATTTTGGCAGCTCATCACTGGATATATACAAATTAACAGGACACATTTTGTAGGAAGCAGGCAGGACAAGGACTGATCGTGGGCAGCGTTGATTACATTAATACAGCAACCCATGGCAGCAGTTAACAAGGTGCAAACCATGCTAATAGGTAACACTATGCCTACTTACAGAGTTGCTGCACTGTGGCATAGGGTTAGGTAACACGTTAGTTCTGTTGTAGATATTGCAGCTAAGGTAAGTTATTTTAAGCAGCCCTAGTGGTAAAGCACGAGTGGAGCACACAGGGCCTAAAACGTTATTCTTGATCAGGGGGCTGCAAGTCACGGCCCGTGGGCCATCTGCAGCCCGAGAACCTCCCCAATGCAGCCCGTGGAAACTTTTTAAAAAGTTCTTTCATCTGGCCCTCATGGCTGCCAGCCAAGGGCTTGGAGGGGGAGGGGGGGAGAGGGAAGGGGAGTGGGCCGGAGAGACCCATGCAGCCATGCTGTGGGCTCTGTCAGCTGCAGGCGCCGCACCCCCACCCCCCCCTGCAGCTCCCATTGGCTAGGGGAGAGGGACAGAGATACTATCACTAGTCGCCGGGCAGAGTCAGCATCACTAGTCGCCGGGCGGAGTCAGCCGGGTTGGCATGAGTGACATTATTGGCCTGCAAAAAGAACAGGAGTACTTGTGGCACCTTAGAAACTAACAAATGTATTTGAGCATACGCTTTCATTGTTAGTCTCTAAGGTGCCACAAGTCCTCCTGTTCTTTTTGCAGATACAGACTAACACGGCTGCTACTCTGAAACCTGTCATTATTGGCCCACTGGGAGGATTTGAGGACTGGCACTAAGGTAAATTGAGTTTGAGACCCCTGTTCTAGAGCTTAAAATGAGACTCTTGGGACCACATTAGAAACAGCAGGCTAGACTTTCAGATTTAGGCATGCTCAAACCTGTGCCTATATTGGTGTATGCCTAACTTATCCCAGAGAATATCAGGAGGTCTGTGCACATATTGTGCATGTTCAGGAAGGCACATCTTCATTGTATTTGTATACAGATTGTCTATACACTCAGAGCACTGGACAGGCATTTTTTCTATAAATCAGAAATGGAGGAATATAAAAACAGATTAGGCAACGGTTCAAAGAAATCTAAGAGAGAAAACAAAACAAAAGGTAAGCACCAAGTAAATGTCTTTGCTTATACATCATTGAACTCAGTGAGACTCCACACTGGCACAAAGATCCCAATACAGGACCAGTGCTTAACTGAGCTAATTTACAGACAAGCTGGAGAGGGAAAGGGATAGAATAAAAGACTGAAAATATGATTTGATCCTCTGCCTAATTCCCACTTTTCATTGTCACACATCCCAGACCAAACTGCAGTGATCTCTGTTTGTTGTTGTTATTCCGCCAGTTAAAATGGGATATTTATAACATAAAAGCAAGCAGGAGGGAACACAACACCACATTCTAGCCCATCTTTATACAATGCAAGAAGCCAAAATGACTCATCATCTTCTGCAGTTCACCTTCAAAATGACCTGCCCAAAGATTAAACAGAAAGTCAGGGTAGAACCGGGATCAGAATTAAGATCTCAGCTTCCAGCCCTATGGTCTCTCCAGCAGACCAGAGGTTCTCAAACTGTAGTCTATGAATCATTGTTAGCCCATAGAACACTAACTGGTGAGCCTTGGAGAGTCAGATAGACATATGTTAATGGCTTCCCTCTTTGTGTCAAGCTGAGAGACACAGAGCACATGGGAAGGAGAGATGAAAGAAAGATCAAAAGGAGATACCAAGATTAACTTTTTTTTCCTCCTCCCCTAAAAAAACAGATTATTTATCACACTAAAGACAATGAAAAAAACATCAAATACTTTCTTATCTATCTTAGGGTTTTATACAGCCACCCATCACCCTATTATCTCATGCCTTCCACCGAAAATAGACAGCAAAACCAAAGTCCCCCATGGACCTTGAAAGAGACTGTGGTGGTTTTCCGTTTTGGGGATTAAAAAGACTGCTTGGAATAGAGAATTTTTGTTTTGATTGATTGGTTTATTTGGTTCAGGGTTCGTCTGTTTGCCTGCTAATGTTGCTCTCAAGGAAAAGTAACTTCTGTAGTTTGAATAAAAGGATATTACTTGGGAGGACAGGGGAGGTTCCACACACATTTACATGTGAGATGGTCCTGGAGACCATCTTTCTATTAAGATCAACTGCAGGCATGTCACCTCTCATATATCACAAGAGCTTGAAAAGCGGAAGCTTTCTCAAGCAGTGGCCTAACACCAATAACATCAGTGACCTGAAGACAAGCTCTGTGTAAGCTTTTCTTTCTCACCAACAGAAGCTGCTCCAATGAAACATATTACTTCACCTAGCTGGTCTCTCTAATATCTTGGGACTGACATGGCCACAACAACCCAACACCAATAAAATCACTTTCAAAATGAGCGTATTTCCTAGGAACATTTGTCTATTGGTTGCTTTGTGAAGGAGCTGCTTTCCTGTACCTACCGAGCTAGCACTGGTCTCCAGCTGCCGCAGGCTCATTAAACTTCTTAGCATGAGAACACAACATATGCATCTCACATGCTCTGCCTTCAATAATTGCTAAGCGCCTGAAAATCCCCAGCCTTGATGCTATATTATTGTGCTCATCAGCCCGATTAGAAAATAAAAATCCTAACCCGTGCACTAACAAACACATGCTACCTTGGACACAATCCCTCCTAGCAAGGCAGAAATCACTTATCTGTGTGATTCTGTCCGTGTTGCTCTCTCCTCAGACTGATGCCACACACAATCAAGCTGTATTCTTCATCTGTAATACAGTATACTCCCATTTTCCAATTATCCAAACCTCTGCTTCACCCGAATTCCTTTCTTGTCCCAATGCATGAGACACATGCCCTCTATAACATGCATCTTATGCTATGGGACAAAGAAGGGATTCAGATAATGAGGAGGTTTGGATAATAGAGCAGAGACTCCCAGCCAGGACTGCAAGGAGAACAGCAATGAGGATGAGCTGCTGGGGAGGCCATGCTGCTTTTTGAATGGCTCCTGCGGCAGCGCAGGGAGCCCGGTGCAGCCCAGCTGTCATGGGATTGAGTGAGTAGGGCCATGACAGCGCAGCTGCAAAGGGCTCTCTGCTCTGCTGCAGGACAGTGATGCCCAAGCCCTGCAAGCACCAGGTGCAGGGAAAGCTGACAAAGCAGAGCAGAGCCCCCCCCCGCCCCCAGTCACGACTGCGAGGAGGCTAGGTGACTCCTTCCCCCTCAATTTTCCAAACTCCTGATTCTCCAAATAAAATCCATGTCCCCGTGCTATGTGGGAGTATACTGTATATCCCTTGTTTGAGTGTATGACTGGGGGGGAGACACAATTAATAATGTTATTTTCTTCCTAAATTCTTCAGAGTACTAGTTCGGTGATGGTAAATGTATTATGGCCTGATCCTGTACGTGCCTACTACCAGGTGCAGTGCTCAATGGACTTACTCCATTGTAATTAGTACTATGGGGAAGATCGTCAGCTGGTGTAAACTGACATCAATAGAGCTGTGACAATTTACACCAGCTGAGGATCCGCCCCATGCCTGGTAGTAAGAGTTTTCATGATCAGCTCATGGGACTCAATTCTTATTGAAGGAATGTATAATGAACTCACAGCTGTGAGTTCATCTGTTTGCTCCGGCTTACGTAATTAAATGAAGCACCTACCTAACATTACATTATTTTGGGAAAGATCATAAATTGCAAGGCTAGAAGGGGCCATTGTGATCATCTAGTCCAGGGGTGGGCAAACTACGGCCCGGGGGTCACAACGGGCCCTTCAGACATTTTAATCTGGCCCTTGAGCTCTCGCCGGGGAGCAGGGTCTGGGGCTTGCCCCGCTCCCCATGTGCTGTGGTTCTGTGCTTCTCCCAGAAACAGCGACATGTCCCCCCTCTGGCTCCTACACTTAGGGGCAGCCAGAGGGCTCAGCACGCTGCCCCCGCCCCAAGCGCCACCCACGCAGCTCTCACTGGCTGGGGTTCCTGGCCAATGGGAGGTGCAGGGGTGGCACCGGCAGACAGGGCAGTATGCAGAACCGCATGGCTGCACCTCCGCGTAGGAGCCAGAGGGGGAATATGTCGCTGTTTCTGGGAGCTGCTTGAGGTAAGGGCCACCTAGAGTCTGCACCTCTGACCCCAGCTCCTGTGCCCCTGCCCTAGCTCTAATCCCCCTTCTGCCCTCTGAGCCCCTCAGTCTCAGCCCAGAGCACCCTCCTTCACCCCCAATCCCTCATCCCTAGCCCCACCCCAGAGCCTGTGCCCCCAGCTGGAGCCCTCACCCACCCCAACCCCTACCCCACTCCAGAGCCCCCTCCCACACCTGAACTCCTAATTTCTAGCCCCACTCCAGAGCCCTCAACCCGTCCCACACCCCAACCCCTAATTTTGTGAGCATTCATGGCCTGCCATACAATTTCCATACTCAAATGTAGCCCTCAGGCCAAAAAGTTTGCCCACCCCTGATCTAATCTGACTCCAGCATACCAAAGGGCAAAGGACTTCCCCAAAATAACTCCTCAAGCAAATCTTTTCGGAAAAAAACCCTCCTATCTTGATTTAAAAATCGTCAATGATATACAATCTGCCACAACCCTTGGTAAATTGTTCCCATAGTTAATTGCCCTCAGTGTTAAAAATTTACACCTTATTTGCAGTCTGAATTTGTCTAGCTTCAACTTCCAGCCATTGGATCATGTTACATTTCTATCTGCTAGAATGAAGAGCCCATTATCAAATATTTGTTCCCCATGTGGGTACTTACAGACTGTAGTAATCAAGTGACCCCTTAACCTTCGCTTTGTTAAGTTAAATAGACTCACAGAGCTCGGTCACTATAAGGCAGGTTTTCTAATCCTTTAATCATTCTCCTGGTTCTTCTCTGAACCCTCGCCAATTTATTAACATCCTTCTTGAATTGCATACACCAGAACAGGATACATTATTCCAGGAGCAGCCATGCTGGTGTCAAATACAGAGATAAAATAACCTCTCTGCTCCTACTCACAATTCCCCTATTTATGCATCCAAGGATCACATTAGCCTTTTTGGTCACAGCATTGCACTGGGAATTAATGTTTAGCTGATTACCCATCCCCAGCACCAAGTCTTTTTTTAGATTCTTGCTTCCCAGAATAAAGACCCACATCCCGTAAGTATGGCCTATGTTCTTTGTTCCTAGATGTAGACATTTACATTTAATTTTTTTAAAACATGTATTGTTTGCTTGTGCCCAGCTTACTAAGCGACCGCTCTGTATCAGTGACCTGTCCTCTTCATTATCTACTACTCCCCTAATTTTGGGGTCATCTGCAAATGTATTCAGTGATAAACTTATGTTCCAGATCATTGATAAAAGTGTTAAATAGCATAGAGGGAAGAAACAATCCCTCCAGGATTTCACACACCCACTTGCTAATGATTCCCCATTTAAAATGACATTTTAAGCCCTAGAAGTTGGTACATATTATAGCGATTAAAAGTTGGCTAATGTTATATCATTCTATTTTTTTAAATCAATGTCAAGGTGTGCCTACAGAAGTCCAAGCCTATTAAATCAATGCTATTATCTTTAGTGAGCAAACTTGTAATCTCATCACTAGAAGGTATCATGTTAGTTTGACAGCATCTATTTTCATCAACCCCTGTTTATTGGCATTAATTATGTTACCGTCCTCTAATTCTTGATTAATTAAGTCCTACATCAGCTGCTTCATTATCTTGCTCAGGATCAGTGTCAGACTGACAAGCCTATAATTACCTGGGTCATCCCATTAACCCTTTTTAGAAAAAGTTCTTTGGCATGGGCTATACAGGAGGTCAGGCTAGATGATCACAATGGTCCCTTCTGACCATGGAACACCACAAAAGGCACCATATTAAGAGCCTATACATGGTTGCTTTTACTGCCACAGCACCACCTGTCATTAAGAAACTGCATTGCAGAAGACTTTGCCTTTCATGCTCCCTGTTGACCATTTTCTTGGCCTCATAATGGGTCTCTCTGTCTGGTTATTCTCTGGCCTGGCTTTCCAGCCAGGTCACCTCTTAAATTCAGCCCCCTTCTAAAATAACAAGAGGTTCAACTGAAAGTCCAAATAAATTTCCAAATAGTAATTATTCCATCCCATTAGGCTATGCTGAAGTTCTCCACTTTTTGACACCTACTTTTGGGCCCTACAGAATTTCTCCTATGCTCCTTCCTTCCTCTTAGCAGGTTTTCCCCCACTGCCTCGCCTCTCTAGGAACTCTGGTAGCATCCCTCAGGGAACTCACCACTCCTTGTAGGCCCCAGCTCAGGACTCCCCCACAGGAGTTGAGCCTACCCTGCTCCAGTGGGAATTCCACTTAATCATCTCTCTTGGGTCTCCACACCCAGAGGGAGTTCACAGCTCAGTTTCCTCTGATTCTCCCACAGCTGGGGGCAGTCATTATAATTAATTCTCCATCACTTGCAGCTGGGATAATTAATCATCACTATGTTGCTCGATCACCAGTGAGGCTGAGGGATTGCTACAAAGTCACAGACAGGCTGAGCCTGTGAAAGGTACCAATCCTGTGAATCAGCTCTGGGCTAACAAAGACTTAGGTTCAGCATTTCAGTGTCTAACATTTAAGAGCCCTTTCTCATGAATTGTTGTGGTAGTCCAACTACTACCACTATTGCCTCCAAACACTATAGCCCAGTGGCTAGGACATTTATCCGGGAAGTGAGAGATCTCAGTTCAACCCTGCTCCAAACCAAGCAGAGGGGGAACTTGAACCTGGTTCACTCCCATCCCAGGTGAGTGCTCTAACCACTGGGATATAGAGAGTAACAGGGAGGTACCTCCTCCTTGTTATGTGCAGGGTCTGATGCAGTAGGTGGCCTCTGAGAATACCTACTGCATCAGATCCCACAGGAGAGATAGGTGGAGGAATACTTAGTTTGAGCACCTCACTGGAGTTTTGGAATTGAGCTGCTCAGCAGCATCAAAAGTTAACGAGCTTTGTGCACATGCACTGGCAGACACTTAAGAATATGCCTATAATGGAACGTACGCTCATGCCTGAGCCTGGACTCAAGCCTAACCCGCTTGTGTCCACACTGAAAGTGTGCTAACCCAGGGTCCACGCTCAAGTTAAGCTAGGACCCAGGGCCTGAGTCCTATTGCTTTGCAGTGTAGACACAGCCCCACTTGACTCAGATCCTGGGCCTCAGCCAGACATATCCCACAATTCCATGGGACAACTTCCTTAGTCCTTTCTATCCCAACAGTCTGCAATCACTCCATTGAAAACAGAAGCCACTCCACCTTTGCAAAACAGCAGCAGCTCAAGTCAGCATTAACCCATTCTGTTCTGATCACCAATCTGCAAGCACAGTACCAGAGGGCCTCCTAGGTTTGCAATGGAGAGTGAACCGATCAAGCCTTTTCCAACATGAGCTGTTTCCTGGTAACATGCAGGGCAGGCAGTAAAGTTTTACCACAGTGCACCGTGGTCCTAGGGCTAGAGCAGCCACATTCTGGTGGGTGTGTGTGGAGGGGTGCAGTGCTAGGGACTCTGGGATAGGGTTACTTTGACTCAGGTATGCACATTGCAGTGTGAAAAGGAGTACTTGTGGCACCTTAGAGACTAACCAATTTATTTGAGCATAAGCTTTCGTGAGCTACAGCTCACTTCATCGGATGCATACTGTGGAAAATACAGAAGATGTTTGTTTTTATACACACAAATCATGAAAAAATGGGTGTTTATCACTACAAAAGGTTTTCTCTCTCCCCACCCCACTCTGTAGCTCACGAAAGCTTATGCTCAAATAAATTGGTTAGTCTCTAAGGTGCCACAAGTACTCCTTTTCTTTTTGCAAATACAGACTAACACGGCTGTTACTCTGAAAACTGACATTGCAGTGTGAATGCCAGAGCCCTAGGTTCCAGAACAGGTTAGAAAATCTTAACCTCGCGTTAAAATACAGTGTAGATCCTCAAGCCCAGGGTTCCCTAACATGGGTCAGCTGACTCAAGTCCCATTAATCCTGGGCTTACATTGCAGTGTAGACATACCCTTAGGTGCCTATAGGATTGGTTGGGACCTAAGGATCCAAATTTTGGATTGAGACATTTTAAGTGGCAATTAGGCACCAGATCCCTCTATGGCTCTAGCCCTATATGCTTTCTGTAATGTACTAATAGTGGAATTTTCAAAAGCATCTACTCAAATTTGGTGCACAATTTCCTTTGACTTCAGTGGGGAGTTAGATGCCTTGCCGGTTTAGGTGCTTTTGAAAAAAAAATCAACCTGTAAGTGCCCTCACTTCCTACTGACTTCAACAGCAGTGAAAGGCTCTCTATAGCACACTGTACTATTTCATATTGGCAAAAAAACTATGCTAAATATTTGTCTCAAACACCATCCTGCCGAATACTGAGGAACTAAGCCCCTCTACATCTCACTGCAGCTAGTGGGGTCAAATCTTGATATCTTTACTCCCTTTTTTCTTAGGACCTAATTTGTAAAGATATTTAGGTGGCTAAAGATGCAGATAGGCACCCAGTGCAAATTTCAAAAGGAACTAGACATCTAACATCTATTGATTTCAGGATCAGGCCCTTAAGGAATAGAGTCATGGGGCCAAATTCTGATCTCATTTACATCAGTGTAAATTTAGAATACTGCCACCAACACCAGTTGAATTGTTTCAGATTTAGACTGGTTTAATGAGATCCTAATTTAGCTCATTGATCATATTCAATCATTAGATGTGCTCAGAGCAGTTTTCCAAGGAAATCAATAGAATCTGTGCAAGCACATCTGAGGGCAGAATTTGGCCCGTTTTCCATAATTACAGCAGTTGTCCTTAAAAATCTTCAGGTGCCTCAGAATACTGTAAATGCTGTGGTGACATTATTTCATTTTCTCCAGATATTTCCCAGACTAATCATCCTGTAAATACCATGGAAAGGTTATCTAAGGCAAACCTAGAAAGCTTTTGAGCACAACTACTGTGTCTTTGAACTGAATGTGATTTCTGATATAACAATAAACCCCTTAAATCCTACTGAAATCAATAGGACTTAAGCAGACACTCATATTATGGTGATGACCATAGCATAAGAATCTATGTAGCATAGAATAAAGTGCTTTACTGAATCAGGGCCAAATAAACTGAACCAAAAGACAAGCTTGTAACTCCACTGACTTCAGTGGGGTTGCATACACTGTAACTAAGACCAGGATTTGGTCCAGTCCTTACTGTTCAATGGCACTGGTAACAATGACTTGTTTCTTTTTTTTTTTTTTTTTTTTGAAGAAACAACATCCTTCCTAGAATGATTTAATTCAAGTTATGGAGGTACATAATGTTTGTTATGTACATAATGTTTCCGTATGGCAACATTACATCTTTCTCCTCAGTTCAATAAAGTGTGTGCAATCTTCTCAACCAGATTTTGTCAACAGAAAATGATGCTGCTTATTTTCCGAACTCTAAAACCCATATATCTTCTGCCAGACAAAGCATTTTCCTTTCCTGTGAATTAATAGCAACAAATCTAATCTGGGATTCGAAGATCATCAGATACGTATTACAAACAATGCAGCATTTTGAGGGGGTTGTTTGTCAGACTGCTTATTGGACTCAGTGAAGATGATACTGGCAGCACAAGGGAAAACGTGTCAGGTTTCTTTTAGTATAATAGTCATATTTATAGTTACATATGCAATTATATAATAAATTTTAAAGCCTTCCTTTCAAATAATCCTGATCTGAATGAGTACGATAAAAGACACATTTTTTCACTGGGGGATATGATTTTCAAGATGAATGTGCTTAAATGTAAAATAATCTTCCAGCAGACAGGCAAATGTTTCTAGTTGAAAGCACAGTGATTATGAAAGAGTAGACCCTTTAGTTGCCCTGGAAACTATATTTGTAAAGGGCCACTATTTATATTGTCCCAGAAGCTTTTAACATCTGCATCAAAGCTTCAGAAGAAGAGAACTGTCAGTGAGTATTTATTCACAGAAGAAAAACTTCATTTTAGGGCGGTGGAGTGGTGCACTTTTCCCCCCCTAATTCATAATAAATTATCTCTCTTCTTGGGAGGTAAAAAATGAAAGTTGTGGAGTTGTGACATGTTCCTGGAAAGACAAGAGCAGAACATTTTCATTGTTAACACTTGCCGGCTTGGGTTACACAGAGAACCTTCACAGATAAACATGAAGAAAAAGCAACACTGACAACGCCATAGTTTTAAGTAGTGTCTGTGTTTCTATGTACTCTTGTTATACAGTTATACTAAAGTTGCACCAACAGGCCTCAACCAGGTCGGGACTCCACTATGCTAGCTACAGTACAGTTGCATAGTAAATTACATTCCTCCCACAAAGAGTTTACAGTACAAAAAGGCTGACACGTTGGCAGTAACATTTTGATTTAGTTTGAAACTTAACAAGAAGTCTCAACATTAAGAACAGGGAGGATTTTATTTTTAAAAGGATTATTTCTTCAAAACTTTTCAAACGTATTGGTTTGTATTATTTCTGTCTTACAAAAATAAAAAAGAAATCTACTTGTCTCTAATACCTGCCTTCACACATATTAACAAAAAGCAGCTTTGGAATGAATCCTGAAGTCCATAGTATAAGGGCTGAGTAAAAACTTCAGGATTTTACCCTTCAATTTAAGACATTTCAGGGACTATTCTCTTTACCCAAAGATTTTTATATCCACTCTTTTGTGAGTGTGAGGAGTAGTGACATGAGATGCAATCTGCACCATAATTTACTAGGAATTTCCAGGGTAGAACACTGCATATAGTGACTATTTCTTCAGTTCTTGCCCTCTTTGAGAGATCATGCTCTCCCATACTTCCTCATACAGAGCCGAGTTTAAAGGCAATAGCCAAGGAAGTTCTAGAGGAAGCTACATGGTCTGGATATGTTACCAAATAGTTCAATTTCTGAACTCTCCATCCAGACCTCAATGCCTCTGCCCACTTTCTTTTTTTTTATGATTAGTTTTTGTTCTGAAGGAGCTCATATGCCACAATAACAATAGTTTCACACAAGGGAAAGGTGGACACCCCTGGCCAGAGATTATTCAATGCTTCCATAGTCCTCCCAAACCAAAGGGAACATGGAAGGCTCAATAAACCAATTTCTGTATAACTGTATTTGCCTCACTTGCTCATAAGAACAGCCATACTGGGTCAGACCAAAGTTCCATCTAGCCCAGTATCCGGTCTTTCGACAGTGGCCAATGCCAGGTGCCCTAGAGGGAATGAACACAAAGGTAATCATCAAGTGATGCATCCCCTGTCACCCATTCCCAGCTTCTGACAAACAGAGGCTAGGGACACCCTCCCTGCCCATCCTGGCTAATGGCCATTGATAGACCTATCCTCCATGAATTTATCTAGTTCTTTTTTGAACCCTGTTATAGTCTTGGCCTTTATAATATCCTTTAGCAAGGAGTTCCACAGGTTAACTGTGTGTTGTGTGAAAAATACTTCCTTTTGTTTGTTTTAAACCTGCTGCCTATTAATTTCATTTGGTGACTTCTAGTTCTTGTGTTCCTATTGTATAAGTCTGGTGGACAGTGGAAATCTTGCAGGCTCACATAAATGGTAGCTAAGTGGACCAGTTTCCTGTGGAGAGATGGGAACTGGAAAGGGACAACTGGGGAAAAGGTAGGTAAAAGTAGCATAAAAGAGGCAGATCAAGTCCTCAAGCAACTCCTCTGGGGGAGAGAAAGGCACCACACACATGGAACTCCAGTTTAACTGTGTAAAGCAGCAAAGGAAACATCCCTCTTTCCAAGAACCCCTCTATAGCTGCAGAAAAAGAGATGAGACTCCATCACTTGGAGTCTTTAAAATGAAGACTGAATGTCTTTCAAAGAGATATGCTCTAGCATTCAGCCAGAAGTTATGGGGTGTAGGCAGGGCGAAGTTCTATGGCCTGTGGTATGCAGAAGGTCAGAGTAGATGGCCATAATGGTTCCTTCTGCCCTTAACTATGGTTCCTGTGGAAATGCATGGAGAGAAAGTTTGGGATAGGAGAGAACTTTGGGGAAGGAAGAGCATGAGTAGAGCAAGAATGAGAAAGAGAGACTGAGGGAACAGAGAGAACTAGGGGCCTTCGGCCTGTTTCCTTTGTAAGAGAAGAAAAATGGAAGCCGGAAGAGAAGAAATATTAAAGAAAACTGGCCTGATTCTCCTCTCACTAATACTGGTTAAGTGTCACAATAATGCTCCTGACTTACACCTTCTCTCTCCTGGTATAGGTGAGAGGAGACTCAGGCGCAAAGCATACAAATTGAAAAAGAACAACTGTAGGGTTAGAGACATTAAAGGACAGAGGTATAGTAGAGGTACAGAAAAGCAAGCAAAACCTCACAATGGGGAAATGATCATTTTGTACATACTATTTTATTTAACTAAGTTTAATTATGATACTGTATATATTACTGACATAAAAAGCCATTTTATGAGTACTGATAAAATACATGATGCAGACAAAAAGTCCTTAATGTGAGTCATGTGTCTCCTTGTGCCGTTAAGAGCTATGCTTTCAACCACAAGGCTACAGCTAAAATCTACCATCCTTCCAGGCCCATGAGACTTGGCAGAATTCATTTCTGAGCCCACGATCCCATCACAAACATCTAAAGGAACAGCTGTTGAGCAACACAGATGATAAAATGAGGACAGCTCCCCCTGCTGTGCCTGGCTCGGGTAAGCAGTGCTCTCTTGTAGCTCCCCCTCTATCTTGCCTGATGCAGTAAGAACTTTCCCTCCTCCCTGTTTTCTCCTACTTTATAGGAACATAAAGCCAAAATTCTCCCCAGGGGGTAGCAGTAAGATGCTGCTTCCAGGCTGTTAATATTCCTTTAAAATATCATTCATAAAAGAAAAGGAATTCAACATAGTTTGGTTGGTTTTTTTTAACTAGCATTTAAGGACCTTTTTTGATTCTTTCTTTTTACAGAATCAAGCACAATCAGGTCCTGGTTCATCACTGGCACTCTTAGGTACTACTGCTAATAATGCTCATGGTGTGACACAGACTAGAAAGAGTTCCTTGATCTGTATTCCTGAATCCTCTAGGAATAGCCGCTGTGTTTAAACAATGAATGTTTTTGTATAACATGTTTGTTGCATCTAGGGTGACCAGATATTTAGTTGTTTGTCCCACGTCCCGACCGATGTATGATTGGGGCGCCATTTGTCCCAATATTTTGCTTCAGTGGCACTCTGGCTTTTTTTTTTTTTGCCTTGGGGCGGCAAAAAACCTAGAGCCGGCCCTGGTGGGGGGGGGGGGTGAGCCTGTGGCTGCCCCCCATGTATCCCGATATTTTGTTCTTGTCATCTGGCCATCCTAGTTGCATCAGATAGTTTCACTTTACAGTTTGTTCCTCTGTGGTCTATCTCAGCTATTAGTGGATAAAAATAAACTAACATGAATAAAATTATTCTCCTTGCTTTCATTCATTTTCAGTCTTGACTGGCTCAGACAAGAACAACATTTCAGGCAAAGTTTATGCTGGTAATAATCAAGCTACTGAGGCAAGTACTTTTTTAAAAAAAGTCTAAGCAGCTCCTAAACATGCTCCATTTAACTGTAACATGAAACTCCTCATTCCTTTGTGAGCATCCCAAGTCAGAATGCTGACCCAAGAGAGGAAAGTGTTCATCACAGAGTAACTGGAAAGAAGAGGACATGACAGCATAGGATAGCCCAAGCCAAAATGAAATATTTGAAGATAATCCTAGGGGTTTACGACCCTCAAGACAAACTCTTATTTATGACATCCTAGTCTAGTAGACAGAACGCTGAACAAGGAGTCAGGAACATGGGTTCTATTCCTCGTTCTGCCACTGACCTGCTCTATAAGCTTGGGTAGTGATTTGACTGCTTTGTTCTTCTGTTTCCCTTCCAACTCTTTGTCTTCTTGTCTATATAGAATGTGAGATCCTTGGGGCAGGGGCTGTTTCTTAGGTGTTTGTACAGCACCTAGCACAATGGGGGGGGGAATCTGGGTTATGACCTGTAGGTGTTACTCTAATATAAATAGTAAATAATATAAAACAATAATGAATTGAGCCTAGCATTTGTAGTGGGTGACTGCAGAAGCTACCTCTGTGTTAATATTGTCTGAACTGGGATGAGAAGACGATAATGCAAATAAAAGGTTTTCCTCATCTAAGCTGTGCTTAACTGAGACTAGTACAAAGAGACATGTTTCAGGATATGTAACTAGTGTACTGGGTCACAAAATTACTAATGTGCAGAGAGGCATCTTTTGCCTTTTCTATGAGTTTGCTGCAAGACGATATTATTTGAACACGTGTGACTATAGCATCATGCAAGCTCACTTTTTGCAAAGCACTGTGGGGCAAATTAAAAAAAATATCACGAGGCTACTTCTGCTCTTGAGTACTGCTGCCTGGGAATGCTCCGGTATTGCAGAGCAGTGGTCTCCAAACTTTTTTGATCGCGCACCCCTATCAGTAAAAAGTTTTTGAGCACGCACCTCCAATATATGTATATTTATTTATGTATAAATTATATACATGTACTACTGTACTAATAAATTATGTAAATTATAAAACATACACAAAAAATAGAAATTAAAAACCGATGAGATAAAGATGAAATAAACAATATTTTTAAATTTTTTTTTATTTTATTTTATTTATTAACAGTACAAAAAACCTTTTTGCTCTCACTAAAAAAATTATTATTAATAATATTTTTAGTGAGAGCAATGTGATTGAATATGCTTTATTATTTTTGAAAAACTTGGTTTAACACTTTGTGATACAGCGGGCGCTCAGGGTGGGATGCGGGGTCTGGGAGGGAGTTAGGGTGTGGGAGGGCGCTCAGGGTGGGGGTGCGGGAGGAGGCTCAGGTCTGGGCCAGGCAGGAGGTGCAGAGCACTTACCTGGGGCAGCTCCTGTTTGGTGCAGGGGGTGTGCAGGTGGATCTGTGCTGCACAGCACCACCCCCATGGCCTCAATTCTGGGAGCTGTGATTCTGGGAGCTGCCCCCCTCCCACGTCAGGCAGGGCCACCCGGAACACAGAGGCTTTAGGGGCTTCAGGGCCCTGGGCTAAGGAGGTCCCGGGGCAGCCTGCAGCTCTAAAGCCCCTTTCAGAATGTAGCCCTGTGAGCATGGGCTGGAGGACTCAGGAGGAGCAGGGGCAGCTGCGCAGCCAGCGGCCGGAGAGATGTGGCGCTTTTCCCTTCAAAGAGCCGCTTCTCTCCAGCCGGCTTTGAAGGGGAAAGTGCCGCTTCTTTTCGGCCGCTGGCCGCATGGCTGCCCCTGCTCCTCCATGGGCCGGAGGACTCAGGGCCGCCCCCCCTTTCCCCCCCCCTCCGGCGGCGCTCCTCCTGCTGCGACCTCCAATCGATCGTCGCACGCTTTGGAGACCACTGTTGTAGAGGACAGCTTATTATAAGATATCATTTGTACTCCTATAATTAAGGTTTTCTTTGGTGTTTCCCTTATAATACAGGCATTCCAAACCCAGGCATTAGTAATGCAATGGAATTATTGTAAGATTAATATCAAAGGTGGAACTATTATGTATGTGGAATAAGAATGGCCATACTGGGTCAGACCAAAGGTCCATCTAGCCCAGTATCCTGTTTTCCGACAGTGGCCAATGCCAGGTGCCCCAGAGGCAATGAAGAGAACAGGTAATCATCAAGGGATCCATCCCTGCAACCCATTCCCAGCTTCTGGGAAACGGAGACTAGGGACACCATCCCAGTCCATCCTGGCTAATAGCCATTGATGGACCTATCCTCCGTGAACTTATCTAGTTCTTTTTTGAACCCTGTGATAGACTTGGCCTTCACAACATCCTCTGGCAAGGAGTTCCACAGGTTGACTGTGCGCTGTGTGAAAAATACTTCCTTTTGTTTGTTTTAAACCTGCTGCCTATTAATGTCATTTGGTGACTCCTAGTTCTTGTGTTATGAGAAGGAGTAAATAACACTTCCTTATTTACTTTCTCCACACCAGTCACGATTTTATAGCTAGTTTTATTTATTACAAGAAATAGCATGTAATGGAACTGTAATTTGGATAAAATGCAAAGTCCAATTTATTTTTCATCCCAAAGTACAGTGCCTAATATTTTTAGTACCCATTGACTCCATTCTCTCTACCTGCTCCAGAGCTAATGACTCCACATGATGAACTGATTAAATGCATTGTGGCTGACATCAACGCAATGGTACTTTAAGGGTGCTGGGCCACTTTTTCAAAATTATTTAAGCGCCTAAAAATGCAGATAGACATCTAGTGAGATTTTCAAAAGCACCTAAGCAGGTTAAGTGAAAATCAATGGGACTGAGGCACCTCTGCTTCTAAAAATCCCACTAGGCACCTCTCTGCATCTTTAGGCACCTACATACCTTTAAAGATCTGGCCCACTGTGTAGAAATGGCTAGCGGATGCAGTGAAGAGGAACTGCAATTTGCTTAGCCTTTACATGTATCTTCTGAGATTTACTTCTTGCCAAAGCATCTGGATATGGATTAAAAATACATGTGCTTGGATACGAAATGAAGAGTAAGATGATGAGAGGTTGCATTTTCAAAAGCACTCAGCATTGGCTTAACTCTGCACCCATCGAAGGTCAATCAGAGCTTTACCACTGACTTCAGTGGGAATAAAGTTAGGCAGATACTGAGCACTTTTGAATGTCCCACTAGCCGTTTGATCTCTTTTACCCAATATGTCAATGTATTGCAGTGGTCTTGGAACAGTTTGCAGTTTCATGATAGCACAGGCAAAATTAAGGTAAAATGAAAGCTGGAGGGAGGGACTCTATGGTACAGTTCGTCAGTGTGCCAGAATTCTATCAGCAAGTTAGTTTACTAATGCACTAGCCTTCCACCTCCCAAGTCTCAGGTTCCAATCCCGTAGGGCCAGAAATGAAAATCCAGTATATTGAGTTGGCATCAAATTTACTGGGCATTTATACACATTACAAAAAACAGCACAGCCTTTGTACACAAGGCCAAGAACTGGAACAGCATTTGTTTTGCTGATCAGGACTGAAGTGCATTAGCAGACATGTGCAAGCAGAAGTTTACTTAGTGCCTCTCAGCTCTATGTCTGGCACTGTCAGTGCTATTTGTCCATCAATTTAATAAGCCCTACGTTAATCCATAAATCTGAAGGCAGGATCAAGCGGTTAGCATTTACTAATTGCAATCAGATGATAGTCTTACTTTTATTTATGTGTAATACCCCGCTGGGGATTTAGTTTAAAACAACTTCCAATGATATTTCCCTTTTAGGAGGGTACGTATTAGAAGAATTACTGTATTCAATTTATGTAATACCAAAATAATCCTGTTAGATTGTGGACTAACTAAATAGGTTAGGCTTCAATTAAGTTACAGCAGTAGAAGACCCTTCAGGGGTAATGTCTGTCTGTTGCACAAACAACATATGTTTCAAGATCATTACTGTTAAAAATGTTAACAAACAAAAGACCAAGTTAATTTTGCCCATAAATATTTCTCTCTCTCACTCTCACACACACACACTTGATGCGCAGATGCACACAGCTGCACTCCTAATATGAACTGGGATTTGCAGCTCTGTCTTTGAGAGACTTTAGAGAGTTAGTTATTTTAACAACTGCTTCATGAAGCTTTTCCATAAAATTCTTTACAGAACTAACGTTTTTTTTTATATAGGCACAAATTACTATTAATATTTGAGACCTCAGTCTTTTATTTCTAGATGCCTTATAGTTGGGGCTTCTGATTTGAGGTTTTAACCAATAAAATACCAATAAACCACTCAATAAAAAAAGGAAAAAAACCTGTTTATCCAATAAACACCAGAAACAGTTAGTTGTATCTATGGACTTGTCTACACAGAGCAGTAATGCAGACTACAGGGGTGTGATTTCTAAAGCACACAATCATGTTGCACATAATGGGTCCATGCAGACCCAGCAGGTGTGCACTAAAGTTTCCGTCGTGCACTTTAAACACTACTACGTTAACATCCACTAGAGAACATTACAAGGAGATAATTTATTACAGCAGGACATTCTGCAATGAGTAATGTATATAATATTCATTACGCATTACAGTGTATACAAAGAGAAAGCGCCAACAAAATCAACTTTGTGGGCATCTACATAAAACTCAAACCCAAAACCCTAAAAATAAAATTAATGAACCCTCTAAAAAGAGAAACCCTACTTATATTCTATACCTAACCTGAATAACGAATTATATAAAAACACAAGTTGGCCAAATCCTGAGGTCTGCTCAGAGACAGATCTTGTTCTCTGGCTCTGCATGAAGAGGGGACCCTACACATGCAGATATCTCATCCCCCAGATAGAAAAGGGGGCATCCAGTTGCCTCCATAGAAGCATCCCCCTCTCCTCTATAACTCACAGAGAATTCTATGTGAGGAGGGATCAGGAGATAAGTGGACCAAGGATGAGAGATATCCTCCACTGGACCCAGTGAGCAAACATGGTGAAAGCTAAGATGGCTAGAGGCTGACTTGTCTTTTTTGTGGAGCTTCCATAAAATGTGGTACCCAGGTGCTGCAGAGAGTCCAAAGGCACATCAAAGAAGACACTAATGTCTGAGTGGTTGGGGCCATGCCAGCAGCAGAGCTCTGAGATCCATGTTGATCCCAAGGGGCTTCCTCAACAGAAGACTGCACAAGAAACTTTCTGAGGGGGATTTCACTGAGTTTTTTAGCCCCTATGTAGGTATTTCTGCAGCGACAAATGATCTGGACCTGAATTTTCACTTGATCTTGACTTAGAGTATATGTGAATTTTGCCTGAATAAGGATCTCAATATTTGGCTCAATACATTAAAAAACAAACACACAAACCCCAACAGCAGCCTATATGTTTTGTTCCTTCCACTTTGATTTATTAAATAAGTTAATACTAGCAATGGACAGTAGTTTGGAAGGTCTGGAGTAGTTACATTCTCTGCAAACTAAACCTTAATAATCTAAGATGTGCATGTTAACTCAGACCAATTTTTGATACTTCAGAAAAATGGCTCTCTTCTGATCAATAAACCAAGTAAACAAGAGAAAAATGGAGCAATTCTGGTTTAAAAACTCCAACCACCTAGTAACTATCCCTATATGCAAGTAGCTACTATGTCATGGAAAAAAGTAGTGTGTAAATCAGAGGTGGGCAAACTACAGCCTGTGGGTCACATCTGGCCCACGGGACCATCCTACCTGGTCCTGGCCGGGGAGGCTGGTCCCCGGCCCCTCCCTCGCTGTCCCCCCTCTCCTGCAGCCGCGACGCCAGCGCGGGAGGGGGCTGCACTGTGGGGGCAGGGGAGAGCAGGGAGGGAGGCTCATTTGCAGCCTCAGGGGAGCAAGCAGGCGGTGCGGGAGCACAGCAAGCGTAGGCAGAGGACTCAGGAGGAGCACCGGGCGGCCGCAAAGCCAGCCGGAGAGAAGCGGCGCTTTGAAGGGGAAACCGCCGCTTCTCTCCGGCCGCGCGGCTGCCCCTGTTCCTCCTGAGTCCTCCACTCATGTTCGCAGGGCCGCATTCTGAAAGGGGCGTTGGGGGGGTTGAATAGGGGCTGGGGTCCCGGGGGGCCTGACAGGGGGTGGGGGTGTGGATAGCGGTCGGAGCAGTCAGGGAGCGGGGGGAGGGGAGGGTTGGATGGGGGGGGTTCCGGGGGGCGGTTAGGGGCGGGGATCCCAGGGGGGGGGCGTCAGGACACAAGGAGGTTGGATGGGTCAGGGGTTCTGAGGGGGGCAGTCAACGGGCAGGAAGTGGGAGGGGGAGGATAGGGTTAGGGTTCGGGGAGGGGCTGTGCCTCCCCTACCCGGCCCTCCATACAGTTTTGGAACCCCGATGTGGCCCTCAGGCCAAAAACTTTCCCCACCCCTGGTGTAAATCATAACTTGTGAATTGTTGTCCTCTGATGCACTCTTCATATTGAATCATGTCTGCAGGCCCTCCCTATGATCTGCACAGGATGACTTGCATGACCAAGGATTTATCGTAATTTTTTAGTTTCTGATTAAATGTGGCAGATCAACAGGCCTAATCTGCTGTCCACACAATAGCCATGGTACAAGTGGCCATGGATGCTTCCGCCACAATATTCATTAACTCTGACCTGGAGGTGCCATCTCTAAGTCTGCATAGGCATGGGGAATTAAATCTTTGGCCACTCTTTGCTGAAACTGCAAAGGGTGCCGGTTAGTGCTCGTGGATTTTTGTGTCAATTGTAATGATTATTTGTACATGTGCCCAGCACGAACTGGACTAACACTATCAATCCACTTTACATGCCGTAGGGCATCACAAAAGATATTAGATGTTAATGGCATTCAGGCATTGTCAACCTAAATTAACTGGAGCTGCTGACCTAGGAGAGGAAAAGCTCTTTGTCGCACTATTCCTCTCATGAGCTATGTAATTTAAAAAAAAAAAAAAAAAAACCACCCTTTCCAGGACTCTGATGGTGGAATAGAACAGTCTCTTTTAAAGTTTGTGCTTAGAAGATCTATAGTAATTTAATGTAGCAGCATACTATAAATCAGCTTTAGAGTTCTTTGTTTTATTGCCAAAGGACAGTCTCAGAAACAAGAGCCTTCATTGCAATGTCTTGTACAAAGTAGTTCTAGCCTTGGAAGTAGAATTCCCTTATCTCATCTCTTTCTTCTGAGCGACAGACCTATTACTTGTGATCATTCTGGATAAAGATGAGTTTTGATTTCTTTTGGTTGGATTAGTCATTGCCGAGATCCATCTCCTTCCCAAATCAACTGCTGCTTTTCCTTCGACTGCATGGCCCTGTACCTCCCCCAGTTAGCACATCATTTTTTCTATGCAGTTGCAGCAAATGTCAGAAACCATGCAAAGCAAGTCTGCATACTATTTGACTCCTCTTTTTCGCTACACAAAGGACCTATTAAGGTGGGGTAGGTGATGGGTTTTGTGTATGAGTGAAAGTCATCCCTGTGCATTGATCCAGGCCTATTCACATCAAGTCGCAGCTAATCGCCTCAAAATAGATCTATAAGTGGGATTTTAGGGGTGTGTAGGCTTCATGCAGACAGTGTGCACAGGGGCTGATTTTCAGTCACTTTAAATATTGTTCATTTCATTCAACAAAGGGTAAATTTCTGAACTTATGCTCTGCAACTGAACCTGACTCATCATCATATGAGTGCACTGGGAGATGGGGGAGGCTGGCTCAGAGATTATGCTGCTATCTCACTAGGCTTTGTGGAATTAAATCAGAGTTTTTTGACAACAAGGTCCAAACACCTCTGAACTGGAGCTTCCAGCCACAGTGGATGAGCCAGAAGGTCTCCTATTCCTGGATAGCAAGGGACATCTCAGCTCTTGCCCCAATCGCTTCCAAGGCTTCCTCATCCACATGGGAATACTCTGTCTTCTCATCCCTGGTCCATTCTCTCACTTGGAGCAGATCTGGTAGGAAAACTGTTATAACTACCAGGGAACCCCCAATTTTCTTATGGGGGTATTCCAGCTCCACTGAAGTCTTTGTGTTAATATACCTTGCACTTCACTGTGTGCATTAATGACAGAAATACCATCAGAGTGGGCTCTGTGACAGATATTGCAACCACATGCAATATCTTTGGAGGACCATACTGTAGTAAGCAGTGGTGAAGTGCATAGGGGGGTAGAAGTGGCACCTGCCCCCCCAGCAGTTGTTAGGTGTATGTGTGGCTTTTCAAGCCAAGACGTGGCTTGAATTGAAGGTGGCTCCACCACTGCTCAAAACCCAGCTCTACTACTGGCATTACATTTATTAACAGTTTATGTATCACACTGGACCAGGGATTATATGCAATTCCAGTGGGAAGAAGGGTTGCCACAGCTCCACCAGAAACTAAAAAAAAACCAGGTGATTAAGGTAAATCACTCAGGCTGTAGGCAGCCCCAGATAGGTACCACCCGCTGGGAAGGCTTGCATATGCTGGTTCAAGCTGGGTTTTCCAGAGATCAACAGACAACAATAGGGCATTTGGAATAATAAAAAAAAAAAGGCTGCATTTAAGAGGATCCAGCCTTCCGTCCAAGAGGGCTCCCAATCCTTGTGGAAGGGTTGGAAAATTGTTGGCTCCATAAGATGATGAAACCTCTAGTGAATTTTTCACATGTGCAGGAATGAAGATCAAAAAATCGAAAAGAAACTTCCAAAGTGGTAGAATAGTGACAGCTGCTACACTACACGACAGTCAGTTCATCTCCTCCCTTACACCACTGGGGGGGGGGGGGGGGACTCCATTCACTCTTTCAACACGAAGATGACACTGATTTCAAAACAACCAGAAACTACATTTCAAAGCTTAGTTGAATGCAAGTAGGGCAGACTTATCGCTCCTAATGCAGACATAAGGAACTAGGTTTCTTCTGACATCCGGGTCTACCCTGCTACAATCCTATATAGAGAAAAAAGACAAGGATCAAGATGTAAAGATAGGCAAATACTATGTTGAAATACAGTGGAACCCTGGCTGAGTGGTGCTGATGTCATTTTTTGTTTTACAGATGAGTTTCTCTACAAGCAGAAACAACAAGGAGTCCAGGGGCACCTTAGATTTATTTGAGCATAAGCTTTCATGGGTAAAAAACCACTTCTTCAGATGCACGTAAACACACTCTGACCTCCTTAGCAAGTCCCATTAAATGGAATTCCACTTTATTTGGGCACTGTGAGTGGAATTCACCCCAGTGCAGAAGACCTATGCAGGACCCACACACCCCATAAGTCTCCACAAAGCCCTGTAATAAGGGCTTAAGTGGACCATAAGTGGGATGACAGCCTCGCCTGGTCCCTCTGGATTGAGACAAATGCTGCTGTATGAAGGGGTGCATTTCACGGTATCAACAAAACCAAACAGCATGGCAAAACACAGCATTACTCATTTTAAAGTCGTTTTTATGAAAATGTGACCTGAATTTATTAATTGTCTCTTTTAGCTTGTTTTCCTCCCAAACCTCAAACATGAGACTATCCAACATTGTGTTCAACCCCAGTAACAAGCATCGCGGTACAGGAAGAGGGAATTCTTCGCTCTGAACTAGAGGATCTAGTTGGCAGTTAATGCCATAGCGAACATTAGAAGTACTGGCCCATTCTCAGCTTTTAAGTAGGAAACTACATAAGCACTACTCAAACACAGTATTTTTTTCTGGCTTGTCAATACTTCATTCTATGAGTATATTTTAAGCAAGGCTCCATTCTAAATGTGCTTATTAATGTTGCTTTATTTCCTAATTGCGTGTGGGTGGATAATTACTTATGGTCCTCAGAGCTTCATAAGTGAATTATAGAAGTCTAAAAAATGTCTCTGCTATTATAGTATATGAATGAACAACTAAAGTACTCTGTGAAAGAAAGGCAGACTAGTAGATCTGCTATAATTAGAGACATTTTTCTTGTGGCAACAGTTGGAAAGGACAATTAATTGTAAGCCTTATGTTTATCTCAAAAGCTGCATAACCATTGTTAGCAAATTCAATAATGCACTCCTGTGTGCAAAAAGGCAACTTCTGGATTGTGTCAATAGCACTTTCTACCATAGGTATATTTTAATGCATCCAGGTAGTGTGCATTTCTTCTTTCCTATGGAACATTTTACAGCCCTGAAATTTCTGAAACATCCAAGAAAATAGTGTCTTGGGCAACACTGGATCTGTATTTCTGTTGTAATCTACCTGGCCTGGCCTAAATAAGTTTTCTCCTTACATCACAATTTACTATTTCACTCTGTACAAGAATTTTTGGGATACTCTTTGTATGAAAATGCTACTCAGAATAAATTTGCATTGTATTACATTTGCATTGTATTGTTACATTTACCCACACTGAGATGAGAATTTGGCCCAGTAACACTAGTGTAAATCCAGAATAACTCTACTGAAGTCAATATTTCCCTCAGATTAGTACAGATGGATGGACAGTGTAGTGAAAATGCTGTTTCCTCAAAACTCCTGAACTATGTACTTCAGATTGTAAAGATTTTGAGCTATACCATCTTCTCTGGAGCAAAAGTGGTCCTGTGGTAGGGGGTGGAGGGCGAGGAAGCGGGAGGGGGGTGCTGGGGGGGTATCACATATTTCTGCAGCTTAGAAGTAACAGAAAACAGGAGCTACGTTCCCTTCTTTGGGGACAAGGGTTCACAAGCCCCTCCAAGCATGCTAACCCAAGGATCTAGTTCCCAACCCTAGAGATCTTGGAGTATCTGCGAAGAGGACCTGGCCCCTGTGTTGCTCCCCAGTCTCCTACAGTTCCCAGCAGCAGTGATCCTTCAGGAGTTGTACGCCCACTGATTTCCTCCCCGATAGCAACATTCCAAGGGGAGTAGAATACGGCAGCATTAAGTCCTGCTGGAATTTCCTTATGAAATTTCATTAATTTGCCAGGGAATAAAGCTACATAGAATGGCATCACCCTGTCCCCCTTCTATACCCCACCCCCGCAAAACCTAGAGATCCCATGGGACAACTTAGTGTTCATGCAGAAAAGCAAACATGAGCTTAGGAACAGTGAAGGATGATGCTATTAGGCTCTTCTCCTGCCTTCCAAATGTGCCATCTGCATTTGGCTTTGATTTGTGCTACTCCCATTATCACTACATCTAAAGTAAAAGTGAGGATCTGGCCCTCTGAATTTAAAAATCATAAGACAGCCAAAAGCTGTTGTTTTATGTTTGCCAGCTGTTTATGGAAATGAAAGCAGCATAGACCACTATATGAGAGAGAGAGAGAAAGAGAGAATAATAAATTTACTTACATTGACAAGCAACAAAACTTAAGAAGGTTATAAATGAAACTTTTCACCACAGCCACCCTAGTTAGAAAGGATCATATCACACAATGCAAAGACACTGAAACACATGAGATTAATGATTGTAGTTAAATCTGATCAAACCAATCTGAAACCCTCAATATCTAGATATTGCGCTATACCAGATATATATAGTAGTGTACTGTATTACAACTGTAATTGGAAAATTCATACAGAAAAAATAAAAGAAATAGTTGGAGCCAAATTTTCCACTTACATGGGGGGGGGAGGGGAATATCTGCCCCAACCTTAAGTATGCTGCTGTGACCAGCTCAAGCCTAAATTATAAAACTATAATTACACATACACTCCATGTGATGCTCCTACCCAAATGATGACCATCTTCTCTGTCTGCATTCTGTCCATCCTCCTCCCTCCGCCATACCTGGGCTACTTCTATCATTCCAAGGCATCAGAGCTTGAGACAGCTATGTTATGTTGTTAGAAAGCCAGAAGCTTTCATTCTAATGGGACATTTGTTTCTAGTCCTGGTAGAGCTCAAGATATCCAACCTTTGAATGTATCATTATTGTGTGTTGGAACACTATTTTAGTTAACTCTGTAAGTTTCTAAACTATATTAGTATAACATTTCCGTTCTGCTTTGAGCAGAGCCTTGAACTAGATGACCTCTTGAGGTCCCTTCCAACCCGGATATTCTACGATTCTTTCCTCTGAGGTCTCTACAGTTGTACTCATGGTTCTAAATGAGTTTACTATTCCTAGAAATGGGATATGAAAAACAAAAACCCCAAAAGAAATTTTTTTCATTCTCATCCAATCAGCAGTCAGAACTGTAAGCTCTTTGGGGCAATGGCCATTTTTTAAAATACAGAACCTAGCAAAAGGGAGTTCTTGGTCTGTGACTGGGGCACCTAAGGACTGCAAAAATACAAATAAATAAACAAATAAAAAATCTATGTTATTTCACCAATCACAACTATCCAGCATAGTTTAAATAATGAATATTTGTATAGAAATGTAAACAACAACTCAGATAATTTTTTAAAGTGCAAAAGAATTTGATAAATATATGTTTGAAGAAATGTGAGGGAAGCATTGTCTGCTCACAGACATTCTGTAAGCAGAAAAAAAGTAGCTAAACTTACCTGACAAATTATTCATTGTTAATGATTTCCTCAGTTCTATGTGATTTTTGTCAGTTTCACTGATGCCCACTGGTTCTCAAACACAGCTGAGAAACTCATTAGTTTTGAAACTGCATTCTGTTGCTGCCTAGTCCCTAAGCAGCAACAGTGGTACAATACTAAATATACCTGTCTACAGACTTAGGAAGCCAAAGCTATTAGTTTATATTTAGTTCACATGGGCAAAATCATCTTCACAACTCTAGCCCTTCACGTGATTTTTTAAAATGCAACTCTACACTCTGCAGAAACAAATGGCACCCTGTCTCCAACTCACCAGAAACTTCCCTATTCACCACTTTTCAAGATATGTTGTAACTGAAGACTAAAATTCTACTTTAACTACAAAGACATCAGTGTCCTTCACCCTTCCAAAAATAAGTTTCCTTCAAATACAGGATGAATTCAGCTAGAAGTTATGCATAGAGGTTGAATACAGTACCAATGTTGGCCCTAATCCTACAAACACTTTGTAACTTTAGGCATGTGGAGAATCCCATGGATTTCAATGGGACTACTGATATGAAGAAGCATTTGCGAGACTAGGGACATACTTGGCACTTCTTGTACATAATGCTTTCCAATATTAACTACTGCATAAATGTGGAAAATGAAGCAGAGGAAGTAAGCAACTAGTCCAATGCAACAAGACAAGACTGCATCAGATACTGGATTAAAATTTAGTAGCTCTTGACTGCCACTCCTTTTATTAGACCACTAGACCTCACCTCTGTTTTGCAAAGGGAACAGGGGGATCAACAGTCCTGTCAACAATGTGGTTAATTAACTAACTGCCTTTTCCACACTAGCAGAAAAATACGAACCATATACAACACAAAATGTGGACAACACTGTGTGATATTGTGGATTATTTTGCCAGTGGTCTGGGAAGTGCTACATTAACTTAATCAAATTGTAAATGTTAAAGGGCATAAAAATGTGTTATTTCAACATTTTCTAAATCACCAGCCTCCCTTCGGCTGCTCTTTCCATAATTTACCAGTTCCCCTCTACTCATCCATTTTCCAGGCTGGCACTATTTCGTTACTGGCTTGACCCAATAAATTTTCAGCTGGAAATACATTTAAATATAAAATAGATTGAAGGGTATAGTATAAAAATATTGCTCTGTCCACAGTGTTAAAAACAAGATATATTTATGGTAATTTAAAATGGCACCCCTGTTTCTGCTTTGGTCTGTTAATTTGTGTTGCAGTTCTTTGGTTTGCATACACACTTCTGTATCAGCAGGGTGCTACCGCATGCCTACTACTTTACAAGTACTCACCTACTGTACTTGCAGGTGTGTGTGTGTATATATATATATATATATATATATATATATATATATATATGATAGGTATGATATACCTATAGGGGTTTTTTAATACTATATATATGCTTTTAATGACCAAGAGATCAAAATATTTAAAATGTTATACAAAGTTAATTTGTTTAACAGCAACTTAAGACATGAAGATGAGCCCACACCACGGATAAATAATGACAGTAACCCTTGCTCACCCCATCTGCCTTTAGTGTCTATAATGCACTCATTGAATCTCAACATAAATTAGACTAAGCTTTTGGGGCAGGGATTACGTATTTTTAACTGTGCTGTTAAGCACCAAGCACATGTTTGGGCACTTCATAAATAAATCAAACTAGTGCAAATGTCATTAAATCTTCCTTTGTAGGTTCTACCTTTTCCACATACTACTTTATGGTTTTGCTCACAAAAACACTTGAGGCGAGGGAGAAATAGTCAACATGCAATATTTTATTTCAAGACTCCCACTGCAGTCAATGAGAGTCATATGGCTAAAATGCTATTGACTACCTATACTATGTAGACCTTTATGTCTATGTTGTAGCTATATATACAAAAATAGGTGAAATCCTGCTCCCAATGAAGTCAATAGGAGTTTTATTATTAACTTCAATGTCAGGATTTCACCCTAGGTATGTTATACATAAGTAACATTCAATTTTTATATTTTATTTTACTACAATTATTCAGCCAACATTGGGGATTGGGATCCCCCATTTAGTCACAAACAGGTACAGAATGGACAGCTACAGTGCAATTTTCTCCATCTTACCCTGTCAATGTGCTTTAACCCTGACTTGGAGGGAACACCTCGAGTGGTGTAGAAGGCTATGTGAAATAAGCCAGGGAGTCACCATAACCAACTCCCTGAATTACTAACCACAATCACATTTGATCTAAATATTCCTGAAGTTCACTTAAGGCTGAACCTCATCAAAAGCTATTTTCACAACAAGCTAGTCTATTGGTTTTAATATGCTAAATTGTTCATACTTTTATATGAATGCAAATTTTAGAAGAGCCTAATTAGGGACTGATCCCACACCACTGAAGTCCATGGGAGTTTGGCACTTCAATGGGACCAGGATCAGGGCCTGATGGAGGACTTGGATATAAAGAAACTCTGTTTATAATGGAATGAAAACCTTACGGCCAAAAACTTTTGAAAAGTGGCCTCTGAATTTGGGTGCCTCTGTTTTGGCGAGTCCAGCTTCAGACACATTGGGCCTGATTTTGCTGAAAACTCACTTCAGTGGGAGTTATGGGTACTGAGCATTTCTGAAGATCAGAGCCAATGCATGTCTAGTTGGGCTCCCAAAAGGTGAGGCACCCGGGAGTCAGAGGTCATGTTTGAAAAAGCTGACCTCAGTTGTTCTATTGCTCTGCATGTCTGGTTGCAAAAAATCTCAATTTACAGGGCCCACGCAAACCCTTTCATTCGGTTGCGGCTCTGCACAGCTCCACAAGCCTGGACAACTGACTGTGTCCTGCATCCATACAGGCTGGCACGGAAGGGAGCACTGAGGGCAGGCTGAATTAAATCCTGTAACTAGAGCACATCCCTGGCCTGAGACACAACTGCTATTGCAGCTCATGCATAGGAAAAGCTCCTGCAAAAGGGCTGTGCTGCCCCTAGGATGCCCACATAAGACGCAATTACTCTGGTATTATGCAGGCTTCAGAATTTCGACGGTTGTGAAAATATTGTGCAAAAAGCCGATAACTTCATCATAAGAGAGCACAAAGTGTTCCTGTTCAAATCACAAGGCAATTTGCTTGCAAACAGGGGACAAATCAACACACATATCTGTTAAATTCACAGACCAAATAATCTGCTCGACTTCGAGCAGGTTTCTGCCTAATATTCTCACCAAAGCATAATGCCCATGGGACTTTGTATAAATGACAAATTACTTTGTAAGGGGGAAAATGTACAGTTCTATACCAGCCTCTAGCAGGATTTTTTAACATTGTCTGTTGATTAGCTGAGGAGAGATCAATAAGAGGACAAAAAGCTTATCAAAATGTTTATCGTCAAGCCCTGGGTAAGATAATATCATAAACAGACGTGTGGTGCAAGTTAGATCCTTTGTGTAATTCTGGGGGAACAGCAGGTGTCACACATAGCTGTAACCCAGTATCAAATGAATATCTGCCTCCATGTCATGGGAATTAGGATTGCCTGGGCTCCACTTGGGAGTAAAAGGTTCCCGACTTCTGGTACACGAAGCAGTCTGTAACCCCATTCAAAGCAGAGTATTTTAGTGTTTTTCTTTTATCCTTTTGGATGTTTTCAATGAAGACCCCCTGAATTTCATCAGCAGTCCCTCTTTCTCATGGAAATTTTAAATCACGCACTTAAAAATAGACCCATCAGATTATCTGGGTAAATCAAAGCTCGGCTTATCTCTCTCTTCCCCTTCAAAACATACAATTTATTTTGTCCACCAGCATCAAGCCAAGAGTAATCCTGTAGTCCCAGCAACCTCACTTCCTTGGCTATCTATTATATCCATATATGTGTGTGTGAGATTCTAGGTGAAGGTGTATGAATGCATGCCTTGGTGCATGTGACTGTGTGTTTGTTACTGTGTCTGGGGGGGGTATGGTCTAAGTGTTACAACGCAGCCTGATACGACCAAGGAGAACAACATCAAAAATCAAAAGCAGTAAAGTAGCAAATAATCTAAACAAGGAATAAAGTATCACTAAATATTAATCTAAAACCCCTAAGATCCATTATTGCTCCTCTTAAGAGCAAACATAACTGACCCAGTTCTAGAGAGAATAAATCAGTCCTTCCCAGTGGTTCAGATACACAACATAATAGAACAATCAGACAATCCTGACTCCTAGCCCCACCGCTTCAAACATGCGCATCTCCCTACTCTCCTCCCCCATTCCCAGTATAGCCCATCAGGCCATGGGAGCTGGAGAAAGCCCTGCAGGGCTATAAATAGCCACCCCTGGGAGGGGGGCACAGAGGATGGAGGGGAGTGCAGCAGCACATTCCCAAAAATGCTGCAGAGGGAGGCATCACGGGATTGATGCTTGTGGGGGGAAAGACTGCTAGGAAGTTCAATGACATCCTAACTAATCTGCAAGGGGAGGAGGAAGTGGCTGGAATTGGGAAACTAAGCTGGGAATGCCATGCATACTGGGAGAAGAAGGAAGTGGGAGTTCCATGTCTGGCTTCCCACCCTCTTCCCAGGAGTTTCTCCAGCTCCCCTGAGCTCTGCTATTTGGGGTCGAGGAATGGGGAGGTTTGAGTTTGAGCCTGTGGAAAAAAAATAAGAATGTCAGTTCATGGCGATCTCACCAAACAAGTCTAGCTACCTATTCCAAGTCTATCGTGAGTCAGATGGGATTTATTTATCTTCATTGACTGCATCTCCCGCATGAAGCGTCCCTGTCTTTTCCCCATTGACGAAGTGCTGCTCCTTCTTTTTATTATTACTATTAGACAAGATCAAAAATCGTTTCCTTGCCTTTTCACCCGGCAGCCAAATATCCCTCCCTGAACTCTGACCCCCCATCTGCCCTACATCCCCCCTCCAAACTTTGTGAGCTTGGGAAGCAGCAGGCAGACGGCGACACGTCCCAACACGGATTATTCCGCATCTACCGCTTCCCACTAGCCGCTACACATACCTGATACCCCGACAGACTGTGAACACGCCGGCCATAGGCACACTCCGTGCGTCCAATCCGCACCACACGGGCACCGTACATCCAGCTTACACACTCACCTCCCCAGTGCAGACCCCTCCTCAGTACAGCTACAGACAGATACACGGCAACACAAACACACACACACGCACACTCTCCCAATGCATAAACACGCAGCCCGCGTGTCCCACCATGCACACACCGTCCCTGCAATTCTGTACACATCCCAGGTCCAATACACACACACACAAACACACACACACACACAAACTAAACTCCCCACGCTCTGCATCCTCTAACCCCCCCCCCCCCAGCTCACACAGCAGCTGCAGTGGGCCCCCCCCCCCCCCCCCCGGCTGCTCCCCTCCTTCCCCTGGGACTTACCGTCCTCCAGAGCCGCTGCCTCTTGGCACTGACCGAGCTGGCGGTGACGATGAGGTGGGAGACGGCCACCACCAGCCCGAAGACGATGGCGAGCAGGGTCCGCACGGGCAGCAGCGAGTAGGAGACGAAGGTGACCAGCATGAGCTGCCACATGCCCTGCTCGGGGGCGCTGGGGGGCTCCAGGCCGTAGGCGCCCAGCGAGAAGGGGCAGCAGAGGAAGGAGAAGGTGAAGCTGAAGAGCAGGGTCAGCTTGACGATCTGCTGCAGCTGGGTGACCTGCAGGTACTTGACGTTGGTGACGATGAAGAGGGAGAGGAAGACGATGCAGTGCACCGGGTGCGAGCCCTTGGAGATGGTCAGGCTGGGGCCGGAGAGCAGCTCCACCAGGGCCAGGCTGGCGGTCAGCACGATGAGCACGGCCAGCGCCTTGAGGGTGGAGGTCTGCTCCAGCTTCAGGTTGTAGCTCTGGAAGAGGGACTCCAGCTCCTTGCAGTCGAACTCGTCCTCGCAGGCGACGGCATCCAGCAGCGGCGGCGGAGGGGCTCCCCCCAGCCCGGCGCCCGCGGCCGGGGGGGAGCAGCAGCAGCGGCAGCACGTCTTCCTCTTGGTCTTGACTTTCTGAAACGGTATTTCCTCCATGTCAGTGCCATTCATAAACCCCGGGGAAGGAATGCTCCTCCTGGCGTCCCCTGCTGCTGCTGCTGCTCCTCTGCCTCTCTGCTCATGGGGGGGGGGGGGGGGGGAGCGCTGCGAGCTGGAGCAGCAGCCGCCGCCAACTAGGAGCCGGCAACCCCCAGCTGCAAAGCCTCCTAGGAGCCGGCAACCAGAGCCAACCTACTAGCAACCAGAAGCAGCCCTAGGGAGGGACCAGGTGCAACCTGGTATCCAGAGATCGCTGGGATGGCTGCAGGACAGAGTCAAAATCTCAGTTGTGTATTATTCCAGCCTCTTCCTCCCCCCACCCCCCACAGCCCCTCGCTGGAGCTCCAGGGATGATAATCTCCTAATGACACCAAAACACCATCCAAAGGTTTGAAATCAAGCAAGCGGGGGGGGGGGGCAGAGTAATCAACAGGCACAACTGGCTTCAGATAGCCTGGGTAGAGGAGTGGGAGCTGGGGGGATACTGTTTCCTAGGGAGTAGGCGACGTTAAAGACAACAAGGGGGCCTGGGCTAAGCAGAGGAACAGAGAGACGTGGGGGGAGGAGAGAGAGGGAAGGAAACACAGACAGGGAAAGAGGGTGATCCCCTTCCTACGTCCAAGAGCATTTCACTGGGGCTCGGGAATGATATGCGCCTGCGCACTGATTGCTTGAGAAGCCAGGCACGTCTCCCCAATCGGAGCAGATTGACAAGAAGAAAACACAGCTTTGACAACAGGACCACGTTTGAGCCTGCTTTGCAGCGCCCTCCCCCCCGCCCGCCCGCCTGCCGCCTCCCTCCGGCCGTCGGAACACACACATCCAGCCATCGCTTGCCCAGAGTCAGCCGTGCTTTGCTTCACTTCGGGCTTTGATCAGGCTCCGCATTTGTTTCACGTCCCTGCAAACGCACTAGTGTGTGGACCAGCCACATCCTGCCAGCGGCAGCGGCGGAGAAGCCTAGCCTTCTTGGTACAAGTATAGTAATAATACGAGCCACGAGAAAGATGAAAAACTTTACAGCTACAGCCTAGTTAGTCTGCAGACATTCTGTCTGATGTGGGAGAAATATAACCCATTACAGTAGGATGCGAAATAGCGTAATTTGATTTTAATGGGATGTGTAAAAGAAAGATTGCAAGTTTTTGAGTAAAATGTAGAGCCCACTTAATGCTTGCCTCTGCCACCGCTAGTCAATTTATACATTAAATCAGTCCTTAAATGATGAAGAGTTTTACTTTCGTGTGCACCGTTATATATTCTGCGCCAAATTCTGTCCATGTTTACATTTATGCAATGCGATTGATGGCATTTAGTGCAGAAGTTAGTCTCAAATCTGTATTTAAATTGAAAAAAGTGATATTATGAAAGTGCATGTTTCCCAAAGAATTTATATACCTGGGGTGCATAGAAGGATTAGATTTTGAATCAGTAGGTGTCAATCTCACCACACACAGAATTTCTGTAGATAATCAAAATGTTGCGATAGGTAAAATAAGAAAAATAGTTTTGAATTAGGCTTATTACAAATAAATTAGCAGATGAATAGTAAAAACAGGTATGCTTTGTTGATTTAAGGATATTGACTTTGTGTATTTTGACATGTGATGTCGACAATTTGGGTTTTAATCATTTATAAAACTAACTTTTTGAATGGCAACATCTCCTGTCATTAAATAATTGACAATCTCTGCTCTTAATTTCCCACATCTGTGAAAATTTAAAATCAATAACAATCTAAAAATGCTTACAAATAGATAGACATTATAAAAAAATAAAAATCAAATTCTACCAAGCATATTATATATATAATATTGTGTGTGTCCTGCTTCAAAATGTGTGCAGATATTGAAATAAGTGAAAGGCAACAAAGAACATAGAAAATTATCTAAAAATCTCAAACATTTCTGTCAGCACTTCTGACTTTTTCAGGGAATAAATCAGGTCAGTAGCTGTGGACAGATATTCTTATTATATGAGTTATTTTCCATTCGACATAGGAGTATATTATGCTTCAGCAAGATTTTTTTTTTAAACTTTGAGTGCTAACACTACAATACTGCACAGTAATACTGCCATGTTATCTCCAGTTTTAAACTTCTGTAACCCTTTTACTCAAGTTTGAGGCTATCGGCCTGATTCAAAGCTCATGAAGTCCAGGGGAAAGACTCCCATCCATATCAATGGGCTTTGGATCAGACTTTAAAATGCTTTCCTAATTATTTCCTTATAAAAAGCCAGAACAACATTATAAACTGTATATGTGGATGATGTTTTTTGTCTGAAAAAGACCATAGGATTGCTTTAATGGTCTTGTGGGTACATTAAAGTCTTGATGGCCTAATCTCTCTCTCATTGATGTCACTTAAATCTTGATCATCAACGTCAGTGGATGACCCCTAAGTCTGATAGTTTGCAGTGCTTCCTTGGTGTTTACATTGCTTTTCAGGATGCTATATATAATTTCTGAATGGTAAAAATTGCTTTTTAAAGTCTCTGATAAATGTTCTAAGGTAGTGTCAAACATAACAGAAAAGATCAAAACATGAACAAGGTTGTCTGTTATATTCCTGTAATCAATGTTATTTAAAAAATGCCAAGAATTCAAGTAGCTTTGACAGGTTGTCTAGTTTGGGTAAAATCCAAGGTTTTAAACAAAGTCCTTGATGATCTGAGTTTTAAAGCATGAAAAATAAAATTTATGATATCATGACCACTCATTGTGTGGTCTACATTTGAGAAAATAGCTACAGTCCTGAAACATTAAACAGATATAAAACTGTTTATAAATACTTTGCAACTTGCTTTGCCTGAAAAAACAGCTGGGTTTGGATAACTTCTCTTAGCTGCAAAGTTCAGCTTTCAAAGATGGAACTATAAAGGTGGTACTGCAATACACTAGGTAATAAAAGATATGCCTAAATTCTGTTAACAAGAGTAGTGGTATAAATCAAACTTGCTTTAAATGAGTTTGTAAAAGAACCTGAAAACCTGTTTCATTTCTTTTACTGTTATAGTTGTATATTGTACCAAAGAATTAAATCTCTCTTATACAGAAAGGATAGCTAATTGGTACTCCTCATGCTGCCCAATAATAGGGAGAGAGAAATTCTTTGGCCAAGAACATCTAACTTAGCTCCTTCTCCTTAAATATCTCATTGCCCCTTTGTTATGTACATGCAGAGCAGACAGGAACTTGATTGTTAAAAAAAAATAAATGTCGCATTGTCTAGACTCAGTATAGACATAGAAAATATTCTCTGCCACAATAGGGTTTCATTTACTTCTTTTCCCTACATCTACAGAATTGAGTATCCATGCACATCAGGATGTCTTGAACTTCTTCAACTCTCGCTTCTCATCTAAGCTTTCCAGGACAGCATGATGCTCCTGTGACCTACTGAACTTCTATGTTAATACTAATGAATCATTTCAGCAAGCAGGCAAATACCGGCTGCTAACTTTTCAGCCAACATGATTTATGGCAGGTCAGCTGGATCCTCCTTGCTTTTGACAAATCATTCACCTCCATCAGTACCATATCCACGCTGATGTATCTGTTCTTCAGTTAAAAATTAAATACACCTAAGAGCTGTTTAATAAGATAACACTAAGCCCCGGTCTACGCTGCACATTTATGTTGGTATAACTACATCACTGAGGGGCATGGAAAATTCACACCCCTGAGTGATGCGGTTATACTGACCAAACTCCCAGTGTAGACAGCGCTAAGTTGATAGGAGGGCTTCTCCCATCAGTACAGATTAACTAAGGCATAGAGTGGCTACACTAGTGAACTTATGATGGTGCAGCTGTACCAATGCAAGCTCTCTAGTGTAGACATAGCCTAAGATTATTCGGTGCTGTTTACATGAAGAATCCACTGATTGATTACCGGGGTTCTCTGGTCTTTTCTATCATTGTTCCTCTTCAGGTGCCTTCAGAAAAAGGAGCAGGACAACAACATGTAGGCTGAGATTTCCAAAGCTGCCTAACGAGTCTGATACCCAGGTCCCATTAATGGGCATCCAGATCCCCAAGGCACCTTTAAAAAAACCATCAGCCTTAGTTTTAAGACTAAAATGTTTTTGTGTGTCCTAGACTTACTGTCCACTCTATCCTACAATTCGCATTTAGGATTTTAGCAAAATGCTGCATCACAGGAAGGCAATAATATTTGATGGTTGGGTATGGGTCTGATCCTGTTTCATTGAAAGAAATGAGAATTTCACCATTAATTTCAGCTGGATCAGGCCTGAGGTGCTCTGCACTTTAAGCAACAGCCCACTCTTCTCAGGGAAAATTCTAACTGCATCTCTTTGCTTTCACATTACCCTGTTTCCATGAGCTGAAAAGATTAGTTCCAAGTCCTCGGCGGGGGGGGGGGGGGGACGACGACTTTGAAAAGAACTGTCTCATTTTGTAAGATCTGTAATTTACTGTATCAATTTCATTTTGGAATTTTTCCTTCTCTTGCGTATGTTTTCCTTCTCTGAAGCCTTCCCTCTTGATACTATTCATTATCAATTCTGCTGAACGGCCACCTGAAGACCTCAGATTCCATCCTGGACTCCTGATTCAGGCACGATTCCTCATTGACTTCACTGGGGGAGATTTTTATCTCAGTAAGATTACAAGAGCAGGCCCCTAATGTGAACATATTTTCATCTGGGAAATTTCGTGTCTTATTGGAATGAAAAGTACATTCTCAGTGAGATCATCATCATCAAAAACAAAAACGTATGTTTCAATTCCTGCTGGAGAAAAAAATATGTCCCTCTTTTATGGCAACACCACGGTGCTTCCAGTTTATAATTATAAAGCTAATAATAGCATCACCTGGTTTCAAATCCTCTGCAGCACATAATAAACTCTTTTTTTGTACGCCTAAGCCAAAAGCCCATTGAAGTCAATAAAGAGTCCCACCCTTTTCATCAGGTACTAAGTTACTGACTTCCAATAGCCAGTTATATGTTTATATTGCACCTAGTACAATAGGGTCCTGGTCCATGATTAGAGTTCCTAGACACTACAGTAATACAAATAAAATAATAAGATAGTGATAAATGCTGATTTGCAAATTTTCACACAGAAATTTGGGGCTCCAGCTCAGACATATGAAACATTAATTAAAAAAAACACTTTAGTGTGCATGGGGGACAAGAACAGGGACCTGCTCAGCTTCATTTAAATAGATAAAGCCATTGAATTTCTCTACTAATTACTGCTGACACTCTGTCACCCATGAGGTAAAAAAAGGTCTATTCCTTTGCACCTATAACTACAAACATAAATAGAGTATCCACATACGAGGGCAAGACTTTTAGAAAGATCTTAAATGATACTTTTCAAACAGAAGCTGGTAGATGTTTTCTAGAAACTTCAACCCCACCTACTCTCCCAGTACTGGACATCATACCCAGACAGAAAATGTATCTGATATTTACTGACACTACTTTTGATCTTTGCCAAAGGCCAAGATTCTATCTATCTTACATCTAACCTATATAATGAGATTCTTCATATAATTCCAGGAACTAGTAACAACTAATTAGGTCAAACTAGCTGCACATATGTTACTGGTTCTATTTTGAGTTTAACCCCTCAAGATGGAGCTACCCTTTTCTTTGAGGTTAAAATGCTGCTCTGCTCAGATGATAGTAAAAAGCATATTGTGTTTCCTATTCCCTTAGTCATACCATTACCCATTTGTAAAACAGATTTCCATTGGTTTTCAATGATAGGCTCATTCTCTTGTCTTTTACTGTCCCACCCTTCACCCTAAACAATTTGTATAAATCCACTTAATGCTATTTAGCTTATGTCCCCATTGTTACTATAAATAAGTGAGCTAGAGCTGCGGCTTAGTGAGACAATTCTTTTCTTGTCTCATTCTTTCTTCCTTCCTTCTGATGTCTGGATAAGTGTGAAAATTAAGTAATAAATGTTGTTATGCTCACAATGAGAAGTCAAAGCACAAGTCTTTTGAGGTAATACAAAGAAGAGTAGCCCTAAAAACAACCCATAATATTGTAGCATTTCTTTTGTCTGTTCATGACATAGGATTCAGTGATTTTTTTTAAATTCAGAACAGGGAAATATCTTAATCTTTTCTTACCAGAGAAGCTGACACCACAAGAGAAGAGACCTGCTTACTGAGGTAAAGAATACACTGCTAGAATCTCATCTAATATATTTCTTTAATGTATTAAATATCTTTAATTTCTTTACATGCAGAGTCTACACATTGACAGTTCTCATAAAATAATTTGTGTTCTCATCTTTTTGACTATCATGACCAAGATTGTCCAGTATCATCAGTGTTTGACAATCTGACCATTTCTTTAAATGCCTACATAGGAGCTTACAAGGCTCTGAAAGTGGGAAGGTAAAGATTTTAAATTCTTCAACCATTGATGCTACTAACCATTTCTCACTTCTCAGAACAGTTACAGAAACCACACCGGTTTATATAGAGCACTTCATGCCTATGGAATGTATTCATTTCTGGAAAAGCTATTGCCATAGCACCTTAACCGTTAGTTCTAGAAAACCTTTCCCCTCCCCAGTCCTGGTAGCATGTTACAACACAGATATATAAAATGAGCTTACAGGTGCTTTTAACTCTAGACTGAATACCTACAAGCCCTAATGCATCTATTGTAGAGTAAGTATTATCCCTTAGCCTGAAATGTACCTCACTTGTCACAACAAGGCTAAGTGCTGTTTTTCCTCTTCTAATCCTGATTAGGACGACAGCCCTAGTAGCCCAATTTAATGGGACAAAGATCACACATAAGATTATTTCAAAGACATCAGGTGGCACCAAAGGGGGACTGCTTTTTCCTAAAGGATTTTTGCTCATTTAGGTAGAACACAAGATCAAGAAAGATGACAGAGGAAAGAACATAAGAATAGCCATACAGGGTCAGAGACCAATGGCCCATCTAATTAAGTATCCTGTCTCTGACAGCAGGTAGTGCCAGATGCTTCAGAGGGACTGAAGAGAACAGGGCAATTTCAGAGATCCTGTCGTCCAATCCCAGCTTCTGGCAGTTGAAGGTTTAGGGGCACCCAGAGCATGGGGTTGCATCCCTGACCTTCTTGGCTAAGGAAAGGAAGGAAAGTATTAATATTGAAAAAAAAATGTAAGAGAGTTCAAACATTTCAATAGCGATCTGTGCTAGTGGTTTAGGAGATTTTGTGATTAGGTTTTGGAGTTTTATACAATGTACATTAGATTCTTGTGCTTTTTTAGCTTTTAATCCAACTCTCATTGAAATCAAAGGGACTCTTCCATTTGACTTCTGATCTTATGTACTGCTCTAAGCTGCTTAAGAAGGTGCACTAATATGCGATAACTGTAATTTTGGAAGTCTGCTACAAGAAGAATTAGATGGCTCAGAGTACAAGGAACAGACTACTTATCACATCTGGTTCAAATCCAGCCATGGTCAGTAGAATCTGGACGCTGTTACCATCTCATGGCTTTTTGGCACAAGTGAAATGAGTTTGGTGGATGAGTTCCCCAGACAGGTGTCCATATTACAAAACCCTTCACCCTGTGCCAGTGCTAGCCCATTGGGGGCCCTAAGCAGGAATATTTGGGGGCCCTGCCCCACACAACACATACTAATGATTAATAAGGGGCCCTATCAGCCAGGGGCATAATTGTATGGCATACACAAAAGGGAGCACTATGCTCTTACCTTGATAACTGAAGTTTTCACAATGACTGAACCTTTAGGACACCTCCCCACCCCCCTGCATACACACACAGACAGTGTTCCCTAGAGGATGCACTAGGCACTCCTAGACACTCCCTACTGTTGCTGGCTAGGGTTGTTGTGGCATGGAGGAAACATTTTGTCCGAGCCCTGTTTCATACAGACCCTTGAGTATCTCTGTTCCACATTATAGGAGCGTGCTATAAGTTTATGCTTTAAAGAGTTCTAAAACATTTATTGCCTACATATAAAATGGTTTAAAGTGCTAGGAGTATGTTGGTACAGAAAGTAACTTGCCGTCTGTTTTGCTCTGTTGGGTCAGGCCTTGAACACTATGTACTGTAAAGGAGCAGAAAAGCTTAAACTACACGGCTCGTTGTTAGGCTATTAAATCAAATTGCCCAGCCACCTCAAACTGTGTTTGAGACATTTTAATTTGAGCCCTGTTCCATGTAGACCCCTGAGTCTCTCTCAGCTCTGTATTACAGGTGTTTATGCTATCTAAGATAAAGAATCTGGTGCCTTCGAAGAGCAGAATCTGAATTTGAAGTGTGTTACATAATCAGCATGGAGAATTAACCAACTCCTAGAGGGAGTTTCTTCAAGTCAGGCTTGAGGCACACTCCTAGGGAAGCATGAAGGAATGTGTACTGTCACTGCATATTTGAGCTGGTTGGAAAGATATTGTGTTTTCTTCCCAATTCTCTGACCACCTCTACTGCCATGGTGTACCTGCTCTGTGGGGCGAGGACTTCATTCTCCTGCAGCTGGCTCTCCCCACCCTGAAGGATATGAGTAACTTCCACTGAGTTTAATAGAAATTATTTGTATATGACCTGATTCAAAACTCACTGAAGTCAATAGAAGTTTTTCCATTGACTCACTGGGCTACAGATTGGGCCCCGAGTGTCTACATTTGTGTGTGTTCACATGAGAGAAGGAATTAATTCTCTCACTCGCAAGCCAACATTTTTCACAAGCACTGAAGTATTCTCTCTCTGGATACAAAATTTCAAAATGTATTTTTTCCGAAGTTTTCATTTCTAATGCTCTAACTGAATAGCCTTTGTATTGTATTGTAGTTTCTCCCTGCCCCCTTTTAACTACTTTATGATTTCCATGGCTTTTTGACTGGCAGTATCATTTTTTTCCTCATGCTTGCATGTTCACTAGTTTATATGATTAAACTACACAATAAAACCAAAGGAAAGGAATTGCTGACTGCATGAGACACTACTCACCTAGTAGATCTGCACTGAAGGCCATTTGTCTTGGTTCATTAACATCCTTCTGTGTGTCTTTTTTTGGTATTCTTGTTGTTATACCAATAAAATAAAAACCAGCAGGATCTTATTAAAGGGGAAAAGGCAAAATGCCACATTTATTGTGAATACAGAAAGTATCATAGTAAGCAGTTAGTTATAGCTATAGCTTTCCATTCAATTTCATATTTATTCACACATTCATTCATTCATACACACACACAGAGGTTCTGCAAGGTTGTTATCATAGTTACCAGACTTAGAGTTGCTCATGCCAAGCCACTGGACATAAGGAGGAAGCAGGGCCTTCTCAGATGCTCATCTGACACTCCTGGAAGTTGGTTTGCAGAATCAGACCCCAAAGTTCTCACTTTCTAGAGTCCATTTTTATAGGAATTTCTTCCTATGCCAGTCTATGGGAATTGCTTCATCATGCTGTTGCTGAATCAATCAGCAGATGTCACATTCCTGACGGCTCCGTGCTGCCAGATGTTATCTTGTTCTTTGGTTCTCCCATTCTTGAGGCTGTTGGGTGGATTCCAGTCCACCCTCCAGGGGTCCTCTGGTTATTTCCACTTGACGCCTTCTTCAGCCGTTGGACACTGGATTCTTAGGCTGGCACCTCCCTAATCATTCAGTTATTATCCACACCAAGCATCCATACACATACATCCTCAATCTCTATTTTAATCACAATTGTTAACAAAGCGAGATGAATACAACAAAAGGGCGGGGAGTCTTTGGGTGCTGTTTCTGTTGTTATAGAGTATTGCTTTGAGTCTCTCTCTGTGTGAGTAGTTGTTGTGTAGGAGTTGCTGTTCTCAAAGCAAAAAGAATTGCTTTGAGAACAGACTCTGTTTTAGAATGTACTAACACAATTAGCAGCTTGCAAGTTTCACACACAGAGGGAGAGAAACAGTACCAAAAACCAAGAGACCTCTTAATTAGTAATACCCTGGAATTTAAACTATGGGGAATCAAACTCATTTGTGATTTTAATACAGAACTTCTTTAATACGATCCAACATTGTGACTGTGGTAAAATTCTTTATAGACCCTTTATATGAATCATTTCCTTTCACCTAGTCTGCTAGTTGAGCTATTCAGATTAGATGAAACCTAACTCTGAAATATCATTTTTCTTTTAAATGGATCAGTCTGGCTTTTAAATAGATTCTCCGAGGGTTGATAGATTTATCAAGAGGTATTTTTGTTAATGTAAGCGGTATTATGCATACATTTATGGTAATGAGTACAAGCTATTATACTAGTCATAATACCCAGCAATTCATCTGATATTATTTTCATAAAGAAGATTTGAGACAACACACACCTACAGTTTAGACTAGGTGAGAACACTTACCACTTCTCCCTGCCAGGTGACCCCAGACTCAAATGACACTCCTGGCTAGATGAGACAAAATAATGACTAGGGGATTCTATGGGTTCAGGCTGGGGATGATGCAGTATTTGTAGACTCGGATGGGCATCCCTGGGATAGCATTTGATTCCCTTGCTATCGTGGAGCCCTGTGTACGGGGTGGTGCATTATCCCATGGAAGCACCAGGGCAGGTAGCACCCCAAGAAACAACACTCCCTCTTGGGGTTCCTTAGGGTGCAAGAGGGAGTTAGGGGACTTTAACTTTGGAACTTGCTTCCCCCCGTCCCTGGGTTCACCAGAATATTCAGATTTGTTAACCTTCAAGTACATTGCAAAGCCCATTATCTTCCTGAGGCTACTGCATACAGCGTGAGCATAGGTCAATTAGCTCCCACACCCAACAGCCTTGCATGGGCACCTCTACATATTTTTAAATGCAAATCCATACATATATATGAAGCAAGCCATTCTTCCCATACTAGGGCTCCAGTTGCTCTGAATCATTGCCGTCTCCTGTATGGATTGAGAATAATCCATTAGCAGCTGTTGCTCTATTCTTGCTCTAAATTAGTATTTGTGTGTTTCATCTGGAGCTCTTTAAAGCAGATGGAGGCTTATGGACCTTTTCATGACACACTTCAAGAGATCATGGCTGGTACTCTGTTTGGAATTTGCCTGTCTGGCTGTTAAGTTTAAAGAGTTTGAGAAAATGAGGAACTGTTTTAAAGTAGCAAGAGGGTGGAATTCCTCCACTTTTCTTTGTTGTTCCTTGTAGGAGTAATGGCGATAAGGAAACTCCTTTATGTTGTAGCTGCTTGGGTATGGTGTGCCATGGCAGATACTCCAAGAATATCTTGGGTATTTGTGGTGTCCAAGAGAAGAATGAATGAGAATGTAATTTACTGGTTAACAGTTTGGAGGTAATATCTGTAATAATGCCATGTTTTACCAGGATTGGTAATTATTTGTATTCTGATAGCACAGTGGAGCTCTGGTTAGAGCCTCTAGGTACTAAGTGCTGTATAGATACCTAGCAAGATACAGTCCCTGTGCTGAAGAGCTTACAATCTAAGCAAACAAGACAGATGAAGGCTGTAGGCGCTAACAGACATGAAAAATACAAGGAGAATGTTTCACTGAATGTCTTAGGCAGACAGATCTGGGAAGAAATGTTGTGTTAGTTGTGAGACAGTTCTTTTAGAATCTTTTGCATCCACAGGTAAGATGTGTTCACTGAATCAGTTTTTCTGATCAGAATAATTTCTCTAGTGCAGAGATGCTGCTTCCAGAACACTCACACAAAGGAATAGAGGCTGATTCCCAACTGTGCCATTAAGATTGTTTTCCTTTATGCACAAGTCCTCCTCTGGTTTTATTTCTCTGTCTCCATGCAAAATGGCTCCCACTGCACATGCCATAAAAAACTATCCAATACGTTTAATGTCAAACAATTAATAATGGCTATGGGCATTTGGACCTTTCTCCCCCTTATTGGCTCTCAAAGTTTAATCTCACGTGTTTCCATTTGTTTTATTTATCCATATTCTTACTTGTTTACTCTTCTGCACATGAATAGGCTCATTGCTTATCACCAAAAGAAGTTCATGATCCGGCTGTGACAGCCCATGTTCACCCCTATGTTCACCCCTTTTATAAGACTCTGATAAATTTCATACAAAGTATGCTTTGCAAGATATCATCTGAAAACTCAATATACTGATCAATATTGTCCTGTTAAAATGTGCAAGGCAACATTGTATGTAAAGTTATACAACTCTACTAAAGATGTTATAAGTCTGGGGAAGAGTCACAAACTGATTCCCCAGAGACAAAAGATTAGCCAACACCTCAGCCAGGTGTTAACAAAATCAAATGGATTATCACCTGGTTAAGTGGCCATTCTTTGGCAGGAAAGAGGATGTGGGTGAAAAATCTACAGCTTGACGAAGACACAGCTGGGGGTTTCTGTCCACAAAGACTAGCTGTCTCCTGAACCTCAGCAGGAGATGATTCTCAAATAAGTGAAAGAGCTATAAAAAGGGGGAGCAGATGCCCCAAATCATTCCTCCTTTCTCTCTACCCACAGCATCTACAACACGTGAAGAACAAAGGGAACAGCTTTGGACTGGGGGAGGGATCCTGACTGAAAGATTCAGCTAGTAAGACTGCTAAAACATGAGAGAGAGAGATCTTTGCTTTGAATTCACTCTGGCGTGTTAAGTTAGGCATTAGTTATGATTTACTTTTATTTTCTTGTAAACAGTTCTGTCTTTTATGCTTCATTACTTGTAATCACTTAACATCTATCTTTCTGTAGTTAATAAACCGGTTTTATCTAGACCAGTGTGTTTGTACTGAAGTGTTAGGGAAGTTCCATTTAGGATAACAAGATATGTGCATATCATTTTCTATTAATAAAATGACAGACTTTATATGAGGTTATATTGTCCATTTCTGAGGGGGAAGTCTGGGACTGGGAATTTGCTGGTGTTACTCTGCCATGTAATTCAAGAGTGGCTGGTATAGCACTCTTGCAGTATAAGTGGGATTAATTTACGTGCTGGAGGCTGTGTGGAGGCAGACCAGGAGTGGTTGCTCTCACAGCAAAGCAGTGTAAAACAGTGGTTCTCAAAGCCAGTCCACCGCTTGTTCAGGGAAAGCCCTGGTCGGCCATGCCAGTTTGTTTACCTGCCGTGTCTGCAGGTTTGGCTGATCATGGCTCCCACTGGCTGCAGTTTGCCACTCCAGGCCAATGGGGACTGCAGGAAGCAGCGCGGGCCAAGGGACGTGCTGGCCACCCTTAGGGCTTTTCCATTTTTAAAGCCCATTATGAACTGAAATTTCCAACTGATATTCTGTCTCAGGAAAAAAAATGGATATACCCCTAGGCACACACTATGCTTCAGGTTCCAAGTTCACCTGTATGGACTGAAACTGAGACAAAACCTTTCCATTTGAAACAACCAACTACAGTCTGATCTCAGGGGTCAGACATATAGCATACTCAGTCTTTCCCTTTCTCTCTCCCTCAAAAGGTATATATAGCTAATCAGCCTGAACCTTATCATGAAATAGGTGTTACCCACCAACATTTCACAAAACCGAATAAGTGTATTACTCCTTTAAAAACTGTCAAATCCCAAAATCCCAAGTGATAATTGGAAACACTGTAACTTCAAAAATATTGAATATAGAAAACCACCAGTAAATGTGTCAAAAATATCCGAAAATGTTTTGCTACATTTGTTAAAAAGTAAACGAACCAAACATGTGATAATTAGAGTCTTCAAATTAGCACAGAAAAAAACTTTACCACACACAATGTAAGAAAACTGCATTGAAAATGTGTATTTCCAGGGACAGATATAGTAAGCATAACAGCGAAGCTAGCAATATGAATTTGATCCAACTCTCAGTGAAATCCATACAGTTTTCATTTAATTCAGTGGGAGCTGGATCAGGTCCCATTTGTGTAATTTTAATCCCCTTTACAGAATTTTGTGCTAGAAAATAAACTGTAAAGGAAAAAGATAAAAATCAACAACATGCTGTTTGTGTTCTAGGTGGTAAAACAAGGTTCCAGCGTCTAATGGGAATAGACACTGCCTGTAAATCTTGTCACATATAATGAAGAGCAAGAGTATAAAAAGATGTGAGCAATCTGTTAGAGTATGCTTAGGTCATACTTGCTTTAAAATACCTTAAATAACGTTATCTAGATGCCAAAATAGCATTTTCTATATCAGTCTGCACTATCCAATATTGTTTAAAGAGACAACTGGTATCCTAGTCAATTAGAAAAAATTATGTCCTCCTAAACACTCCCTCTCCCCTTCCACCTTTTTGTGCCTTTAAAAGATGAAAAAAAATACATTCATGGTTTTTTATCTTGCAGCAACAGGAGAGAAACTAACACAAAATGGGGTGGAGGCAGCTGACCAACTAAAGTTCAGACATGCCTGAAGTAGCTTATGCCATGATCAGTGAGACTCTTTGCAGAGGAAATTACTATTTAGTGTGACTAACGGAAGTGAGGGGGGTGAGGGGAGAGAACCTGGCTGTTATTGGGGTAACCAGACAGCAAATGTGAAAAATCGGGACAGGGAATGGAGGGGGGGTAATAGGAGCCTATATAAGAAAAAGACCCCAAAATCGGGACATCTGGTCACCCCAGCTGCTATTGATTAGTTGGAGGAACAGGGAAACTGAGTTCACACAAAATCCTGTGGAATGCACAACACACAACCTTTATTCAGTTATACTTACTAGAGCTGATCAAAGACATTTAGATGAAAAGTGGCTTTTAGACAAAATTAATATTTTTGCAGAAAGTATCATAACTCCTCATTTTGTTCAGTGAAAAATTCAAAAGAAAAATATTTATTTCATTTTGAGGGTTTTTTGAAAGGGCCCAATCCAGGATGAAATTCTTTGTCGGTAAACCTCTGCACTGACACAGCAAATTCAGTGGGGATCTGTATGGGTGCAGGGCCCACCTTTGGGCAACAATCTGAAGGAATAATACCACCTCCACCAACAAGCTCTTATCCATCGGTAGATCTCAAAGCACTTTTCTGTAAAGAGGGGACAGCCCTCTTTTTGTACTGAGGCACACATAAGTGGAGTGACTTGCCAAGGTCACCCTGTAGGCTAAGCTAGGAACAGAACCCAGTTCTCCTGAGGCCCAATCTAGTACTCTATCCACTTGATCACACTACACCAGGCTTTAGTTGAAAGTGATAAAAAACATGACTGGAATGGTAAGCTCTTGGGTACAGGTACTCTCTTTTTGTTCTGTGTTTGTACAGCACCTGGCACAATGCAGTCCTGTTTCATGACCTTGGCTTCTAGGCACTACTGCAACAGACAGTAAACAATACTAATTACAGACAATGCTTGGAAAAAGATTTGACTTGTGTCCATCATTAACTCTACTATGCCATCCTAGAACCCCAGTCTTAAGATTTCAATCCTTGATACATAATGTTTTTGGGGGGGCAGGAAATGGGGGGGGGGAAGTAGAAAAGTTAGTAGAATAGAATGTGTTTACATATCACTCTTCATATTCAAAATGTCACAAACTGATTTACTAGCAAGGAATTGCATATCAGGTTGCGTACTCAATTCAGAGTCAACTTTTCTGGTTTTTAAAAATTCTCCATGTATTCTCTGCTCCCTGTTTTTGTTTTCTTGTTTCCTTTCCCCCTATTTTATGATTATACGAATCTTTGCCAGAACCAGAGATCTGGAAACAATGCTTACAGCCAGATCAACATACTCAGGGATAGGTCACAAGGTCACAAAAAAGTAGTCTGTGTTGCAAGTTGTGCTGCACATTTTGAGCCATTTGGAGGAAAAATGAGCCCTTTAGTCCTTTGTGCAGGGTATTTTTTGATTCATATAATGCAGAACTGTTAAAAATGTATTCTTCAAAATGTGAACTATTTTACTAACAATAAAGAGACACGTTTCCCTCCTTTTCCCTAAGACACTCGCAGTTATATAAAGGATATCAATATGGATATGTCCAGGCCTATCATTTTGGTGCATCTCTGGCAGTTCGCACAGAAAAACAGCCTCTCTCCAGAATAGCTACCTTTTCTTTTGGCACAAATATGAATATGTTATTACTACCGCTATGATTGGAGGTCTCATACAATTACGAGCTGACATATTGGGTGGATTATTGTGTGTGAATTTCCCAAGGTCCGAGAGACTAACAGCTTTTATAATCACATCACGTAGGCAGAAACAGCAAAGGAAATGGTGTCCCCCTGCCAAAAAAAAAAAAAGGGGGTGGGGGGAAGGGGTGGATTTCTTCTTTCCTTTTTATAACACTTCTTAAAATTACCATCCTTTAATAAAAAGAAAAGGAGGACTTGTGGCACCTTAGAGACTAATCAATTTATTTGAGCATAAGCTTTCATGAGCTACAGCTCACTTCATCTGGTGCATTTGATGAAGCGAGCTGTAGCTCACGAAAGCTTATGCTCAAATAAATTGGTTAGTCTCTAAGGTGCCACAAGTACTCCTTTTCTTTTTGCGAATACAGACTAACATGGCTGCTACTCTGAAACCTGTCATCCTTTAATAAGAATCCATGATCCCAAAAGCACCTACACTAACAATCTTCTCTCTCACGACAATGCTGGGCACATGGAGAATGACATAGTCCCTCCTCTCAGGAGCCATTCTGCCTCCCTGATACGCTGAAGCCCTCTTTGTCCAAGACTCAGAAACCTGGTGAAATCCTGATCTTACTAAAGTCAATCGCTATTTGGGCATTGACTTCAATAGGACCAGGATTTCATCCTGGACTTTGGATTCCCTCCTAAGGGCAGTGCATTCATTGTCGTGGTGCCACTAAGATTAGTGGCCCAACCCAATAGCAAAGATCTTAACTGCCCAACCAATTGATTAAAGCCAAACACTATCTATAGTTGACATTTTAAAATCTGGATCAGCTCTTCTGTGGCTCCTTATTGTACCTAGAACTATTTAAGGAAGAAGTAAAATTTCATTCAGTCACCACCTTGTTAAAAACAAAAACCCCAGCTGACCGACAGCCCTTGCCAGCATAAATCAGATGAAGATTCTGAAGCTTCAGATTGTGAAGCTAGTTTTACAGCAAAGTTATATAGCTAAGGCCTGTTTGCCTCACTAAATTGAGATAATCATTCATGTATTTGCACCGGTTGGCATACAGCCAGTTTAAAAATCAGACACTCCTAGATTTTAGCCTTTCAAATTTCTACAGCTTAATTGGTAAACAAAAAACTCACTAAATTTAAAGTTGAAATAAATTCCAAATGATATAATCATCATAACTTTAATAATTTATCTGGTAGGAAATTAAGTAAGAGCATGTCCAAGAGTCAGTGGAGTCTGGTGTCTGGAAAGGGCAAGGCATGCTTATGAATTTCACAATTGCAGTGAAAATTTTTCTTTGGTTTTATTACAGCAAATAGTAATTTTTTTAATTAAAGAAGTGTTCACTCCCTCACCAAGCCAATCTCACCGAAGAACAGAAATGAAAGAAAGCAGATCTTGTTTTTGCTGGGGTTGTTTAAACAGTCTGAAGCAATAAAAGGCAACAACTCTCATCTAGATTTCAATTAACCCCCTGCAGACATAGCTACAGGTATTTGCCACAGCCCTAATGAGATGGAGCTACCCAATTCTATCTGATAAGGCATAGCTGATTGGCTACTTGGAAAAGACCCCGACAGTATAATTCAAGGTTTCAGAGTAGCAGCTGTGTTAGTCTGTATCTGCAAAAAAAGAAAAGAAGTACTTGTAGCACCTTAGAGACTAACAAATTTATTTGAGCATAAGCTTTCATGAGCTACAGCTCACTTCGTCAGATACATGCAGTGGAAAATATAGTGGGGAGATTTATATACACAGAGAACATGAGACAATGGGTGTTATCGTACACACTGTAACAAGAGTGATGGTAACACCCATTGTCTCATGTTCTCTGTTTATATAAATCTCCTCACTGTATTTTCCACTGCATGCATCCGACGAAGTGAGCTGTAGCTCACGAAAGCTTATGCTCAAATAAATTTGTTCGTCTCTAAGGTGCCATAAGTACTCCTTTAGTATAATTCAACTCAGCTTTAAAAAGATCATCTGAAAATCTTTGGCACTGCAAATGCCACCTACAACAGGACTGTAACACAAACATTTATATGCTAACATCTATGGCATTCTTCCACCAGAAGAGACTCACGATGACCCTGTTTCCTTTTTCAATTTGATATTGCTTGAAGAGCATTTTATTTACTGTCCCTACAGAAGGTAGATTGTATGGAGGGGTGGGTTTTTGTTTGTTTTTGTTTTTAATTTTCCATTGCTCTGGGAGGCAGTGTGGCTGGCAATTAAGACAAAGATTGGGAGACAAGAGTGCTGGATTCTATTCCCAATTTTAAATTACAACTTGCTATGTGAGTTACTCAAGTCACTTATTGTTATAATCTCGAGGGTGGGGGGGGGCACATGCGCTGTGAGGCTTAGGGTCAGATTGTGTTCAATAGTGACATGCATAAGGATGGTGAACAATCCTTTCTTGTTTCCTCCCAGAAATTGCAAGAGGAGTTTATACACTGCACCATCCCTTACCATGGGACAGCTTGATCCACATCTAGAAAGCTCTGCTATGAAGACTTGTCAGGAGAGTTCATATACTCCTCAGAGATAGTCATCAAGCTAGGAAATCTGAAGTTTCAGAGTGAACTGTTGAGCTACAGAGTCTGTGGAATTTATATGCTTAACAGTCCAGAGAGTTACCTGGGCCAGTGCTTAATAAGCTTCCTAGGTCAGAAGCTCCAGAAACAGCCAATGGATCTGAGAAGTCTGTGGTGCTTCCAAGCACCTCACAGCCAGAATGTTTCTGCTGCATAAGCTCTCTCTGGCTCCAGGGAACTTGTAAATTCTGCAGGTGCTCTGAACCTGGTAGTCTTGCAGCACTTATAGTAATTCCATGCTCTAATAATAAGAATATAGCAGTAGGGATGTATTACCCACCATCTGACCAGGATTGTGGCAGTGACTGAAAACTGCTCAGGGAGATTCGAGAGGTTATAAAAATAAAAAAAAAACGCTCCATAATAGTGGGAGATTATAACTATCCTGTGTGGCAAATTGCCAGCACTACTATGATGGGTCTCGCACTTTCTATTCTGGGGGGGGGTGCGGGGGGATTTCAGGGCATCATTTCTTGCCCCTGAACTGGGGTATTAACTGCCCCACTAGTGTCCTAGAGGAGGGGAGTGGAGAGGGAGGGACCCGGGCCCACCCTCTACTCCGGGTCCCTGCCCAGGGGCCGTAGGGATAGCGGTAAACCACGAGAACTAGCGGGTCCCTCCCTGGGCTACTTCCCTCTCCTGCCCTTCAGCTTGTGGGACTTCCTGCCCGCCCTCTGCACAAACCAGGTGTCCCTTTACCTAGGGTCTTGGTCTTCTTAGCCCACCGCAGCACTTCTCCAAACTCTCCTCTGCTTCCCTCCAAGCTGCTCTCTACTCCAACACCAATCCACTCTGCTTCAATTCCTCCTCTTGTCTGATTGAAGCAGGGGTTTTTTATCATGTGACTGGCTTCAGGTGCTTTAATTAATTTATAGCAAACTTTCTTCCCTCTCCAGGGAATAAGGCTCCCTTCTAACACTCTCCTGCTGCCCTCTGGCCTGGGCTTTCCTTGCTTTTTGCCCCTGCTTCAGTCCCCACCCCCGGCGACCAGGCCAGACGCTTTTTCTTCATTTTGTTTTTCTTTTTTTTGCTGTTTTTTTTTTGCTGCCGTTCGAGTGCTGGTCGGCTGCCAGCTTGCCTGCCAGCCCCCCCACGCCTGCCCTCGGACGCTGCTACTGCTTTAGCTGCAACCCCCGGAGGAGGGAGGGAGGACTGCCGACCCGCTCCCCGGATGAGGGGAGTGGACGCCCCCAGACCCAACCGTTTTGCTGTTCGTTTGTGGACCCGCGATTAATCGTCCTCTTATTTTTGCTTGGCATTTTTGGAATGCTCCACAAAGACCGGGAGAGAAGACAGCCGACAGAGACATTGCCCAGGGAAGCTACAAATCATTGTGGAGGGGGCCGTAGGACTGAGTAACTTTTGAACTGTACTCTCGTGTGGGGGGAGGTTGACTGTGTCTTAACTGCGTTTGTAGGGGCACAGGGGGTGTGGCATGGAGCTGCCCCCCGATCCATCGGTCCCCCCCAACACTACTACAACCGTCACGGCCCCCCCTGCCGTCCGTCCCTGCTGGCAACCTGCCATCTGCCTCTAGCCTCAACTGCTTGCTTTGAATTCCATCATCCGGACCAGACACAACAGCCGACCAAACGAGACTCTTTGGATAAGTGCGCGTGGGTCCGCGTTCCCCGCCCCACCCCCGGACTGCCCACCCCACAGTTTGCCCCAACTACCTGACCCCAACTCCTGTTTCCTTCCCCTGTCCAGTGCGACCCATTTGGCCCCCCGCCTGCAGCCCAACAGGGAGAAGTGGTTAATCTGCTTCCGCCTTCCCCCTCCTCCTTCTGGTGTCTCCCCGTCTCTCCCTGCTCACGATGGCGGGGAATGAGAGGGGTGAGGCCCCTCTGACAACCTCAGTTGCCCCTGCCCACCCCCGAAGCCCCCCTCCCCACCACTGCTGCCAAAACACCTGCCACCGCCCCCGGTGGGGCATCGGCAGCCGGAGGCACCGGGGCGACTATTACCGCTGCTACGCCCACCGCCCCCCCAGATTCTAGGAAAGCCCCCCGGGTTAGCCGGAAAGGCCAGGGTGCGAAAAAGGGGACGTGCCCCACCACAATCACCAAGCCCTCCATGGCAGAGGCTGCCCCCACCGCTGTGGCCTCATCATCGACCATGGCGTCCCTCCCCGCTGTTCCCTCCACCAGCTCTGCAAGCATCCCTCCCCCGGTCCCCAGGGCGTATGCCCGGGCAGTGGCAGCCCCCCCGGTCTGCCGCCTTGTCATCTTGCCCACCCACTGCCTCAGTTACCATCAATAGCGGCCGAGGCCCCTTTCCCACCATGACCAGGAAGCATGGCGTCCGTTGCCTCCTGGTGCCCGCCTCGCCCCACGTGGAGACATACGTGCAGGCATTGGCAAGGGTGGTAGGACCCACGGCCATTGTGGCGGCCTCCAAAATGTATGGGAAGGTCGTCTTTTTCTTAGCATCGGAGGCGGCCACCCAGGAGGTGGTGGAGAAGGGCCTGGCGGTGGGGGGGGTATTTGTCCCCCTGGAGCCACAAGAAGACCTGGACGTCCGCCTAGTCCTGACCTCCGTCCCTCCTTTTCTACCCAATGCCGCCCTGTTACCCGCTCTCTCCACTCTGGGGAAACCCGTTTCCGTCATCAGCCCTCTCCTGCTGGGCTGCAAGGACCCCGCCCTCCGTCACGTCCTTTCGTTCCGCCAGCAAGTGCAGCTTTTACCACCGCCGGCAGCGCGTGACGGAGAGGCACTCGAGGGGTCCTTCCTAGTCCCCTACCAGGGAGCCCGCTATCGGGTCTACTATTCCACAGGAGAGGCCCGGTGCTACCTCTGCCTATCAGCGGGGCATGTCCGAAGAGACTGCCCCTTGGCCCGGCGGGGAGGGGCACCCGAGACCCCCGAGACCTGGAAGGACATCGGCTCCGTCGTTGCCGACGCCCCTGGCCGCCCGGCACCTGAAACCACCTCTCCTCCTGCTCGATCCACTGCTGCTCCCATCCGGGCCCAAGAGACACCTCCCCTACAACGCCCAGACGAGTGAGGGAGCCCCGCCCTTGCTGTTAACAATCCAGCAGAGCCTATGGAGGAGGGTGCAGCAAAGATATTACCGGGCATAGGAGAGGGCCTGCCCCAAGGAGAACCGCCCCCCCTCATGTTGCCTCGCCGTTACCCCCCCGAACCATCACCTCTGCCCCCCGACATGATCCCTGCTAACCAACCCCCACACGATGCTATGGAGGGCTGGACCCTAGTCCAGGGAAAGCGAAGCAAGCGGAAGGCTCGAGCTCCGCTGCACCCATCCGATGCGGACGCCCCCCGGAAGACCAGGAAGGGAGGCACTGACACTGAGCCTTCCGCTATGCCCACGAGTGAGATCCATCCGCCGGTGTTGGGAGGGGAAGACAAAATAGCACTGGAAGGTAGGATCTCCCCTCCACGGGAAACCCTCCCCTCCGAGACCCCTGAGGAAGCCCCTTCTGCCCGAATATCACCCGAACCCCCCGCGAACCTCGAAGTGACTGTCGTAGCAGGCACCATAGGGGACCCCCGGGGTGGCAGAAAACGAGCTCTCCTCCATGTATGAGGAGATCGAGGACCTAGGTTTGACCCCGGTCACCCAGGGAGAGAATGACCTACTGCCGGCTGGCCTCGATCTGGGCAACCTTACCCCAGTCCCCCTTTCCCCATGCTCCCGCCCCCTTCCCGGGCGAGCACCCTGCAGAAGGTGGTCCACCACCTGAGGCCATGGCTGCCAAATCCACCACAGAGACTGCACCTAGCATCACTGGGAGCCCCCTCCCCACCCCCTTAACCCTCGAATCTGTTCAGAAGGCACCACCTCTCAGCTGCTTGCCTCAAAAAGCCCAGAGCCTCGCCTCTGCCCCCGCCCCCACCCCCGTCCCTGTCCCTGGCCAATCCACCTCCTCCTGCAATGCTATTGCCGCCCCTGGGGTTATTCCTTTCCCGTTTTTTGCGGATCCGCCCCAAGGAGCAGCTTTTGCATTCTCCTGCCACGACCCATTAGGAGCTGCAATTTTCCCTCCGCCATCCTCTTCTACCCCAAGGCGTGAGATGGACCTAATAACTTTAGCCTGTCAGACGCCCCGTCGGTGGTCTGCACCCTACCTGCCCGCCTCAGTGGACCAAGGCTGCACCAAGTGCCCCACCAGGGAATAACCCGGAAATCGCAACCCCGCACCCCCATGAGCTGCGAAAAGCGTTGCGACAGTTTTTAGAAGACATCCGTGCTCTGGGAGGAACTTTCCCGCAACAGGGTACAGCTGGCTCTCCGGCTATGGGGGCACTTTGATCAAATCCTCCAGGCCACAAGGGCCCTTATAAAGGAGGGTAAAGGGCAAGGAAGGCACGGTGCCATGGCCTACGGGCGGGCCCGCAGCTTCCGTGACGATTTACTTACTTATGGGATGGGTCACGGATTGTTGCGCGGCCCGCTGGGGGCTGCGAACACCCCTGCCAACAAGGAACCCCCACCCCCCCCAGTCCTCCGCATGTCGCCTCTCATTATTGCAACTTTGAACACCAAAGGCTGTAGGATGGCTCTCCGCAGGTCCCAGGTGCTCTCTTACCTTCGGGAAGGGGGGTACTCTGTGGTTTTCCTGCAGGAGACCCATACGGATCTGACCGCCGAGGACAGCTGGCGGCTGGAGTGGGGGGACGGGGTCTACTTCAGCCACTTCACAATCTGACAAGCTGGAGTGGCGACCCTGTTCTCCCCCAACCTACGGCCCGAGGTGCTAGGGGTCACTGAGGCCGTGCCGGGCCACCTGCTGCATCTCCGAGTCCGTATGGAGGGGCTCGTGGTCAGCCTTGTCAACATCTATGCCCCGACAACGAGCCCTAAGCGGCCACAATTCTATCAGCGGGTGTCTGACTTCCTCAGCACCCTAGATTCTCACGAGTGCTTAGTCCTGGGAGGGGACTTTAACACCACCCTCGAGGAAGAGGACCGCTCAGGGGCCGAGCTGAGCCCAGCCGCTACGAATATTCTCCGAGAAATAGTCGAATATCACTCACTAGTAGACGTCTGGTGTGACCACCACCCAGATGACACTTCCACATTCACCTTTGCCCGGGTGGAGGCCCATCGGTCACACCACTCTCGGTTGGACAGTATTTATTTATCCCGGTTCCATCTTTCATAGGCCCACTCCTCCAACGTTCGGCCGGCCCCATTTTCCGACCATCATCTAGCCACCATAACAGCCTCCCTCCGTGCAGAGAGGCCGGGGCTGGCCTATTGGCACTTTAACAACAGCCTGTTGGAGGATGAGGGCTTCGTGACATCCTTCTGGGAGTTTTGGCTGGTCTGGCGAGAGCAGCGGCGTGCCTTTCCCTTGGCGTGGCAATGGTGGGATCTAGGGAAGGTGCGCGCCAAGCTCTTCTGCCATGACTACACCCGGGGCACCAGCCGACGGAGAAATGCAGCAATAGAGCAGTTGGAATGGGAGGTTTTGGAGATGGAGAGGCGTCTGGCCACCAGCCCCGAGGACCCGTTCCTCTGCGGAGCATGCCGGGAGAAGCGGGAAGAGCTCCGGGCCCTCGAGGACCATCGGGCCCGAGGTGCCTTTGTTCGATCCCGCATCCGCCTCCTTTGGGAGATGGATCGCAGCTCCCGTTTCTTCTACGCCCTGGAGAAAACGAGGGGGGCCAAGAAACACGTCATCTGCCTTCTAGAAGAAGACGGCACCCCCTTCACGGATCCGGTGGAGATGTGTGGGAGGGCCCGTGACTTCTACACAAGCCTTTTCTCCCCGAATCTGACTGATCCTGGCCCTCCCGTGACTTCTACACAAGCCTTTTCTCCCCGAATCTGACTGATCCTGGCGCTTGCAGGTTGCTCTGGGAGGAACTCCCCAAGGTCAGCATGGGCGACCGAGACTGACTAGAGCTGCCTCTCACCCTGGCTGAGTTCTTGGAAGCCCTCCGTCACATGCCTACCAATAAATCTCTGGGCATGGATGGGCTGACCGTGGAGTTCTACCGCACGTTTTGGGACATTGTTGGCCCAGACCTAGCCACTGTCTGGGCTGAGTCTTTGCAGGGCAGGGTCCTCCCTCTTTCGTGCAGGCAAGCGGTGCTCGCCTTGTTGCCGAAGGGGGACCTCCGCGATTTACGAAATTGGCGTCCTGTCTCGCTCCTTAGCACGGATTACAAAATCGTAATGAAAGCAATCTCACTGCGGCTAGGGTCCGTGATGGCGGACGTGATCCACCTAGATCAGACCTATACTGTCCCAGATCGCAGCATTTTTGACAACTTATTTCTAGTCTGAGATCTTTTGGAACTCGGGCATAGAGATGGTCTGTCGTTCGCCCTCCTGTCTCTTGATCAGGAGAAGGCATTCGATAGAGTGGACCATAGGTACACTTCCACCCACACTTCAGACCATCTGGTGGAGCGCGGGTCCACTGCTCTACCTAGGCGTTTACCTTTCTGCCACGCACCCTTCTCCACTGGAGAACTGGCAAAATTTAGAAGGCGGGATGATAGAGCGGCTCCGGAAACGGACGAGGCTACTCTGATGTCTCTCCCTCCGAGGGAGAGCACTGGTGCTTAACCAACTGGTCCTGTCCACGCTCTGGTACCAGCTCAACACCCTGGTCCCGACCCTGGGTTTCCTGACCGACCTCTGGACATCGATTCTAGAGTTCTTTTGGTCAGGAATGCACTGGGACCCTGTTGGGGTTCTTCATCTACCCCTGAAGGAAGGAGGACAGGGCCTGAAGTGTCTGCACACTCAGGTCTGTGTCTTCCGCCTCCAGGCCCTGCAGAGGCTCCTTTATAGTGCAGGTAGTTCAACGTGGAGCATATTGGCGCACGCCTTCCTGCGCCGCTTCCAAGGGCTCCGATATGACCGGCAGCTCTTTTATCTCTGTCCGAAAGGTTTTCCGCGAGACCTCTCCGGCTGCTGGTCTTCTACCAGGACCTCCTCCGGACCTGGAAACTGTTTTCAATGACCAGGTCTGTGGCAGCCACCGTGGGAGCGGATCTCCTCGCAGAGCCCCTGCTACACAACCCCCAGCTCCACGTGCAGGCAGCGGAGTTCCGTTTGGTGCACCAGAGTTTGGTCCTGGCGGAAGTCACGAGAATCGGAGACCTCCTGGACTATGACCGGGGAGACTGGCTGGATCCCCTGATGCTCGCCCGGTGCATGGGGCTCTCCAGACCTTGTACCCCCTGGCGCGTACTTCAGGAGGTGAAGGCCGCCTTGACGCCTGCTGCTCAGGCTTATCTCAGCCGAGCCCCGCGCGAGGGCACACCCCGCCCACCCTCTACCCCAGGCCCACCGGATCTTTCAATTGGGCCCCTACCCCAACAAACCCCTCACCCTTTCACTGCAAGCCAGCTGCATGAACTGCAGCCGGTCAGCTTCCAAATCGCGCCACGGAAATATTTATACACACTCACGGTTCACACCCTCCACGCTCACACCTGGTGTCCCGCCCCGATACAAAGTGGCGGGACTTCCTGCCACCTTTGGAGGGTGAGCAACCCCGGTGGGCCAGCCTGTATTCCACCTTGGTCCCGAGGCCCGTCGGGGACATTAGTTGACGGCTCCTTCACGGAGCTTTTAGCACGGGTGTGTTTTTGACATGGTTCACCCCCATCCCGGATACTTGCCCTTTTTGCAACATGAGGGAAACTCTGGTGCACGTATATTTAGAGTGTGCCAGGCTGCAACCCCTTTTCCGGCTCCTCACAAATATTTTATTACGCTTTTGGCTACACTTTTCCCCTCACCTTTTTATTTACACACTCCCCATCCGTGGCCCCACAAAATCGTGAGATCTCCTGGTTAACCTCCTCCTAGCCCTAGCTAAAACAGCCATTTATAAAACCAGAGAGAGGAGGTTGGCTAATGAAGCGTCCTGTGATTGTAGGGCCGTTTTCCGATCCTCAGTACATTCCCGTATCCAGGCCGAGTTCCTCTGGGCGGCGTCCACCGACTCCCTTGACGCCTTCGAGGAGCGGTGGGTACTGTCCGAGGTTCTCTGCTCAGTGACCCCGTCCAGTTCCTTCCATCTGACCCTTTGATTGAGGGGAAGAGTGAGAGACCCCAGCCCCAGCTGTTGCCGCTGTGGATACCATCATTACTGTCACTAGGAGGGGTCCCATCACACGTGGTGTACATCCCCCCCCACCCCCAAACCGCCCACCCCGCAGCCATGCCCATCTTGTCGGGCACTCTCAGGAGAGGAATAATCGGTGACACTGGGCGTGGCACTAGGTAACTCGAGGGGGTGGAAGACCATGAGTGTCGAGGAAGCCCCCGCTCTAGGCCACCAGGTAACTCAGGAGGGTGGAAGACCACAAGTGTCGAGGAAGCCCCCCCGCTCTGGGCCCAGGCTAGCCTGAACATTTCTCCCTCCTGAAGGCTGCTGTGTTATACCTTGTGTTTGCTTTTGTTGCATAGTTTTGCTTTATCCTTTTTGGTGACTCCTTGTAAGTGTTACACAAATAAAATTCTTTTCTGCTTCCAAAAAAAAACCAAAAAAAAAAACCACGCTCTTCTGCTGCCCTCTGGCCATGCTGTATCACACCCCATACTGATTAGGTGCATGTCACCTCAGGACAGGATGCAGAAATAAAGTTTGACACCTTAAATGACTGCTTCTTGGAGCAGCTAGTCCTGGAACTCACAAGAGGAGAGGCAATTCTTGATTTAGTCCTAAGTGGAGCACAGGATCTGGTCCATGAGGTAAATATGGATGGACCACTTGGCAAGAGTGACCATAATATAACTAAATTTAACATCCCTGTGGCAGAGAAAACACCACAGCAGCCCAACATGGTAGCATTTAAATTTCAGAAAGGGGGGATTACACAAAAATGAGGAACTTAGTTAAACATAAAATAAAAGGTACAGCACAAAAAGTGAAATCTCTGCAAGCTGCATGGAAACTCTTAAAAGACACCATAATAGAGGCTCAACTTAAATGTATAATCCAAAATTAATAATAATAATAGAACAAAAAAAAGGGCCACTGTGGCTAAACAACAAGGTAAAATAAGCAACGAGAGGCAAAAAGGCATCCTTTAAAAAGTGGAAGTTAAATCTTAGTGAGGACAATAAAAAGGAACATAAACTCTGGCAAGTGAAGTGTAACAATATAATTAGGAAGTCCAAAAAAGAATTTGAAGAACAGCTAGCCAAAGACTCCAAAAGTAATAGCAACATTTTCTTTAAGTACATCAGAAGCAGGAAGCATGCTAAACAACCAGTGGGGCCACTGGGCGATTGAGATACTAAAGGGGCACTCAAGGACGATAAGGCCATTGCGGAGAAACGAAATGAATTCTTTACATCGGTTTTCACGGCTGAGGATTTGAAGCAGATTTTCAAACCCGAGCCATTCTTTTTAGGTGACAAACCTCAGGAACTGTCCCAGATTGAGGTGTCATTAGAGGAGGTTTTGGAACAAAATGATAAATTAAATAGTAATAAGTCACCAGGACCAGATGGTATTCACCCAAGAGTTCTGAAGGAACTCAAATGTGAAATTGCAGAACCTAACTATGGTTTGTAACCCTTCATTTAAATCAGTTTCTATACCAAATGACTGGAGGATAGCTAATGTGACACCAATTTTTAAAAAGGGCTCCAGAGGTGATCTCGGCAATTATAGGCTGGTAAGCCTGACTTCAGTACTGGGCAAACTGGTGAAACAAAATTGTCAGACACATAGATGAACATAATTTATTGGGGAAGAGTCAACATGTTTTTTGTAAAGGAAAATCATGCCTCACCACTCTACTAGAATTCTTTGAGGAGGTCAACAAGCACGTGGACAAGGGGGATCCAGTGGACATAGTTCACTTAGATTTTCAGAAAGTCTTTGACGAGGTCCCTCACCAAAGGCTCTTAAGGAATGTAAGCTGTCATGGGATAAGAGGGAAGGTCCTCTCATGGATCAGTAACTGGTTGAAAGATAGGAAACAAAAGATAGGCATAAATGATCAGTTTTCAGAATGGAGAGAGAGGTAAATAGTGGTGTCCCCCAGGAGTCTGTACTGGGACCAGTGCTGTACAACATATTCATAAATGATCTGGAAAAAAGGGTAAACAGTGAGGTGGCAAAATCTGAAGATGATACAAAACTACTCAAGATAGCTAAGTCCAAAGCAGACTGTGAAGAGCTGAAAAGGGATCTCACGAAACTGGGTAACAAAATGGCAGATGTTATTCAATGTGGATAAATACATAGTAATGCACATGGGAAAGTATAATCCCAATTGTACATATAAAATGATGGGGTCTGAATAAGCTGTTACCACTCAAGAAAGAGATCTTGGAGTCATTGTGGATAGTTCTTTGAAAATATCCACTCAATGCGCAGTGGCCGTCAAAAACGATAACAGAATGTTGGGAATCATTAGGAAAGGGATAGATAATAAGACAGAAAATATCATATTGCTTCTATATAAATCCATGGTACACCCACATCTTGAATACTGCATGCAGATGTGGTTGCCCCATCTCAAAAAAGATATATTGAAATTGGAAAAGGTTCAGAAAAGGGCAACAAAATTGATGAGGGGTATGGAACAGCTTCCTATGAGGAGAGATTAGTACGATTGGGACCTTTCAGCTTGGAAGAGAGACGACTAAGGGGGGATATGATTTAGGGCTATAAAATCATGATTGGTGTGAAGAAAGTAAATAAGGAAGTGTTATTTACTCCTTCGCATAACACAAGAACCAGGGCTTACCAAATGAAATTAATGGGCAACAGGTTTAAAACAAACAAAAGGAAGTATTTCTTCACACAACACATAGTCAATCTTTGGAAATCTTTTGCCAGAGAATGTTGTAAAGGCCAAGACTATAACAGGATTCAAAAAAATAACTAGATATATTTATGGAGGATAGGCCCATCAATGGCTGTTAGCTGGGATGGGCGGGGACAGTGTCCGGTTGTTTGCCAGAAGCTGGGAAAGGGGATGGATCACTTGATGATTTGCCTGTTTTGTTCATTCCCTCTGGGGCACCTGACATTGGCCATTGTCAGAAGACAGGATACTGGGCTATATGGACCTTTGGTCTGACTCAGTATGGCCGTTCTTATATATTCAGCAGCCTTCCTGACTTAGTTCTTGCTGATCCTCAGAGTTGATAAGTGTCACCAATACCCCAAGCCTCAGAAGCATTCTCTGATAAGCCTGACAATAGTCAGCAGCTGGTGGCTCTCTCTAGGTAGCCTCTGGAGTTTATAAATGCCACTGAGGAGCCTGCAAAATGTATAAACTCTGCAGATTCCTTGACAGAATAATTCTCAGAATGTAAAAGGGACCATCAGAGAACAACTCAAAAATGCATTGTTTGAAATTTGATACTCCAAGTTGTCAGGAATAAACACACACATTGAAAATTGACTTTGCAGGCCAACTTGTTTTAGAGATATGAAACCTCATACAGGTTTCATATAATTTTAGGAGACTTACAAACAGGAAGTCTCTACATTTTCAAAGCTCAACTCTCATTAGTGTCTTGTCTGATTAGCTTAGTTCCCCCAACATACAGTGGCATAAGACTACACATGAGAAATGTCAGGCAGAATGGCACTCTTCTAATGAAGTAATAGAAACGGGCACATGTCTGAGAATGAGAGAAAAAAGAAAAGCAGAAATCTTGTTAAAGCCCTAATTGTGGGCTTACTGTTATGGCTTCGTAGCTTTTTTAAATGTCAAATTTATGGTCAAATGAGCACCTCTGAGACAACAAACAGCAAAGTATGTTATCTCTCTAAATCAATCATACCAGAAGGCAGATAATTTGTTTGATCTTGTGGATATCTGAAACTGTTAAATAGCTTCCAATAGTTCTCCAGTTACCTTAATCAACCCATGGCCTTCCCAGTTCTCCATGTATCCTTGTCTGCAGAGGATTCTTTAACTACCTCTGGAGCTTCTTTGATTCCCCCTCACACAAACACAATACCTTCAGCCCTCTAGCCTTCTCCTACTATGTACCAGTGCAATCCTCACCCATAAGAACCAGCATTTTGTCAGGATCTTTTAATTGGTATTTGAAGTTATTTTGTAAAAGGAAACGGATTAAACATTTGTCTGAGATTTAATTTTACCATGGGCACAATGTCGCATGTGTGCTTGATTTCCAGGGACAGAAATGTCCTACAACTTGTTGACTAAGAACAAAACAGATGCCATTTCCACACCCACCGATTACCACCTGGCATCTCATTCTGCAAGGTCTCTCCTTTGGGTTTTATCTTACAAAGCACACGGACATTTTTGCTGCGCTGGAGTGCAACTATTTTGTGATCCCCACTGAGTGCCAAATGAGTACTAGTAGCAGTACAAGGCCTTTATGTTTTTCCTTCTTTCGGTGGAACATTTGAGAGATGAACATTTACTAAAATAATTCTTCCAAAAAAATGGCATAGCACCATAGATAGTACATATTGACATAATTCTGTACTTCTCCATTCTATGCACAGTAGAAGTCAGTGCAGTTACACGAGGGATGAATTTGGCCCATAGTTTACGAGCGACTTACACACTACCATTTACCACTGGAGTCCATTTTACTCAAATACAATTGAAAGGACTTGAGAAGTTAGGGCATAGGCTGAACAAGTTTTTGGGATGAAGGGCATGAGGGGATGGTAAACAGAACCCGGCACCAAATTTTTCAGCAGAGAAGACAATGTTTTCTTCAACAGCAGGAGCATTCAGCTTTGTCCACGACTGTTCAAGCTTTGGAAATATTCTGTTCACACTGGGCATGCCCAGAGGCATTTGCATAGTCACTCCCCATACTAGTGATTTGATATCTAGCTTTATGTATGGGTGTAGAGGAATGGACCCACTGCTAGAGCACCTGTCAAGGTTCCTCCCCCACTCTGAACTCTAGGGTACAGATGTGGGGACCTGCATGAAAAACCTCCTAAGCTTATCTTTACCAGCTTAGGTCAAAACTTCCCCAAGGTACAAAATATTCCACCCTTTGTCCTTGGATTGGCCGCTACCACCACCAAACTAATACTGGTTACTGGGGAAGAGCTGTTTGGACGCGTCTTTCCCCCCAAAATACTTCCCAAAACCTTGCACCCCACTTCCTGGACAAGGTTTGGTAAAAAGCCTCACCAATTTGCCTAGGTGACTACAGACCCAGACCCTTGGATCTTAAGAACAATGAACAATCCTCCCAACACTTGCACCCCCCCTTTCCTGGGAAATGTTGGATAGAAAGCCTCACCAATTGGCATAGGTGACCACAGACCCAAACCCTTGGATCTGAGAACAATGAAAAAGCATTCAGTTTCTTACAAGAAGACTTTTAATAAAAATAGAAGTAAATAGAAATAAAGAAATCCCCCCCCCCCCGTAAAATCAGGATGGTAGCTACCTTACAGGGTAATTAGATTCAAAACATAGAGAACCCCTCTAGGCAAAACCTTAAGTTACAAAAAAGATACACAGACAGAAATAGTTATTCTATTCAGCACAGTTCTTTTCTCAGCCATTTAAAGAAATCATAATCTAACACGTACCTAGCTAGATTACTTACTAAAAGTTCTAAGACTCCATTCCTGGTCTATCCCCGGCAAAGACAGACTATAGACAGACACACAGACCCTTTGTTTCTCTCCCTCCTCCCAGCTTTTGAAAGTATCTTGTCTCCTCATTGGTCATTTTGGTCAGGTGCCAGCGAGGTTACCGTAAGCTTCTTAACCCTTTACAGGTGAGAGGAGCTTTCCCCGGCCAGGAGGGATTTCAAAGGGGTTTACCCTTCCCTTTATATTTATGACAGCACCCCTTTGTGGCTATACTTGGCGCAGCAGCTCTTTCCCATCTACCATTCCCTGCCAACCGTCACATCTGTCCTGTGGTGATCTCCATTTTCTTGTGACTTAGCCCTCCAGCAAGGTCAACTTACAGTCTCACCCCTTCTGGGGTATCAGTGTCCCAAACATACACTGGTAAATGGTATAAGTCTTCCGCCTCTCCAGGGCTCGTCTTCAATTCCACTCTGTTAGAGTAGTGGTCCCAGGACTTCTCGCTGGTGTCCTTCAACCAAACTCAAAAGCAAAACAAAAACTACAATGAAAGGAAATTTTACCATCTCCCTTGGACTAGAACTTTTAATCCATCCTGGGTCCTCCACAGCTGGACGTTCTTCTCCAAAATGTTGACGCCCAAGAGTTGCCTCACTGCAGTCTACTCCCAATGCTGTTTGCCTGGTGGTTGGCCTTCTCTAAGGCCCACTTCAGGAGTTACTTTAATTTCTGCTGCCCTCTTTCATCCAGGCCTGTCCCCAGGTATAAACTCCCTCCTGAAGCGCCTTCTCAGTAAAGCACCTTCCTGAATTTCTTCCCTAAAGGTCCAGGCCCTGCCCTTTTGTCAGGACTCATCATCAGAGCATGCTCCACCCTGCTGGTTTCTCTGTATCTTTCCAGGTACCAGTCTCTACTGCTCACTCAGAGAGGGACTGCAGAATTCCTCTTCCTTTCTCCCTGCAGCCCCCTTCTACTCTGGGCTTCCTCTCTTTACAAAAACTATCACAATTCAGGGCAACTGCATTCCCTCTCTATGATTTAATTGGAGATTGATCCTGCTTTGAGCAGGGGGTTGGACTAGATGACCTCCTGAGGTCTCTTCCAACGCTGATATTCTATGATCCAACATGGTCACCCACTCTCAGGCTTCTGGATCCCTAAACAAGCTCTTCATCTTCAGTTAACTCTTTTAGAGCCAGGATAAGCTATACACGCCATCACAGTGGGGTTACACTTTCATGAAAAATCTTGCTCCTCCTCCCCCGCCACGCCTTAGTATCCGATCATCAATGTTCAAGAGTAATGCTATGATATTTTTACATCTTTGATTACAAAGCAAAGCATAAGGAGTATTATTAATCTAATTTTGTTTGAACGTAAAGGATGTATCACCCTCATCATTTCAGATATGTACTACCCAAGATCATTACAGATGAAACTGTTTTGTCTATAGTAGGTGGGCAGAGAAGTGGACCACAGGCCTCAAAATAAAGGGACAGTATTTTATCTTCCAAAGAAAAGCTGAAAGGGCTAATACTGAAGTGCAAAGTTAGTGTCTCTTAAAGTTTCATATGCGGTTACATAAAGTTACATCACATGCTATAGGCAAACACAGAAAGGATACAATATCAAAACATCTGGACATGTACTTTCATGTATTTAACTGTGACACTCTGATTACATTTCCCAGACCCGAAGAAGAGCTCTGTGTAAACTCAAAAGCTTGTCTTTTGCCAACAGAAGTTGGTCCAATAAAAAAAGGTATGACCTCACCCACCTTGTCTCTCCAATATCCTGGGATCAATACCCTCCAGCTACAACAATTCTATTAGAAATGGGGCCAAGCTACGTAAAGACAAAGATTTGTCTGGACAAAGATTCAGGCCTAAATCTGAACCTTCTTAAAGTCTAGAGAGGTTTGGATCCAGGGCTCCAGTTCAGGCCTTTTTTAACTGAAAGGGGTTAAACATCTAAATGTCCTTAGTTCCCTTATTTAAAATATGTTCTCTTCTTTTTTCCTTTATGAAAACTGTCATCCAAATAAAGCAAACACTTTGCTCCTTAAGGGAGCAAGGAAACAAAGACTAGCAAATAAAAGTGACAAGGGAAAATATTGCTATAGCTCCTGTGGTCCAGTTGTGCATTCGTATTGAAATATAAAGCTGTAGCATTCCATGCCAAATCAGGAACAGTTTGTTCTTCATGGGAACAAGTACTGTGGGGAGGTAAAGTGATAAATTTAAAGTTACAGTACCTTCTTCTATACTAGTGCAGCATGTTATGCAGGATCAGGCACATAACATACGTAGAGAATCTTCTATAACTTATGAGGCCCTTTGCCTGCTAGCTTCCTGAACTGCCCAACTGTAATTCTGAAAGGTGCGTACCAGAATATCTCAGCATATTTATTAACAGTCCATTGATGGCTGACAACACATTGATCAAAAAAAGCCACAGAAAAGACAAAAAGAAAAGAAAAAAAATCCTTAGCTACCCTGGAAAAAAAGTCCTTTACAAAAGTCAGGTTGTGCATTTCAGTGTCCTAAAAAAAGTACTCCACATGTCATGATAAGTACCTCATTTCTGAGGGAGCACGGGTGGAATTTACAGATTTCTATAGAATATTTCTCATGCGATGCATATGTTTGGACAAGCACCTAACAGAGACCAATCAATCAGATTCCTCTCTCAGTGCCAGTTAATCTAAGGGTATTCTTAAAACCAGGAATTTTGAGGTGATCAAGGATCCCATTTTCTTCTTTTTCAGCAGTCAGGTTTCAGAGTAACAGACATGTTAGTCTGTATTTGCAAAAAGAAAAGGAGTACTTGTGGCACCTTAGAGACTAACCAATTTATTTGAGCATAAGCTTTCGTGAGCTACAGCTCTCTTCATCGGATGCATACTGTGGAAAGTGTAGAAAATCTTTTTATACACACAAAGCATGAAAAAATACCTCCCCCCACCTCACTCCCCTGCTTTTAATAGCTTATCTAAAGTGATCACTCTCCTTACAATGTGTATGATAATCCAGGTTTGTGCTGGAAATGGCCCAACTTGATTGTCATACACATTGTAAGGAGAGTGATCACTTTAGATAAGCTATTAAAAGCAGGAGAGAGGGGTGGGGGGAGGTATTTTTTCATGCTTTGTGTGTATAAAAAGATTTTCTACACTTTCCACAGTATGCATCCGATGAAGAGAGCTGTAGCTCACGAAAGCTTATGCTCAAATAAATAGGTTAGTCTCTAAGGTGCCACAAGTACTCCTTTTCTTTTTTCAGCAGTGTGGTTTTGAATGCTGTCCAGGTGAATAGGATCAGCATTCTATTTTATAAAATGAGCCAGCAACCTCAAGGTATCAGACTGTCTGCTCTACCAAGCTTCACTCAGCACAGGAAAGAAGTGTGTGTAAAAAGCATGAGGAGGCAGGTGCCTTTTAGTCACCTTTGTGCCCCACCACGTATGGGAGTTGTGCAGGGCCAGTTCAGCCCTCATGCAATTAGGTTTAGTCTACCCTGTGAAGTTTTGCCAGCATATCTATGTCAGGTAGCAGTGTTAAAAATAAATTGCACCCTTTAGCTGGCACAGCTGCCAACAAAAGGTATAATGCAAATACACTTATACAGGCACAAGAGGCCATTTTCTTAGGTCCGTCAGGGAGGTAGTTTAACTATGGCAGCAAAAGAATTTAATTTTGTTGGTTTAACTGTCTCCACTAGTTTCAGAGTAGCAGCTGTGTTAGTCTGTATTCGCAAAAGGGAAAGGAGTACTTGTGGCACCTCAGAGACTAACCAATTTATTTGAGCATAAGCTTTCGTGAGCTACAGCTCACTTCATCAGATGCATACTGTGGAAAATACAGTGAGGAGATTTATATACACAGAGAACATGAAAAAATCGGTGTTTATCATATACACTGTAAGGAGAGTAAAAAGAAAAGGTAGCTCACGAAAGCTTATGCTCAAATAAATTGGTTAGTCTCTAAGGTGCCACAAGTCCTCCTTTTCTTTTTGCGAATACAGACTAACAGGGCTGTTACTCTGAAAACTGTAAGGAGAGTGATCACTTAAGATGAGCTATTACCAGCAGGAGAGTGGGGGCGGGGGGGGGAGAAAACCTTTTGTAGTGATAATCAAGGTGGGCCATTTCCAGCAGTTAACAAGAACTTCTGAGGAACAGTGGGGGGTGGGGGGGGAATAAACAAGGAGAAATAGTTTTACTTTGTGTAATGACTCAACCACTCCCAGTCTCTATTCAAGCCTAAATTAATTGTATCCAATTTGCAAATTAATTCCAATTCAGCAGTCTCTTGTTGCCAACTGTGTCCACATACCTATTCAGGGGACACCATCATAGGGCCTAATCACATCAGCCACACTATAAGAGGCTCGTTCACCTGCACATCTACCAATGTGATATATGCCATCATGTGCCAGCAATGCCCCTCTGCCATGTACATTGGTCAAACTGGACAGTCTCTACGTAAAAGAATAAATGGACACAAATCAGATGTCAAGAATTATAACATTCATAAACCAGTCGGAGAACACTTCAGTCTCTCTGGTCACTCGATTTCTGACCTAAAAGTGGCTATTCTTCAACAAAAAGACTTCAGAAACAGACTCCAATGAGAGACTGCTGAATTGGAATTAATTTGCAAATTGGATACAATTAATTTAGGCTTGAATAGAGACTGGGAGTGGTTGAGTCATTACACAAAGTAAAACTATTTCTCCTTGTTTATTCCCCCCCACCCCCCACTGTTCCTCAGAAGTTCTTGTTAACAGCTGGAAATGGCCCACCTTGATTATCACTACAAAAGGTTTTCTTCCCCTCACCCCACTCTCCTGCTGGTAATAGCTCATCTTAAGTGATCACTCTCCTTACAGTGTGCATGATAAACACCCATTTTTTCATGTTCTGTGTGTATATAAATCTCCTCACTGTATTTTCCACTGAATGCAGCTCACAAAATGTAGCTCACGAAAGCTTATGCTCAAATAAATTGGTTAGTCTCTAAGGTGCCGCAAGTACTCCTTTTCTTTTTGTCTCCACTAGGGGGATTTGCTGGCATATAGTATTTGAAGCATACATAAGCCCTTCGAGCAACCTCAGGGCCTCTAAATTTCACCTTAAGGGCCACAAAGCCAGTCAAGATTAGCCATAGTACAGCATGTTTGGCCACACCTTCTCTCCAGCCACACCATCTACACTCGGGGAGGCAAGGAGAAGGAGTGAAGAGCCACTTAACATGGGCAACGCCATGTATATTTTCCCCCAAATCTCATTCTTGGAAACCATTTAGCTGAAACTTCACAAATAAAATAGTACTTAGCCTGAGGAAGACTCCCACCATGGAAAATTTCAGCCTGAACTTTAAGTTTGCTGAAGTTATAAGCCACTGAAAGCAGGGTCTTTATGATGGAAAATATCAGGCACTCAACAACAGGCAATGCTGCCAGCTCTGCCTATAATACAGAGATTATCTAAGTAGCACTTGTCCCCTCTTTAATTGCAGAAATTAGATTCCAGTTGCAACACAACACCTTGAAGGCTGGATTATCATTTCAGATCCAGCTCTTTTGCTGTGCACACAGCACAAAAGAGCTGATTTCTGCTAGTAACTAGCCTGTTGAAAATTTCCCCAGCAGGTGGCAATGCTCAGCTTGTGGAGCTTACTTCTACGCAAACACCTTTCCCTCAGAGATAGGGGTGTGCTGGGGGTGAGGGGAGTGGGGGGCTACACTCTGCTGATGTAGGGTCCCTTATAGACCATGCACCACTGGCATAACTCATTGCAGTCTCCAGGCCTAGGCTGCTAGAACCCATGCTGGAACTCGGGCTGGCACAGACCTGCTCACAGAATCAAGGGTCTAGATCCACCCCCGTACGTAGCTGAACTTGGATGCAGGAGTCCGGAGTGTTGTACTGAATACAGCTTTTGTTGAAAAAAATTGCCAAGTTCTTTGCAATTACTACGCTTTAACATCAATTTTTTAACAGCATAATACCCCTACACAGGGATATTTGCTAGGGAAAGAAACAAGCTCAAGAAGGGAAACCATATACACTATATCATTAAGTAATTTTCTTTTTTGCATAGTGCAGTCAATAAAAAATGTCCATGCGTCATTAAAAATTCTGTTTTATTCTGAACCCCAAATATTGTTCTCATAACCCGCAGCCCAGGAGCATAAGGTAATCAACTCCATTCTCTTGTAGGCAAAGCATCTGTTCAGTGACAGTGCATGCTGCATTCTAATACTTCTGTTTGGTGCAGTGGTGACAGGCATTAATGACTCTCACCAAGGGGTCCCACAAGATCCTTGCCAACATTTCTGTATTAAGCTGTGTTATGCCAGTCAAGGCGACAACTACATTTTACCATGATGGTTCCACATGGACTCGTTAATGTTGAGCAATCTTGCCCACTGCTAACTATCTCAAGGAGCAATGTGTATGTAAAGCACAGCCTCAGGATCCTACTGTGAGTTCTGAAGGCATCAGGCCATGGTCTGGCTACAAGCCCCAACACCCCAATCCTCCTGCTTTGCATTGCCCTCAGTAACACAACATAGTCATAGAGCTGAGTAATCACCCAGGGAGTTGAGTAAAAGGAGAATTGCCTGGAGTGACAGGGCAATACCTGCTCTATGCCACCTTCTGTGCTGGCCTTGGTATATAAAGTGTGTCTGGAACACGATAATTGCTACACTCTGGCTATTCCTGGCTGCTGGAATGATCACTTAAGGTGACAGAGAGCCAAATGTAAGCTAGAGGAGACAAAGGGGTCTAACGTGTGCAGAGCACTCTGGACCAGTTCCCAGCCAGCCTCAGGATACAGGAACTGCAACAACGTGATTTGTTGTCTCCTCCTTCCAAGCACTCCAAAGCTGCACTGAGCACAGCACACACAGCACAGCCCTTGCTGAGATTTGCAGCCATTGTGCCTTAAGTTGGCACTCATGAAATTTCATTGGGCACAAAAGCTGCTACACCCCTGAAGACTACTGGCCAGCTCCTGTAAGATAGCACAGCGAAGAGGGGGGGTATGGAGTTGGCCAAAAAAATAGCAACGAGGAGAAACATTTCAAATTTGTTTCACAGGAGTCAAGAGTCCCATTTTCATGAAATTCTTTTTTAAACATCCTGATATTTTTTCATTTCTCCTCATTTCAATTCCTCCCCCTTTTTCTCCCCACCCCCTTGTCATTTTTCAAAAAGATAAATATGGAGCTTCAAAAATGACTGGAGAAAAGAAAGAGAAAAATTGGAAGACAGAAAAAATGACAAAATAAACATGATAAAAGAAAAAAAATTGAAAAAAGGAGAAAATAGTGAAACAAAAAATATTAAAATTTTGGTGAATTCTTTTTTTTGGGGGGGGAGCGAGGGGGGGCTTTTTTGAGAAGAAACCCTTTTCATTTGAAAAACATTGACCAGTACTAATAAATGCCAAAATAGACTGATAGTAACAAATAATACCATGTCCCCACTGTGACGCACTGTACTTCAAAAGTAGCACCCTGTAATCCCCATATTTATCATTTGCATATGGTTGTGATATTTCACGCAAAGTATGCCTTGTAAGGTACCATATGTAAGGTAACAATTTGCTGAAACTCATTGTTCTGTCAAAATATGTATATTGTTATTGTGTATGAAGTTATGAGATTTTGCGATATGGATGTTATTGAAATATGTTGTGATTCTGGGAGATGCCCACAGCTAGCTCTCCAGTGGCAACAAAGGAGGTGACCCACACCCAAACTGGCATTAAGTGACCAACATGAGCCATTGACTAGCAGGGGAATTGTAAACAAGAGATTTACAATTCTGTAAGAGGTGGTTGCCCAAGCACCATGCAATGGAGATTGCTCAACTCTGACTCAGCAAGGCCCACCAGGACACATCTAGGACAGTATCTTCCCTGGGACATGAACTGAGATTATAAAATAAGGCACAATGGCATCATCAGACCACCTCTTTCCTCCCCCACCTATGCTGAAGGCAACAAGAATGCTGGGAAGACTTTGAACTGAGGAGATTGGTCGCAGGCCAAGAAGGAAATTCAGCCTGTATATTAAGAACTGTAAGCTACCTGCAACATCCACTGAGGGGGAGAAAAGCTGTTTGATTAAAATCTTCCTTAGTTTGATAAAGTTTACAATTTAGACTGTGATTTTATTTTATTTCTTTTGTAACCATCTTTGTCCTATATGCCTACCGCTTATAATCACTTACAATCTTTCTTTTAAGATTTTATCCTTACCAGTGAGTTTGTCTAAAGTGCTTAGGGAATCTGATCAGATTATAAACTTTGGTGCATGTCCACTATCATTTGATGAACTGATGAACTAATTAATGAGTTTGCATTGTTCAAGAGAAGGTCTTGAGCTGTGTAAGAGGGTACATTTCTGGGGTGCAAGGCTGGGGGGATTTACTGGTGTTTCCCTGTGTATGGTTCATGAGTCACTTAGAGAACATTCATGTAGTTTAGCTGTGGGAGTCTCTACATGCTACTGATTGAGTGACTACAGCACCTGGAGAGGTTTGATGGTTGTCACTGGCAAGGCGTTGTCAGAGACAGCCCAGGCTGTAGGGGGCACAGTGATCCCGCAGTTCCAGGCTGTACCCTGGGGATCCTATCCCACCAACCTTTTTGGAGAATCTAGCAGTACTAGCTCAGAACCAAATTGTGACCAGATGACGTGTTGAGCCATAATGGTGTAGAGGTTAAGGCTCTATGACCACTCATGATGCAACCAGCCACTACCTGGCACTAAAACCAAAGGGGAGTTAAATCTGAGCAATAAAAACAGAATCCCACCCACAGTTTATGGTCACTGTGCATTTGGACATCAGCCTACTAAAGCATGAAAAACTTTAGGTAGCTATCTGCCTTAACAAAGCTCTGTTGTATGGCTAAGAGCCCAGTCTTGAACATTCTTAAACACAAGGGCCCATCTTCAAGGGGATTACTCACATGCATAAATGCTTGCAGGATTGAGCTCTGAGACCTACCACTGATATTACAAAGTCCTGTTATCATTCTAATTTAATATTTATATGATTGTAGCAACCTAGCATCCAATTAGTATTGGAACTTCATTACAGTCGGTACTATACAGATACAAAGATACTAGGTCTTCAGAGCTAGCTAGTTGTATTCATAGAGACAAGGACAAAATCATCATTGGTGTAACTGCTTTGATTTCAGCTGCCACCTACTACTCCCAACAAGCCCTGTGAACTCACCCTTTCCTTGGCTTTGGCAGCCACATTTTCCAGCAGGTTTTTTGGTTGTATTGTTCATCCAGCCATTTGCACATACCATTTTTGTACACTATCACAGACTAATGACAGACTTCCAACTATTTTATATGCATAACCCCCCAAAATATTTATACATACACCTCGAACACAAATTGAACGTAAAGAGTATTTGCAGGTCTCTCATTTGTATTCTTGAGTCTTAGTCTGCAATAGCTGTGCACAAAAGAAAATTGAGTTGAGGACCTTTGATAATATGGGGCTGGCTGTCTTCAGAAGCATCCTCTGGCTTGTTTCAGGGGTGGGGATAGAAGAAATAAGTTGGCTGGGTGAGGGAGATTCACAGGCTTTTCTACTACATAAACAACCTTGTGAGCTGGTGTCTTTCCCGACTCAAAAAAAAAGGGAGTCCACACGCTGCACAATCAGAAACTCATCCCCTTCTTGGGGGTTTGCTTGAAAGATACTTAAATAACCAGCTATGAATTTTAAGGCCAGAGGGGACCATTAGATCATCCAAGCTGACCTCCCACATACCATAAACCATTAAATTTCACCTCGTTATTCCTGTACTAGGAATAACTTGTGTTTAGCTAAAGCTTATCTAATAGAAAGGCTCCAGGCAGGATTTGAATGCTTTAAGAGATGGAGAGTCTACCACTTCCATTTGTAGATTAAAGTATTAAAACAATCACCCTCAATTAAAATGTGTGCCTTATTTCTAATTTGAAAATGTCTAGCTTCAGCTTCCATGCACTACTTCTTGTTATGTCTTTCTCCGCTAGATTAAAGAACCCTTTAGAACCCAGTATGTTCTCCCCATTGCGGTATTTAAACACTGCAGTCAAGTCACTTCTCAATCTTCTATTTGATAAGCTAAACAAACTGAGCTCTATGTAAGGTGTTTTCTCCAGTCTTCAAATCGTTTTTGCAGGTCTTCTCTATACTTTCCAATTTTTCAATTTTTTTTTAACTGTGGACACCAGAATTATATGCAGTATTCTAGTATCAGTCTAATCAATTCTATAGAGGGAGATTAAATCACCGTCCTACTGTCTACTTCCCTGTTTATATGTCTAAGGATTGCATTAGTCCTTTTTGCCACAGCATCATACTGGGAGATCATATTGAGTAGCCCGTTCACAGTCATCCCTAAATCCTTTCCAGAGTAACTTCTTTCCAGGAAAACGTTCTTTCTATTTCTTGTTCCTACATGAATAATTTTGCACTTAGATACATTGAAACAAATTTTGTTTGAATGGGACCAGTACCGCATGATCCAGATAGCTCTGTATGACTGCGCTGTCATTATGTACCACTCTGCCAATCTTTGTGTTGTCCACAGATAGCATCAGCAGTGATTTTATGTTTATTTTCAGGTCACTGATGAAAATGCTAAATAACTTAAGGTCAACTTCTGATCCCTGAGGAACCCTCCTAGAAACACCCCCCTTTGATGAGGATTCTTCATCAACTACTTTGAAATCTGTCAATTAGCCAATTCTTAATCCATTTAACATGTTATTGTACGTTGCTCTTTTTAAAATCAGAATGTCATGTGGTAAGTCAAACACCTTACAAAAGTCTAAGTATTTCATATGTACAGAGTTCATTTTATCAACCAAACTCAAAGCATGAAATCAGGTTTGTTTGACAAGACTTATTTTCCAAAAATCATGCTGGTTAGCATTAATTATATCCTTCTCCTTTACTTCTTTATTAAATTGGATCCAATATGAACTTTTCCATTATGTTGCCTGTAGGACTGATGTCAGTCTAATCAACCTATAGATATCCAGGTCATCCTGCTTGCTTTTTTTGGAATATTGGCACCATATTAGCACTCTTCCAGACTTCTGGGATTTCCCTATGATTCAAAGTTTAGTAAAAATGATCATCAGCAGGACAGAAATCTCAGCCATCTCTTTTTGGACTGTTGGGTTCAAAGTTATACAGGCCTGCCAATTTTTAAAAATGTTTATGCCTAGTAGATGTCTAACATCTCCCTTACATGCTGATGGACTGGAAAGTACTTTCTCATCCTCATGTACTATGAGTGCATCATGTCAAACCAATCTAATACCTCATCAAAGAAAGCTAACAAGCCTTGTGGATGAGGGGGAAGTGGTAGATGTGGTATACCTTGTCTACAGTAAGACTTTTGATACTATCTTGCATGACCTACTCATAAACAAACTAGGGAAGAGCAACCTAGATAGAGCTACTATAAAGGTGGGTGAGTAACTGGTTGGAAAACCATTCCCAGAGAGTAGTTATCAGTAGTTCACAGTCATGCTGGAAGGGCATATCAAGTGGGGTCCCACAGAGATCAGTTCTGGGTCCGGTGCTGTTCAATATCAATGATTTAGGAAATGGCAGAGAGTACACTTATAAAATTTGTGGATGATACCAATCTGTGAGGGGTTGCAAATGCTTTGGAGGATAAGATTAAAATTCAAGATGATCTGGACAAACTGGAAAAGTGGTCTGAAGTTCAATAAGGACAAATGCAAGGCACTCCACTTAGGAAAGAACAATCAGTTGCACAAAATGGGAAATGGCTACCTAGGAAGGAGTACTGCAGAAAGGGAACTGGTGGTCATAACACAAGCTAAATATGAGTCAACAGGGTAACACTGTTGTAAAAAACCCAAACATAATTCAGGAATGTGTTAGCAGAAGTGTTGTAAGCAAGACATGAAAAGTAATTCTTCCACTCTACTCCGCACTGACATGGCCTCAGCTGGAGTATTGTGTCCAGGGCTGAGTGCCACATTTCAGGAAGGATGTGGACAAATCGGAGGAAGTCCAGAGAAGAGCAACAAAAATGATTAAAGGTCTAGAAAATATGACCTATGAAGTAAGATTGAAAAAAATTTGATTTGTTTAGTCTGGAGAAAAGACGACTGAGAGGGGAAACAACAACAGTTTTCAAGTACAGAAAAGGTTATTACAAGCAGGAGGGAGAAAAATTGTTCTTAACATCTGAGGACAGGACAAAAAGCAATGGGCTTAAACTGCAGCAAGGGCGGTTTAGATTGGACATTAGGAAAAAGTTCCTAACTGTCAGGGAGGATAAGCATTGGAATAAATTGTCTAGGAAGGCTGTGGAATCTCCATCACTGGAGATTTTTAAGAGCAAGTTAGACAAACACCTGTCAAGATAGTCTAGATAATACTTAGTCCTGTCACAAGTGCAGGGGACTGGACTAGATGACCTCTCGAGGTCCCTTCCAATCCTATGATTCTGCTTCTTTCCAACTAGAGAACAGAAATATTTATTAAACACTTTTGTCTTTTTGGCATTAGTAACAATCTTACCCATCTTTATCTAATAATGGGCCTATACCACTGCTAGGATTTTGTTTGTTCCTAAGATACTTACATTTCTTCTTGTCCTTATACCTGCCAACTGTAAATTTTTTTTCCTGATCTCTTTAGCTTCCCTTATCAAATCTTTGGATCAAACCTCCTCCCTATGCATGGCTGTTCCTGGAGAGGCTTCCCACCTTAGCCCACTAAAGAGCCTCCTAATTCCCTTTGGTCAGGCTGGGTCATAAGCCACCTGCCTCAATGTGTCAGCCAAACAGGAAGAGCCGTCTCGTCCATAGGGGAGACCAGGGCAACCGCCCCAGCCCCTCACTTTGGGGGGGGCCCTGCACTTCAGGGAGATGCAGGGGTGGCAGGGCGGCCTGGGGAGCTAATGGGGGGCCTGACGCTGGCAGCAGGGGTCGGGCTTGTGCCCTTCACTCACCGGCCGGGGAAATTATTTCTTTTTTTTTGGCCTGCAGGATTAGGTCCTCCATCCATCTGCTTTTCCACCTCCCAGAGAAAACAGATCTTAGAGCCCCTCCTCCATGTTGGAGGGTCCTGTGGTCCCCCAGCACTAGGGCACATATAGGCCCTCCAAGAGCCACCCAGTTCCTGAGACATGGGCTCTCAGTGTTGCATATGTGTAATTACATTAAAAAAAAATCCAGTGGGGGTAGTGAGACTATATGAACCCGGGAAGTGAGTTTACTGCAAGGAAGTCCAGGAAGGTGGATTTCAGAATGTAAGTGGCATGACACTGATCATGATGGGTGAGGGTTTTTGGTTTTTTTAAATTATATGAACTTCATTCTAATTGTAAAAAAGAGCTACAATATAACAACATAATTATACAGCTGGGTGCTATCGATATTTAGCCTGAGGCCAGCAGCTGCCCTTGAAGTTCACTGTAACCAGATTTCACCTGTATAAAAAATGTAAAGGGGGCCCCATACAGGCTGATTTGCCCCAGGACCTGCATCTGTCTCGGGACGGGCCCTGCAAACAGGATGTGTTAACAGAGTTTGGTGTTTCAGGCAAACACTGTCAGCTTCTTCCAAACTCTCCATCTATATTAGCCACACTCTCTCAAGCAGAGGCTGAGCTCAGAGAACATATCAGATCACCAGGATCAAAAGGCCAAACTGCAGTGGGCCTGAGGTTCAATGAAAATCTCTTGCCCAGCTCTGTTGTGATTGGCTTCCATTTCAAAACATACACCCGCCTCCCTGTGTTTTCTTTTGCTTAAAGTGCATTCTGCCACCATATGTGTAAGAGCACAGACTGTTCCTGCAAGCAGCTGTTCTTTTTTTCTTTTTGGTCCACATTATTTACCAAAGTACTCCTAGCATAGAATTAAAAAGACACAGAGTTTAGTTGCACAATAGGGACTCTCTCCTCTCCTCTCTCTTTCCCTTCCCCCGCACATCTCTTGATTTTTGGTTCACTTGCAGAGGCATATGATATCAGGTGTATAGTTTGAGAAGGGAAGTACTTGGTGAATTCGGTCAGAATTGTCTGTTGCCCACAGCAACTCCTCAGTTTAAGAATTTTTATTAAAAAAAAGCGTTAGCAATACAGATTACATAAGCAGGCCGAACACAAGGAAAACAAACCCTAGAGATCTAGTCACAAGATGCAAGCTCATTTAACAAGTAATCTTAAAAAGGGACTTCGGGGCAAAAACATCAATTGCATTTTCTTCTTTCTGTAGGTGTTTTCATTAGTTTGCAGCTCTGACAAGTTAAGTAAATGTCAGATTTAGGGGCAAGTGAGCACCTGGAGCTCTGATTTTTATTATATTACAGGCCATATTCTCTGGAGTAGAGGGGCTCCGCCCCGCCCCAACCCACAATTGGTCAGAAATTAAAGGTGGCCTATTTGAGCTAATATAGCTCACTGCCAAAGCTGGATTTAATAGAGATTTGGGCTTCTTATCCTTGGCCACATGCATTGCAGTTTCCCTTGGGTTAGGAAGCTAGTTTAAAACACATTTTGTGCCACTAGTTTCCATGAATGTGGCTAAGTCAGCCAGTTTCTCAAAGGCATAACTTCATAAGACAGTCACCAAAGTCTGGTGAAGAACTGTTTCATAATAGCTTTTACAAAGCTGTGCCCCTTCCAGAGTCTACCCTACAGTACAGGCTACCTGTTGGGATTCTCTCCAAGACTCTTTCCACTCGGCCTATCCAGAACACCTTATTCAGTTCTTGAAGAACACTTCATCCAGTTCTCTGGGTCTAGAAAACTCAGTATGACTTCAACTCGTTACTCAGGTTACTTTATTAAGTATGAAACAACTCTTTGCCCGAGTTGGCCAGGTACAGAGGCAGGGCATTTAGGTAAAGAGTGATACCATAATTCCAACTCAAGTCATGCACTATGAAGTTTATATACATCATTCCTAGCTGCTAATACTGATACTTTTTGCATGTAAGGACCAATTGCTTTGCAGATTGTTAAGGTAAGCTTACTTTGCCTATTTTGTTTATTATAAACATACCCACAATAGTTAGTTTTGGCCTCCCTTATTTACTGTAAGCATATTCACAATAGCTAATTGTTTCAGCAATTATTTGTTCACTTTTGTTCAACAGTTACTTGTTCAGGCATGGACCTGCTCATGTCAGCTAAGTTAGCCCTAAGTTAGAGGGTAGCAGAGAAAACCCATACATCATGTTGCCAACTCTCATGTTTTTATTGCAAGTCTCATATTTGGGGTCATCTTAAAGCCACAGCTACTGGAGTCTGGTGATCATATGGGAACCCCAGCTTTCATTTAAAACAAAAAGCATATAGGCCTGGTGGATGGAAAGAAGAGCTTAAAAATGGGAGCTAGGTGCACCTTTAAGGTAAGAGATTAAAATAGAGAGAGCCCCCCATACGCCCAATTTACTATTTAAGACTCTCAAGGTTTTTTTGGGGGGGTTGTGTTGTTGTTGTTTTGGGGGGTAGTTATGAGTCGTATTTGAATGCTTCAGATTGGCCATACTGAAAAGGAGGCAAAAAAGATAAACCATTTCTTGCTTCAGCTTCTTCTCTTTACCCAGCCACAAACTCTGGATCCTACCTCTGTTCTCCTTACTTCCATTTCCAAGCAGGCCACCGTCCAATCCCATTTCCTGTGCTCCCTTCTATGGCTCCCTTCTCCCTCAACACAGGTTTGTACTCATCATTGCCGGACAGCTTGTTTGTATAGTCATTAACACCAGTGCAAAGCTTGTGTTACACTACAGTTCTGAAACACGATTCCAGAGTGAGTTAGAATCTGATGACCAGCATCATCCTTTTTCTGCACAATAGGTGCAGGGCAAATGGCAAATCAGGCTCAGAGGTTCCAGACAGTCCCCTGTAGAGCAGTTGATTGCAATGTAGTTTATTTAATTTGGTCTGAGATTAAATGATACAGAAACAGCAGAGTCTTGATGAAGGCATTTTGTTTGGAGACTCATTTCAGTGCTATCCTCCCTCTGGGAGAGTGGTGAGGGAGGACTTCCCTCTTATTGTACCCTTTGTTAGAGGAGGAGGAGAAAGAGTACCTTGGGTAAAGAGCAAACTTTTCTTCAAAGTATATTACAATAGCTCTCCATAAAGGCCTCTCAACTTTGGATCCCACTTGCTGCCTTGATATAGCACAGCCTGGTCTTGTTAGCCTTCCTGCCTCCCCCCCACCCCGCCAGCAATTTAAGGGGTGCATCTGTGTGTGTCAGCATCAATGTCCTCGACATAGGGGGTTAAACTGGGTGTTTTAAGGCTGTTCAGATAATGTACGAAGGTGCATCTCTGAACTGCCTAATATATTTTATGTGGAAGCACCACGAGCATGGGCAGGTTGGGGAAGAAAGGGGAATTGAGTTAGTATTTATAATCTGTTTTATTAATGTGTCTAGTGAATATTTTGCACCAGATAGTTATTTTTAGTTTTGTGAAGGACAATTCTGAGATATGTGCCATATTATCAAAATACATTAAATGATCTCAAACTGCAGCTTGATCGAAACGTTTAGAATTTCGGAGCACCACTAGCCCTTCTATAGTAGTTTAGAGTTTAATGCCAGAAGGGACCCTGAGACCTTCTAGTCTGACCTCCTGTACAATCACTGGACATTAAATTTCACCTAGTTACCCCTTTACTGAGCTAAACAATCTGTTGACTAAAGCCTGTTCAGTTGCAAGCAGCATTTGACTATAAAGCTGATTTAGTTACCCCTTTCTACTATTCTTAATATTTTAAAATTCTCATATTTCTGCTTCATATTTGTATGCATGATCTTTGGACAGAGGCAAATCTTTTAATCACATTTAAAGTAAATCTGGCAAGCCATTTCTGAAATATTGGAAATAGCTGGCAAATTCTGGTTTTGAAAATTATTTTTCACTCCCTCTATCCAGAATGGGTTGACTTAGAAACATCTAATTTGGTGTATTCAACATTACCTGGACAAAAGTGTACCTTTCATCTGTAAAAAAGTGACCGTGGACATTTGGTACAATTATTCATTACTTACTTAGGAGTGTTAGAACAATCTTCAGGGCTCAGTTAGAATTTTATAAAGTTGACTCCGATTGACAGGTTTTGTCAACTCTCCAAAGAAATGAAGAGCTTGTGTAGTCTAAGTGGCAGGAGACTATCCTCAGTATTCATTCACCCGGGATCAAGGAGACCCAAGCCGGGGCAAGATCCGGGCACCATTGAAGACCTATTTTGTGTAACAAGTGGTGCTTTGCATGGGCCTTCTGCACAGGGGTGAATATCAACCTCTGGAAGCTAGAGCTACAGGGACAGTGTGCAGTCAGCATCTTGAATCCCCTCTGTGTTTACTATATCTGAGTCTTACAGTGGCCAGCAGGATGGCCACTGTATTTGGAACAAGGAGACAGCAGTAACTAACCAAGAAAAATATTAGTTGTGTCCTGATTTTCTGTTTTGTTGGGGTGTGTGTGTGTGTGTGGAATGTCAAAACTGAAAATCCAGCCCAAAGAAGCTGCATATAAATGGATATCAAAACAGGGCTGAGAGGGAGGAGCCTTAAAACACATACATTGCAGTAGATTTAGTTTAAAACAGGCACTGTAGCCAACTAACCCTGCCAAACTGGTGGCACAGGGTGCCCTAAGTTTCATAAAGGCAAAACTGTCATACACTGTGAGGCTTTTTGTAATTAAACCCCTAATATTGTAGGTTTTTAAAGATACATGAAGAGAACAGATTTTTTAAAAATGATTAGGGACAGGAGCAACGGACTAGAGTTCTGGTGACCTTTGTTTCAGCCACTACCATGCACGCAATTGTTATAGCCCAAGTTCAACGTTTCCAGAATTCCGTTTCTTGTTTCCCTTGACTACGTTTTATATTATACAGGTACCTCCAAAGAGCAAATATTTTAGTGTGAGTATTGAGGAAAGGATATAAGTTAAACATTATTATGCTACACACACTCTTTAAAATGTTGGCAGGCAAGCCATGAGATTTGGGAACCCAGCAGTAAGCACTGTTTTGTCCTGAGACATCTAGCAAGTGAGCGGTCCATGATCCCTTCCAGAAGGCATCTTTTAAAATTTCCTCTTTGTCAAGTTCTTTTGGTTCTGCTACTTATGTAACCAATGAGCTTCAGGTCCTAGGTCTCTATTTAGCAATTTTTGACATGCATGATATCTATTTATGTGGAGTCAGACAGGGCTTTTGGATGCACTGCATTCATCAGCTCCCTATACCTTTGCTACATGCAGTACCTATCCCATTTTTTCTCCTTTGCTGTCTTGTGACCTGACATACCTAGAGAGTTTTCTAGTAATAAAGTTACACTCTGCTTACAGTTCACATAGGCAACCATTTTTTAAAGGCGCCAGGCTATTATCATCGTAATAGAACTGGTCAAGAGAGGGAGGAAAACCAATTTTTTTTTAAAAAAAAAACACCTTTCCCCTTCCTCTTAATTAAAAAAATAATTTAAATTAAATTTCATAGAACAATTTTGACCAGATCTACACCTTTATCATTATCTAATACAATCCTGGCTCCAGTGTAAGATACCATGTCTAATAGCCATGCCCCTTAAAACACGGGTTGTTAAAGGCTGGGTAATTGTCCATCTACTGGATCCCCAGACTCACTTCCTGCCAGTTGCAGGGGTGTTGGAAGATGCTTTTGACCTTCAGTTATCCCCTTGTGGTGCAGTTGGGTAACACAGCGACTCTGCCTCAGTTTCCCTCCTTTAATGGACTGAATACCATCTAGTCCATTTTGGCTTTTTAATATGACATTGGACCTCTGTCCTGCTGATGTTCTGGACTGTTTATCACCCCCAGGGGAATGGACTACCAATGACTAGGCCAATCACCCTAGAGGAAGGGTGTGCAGTCCCTGCTCTCTTCAAGTATGGCTTATTTGCTCAAGGCTTTAATAAACCCCCTTGCTGGGTTTGGTTGGGGAAATTCAGGCCTGACCACTTCTCTGAGTTCTAGGCAGTGACCCTTTAAGAAGTGGTTGGCACCAGTCTCTCCCAACTCCTTACTGTTTCCCTAGCATACTTCATACCATGCCTCTCTTGCAGGCTGTTCTCCTCAGGATCATGCCTTCTCTTCCAAGAAGTCCAGCTTGCTAGATTGCATCTGACCAGCCTGCAGTTGGAAGGTCCTGCTTTCAGCAACTCCTCAGTCTCTCAGGCAGCCTCCTGGAATCCTTTTATGCTTCCTGACCTCTCCCTTCAGGGCCAGTCCCAAGGGATAAGCTCTGTACTGCAGCTCTCCTCTCTCAGTTCTTCCCTATTGGCTCTGCAGTCCTCTCTTTATAGGAACCACCCAGTCTCGTTCACCCCACCTGAGTCTAGTACTTAATTACCTATTTTCTCTCCAGGTGCCACAAAACAGGCTAACCCCTTAACTCCATCACTGACAGTGTGGGGTCTATGCAACCCATCACAAGGAAATTCCTAAAAGTCTCTCAGCCAACAGTGCTCACCTCTGCTCAGCTAGTGAGATCAGCCAAGGTCACAATAAACACCTACACACTAGATGTCCTGTGTATGAACAGGTAATCAGTTCTAAAAGCATACTAGTTTTGTCGTGTTTTTTGAGTCTCTGTATTGCACACTAATATAATAAAACATGATTAGTAAGGGCCTACCTAGAACTGTGCCCCATTGTGCTAGGCACTACAGAAAGAGAGTAGTAGACAATCCCTGTCTGATAGAGTTTGCAATCTAAATAGACAAGACAGACACAAGGTAGGGGATAGGGTATATATGTGCACACCTAATTATATCATGATCAGATGATTGCAGTGTTTTCAGAATGTTTAGTCAATATTTTTGCAATATGGAGAAATGCATATAATATTAAAAGAAATATATAGAGAGCACTTATCTCCAGAGTACTTTATGAGCAACTTATACTACACTGATGAGTACAGTATAAGAATCTATATCTAAGAGAATAGAATTGGTCTCCTTAGTGCCATTCAGACTCTCTACAGGCAGAGACTTGTGGGGAAGGTGAGTGAATCATTGAAGGCTGAATCAGAAGCTTTGTGGGGGTGGGAGGGGTGGAGAATCTATTAATTATCTCTAAATTGGAAATCTCAAAGGCTCATTTTAGCGTTCTGATAAAAGACAGTGCCTTTTATACCCAGGCATGGGACAGATGGAAATTAAAGCTGGAGCCAACAGGCACCAAGTCTTCCAGACAGAACAGATTATTCTTACTAAATTTGGGACTGTATCTCAATCTATATTTACCCAATCCTCATACAGAGGGTTAAGGAAATATTATATACTGTATAGTTTCTCTGTTCCCTGCTCTATCCCACTTTCTGCTGACATCAGGACACACCCAGTAACTGGGCAGAAACATTTTTTTTTCTTGAAAGCATGTTGTATAGATCGGGCTCAGTCCTGCATCTGAATCTGCGTGGGAGCACCCCTGTGAACCTCTGTTCACTTCTGTCAGGTTCCCCCTTGCACATTGTGGATTGCAGGACTGGAGCCACAGTGCTGACATATTTGGTATGTTCTGTCATCAAAACACATTAGTGGCAGGGTTTTTTTCCCGTGCAAGTTAGGAAGTGAGGGACAACAATTATTCAGCAATAATCTAAGATGGGTTTTGTTTTGTGTGTTCTCTAATAAGAATTACTTGCATGCACAGATTTATGCATTTAACCTTAGCTGTAACTAATATTATAAAGAACCAGACAAAAAATACACATCTTACACAATGGCTTGCATTTCTGTTCGCACTAGTTACTTTATGGTGATATTTTCTATTTGGTATTCAATAGGTGATGTTCTAGAAAAATACACCACAGTGTGCCCATCTAGACTACAAGCCACTTGACATCACAGAAAGTTTGTTCTGATGAGAGGTGACCGTGGGAACATGTTTACATAAAATGTTAATAAGATGCTAATGAGAATAAGGAGAACTCAGAACAACCTATGAAAAGCAGGGTAACCCAACATTTATGGGTTGTGAAAGTAAAGATAACGAAAAGGAGGGTTGGAATCCTTAAGGTCGTAATAATGGGATAAAAGGGGTTCTCTGGTATGGATAGGGTGGAAAGATCCTGAAGGAAGACCTCATTGGGAAGCTCCCAGCAGGAACCACCCCTCTATTGATTACCACTTGTTGAGAGCTTCACCAGACTCTATAACATATGTGAAGTAGCAGCTATTGCACTGGCTCTCTCAGGTTTTGTATACTTATGTGTGATTGTAACTGTAGTCATCTGCTTAGTGACACTTATAATACAGACAAGACTTCTCACTTGTAACTGTGTGTGTAGTCACCGTCTTTGTTCTTCGTGTGTCCCTAGAGCCTCCAGATCTATGGGAGATTTTCACCCTGTTGACCTGAAAACTGCAGCAAACACAGGAGCTGGACTCATGATTGAAAACAGAACTATCCGTTCAAACAAAGTCTACAAAATAAATTGTCTTTAGTATCACACAAATCTGTAGTACATGCACAGGAGTCTGCTTGTGCAAGATACGGTGTAGTGCATTCTTAAAATGATTTGACTTAGAAGCATTTGCTTTCTAATCACTCAAACCCTACTAAATAACTGTGGCAGATTTTTGCTTTCTCCAGAATATCTGCATTCATCCCTAGATTGTAAAATGAAAGTACGGCAAAGGCTGAAGAGGGTGTATTGAGAGTCATGCAGCTCATCCCTGACAGGTCTCTAAAGGAAGCAATCTGTTCCCTTCAGAAAGATGAGCAGGACCTATACTTAGCTCTGGCAGACTCACTGCAGCTTTAAGAAAATAGGTATGTTTTGTTGCAATGGGTCACTAGTGAAGTGCAGAATCAATAAATGGCTCAACCTCAAACCTTGCCAGATATACAGGTACAAGAGAGTCACCAAATTATAGATTTTGAGAAATGTAGGAGGTGTGGCCACTATAGCTGGTAGTCTGATTTCTGTACCCACTGTCCTGAGTTCTGTATCATAGGCAGAATTATTGTCAGTCTGTATTCTCTGTGCACTTTTTAGTGCTCACTTCAATTATCTACCTGAAATTTCCATTTATTTTAGAGGGGAACTTCATACACAGGACAAGGACAATGTGGATGTCAATAGAGAATTTTGCCCTTTGAAATGTAAAAAATAGAAAGAATCCAAATGTTATAATTTTGCTGCTTCAAAGTGGCAAGGGTGTCATAAGACGAGATATTTTGTAGTCTGATTCTGGTCTTTCTACTGTACCTTTTTTACTAGTTAATCTAAATATCTGAATATTCTTTTCAGCTTTTGGGCTAGACTGTGCCTTTAAGCACCACTCTGAGCAAGGGATGGTGGGCAGGATACTCTCTCCCAGAAAAATGTGTACCTGGAGGGGCCCTTCTGAAGCAGAGTTCCTCCAGTGCTTCCCTCTTTCACTGGGAAAGCACTTTACAGAGTACACCATACTCCTCCTCCAGCTTGTACAGCCATCTCTGCTGGATGGTACGTGAGGGGTGAGGAACCATGGCTCTCATTCCCTCCTCACCACCACTTTGCAGTATTGGACACTCAGCCCCTATGCTTCTACCCATACCCAGGGCAGGGCTGAAGTGACCGTTCAATTGTGTGGGACTTTACTTCCTGCACTAGAACCAGGCCAGTCATGCAAGATGAGGCAATGTGACAGATTTCTGTAACCAATCTGCCTGAGGTGTCAGGTGATCAGGCTGAGGCCGCAGGATCTTTAGGGAGGAGATGACAGAACACACCAGGTAACTGAGTTTTAAAGCTTTATTGATAAAATAATAAAACAATAGCGGAGAGTGCTGGGGGGTGGTGGTTCCCCACATCACTCAGGAGGAAGTAAGAAAGCATTAGTGCCCCAAGCCCTCACACATGAGGTTGGCCAGGCCTGGGTGTAACGTAAGAAGAGGGGGAAGGGTGGACGGGAGTTCTGTCCTGTGCGCAAAGGTCATCCAGGGTCCGCTGTGATCTCCAGCTCTCAGGAGGGTTTTAAGTCCTGGGTTCCTTTGGGGGTGTTCTATTCCACAACCTCAATTCCTGGTGCTCCTTGTGCCAGTCCAAACCAGCTTTCTGTGGTCTTCTTCGCTTCCCCAAAACACAACAGCTCCAGGGATGCAAAGCTCTGCTCCCCCCATCTCATCGTCTTGCCTGTGTTTTTAATCTCTGCAGCCCTGGTTTTTTCATGGCTGGCTGTGGCTGGGTGAGAGATAAACTTCTCATCCAGTGCTGTGACCTTGGACTGGAGCCAACATCTTATCGTTGGACTGAGCTTGCTAGCTGCAGTGTTGAGTTAACCCGTTCTCTGCTCTCTTTCTCCTTCCCCCTTTGGCCTCTTGCAGTCTGAAAAAGAATCTTTCACTCTTCACTCACACCTTTGACCCTCCCCAAAATGCTTTGTGATGCTTGCAACAGCATTAGCAACAATGCAGTGCTGATCTGCCTTCCCCAGGGGAACCCCTGAGATTGTGACAGCAACAAGGTAGCCTCTGAGGGGTTCTTTTCACAATGGCCAGTTAAATCATTACCCATGGCCAAATTTCATACTAAGTAGCACCTTATTTTGGGAGTAGTCCCATTAGACTCAACGGGGCTATTTGCAGAATAAAGACCCAGTTCATCATTGCCCAGCACCTTGTACAGCCATTTCCAACTACAGTATGAGGTGGACATAGAGTGCTACCAAATCAAAGCAATAGTGTAGCTAAATGCAAGACAAAAAGTGCAGGATAGTCACAAATCAGGACCCAAGGAGTCAACAGAAGCTTTAGGAGGTTTTTGTAGCATTAATACAAGTGAATGCTAACAATCTATGGTGCTGAAGAGAACTCCCAGACTTTCTTAAGTCTCAGATCACAATATTGACTTTGGTGCATCAGGAGGAAAAAAGTAATATGAATTTCAAATAAGATGGAAAATCACTAACATGATTGCAAGTTGGTGACAATGCCCTTCTTCTCCTCCTTCCTCCCCCGGATCATGTGCTCTAAAATATCAGCAGGTGTCTGGAAACCTTCCCCTGGATATCATACAAGCCTTGTTGACAGAAATCTTTGGCAGATGGTATGTGAGTGGAAGGGAGGATGAGCTAAAGTTTTTGGACTAACAACCAGTTAAAAGTAAATGAAGGTATGGGAAATTCAAGAGGCCAACTATTTCCCCCTCGATGCACACACACAACTCCTACAAACACTAAAGGGCACTATGGGCATGCTGCCAGGAGAGAAATAAGAACCCTATATTAGTACACTTAGCATAGCGATGAGTATGCACCTAGCGTAGATGGAATGCTAAGAGAGTTAGAAGTGGGATGTCTTCACTAGCAAGCTTTGAAAGAAGCTGTCCAAATGCCCTCCTGTTTAATTTTAGTATGGAGGCCAATCCTGCAAGTCACTGCTTCACAGAACTCCCACTGACTTCACAAAGTAGGCAAAGAAATAATAAGAGGAATATTTTATGCTCTTAAAGGAGCCATATTACTCAGATAGTTATGCCCTGTGATCATCAAACAAAAAGGTCCTGAGTTTTGGTTCACTGAGTTCCTTTAGGGCCTTATCCCGCATGGCCAACTCACAGAGAACATCCAGCGATTTTCATGGGAGTTCTACATGAAGTTGGCTTGCAGACTGAGCCATTGTCATCTCTGAGTTGGAGTATCCAATGACCGAGCAATGGTGCTCAAGAAACAGGCCAGTGCCAGGAAGACATCAAAAGTAGGCTTCTTTCAGATGAGGAGCCACACCCATGTGCTCTTCTCCAGATTACAGCTTCCATTTATCAATTATTGGCTTGTCTACCCTCAAGCTTTTCCCTGTTCTCCAGTCATCAGGGGCTTGCTATCCGCAGGAGCAAAGACCTTATTCTTCTACAATTTCCCACTAGAGATTTTCAACTGTGATTCCTTTACGTAGCTGGAAACCCTATCCCACATTATGGTTTCTGAGTGTACCTGACTAACTCAAACCAGAGTGACAGCCTGCCCCTTTCCTGTGTGGGGGGGTGGGGTGTGTGGGGGGAGGAAGCTATAAATCTAGTCACATTCAGAAAGGGACAATCAAAATGGGCTCTGGATCCCCTAATACAGGCCCCACTTCCATGGCCCCATGGAAAGACTTTTCCTCCCAGTTCCCTTATCAGGCTCATTCTTGTGTAGTCACAGCCAGTCCTAGATGGAGCCTCCTACCATCCTGGTTTCCCCTTCCTAAACTCTCCCTATCTATCATTTTTCACTATTACCTCCCACAAGCAGGGGGAATTTGAAGAGTCAGCAAGATACATATAAAGGAACAACAAAACAGAGATTAAGAAATAGGGGCAGGTGGGAGGAAAATACATAGAAAAGTGGGGAGGGAAAAGGAAGATTGGGAGGAAACAGAAAGAGACATGATGATGAGGACAATGACAGCAGATTTGAGGTGAGCAGCCCTCAGTGGTGAAAGAACAGGTTAAGGACTACTTAGTAAAGCTGGACATGCACAAGTCCATGGGGCTGGATCTAATACATCCAAAGGTGCTGAGGGAGTTGGCTAATGTGATTGCAGAGCCATCTCAGAGCCATCTTTGAAAACTTGTGGTGATCAGGGGAGATCTCGGATGATTTGAAAAAGGCAAATATAGTGCCCATCTTTAAAAATGGGAAGGAGGAGAACGTGGGGACTGGTCAGCCTCACCCCAGTTCCTGGAAAAATCATGGAGCAGGTTCTCAAGGAATCCATTTTGAAGCACTTGGAGGAGAAGAAGGTGATCAGGAACAGTCAACATGGATTCACCAAGGGCAAGTCGTGCCTGACCAACCTGATTGCCTTCTATGATGAGATAACTGGCTCTGTGGATATTGGGAAATTGGTGGACATGATATATCTTGACTTTAGCAAAGCTTTTGATACTGTCTCCCACAGTATTCTTGCCAGAAAATTGAAAAAGTATGGATTGGATGAATGGACTATAAGGTGGATAGAAAGCTGGCTAGATTGTTGGGCTCAGTGGGTAGTGATCAATGGCTTGATGTCTAGTTGGCAGCCGGTATCGAGTGGAGTGCCCCAGGGGTCAGTCATGGGGCCAGTTTTGTTCAACATCTTTATTAATGATCTGGATGATGGGATGGATTACACCCTCAGCAGGTTTGTGGAGGACACTAAGCTGGAGGGGAGAGGTAGATATGCTGGAGGGTACGGAGATGGTCCAGAGTGACCTAGACAAATTGGAGGATTGAGCTAAAAGAAATCTGATGAGGTTCAACAAAGACAAGTACAGAGTCCTGCACTTAGGATGGAAGAATCCCATGCACTGCTACAGGCTGGGGACTGACTGGATAAGCGGCAGTTTAGCAGAAAAGGACCTGGGGATTACAGTGGATGAGAAGCTGGATATGAGTGAACAGTGTGCCCTTGTTGCCAAGAAGACTAATGGCATATTAGGCTGCATTAGTAGGTGCATTGCCAGCAGATCGAGGGAAGTGATTATTCCCCTCTGTTCAGCACTGGTGAGGCCACATCTGGAGTATTGCGTCCAGTTTTGGGGGGCCCCCCCACTACAGAAAGGATGTGGATGAATTGGAGAGAGTCCAGTGGAGGGCAACAAAAACGATTGGGGACTGGGGCATATGACTTATGCAGTGAGGCTGAGGGAACTGGGCTTATTTTATCTGTAGAACAGTGGGGGCGGGATTTGATAGCAGCCTTCAACTACGTGAAGGGGGATTCCAAAGAGGATGGAACTAGGCTGTTCTCAGTGGTGGCAGATGACAGAACAAGGAGCAATGGTCTCAAATTGCAGTGGGGGAGGTCGAGGTTGGATATTAGGAAACACTATTTCACTAGGAGGGTGGTGAAGCACTGGAATGGGTTACCTAGAGAGGTGATGGAATCTCCATCATTAGAGGTTTTTAAGGCCCGGCTTGACAAAGCCCTGGCTGGGATGATTTAATTGGGGTTGGTCCTGCTTTGATCAGGGGATTGGACTAGATGACCTCCTGAGGCCTCTTCCAACCCTAATCTTCTATGATTTGTTAGGACTTGAAGCCCCTCCCCATATCACCTTGCACCATTTGCAAGTCCATCAAAATGGAGACTTCAACAAATAAAGGGGGGGAATTGCTGACCCATTGCTTTTGACCTCAGTGGGCTTTGGATCAGGATCTTTAAAAAAAAAAAAAACCTAGCTAAAATAACCCCTATAAGTAAGATTATTCTATTTGCCTGATTTATTTTCTCTTTACCTTGTGCAGTTTTCATTGAAGAAAATGGATCCAAGAACATCTGTCTTTTACTAATATCAGGACAAACTAACAGAAAATGATGGGGTTTTTACAAAAATCAGAACGACATCTTTGTGTTGCCATTGTATAAAACACTAGTTTCCAGTGAGGCAACTTTACTGAATTGGCTAGCATCTTATTGCCCAATGGAAATTCAAATTGCTAGTACCTCACCAAGTTACTTAAGCCAGAGTAGTGTTCTAGCTTCAAAGCAGAAGGTTACTGTGGACCCGATTTCACCACCTTTATTCAGGTTAAGTAGCAGCTTACTCCACAGTTAGCTCTACTGAAGCAAATGGATCTACTTGTGGAGTAAGGTACTACTCAACCTGAGTAAGTTTGGCAGAATCCGACCCAATATATTTTAAAGTGGCTTGTAATTTATTGGAATACCAAGTAAAGTGGAGGAAAAATAAGTCCAGCTTAGTTATCAAAGGAAGCAGTTGCTATAAAGCTTCTTAAATTCATTGTATATCGATAAATGTACATTTACCATGTGTTTTTTTAAACTTAAGGGGGAAAATGAACAGTATCATTTATACCAGTTCACATCATAATTCAGTCGTGCTAATGAGAAACAGATGTGTGCCACCCTCTCTCCCCTCCGTGCCCCCCCACCCGCCCCCAGCAGTTTAATTCTCTTGGCTACGATCTTTGGATTTGAGGGGGGGAAAGGATGAAGTGCACCACGGTCTCGTCAAAACCATTTTAGCACATGTCAGAACTGTCATAATTGACATGTAAAATACATTATGCCTTTTCTATTCTACAATTTGTTAACAATTAGTCAGCTCACATTAAGCATAGTGAGTAGCTTTTGTCAGAATTGCTCACAACTGTCATTGTGTTCAGTTAAGCTCCCCATCACCATGTGCTTTAATGTTTTGCCAATAAGATGTCATAATAGCTTTTAAAAATAATGAAACCATTCTCTTTCTACTTAACGAGTGCAAAATATTTGACAAATGCTAATGGATTAAATTTCACAAAATCCCCTGTGAGGAAGTGAAGCATTATTCCGAGTTTTCAGGAAGGGAAACTGGGGCACAGAAAGGTCAGGTGATTTGCTCAAGACTACATAGTAGCGTGAGGCAGAGCCGGGAACAAAATGCAGATATCCTCACTCCTACTGCTATACCAGACAATGCCTCTTTTGTAGAGGCCTGATCATGTCCCCTAGATCCCATGTGTTAAGGTGTTCTATGTGAAAATCTCCCTTCTTCCACAGGAGGTTGGGTGCCCCACATGGCACTTCCTTCTCTTCCCTTAAGCCTGCAGAGGGTGCTCACACCAGTCCAGGGACTTCATGTGGGTGTGTGGGGGAATAGTGGGCAGGTCATCCTCACTGAGGCCCATGGAAGATACTTAGAATAAAGTTAAAAAATAACTTTGTGTATTAACAACCATGGATCCCCTGCCGCACATTCTGGGACCTCAGAAATCACTGTGGCCAAGGGGGTCTTTGGTATTGTGGAACTGGCAAACTTAGAGGTGGCTTCTCTGTGGGTAGACTAATCCCACTCTGACAGGTCATTGCAGAAGAACACCTACAGAAATCTTCAAGGAGATTTTCCATGCAAAACTCCCCTTTAACACATGTGGGACAATATGAACCAACAAGAGCATGCTAGGTACTGGAATAAGTCTCTCCCTTTAAATTTTGTCAAGTTTAGCATTTTACAATTGATTTTTAACTCATTGCAGTAGTACATAGGTAGTTTATCTGCTTTGTTTCAGCCTTATTGTTGGATCCAAAGATCATTGAAGTAATGGCAATTGACGAGCAATTTAGATCAGGAAAATATACCTCAAGTTCTACCCCACCTCCTTGATGAAGCGTCAACGTTCCAAGGAATAACAGGCCCTTAAAACGTACGAGGCAGTGTAGTCTTGTATGCCTCCCTAGCTTCTCTGGCTTTATTTTCCGTACATTCACTTACTGTAGTCTCAGTGTAGTCTAGAGGATAGGGCAGATGGAGAGAATACAATGTATGCGATGAACTTTGAAAAATAAAAGATGGAAAGCAGCAGGGATGGGGAGGTAAATAAGAAGCCTTATATGAATTTATCTTCTGTAAGTTTTTAGTCTCTCATCGGCAGTTCTCAGTAAGCCAAGTATCCATTCTTTATCCCTTCTTTTCACAAAGCCTGAGAAAACCCTGGACTCTCTCTGACGAGAGGGCTATCTGGAAAAAAAAAATCTTTCACTCACTAACAACTTCCCTCCACCCCAAAAAAGCCACAAACACCAGAACCTAGCATTTTCCCTGAAATACTCTGTTTCTGCCTGCACTGGAGGAAAAGATTCTACACAGTCATCATCACAATCGATCCTGCCACAACCACAGCAGGACAGATCACTGGGGGAAGTGGCCTCACTCTGGGAATAGGAGAACTACTAGTGTTAGCTGCAATGCTACAGAGGCTGAATAGATCTCTAACCTACTAGGGTATCAAATGCCCTGCCTGAAAAGCCAGCTCTGGCTTGTCAGCCATTTATCACTTCAGTATTTCAGCATAGAAGTTAGGAGAATTATGTCTTCCTCTCACCTCCTTGTTGCCAACAGAATTTCCAGATCAACAGTTAATCCTAATGTTATTAAAATATCCAGATTGAAAGCCCTGATCCCACAGCCTTATCCATGCTAACAAAATCATCTGTGTAGAATACCACTGACATCAACAGGGCTCTGGTTGAGAGCAGAGGTCTGCCTGCCTGGCTCAGATAGCAGGGTTAGGAAGACAGTCTGTCATATCACATGGAATAAGCAATTATTCAGCAACTAGGAGTAGTCTGCTTTTTTTGCATTCTGAGACTTCTATATGATTAGCATGGCAAAGTTGTGTCACCCACTGTGTCTTTAGCTACTCATTGCTATGCTCATGTGTGTTTTTAGAACTATCATGAATTGTTTTACCCCCCCCCCCCACTGGATTGAAGGGTACTACTGTGACGTTGTATCCCATAATGCTTTATGTGAATATGACATAACTGGAATATGTTTTATGCTACATGTGCCATGTAATATAGCTCTGTAAAGGTTATGCTCTACTGAATCTATTAATCCTATTTGTATGCATGTATCATTTTTGTATTCAAAGTTATGACTATTGGTTGCATACTTGTTTGATTCTGAGTAGGTTTTAGTGAAGCAGTTGATCAGCTTCCTGAGAAAAGACTATTCTCAGTAAGTGCCCAATCAAGAAGGCCTTAAGCCAGCAATGAACTTGGAGACACCAATCCACATCTGGGCTTTCCCAGGAATGTGGCTTTGCTGGTAAGGTACTCAGTCATGCATGGACATGTGACTTGCCCAAGTGACTCTCAAACTCCATTTTGCAGCTGGACTTTGCATAGGAGAGAGGAGGGGGCCTCCACCCACAAGAAAAAGTCTATTTAAACCCCTGGGAGACCCCTTCACGTTGTCTTCAGCTGGCTGAAGAGAGCCTCTCCACCCCCAAAGATACCTGAAAGAAACTGGAACAAAGGACAGTAACTACAGGGCGTGTGAGTGATTGCTGGACCCAGACTAGAAGGAGATTAGTCTGTAAAAGAAAGCTTACTGGAACTGGTGAGGTTTTTACCTGTATTCAGTTTGATTAGACATAGACTTGCGTGTTTTATTGTATTTTGCTTGGTAATTTGCTTTGTTCTATCTGTTACTACTTGGAACCACTTAAATCCTACTTTCTGTATTTAATAAAAATCACTTTTTACTTATTAATTAACCCAGAGTATGTATTAATACTTGGTGGGGGGGGAAACAGCTGGGCATCTCTCTCTGCAAGTGTTACAGAGGGCAACCAATTTATGATTTTACCCTGTATAAGCTTAATACAGGGTAAAAATGGATTTATTTAGGGTTTGGACCCCATTGGGAGTTGGGCATCTGAGTGTTAAAGACAGGAACACTTCTGTAAGCTACTATTAGTTAAGCCTACAGCTGTTAGGGGACATGTTTCAGACCTGGGTCTGGCTCAAATCAGGCAAGGCACTGAAATCTTAAGCTGACAGAGCAGGAAAGCGGGAGCAGAAATAGTCTTGGCACATCAGGTGGCAATCCCCAGGGGGTTTCTGCAATCCAACCCATCACAACTGCTATGTACTAAGCACATTAAAAGTGTAGATGTTCCCCCTTAAAAAAAATCAATTTTTTTAAAGTGGTATTGTACCAAAATGTTACAGATAATGCTTAATATTTTTCAACAGAATTTGTGCTGGAAGCACCTCTTATGGCTATGAGAGTGCCTCTTCACACATTTGTAGAGTGTTGCATCTTCTCAGCTTAACTGCATGGTTCTCTCGCCATACAAAAAGTGTGAAGGATGCACTCAAATAACCATGAGTGCATTCAAGCACTCTCACATTCAGAAACATTCTCTGGAAATATAACCGGCATCATTTGGAAGTCAAAACCACTATGCTTCAGTCTCAGGCCATTCCCTCTGACACAAAGCCAATCAAGCAGACTTCATTTCACATCTTTAATAGTGGCATCAATAAGACAACTTAGGGCTCCTTATTCTTGATCCTGATCCCTTGAAGTAAATGACAAAACTGTCTGTGACTTCAGTGGTACAGGATTGGGCCATTTGGATAGGAAGATGGCAGGCACCTTAGAGAAGTTATTTGTATTTTTCGTAGCCCCACATGTTGCAACCAAGATCAGAGTTCCACGATGCTGTACACATACCCATATAAAAAAAATACAGTCCCTGTCCTGAATAGCTTACAATTAAACAAGGGATGGGACAAAGGTGTTATCACCCTCATTTTACAGACAGGAAAGTGGCACAGAGACATTACACGACTTGTCCAAGTTCATACAAGAAATCTGTGGCAGAGGCACAGATTGAATCTTGAACTCCCGTCCTAGTACAGTGCCTTAAATACAAGCCCATTTTTCCCTCTCTCTGATGCACACGCCACACTCTAATGGAAATAGTTAACGACATGTTCCATTTCTGTTTTACTGGCAAAAATAACGGGTGTCTATTCCTAAGTATAAGTGAACCCACATAGATGCTGTAAGTTACATTTGAGTGATTAGAAGTTAGTATAATTACCATTCAAATCAAATCCAAATGCACCATTATCTTTCTGTAGGGGTCTGACACAGATATCTTTTCAAGTGTATTGCTGCTGCTATCACTGTGGCAGGGGCAAAAGAGAAGCAGTGACTCATTTTGTGATGTTACCGTTCTCCTAAAGAATGAGATTAAATCCATTCCCATTGTAAGCAGGGTCTCAATGAACTCTCCCCGACAGCTAGTTCAGGAGAGGGAAAGACTTCAGGAGCAAACTGTATTTACATGAACACTCCTCCTCTGTGTAGGTATCCAGCAGACAGGACTTGTGTAGCTCCAAGTGATCAGCTTTGGCTGGTTTTGGGTTACAATCACTTTAGTATTGAATGCAGGGGTGGTGAAATGTTATCTTAATTGTATGCCTAAAGGGGAGCAGAACTGTGATGAGCTTGTCCCAATGGAGGGGTCACCCTCAGATGAAAGGAACTGGCTAAGACAGGGGCTTGAATCTTAGACCCCAGTGAAAGTAAGAGGGGCAGGGACAGGTGTCCCAGCCAGGAGGTATGGCCTCTCCCTAAGGGTCCCCAGTTTGGTTTAACCTGTTGCAACCTGTTCCTCCCCACTGTTCAAAGATAGAGCTAAACAAGCTTCAGTAGGAGCCTTTTGTTATGTTAAAATGCTCACTAGAGTTGAAATCACTTGTGTTGGGGAAATGTTTCTGCCCAACCTGCAAAGAATTGAAAATCACTAGGAGACTGATGTGCAGAGGTCTCAGCGGAAGGTGACTAGCTGGTGAGATGGTGAGCAGAATGAGCGGCTGGTGGCCAGGGGTCGAGGAACCGCGGCTGGCTGAGCAGCTGGGCAGAACAAGCACTCAGCAATTGCTCAGTGCTCAGCAAGCAAGACGCCTTCTTCTCTGGGTGGAAGGTTACAGTGAACCTCTGAAGGTTACAGTGCACACAGATGCACCTCTGAACCCTGGGTCCTCACTGACCAAGAACAACCACTGTGAGTGGGGTATGATCAGCGAGCAGAAAAGGGCACAGAAAAGGAACTCTTGGTTGTAGAATTTTTTGAATTACACATCACCTCTGAGAGGCAATACTTCCGCAGGCAGCCTGGAAGAGTGGAAGGACTGTGCTCATCTGAACAGGACTTTTAAAAAAAAGACCTTGAGCTTGTCTTGGCAGGTCTCTCACTTTTACTTACATCTGTCCAGGCTTTTCTACCCGGCCTTTAACTTCTTTCCTGTCTTTGTGGCAGGTGATAAGATTTTTTCTTCGTAAGTTATTGACAGCAAAGTGAAAGAACAGTAATAAACTCAAATAGGAATACTTCCTTAAAGCAGAAGTAGGATTTTCTCTCCTCATCTCTACCACTAGGCTCCATCTACACTATGATTAGTCAGAACAGTGAAGAGCTCATCTAATATCATTCACAATATAAATAACTTGCAGTAAAACAGACATATTTTGGGTCCTAAACAGTTGCAGTGCTCACTATCACCAAAAAGTTGTAGATGCTAAGGAAAATTTGTAGATGCTAAGGAAAAGTTGTAGATGCTCTGGAAAATTAGGCTCATGAGAATCCAATCTTTACAGCGGCAATCATAAAAGAACAAAGCTGTCTGTTTGTCAAATGGGCCATCAGCCAACAACTTTTTTGTAGCATACTTGATCTTTCATTTTTAATCATCCTTCTTACATATTTAATAAATATACTTTGCAGTTCTGTTCAGCATTCTCTCTGAGGAGCTCTTGGCATGTTACAAACATTACATGAATTAAGTCTTAAAAACAGTCTAGCAGAGTAGGTCAGTAAAACCCACATTTTACAGATGAGCTATTCAGGCAGGAAAAAAGGTTCAGATTTGGGTGCATAAAACTAAGCATTCAACCTCTATATTTCTATTTATAAAAAGCGTATAGAGGAAAAAGGTAGTTTATCCCAGGCTTGAGATGCCTTTGACAAGAGTTAAAAATGCAGTCAATTAAAAAAAAATAAAGCCATGAGGCTGCTCCTCAACCCCAAACCAAAGATAACGACCAACTATAATAAATCAAGTTCAAACAGCATCCCCTTCTTCAACAGACATTGGCCATTAGTGGGTCCCTTCCTTCCAAAAATCTTGGGTAGAGCGATGGGCTTTGGAGTACGAGCTGAGGGCCAACAAAGCTGGGCTATTTTAGAGCAAGAGACAAGAGTAGGCTTTACATTTGAATAAATTATCCTGCCAAGAACTCCCATGCCAAGGGAGGTCCAATTATGGGATGGGGTCTCAAGTAGGCATGTCCAAAGCCACTGATGGCTTTACAAGAAGCAAACACTGTAAACTCAACCCAGAAATCAATAGGCAGCGAGAGCACACCCAGAATTCCAACAATGTGCGCTCCCACACAGACACCCCAATTAATAGGTGGGCTGCTCCATTTCATGCCAACTTCGGTTACTGGGTGGATTAAAGGGGCAGCCTCACAAGCAGCACAGGGGAGTAGCCTAATCTCAAGACGACAGAGGAATGGATCACAATAGTAAGGTCTGCATCTGAAGGACACCATGAGTCACTATGAAGGAGATAAAAACAAATTTAGTGCCCCCCCCCTTAGAGAGGCAAATATAATCTTTGCCATTATATTTTATTGCTTCCTATAATCTACCAGCAGCAGCTCATTTTAATCCAGATTGAGCACCAGCGAGCTAGCTGTCATCCATGCCACAATCTCACCTAAATTTATGCTGACTGACTTTCAGAGGAGCTAAGGCTCCACAGCCCCAGTTGATTTCAGTGAGAGTAGAAAATTAGACTATTTTTAATAAGGTCCCTAAATTCAGGCTTCCAAGTCTGAACATTTTGGCTTAAAAATGACTTGCCCAAAGTTTCACAATGAGTTTGTGGATGAATCTGGAGCAGAACCCACATCCTTTGACGGAAGTCTGCCTTGTTCAGAAGAGTAGCTTTTCCAGCTATTTTTTTAAAAAGAATTAACTCCCCTCCCCCCATATTGTTTCATGTGTCACATTAATAAAATACAAAAAGACGCAGCATATAGGTGCAATATCACCATGTCATGGAACCCACTAGTTTAATGGAGTGACACCCTAGTTTGTTCTGCAACAGAAGGATAAACATATTTTTCCTCCAGGGGGAAAGGCTTATAGCTTCTGCCTGACCATAACTCATGGAGTTCCATGTCCAAGGGGGATTACTCACACAGGGGATGAACTGGCCTTTATTACTAGTATGTGTTTGTTGGTAAACTGCTCTCACATTTTCAGTTAAATTGTATTGATTTAAGCTAACTTTGAGTGCTTTATTATGGAGTAGGTACTCCCAAGGCCATTAGAAATAAAGTAGTATAATTAAAATGTGAAGCTGTGTCACAATGGCTCTAAGGGAAAAATCCCCTCAATCAACTACACTACTAACATACAAAGGAGCTGCAACTTGATGGACTTTGTCAGAGAACCTGTATGGTTATAAACAACACAAGCTGACAAAGCACAGGTAAGGATCTAGGAAGCTAGGGAGAGCTGCAGCACAAATACAGTTGCAAAGGGACTGAATGTGCATTCTTGCCAACAGATGTGGGGAGGTTTTACGGAGATGGTGGAAGGGAGAGGCATATGTCTGTGGAGAGGGGGGAAGGACAAAAAGACATGGCCAAATCCCCAGCTGGTGTAAATCATTGTCACTCCAATTACTTTAATGGAGCTGTGCAGATTTACACCAGCTGAAGATAAATGTAACTAAAAATGGTCATTTGTAAAGAAAGACTTTCTAATATTTCACCAAAAAACTAGGTTGTTCAATAAAACAGTGTAATTTTGTTTTCCTTCATTCTTGTTTAAGTCCATATTAAAAAAAAATCAGTTTAAAATAGTTGTTTGCTTAAAAAAGTTACATCTTTAAAATCTCACCATTTCTAAATGAAAGCCTAAAAAATGTGACATTCACTTTAATGGCTCAAAGCTCAACTCAGGTTGTAACGATTAGAAATGGTGCTTGGCCCAGTTGTGCTGTTTCTTTCCTCAGTTGCTGTAAGTGTAGCAGTTAAAGTGCTATTCGTTTTGACTTTAGCACAGGGGTGGGCAAACAATGGCCAGCGGGCTGGATCTGGCCCGTCAGGGCTTTGGCTCCAGCCTGTGGGATTGCCCCCCCGTGGTGTCACAGGCCCCGCGCCGCTCTCAGAAGTGGCTGGCACCATGTCCCTGAGGCTGGAGGTGGACAGGACAGCAGAGGGCTCCATGCATTGCCCTTGCCTTCAGGCACCGCTCCCCGCAGCTCCCAGTGGCTGGGAATGGAGAACCGTGGCCAATGGAAGGCTCCTGGAGGCATGGCAAGGGCAATGCATGGAGGGAGCCTGCCCTGGCCCTGGTGTGCACCGCTGCCACCCCGGAGACGCTTTAGGTAAGTGGCACTGGGCCGGAGCCCAAACTGAGCCCAAACTGGGCCGGGCCGAAGTCCTGCACCCCGCCCCCCAACTCCCTGCCCTGAGCCCCCTACCTGCACCTCGCACCCCTCGTGCACCCAAACCCCTTGCCCTAAGCCCAGTCCCACAGTCTGCACCCCAACCCCTTGCCTTGAGCCTGTTCCTGCACACCGCACTCCCTCCCGCACCCCAACCTCCTGCCACGGCCTTGCATGCAATGTGGCCCTCGGCCCAAAAAATTTGCCCACCCCTGCTTTAGCAGAATGGCTGCCATAGGTACCTAAGCTAGCCTTACAAGTTCCACTCCTCCATTTTCCAGAGATTAGTAACATTTCTTGATGGGCAAGTAAAATATCACTACATTTTTCTTTCAGTCCTGCAAAGGGCAGGCAAATAGACTTCGTGCTGGGACTGATAGAATTTCATAGTTTAGATCAGCCTTTAAAAACTGCTAGTATGTACACCATCTACCCACTGCTTAATCACATCAAACTTTAACCCCTGCTTGGCTCACGCTACAACTGCAAACCATTCAGGGTACCTTTTCCACCTGAACACACGTCTGTCTGTTCAGATAAAATACCAATTTACTGGTTTGCTGTGAAACTGTCTCTTGCCTCAATTCACAGGATTCCAATGAACTAGATATCCAGCTTTGAGGAGTTCTTCACAACCTCAAGCTGAAAGTTTCACTTACTGAAGCTCTGAGGGCCACAGGGCTCACTTAGGGCATGATCCTGGTTATGTTGACACTGCCATTGACGTCAGTGGAAGCAGAATCAGGTCAATGGAGCTGGGGAAAGGAAGAGAGTTAAGCTCTAAGAAACTTTGTTTATTGTACTCCCTTTTTTAAAAAAAAAAAACAAACTAAACAAACCCTCAATTTTTCCAAAATGGCAGTCTAAATCAGATTCCCTGACTTCATTTACACATTTTTACAGAATCACTTTGTAAAGTTGGATCCACAGAATGATTACATTGGTTACTTAACTGTTACAGACAGTGGGCTAAATTCAACTTTAGTGGAATTATTGCCTTCACTAGAGTTGCATCAGGAGTAAATGTGGACAATGTGTTACAATATACAAACAAATTTCCAGGCCTGCATCCTTTTCCTGGCTATTAGTTCTGAATACATTTTATAGTACAGATGTTCAAAGCCACTGGCGGTGTTAGTTGTCATTGCCATTAAATGTAATGACAGTGATGACTGCAAATCCCTAAGTGGATTTGAACATTTCAACCTATGAAGGCTACAGGTGGGCCAGACCTGCAAAATGTGGATACAGATTTTGAATCGTGTCAAGGGGGGGAAGAAGCTGTGGAAGTAGTAGAAATTTAAGCATAAGTGGCCAAACCCAATCTAGCAAAAGTAGTGTTCATTTCAAACTGTTGTGCACATTTTAAGAACATTTTCATGTCTACATGCTATATTAACTGGTGCTCTATAAAGGCCATAGGGGATTGATAGGTTAAAGAAAGAGAGATGGTTAGAAAGACTGATAAAGTGTACAAAGGAATTTGGAGCTAGGGTCTTGATTCAGGTCACTAAAAAGAGACATGGGCAAGCTACAAAATACTGATCCAAATGTAGATTTTGATTACAGCTTCCCATGATCCGATCTGATGGTTTCAGATCATCTCTTTTAGTTTGGGTACCTGAGTATGTGGCCAATACTGTACTGCTGTTACAATCTCGCCCTAGAGTGGCCAGGTACTCGTACACCAGTGATGAATGACTAAAATAATCTAGATAGTTACTCAAATGCGCAGTGGATTCAGGGCGAGTTGAGTGTGGAGCATCCCTCTACCTCGTGCCTTGTCCATGTAAGGGCTAGCCAGGCTTGCCTCCTCTGTGCTTTGGGAAGGGCAAGCTGCTTGGAAGGAGTTCCTTCAAGGGAGCAGGAAGTACACAGAGCCCTGGCTTTGCACTCACACACAAACATTCTCCTGCACACTAGCCAACAGAGCTTGCTAGGGAGGGAAAGGAGAGCATCTTGCACTCCTTAAAGGGGTGTAGATGTTTGCACTTCCCCAGCACACTGGGGTGCTCTGGTACTCCCTCTGGGGTGGAGCAGCTAAACACAGGACAAAAGTCTTCAAAGGTACAAACTAGTCTGTAGTGAATAAAGTCTATTTTGCTGATGGAATCAAGTGGATGATTTTTCCACCTAAGACACTTTTGCACACATGGACAAGGTCTAACTGTTCTCAGTAGTCAGTATGGACAAAACAACAAGCAGTATTGGCCTTAATCTTCTGTGCAGCAAGTTTTTGTTGACTATTAGTATATTAAACTTTACAGCTTAAAAGCTTTGCTTAGTAGGGAACAAGCTGCCAAGAGGGGTTGTGGAGTAGCCTTTATTTGAGGTAGTAAAGGCTCGCTTTGACATACAAATACTAGGGACAGCTCCACAATGCAGGAATGAATCAAGATACTCCTTCCAAACAAAATAAATCATGTAACATATCTGCTCAGTATTAACACTGGGACATTGTGCTGTTACTTGCCCACACAGGAGCGTAATTGCAATCTGTTTGAATCAGACCATATGAACTCGTTTCTAAGTACAGAATATGTGTGTGTGTGTGTGTGTGTGTGTTGGGGGGCAGGGGGGGAGGGGCAGAGAATGGAATCTCACTAATTACTCCAGTTGTGGTTATTGCATAAAAAACCCTGCAGAGATTTTTGTGCAAACTATAAATACAATACATTTTAAGTACCTCCTTTGAGCACTGTGTTAAGATGTTTTAGACTTGGTACACAATTCTATACCTTAACCCAAAGAGAGTTTCTTTTTTTTAAAAAAAGAAATCCTGTATTCTTAGCATGCTTAGGAGTATATTTATCTTCTTTATTATATTTCAGTGTATAAAATCACAAGTGATTGTCTGGGCATATCAAATATTTTTAAAAGTGCAATAAATCAGTGTAGCAAAATAAATAGTAACCCATAACAGGTGAGATACTTTGACAATGCAACACAATAGTTTAAAGGATGTGCAAGAGTTCTATTTGGTATCACAAGCCATAGGAGGATTCTATCCTCCACTCTTATTTGCTTTGTGCTCTTTACCAAGATTCAATTGAACATAGCCGACAAAATTGCTTTTATATTTAGATCTGGAGATTTGGTCCAAGTCTGTGCATTACTTGATCGAAATCGGTGCAATGTTAAAATGTATCAGTGCTATCTCTGGAACAAAATTAATATAGAAATAGACTTTCTGGATTCATGGCACTAACACTGAGTCTGTCAACATGCCTAAGCTTTTATTTTGTAGCACAGATACCAAGTATGTATATTGTGGCATCAAAATCACTGTCACAAACGATTAGGCCATTTATACTGAAGTAGATACTTCCCTCACAATTTGCTAGTTCACTTCAGATTGCGGCACTTTCAGTTTGTTCTTTTGCCTGCCATTTGTGCGTGATATCTTGGCAATTAGCGATATTCTGAGGATAAAATTTCTCAAAGTGGCAGATAAATCCCTTAGATTTCCATCAGATACAAATAAATAGCAAAGCACTAAGAGTTTAACGGAAACCCCAAAAAATCAGATTAAGATGGGCCAAAAGCTTAATTATCTAGCACAGCCAAGGGAAACATTCAGTTCATAAACTTACCAACATGTACAGAGATCACCATTAAAAACAGTATTTACCAGCATTTCTCAGATACCAATTTCTAAGGTATTGGGCCAAAATTTTAGTGTAGATGCTTTCTATTGCTGAATGATACACCAAGAATAAATTTGGCCTACTGTAACTCCACTGAGCGCAGATTCCCATGTCTTTTTCTGCAGTCACATACATCTGCCAGAGGTCCCCAACTGCCTGATAAGCTGGTCTCACGCCATTCCTGACAGGACTTGAACCCACTAAGCAGGGTAAGGAAAAGGCAGGAATGAACAGCCCTTTGATTTGTTATAGAGAACTAGATTGAGAATATGGAATTCCAACTAGATTCCAGATACGAGCCATTTCTAAACACAGATACTATGCCATTAAGCACAATTTCACATTTATGGTATAAGTCATTCAATATGCATTGCAACCTCACTACAATGTGTAGAATTTTTAAGCACTGTTTTAAGAAGGGAAATGAAAAAGTCTATATACAATATTCAGCTTTCAGAGCCTGTGGACCAGCAATTCCTTTTAAAGTCAATGTTCATGCTTATAAAGATAAATTTTGACCCTTTTGTATGTCATAGTCACATATAGATACTGGACTAAAAAAAACACAGCCAGCTCACACAGATTGCTTCTTTTTCCAGGAATTTCTCCCTGAAAATAGCCAACAGGATTTGGCCCAAAAGAGACTTTTACTTAAAAAAAAATATTAAAATGACACAATCCAGCATCTCTCATTATTTATTAGCAACTAAAAAACCTCATGTTGCGTGCACATACACATTCTCCCATACACTCCCACTGTGCCGGAGACCGACACTCTTGTGAAACGTACCTGAATCAGAAAACCAAAACCAAACGCTCTAGAACTTTGAGGCAAACCCAGATTCAGACAAGCAAGAATCCAACCTGTGACTCAGACCTATAATGTGCAATGCAATAATATATATCAGTGCTCAATTAATATAACTGGAAACATACAATCATTACATTTAGTGGGTCAACTCTTCAGGGCAAGGACTACTAACTACTCTGTGTTTCTATGGTGCCCAGCACAATTCTTGGTTGATGATTAGGAACAATAATACACATGAATAATAATTGTAATAATGATCATTTCAGTACTGCAACTTAGAGTAGTCACAGTCCAAAACTGAAAGGTCAAAGGCCTCTCCAGAACAGCATTTAATATTTCAACTTGAGTAAGTACAAGTTTTTTTTAAAAAAATCCAAGTCTTTCTGCATTATCAGATACATCTGTGATCAGAGCAGGTATCTTCAGTGTGGCTGAATAGTCACTTCATGGGTACACTGCTGAGCAGAGCTCCTACTAAAAGACATTGCGAATTGCAGATAGAAAGCAATCAGACTTCCAAATCTGTTTCCACCAGCGTATGAGGTAATCTATGCTGGGCACACTGAGCTCAGAGATAAAACGATAGCTCCTACTCCAAAGCATTTTAATGTACTGACAAGTTTGTCAGAATCTTCTCCACACAGCAACACACATGTGCACTACTGTATACATGCAGGTTTCCTTTACAGGTGGCTGAACTTGGTTTCTTTCTTCGGTTTCGTTTTTCCATCTCCAGTTTGTGCTGTTTATTATTTTTGTCCTTCCTCCACTGAATAGCAATTCTCCCCTTTGAACTAAATGGCTAAGATTTCAATGTAAGATCGTATATGCAGGCAACTGTGGAGCTTCACTCACTGAGACCTGACACGGCTAAACTGGCCCCAAATAGTTCATAACAATTTTGCTGGAACATCTGGTTTTGGATAGGTAGCCGGTGCACAAAGAGCAGGGAACACTACAAAATTGTCGGCTAGGCCAGAGTTTCTCTTAAGTCCACCCCTCAACTATTTAGTGAGCTTAAATCTCCGTCTTGGAGAGACTTCACCCATAACAGAACCAGTGGGCTGGCATCAAAACCCTCAGAGCAGATGACAGCGAGATCTCCTTTATTTCTAAGCAGGTTGTAAGTAGAGTCATGACACCTTGAAACAGCTGGGAAGCAGCCAAGGCTAGTTTGCTTTGTAAAAGATATGTGGCTTGCAGAACATGAAAGAAGAATGTCCTTAGAAATGGCAGGCCACCTTCTGGCTAGCTGTGACTAAGTTTGCCATAGAGGGCTGCTCTTGATGCAGAACGTGTGTGAAGCTTCCTAAGCTGTATATATTACAGCCACAAACACCTTTTGGGTTAGCTTCATTGTCTCAGAACACCATATGGAGGATATCTGTGGCCACCTGCCATTTATCAAGCATGCCCAAAAATGCCTACTAAACAGCATTTCCATGTGATGTTTTTGACAACACACACAAAGCAGTACAAAAGTGAAGGCCTGTTGCATTCACACCTGCCTACCTGATTTCTTATGAATGTTAACTGTCCACTGACAGGACCTGCCAGAGTTGACATGACATGACAGTGGATGAGTACCCAACACCTGTTCTTTTCAGAAAGATTATCCTAGCGATTCCAAATGTTTCACTAACAGGGCAATCATATATAAATCAATTCCACATAAGAGTACATTGAATCTTGAGAACTCAAGGCTACTGCAGATTTATTTGCTTTTTTAAAATGCACCCCAGTCCAGAGTGTATGTGCAGACTTTCCCAATAAAATAAACAAAATATTGTTGTTAATTTTTAAAGATCAGCTACAGCTAGATGGAAGCTAGAGGGGAAATAAAGAATTAATTGTAAAAGATTTAGGATTTTTTTTTAAAAAGATTAATCTGACTAAGTTTTCCTGGTAAAAAATACACAGAGTTGACTAAGGTTCCCATTCTAGAATGTTATTTCCAGTCATCTGATGTACTGCAGGCTATATAGTTAGAGATAATCATTACCTGTGGTGAGTAGCATAATCCACTGCCAACTAATTGTAAGGATTCTTAGCACTGTATCAGAGCAAGCCCGCAATGTGTCTGGGTTCTTTAAAACTGCCAGAACTCATCTGCTACAGCAGCAACTTATGCTATGTTATTGCCAACCTAAAAATACATTGGGAGAAGGAGAAGAAGTAGGTGTAACTTATCTACCTTCCGATGGATGTCATCTTGTACTCTAAAAACAATTTGAAATTCAACATCACATATCAAAAAGTGGCATTTAACATTCTGCAATATAAACCTTGAACAATTTTCACCCTGCCATAGTGTTAGCTTGCTGCTTTTGCTATATACTGTACATAAAGCAGGTGGAATATTTGTATGCAGTTCCTTCATTAGTTCATTTTATTGTGCCAGGGACTAATATGATTAGTACTGGGGAATATATCAAGTACATGTGAATAGACTTAAGTCCCAGGAAATACTTAGCTTAATCTGCAGACGATAGGCTGCCCCTTATCTATAACTAACCTCCAAAGCTCAAATTCTGTCTTTAGATGCACACACTTCCCACTAAGGCTAATGGCTGCAATGGAAAAAAGAATTTGATAAGGTTTTATTTACCCCAAATTTCATGCAAAATTTCATTTCCCCTCTGAATAATATTATAATATAAATAATTAGGAAGGGATCCTAAACTAAGATGAGCTCATGAAAACAGTCCTTATTTTACAGTACTACTGTCTCACTAAATTCTTACTAAATGATACTTTAATTGTTTGTAGAAAACAAATAAGCATATGTGCACATGATATAAAGTATAATAAACTGACCAGTATATTCATACAGGTATCTTACTTTCCATGTGTATCTTTGAGGAAGGATGGAAGAAGCATTAGTGGTAAGTAATACAGCAGCTTTTAAAGTCCTTCCTTATAGAAAGTGGTTGCATTGCATGCAATTATCCTCACTTGCTAAGAGACTACAAGAGACATGGTTCTTAACTGTATGAATAAATGTAGAACTAAAATAAACTCAACACAGCAGGACACAGAATTCCAGTGCCTAAAAGACACTGAACTACAGGGTATCAGAAGCTCAGTGCTGTGAAACCCTTTAAACAAATGACAGACTTATGAGACAGTACGTCTTTCATTCCCCCATCCTACAGTACTTTTATCATTAAAAATATTTCTACAGTGCCCGCCACATTAAGAAATTAGCTGAGAGAGCCTGTCATTATGAAATTCAAACAGGAAGCCAAATATTGCCCTTGATCCATACATTCAACTCCTTTGGATGTCAGAGACTTTTTCAATGGTCAGTGTCAGCAGACAACTAGCAATATTTTAAAATAGGATTCCAGTTACAGGAAGCTCCACTGAAGTATAAATATTATTTTATTTTCATGGGAAGAACAAGTCCTTGGATTCTATAAAAGCAACCATAAAACAAGTCATTGTGCATAGCTGAAATCCTGTTCCAAGGAGCTTCACAGATAATTCTGTGAGGGGAGTGGGAGAGTTAAATAACCAGTTACCATATGACTACTGAATTTCATGGAGAGGTACAGGACAAATAAACGTGCTAAACTGGAAATCCCAGGAAGCTACAGGGTCTGTTATTCCTGAGATGTAGGAAGGACAGGACACCTTACTGGAACTCTGGCGTCATGGATCCCTCGAGGTCTAGGATGATCTCGTTCACAGGTTTTATTTTTCATGGGTCCTTTGGTGACCGAGAAGTCCAATCCTTGAGCCACAAGCTCGTTGGCAGACATTGCAGGTGGTGGAGGAAGATAGGGTTGGGCCACGATTGCTGCATGACAGTTATCTTTTCTTTCTTTTCCGCCGTTTTTCTGTGACCAGGGCAAGGCGATTTTCCCTCAAAAAAACGGATGTTCCCTCTGACAAGACTTTGCCAGTTATCCCTATCCTCGGCTGCCATCTCCCAGTATGTGGTGTCAATCCCATCTCTCTTGATGTTTATCTTGAGGGTGTCTTTAAAGCGTTTCTTTTGGCCTCCCTGTTTTCTTTCTCCTTTGGTGAGTTGGGCGTACAGAAGTTGTTTTGGTAAGCGTACATCAGGCATGCACACACAGTGCTCGCTCCACCTCAGCTAGTGCTGGATAATCAGGGCCTCAATATTGAAGTTGTTGGCCTCTAAGGACACTGGCATTAGTGCGATGTTCCTCCCACTTTATGTTGAGGATCTTCCGAAGAAAGTGCTGGTGCTGGCGTTCCAGGATTTTTAGGCGTTTTCTATAAATCACCCAAGTCTCACAGCCATAGAGGAGCGCTGGGATTACCACCACTTTATAAACTAATAATTTATTATGTCTAGTATAATCTAAAAGTCTTCCAGGAACTCTGGATTAGGACTGGCTGGAAAACAAGAATTCTGTTTCACACACACAACAAGGAGGTTTTGAATTTTGTTTTTGTCCCACAATGGAACAAACAAACAAAGAGCCCTTTTTGAAATTTCACAAGAGAAAAAACCCACCCCAGAACAGCTAATAGGTGATCATCCTAGCCAATAGGCAGACATGTGAGAGACCCAAGTTCAAATCCCTATTACAAATCAGAGACTTGAACTTGGGTCTCCCATATGTCAGGTCAGTATCCTAACCATAGAGTTATTGGCTGTTGTGGGGTGGGAATGCTGTCCCCCCTCACACCTCAGAAAGGTGCTAAAAGGATTAAATCCATGAATGATTGTGAGGCGCTCAGATATAATGGTGACAAGGGACTTATAAGTCCCTAGATATGGAGTGAGATGTCACTGAAGGGCAGCACTTTCAGGAATTAAGACAATTCAGAACCCAGTAGTATCTACTTTGATCTGAAGGATAGGTAAAGTGATTGAATTTAGGTGTGCACATGTGGATTAAAGATTACAAAAAGGGAGTTGCCACCTGTTGATCAATCTCTAATAGTTTTTAAAAAGTAGAAAGATACTTTGGAAACCAAGTTCTCTGTTGGAAAGGGTTTGCTTTAGTATTGTGTTTTTTGTACCCAAAAGAACTCTTCAGTAGCTCTTGGGAGGAGTAATGAGGGGATTTTGCTGTCAAATGTATGGTGAGAATACATCATAGGATCATCACTGCACAACTGAAGTGGGAGTTACTGCCTGAGGTATTCCAAGCTGTATGTAATGGTAGATAGATGTATGGAACATGGGTACGTGACAGGAATTTGGACTGCCTGCGAGTAATTAAAGCCCCTCTTGAAAAATGAGGTAATTAAAATAAAAGATCTGGCCAGCTAAAAAACTTCAGTACAGCCAACTGAAATCAGAACTTCAGAGAACAGTCAACTGTGGCAATGCAAGCCATTGGGGAGAAGCAAGTGCTGCTGCAAGTTTGATAAGACAGCCTGGGATAGCTGTGGGACCTTCCAGGACAGGTCTGTTTTGTATGTGATGCATGACTACAGTTTTAGTCTATGGACTAGCACTATAATGGCTGAATATTTTTCTAGCTCTGTTTTTCTTGTCCCTGACTTATGGTTCAGGGGCAGGAAGCAGAGCCAGATCATGGGACAGGTTTGGATTAAAGCCAGGCTAGAACTTTGATTAACTCACCCACCTCTGGGGAAAGTATATTAAATAAAGTTACAGGAGAATGGTAAGAGAAGCAGAACATTCTGTTATTTAAGTATATGAGACAAATGAATATTTAACTTTACCTCCTACAAACTTCTGAGCCAAGGATTTTCTATTCTAACAAAAACAACCACATTGTCACAATCCTTTCTGGACACAGATGCATGTGCCAGTGATTTAACATGGTACTGTAACAATGCAAGGTCAGGCTTTTCATCTTTAGATGGTGAATTCTCAGTCATATTGGACACCCATATTTTACTTGGAAAAAGAAACATTGCCTCTGACTATTTACTTGATTTAAAACAAATTTAACTGGACCCTTGAAATACCAAACCTAACTCAAGTCATTAACATTTTTAATTCATTTCCTCCTCCCAACCCACACTCACACACACTTTCCCCCCTGCTGCCTCTCCTTGTTAACCAGCGTTAGGACCCAGCAGAGCTGCATGTTAATTACTAATGACCCACGTAAGCAGAGAGACTTGTTAGACTCTACCCGTGGAACTTTTTGCCAGGGATGTTATGAAGGCCAAAATTATAACTGGGTTCAAAAAAGAACTAGATAACCTCCATGAATTTATTTCCATCAATGGCCATTAGCCAGGATGGGCAGGGATGCAACTCCATGCTGAGTATCCCTAGCCTGTTTGCCAGAAGCTGGGAGTGGACGACAGGGGATGGAGCACTTGATTCCCTGTTCTATTCATTCCCTCTGAAGCATCTGGCATTGGCCACTGTCAGAAGACAGGATATTGGGGTAGATGGTCAGACCCAATATGGCCGTTCTTACATAAAAAAAATAATAAAAAGTTTAGTACAGAAATGCCCCAAGATAATGGCCTCTCACATCATCGCTCCTCTCGAGAGAGCCACCTTGGCAAATAATGCATTTTAAAAAACTTGGCCTACTAGGAAACGTGTGTTTATATACATTCCCCCACTCACAAATCTAGAATTCTGAAGTGAAATCACTAAAATATAGTCCAACAAACAAATGCACCGTTCACTCCATCCCCAATGGCTCTGCACTGTCACCTTCTGCTGCCACCTGCCACTGTAACCTCTGCAAGTTGGTCTCTTGAGGTTCCACCCAGCTCTTGGTGACTTCAGCTCTCAGTGGGGAAACCTCATTGCTAGTGCAGGCTGGGCGGTCTCTTCCACAGAAACCCTGTCCCACAGCAGGTCTAAGCACTTAGATCTGATTATCTGTGATTTCAGCTCTAGTGGTCACTTAAACCAAAAGACTCTCTATGGAGCCTAATCAGCTCTCTCTCTCTACAGGAGAGAGGGGCAGGTCAAATAGTGCCTGTGACTCTTAGGCAGAGCCCATACCACCAAGAAAAACACCTGTGCCCCACCCTCACTCTCTTCACTAGGATATGGCATCCTACCTTCCTGCTTAGTGAGGGCCGTTCAGTTGAGGGTGACCGGTGCTTAATTTGTAACGCAAGAGGTGCTGGGGCTCAAGCAAGTTTGTTACTTTCATAACTGATGCGGCAAGCCCAGGAGCGTCGGGGCTATGAACTGCCAAGCCTAGAGGTGCTGGGGCTCAGCCCTGGCAAGCCCTCGCACAAATTAAGCACGGAGGGAGACCCCCCACCCCATTCAGGCAGGCTAAGTACAGTTCTGCTGCCCTTTACTCCTACAATAAGAATAACATTTCACGAGCCCCACATTCAATACTAAAGCGATTTATAACCCAACACCAGCCAAAATTGATCACTTGGGCAGCACAGCTCTGTCTGCTGGATACCTAGGCAGAGTAGATGTGTGCATGTGCATTCAGTCTGGTCCTGAAGCTTTTCCTCCCCACCCCCTGGCTCATCACTAGCTCTCAGGAGAGACCTCATTCAGACCTTGCTTACAAATCATAATTTGAAATTATTAGGAAGGCCAACATAGCCAGAACAAATGCATTGACATTGTGATAAATAACAGCTGTATGAAGAAGCTAGTCTTTGTTCAGACTTTTCAAACCCATTATGCTTTCTCAAGTATTTTCTCATATATTGTATATGCTTTTAAAGTGTGTATTGATGTTTCAATTTTAATTCAAATTTCCAACTGACTAAATTGGCAACACTACATGCAACACTGCATGACCACTAGGGAGGGAAAATTCGGAGGCGGGGAGGCGAGAGGAAAAGGGAAATCCCTGCAGATAGTGCTGAACTATTAGGGGGATAATCATTGTAATGTGGAAGATGCAATGAAAATATTTCCAAAAAAACAGCTGAGTGAGACCTGATTTCTGGCTGGTGTTTATCAACATAGCAGAAAAATAATATGAAATTCATTTATATCTATGAAGCAGAATTTGAATGCTTATCTAATAGTATGTTCCATCCTACGTGACACCTTTAGAGTCAGCTCTTTCAGGAATACTAGACTGGGGAGAAAGGCACCTTACTGACTTGCAGAAGGGAAAATGAGGCAGATTGCGAGGTCTGTGTTGTGACAGATTTGACCTACGCTGCAGAAATTGTACAATATCAGCACTTTAAAATAACAAACATGTGCTGCACCTGGATCCTGAGCAAACAAAGCACAACACGAGACTCTCCCTTGATGACTTACTTTTGATGAAATCATTGAGCCGATTCAGAAAAAGCTGGAATTACAAAAGCACTAGCCTGAATAGGTCAGTTTACCTCTGCAACAATTACTTTTTCCTCAGTGAAGGCTGCCTATTTTATCAATAGCTCTGTCAACAGTTGAAACCCTCTTGGTCTCAGCTTGTTGAATGGAAACAAGCCACCTGCATTTAAAGATCAAAACAAGATTTATTCAGGTAGAAATGAGTTCCTGGATGTAAACAAACACCATTCCCAGGGCCATTCCTAGCTATTCTGGGGCCCTATGCAGCCCGGCTGCAGGGGGAGGGGGAGGGGAGAACGCCCGTGAATGCAGCCCCAGCCCTGCTGCAGAGCTCAGGGGAGTGGGGGTGGGGCAGGAAGAGGCGGGGCATAGGCCCTGGGGAAGAGCTGGAGCAGGGGCTGGAGCAGGAAGAGCTGGGGCGGAGTAGAGGTGGGGGCCATGGGGAAGAAACGGAGCAGGGGCTGGAGCAGCTGCGCAGGGCACTTTCCTGGTGCCCTATGCAGCTGCATACTTTGATTATGGGTAAGGATGGCCCTGACCATTCCCCTTTGCTTTCCTTAACCTACAGTTGTGGAGAGTGTAGACAATGTTCAAACTGAGGACAGGAATAAGAGACACCAAGGGAATAATAGTGTATATATAGTAATACCTAGTTCTTACATAGCATTTTACATCAGTAGAGCTCAAAGTGTTTCATAATCTTCACAACACTTTTATGAGAGGGGCAAATCCCCATTTTAAAGATGGAAACTGAGGCACAGAAAGGCTAAATGATTTGCTGAGGGTCACACAGGAAGTCTGTGGTAAAGCAGAGAATTTAATCCGGGTTTCCCAAGGCCTAAGCTAGTGCCCTAACTACTGGAGCATCAATGGGTCTATTTTAGAGTGCATTAAAAATGTTATGGGCATTAGATGAATGCTCTTATATAGTTTGTAAAAAAAAATTTTATATATATATACACACACACACACACACACAAGGTTTTCTGTAGGTAGAATGGCAGAAATGGGTCTATTCCAGGGGAGGGCAAACTACGGCCCACAGGCCAGATCCGGCCCCTCAGGGCTTTGGATCCGGCCCGGGGGATTGCCACCCCAGCGCTGCTCCTGGAAGCGACTGGCACCACATCCCCCCGGCTCCTGGCGGAGGTGGCTGCAGAGGGCTCTGCATGCTGCCCTTGCCTGCAGGCACTTCCCCCCGCAGCTCCCATTGGCTGGGAATGGGGAACTGCAGCCAATGGGAGCTTCGGGGGAGGTAGCGTGGATTTCTCCACCACCACAAAAAAAACACACCAAACCACAAAACATTAGTAGCATACGTCCAAAGCCTGAAAACTTCAACCTCTTCATAAAGTTTATTATTAAAGCCACAAAGAAGACTATCCTCCATCGTTACAGGAGCTTCTTTATACCATGCTGGAGCCCAGACAGTAACACTCTAAGGGAGTATGAAGCTTCTGGTGACCCAAACATAGCCACTGTTCTCTTGGAATCACTGGATTCTACAAGACAATGATGGACAGAGATGGAGGCCACAGACTTCACAAATTCAAGCCATATAGCATGGGCCATTCTGCGGACGTGGAGCAGCAGCATCAAACCCACATACATTTCAAGTCTCTGCTAACAGCGCTGCCAGCCTCCTACTAAGAAATTCTAAGATGATTGTAAACCAACAAATAAACTGAGAGGAGAAATACCTCTTAAGGAATCCTGTGCACAAAGCACCCCTACTTCACGGAGCCCTCTTCCTCCCCTCCCCCAGGGGCTGCAGGACATGGTGTCAGCCGCTTCCGGGAGCGGCATAGGGCCAAGGCAGGCAGGCAGGCATGAAGCCTGTCTTAGCCCCGCTGCGTGCTGATGCCACCCCAGAGCTGCTCCAGGTAAGCGTGTGACAGATTTATGTTACCAATCTGCCTGGGGCATCAGGTGATCAGGCTGAGGCCACAGGATCTTTAGGGGAGGAGATGAAGGAGCACACCAAGAGACTAAATGATAAAACACCGGATAGTGCTGTGGGTTCCCCACGTCACTCAGAGGAAGGAAGAAAGAAAGCATTAGTGCCCCAAGCCCTAACCCACTTTCATACTCACAAACGCACTACCCAAGGCTGGCTAAGCCTAGATGTAAAGTAATAAGAAGAGGGGGAGAGGTGGACAGGAGTTCTGTCCTGTGCACAGATCATCCAGGGTCTGCTGTTGATCTCCGACTTGCTTCAGCTCTCAGAGGGTTTTAAGTCCTGGGTTCTTCTGGGGGCATTTCATCCAGGGACCTTTGTCCCCCGTGCTCTCTGTATGAGTCCAAACTGGCCTTCCGAGGCTTCCTTGGCTTCCCCAAAACACATCGACTTCAGGGTTGTTATATTCCCATTCGCTGACCTTTGCATTCTCACTAGTTTTTGCAATCCCCTGCAGTCTTGTTCAGTTTACTGCTCTGTTCTTATGGCTGGTCAGGGTTGGAATCCAGGCCCCCCATCTTTCTTGGCATCAGAGAGTCTGCTTGGGCACGCTGGCCTTGGGTGGCTGGAGTCAGTGTCTTATCTCTGGATGTAGCTGGAGCATCAAGTTAACCCATTCCCGTCTCTCTTTTCCTCTCCCTTCAGCCTCTCACAACCTGCAAAGGAATATTTCACTTCACATTCACACCTTTAACCCATCCCAAAATGCCTTGCAATGCCTGCAACAGCGTTAGCAACATACAATGCCAATCTTACTCCCCAGGGAACCCACTGAGGGAGGGGGCCATTGGGTTGTGACAAGCAGCACCGGGCCAGAGCCCACACCCCAAATCCCTCTTGCACCCCAACCCCCACCTTGACCCCCTGCCGCTCCCCGTCCTCCCTCCCACACCCCAACCCCCTGCCGAGCCCTACATTCATGGCCCTACATGCAATTTCCCCATCCAGATGTGGCCCTTGGGCCAAAAAGTTTTCCCACCCCTGGTGTATGCAAAGGACTGGCTGAGGGTAAGGGCCTTGTGCATGAGCTCAGGAAGGCTGACTATGTACAGGGGGCAATATAGTCAAAATTTGTACGTGAGCGATGGAAAACATAGGTAGTTGAGTGTGGGAACATGAATGGAGTCTCCTCTTCAGCAAGGGAGGTCGAATCAAAAGTAAAGACCTGGAACTATCACTCTGTGGGTGCACAGCCCAGACAGCGTTCTGCACTTAGCTGAGCTCTAGAGGATCAGTGAGGGGATACCGCCTCACTAGAGCAGCAGGCCCAGGGACAGAGGCTTCACCCTTGCTCTAGCAACATGGGCAAAGGGGAGCGATGACTGTGGGTACTGGGGGCTGTTCCTTTAAGGGCTGTACTTCACAGCCAGAGTCTGGACAGGGCACCATTGTTATGCAAAGCCATTTGGAATCAGAAACCAAATAAAGCAGAGCTCTTGCAAGCACCGAGTGACCATGGACATCACATGGTACCAAGAGTAAAAAGGAAACAAGACTATATCTTGAGTGGAAGAATGGAACAGTTAAAAACCACATGGGAGCTGAAACTCAGGAAGTGTGGAAAACTGGAGGTTTAATGGGTGCTTGACTTTGTATTTCATTGGGTGCCGGCAAAGAGGAGGACTGTCAGAAATAAGGCTACTTTTGACAATAGCTGGCTCTGAGGCATTTGATGTTTCAGTTTTATAGTTAATTCAGACAGGGGAGGCTAATTATGAAACTAGTACAGAAATTTGAGAAGTACTAAACTCCATGTACAAATGAGAGAGATGTTTTTAAAACAGTACAAAAAGGAGATGAAACCACAGGAGACACACACACACACACACACACATATATTCCTGGAAGACTTAGAATTAACCTTGGACAAACAATTTAGAAGTTGCCAAGCAAAAGAAGATATCCAGTCCAGAATAAATCTTACAGAGGGATAAGATTACATGAGCAACCCCAGAAACTTCATCAGTTCTCCAAGTCCTAAGTATAGGAGCTATATAGAGCCACTTCTCCCACCTCCTCTCCTGTCCATGTTTTGGCACATCCTGCCAGCCCCCAGAACTGGGCAGACCAATGCAGAGCTATCCTGCACATACAACAGGTTCAGAATTTGGTGCATTCATCTTAAACCAAAAGTTAGTTCCAAGTTCTCTGGAGTTCCGCAAATTTTTGACAGCTAGCTTGACTCTCATTAATCAGCAGGAAAATGGAACACTTAATTTTCACCTTTCATTATATAGGTGAATTCAGTATACCAGGTAGAAAATAAATGTTTTGAATTCTCAATTTCCTTCTGACATACTTTATCAGTATAACATTTTCTGACTTGGGAGGTGAGGAGTTTTGTACAAGCTTATCCAGAACTGCTTACCCCTAACAGTCCCAAACCTACTATTACAGATGGCAATGGGAGTTTTGCCCATGGCTTAAGTGATCGCAGGTTCAGGTTCAATGTCCTTAGTGCAGGAGCTCCTTAAAAACGGCTGGTTTTTAAGACAGCTTACATATGGTACATGGGGAAAAAAAAGTTATATTGACCAATTTCCAATATAAAAATGTTATTGGTTTCCATTTGTTAGGGTGTTTTTGTCCAGATTTTCTAAGAACATGGACTTTAAGAGCATACTTTCTTAAACAAGCTTTCTATATAGCTGATCTGTTCTCTCTCTCTCTCTCTCTCGTTTCCTAACATCTCCATTCATGTATTATCAAAAATGTAAGATTTCAGTGAGGGTACATGTATAAACAACTGATGGTCTGATTTGTTCATTGCTTATTGCAAGTATGGCCAAATAATGCCCAATAATAAAAACTCATGCAAATCAAAAATAAAACAACACACCTCACCCACAGACACCAAATCAGAAGGGTGGCAAACTCAAAAAGTACACACACCGATATCCCACCACATGCCCATTTGTTCGTGTGGTTTAAAATTGATGTTCTGACATTTCCACCATCCTACATATTTTGGGCCATGTTCAAAATACAGAGCCAGAGCTGCACATCCATAGACATAGCCAGGCTTACATGAAATAGGGGTGTGGTATACTGGAAATTGAATTTTAGTAAAGAAAACAGTTTCAGATTAGTAGCTTTCAGTAAGGGTATGATAATCTATCTAGGGAAATAGACCACCCATTTTACAAAAAAAATGAGCAGATGATTCATTGGCACATCATTTTTTCTTTTCTCCCATCTCAGGGTAGGTAGGGGTAGATTGAGGAGTGAATGTTAGAGAGCAGTATTTTGAAGGGAATCTAGAGCACAGATTGGTCTTTTAGCTAGCACTAAATGCAACCAGGTTCAAAATCTCCCACCAACTGCAGTCTCAGAACGGAGGAAGGCAAGTTACGAACCTGCACCTGAAGGGTTTTCCCTATATATGACAAACAAACCTAATACAATAAAATGAGGTCAGAGGAACTCTTTTCCCAACAGGTTCAGAATTTGGTGCATTCATCATTCTCTGCCCATCTGTCAAACTGAGGCTTTAAAGGTGCCATTAAAGGAGACGCGAGTCCACTAGGCATATACCATAAACACAGTCTGAAACCTTTGTTAAATATCCCAAAGTCTGTTTGGTAGTTTTAGGTGACAGATACTTGGACTTCTAATAATCAGAAATTAATGATGCATTACTGCCGCAAATTCTGCCTTCTAATATACTTGTACAATTCTTATTTGAATTATATCCAAACTTTAATCAAAAAAGGGAAAAATAATGCAAGCCTGTGTATGGTTTTTGATACATGTGATGCAAAACAATTTAGCTCAGTCCAGTGCTGGAAATTCTCAGAGCCGGACAAACATCCCATGATCAATAGTTAACTTGATGGATCCAGCATGTTTTTGATGTGATTTTCTTCAGTGCATTAGTTATTTGAATTTTTTTCCACTAGATACTCTTAAATAAATGGGGAACAAGAAAGGAAAACTCAAAGTCTCCCACATTCAGAGCCTAGAAGCTCCAACCCTCCAAGTTATATAAAGCATTGTCCTTTTAAGGAGGAGCAATTGGACTCCACTTCTTCTGTGCAAATGAAGCTGGTGGCAGCCCAAAGATTTCTGAACCAAATGAGACCATTAAGTTTAGGGGTCAGGCACAAGCAGTCATTTCACTGACTCATCCCAACATCCAAATAGAGATGTCCAGGTTCTATCTCTCCATTGTGTCACAAGTTAGGAGCATATGTAAAATTGTTTTATAGGCCCACCCAAAACATCTTAGAACAGTGGGAAAAGAGCTACTCCTTCCTTGGGTTGGGTCTATGGGGGCAGTGGAGTCAGAGCACGTGAGGCTTCAGCAGCCTGGAGGAACTGAAGGTACCAGTCACTGGATAGCAAAGCAGCAGCAGGATGTGAAGGTGGTTTCAACCTCAGAACTTGCCTGTTTTGAGAAATTCTGGATTGCAAATCCTCAGAAATTCTGGATTGCAAATCCTCACAGAGAACTGGGGGCTACCTTCACTTGAATCTCTGTGGAAAACAAGCACCAAATTTGGCATGATTCTATGCATGAGCATGTGGAGGTGCCATAAGAGAATGTGGGAGACAAAGAGCAGTAACTAAAATGAGATCAGTGATTCCTCTTTGACCTAATGAATGGCTAAGAGAACAGATATTTTTGCAGAAAAGATGGTTGGCCTTAGTGTGCCCATAGAAAACAGCTTTTAGTTTATCACACCAAATGGAGATACAGCAAACAGTGGTGAAGGGCCAGATGGCCTGGGTTTTTTATTGCCTTATGCAGTTGCTATTCTTGCAGATTAGATGGATTTCCATCTTCACATAATAAAGTGCTGTTTTGCACTGTTACTAGGACCAAATAATTCTTCAGTAAGAAGAGATGGTACAATTACTGTAGGTGCCATGGATTATTTATTTATTGTCATTGGTTTCCACCCACTAAAGTGAATCCTAATGAAGTCAAGTCAAACCATTTGTCTGATCTACTGAGCCTGAGTCTGGAAGGAACAGAGATGGTTCAGTGATTTTCATAGGCTTTTGGAAAGTCTGTACACCCTCTGGTGTAGCCTGATCTATAGATTATATATTAATTATATTGATTACTTAAGAATTCCCAGTTATCTCTTTGAGGATTGACAGGTTCTTTTCCCAAGATCAAGCCCAGTATTATTAAAATTACAATATTAGTTAGGAACCCTGATGTTCACAGTTACAACTTACACTATAGGAACTCTTCTATATTTACAAATAGTTTATTAATCCATTTAGCAAAGTCAAACATTCTAACTCAGTAAGGTAGAGCGAGACACTACAGAATGTACATTTGAACATCCATATACTCACACCATCCCTTGCAGGACAACCTGAAGTGTTAGCCATCATCTTCCTCATCACCGTCACCTTCACCAGTGACCATCATTCTGGCACCTCCCAACAGCTACGTCTCTCTCTCCCCTACTGCCTACAGGCTGGGATGCCACTTTTATAATATGTTACTGACATTACTATGTTTAATACATATTCAACAAGGGTTCTCTCCTCTTCCTTATTTGTATTGCCTCACCTTCCTAATGTTGAAGTATCCCTCTCTAGGTTAGTATATTAATGATCTCAACTTATCATCATGTACATCAGTTCGTTGCCATGGAACTCTTGGGGTTGGATGTTCTTTCCAAAAGCTGGTGTTAGCTCATGTTTCTGTGGTTGGCTGATGTCATTATGGACAAAATTCCCTCCCTTTCACTCTATTTCCAGTTCCCCAAAAGTTAGGAGTTACTGTCGGGCCATTTATCTGCCAAAGTTTGTAGGGCTCAAGCCAACTGCTCGTGCTAATGTCTTACAGGATACAGGCCTGTAGGTTCTTTACATTATAGCTGAAAATAATAATATTGATAAACTTGATATAATAAAAGGCAAGCTAGCCCCATGGGCTACAAGAGGAAGTCAGGAGGAAGCAGTTCCTGCCCACAACTGCTTAAATAGGTTGCACTGGAGGAGCAGGAAAGAGATATTGTGCCCTCGCTATTTGGAGCGCTTACCTAAGGCCCAGACTATCTCTGAGAGGGGCTTTATAGAGGATAGGACAGGTGAGAAGTACACAAAGACATATTGGCAGGTTTCAGAGTAACAGCCGTGTTAGTCTGTATTACCAGCAGGAGAGTGAGTTTGTGTGTGTATGGGGGTGGGGGGGTGAGAAAACCTGGATTTGTGCTGGAAATGGCCCACCTTGATTATCATGCACATTGTAGGGAGAGTGGTCACTTTGGATAAGCTATTACCAGCAGGATAGTGAGTTTGTGTGTGTGGTTTTTGGAGGGGGGTGAGGGAACCTGGATTTGTGCAGGAAATGGCCCACCTTGATTATCATACACATTGTGAAGAGAGTGGTCACTTTGGATGGGCTATTACCAGCAGGAGAGTGAGTTTGTGTGGCGGGGGCAAAGGGTGAGAAAACCTGGATTTGTGCTGGAAATGGCCCAACTTGATGATCACTTTAGATAAGCTATTACCAGCAGGACAGTGGGGTGGGAGGAGGTATTGTTTCATGGTCTGTGTGTGTATATAATGTCTTCTGCAGTTTCCACGGTATGCATCCGATGAAGTGAGCTGTAGCTCACGAAAGCTCATGCTCAAATAAATTGGTTAGTCTCTAAGGTGCCACAAGTACTCCTTTTCTTTTTACAAAGACATATTGAAAGTGTTCATGGGCCTGAAAGTAAAGTGAAAGCTGAGAATGGCTGTGTTTGTTTGAAGGTCTGATGAGCAAGGACAGTTTAATATTCAGACAGGCTTTCTGACTGCAGGTCTTTGCTTTCTTGGTCTCATTTTCAGTTTATTTATTTCAAAGATTTGGTATATTTTGGTTGTTAGGGTCTGATGGGAACTGTATTAGATTGAGAATACTTGTGTGTGAGGGCATGAAATACTTATATGTAGCTAACTTTTACACTTTATTTCTTGCTATCAGGTCACATTATATAAATTAAGAACAAGCACGACAATAGCAATTTTGTTCTTATCCGAGTCATAGTGTAAGGGAGGAAGGGTGAAGTGCTGGAAGTTATGGGTCAAACCAGAGGAGGATGTGTGATTCTGCTCTGTCTATCTTTCCCTGCTAATAGCATAAAGAGAATTAAAAAAAAATAGTAAAAAAAAAATGATAAACCACATACTCTAATGGATGGGTGCACGTGTTTATTCCCCCAATATCTTGTCTTGGGGAGTTCAATGTTCCACAGGAAGCTATTAGAGAAAACTTGACTTAAGCCATCCTGGTTTTCCTGGTACTATACGGGACCTCTTCTATACACACACACACACACACACACACTATACAAAGAGATATAAAAACATGCCTAAGTCTGAGCCAGCCCTCACTGAAGTCAACTGAACGTGTATTACCATCATTGAGCTCCCAAAGGGAGTTGAATTGGGCTCACTCACTGTGTTGTGAGTAGGGCTATAAGTACTACTGTTCAGAAAACAAAAAGGAGAGTTGACATGTTTTCCAAAGCCTGGCTGAATGTCATGGGGCTTTTGCTTGTCAGTAAAGTCCTCCATCTGGAACTCTTACTCCATTCAATTTGGTTGGACTGTAGATATGAAACTCTTGCTGATAGTCGGCTTTATAATGAACCATCCAATTCCTCAGTCTCTCCTTCCTCTTACTAAGAAGGCCAAAATGCCATGGGTGCAGATGGTGGCAGAGTGTGGATAAGATAAGATACTATACGATACAATAGCACTCCAGATTTTTCCACAGCCAAATTAAAAACAATAGCAGCCTTTGCAGTTTTTTCACATCAAATATTTGAGACTTTTAATTTTGCCATCAGGTGCAAGTAGTCTACTAGATAGACCAACCACACCAGTATTCTGGAATAGATTCTCTCCTGCAACCAGAAAAGCAAAACTCAGCACAAAATATGAAGGCTAAAGGCAGGTGTCAGGAAGCTGGATGCAGCTCTTCCCTGACACATCTTAAAGCTGTAGCTTAGTTGTCTGAGTGGTCAAGATTGGCCCTGCCCACTTCTGACATGTCCCTTCTGCTTCCCACAGAGACCCTTTCCTAGTAGTATACATACCCTCTCTGCCTAGGTGCTCCTGCTTTGTTTGCCTTCCTCCTTCTCCCACCTTGCCTTCCCCTCTCCTTTTAGCACACTCCTCTGAACTCTCTCACTCCATCAATTTCACAATTGCTCATATTCTGGGTATTTAGGTCTGTATGAGAGCTGGGTGAACAATTACAAGAGTAATTAATTTCTTTTTTTGAGTAAATTTAATCTAATACATTATTCAACCAGCTCTAGTCTGGACAGACACAGAACCATGGTTGCTACCAGAAGTTAGATTTCTGCCTTCATAAAAATTAATGGCAACTATTACACCATCTGAAAAACAAAGCACATTTTTATTGCATGCATGAAAAGAAGCATGCACATTAGTGGATAGCCAGAATGGTTTTTGCACACATTTTGCATATTGTAGCTCTGTGCTTTAATGAAAAATAGTTCCCTATACGTCAATAAATATGGAGGAATTTTGTGGGTTCTGGGAGATAGAACACAGATAAAGCAGATACACACTGAGGACTAGTCTACACAGAAAAAAAACCCTGTTATACACTATTTATATAACTATTTCACTTAGAAGTTTGTGGGTTTTTTTTTGTTTTTTTTGTTTTTTGTTTTGTTTTTTTACTGATAAGGTAAGAAGCTCTAGTGTGGACAAAGTTATAAAGGTGTTTTATACCAGCATAGCTTATTTCCCTTTCTATACAGGGACAAGCTATATTGCTATAACTGAGTCATTGCCAGGGTGGAAGTTGTACCGCTGTAACTAGACCACTCTAGTTAAGCTGGTACAACTTTTTGGTTAAGAGAAGGCCAAAGTTAAAGCAAAGTAAACCTGTTCACACTTATATGTAGAGCTGTTTGAAAAAGGTGCAGAACATTTTTCATGGAAACGTTCTCAAATGTTTTGATCAACATTTTGATTTTTTGAAAATTTTTACACCACTCTGTAAGGTCATTTGGGAAAAACAACAACAACAAAGAAAAACACCAAAGATTGTGGAAGTGGAAGTTTTTGAACAACGTTGCAATAAATAAATAAATAAATAAATAAAAATTATGAAAAATTTCAACTACCCCTATTGTGAAAGGAGTTTACAACCGAGGCCCTGATCTGACAAAATGTAGTGTGTGGGCACATTGTTATGCCTACGTGCTATGTATTGCAGGATCAGGGCCCAAGAGTCATTTTATATAGGCAATGTTCAGGGTCTTTAAATACAAGTTTGGAAAAAAAAAAAAAGTATGTTGTGGTTTTTTTCTACTTTGGACCTCTCAGTGAGTCTGCTTTGATTTTGCCTTTAAGATTAAACAGGAGGGTTTATGGGAACCAGAAGTTCTAAGTTAGTTAACCAAGCTGTAAATACTAAATTTCACAATATAGACCCGGGGGTTGCCACCTTTGAGATTTAATAATTCATTTGACAAATAAGAGCTAAAATGGGCTTCAATAGCTGTGTACAGGAGAATAAATTTCCAGTTAAGGAGAATAAGTAGTTAGCATGCTCTGAAGGGGTATAGCTTGTAGAAATAAGAAATTGGACGCTGGACATCAGAAAGATGTTCCAAGTGTTAACATCTATTAGATTTTCTCCCCGGGAAGCGATGAAAACCCCACCTGAGTAAGCTCTTGGATGGTGGCATGCACTTCCCTTCTCAGCAGCCCTGTCTCCTACCTGCCCTTTATGGAGCCACAGAGTAATACAGAAATTGTGATGGTCCCTGGCTGTTGCACAGGGTAGATTCTTTGTATCTTGTCGGCTCTTGAGAATCCATGCTAGGTACAAGAGAAATCAGGTCTGATCATTTTATGCCTTTCTTATTTTAATAGCTGTTATGTCTTTGACTTGACTCTATACATACAAAGCTTGTGTGTGTCTTTTTGGAGAAGCCTGGCTTGATAAATGCACTTGCAGACAAGTTAAAATGCAAAGGAAACCTCAAGCTCTGAAAAAGAGATAAACATTACAGCTTGGATGCTTTCGGCATTGGATACTTTGTCCACTTCCTTAACCCTACAGACATGGAAGCTCTAGAATGTATAAATAATTTCTCTCATAAGTACAAAACACAGAGATGTCTTATACCCCCTGGGAGTCATCGACTGTCAAAAACAAGCCATTGACCTACATAGTGCCATGATAAAGGCACCTCTGTGGCGAGCTGCTGTCCCAATGCTTTCATCATGCAGTAGTAGTGGCATGAAAGTTTCTCTTAAATTGAGCCATTGTTTCCCCATGGAAACATCAATGCAAACTGCAAAGTCTTCAGAGCAGACAATAAATTCATGTTCAAGTCACAACTGGCTTAATGGGCTTTTACTGTTAATTGTGGAGAGGGGGTAGGAGTTTCTCTTGAACATCACATTTTGCTGCACCCCAGATTGTGTCAGTCATATACTCATAAACAGAATGAGTAGGAACGAGGGGGGCATTTTGCCAGCCAAAGCATACGGAGCTATGATTAGCTTCATTTCATGAAGCTAGAAATAATGAGATGGATGGGATATATTTATTAAATATTAATGACACATTTGCTTAGCATAAACTTCCTCCTACATGCCTAAAAGCTCAAGGAGCCTCCCTAGTTTCTTCCTCACCCACCTTTCTTACACTAATAATCTAGATGGCATTTAGAGAGAACACCTCCTTTCTTGGAAATATTGTACTTTAGTTATGAAGGTCTAACTTTGTGAGTTTTGACAGCATTGGTCTCAGACATTCAAATGTTTCTCTGCACCACTCTCTTGGGTCTGTATGACAGGCTCCCTTCTCTACCCTTTGTGCCAGCAAAAAGAGGCTCAATGCTTTCAAGTTGATAAACACCAGTGTGTTATTTATTGGGTCCCTTCCACCAGTATAGCCTTGTGCAGCACCATACAATTAGAAGTAAACTTCCCCCTTACCTACTCTGGAGAAAGCTCTCCTCATATTGAGATGCTGTCTCCCTTAGCTGCTACCAGCCTTCTTCCTTGTATTGCCTCCTTGTCCTTTAGCTGTTCCCAGCTGATGAGTTGATTGCTTTCATTAGTTCATCCATCTCCTGATTAGTTGCCACTAAGCACCCATCTCCCAGTTAAGTCCACTCCAGGAGGAAATAGCTAGTACCTTAGTGACCAGGGTGTATGATCAGCTCTAAGCTCCTAGCACTCTATTAGTCTGAAAAACTGGGTAAAAAAAATAATCTCAGATGATCAAGTGTCTTACGAAATTACTGTTATTCCTTGCTTTCAGTAGGGCTGAAAACATTATAATCAGCAAAACCAGAATGGCTTTACAAAACTTTTTCAGTCAGGGTAGTTTGGATTCAAGTCCCATTTATCTGAACCACCCTCTCAATAAAGGTTGGATAAATATCTCTGGTTTTGGTCCATCTCCTATTGCCAGAGTAACTATCAAGCTCCAACACTACATCTGCCAACATCCTGGAGGCTTTGTAATCAGGCTTCAGACAGGAGGCAACATGTAGAAAGCAACAGTAGCACTAAAAGAAAAGGAGGACTTGTGGCACCTTAGAGACTAACCAATTATTTGAGCATAAGCTTTCGTGAGCTACGGTAGCTCACGAAAGCTTATGCTCAAATAAATTTGTTAGTCTCTAAGGTGCCACAAGTCCTCCTTTTCGTCTTGTGAATACAGACTAACAGGGTTGCTACTCTGAAACCTGTCAGTAGCACTAAAGGATACCCCTTTTATTGCAATGGACAGCAGCAGTTTCTCAGTACTTATGCTAATCAACCTCTCCACAGTTTTCAACAATTAATTCCTGGGGTGACTGACTCACCTTAATTGACATGTCAGGCAGATTAGCCATTGTAGTATTGCACATAGTCTTTATCTTTCAAGGACTCAGAGTGTAAAAATAATCAGCTGCTCCTAATCCAAGGAACCTGCAGACTCTTAAATTGGAATCTGCTCTAGATTTCTTTGTTTTTAAGATTCTGGGGAATCCTGTTCCAGTTTGGTGTGGGTCACAATTAGAAATGTGTGTGGTGGTCACAGGTACATGATCTACATCAGTACTATCACACCTTTGCCAGTCTCTCCTGAAAGCACAGCTTAGTTAATAGGATTGCAGATCTGGGTATGGAGAAGCTTACATCTATGAGGTGTTGAGTACCTTCAACACTTGACTTTAGTCAACAACTGTAGCTATTTGGTCTACACTAGAATTTTTTTTACTTCAAGTTAATTGATTGCCAGATAGGGCTGGCTGTAAATCAAGAATTCAATGTAGTGATTCCCCCCCTCCCCAATAAAAGTACATAAGTGTGTGTGAGAGAGTTCCCAGTCCCATCATGGCCAATAGGCTAGTCGTTCTAAATCAGGGGTACATGTACCCCTGGTAGTATGCAGAGGTCTTCCAGGGGGCACATCAACTCATCTAGATATTTGCCTACTTTTACAACAGGCTACATAAAAAGCATTAGCGAAGTCAGTACAAACTAAAATGTCATAGACCATGATTTATTTATACTGCTCTATATACTATACACTGAATTGTAGGTACAATATTTAGATTCAAATTGATTTATTTTATAATTATGTGGTAAAAATGAGAAAGTAAGCAATTTGTCAGTAATAGTGTGTTGTGACACTTTTGTATTTTTATGTCTGATTTTGTAAGTGTTTAAGTCAGGTGAAACTTGGGGGTACTCAAGATAAATCAGACTCTTGAAAGGGGTATAGTAGTCTGGAAAGGTTGAGAGCCTTCACTTAGGATGTCGGAAACCCAGGCTAAAGTCCCTTTTCTGCCTGAGGTAGACAAGCAGGGACTTGAACATGCATCTCCCAAATCCTAGGCTAACCCCGTAGTCACTGAACACACACACTCTCTCTCTCTCTCTCTTTCCCCTTCTCCAGACCTCAGAAAGTTTAGTCAAAACCAATATGTTTTTGTGAAAAGTTTGTTTCAACAAATTTTATTGAAAAAATGCCTGACCAGCTCTATTGCCAAGTTATTTGCAGTATTTAATACATCTGTGAAGGCTACTTTGAATACTCCTGAAAGGTTTGAACCAGGCTACAGACATTTGTGGTTTACATGTATCCTGAATCAAGTGGTTAGAGGGTCCACTCTAACCTTTACAAACATGTTAACTACCATGAGTTACTCAGCAGTCAATTAATGCAAGGTTTAAAAAAAAACCCCAAAACCATGTAGCTTAGACAATCCCTTAAAATGACTCTGTTTAGGGATTTTAATCATTGACTTGCTTCTGAAAATTTGACCCTTATAAGCTTGATTCTGCAAAGTGCCCAGAACCCTCAATTTGAAAATTTGACCCTAAGCCATTATTTTCAGGCTCTCATTTTCAAAATTACAACTCATACCCAGGCCCAAATATATAAATTCTCCTACAAATGAAGATGAAATTAACATGTCAGAGTTCAAAGATTTTTTCCTCTAAACATAATTTGAAGAATGCGTACATCATGAAATACCTAGAAGCACATGCTTCACTATGCATTTTATTTTCCTTTAAACTTTAAGAATCCTTTTCATTTTTGGTACAAAATGTTGATAATTCTAAACTCCGTTTCCAGCAATTGCTTAATATATAGTTAGATTTTGGCAAGTCAATGGCAAAAATAAATAAGATCACTCTTTTCATTTTTTTGGCCAACACTGTCTGTACACACAAATATAGATTATATCCTACAGTTATGAGGGCTATTTTAGTAGTGCATCAGAGGTACATAGACTCCTGCCATTACAAGAGACAGCAAAGATAGAGATCTTGTGGTTTAGGTGTCGAACAGGAGTGGAGGAGATCTGGGTTCCATCCTAGCTCTGGTACAGACTACCTTGTGACTTCGGGCAGATCATTTCATTTGTCTGTGCCTCAGTTCCCCATCTGTCTAATAGTAATAATGTTTACTTCTAATTTTTTAGGCCACAATCCTGCAATGGTGTATGCACATTGTTAACCTCACACATGTTGACTAGTCACCTTGAAGTAAATAGGGCTATTCATGAAGCATAAAACTAAGCACGAGTGAGGACTGGGGTCTTAGAACGTAAACTCCTTAAACTCAGGAGGTCAGGAATTTTCTTACTGTGTACAGCATCTATCGCAGTGGGGACCCAATCTTAGCCAAGGCCTCTAGGCACTACTGTAAAATAATAAATATACAAATTTTTTACAAAAAATAAATATAGAAAAAAATATGGCACCATTATACAAACCTATCAAAAGGGATCAAACCTTGCTTGAAAACACTACTGCATTAGGACCTGATCCATAGCTCACTGAAGTCAATGGAAAGACTCCCATTTACTTCAACAGGTTTTGGATTAGGTCCTAATAAATGTCTAACCCTTCAATCTGCTGTGTGATCATTTTAATTCTCTATTTAATATCACCATTAAATTACTGAGTACATGAAAGTTTACTGTCAAGCACAAATATGGAATTTAATACCACAAATTTGCCCTGAGCAGTAAACTGCAAGGTCACTTCCTTATTTTGTCTCTCTATTGCTATTAGCATTTTCATATTTCAATTTTATGGACAGTGGATGGATCTTTTATCCTTGACCTCCACAATTCTACAATGCATTTTTTACAAATGGTCTTTCCCTATGTAAGTTTTTTCTTATTATTTATTTGTATTGTGGGAGCACTGATCATGGCCAGCACCCCATTACACTAGCCAGGATATAGAGGTTTCTTATTTTATTTCAAACTTTAAACTAAAATAGCATACTAAACGGTGAGGAGGAGATGCCTGGTTTTCATATGGTTATCCTTATTTGATGAAGTGCATTTTTACAGATCTTTTGATTAAGTTTAGGTAGATTCACATAGTGATTGACCCACAATAAGTTGATGGAGGCATTGTAGGTCAGATTTCTTAGCAGATCAAACAAACAAAAAACACAACTTTTTTTCTCCTAATCTGATTGCGTGGTGCATTATGCTAGAAGATGCAAGAAATAATGCATAGGGGACCTCCGTAAGCTTGTCACTGGAAATCTTACCACGCTTGGTATTAATATATCCAGAATTCCAAGACAGAGGATGAATACATCCATTTTTAAAAACCAAAATATAGTGCAAACAAGGGAGGCAGCCTATTATAGTGAACACAGCACTGGATGGGGGAGGAGGGGGGAGTAAATTTAGGTTCTAATCTAAGCTCTGCCAGTGACCTGCTGTATGACTATGTGCAAGTTACTTCACTCCTCTGTTTTGTATATTTAAGTGGGTCAGGGACTATATCTTTATATGGCACTTTTCACAGAGAGGCTTGCACCTCATTTGGGACCTCTAGGCACTACTGTAACACAAATAAATAAATACAAGACTGTTCATTAAAATCCTGCTTTGACATTCGTATAGGGTCAGTCAATGTGCAGACTGCCCACTAGGAAGCTAGAAAGGCATAAGCAGCTTCTAAAAATGCAATCACCTGTTTAATAAAAGAAACAAGTATCTAAAGGAGTTAGAGAAAGGATAAAGTCACTTGCAAAAGACAGTTTAGAATAATCATACAATGAAAAAAGTTGTATAGTTCACTAGGGAGAAATACAATCTTAAGTTATTACAAAGAAACTACATCAAAGAATTGTGAAGATTGTAAAGTAAGTGCTCAAGAGTTAGAAAACCCCAGATTTAAGATTACTTACAAAACGTGACAAATTGTTTTGGTCCTTATCTTTTCTGTTGAAAGGCCTCCGGCTTCCATATAACATCTAATATATGAGAGAAAAATAAATAATTCTGGTGTAGAACATCATTCAATAATCATAAGTCAATGGGAGTTTTTCCTGCATTAAGACTCAAGGTCAGATCCTTAAATACACAAACTTTGCAGAAATTAAAGATGGAATGGGACCCGGGTTCAGAGACTGAATAGAATATGCTAGCTTCCCATCAACAAAGACTTAAGGTACGCGGATTTAAATGTGATATATTTAAATCATGAACCAGCTATAATGGACATCAGATAGAATGAATAAAATGGTACTTCTTGTGTTAGCATCATTCATGTACTCAGTTGGGAGTTACTTTGCATGCTGGTGGCTGTGAGTGAACACAGCCTGGAAGGGTTAGCTGTTCACAAGAAAGCAGTGTAAAAGGCACCCTAGGATGGAGAGTTCAGGGGAGTTCAGCAGTTCAGGTTGTATGCTCAGTAATGTCACAGGTAGGTGTCACTAAGGGAATAATCTGAAGACAATAGGGTTGCACAGAGGTAGTTGAGGGCCTAATTTAGTCTGCAGATCCTTTATTACAGATGAGGCATGAGGTGGAAAGCATCCAGCTTGCAAAGTAACTCCCAGCAGACTACATGAATGCTATGCCCAGCCATGCATAAATAAAAACAGGGGGACACCTACATATTCCTCAGTCCCAGTAGTTCTGCCCCCCAGAAATATGTGTCTTGTACTGTTCAGTAGCCCACTGGACTGTACAAGCTCATAAATTACTCAGTTATTCCAACAAAGGGTAAAGAACATGCACCAGCCTAGTTGTCTCAAGTGGAGGCCTCCCAAGCACTTCAACCAAACACACTGGTTTAGATAAAACAAGAAACAAGTTTATTAACTCAGAGAAGAGATTGTAAGTGGTTTGCAAGTGATAGGGTATAAAAGTCAGAGTTGGTTACAAATGAAATAAAAAGATAAACGCAAGCTAATTCCTAAACTTTACCATGGCTAATAAAATTTTAAAGCAAAAAAAGGTTTCTCTCACCCAAACGCTTTCAACAGTCTGGAAAGAACCTCCAGGCCAGGACCACTCCCCCCCATTTCAATGATGTTTTTCAAGCGATCTTACTGACAGGAGTAGAGATGGAGGAGGAGAAATGACGAGGAGGTCAGTCACTCTCCTGTTTTATAGTCGGATCCCTTGGAAAAGTCCTGCAGGTGAATTGTAAGTTTCTTATTTCCAACTCCCCTGCTGGAGAATCTCCAATTAACTTTTTAGCACCTGGCTGGCATGCGAGTAAGGTGCCTTTGAGAAAATGGTCTGAGTGCATTACCCAGAACTACATCATATTTCAGTAACAATCATATAGTAAAATCTCATAGCTCCACGTACAATGTTGATACATGCATTTTAACAGGGCAATGATGTTCAGTAGACTACGAGTTGTCAAATACCACCTCACATGGCATACTTTGTACAAAATATAACTATCTAAAAGTGGTGAACAGGATATCACATTGCGTACAGTATGTCACACTGCTTCACTTCATTGGGTTTGCACAGGGATGACTAACTGGACCTTATTGAACAATTCTGTTTGTGCACAATGTAAAAAAAAACACTATTGCCACAAAACTCATCTTTTATGATTCAAAACAAACACCAAATGTGGGCCTGTTTAAAAAGGTACGTAGTGTCTTTGTAGCCATGCTAGATATTAGAGACAAGTTGAGAAGTCACATCTTTTATTGGACCAACTTCTCTTGGTGGGAGAGACAAGTGTTGGAGCTTACACAGAGCTCAAAATCAAATAATCATGAAAAAAGTGACCATGGTGGAAACTAAACTACACAAAGGGCTGAACTTGGCCCTAAATTGTAAATGCTAATAACTGAATTATGCTTCCAATATCTGAGTATGCATTACCACTGTTCCTATAAAGTCAGATATTGCACTTCCATAAGCACTTATAGTTGGACATTTTACACAGAGCTCTGTGTAAGTTCAAAAAGCTGGTCTTTCTCACCAACAGAAGTTGGTCCAATAAAAGATTGGACGTCACCTACCTTGTCTTTTTAACAAGGTGACATTTTTACATAGCCAATTTGCAGAGTACAACTGCATTTTAATCTGAGGAATTTAATATTTCTACAGATATATTTCAGTTGATGCCCATCTATGTTGTAAAATCTCCAACTATATGTGCCTTTGGAAATATAAAGTCAGATATTGTAGGAACTTTCCAGTAGGAGTGTGCATTACTATAAGCATAATTCTGTTGTTAGAGTTTACAATTTAGGGCCAAGTTCTGCCCTCCATGTGGCTTAGTTTCCACCAAGGTCACTTTTTTCATGGTGGTTTGATTTTGCTTAAGATACATAATAGAAACTAAGATCGTATTTTCAGCTACAGTATAGGTGATTATGGTATAAATGATATTCATCCAATACTCTAGGGAGTAAATACATATAAAGAGCTTTTAATAGCTTATTTACCCAGTAAACTGAAATGGATCCTTTGAGACTTTTCAGTCTACTAGTTTAATCAGCAAGAAAGTTTTATATGGTGCACTAACACAGTTATTGAGATAGACTCTTTGCATGCTGTTCCAGGTTACAGATTTACACAAAGCTATTTAGGAACTAGAGCAGGGAATGATGAAACTCTCCTAACAAATAGGCAGTGTGGCACGTAGAGATTATTGCTCTTCTCTAGCTGACAGGCACCTCAGGCCACTTACACTTTACACATAAGCCCATTTTAGTTCATGTGGAGGTTGAATTGAAACACCTTACATAATGTTGCATGCTACTCAGTCTAGTTGCATTTAGGAGTAGGTGAACTAGTTGAAATATAATAAGAACATCCTTCCCCTTGCCCTGCCTTCCCCCAGAATTGGAACCCAACCCAAATTGAAAATTTCTGGAGGTTTGAGAAAATTCAACTAACATTTCCCCTCTTCCCCTCCCCCACACTTTTTTCCTTTTGTATTCCTTCTCTGTTGAAGACAAAGGGCATACATAAAAACATGGAGTGAAATCCTGCCCCATTGAAGCCAATGGCAAACCACCCCCAGAGCTCATTGGAAGCAGAATTTCAACCAGTGTGTCTAGTTGCATTTGGTTTTGCCATCTAATTTTATTGATTTTCCTACAATAACTAAATAAAGAATGCTAACACTTGAGAAGAGTAAGGGGGAAGGAGAATAGAGCCACTACCAAAAAGAGCAAGCAGTATTGGAGGTAAGACACTAATTAAATTATATTTCTAACATTTTTGCCTACAGACACAACTGACCAGAAGTGCCAACAGAATCCCAATAGAGGCAGTTCTTGTGGCCTTTCAGATTGGGAATAGAAAATAGTGGCAGCCCACATTTGCTGAACCAAGGGATTCAGTCAGTTCAGATAGATGTAATACCAGTGCCATTAATTACCACTACCCAATCCATTCAGAGGAACCATTCAACCACTGGAACAATTTACCAAGGGTTATGATGGATTCTTCATCACTGGCAATTTTTAAATCAAGATTGGATGTTTCTCTAAGAGATGATTTAGGAATTATTTGGGGGCAGTTCCATGGCCTGTGTTACAGAGGAGGCCAGACTAGAGGATCACAGTGGTCCCTTCTGGCTTTGGAATCTAAGAAAAAAACCTGTGTTCACAGGTCAGGGTGGTGTTGACCTGGCAGCCTATCTAATGGCAATTGGATTGGATATAATCAGTTGATTGACTCAAAACATCCAGCACTTGTCAGATGCATTGTGCACATTTCCTTGTAGTACCTCTCACTGCTCTGCTTACTGCTTCCTAACAATCTTAGATTAATAGAAATCCTCAGGGTCCCACAAACTAATAGGATCTATTTAAAGCAGCGAGATTTTTGCTGACCTAATTAAATTACATCCATGGCCCTTTCTACATAGTGGAAGGGCAAATATTACCATCAACATGCAAGTGGACTATGTATATTGTTTTATCCATAATGGGAGTGATATTGCCAGGAAGTGATCTGAATTTAGATAAATGCCAAAGATGATGGCAAATTCATTGAGCTACCAGTCAGAACAGGCACTGGGAATCTATTCAGAGCAGGAAGGATGGCAAGAGAGCAACCTGGGGCAGCTAAGGTGTCAAGGTGCTTGTCTACAGTGGATTCAGTGCAACTAAGGAACTTTCAGTGCAAAGCTACAGGGTTCACATGGGCCAGTCAGTGAACAATGTACTCGTGGTAACAGGAATTTACACCCCTCTTGTGCAGATTAATGCACTATGCAGACAAGCTCAAAGTCTTTTTAGAATCAAAATAGTGGTAAGTTTAAAATTGTGATGATCCCCCAGCAGTAATCAGTCCAAGTTTGGCAGTTCTTTAACTGCAGTACACAAAGTGCCTTTATTCAAATAAGAGGTTTCAGATTATGTCTCGCTGGCTCATCATGTTAAATGTAAAATTGATTTATTTACTTGTAATTCAATCAAATGTTTGCTCCAAAAATGGCGTGAGAGAGAGAGAGAGAGAGAAGATTCCCTTATAAAAAAGTGTAAGCGCTTTGAACGATAGCTAGAGATGGAGAGAAAAATATTGATTAGTACATTTCTATTGTATACATTAAGTGTTCTATTTGTTCAGATGTGAACACTGAAGATCAGTGTGATGCTATGCTAAATCATTCATTTATTCTCTCCAGGATTTTCTACTAAAATATTATGCCTTATTTCCTGACTTTATATAAAGCAACTGCAGTTCATCCCTTCCCAATCTCATGATCACTTATCCGAGTCACATGGCACTTCTACTAGTTAACCTTTTTTTCCAGTGACAGATTTCCCTAGAGTATTTTTCTAAATCTTAGATGATGCAACATAATTAAACTGTATAGCACATTACGGAATATTTAAAATTATTCAGTACACTGGAAGCAAAGCATTCCCACTCCCCATATACACCGTTTGGTTTAATATTAAAAAGACCTGTCTACCAAAAAATAAAGAGAAAGTATGAGACAATTCTAGAAAGACAATAGACTGAAAGAAGAACATTTGAAAAGGATATTTACTGAGCATTCCTGCTGCAAAGTAATCTATTTCAATTTTTCTCAACTGGCCTTATGACATGTACATGTCAGTAAACTCCACATTAGCTGAAGATGAGAGACAGAGATGGTTATACAAGACAGGAATTTAGTTTGTCACCAGTTTACTACAGTTGAACGAACTATCCACAGTGAACAACTTATCTGATGAATTTCACCCTTTTTCTGCTCACAAAAATGTCCCTGAACAGATTATTTTGTATTTGTTTGTTATTCAAAATTCATAGGTGTATCATGCAAACAAATATAAGATCTTGCTTGTTGCATGTGTGTGTTATTTGAGCAGAGTGAATGTAGTCATATAGTATTGTTTCCTTTCTCCTGCTCTGATGAGTGTAACTACTAAACAGAGAATGGATGTGATTAAATGCTGTGTTTTTGGTTCCCTCGGGGAATCAGATTGTGAAGGAGCTGGGTTGGCAGGATTCAGCGCTGGTTGGTTTGTTTGGGATATTCTAAAGAAAGAAGAGGAGTGATAAAAGAAAAAAGGGAAATGAAGAACAAGCAAGCAAACCCATAGCTCTATAAGGGGAGGAAATTTAAACACTGACCTATTTTAATTTTCTCTAGAGAGGTGCTCACATACGATAATGATGGGCAGGGATATCAGAAAACAGATATTACCTTAATTCTAAATCTGACTTTGTTCGGTTTCATCACATTCACACAAAGCAATTACATGCAGCATGGGCATGCCTGGTCCTTATAGCAGAGAGTGATGCCAGATCAACACCTGGCTCATTCAGTTGCCTGTATGCCAGGGCTCTGGCCAGCGGTTTTGCAAAGTCCTCTCTGCAGAGGCTGGTGTTGGATACCTTTGTTGATCTTGTGTTACTGCCATGTCTTTGGGGAATATTGGCTTGGCTTACTGTTGAGTGTGACCCATTTCTCAAATTCAAACCCACTTGAACATCATGGGTTTGAATGTTTGACTCAAAATGGAATGGCACTGGGTTCTTGCTCTTCTTAGGAGAGACAGAAAAGAAGTATATGAAGAAGGGAAGGCTGACAGAATAAAGACCAAATGTGGAGGCAAAAGAATCGGGAGAAAAAACTTCTAAAAAGTGATTGCTGTAGACTGAATATAGGGCAACCACTAGTGTGGGGTTCTATCCCTCAGGAGAACACTGGTTCTCTTAAGATAGAGAAAGCTTCCTTTCTTTAAAAAAATTGAAATGTTGATTAACTAGTATTGTAGATGAAAAATATAATTAAGAGCTTTGCCAAACTTCATCCTTTACTCATTGGTCCATCTCTGTAACCCTATTTTGGAAAAGGGCCCTAGAACAAACAGGTTCCAAATCTGCAAACACTTACAGGTGCAAATCATCTTACCCACTTGAGACTTCCCATTGATTTCTATGGACACCTGTGTGAGTAAAGTTACTCACATATGCAAGTGTTCACAGGTTTGTAGCCTTTGTTATTAACTTTTACAACATCTAGCACATCAACTTTGCACTATAAGCAACCTATACTAGTAGTTTGTATTCCTACTGTCAAAGTGGAAGATCAAGACAGCATCCAACATTAATCTATGGGGATTAACAATATTTAAATACATTGTTCTGGATTAGACCAAGACATTACATACCTGTGACCAGATTGGACTATACTTTACACCACATAAAAGCCTGGCCAATTTACACGGTCAATAAATGTACTCTTAAAATAGGACACAAACAGTTTTCTACTAGGGGACAAGTGTTGTACCCTTTTATGAGATTATTCATACCCTCATTAGTCCTATAGGGTAGGGAGGGAAGTTGAAAGGGAAAATACAGGACTTTTTTGGCCTCTTTTAGGTTGTTTCTTTTGGCTTCACCTGGTGAGTGGGGCAGGGGCAATGAGATGCTGTAGAGCACTACAAGTAGTGCAGGACCTGCAAAAGCATAATGTGAGGATTTGGTCAAATTAACGTACCCTCTATACACACATGCACATCAAAATTCTTTGGAATGCTTATTATGTCTACTTTAAGATGGGGTATGATATGGAGCTATCAAGTCTGCTGTTACTATAGAAACAGGGATAAACAATGATCCCATCAATATGTGAAAATCATCATTTTGAAATATTTGCATGTTAAATGACTATTATTTCAAGACATAAAACTGGATTTCTGTGTGACCTCAGAGCATCACAATGACAATTTAAAGGGTAAAACAAAATCTACTAATAAATGTGTACAGCTATCATTGAAATGTAAGAGCTGGTAGGACATGTCTAGTCAACATCTTGTTCATCATTATAATCTCTGTTGAGAGAACATGGGTTATCACAGTCTTCCTTTTTTTGGCATGTTCAAAGTTCTGTGCCAGGAAGATTGTTCTGGCTAAAGACAGTTGATTGTGCAGTGACCCCTACCGGTACAGGCACAAATAAGATAATGTAGAAGCTCTCATGCCATTGGACCCTTGAAGAATACAGGAAGTAGTTAGTCATCCACATTTTTCTATCCATGTTGCAATGGTGATCTAATATCTGGTTTGCCTATGTGCAAAGGAATCCAAATCTTTGGCAAGACGCTCTTTTGACATGTTCTTCAAAACTGTCCTCACATGGTGGGAGTTTGGCCAATGGCTTGATCTTTTTGATGGTTAGATTTAGGCATCAGCAATCCAGGTTTCTGTGGGTGTCAGTTTCTCTCTCATTTTGGTTATACAGCACTGCTACCAACTTCCTTGTTGCAGAAATTGTGGCTCATCTGTCACTCTTCCCCAATTTGTCAAGGTCTTAAAAGTGACAAGCTCCCTTTGTTTTGACAATGTGTTGGGGTGTTGAAGTGAGAACCTGGCAGCACCACCCAGCAGCAAGAACCAGTGGCCGTATTGCCCCGCAGTGATGGGCAATGGCAGGGAAGGGAAACCTGGGCCCGCCCTGTTCGACCGAGTTCCAACCCGGGATGCTGTGAATAATAGCTTTGATATGTGGCCTGGGGCCAGGTGCCCTGAGGCCTGTTCCCTGGGCCCCTATTTACCCCAACTTCAATTTCTCGATCAGTGCCACTGCTCTGTTTCTGGATCCCACCTGGAGTTCTCTGATCATGCTTGTCATAAATATAAAGGGAAGGGTAAACACCTTTAAAATCCCTCCTGGCCAGAGGAAAAATCCTTTCACCTGTAAAGGGTTCAGAAGCTAGGATAACCTCGCTGGCACCTGACCAAAATGACCAATGAGGAGACAAGATACTTTCAAAAGCTGGGAGGAGGGAGAAAAACAAAGGGTCTGTGTCATGCTTTTGCCCGGGACAGAACAGGAATGGAGTCTTAGAATTTAATAAGTAATCTAGCTAGATATGCATTAGATTATGATTTCTTTAAATGGCTGAGAAATTAAGCTGTGCTGAATAGAATGGATATTCCTGTCTGTGTGTCTTTTTGTAACTTAAGGTTTTGCCTAGAGGGATTCTCTATGTTTTGAATCTAATTACTCTGTCAGGTATTTACCATCCTGATTTTACAGAGGTGATTCTTTTTTACTTCTATTAAAATCCTTCTTTTCAGAAACTGAATACTTTTTCATTGTTCTTAAGATCCAAGGGTTTGGGGCTGTGCAAACCTATGCAAATTGGTGAGGATTTTTACCAAACTTTCCCCAGGAAGTGGGGTGCAAGGGTTGGGAGGATTTTGGGGGGAAAGACATTTCCAAACAATGCTTTCCTAATAAATAAACCAAGATAAACATTTGGTAGTGGCAGTGGAAGTCCAAGGGCAAAGAGTAAAATAGTTTGTACCTTGGGGAAGTTTTAACCTAAGCTTAGGAGGTTTTCATGCAGTTCCCCACATCTGTACCCTAGAGTTCAGAGTGGGGAAGGAACCTTGACAATGCTCCAGAAGGTCTTCCTCTGTCAGGTTCAGCCCATTGTTCCCAGCCTCTGGGGTGAAGGTCCTGGGGCAGCTTGGCAGTGGGGCCTAGTCTCAACTGCATGGAGCCCTGCCAGCTTCTCTGCAGGAGTTTGCATTGTACAACTGCTTCCTTGCTCAGTCCACCCAGGCTGAGCTGAGCTGCTCCCTCTTGAGTTCAGTCTCCAATGTGAGCATGCCCAGCAGGTGTGGCTGGGCGGGGCCTTCTGGTCCCAGAGCTGATCTTTAACACTTAGTTCACCGGTGTGGGGCTTGTACACCCCATCACACATTTCCCCCAACTACCAAATAGGGATGACAGTCATATCCTGTTAATGTGTGTACAGGAAGATGTGTGTTACAGAAGTCAGGAGTACGTGTGTTACAAAATGGATGCACCGGTATGAAATGACACTTAAATTATCTGTGTGCTTCATTTTTGAAAAGTAATGAACAGCAAGGACCAAAACACCAAGAGACCCAAAAACCATATTTGGCACATAGGGCATGCAGAGGCATCCTTGGGTCTGCTTCTTGAGTACTGTACCAGTCTTAGATTTCTTAAACACCTCTACTGATGATGCACTTTGCTAATTCAACATTGGAAAAGCCTCCAGCACAGTGGTTTGTATGCGGTGTGCTCTACACTTGCAGGTGTATTTTGAATCTTATATTCAGAGGAATTTTACTTGTTGGATGCCACGTTTGGCAACTTTTTCCCTGGAGATACAAGGCATCCATCCGTCACCTGGCATTTCTTGCCTCCAACCTTAGATCCTGTCTAGCACGGTCTTTCTGCAGTTTTCACGGAGTGACTTTTGTCATACCTGTCAAAGACTTCGATTACAGAATTAGCTGTGTCAAATCCCTGTAGGAGCTGTCTAAAGTACTCAGCAGCCAATTCACAGAATGTGTGGAATTGCCTTGTCCATGCTGCGTGTGGAATGAAATTGCAGAACCATAGTGTTTGGTCTAATCTTGCCTGCAATTTGCTACTGGAATAGCTTGAAGTGTCTACGTCTGAGGGAAGTAGAGCTTTCTATCTTTGGAATAGCTTGGACAGGAGACAAGCTTTCTTGTTGTACATAAGATCACTCTCTCTCTTCAATCAGTTGACAAAAATGCAATGCCATATGGTGACTGTATTGTTGCAGTGCAACTAGATGGTATTGCATTAAGATTTGTTTTACTCAAGTAGGAAGGAAGGCATGTTGAGTGAAACTGCATCCTTAGCAATCAAGTCTTCCACAGATATTCTGAGCAACATGTCATCATTTTCTCTTTGAAATGCTGTCTCCCCTAGATTGGTTGCTCTCTCCAATGTTTCGATTTTATGAAGTTCTCTTGTGTGTTTTTCTCAAGGAAACAATGCAACAGAACCAATTGCTTGAGGACATGTTTGCTGTGGTAACTATAGAAGCAGGTGAACATGATGCTTTTTGATCAGATTTAGAGTCTTTTTTCTTCCCTGAGTTCAAAAAAACTGATGTGCCAAATTTGACTTGCTTGTGTATTTCTGAAAGCAACCCCTGTGACAGAGTATTGGTGGCACATAATCTAAACTAGAAAACTCATCCAGTAGCCACCAATACAATTCATCTCTCTTGGTGTTTGATGCTGGCACTACTGATTATTCCGGCCAGCACTGGTGGCTTTTGATGGTTTTGCATTCTTTTGAAAAAAAAAAACTTATTTGTCAAGAAAATCAAAGTCTGTGGAAAGTCTTTTCCTCTTTGATATGTGTTAAGGGGTTTGTATCCTCCTTGCCTTCGTACACTATAACATCCCAGTAGGGATAAAATTCCCTACTTATACTGTTAGCATTACCACCACCATTATTCACCTTTTCATTTAGTACATACACCTGTGCTAAATTAGCTCTATATGTCAGTATTAAAATTGTAATTTTTGTTTAGTTGATTGAAGCCAGATACAAAGCTGAGCTCTACAAACAACATACAGCCCTAGAGGTTGCTACCTTGCTGGTGCAAAGCAAGGTTTTCCAAGCTCAAGCTGTACCATCCTTCAACTCCAACCTTTGCTCCCTGCAACCCTCTGCCTGAGGAGTTCTATGGTGGTTGTGACAATTTTTTGGGGTTCCTAAATTAGTATCGACTCCTATGTCTGCTACACCCTCAGTCATACTCCACTGACCGAGTATGAATGGGATTGAGCATCAGCCTGTTTACTGGGGAAGCTCTGGATTGGGCATCTCCGCTCCTGGAAAAGTCAAATCCACTTGGGACAATTTGAGAACTTTCTTTGAGCTAAGGCAGCGATCTTTGATATTCGAGTCATGAGCATATGGCTGCAGCCTCGCTTCAAGTGCTGTGGCAAGATGCTAAAATATGTAGTAGAGTTCCAGCTCTTGGTAGTAGTCACCAAGCGGAATGACGATGCCCAGCATTATCATTTAGGCTGAGCTGGAAATGATATAAAGATACAAAAAGTGGTGAGATCTTTTATTGAACCAACTTCTATTGGTGAGAGAGAAGCTTTCTTAAAGATGAACTGACAAGGGCAGAATCCCCATCTTACCTGGATGCCTTGGCCAACCTAGGAATCAAGATGGATTATCTGACTGAACAACACTGAGAAAAAAGATGGTCCTCTCAGCTCCCACCAGGCCTGCTGGCTCCAGCCCCTCCCATCACCAGTCCCTTCTCCACTGCCTGAACCAATGCAAGTTGATCAGGTCTGGCCTTACCTCTGACAGAGAAGAATTGATGTTGAGTATCGGGGCCTATGCCTATACTGTGGGGAACCAGGATGCTCTGCATCAAGCTAGGCTGTCGAGGTCTAATCTATACCCAGGGCACGAAATGTTGAAATCCAATGGGGTGGGGTGGGGTGGGGTGGGGGAAGAGAAAATGTAGGCTCGACTGGTGCCTTTCCCCTCTCCTGAGCAGTCTGCACCAACATTTGTCTACTGGTACCCTTAGTGATGGGTAATCAATATACAATACATCTCCAACTCCCTCACTGGCTCTGGCACCATGTGATGTTCAACACTAACCTAGAGGCACTGCTAGACTGAGGTGCCTCAGGCAATTTCATGGATCTGGCATTCGCCTGAGCACACAACCTCCACACAGTGAAAGGACTCTCCGACTTAGTGGAGTTCATTGATGGGTCACTCCTTTGTCCAGACTGGTCCCCCACTAGATAGGCCCCCCTAGAGGTAACTACCCTTTGAGATCACTGAGAAATCTTCCAGTTTCGGCTAATTTTGTGAACCATATTTGTCAGTTGTCTTTGGCATCCCCTGGCTCATCACCTATGACCAGTGCAGCCACTGGCAGTCAATATGCACAATTGCTTTCACTTCCTGTTTTGCCCAAGAGCCAACCCAGAACCAGCATCCTTTTGGGGCTTACTCAGTCCTCCAAAGAATTCAGAGATGCAAAGAGAGGGCGCAAACGCAACCCAAGCAACCCCAACAACCTCCCCTCCCCCAGCGCCAACAGCTCCTGGGATTCTTGTTAAATAGCAGCACTAGGCCAGCATGTTCAACCAAAGGAAAGAAGGCCCCCGCCCACCACCATCCCAGCACAGCTATGACTGCCCCCTCATCCTCCTTCTGGGAGAAGACATTCCCCTCAGGCGTATTTACTCTCTCTGAACCTGAGCTACAGGCACGTTAGAGTTGTCTTAAGGAAAACCTGCAGAAGGGATTCTTTTATCCCTCCAAGTTCCCAGCAAGAGGCCTGATGTTCTTCATGGCAAAGACAGACAGCTCCCTCTGGCCTTGTGTTGACTTCAAAGCTCTGAACAAGATTACAATCCAAAACCAATATGCCTTACCACTTAATAATGAGCTGTTCAAAAGACTCCACTCTGTCAAGTCTTCCCAAAAGTTGGAGCTCTGTGGCTTATGACCTGGTGAGGATCTGAATTAAAGACTGCCTTCTATACCAGGTCTGGCCACTTTGAGTATTTGATCAAATGCTGTTTTGGGTATGCAATGCCCCAGCAACTTTCCAGCATTTCAAAAATGAAATCTTCAGGGACCTCATCATTTACCTGGATGGCATCCTTTTTTCTTCCAAATGTCAGACCCTCCACTATCACCTTGTGTACTCTGTCTTGCAGAGACTCTGCCAAAATAATCTCTTTACATGAACTTGAAATATGTGAGTTCAATAAGGACACAGTGGAATTCTTGAGAAATATTGTCCTGCATGATGAACTCACCATAGGCCTGCATAAGGTGACAGCAATATCCAACTGGGCTGCACCCAAGGACATGTGGGAGCAGAGATTCCTAGGGTTTGCCAATTTCTATAGGCAATTTAATAAAAGCATTCCTTAGCCTGGTTGCACCCAGAATAGCATTCCTGTGAAAGGAGGCCCAGTTCTCCTGGTCCATAGAGGCACAGTTGTCCTTTGATCAACGGAAGACAGCATTCACCTCAGCATACATCCTGATTTACCCCTGTCATAAACATACAGCTAAGGGTAGCATAAAATCCCTCCTTTACCTGTAAGGGGTTAAGAAGCTCAAATAACCTGGTTGGCACCTGACCAAAAGAACCAATAAGGGAAGATCCCTTCAAATCTGTGGGGGGAGGGTTTTTTTTGTGCTCTCTTTGTTGTTCTCTCCAGGACAGAGAGAGACCAGGGCAGGAAAAAACATCTCCTAAAACCCAACCTGAAATAAGCATCTAAGATTACAAAATTGTAAGTAATAGCAAGGAAATACGTTAAATTATCTTTTATTTTAGCTTGTGAATTTTCCCTGTGCTAAGAGGGAGGTTTATTCCTGTTTTTGTAACTTTAAAGTTTTCCCTAGAGGAAAATCCTGTGTTTTAAATATTACCCTGTAAAATTACCTTCCACCCTGATTTTACAGAGGTGCTTCTTTTACTTTATTATAAAGTTCTGTTTAGGAACCTGATAGGTTTTTAGTGTCCTAAAAACCCAAGGGTCTGGTCTGTGCTCACCTTGTTTACTTATTTGGTTGTTATATTATTCTCAAGCCTCCCCAGGAAAGGGGGTGAAGCAGCTTGGGGGGGAGGGGATATTTTGGGGAAACAGGAACTCCACGTGGTCCTTTTCCTGAATCTGTCTAACTCACTTGGTGGTGGCAGCAATACCGTCCAAGGACAAGGAAGAATTTGTGCCTTGGGGAAAGTTTTTTTTAACCTAAGATGGTAGAAATAAGCTTAGGGGGGGTCTTTCATGCAGGTCCCAACATCTGTACTCTAGAGTTCAGAGTGGGGAGGGAACCCTGACAACCCCGATTCCACTAAACTGTTTATGATTGAGGCAGATGCCTGAAATTTTATCATCTGTTCATTTTTGTCTCCAAAGTGGGCCTCCACAACCAACTCCATCTCATACCTTTTATTTTCAGAAGCTAACCCTGGCAGAAAAAAAAAAGCCACCCACCTGCCAAACCTGGCCCCCTTCAAGAGTATAAAATGGGGAAACAGTGGCTTTCAGATTACAGCTACCCCAAGTCCTTGAAGATCCACCCTGTCTTTGACATCTCATTTTTAAAGTCCTCCACTGAAAACCCATATCCAAACCGTGCCAACTCACCATCATCACCCATAACAGTCCATGGAAGAATACTTGGTCCATCTAATCCTTGATTTAGAGTTAGGGGAAGGATCCAGTACCTGATGGACTGGGAAGGCTACAGTTCCTACGAGCAGTCTGGGACCTGGTAAAGGACATCCATGCCCTGGACCTACTACAAGAGTTCCATTGGAAGTACCCTGAGAAACTGGGCTCCAAGGTGGCACACGTGGTGGTGGTGGGGGGGTGTAATGCTAGGAATCAGGGTCTCCAGCAGACCCATTCTCAGAGCAACATAACAAGTACACCTGGCCTGTAGAAGGCTACCTGATTGGCTATACTACCTGATCGCTAGAAAGAGTTAGCTGACCAGCTCTTAAGCCCATCAGCAGTATGAGTTTGGTGGCTGCTCAGAGCATTTGCCCACAACTATGACAGCTCCTGTGCCTGCTTGTTCCTGCCTTGGACTCAGCCCAGATAGCCCAGACCAGACCTGGGGGCTCCAATTTCTGGCATCTGGCCCCTGACTCCTGTTCTGACCTTCGGTGCTGATTCCTGATTACCAACTCCTGCTCTAACCACTAGCCCTGTCTCCTGCTCTAACAACGAGGCATGACTGCCCACATTCAAGCTTCTAACATTATGCTTGTTTTGTACCTTCGACTGAATTTGCTCAAGTCCTTATTAACAAGCTTATCCCAGTCATGTGACTTCTTGATATTGATCACTGTAGAGTCAGATAACCTTCTTTAGGTATCATTCCTTTTCCAGGTCCTCAATCCTGCAAACATCTGAGCCCAGATTCTCAAGTTTTAAGGCATTTAACTCCCATAGATTTCAATGGGAGTTAGGCCACCTAAATACCTTCATGCATGTGATTAAGGTCCAGATCCTCAAAGGTATTTCTAACTCATTGAATGGGTCAAGGGACCACTCACATGAATAAAGTTACACACATGCTTAAGTGGTTATCAGAGCAAGACCTATGTTTTCTCTCCCATTTTATACTGTAATATCACAGTATGTCATGTTTATCTTTCAGAGGGTTCCTAATCCAGTGCATTATACCTATTGTATCAATCTTCTAATCTCTGTATTCACACATAGCAATACATTTGCAAGACTATTTGTTTCTTTATATTTTAAATGCACAAAATGTATTAAAAGAATCATTTAAAAAAATCTTCTTGGACCACACAATTAAAAATAAAACCAACTGAACTATTTTAGTTTATAGCATCCTCTGGTTTGCTATTTTTAAGAAGGCAAAGAACATTTATCAAGAAAGCTTGTGTGTGTCACATTCTGGCAAAGTCAAGATTTACATTTGGTACACCAATTGAGATTATATAACTTCCTTTTCTCTGAATAGTCTTTATTCAATTTGTAAATTCTGTTAAATCTAAAATACTTTTGTTTTTTCTCTTTTAACTTCCCTACCCTGGTAGGTCTAGTGATCACATATGAAGATATCACAGTATAACAACTTCAGAGCACTCTTGAGTCTAAAGTTATTTATCCTTTGGACATATCACCACTGGATGCAATTCATGCAGTATGACAGGTTGATTAATTCTTCTTGTGCCATCAGTGATACACCCTCCTCTCCATGAGGCTGGGACTATTATGTATATTATGCATTAATTTTATACAATGTAAAATCTGCTTGACACTCTACAGTACAATTAAATGGCATGATTCCTCTTCCCAGAGTGTGCAGTTTAATTATAGATATAACTCAATGGGTGCGAAAAACAAATATAGGGCAGTTCCTCAATTGGTAACTTATCATAGCTCCACTGATCCACGCCATACCAGCTGAGGATCTGCCCCCATGGGGGAATGGGTGAGGAAGGCTAAGGGTTACAGTAACATCACACAGTTACTCAGTTGTAGCGTATGATCTTATTAAAGTTCTGCTAAATACATATATGCATAAACTAGTCTGCATATGTATATAGGCTTGTGTTTATACACATATAGAAAAGCACTGAAGAGTGTTTTAGAATGCAGAGTGCCCCAAACGTGTGTGCAATCAGATAAACCTCATAGCTGATTAGATTTAATCAGAAACATTTCAAGGTACAGCCTAGATTATGAATTCTGAGCATTTACACAGTCTGACAGCTTTTCCAAATGATCCCACTGCAATCAAATGCATACAACTGCCCCTTTCTGACTTCACTAAAAAAAAAAATGCATCAACCAGAATGTCTATTACTTTCTTCCTTCCCTCTTTTGCAAGTCCTGAGGGTGTTCCCACCCGACTGCTTTTTTGTCCAGTTCTTGCACAATCGCCTCTGTGCATTTTCTATACATGAGCTTGTGTGCAAAGCCGACGCCCTGCCCACAGTTAAGTCCCTCTTACAGACCCACTTTCAGTGAATCATGGGGACATGTACAAAAAGGAATCCCCACTTATTATTCCCCTTTCTACTTCAGCAGGTTGTCCCTAGACTGAACTTCTTGGTGTAGAGACCATCCTTTCTAGAATGTCTGGAAAGTGCCTAAGACATCTGACACGACCACAAGCAAATTACAATAATGTCAATTTTCATCTTAGCAGTGGTAACCGGCTGATGTATAGTGAAGGTATTTCATTGAGTTCAATTTCAAGAAGTATAATTGCTAGCAATAAAGGAAGACCTGCTACATTTTGCAGGCCTTCATAATCACAGGCAGGCCCTTAGGTAGGTGTGCAGGAAGGAGTGTGGCAAGCAAGTATTGGTCAGAATTGCTCTCCTTGCTCTGAGGAGCACAGCAACTGTTCCCTCCATGCAGCGCCAGAGAAGCATATTTCCTCAAAGGGGGCTGGGAGTAGTTAAGACCATGGCCCCCTCCCACCCTCTGCAAGAGGAGGTGGAGCTGCAGAGTCATGCAAGAAGGAGAATATATTGCCCCCTCTGAAATAGAATAGTAGCGTGCATGGCCACTCTGGGCCAATTCAGGGGTGTTCCTTAAAGGCACAATTGCCTTTGGCAGCACTACATAGTCATCCTAAATAAAAGAGAAACATGAAAACTAGTTCAATAAAATTATAGATGTCACACTCCATAGCAGTGGGCATCTCAACTATAACAATAAAAAAAAAAAGCCGCAACTCCCCGCTGCCTGCAAAATGTACCCCCCTTCCCCATTAACACAAACAAAAATCAAGCAACCAATAACTAAGTTTGGAAAGTTTATCTCAACTCAGTCTCTTCTGCTTGTATCCTAATATATGATCTTTTTATATCATTAGTCAGTTAATGTAATATATAAATAAAAGCTAGATTTTTTTCATATAGTAAGTTACAGTACAGTATTCACTTGTCTTGATTTTTAAAATCTCAATGAGATCTAAAAAAAGAAGCCAAACTGAAGAGCATTGCTTTGGTAGCTTTTTTAAAAAAAGTTGACATACATCATGTTCATGAGTATGTTCTACCACAGTGCTTCATTCAGAGTTCATACTAACTTTTAAAATATAACATACGATACACAGATGAGGTACCTAGAAGGGTCTGGATTATATAAGCATCTTTTACTTCAATGATGGGATCAATCAAAAGCCTGCAGGAGCTAAGAGGATTCCTGGGTTATTTTATTTTAAACTACAATAAGTAGACTCCAGTAGAATTAAACAGTATTGTTTATTAAGTTAGTTCACAAACTAGCTGCCACCCATTGTGGTGTTTTTTCCTCACCTTATGGTAAAGTCTCTGTCACAGTTACAGGGCAAGCTACATCTCTGTCCTCTGCCTGGTCTCTGACCAGAGCAGTGGGATACAGCAACCAGACAGACTGCTTAAAACCAAAATATTGCTTAATAGTCAGACTGAAGAATAAGTGAAAAGATTTTAAACAAATGCTCTGTGCACATGTCTATCTGACCAATAGGCTTATCAGCTCCCCCGCACTGGTAACTGAGGCAGGTCTAACTGTTTCAGACACTCCCATGGGTGCCTGGATCAGTCTGCTTTTCCAGACGATTCCCACCCACATCCTGAGGGAGTCCCTTTTAAAAATGCTACAGTCCTTTTGATTTCTGGTTACTTGGCCTTTTCCCAGCCTGACGATTACCTGTTAACCTTGAGCGTATGTTGAGAAGTGGCTTAAATCTTGACTTAAGCCATTCCTTTTCCTTCCTGCTTGTTTTTCCTGAAAGCCCCCCATTAAACTAAGCAAGTATATTCACACAGTGAGCATCCCAGTAACCAGGTCAACATACAGTATTCATGAATTACAGAGCAGCTCCACTTCTATTGCAGTCCTATAGAATTTATTTGGGTTCCACAGAAATCGAATAGAATACAATAGGAATTACTCTAAAAATCTAGAGAATGTAAGCAAGCAACATCCTTTAGATACATTTTTAAACCATACTATACAACAGTTAATACCTCCCCTGTGACTGCCCTATCCACTGGGCTAGAGTGTCATTCTCAGTGTCTTTCAGGCCCATTACACTGTCCTTTCTGCATCACCAACAATTCAACACATTTTTCCACGAAGATAGAGGCTACACAACTGCAATGTTTTCTAGTCATGAGTGAATGTGAAAACAATCAGCATTGTGTTATTTAAACAAGAGCAGCATACTTTTTTTGCAATAAAACAATGTGAATAGTGCACTGACCTTTTATGACCTAGCATCTAAGTATTTGAAACTAAAAGTGTAAATAAATTATAGACTTATCTACAGAGCAGGCACTAATTAATCATTGTTTTTTGGCTGGCATAAGTGCTCCAAAGAAATTGGTTTTATGAGATATTTATCACTTAGCAATCAACAACTACCCCACAGGATTAGCATTAATTGTTGTATTATTTGCGGAGAAACAGCTAATGCACTTCATCCTAGGCAATAAAACTAAATTGATATATAGTGAGGTTTTCGGGTAGGCTTTGTTAATTTTAAATGTGAGAACACTGCCTGGAACTCTTATAGATTGAAGGCATGCAAGGTGCATGGGCTTTACTTTGCTAAAGCAAATACAAATCAGAAGTATATTAGGCCAGATTCATCTCTGGAATGACTTCATGGAAGGAAATGAAGTTATGCCAGCAATGAACTTGGCTCATAGTATAGAAGCATAAGAATTGCCATACTGGATCAGATCAGTGGCCCATCCTCTATTCTATCACCAATAGTGGTCAGTACCAAATGCTTCAGAGGAAGCATAAGCACTTTTTAATTACTGTTATGAGCTGGTGGGAACCCTGTTATAGGTTGAGTTAAACCCACACCTAAGACAAAAGAAGTGTTTTGTTTTGGGAAGGTGTGTGCAAAGGGTGAGGGAAGAAGGAGACAGAACAGAAAAACTGGGAGAATCTCGAAAGGGAGAAGATGAAATCATGGTGGCTGGCCTTAGAAGAAACATGGGCGGAGGTTTTTGGGTCAAAGGAACAGGTTGAAAAGATTCTTTTGGTGCTGTGAGCAAAAGAAGCTGTTTCCTGCTATTTTGATTCTGCATTCAGAAATACAGGACTCGGTACATTCTTTGTAAATAAACAAAACTGCGTCAAAGAAGATACCAGACACCATCAACTTCTACTTCTAGGGGAAGAGCACCAGAATCCTGAAACTTTGACTAACTACTCAGATCAAAAACAGCAACACATTTGATTATTTATCTATTTAAATAATTTATTGAAGGTTCATCTTTATTACTTCAAAACACTATACTGATGAGATGTACTCAATATTATTAACTTATGTTGCAGTAGCACCTAAGTGCCCCAGTCATGGACCAGGACCCCAATGTGCTAGGTGCTATACAAACAGAACAGAGTTGGTTCATATAGTCATTCAGCTGCATGAAAGTCTATGTCATTATGCAACTGATCTCTGACTTTAGGAGTTTGTTCCAATGAATTCTTGGCCCTATTAAAGTCAATGACAAAACTTTCATTGACTGAATTGGACACAATGGGATAGTTAATGTCCTTGCAGATTAGACTGGACATTAAAACTTTAAGGCCAAATCTGAGAGACCCTCTACATAGACTAACTGAATTCCATGCAATTTCCTATCTCAGAAAAATGAATAGGGGCTGTGACGCTGCTGGAATATGAGCCTACTCTCTGGGAAATATGGCTGCAAACCTGAGGTTTAGACCACTGGAACTTAATCATGCAAGGTTTTTGAGCACCTTTATCTTCCATTAACTTTGGTGTGAGTATGCTGAACACCTTGCAGGACTGGGGCCCAAGTTTTCCTTTCTATTCTGTGTGAATTTACCTCTACCATTTAGTATACTCTAAATGGGTTACCTGGAGCTCATAAAGGCCACATTTAAACAAACACACACAAACAAACAAAAAAAACCAGGGGCCTCAGTGTCAAATATGTGAGGATCAAAAAGGTAATTGCATGAACATCTATTTGTTCACCAACTTATCCATATTGTCATTGGTTATATTACAGGAGCACGTGTTGGGCTCTTATAGTTTACATAGGAGGGCACAGTCCTTGTCCCAATCAGCTTGCAATCTTTTTTCCTTCTCACACATATTATGGCATTCATAATACTAGTACCAATTCTTGAAAAGCTGGTCCTCCCAAACAGAAAGCTTTCAGTGAGACATTTTGTTCAGTCCTTTGTAAGCCAGCTTTTAAGAAATCAACCCTCAACTCCTTTACTGGGGTAACAGTGTAAATCCTGGAAAAAATATTTTTTTCTGTTCTCAAATTCATTCAAAATCCTACTCCTATTCCCAGATGAAGTTAGCAACTATTAAGTCAGATTCTCAGATCATGTAATCAGTATAGCTCTACTGCTTTCAGTGGGGTTACTCCAAAGCACACTGGCTGAGAAACTGGTTCAGAATGCCTCCAGCTGATATTCTCACTAGCCATTACTTTTCTGGTCACTTTTAGGATGGTTTGTTTACAGATCCAATATATGCTTGTAGCAGACCATAGACTCACTGGTGTGGCACCTCCTACTGGTTGCCTCAGGCATTAGCTCAATTTCAGTCCCAGCCCTATGGTGGCCAGTGTCTTGCCTGCCACAGGCCCCACATCCCTCCCAGACCCCAGTGCCCCTTAACTTGGGGTCCCCATACTCTGGGTCTTCCCTCCGAGGGAAACCCCAACCCCACTATACCCACCTTGCCTCAGTAGCTACTGCCAGTTGTCATCTAGCTCCCTCTCACTGGGGCAAACTGTAGTCTGTAATGGCCACTCATCATTGGAACCTCTTCAACCTCAATACCACTTTAGGCCTTAAACAAGGCCTCAGCCTAGGGAGTTGCCAGGCTAGAGTGCCTCTTGCCTTTCCCCAGGGCTGCTCTGCAGGAGATACCCTCTGTTCTCAGACAGCTAGGCTGTTCACACTCCAAGGCAGGCAAGAGAGAGACTCTGACCCAGCTCATCCATTAGCCCTTTTATCAGGGCCTTCTGTGGCCTGATTAGGTGTGGCCCCAAGTATGGCCGCTTTCCCAATTAGCCTACCTTTTCTCCCGGGGTGGGGTGACTGCCCTACTACAATACAAGAGCAGTTGGAAGCACATTTCTTTTTGCCATGATTTCTGAAGTGACCTTTTAATGAAGGGTGAACTGAATTTCAAACCCAATTATGTTGTTAATTAAACTTCTATTTTCTCCTTCACACAATATTTTAGCAACTAGCTCCACACTGCTCATATGCCTGGTTTTTGTTACAGTTTCTGGTGCATTATGACAGTTACCTTTACAAGGACCTTTGAAATAACACATAGGGTATTAGCTTTAGTAGATAATTCTTGAAAGAGTAGGGAGCTGATTTCAGCAGCTCTGTTCCATCTCCTCATCCAATACCATCCACGCAGATGTATATTACTTTCCAATTATATCATGGAAGTTAACAAACAGTTTAAAGTGGTCTCACTTTTACCTCCCAATGAATGTGCCAGTTGTCTTGAATGGGGTTGCTACAAGATTCTTTGTATGGCTGGTGAATTGTTCACTGCAAACAACTTGTCTTATCAACTGTAGCCCTTTCACTTGTTCATGAACAGATCACAATTTTGATATGTTTGCTCCCTATTAAAAAAATTGGCCTCACATTAGCTATCCTCTAGTCATCTGGTATAGAAGCTGATTTAAATGATAGATTACATAACACAGTTAGTAGTTCTGCAATTTCACATTGGAGTTCCTTCAGAACTCTTGGGTGAATACCATCTGGTCCTGGTGACTTATTACTGTTTAATTTATCAGTTTTTTCCAAAACCTTCTCTAATGACACCTCAATCTGGGGCAATTCAAATTCTATCTAACAGTAAAGTCAAACACTTTTATGGGTAAAAAATAGAAAATTAGGTCAATTTTTTATTTTGCTTGGCTCGAGTCTTTCTAGATGGAAGGCGTTCTGTTCTTCTAGAAGTGTATTTTTCATTTAAACATTTGCTTGTGCCTTGCACTACAATACATCACTACAAGCTGTTAGCAACGGAGAGAGAGCTGGAGAGAGAGAGGGGCAGTATTGCCAACCTCAAGTGTTGGAAGGTCACAACTCAGGCTTCAAAAATCACAAGTGGCTTAAAAATTACAATATTAAAAAAAATTGAACTTTTAAAATTTGCTTTCTGTGTTTTGAACCTGACTCCAGGAGCTGGGTCTTAAATAACACCCCCCCACACACACACCAACTATGATGAGAGTCATGATAAAATGATGACAGTTGGCAACATAGGAAGTGTGATGATGCAAAATGCTCTGAAAACCCAAAAGGGAAATGACACAAAACCAAGACATGTAGCAAACGCTACCTATCCATAGCAACATGATGCCATACTACACTGTGTAAGCAGAGTCAGGATGAGCTCCATCCTGACATCTGGTGGTGAGTTGTGGCAAGTTGTGGAAAAGAACTTTAGGGGCTGATCTCATTTGTATAGGCACACCCACCCTGCCTAGCATGAGCCCATAGCTGCCCAAATAGTCACTTTGGCTGCTGTGGGATCCCCAGTTTCTCTGTTATTGGGGCAGGAAGAATAAATTGTTATTATCCTGATTATGTGAATCAAGGACAGTGGAACTGTACTTGGCCTTTTGTTATGATGGAGGGACTCGCCATCATCTAAGTAGCACTCGGTAGGCAAGGGACATGGGTTTCAAAACTCAGTGGATGAAGAGAGGTTGAGTATTGGTATTTATACTTGGTGATATGGGTCCTTTGATAATGGCCTTACATGCTAATTGCACTTTCTCCTTTCTTTACTGTGGAATATCAGAGCTAATTTTGATTCTGTTAGGAATCTAGTTACAAGCTACTGAGCTGAATTTGCTTTGGGCCAATGGTGTACCAGCACTGAGGCTCCTCTACTACAAGCTGAAATCACTGAGTGTGTTAAATAGTGGGGGAGTTCTTGGAGCAGAGCAGTTCATGGGACAGCTGGCAAAGTGGAGCAATTTGTGGGATGGCTGGTGGAGTGGAGCCCCATGGAGAGGTTGGGGTAATCGGCTTTGAAGCCTGTAAAGTGCCCTTTAACCCCCCTCCCATCTCTACCCAGGTTGGGAGGTAAAACTCTGCAGATAAACTTTTGAACTCTGGTGCTGCACTGACCAGGGACAGAGAATTTTGGGTTGTTGGACTTTGGGTGACTTTGGGTTGCTGGACTCAAGAACCAAAGGGAAAGGTCATGCCCCAATTTACTTGGGGTGGGGTTTTTTGGCTCACGGGTGTGTTATGAATCCTGTTGGTGCTGTTTCCCCAACATAATGCCACATTGTTTCTCTCTGTTATTAAAAGGCTTTTGCTACACTCAGACCCTGTGCTTGCGAGAGGGGAAGTATTGCCTCTTGGAGGCACCCAGTGGGGGTGATATATATTTGTCCCAGGTCACTGGGTGGGGGCTCGAGCCGGTTTTGCATTGTGTTATTGGAATGAAACCCCTAGATACTGAACCCAGCCCTTGTTGCTGCCAGCTCTGATGGGCAGAAGGGTTACAACTGCGTGACACATAACTGCTCTTGAACATTTTCAAAATGGGTATTTCAAATTATCCAGAAGTACTGTAAGGGGGAAAAGGACGTGCAGGTAATTTTAAGGCTAAACATTCATACTATTGTGTTACTTGACCACACAGCTACCAGCTTCATTAGTGCAATGATCTCCTGGAGATTTTCTCCTGAATTAATCAATACTACATGTTATTTTCTATTTTATTTTGCCCTTTTATATCGTCAGTGTCCCTTTGTTCTGCCAATTGCTTTCAAAGCTCGTAGAAGAGGCAGAACCCCTTGTTTAACACATTGGAAAAAAATAAGAAGTACTTCAAAAGCTCTTTTTTCAAATGGTTTATCCATTTGTGAAAAGGACTCCCATGAAGGCTATTAGGGAACCCGGAAGAAAATTTAACATCCCTTTTATCACCCCTCTCTCATTTCCATTTGCTATCTAACTGAGTGAACAGACACCTATGGGAATAATCTGAGCCATCAAAGGTAAAGATAGAAAAGTCACCTTTACAGCTTAACGTTCAGCCACTGTAGTTCTACATTAGATTTTACTAATTTGGGGCTTTCAAAAAATGGAAAGACATTGCATTGTAGGGAAAAGGCACCCTCACAGGCTAAAATCAAGTTTAAAAGAACATTCACAGAGAGACTGACATGTGCTGTCAAGAGCCCCATTTAAATTGATGGAAGGTGAGAAATCCAAATATTAGGCTGACCTCTGTAACTCATGGTGTTTTAGTAGGGTTTTGTTTTGTTTTGTTTTGTGTGACTTAGGGTTCTAGGTACTGAGTGCCCCGAATTTCCATGGAAGTCAGTCAGAGTTAGGAGTGCTCAGCCCCTTGCTGGATCACTCAGCCTCACACAAGACTGAGCTCTTAAAGACACAATTTCAGTGTTAACCTTTAAGGCTTGATTTAACTCAGACCTTTAATATTTAGATTTTTTTTTAAAACTGAAATTTCTCTATACAGTTCTTCCCCCATCCCTTCAATTGCTTCCATTGGTCTTATGGCTCTGCATTTTAGCAGACTGCTTTTTGGGCCTATCTCTGCATCAAGCTTTTTTAATTTGTGCACTGTTGACAAGATAAAGTAGAACAGCGTACCAGGTTAGTGAACTTTGATAGAGCATCATGGTTCATTTTCAGCCAACTTTAGACCCTCCGCTGCACTCTGACTGGCTGTCTGTGATGATAAGTAAACTGTAACTCCGTCATTCTCTTGCCATCCTTAATGGGGTAACATTTCTAACGGTGCTCAAAGCCCCAGTAGATTTAACTTCTGTCAGAAGAGTTTTAATCTATAATGCTTGAGAGAATTAGTAAGTGTCTAGAATTTGTTCCTCTGGTCCCCATTTGGGCTATGAAAATAGTTCAGTTGACCTATTTCTTCTCCTATCAAGCTGTTTTGTCTGTGCTGATTTACGGGGCAGATTCTCAGGTTGAATAAATTGCCGTATCTCCACTGACTTCAGTGTTGCTCCATCAGTTTAAACCAGCTGATGATCTGCCCTGAGGTGTGGAAAGAATGGCCTACAGATTTTTACATATCAGATTGTATCCTTTAACTTTTAAAACACTGATGACAGTTGGATATCAGAGGTTCCAATTTATTCTAGAAATGTCCATAAGCATGTTTCCCTTTTTTGCGGGAAGGAAAGAAAGAGAAGCAAAATAATGCTCTTGTATTCATTTAAATCTTCATAGAAACACATATAGTGAAAAAGGAGTAACAAATAATGAAATAAAGGACTAACCAAAGCAAATGTAAAGAATTTTAGTGACAGATTTTAAAAGCAATTGCAAGGAGGCACTGGAAGAAATTTCAGTTCATATATAATACAACATTGTTTGAGCAACACAGTGGAATGGGCTTCTTTGTCACACACAGTTATCCAGAAACAAAAATGCAGCTAAGAGGAAGGATGAATAATCCCCCATGTTTTGCTGGTGTGTATGTGTGTTGGTGGAGTTAAATGAGGGGTTGTGCATTAGCCCTATGGGCTGCGATAGAAAATATATCTCAATGTTTCATAATGAAAGCACATTTTAAGTATATATTATTCTTGGTCAAGTACGGTAGACATATATTCTGCCCTGGAAGCACATGTAACTGCTACTGCTGTTCACAGAAGATATATTTGCAGGGTTGTCATCTTTATTTTCAGTGCTAGTGGATTAAAAGCTATTTCTCTACAATGAGTAGAGGGCATTCTTTACACCAGTGAAACTAAAAATACAGGAGACAGTTTTCAAATCAGGATGCCTAACCTTAGGTCAGCTAAACAAGAGGTCCAATTTTCAGAGAGAGAGAGAGAAGAAACCACCAGGGCTGAGGGAAGCTGTGAGTATTCAACAGTCTTATATTCAAGCAGCTTTTTTATCTGGCTACTACGGATTTTAAGTGCATAGCTTTAGGCACCCAAGTCGAAGAGTAGCAGCACAACCAAGATGTGAATGTGTGAATGTATGGATCTGGAAGAAGTAGGGAAAAGCAAGCTGAAAGAGAAAGTCTGGTTTAATTACGCTTTGTGACAGGGCTGTAATCTCAGAGTGGTCACTGATTCTCTGTACTGAATTAGCTCTTCAAAACCAGTAAAGAAACTATTGCACATGTTTTAATTGTCAAATAAATTGTGGTGCTTGTGAAAGGTGTTACCTGGTATTTGGAAACAGTGAGTGGAGCCCCCCAGGACAAAAGGCCCATTGCCTCCAGTTGCAGGAGTGAAAGGTGCTTGGATGACAATCCTGGGGACTGAAATTCCCGGAAAAGGAAAAGTGCAAGATGGGCAGCAGCAGTGTCACTTCTTGCAAACCCTCTCTGTCGTCGTTCCTTCACTGTCACTTGGAATGACCATCTGTGAGGGACAGGTAGTTCAGATTCCAGCCCCTTCATTCCTTGGCCTCTCTGCTGAGACCTCCACTAGTGCCAATTAACAACTACTGTAGTGGTAGTTTTTGTGATAGGAGCACCTTGTCATGTCCTTAGTAGACTCATAACGGATCTGGTCAGGTGAAACTCCATGAAATACAGTTAGTTTATGTAATAGTATAATTTATGTCGCTGTATATTACATTGTATTGCTCACTTCATAATAGCTTGAATTAAAGCTGAGAGAATCCCTAGTGAACAGCTCTCTGCAGCGTGAGCCTAAGTATCTTGCCTTTATACTTCATTGCTTTGTACTGCACTGCCAGAAAGCTATTTTTAGAGATGGTTCTGCATTTGCACAGTTATTGCTTATGTCTTGCCTAAAGGAAGTAAGGTTGCTTTTCTGAGACTTTGCCCTTTTCTCAAGGGTAAACTAAAATCCATTAAACACATACTGTACTGTAAACCCTAATACATTAGTGGCTGCAACGGAAATATTGTGTATTTATTTATAATAAGATACCCATTTGGGAAAGTGAAATAAATAGGTGTATCTGCAAATTGCTGCCTTTTTGTTCTCTTTTTAAAGTCATTATCTTTGCTACTTCAGCCTGAAAGTTTACTCAACTGGCAATAAGAAAAAGCAAAGCAAATATATCTGCAAAGAACAGATCATAGTTTCCCACAATTGCTCACAATAAATATTTTATAAAAAGTTGCATGTGTTCCATTGGGCCAAATTCTACTGTGCTACTCCCGCATAAATCCAGAGCAGTACCCTTGACATCAGAGAAGTTGCTCTGGATTTAGGTGCTCAGATATCATGGTTAGGAGGACCATAAAAGTATCTGGTGAAATACTGGTGCCAACAGAGCAGAATTGCTAGCCGCAGTCAAGGTTTCTCTCCCTTATTTTGAGCTTAAAAAGTTACATTAAAATCAGCTAAATATTACTTATAATACTCCTAATATGATTTTATCAGCAATTGTTGTAATTGACTCAGAGAGAAGAGATTACAAATAAGGTAATAGGGAGTGGTGGCAGTTTGTGCAATGGCGAGAGGAAGTGGCAGGTGTCCTTGAGACAATAAAGTGTGGTCCATGCTATGAAAAATTATGAAAACCTCTGAACTAAGATGAGAAACTAAAAAATCCAATTTGACCGTCATGTCTGGATGTATGTTATGTGTCTGAATGCATTCAAATTAGAGGACAAGTACTGTACCTAGAAAGAAGGACCGGTGATATGCAATGAATACCTAGCTGAGGTCTGTGGCTTTTCCTGTGATTCTTTGGAGAGATCCTGTAGCAATCACATATATCCTACTGTAATGAGATTTACACACACATCTGAGTGCAGAAATTGACCCAATGAATCTCTCTCTTTTTCAAGTGAACCTTAATCATCCCAAGAGTGAGTGCTTTATAACTTTTAGGAGAACAGCAGAAAATGTGCCAGATAATTGATCTTGTCAGATTCACAGAGCTTCACAATCAAATAGATGTAGGAAAGTTACCATCAAATAGATGTAGGAAAGTTACCATTGTTAAAGGCTTAGCAGAAAGAAGTAAAGAAATTTGCTTATGTTAAATTCATAGTTGTAATTATTCTGACTTTAGATTCTTTACAACAGGTTCTTTTCAGAGAAGTCACAGAAGAAACAAGAGACACCACTAGATCTCTCTTTTACATCCTAAGTCCTAGGTTTTTGATAGAACACTTGCTCACTAACTTGAATACATGCAAATCTTTGACATGTTCTGAGAGGAGAAGTCAAATTGGGGTCTTTTGCTTAGTTCCTTAGTATAAGGCAGAGCAGGCACTGTGAAGAAAAATGTCTCTGATCCATGTCCACGTATAGGGCTACTCAAGTATGTAGTCATCCTCCTTTCTGGAATAATGTATTGATATTCCTCAGTCTTAATTACTTTCATTCATTAATTGCATTATATTCATAAGCATTTACATTTGCAATATGATTTAAGGCAACAAGTAACACCAAGAAAGTGATATGTTGGCTAGCAGTGAGATGGCTTTGTTCAGTAGTAGGAAGATAAACGAGTGGAAGAGATGCCACTTGCTTTGTTCTACAGTCTGCCTCTCCCAGCCCATCTTTGGTTGGCAGCTATATTCTTTGGCATGGGACCATTTGAGTGGGCATGCTGCCACTTGAGCAGATGGGCAATTGTGTAGATATGCAAATTAGCTAGTGTTCACATTCATTTGGAGGATTGTGGGCATAAATCAGTCAGTCCATACAAATCTCCACACCCAAGATTATGGCAATGATAAATTGCATAAAACATAGGTTTGTCCTGAACCAGGATAATTATTAATGACACACAGATCTATTGTTCATGTAGTCCAAGAACAATATTAAAGGGAAATATATTTGTGTCAATTTGGAAAATGGAAGGGACCATTTCTTACATACAGTAAAATCCTGTTTGCTTCTAGGCCTACAGTGCTCAGTGGCCAGGTCAAAAGACAAAGAGAGGTGCTGTTAAATTCTTCAAATAGTTGCCGTTTAACAAACTTACTTGTATATCAGGATGGTGAAGTGTACACAGTAGATAGAAATACCTGGGAGATCACTTGCTTTAAATTCAGTGCACAGTCCTGTCACATTTCCATGACCACTAGAGTGGCTGGAAAGTACCAAGTCTATACATAAACAAAATCCTCAAGATTGTCTCATTTCACTCTGTCTGACAGGTGAGCAGGGACCAAAGGGACAGCAGGCGTTTAAGAGATGCACAGAGAAAACATCCCAAGAGGTAGAAAAAGTTAGATAGTGTCAGCACCTATCTTACTTTACAAAGCATCCTGAATTCAAATAAGCTACAGTATACAAGTCACATAAATGCACCAGAACAAGCAAACAAAGTTGCTTTGTTTGTTTGTCTTTTTATGTAGTTAATTTACTTTTGAGGAGCAAACTCTATCCTCTTCTTCTTGGTTAGGTGGGGCCACACAATATTTCCCTTGACATAAAGATCCATTTGCCTGATGCTGACTCCTATTCTTCCTCACACAGTGCACAACATGTTTTGTGTGTCCTAGAAAACCCGAGAACTACCCTATACATCCATTGCCAGCTACTGACATCAAAAAGGTGGAATCGTGAAACTGAGGTCACGGAAAGTGTTATTCACACTAATGTAAGGGATGCCACAGAACTGAGTTTTCTGCATGAATATTTTTGTGCCTCTTGTTTGGGGTACTTGTCAGACATCACATCTCACATTTGAGCCATGGCAGATGGAGAAATATATGGGCGTGTCATGGGTGGGCCAGAGGAGGAAGCAACAGGTTCTGACAGATGTCACAAGGCAAATCTAGTGTTATTGCATTTGATCTAGGAATCATCTAGGTAGAGATATTTTAACAAATAAAAAAGCATGCAGGGCAATATGAACTAGTGTGTATCAGACGCTGATCTAAAGAGCTGTATGGAGGAAACCATTTGCAGTGCACAAGAAGTTTGTTGATCCTACACAACTAAAGAACTGCATGCCACATTCTTGAGAGTCATCTATTGGCATCTTGTCTATTAACAAACCATGTACACAAAGCACTCTCATAACACCTTGAACCCATGGGACTAGCTTTGCCTCTGGGGCAGGTAGATGGCAATACTAGGGGAAGGCAGCTGTATGCTCTAGTTGTAGTACCATAGTAGCCCAACCAGTGGTGATTGCAAGTGGGATGTACTGAATAAGTTCATTTCCCAACTTATCTAGCCATGCCACATCCTTGCTGGCCATGTTCACAGAGAGAGATAATTACTGTTAAAAAGAGACACGGGAATCCAGGACTAGAACCTTCTTCAATTAAAAATAGATGATAGGAGTAGTAATCTCTCATCCTTTTTGTGGGCCAGCTATATGAGAGCAACATGATACAAACACACAAACGCTGTACATTACACAGTAACCAGACATGGCATCGGACATATCAGCCCTTGAGGAGGAGGCATGAAATCATGAAAATTGTCATGAACCATAGGTGGTGACTCCATGGGTGCTCCAGGACTGGAGCAGACCTTTTCCCACACAAAAAAGGTCCGATTCAATGAATCCACATTTTTCAATAACAACAAAAAGGTTTGCAAAAAAATTCCCAATCAGCTCTACTTGAAACCTCACTAGTGAAGGCTTCACATCGCTATTGGTCCTCTACAGCACCTTCTTTATCTGTCCTCTGTCCTATACAGTGCTGTTGTAGCTGTGTTGGTGCCAGGATATTAGAGAGACAAGGTGAGTGAGGCAATATTTTTTATTGGACCAACTTCTGTTGGTGAGAGAGATAAGCTTTCAAGCCACACAGAGCTCTTCTTCAGGTCTGGGAAAGGTACTTGAGTGTCACAGCTAAATACAGGAGGCCAACTGACACCTCTCCAGCACAACTTACTATAAAGAACTTAAAGAAGACCCCACACCACAGTTTACCCAGGAATTTAAGGATATCATCACATCCTTCCCTGTACAACTCCAAGAGAAATTCTACAAACTCATTCCCCACGTACACACTCCAGAGACCTTTTACATGCTTCTCAAGATACTTAAAACAAGGGAACCCAGGCTGCCCCATCATATCTGTCCATGGTACTCCTATTGAACGAATTGGACTCCTATTGGGACTCACTGAAACCACCCTCAAACCACTCACCACACAAAGGGCCAGCTTCTTCCAGGATACAACCTACTTCCTCCACTAAACGCTGCAACATTAACATCCTTGCCACCATTGATGCCACTTCCCTAGACCTGCATCCCTCACAATGACAGTATAGCTGCCTGCTTCAAATATTTACAAGACAATGCACAATCCTCAGACATCCAACCTCAAATACATAAACCAACTAATAATTTCGTCCTCACACACAACAATTTGACATTCAACAACAAAACACTTCGTCCAAAGCATGAGAACAGCCATGGACACTAGGCTGGCTCCCCAATATACCAACCTCATTATGGGCAACCTGGAAGAAGAATTTCTGGACCAATCAATGATACACCTGAGATACATCAATGATATTTTCATCTTCTGGACAGACAACATACACTCCCTCATATATTTCCACCACAACTTCAACAACTACCACCCATCCATTAAACTCTCTCTGGAACACTTCCATACTAGCATCGATTTCTTGGACACCACAATCAGCTTCAACAATCTGTGACTGCTAGCAGCAAATATCTCCAATGGCTAGTGATGGGACACCACTGTAGGCAATGCCACATGCCATAGTAGGCAATTTCATCATACTGCACCCTCCATAAACTTATCAAGGTCAGTCTTGACACAAGTTAGGTTTTTTCACCCCACTGCTCCCCTTGAAAGGCTGTTCCAGAACTTTCCTCCTCTGCTTGTTAGAAACCTTCATCTAATTTCAAGCCTAAACATTTTGATGGCCAGTTTGTCAATTTGTTCTTGTATCCACACTGACATTTAACTTAAATAAATCCTCTCCCTCCCAGATATTTATCCCACTGATGCATTTATAGAGAGAAATCATATCTCCCCTCAGGCTTCATTTGGTTAGGCTAAACAAGCCAAGTTCTCTGAGTCTCCTTTCATAAGGTAGGTTTTCCGGTTCTCGTATTATCCTAGTAGCTCTTCTCTGCACCTGTTACATTTTGACTTCATCTTTCTTAAACATGAGAAACCAGAACTGCACACAGTATTCCAGATTAGGTCTCACCAGTGCTGTGTATAATGATACTAACACTTCCCTGTCTCTATTGGAAATACCTCACCTGATGCATCCTAGTACTGTATTAGCCTTTTTCATGGCCGCATCACATTGGTGGTTCATAATCATCCTGCGATCAACCAGTACACCCAGGTCTTTCTCCTTCTCTGTCACTTCCAACTGATAAATCCCCAGCTTATTGCAAAAATGCTACCAGACAATCACTAAGCTCTCAAATGAACTCACACAGGAAAATGATAACAGACAAAAACACCATATCACCTGTGGGTGAACACTTTTCACAAAGCAATCAGTCTATATCTGACCTATCAGTTCTCATCCCCAGGAAACCAGCACAACACTTTCAAAAGACAAGCCGGGGAGCATAAGTTCATAACTTTGCTAGATGCTAAAAATCACGGTCTTTATAAAGAGACTGGATTTACAGCTTATTACAACAATCTTTAACCCACTAATCCTCCTTTTAGTCCTAGGACTACAGGGATAATAATGGACCACTTCCCTGAATAGTCCCTTAGAATACGTGCTAAATACTTATGCTAAATAATCTGTTCAATCTTATATTTAGCTGTGACTCTCCTTTTCCAGACTTGAGGAAGAACTCCCTGTAGCTTGAAAGCTTGTCTCACTCATCAGTTGAAGTTGGTCCAGTAAAAGATATTACCTCACCCACCTTGCCTTTTGTCCTGGCAGAAGTGTGATTCCTTTGGAGAAGGAAGGAAGAGCATGTCTACTCTTGCCATTTAAAGTTTAAAAAGTCCCTTTTTTTTGCACAAAACCCATGGGAGCGTCTACACTTGCCAATTACTTTTTGCAGTGAAACTCAGAAGTTTCACCGCAAACAGAAAACCACCTCCACGAGAGGCATATAGCTCTTACAAGTAAAAAGAAAAGGAGTACTTGTGGCACCTTTGAGACTAACCAATTTATTTGAGCATAAGCTTAAGTGAGCTGTAGCTCACGAAAGCTTATGCTCAAATAAATTGGTTAGTCTCTAAGGTGCCACAAGTACTCCTTTTCTTTTTGCGAATACAGACTAACACGGCTGTTACTCTGAAACAGCTCTTACAGGTGATACTTTTGTGGTGATGTGAAAGTGAAGACAAGTTCTTCCTGTTCACACAGCTTTTAGCCTCTGGAGGATATCCCACAGTACCTAGGTGACCACTCTGGCCAGCAGCTCTGCTGCTGTGATGCCAGGTAAACAGATGTCTGCCCTTCCCCCTGTAAAACTTTGAAGTTTGAAGTTCCCCCAGGGAACTTTGAAACCCGCCTTCCTGCTTTCTTGGCAAGTGCTCACTTATCATCTGGCCAGGTGACAATGCCTGTTCCATGGAGCAAACAATCCCCTGCTTGGAGCAATGGTGAGCTACTGGAGCTGATCAGTGTTTGGGGAGAGGAGGCTGTGCGGGGACCCAGGATGCCCTGTGATCTCCCCTCTTCCCCTTCCCACAAGACCTATCTTCAAAATGGAGAGAACTGCACTATGGGATAGCTACCCTCAGTGCACTGCTCTCATCGTGATGGAAGTGCTGCAAATGTGAACACGATCTGACGCCTGTAGAAGTAAGTGAGAACACAAACCAGTGCTTCTCTTTTACTGGTTCCCTATCACCAGTGAAACTGACAGCACAAAAACACTGCAAGTGTGGACAAAGCTGAAGATACACCCAACACCCCAATGCCTCATTCCAGTCCAGCCCCTTGAGCAATGTAACAGGGTTTCTGGAGGACACTGGGAGGATGGATGGCCTGAGCTATTGGCCCTCTTGTCACAATGGGGAGCACAGCTTAGCTTTATTGCAGGCTTCAATGATAGCATGGTGGGGCGGGGGGAACCTCTCAGCACATCCCCAAATGACTATCCAATAGAACAGAAAGTGTTCAGGGGTGGGGTCAGCTGGCTAGGTATGGGCACAGTGGAGATTGCAGGCACTGTGGCAGTAGTCCAATGCACCCCCTCAGCAGCCTGCCTCTCTGAAGTGTAAAAGACTGCTGTAGTGAGGGCTGAGATAGGTGGCAGGACCATGGTGGAGGAGGCCTCAGGAGTCACTCACACAGGGAACGCTTGTTGGCTATCAAATAGTATAATGAAGGTGTGCAGGATTGAGTGCAGGAAAGGAGAAAGGCCAGACTCCTGAGAAGGGACTACCTGACAGCTGCTGGAAATAAATTTCTAAAATTGCTACCTTTCAGGTGGGAAGAAGAGGGTAAAATGACATGGGCACGTGCAGCTCCCTACCTGAAGGCAGGCTTCCTCAGTGTGCTGGCCAATCCGGCTCTTTATTCAGGGCCAGTGGAGGCAGCCATCCAAATGGTTTGTGAAATAACGGGCCATTGTTGGCCAGTGGGATAGGTGGCCTGATTGTCTCATATTCCTCAGGTGACCCCAGCAGCCCACTAGTGTTGGAGAATGGAACAATATCTCATGCATTCAAATACTGAGCATCACTTCTGTTATGACTTCTAGAGGCGCAATGCTGCAGTCCTTGCACAGATAAACTTCCTAATGATTTCAATTCTGGATTTCATCTACTCTTTCAACATTCAGACAGTAGTGTCTACCCCATTTTTTCCCATCCCCTCATTTTCCAAGTTCCAATTACCACCAGAAATAGAAGGACTGGATATCTTATGAGAATCTCCTTTTGTGAGTTTTCCGGCGGCTTTGATAAGTATCTGAACTCTTGTGAGCTTCTCTAGGATTGCCATCACAAGTAAACCTGTCTCTTGCAAGCCCTGTGTTTCAGGACCAGATATTACTGGGCCTTCTATTTTGAATACCATTTATTATTTAAAGCTCCCCGTATGCCTCCCATTACATTTGAGTCTGATTCAAAGCCTATCAGTTAGTAATAAAACAGTAGCAGTTGGCAAGAGAGGAGTTATTAGCACTTAAAAAGGTTACAAATCCTTTAGCTTCTGCCTGTGACAAAGTACCATATGCATGGATTTATTGAACTAAAAACAACTCTGCTCTTCATTAATGAGTATTATTATGGCTGCTCACTCTGACATGAGACTATCACACACTCACCATATACATAAAAAGCACCAGTCACAAATACACCAACAATCAAAAACAGCAACAAAACTAACCTGTCACTATTTGTATTAAACTAAATGCTTAATTGCAGTTGGGGAATTCCATTACTTTGCATGACTGTTTCAGGACTAGTGGTACAATGTGAAAAATATTTGTACTACAGCTTCGTAGAAGTACAAGGCATGCACTGTTGTGTATGGGATTACTTCAGGGGGAATGGGAGTCAGCATGTCTGGGATCTGGTTCTGCTGTTCTACTGATTTACTGTATGACTTCAAGCAAGAAAATGTGGCTAGTATTTTCAGGAGTCACTAATTTTTGGGTGCCTATCTTGAGATACCTAATCCCTTCAAGCCTAATGTTTCCTTATCTTAAATTAGGTGTAATATGTCCTTTGAGCTGTGAAAACATTCATTCATTTACACACGAGTGGTAAACTGCTCCCATGCAATATGTGTTTGCAGGATCAGGGTCTTAGATGGATTGTAAACTCTCTATGGTAGGGCCTATGCCTTCTGTTAGGTTTGGAAAGCATCTACCGCACTTATATGTACTCCTGAAAAGATCTAATTAACAATAATAATGTTTGTATAATAACTCAGAAGTGGTGTGAGACTTGACTAATTTGTATTGCAAAGAACTTTGAGAACCCTAGGTAAAATGCTGAAAGGCACCATATACTGTACATTCAGAGAGGTATTGCTTTTACTGCATACACTAGATAACAATAACTTGCAGCATAACTAATAAGCATCATCATACACTCACAGTTCTCTTTGTGATCACTATTGTACCCTTTTCCCAAGGCTATACTTAGCGAAATCATGAGCCAGCTTGAAAGGTTATTTGATTCGTGAGCAATACTAACAGTTATTGGGAGGTAATGTGGTATAGGGGAGCCATGCTGGATAATTGAATGCCACACACCTCTTTACAAAAGGCAAACTGGTCAAAGTATAACTCAGTCACTCTTGGCCACGAGTGCTTATTGAGGAGAATGCCCTCTTATTGCATGAAGTCCCTGTGCTATGCTTAAAAGAAATAAAACAGAAACGGTGATTCTTTAGTTAATAGCAAGCTATAATTGAATTTGGAGAAAACAAAATTTAAAAATATTTCTTATCAAGTCAAAAACAATCACTTCTCTGTAAGTATAAAAAATGTACTTCGCATTTTATAGAAATATGTAACAGCTGTCAAAGGTAGCAAAAGCCCCATACTACCAGAGGGTTGGAAAGTACCCATATGCTTTTGTTACCTGTAATAATAATTGGTATTTTGGCAGCACTTGTGAACAGTTGTTGTTTTGTTTCTTTGTTAATGAAGCTTTATATTGCAAGATCTCTTTGTGAGCAGCTCTGGAGAGATTAAACAGGAAAAAACGTCCATCCTCATGGCACTTGATGAAAACCACTGTTTTGTGGTTAGATGTTTTGTTCAGATGGTAGTAAGAATAAATTGTTTCTACCTTTTCTTCCCTCATTCGAGCTTTTATCACAAGAACGGTCCATGTGGGTTGGAGATTGTGTTCTCATTACAATCTTTGTCATAAAAATATGTTTTATAATTAGAGATACCATGAAGTTTCCCCAAAATAATTTTTTTGGATCCTCTGAAGATGTGATAACACATCTGCAAAACATGCTGACGGGATACATTTTAAATTACATTGATTTAATAAATTAAGTGGGTAGAGGACTGAACTGGGAGTCAGGAGATCTGGGTTTGGTATGTGGCTCTGCCACTGACCTGCGGAGTGATCTTGGACAAATTACTTCCCCTCTCTATATCTCAGCTTCCTCACCTGTAAAAATGGGAATAATGATACTGACATTCTTTGCAAAGCACGTTGAGATGTTCAGAGAAAAAGTGGTATATGGGCATAAGCCAATGCCTATTAAAACCAATGAGCTTACAAATAAGATCTTAGCAGTGTGGCCTACTGGATAGAGTATCAGACTGGGTTTCAGAGGACTTAAGTTCTATTCCCAGCTCTGCCAATGGCATGCTGGGTGACCTTGGGCAAGTGACTTCACTGCTCTGCACCTCAGTTTTCCCACCTGTAAAATGGGAATAATGATCTAATTTGTAAAGTGTTTTGAGATCTACCGATAAAGCGAGCTAGGTATTACTATTTTGTTATTATCAATCAGACTATGTTGAGCATTGGATTAGGTCCCATCACAATTAAATCTTATTCAGGTGACAAAAATTACCAATCCCAAGCATTCAAAAATCATGAGTCAGCCCTCCCCCCAAAATTATGAGATTTGGGGTTTTGTTTTTAAAGATTGGCTTCTTTTTATTTACCTTTGGGTTTTGGAGCCTCTATGGAGTGCTCAGGTCACATATTGAAGCTTTTCCCCATAACTATAAGGGCTACACATTTACTTCTGTTTTTTAAAAAATGGAAGCTGAGAGTCTTACAAGATCATAAGATTTCAGGAGCTGGAGCCTTGAGAAAAATCACCAAATTTCACAAGACTGGGTACAGAGTTATTACAACTGGCAACACTAAGAAAGGAGCAGTTGGTGATAAACACCTTAGATTCTAAGGGGTGGCCAACCTATGGCTCCAGAGCTGCATGTGGCTCTTCAGAAGTTAATATGCAGCTCCTTGCGTAGGCACCAACTCTGAGGCTGGAGCTACAGGCGCCAACTTTCCAGTATGCTCGGGGGTGCTCACTGCTCAACCCCCGGCTCTGCCCCACACCCCTCCCCCACTCTATCCCTTCCCCCAAGGGCCCCGCCCCTTCCCCCAAGCCTGCCATGCTCTCGCTCTTTCCCCCTTTCCCTCCAGAGCCTCCTGTATGCCGCAAAACAGCTGATTGCGATGGGCAGGAGGGGAAGGGAGGGGAGGGAGGGTGGGGCTGTTGGTGTATTACTGTGGCTCTTTGGCAATGTACATCAGTAAATTCTGGCTCCTTCTCAAGATCAGGTTGGCCACCTCAGATTAGTAACACACGTGGTTCAAAACCGTCATCTTGTGGCTCCTCATGACTTTCCTGAGAGCTGAACAAGAACAGGCTGCAGTCTCATCTGAAGGAAAACATCTCTCATTTTAACTTAGAACAACGAGCGTTCTAGATAATGGACATCTTTCTCCCATGGAAACGAACAAACAGACAAATTACCTGCACTCAGGAAATGTGCTGTACCCTAGGTATGACATCATTACTCAGTTTGCTAGAGCATGTGCTGGAGTCTCCTCTAGTGCAGAGTCTCACCTTGACCTCTCCCTGGATGATGTGGGTGACTGTGAATGTAAAACTAAACCCCACAGTCTTCCTTTCCTTCTAGGACTAGTGTTATCTTTTGAGCCATTTGTTTTCTACATCATAGCGAACTCTAAAGGAAATTCACCAACTTTTAAAAAAAAGTGTTCTATGAACATAATAGAATCGCAGGAATCCTCCTATCACTTCTTAATTGGATAACATAGAAATATTTATTTTGGGGAAATGTATCTTTAATCATTTCCCATAGAAAGAGTAGGCAGGACAATAGGGTTACCATACGTCCGTATTTTCCTGGACATGTCCGGCTTTTTGGTTCTTAAATTGCTGTCTGGAAGGAATTTTTAAATATCTAAAAACGTCCAGGATTTTGCCATCATTATTTTTCCCCAAAGAAGCATTGATCATTCAAGAAAGCAAGTGAATATTGATCATTCAAGAAAGAAAGTGAATGTTGATCACTTGAGAGAGTGCCCGCTTTTCCCCCCTAGCTCCCAGCGCCTGTGCTGCAAAACAGTGAAACAGGGAGGAGGGGGACCGCGGCACACTCAGGGGAGGAGGCGGGGCCAGGGTGGGGATTTGGGGAAGGGGTCCAATGGGGCAGGGAAAGGGTGGAGTTGGGGCAGGGTCGGGACCTGGGGTGGGGGGGGGGGCGCGAGCACACACCGGCGCCGGGGAAAGTTGGAGCTAGCCCTATGGTTCCCGACAGATATGATCATTTTTCCATAGTGGGGATAGTGCAATGTCGACAATTTCAGTGTCTTTTCTGAGTTTGTACCATGCACGGTAGTGTTTCCTCAAGAGCTCTTTATTTGATATTTTATTTTACTACCCCCAAACACAATGCCAAAATGAAAGTGTAAATTCACTGCAGAACTAAAGACAAAATTCCCGTGTTTTCGAAGTGGTAGAGAAGAGTGGGAAGCTGAGTGCTTGGTGTGTAGACCTGGTACTTACGTCTCTGTGAAAAATAAAGGTGCTAATGAATTACAAACTCAGATGGACTCCGACAAGCGCAAATAAGCAGTTCGAGGAGAGAGCTCATCAACAACATTGACAGGTTATTTTGTAAAACCAGGCAGCAAATCAGAGGATGCTTTTGCATTTCACACCGTTAAGCATCATAATAGCTTTAAGTCAATGGATTCCACATCTGTCTTGTTGAAGAAGACATTCCCTGATTCTGAAGTAGCACGGAAATTTTCTAGTGCTAGAACCCAGACAGAAGCAATTGTTCTCTCTGTGCTTGCACCGCATTCTGTTGATGTTGTTCTGAAAACGTTTGAAGAAAATGACGTAGCTTACTGTGGAGTTGCTACGGATGGAAGCAATCACGGTTCAGTGAAAATATTTCCAGTAATTATTCAGTATTTCAACTGGAAGAATGGCAGTTTGCAGTCAAAATTGATTTAGGTCCAGAACACTCCTAATGAGACTGTCGACACGATTGCTCATTATGTGAAAGAAATGCTTGAAAAAAATGGTTTGTTCGAGAAGTGTATTGCATTTACAGGTGACAACTGCAATACAATGTGTGGAGGACTCCGGCGTGATGAAGATGGAAAGTTCTGCAAACTTAAAGAAGTTGTTGCAGAATAGAACATTGATTGGTATGGGTTGCCCAGCACACATTTTAGACAACTGTGTTCACCATGCAGGAGAAAGAATGAACTTTGACATTGAGAACATTATTTTTAAAATTTACCAGTACTTTCATATCTACAGTGTCGGAACTGAGAGGCTGAAGGAGTACTCTGAGTTTGTTGATGTTGAATACAGAAAGCTGCTTTCTCATAGTGCTTAAGACATTTTTTGAGTATGACTTAAGTGAGATTTACCTCTGGCACATGCATTCACTCATGAGTGTATTCCAAACTTACATCCAAGAAATTGAAAGGGAAAGCAATTCTTTCGTGGAAGTGCTGAAAAGTTTGAACTCAGTTCACAATATCCTTCTTGAATGCAAGACTCACAACTTTACGTCCCTGAAAGTTAAGGACTACTGGCACAAAAGCGCATGGAAGGAATTGATGAAGAGTGTGACAAATTCTGTGCTGAAGTAGATAATATGTACAGCAGATGCTTAGAATATTTGGAGAAGTGGCTTAGACCCCTGGAAGGCTTCTCTTGTTTCAGGTGGCTTACCTTCAGTGAGACACCGAATTGGAGTGATGTGGAATGTTGTATCAAGTACCTGATCGATAAGGGGGTGCAAATTGATGACGTGAAGTGTTTTTATTAGGTCAGCAACCTAAAGAAGTTTACGGAAAGTTGCAACAGTAATGAAGAGTTCAGTAATTATTTGCTAGCACACCAGAAGTGGACCAAATATTTTGAGAAATCCAAAAACATTGAGTGTCATTCAGAACTGTTAAAGATTGCACAGTTCTTCTTTGCTATTCCTTCTCACAATGCAAATGTAGAGCGAATTTTTTCACTGATGCAAAGCCAGTGGACAAAGGAAAGGAAAAACTTGAATGTTGAGTTGCTGAAAGGAATTCTACTTGTACAGTACAACTTCAGACAAACTTCTTGTAAAGACTTTCATGCCTTCTTAAAAAGCAATCAACCACTGCTGAGAAAAATGTGATCTGTGGGCACATGAGGAGAAAGAAAACTGAAGAACTGGTGAAAGGAAAGGACTCACTACATATAAAAAAGTACAGTAAACTTTAAATAAGTAAACTTCACTTTTGAGGCCATATCACTTTTTCTGATATATACTCAATATAGACGACATGTAGCGCATAGCATATATAATAGTATAATAACACATTAATACAATGCAAGTTGGTAGATACTGGTGCAAATACCCTCCCTCTTCCCCCCCTGGAGTGTCCTCTTTTTTGAATGTTCTAATATGGTAACCCTAAGAACAATCTTTTTCAAGAGGCATTTTTGACAAGAACTACTATCTCATCACAAGGTATATTTGCTAAGGACATAGGGGTCCTTAGAAGAGCTAGGACAATGCTGCTGTTTCCCTCTCCCCGGTAAATGTTTGTAACACATCTTTATAATAAATGTGTTGTGGCTATAGTCACATCCTGTTACATGCACTTCCTGTGAACTTTTATTTGATAAATGTGGTATCAATAGGATAAATATTTATATAATGAAATTTCTAAATGAACTAAAATTAATAACATTAAATGATAACAATGATAGTTTAGTTGGGGGTGCAGCTTATACCAGCAGAGAATTTTGGCCTATGTTATGGTAGCATCCAAGTGGCCCAATCAGGATCAGTCCTCCCATCTTCTGAGTGAACCCTTTTGGTCAGGGATTGTCTTTTTTCTATGTTTGTGCAGTGCCCAACACATTGGGGCCCAAATGCCAACCAAATAAATATTTACTACTACTTATAAATATTGTGGTAGGTGCTGTTCAAACACAGATGAAGAGACAGACCCAGGATCTATGTGAGCAAGTAGTTACAGAAACAATATTTTAGATTAAGGGGGTTCAGAAGAGCTTGCTCAGTCAGTCACCCAGTCCAACGCCATGTGAATGTCTGACTAATCACCAATAACCAACACACCTTGAATAGCGAATATGCATACAAAACTGTTTATGATCAACCCGTGGAATTAAAACAAATTCACATACTTCCTTGGCTTTACATTTACTTTTCCCTGTTGATGGTCTTTTATTAATCTGCTGAAATGCCACTGAAAATTACCAATAATTAAGTACTTCAAAACTAAACTGAGCAGCATCACAGGAAAATTTCCCACTGATTTCAGTGGGCTTTGAATCAGGCCCTTAAATAATTTTTGTCTTAGTTTCCATGTGTATAGAATGAGGATAACAATTACTTACCTCTCAGTGGTATTGTAAAGACTAATGCTTGAAAAAGTGCTTTGAGAACCATGGATGAAAGATGCTATAGAAAAGTGCAAGATATGATTACAGTCAGTTTGATGTGCAATAAGTTTAAAAAAAAATTGCATCTCCCACAGTGTTTCCTTTCATAGTAAAATAAATGTAGATGTTTTGTTTGATAATTTCTTCTTCTAACAGTAGGTTCTCGTCTCCATTTTTTTTTTGGTCTTGATTCGCTGTATCAGTGCGTTTGGGTTGTTAAGCAGACATATGTGATGAACATGTGTGGATGGGATGCCAAGAGAATAATTTCTCCAGAAATAGTAATGACAATAGAAGAAGGCAACATTATCGTCCTCTGCTTTCATAAGATGTTGTGGGCTCAACTTTCAAAAGGCACCTCAGAGCTTGCAAAATTGCAGGCACAAAATCTGCGCATATGCATTTACACAGAGCAACACACATGCGTATCTGGAACTGCATGTCTAACTGCAGCTTGCCTATGCAGGTACCAGTTGACATGCGTAGATGGGATTGTAAGAGCATGGGTTAGATGTCTTTTTGTAAATCGGTTTTTAAAAAAGCCACCTCCAAAACTGCACCTTCAAAAATACCTTTCTACATTTGTAAATGGAAATTTGATTTGTACAGGCAAATGACTACTAGTACAGGCAAGCAAGGACCGTCTACATGAAAATAACTGTGTTTGCAGTTATTCTGAATATAGTTAGGAAGGATCAATGACACCTTGACTTTCTTTGTTACATACTCAAGGTGTGAGAACTGAAATAGGCCAAGTACAGCACTCACCTCAAAATTGCTAGAAACGGAAGAAAACATTTTTCACACATTTTTCACTTTCCTTATCAACGTACGTATTTCCCAACCAGCCTTTTATAAAGGGCAAGATCCTCAGCTGGTGTAAATAAACTTAGCTCCATGGATTTCAACAGAGCAGTGATATACAGAAACTGAGCATCAGGCTCAAAATATTTTTGTAGACTTCTTTTGATTACACACATTGCTTGTGCTTTCTTCTGTGCTTTTGAATTACTTCAATTATTTCCTGTACTGAAAGTGAAAAGAAAAAGCAATAGTAAATAAGTATGTCTATTGAAAAGACCACATTAATTCTGAAACCCTACATTTTATTTGATTATCTTTGTTATATTTCTTTTCTACCCAGAATATAAAACCAAAACACACTGCTGCCATAAACAATTACAGTCAGCATCTTGCTGTGTTCATCATATTTATTATTTTATAGTATTCTGTTGTGTATTATCATGTTTATCCTCATCTATTTTTTGCCAGCTAGACCACTGAGGCAATTTTCTTCTCATTACCACAATATGATTTTTATTACTCAGGATTACACCACACAAATTATTGATATTAATTTTTAAGGGAAGGCAATTTCTCTTTCCAGGATTCATTTATAATGATGCATAATAAATAAAAACAAAAACAAAAAAAACCCCAAAACAAACCTCTCCAAATTTAAAACCAAATCCAGCACTAACAATGATACTTGTATTGACACTATATTGGTAAAAATACAGAAATGCAGAAATTATTATATTTTGTACATAAATTAATCTTACATCAAGAAACCGGCCATTTATTGTTAAAGTTCATATGTGATTTTTCAAAAATCAGCAGCACATTGCAGTTAAATTTATTTGGACAGGTGCCTGAGGGAGCTGATTTAAACTTAAGAAATGGCCACATCTCTGCCTGTCACACTATTCTCCCCTTATTGTGTCAAGTGGCAGATACACAATACATTATGTTCAGCAGCTATAACTCTGAAAGAGAGATGGCCATCTATTCACCCAGCCTTTTCCCTGTAATCTGTCAGCAAAGAAGAGAGAGGAGAGAAGGGAGGCAATGTATAGTTAATAATGTTTAAAACATTGAGGTAGCATTGCAGAAATGTTGTTTCTGCATTGTGTCCATTATTGGAGATGCATGCCACAGCTACATTTCAAACTGTGAACACAAGTCATTTCCCAGGTGAGAGAATAATGAAGAGGGGAATCAAAAAACCAACATACAATAAGTATTCAATAGGACCGTTGGGACTGTATCTGATGGGCCACATTCTTCTCTGACTAACCCTCTCCCACTATTCGACCCCACTGAAGGCTCTGGGCAGATTCAACTCTCAGTTAATAATATTTAGCACTTGCGTAGCACTTTTCATCTGAAGATCTCATATGCACTTTAAACAGGGGGGTAAGCATTACTATTTCCTCTTTACAGCTAGGAAACTGAAGCACAAAAAAGTTCAGTGACTTGTCCAAGATCATGCAGCAAGTTATTGACAGACCCAGCATTAGAAACCTTGAGTGAAACCCAGCTTCACTGACTTCAGTGGGAGTTTTGCCATTCTCTTCAGTGGAGCCAGGTTTACACCCCTCTTCTCTTTAATAATAGTCCCATCTGGTAGATAGTAGCACAAGCTCCCCAACCCCTGTCCCAACCATATCATAGGCAGGACTGGTAGCAGCACCTATTATTAACATTGCCCAGCGTTTCTCATTTTAAGACCTTCTTTTCAATGACTAATACCTTTGTTACATTTTAACCATTTTGGCTGAAATATTCCATTCCTGGTATCTGCTTTGGGCTGAATATTTTTTGGAAAATTTCAGCCAATATCGTTCAGTTGTTTCCAAAAATAAGACTACTGAAAATAATGTTGTATTGTCAATTTTAAAGGTCTGGTGACCTTTGCTTTGAAATGCTCTGGAGTCCCCATGTTTTGGAGCATGGACTTGAAAGTTAGCGGGGGACTGGTCTTGAGCTGGTGATGTACCCTTTGATGTCCCCTTAAAAAATCCAGGAATCTTGAGTTCCTTCCCAGGCTCTGGATGGGAGTGTGCTTTAGTAGGGACAGACTTCCTCCCAAAGCTTCACCCCCTTCTGCTCCGTCCCCTCCAACCTGTTCCTGTACTTGTTCTGTAGTCTTCTCCACCGGTGGCTCCTTGTCCCAGTTCCATTCTCTTTGCCCAGTCAGTACTAGTTTTCCCCTCTGGTCTCTGTCAGAGTCCCAATCTCGTCCTCCACTCACTCACTCTCTCCTTCCCCACATCTAGCCCAGTTCTCTTGCCCAGCCAGTCTCAGTTCCCTCCTCCTTACACTCCCTTTGATCTGTCTCTTTTGTCTCCCCACACTGGTTCCCAGTCCTGATCTCCCTCCCTATCCCTCATCCAACTTCAGTCTCCACCCCACTCTCTTCCTAGCTCTTTGTCCCCGAGTCTTCTTGCCCAGCCAATCACAGTCTCTCTCCTCTCCTCTCCTCATCTGTTCACAGTGTCCTCCAACAGGCAACTATCTCCCAGTCATAGCCCCCTCATTTCCCTCATCAGCATTTCTCCAGTTTTCTCCCCCTCATCGCTCCCAGTCCCAATCTCCCTGCTGAACCAATCCCAGTTCCCTCCTCCACTCCCCAGTGGCTCCCAGTCCCTGTCTACTTGCCCAGCCAGCCACAGTTTCTTTTCCCCTCCCTCCAGTCTCAGCAGACTCCTTGTCCCACTCCACTCCTTTCTCTTCCCCCAGTCTGCCTTGTGTCCCCTCTGCATTTGAATCAGACGGTTTCCTTCTCCTTCTTGGGTGCCAGCAGGGGCTCATTGAGAACACAGAAGAGATGAGTCCACTGCTCTCAGTTCCAGTGTCCAGCTCCTCCCCAGCCCAAAGCAGCCATTACTGGAAAAGTCCACCTTTGGTCCTGTTGCCGTGACTGAATCATGCTAATTTGTTCTGTGGAAATGGCCATGCATAGTCTGATCAGTACTATGAGCTGTGAGGGGCTTGAGTATGATCAGTGAGGCTGGAACAATCAGAGACTTTCATTGTTTAGCTCTAGTAAATCTCTACTTTCAAAAGATCTGGCACAGAGATACAGGAAATCTGGGGTGAACCTCTGGGAGAAGGTCTGTCTCCCCGGCGCATAATCCCATCCAGACCCTAGAAAGGAATCCAAGGTTCCTGAGTTTTAGGTTGGACATTAGGAAAAACTTCCTAGCGGTTAGGGTGTTTGAGCACTGGAATAAATTGCCTAAGGAGGTTGTGGAATCTCCATCACTGGAGATTTTTAAGAACAGGTTAGACAAACCCCTGTCAGGAATGGTCTAGAAAATCCTTAGTCCTGCCACAAGTGCAGGGGACTGGATTAGATGACCTCTCGAGCTCCCTTCCAGTTCTGTGATTCCTCATCTGTCAGCAAATATCTCTGAAACCCACTAGCAGAGGGGGTGGGTCATCCTCACCAGTGCTAGTCCACAGAGAGGATGAAACCTACTACTGCTATCAGTTAGTTCATTAGCTCTAGTGGCAGTGGCCCGAGCAGCGGATCTAAAGATTTCAACCCTGCAGATGAACCTCATAAGTGTCAACAGGATGCTACATGATGGAATTTCTGTTTTTACAGTTTGCCTTTTTAAAAATCTAGGGAATTACACACACAAAAAAATGTTAAAAGCACATTATTCAGGTTGCAAAGTCAAGCACTCAAAAGTTAGAAAATGCCATAATTAAAGTTGCCTGTGCAACCTTAGTCCAGCCCTCTGTGCATATGAATTATGATACAGTCTCTAATTACACGACTGGACTAACCTTTTAAAATCGTTTTAGAAAAACTGGAGTTTTTTATGCCAAGAGCCTTGGTTCAGTCCTTATAAATGTTTTTATTATTTGTATTACAGTAGCACCTATAGGTCAGGGACCCATTGTGCTGGGTGCGACACAGACATAAGAAAGAGACAGTGGCTATCCCAAAGAGCTTAGAATCTAAGCAGAAGAACTGACAAGCTAAGTGAGTTCATTACCTCTCCCTTGGTTTTGGTTGTTTTGATGAAGAGGGACAAAGTATATAGAATTAGAAATGTGAAGTGATAATCATATGATTATGCTTTAAATGTCACATTTCAAAAATATATTTGATTGCAGAAGCCTGGCAAACTTGCCATGAGCATGTAGCAGGAAAGACAAAAATCTATTCCTCTACAATTTGCAATGATGATAAGGAGGGGGAAAAATAATATTTTACTTGTCTATTAAAAACAAAAAGAAAACCCCCACACTCACCTCAGGTAAGTGGATGAATAGAATTTGAGAAGGTTGAATTAGAGAGCATGTTCAGCATGATATGAAAATGGGATATTTACAAATCATATTGACAAGGAGAGGATAATTTTCAGAGTACTGTAAATATCAAATATACATTCAGATCCAGATCCAGTGAGAAGCAAACCTCAAAGGATTTGAGAGGTCAGTTTGTAACTTTCCCTTTTCATTGAGGGTCTGATCCAGCTCTACTAAAGTCAGTGGGAGTCTTTCCAATGGGTTGTGGAGCAGAACTTTACACAGGGGTGAAAGTAAGTCGAGTGACTTACCGGTACCCTTGGGCCAGCTCTGGCCCCCCCGAAGGGGAGGGGCCTAGGGCAGAAGGGGTGGGTTGAGGGGGTCAGAGCCAGCCCCAGCCCACCCTGTAAGGTAAGTGCCCCCTCACTGGGGTAGCAGCAGCAGCCTGGGGCTCCAGGGGCTATTTAAAGGGCCCAGGGCTCCTCTTTTCTACTGCCCTGGCCCTTTAAATAGCTGCCGGAGCCCTGGGGAAGCGGCGGGGCTCCAGCAGCTCTTTAAAGGACCGGGGCAGCAGAGGCAGCTGGAGCTCCGACCCTTTAAATAGCCCCTGGAGCCCCTGCTACCCCAGGGCTCTGGTGGGTATTTAAAGGGCCTGCAGCTCCCCTGCTTCTACCGCCCCGGTCCTTTAAATAGCCGCTGGAGCCCCGGAGTAGCAGTGGCGGGGCTCCAGTGGATATTTAAAGGGCCTGAGCAGTAGAAGCAGGGGAGCCCCAGGCCCTTTAAATAGCTGCTGGAGCCCCGCAGCCGCTACCCCAGGGCTCCAGCAGCGGGGCTCTGGAGGCAATTTAAAGGGCCTGGGGCTCCAGCCAGTGCTGGGAGCCCCAGGCCCTTTAAATTGCCCCCTGGGGAAACCAGGCTGCCCCAGTACGGTGTACCGGCTCTTACCGGTACGCCATACTGGAGCGAACCGGCTTGCTTTCACCTCTGACTTTACATAGCATCTTTTGCCTGAGTATTTCAGTGTGTTCTACTAACACTGATTAACTGAAGCTAATTCTAGGGCTGATGTAAGGGAAGATGAGCCTTTGAAAATAAGGATTTACAAAAATAAATCTGGGATTTGGGATGCCTTCATTTTTTTGTGCCCAACTTGAGAAACTTTGAGGCTGACTTTCAGAAGCACTGAGCCTCCAACAACTCCAAATGAGACCTCTAGGTGCTCAGCCTATTTAGGCCACATATTTAGGTGTCTAAATATGGAGTTAGAAGCCACATTTTAGGCCCCCAGGTTTTAAAATGCTGGCTATGGAAGCTGGGTTAAGACTGTGCTGAAAATGAGACACTTACCGTGAACTTCAGCCTAACTTTTGGAACTACTGGACTACAAGTATACTTTAGAATGCCTTTACAAAAGTTGCAGGCAATATGTAGTACATTCTCAATAGTTATATGATTCCTCTGTTGGGAATAATAAAAATTCAACCTTGGGCAATGCAATTAAATTGATTTTTTTTTAAATGACTGAGGGGCTCTCTGAGGTGGTTCAATAGTGGTACTGCCAGAGGCAGGAGGAAATGGTTTTATCAGTATCAACAGCAATTGGGGAATAAATGTAAGCAAACACTGGGCTCTTTAAATCAGTATCGTATGCAACTTTTTAAAGCATAATACAGAAGCAAAAAGTATCATGAATCTTGAAAAAAGCTAGGATAGGTTTCTGATTGAGGGTTTTCCCAACCATAGGCTTGATCCAGTGCCAAGTAAGACCTGAGGGAGTATTTCCATTGACTTCAGTGGTCTTTGAATCAGGCCTGAGTGCAAAAGGGCACACAATTCAGCCAATGTAGATAGCTCCCCACAACCTTTACACTAACCACAGACTTAAGTCTTTTTGGGGGTATGAAAATGTGCAGTTTCTAGCTATTGTTTCCATTATTCAACCATTCCAGGTTCTGGACATGGCAGAGATGAAGTACCATGAAAATGACACACCATACTCTATTTCCAGACAAAGTTAAAGCAAGAGGTACTACTGTTCCAAATTTCATCCCACTTTTGTGAAGGCCAAGAGGCTTCTGCTTGCTGCAAGGTATAACACACAATTAAAGCCTGTAAACCCAGGTTTGACAAACACTGCTTTCCACTGTTGTAATCTTGAGTTTATTACCAGGCAAACTAGTTAGGAAAAAGCAGCGGCGGCTGGATTCATTAAAATTCAATTAACCTGAGTCACTAGGGGATTCAGTTGTCCTATTTCACAGAGACCTGAGTAGCTGAAATTGCATTTTAAACACTACTCACAAGCTCCCATAAACCATTTCTTTCAGGTCAGATCCTGACTTGGCAAGCAAATATATCCCTGGATTTTAGCTTGGCTTTGATTTACAGTTTACGCTATTTGGAAACCTAACTTCTTAGTATCAGATTACCGTTTCCAATTTATCACACCCCAAAATCAAAGAGAAAACTTTTCCATGCTACACAATCTACTTTCTTACACTGGTACCTTGCTTATCTTCTGCAAAGGGAATCACTATTACAGGATCAAGCTGGCAAAAGGGATCTGAGCAGAAATTAAAACAAACAAACAAAAATACCCAAGTAGTAAATACAAAATTTGACAGCCTGCTGTAATCTTTTGTGACAAAATTGAAACTGAGGCTGCATGGCTAATTAATTTGGGTCCCAGCTTAGGAAAGCCTCCCTAGCCAACAACACTTAATCATGTCCTTAAGTCCCTTAAGTCAAGGGTCTTCTTGTACTTAATTGATTTCCTGAGTTCAGCTCTTAGTTGGCTGTGAGTGCTGTGAAAAATAGAATAGAGGCTGCAGAAACAACTATTCAAGAATAGAAAAAAGGGAACTTTAAGCTATCTGGGAACCATGAAACTATAATTTGAATGATTTCATAGAAAAAAATGTACATGAACATCTCCCTAGACAACAGAAATAGTTATGTTACAGTCAGGTAGGTGTATGTCTCCTTTAAGAGAAAGGTCATGATTGCCCCAGTTAAATTTTTTCCATCAAGCACCTTACATTTCTTCTCATGGCACTCCTTATGCATGGGAAGAGCTCTTGTAAATACCAACAGAGCTGCCTCCTTCAAGTCCCTCTCTGCCTGGTGACTACAAAAATACTCATCAATGGTTAGGCAGATAATTTGCTGTGATCAGTGTACTTCACACTGACCAATATCACTCCAATGTTCCCTGTGCTCCCCTCATCTGTTTGTTTTATTCACCTGTTACCCTATGTCTAAGACTATAGATATGGCTACACAGTTAAGCAATGCCTGAGGCTGGCCCATACTAGCTGATTCGGGCTCACAGGGCTCAGGCTTTGGAGCTGTTTCATTGCTGTATAGACTTCTGGGCTCGGGCTGGAGCCTGAGCTCTGGGACACTCCCACTGTGCAGGATCCTAGAACCCAGGCTCCAACCTGAGCCTGGAACTCAACACTACAGTGAAACAACCCCACAGCCCAAGCCCTGCGAGCCCGAGTTGGCTTGCAAGGACCAGCTGTGTGTTTTTCTTTGCTGTGTAGACATATCCTTTGATTTTAAGTTTTCTGGGGCAAGGTCTACCTGTTACATGTTTGTATAGCATCTAACACAATGGGGCCTTGGCCTCCAAGTGCTACCATAATATAAATAATGAGAATTGGTATATTTTTCTAGATAAAACCACAATATTGTAAAAGCAACTCCCTACAAGAGAAATACTTCATAAGAGGCAGATTCAGCTTTGGTAAACTTTGGTAAACTTTGCCCTTGATTGGTGTGCTATGGATCTGTGCAATGGTTGTTCTGAAAACCACTGAAGTTTTTCTTGGTTTCTATTTTTATGTTTCTACTTTTATTCCAGTTAAATAAACTGGCTACAAATCGAGAACCGCAACCAAAATGATCTCCTCTAGCCACATCCTTACATGATTTCCTCTGTTCTGCCATCTGAACTTCAGGAGGTGTTCAAATTAGATGTTGGCCAGCAAACTGAAAAAGATGAGGGGAAATATTTGGTTCAATTCTGAAAATGTTTGGAATTTGTCAGCAAATTAGAAAAAAAATCATTTTGTTCCAGAACATAGGAAGTGCTCCCCTTTTAACCTAATGGTTGAAGCACTTGTCTTGGATGTGAAAGACCCAGATTTGAATCCCCTCTCTAGCTCAGGGACTTGAGCTCAAGCCCCTCCCACCATGTTAGTGCTCTTACCCTCAGGCTAGAGGCTACTGTGAGATGGGGCTCTTGCAATCTCTCCTACTGAAGCAGGTCCACTTTGTAAAACTACTTAAATTTTCATTGTGCCATAGACTGAGGGTGAGACCAACTCTATAGCCTGGTAGATAAGGCACTCCCCTGGGGGTGGTGGGGGGTTGATGCTATGTATAAGAAAGATGACCATTTGTATAATTGTTGCTACCACCATTATACAATTGCAACAAATCTTATATAAAGTATGTCATGTAAGGTTTCAATGGAAAAGTTACGATCTATCAAACATAATTATCCTGTTTATATATGTGTATCATCTTCATATGTAAAGTTATGAATATTGGCTATGTATTTGATCCCAAATGTGTTTGTTCCTGGGTGACAGATAAGATTTACATTAGAGCCAGGGAGCTATGTGTTGATGGTTCATTAAAGGACACTTCACTCTGACAACGGGCCATAGAAGAAGCTCGCCAGTGAGTCTTCCTGTGGGCTCCCCAGTCAGAATATGGGTAATGGCTGCTTCTGTGAGTCAGCAAGCTATGTAAGGGCATGTGACTTGCTCATGTGACCCTGGACTCCATCTTGTGCCTGTAACTTTCCACAAACTGAGGCTGTGGATTTGTCTGAAACAGAAAATTATACCTTTGCCGGGTGCCCGGAAAAAGACACTGGAAACATCTCCATCTTGCTTCTTTCCTGCTATGATTCTCTGGATTTACTAAAAAGAGCATACTAATCTATGGACTGAAGACCTTCCAATCTTTTTGGAGCCTACCAGAGACTTTACAAGCCAGCAGCCTAACATCATTGCTACAAACCTGAGACAAGAACTTTGCAATGTTTGTATGTATATGATCTATTAACCATTTAAACTCTCTTCTTCTTTTATCTTTTCCTACCCCCCCCCCCAGATGTTCTGGTTTAACTTGGATTTAAACTTGGAGAGTGGTCAGTTTGGATGAGCTATTACCAGCAGGAGAGTGAGTTTGTGTGTGTATGGGGGTGGGTTTATGGAGGGGGGTGAGGGAGTGAGAGAACCTGGATTTGTGCAGGAAATGGCCTAACTTGATTATCATGCACATTATGTAAAGAGTTGTCACTTTGGATGGGCTATCACCAGCAGGAGAGTGAATTTGTGTGGGGGGTGGAGGGTGAGAAAACCTGGATTTGTGCTGGAAATGGCCTAACCTGATGATTACTTTAGATAAGCTATTACCAGCAGGACAGTGGGGTGGGAGGAGGTATTGTTTCATATTCTCTGTGTATATATAAAGTCTGCTGCAGTTTCCACGGTATGCATCTGATGAAGTGAGCTGTGGCTCACGAAAGCTCATGCTCAAATAAATTGGTTAGTCTCTAAGGTGCCACAAGTCCTCCTTTTCTTTTTGCCTTCTATTTCAGTTACTAAAGGATTGGCAGCAGTGTGATTATTGGGTAAGCTCTGAGTTATATACTGACCTGGCAGTGTGGCTGGTCTCTTGAGATCAGAAGAACACTTTGTTTGATGAAACTGGTTTTCAATAACCAATCATAAAGTCTAGTGTCTGGGTGGTGAAATAAGGGCTGGGATGCTTAAGGAGACTGCATTTTTTACTTCTTATCGATCGGTGTGGTGAGACAGAAGTTAACGTTTGTTAATGGCTTGGTATATTAATGACAGAATACCCACCAGTCTGGGGGGTGACTCTGCCCTACTTTTCAGCAGTTTGTCCTGAATCTGGAATCCTCAGCTGTGACCCACTGAGGCATGGTGACAGGTGGTTGGAGCTGTAGATTCAAATCTTCTCTATTCCTGATTCAAAGAACAGATTTGAGTCTCACATCCCAGCTAAGTCCCCTCCCCACTGAGCTAAGTTTATAAAATGGGGGCTGAGCACATGCGTACACACACTTTATTGGTCCTCAAATATTTTCCGCAGTTGAAACTAATCAGCTCAAATTAGCAAATTGTTTTGGGTTGGCCAAAATTGCATTTTTTGATGAATGAACTGTTTATGCCTGGACAATACTCATACTCGAGAGACACCAGCAACAGCAGTGGTGCAGTGTGCCCCGCTTCTAACTCTCTTTAACCAGCAAAACCTGTATAAATGGGACCCCACAAGGGTGGCTGTCTCATTAGTGATTGTCCCTTTTTTCATTTTGCTTGACATTTTTGAGATTGAGATTTGTATTGACTAGAATCCTATGACAGAGGGCTGAGAGATGAGTCTTCAGTGATAGAGAATGTATAGCAAAGAAAGAAAACAAGCTAGAAATTGAAATGACAGCTATGTTAATAGCTTGCTCTTGATGTTGCTTATTGTGCAGTGATATAGTCAAGTGAACTAGATGTTCTTAATGTACCTGGAAAGAAATTTCAAACAGCAGCAACAAATTGCTATTTTTTTTTTTACTATTATTAAGAACATATGTCTTTGGGGGTATTGCAACTTGTATATATGAAATTGGTACTGAATGCTCACAATAATACAGCTAGTCATAACCAAACATTTTTGAAAAAATATGCAACTTGTAGGAAACCACAAAATGCTTCTCTAAGAAAAGTCCTGCTGTCCTCCCTGGATCTAATCCCTTATTCAGTCACCTGTTCAACTAGATCAATACTCCATGGAACTAGAGATGTGCCAATCTGCAAATTAAGTTCTGAATCTGGATCCTCATTTCAAACACCCAAACTCAGGGGAATATAGGAGGTGTCATAGATGTGGAAGTTTGTTTCAAGCCATTAGAAATAGGCTTATTACATTCATATCGGAATTTAGATGATCCCCCTACTCCAAATTTCAAGAGATCTTGCATGAGGAGTTTGCTTTGAGTTCATAATTAAATAACACAGAGATAAAATACCAGGGGTTCCCAGTTGCCATATGTAGCTTTTTATAAGAGGATTCAGCTCAGAAGATGGAAAGTGGGGAGGTGGATTGCAAGCTGGAATAAAACTGGAAAATCAAGATGGTAAGCAACAGATAGCATACAGAAAGCACAGCTACTAAAATAACAGCAGAGACTACAGGCAATCACTCTGTTGTGATGGCACAGAAATTAAACAAATGATGGAGTAATACACTAATAAAAATGGACCAAATGAGAGATGGAACAGCATAGACATAAAAGAAATCTCTTAAATCAGTTCTCTGTAAATTATTAAATAAGGATAGTTATAAAATGTTTTACTTAGTACTGTGATTTTCATCCTAAGGCTGTTTAAAGCTGAGAATATGGTAGTAAGTGTTCAATTTTTCTTCCATCAGATGTCATGATGTGACATTATTGGAGTGATGGGGGCCATATAACCATCTAGTCAGATTGGTGTTCGTTTGTGGGAGTTCTAACACTGCCCTACATTGACGGCGATAGGGAGCTGCCCTAACACAGGAGGTATTGTGCCTTAGGACACATTCCCTTTGGTTATCCTCTTTTCATAAGAGCTCTTATGCACCTGGTGTGCTACCCTTAGAATGATCTCCTTCTCAGATAGACAGCTATTCTAGACAGTGTGGAGATGACAGTCTGAGTCATCATCCTGGGCTGGCTTTTGCCTCACAGGTTGCTAGGAAAGAGAAGTTTGTGAACTCAGGGGAGCACTGGGACTGTTGTTCCTAGCTATTTTTGCCTGCTTAGAGAGGCACAATCTAGCCCTTAACCTCCAAATGCCACATCTGATCAGGCTGATTAAATATAAACTGTTCCATACATCATCATCTCCTGTACAGAATAGCACATTGCCATCATGTCATTTTATATTAGCATGTAGTAGAGTTGATGGCCCAGATCCCAGATATGTAAATCTCTGCACACTGTACATACATGTGAAATCTGAATGAGGTATTTGCCCAGTGGTACTGAATGTCATGCTGCCTAGCAGGTGAGACACTTTGGAAGAAGTTATAAAGCTCTACTCCTCTAATGTAATTGTTATTTACATAAATCTGAGCTCTGGTACATTCTGTAACTTCAGTAGAGAGTTACGTCAACAACACACGCATTGTTTTTTAATGTATAAAGTCAAACTCTATTACAATTCATGCACAAACATTTCACTGAACATTCAGAACCTTGTGAGATCAGTACATTGTGATAAGCAAAAAGAATCAACACAGTAACTTAAAAGAAGCTTGGAGCCAAATTCATGCCTGGTGTTAGTGGATATAATTCCGTTGAAGGCAGCCATTTCTCACTCACCAATGTGTGCTCTCAATCCAATAATGCTTAGTTCTTATATAACGCTTATTTTCTATAGATCTCAAAACACTTTACATAGAAGGTCAATATCATTATACCCACTTCACATATGGGGAAACTGAGGCCTAGAGAAGTGAAATGACTTGTTTAAGGTCACCCAGTATGGCAGTGACAGAGCCAGAACTTGAAACTAGATCTCTCGTGTCCCAGTCTAGGGCCCAGTCACCTGGACCACACTCTCATAGTGTCCTATCCAATGACATACAAGAATTTGGCCCCTTAGAGAAGGACTTGAGATTCCAAGATATATATTGCTTTATGTCTGGGGAAATTTTTTTTTCCAGAATGCCAGCTTTGTTTTTTTTTTTTAAACCCTACCTAAACTACTCTATTGTTGCTTAGTGCTACATTATTGCAGGACCAGATTTTTGTGCAGTAAATAAGCATGCTCTGGAAAGTTTAATTATGGATGTATTGGGAGCTGTTAATTAAATTTATATCTTTGAATATTACTTGAGCAAAAACTTTTATTCTGAATGAATAATGTTAATGCTTTACTGTAAACCAATCATGTAAACTAATTTCACACCTGCCATTAAACATTGCGTGGAGGTGTCATACTCTGAACAAATATTTCAGTAGAAAAAAGGACTAAAGGTCATGGGATCATGCTCATTCCCTTAGTCTTTGCTGCTCCTCACAGTCCATTTCACAACAGTGTCCTGCCCAGCCCCATAAACCATACAGTGGCAGCCATTTTGTCTGTGGGCGTGGCTTCAGTCTCATTGAAAATATTGGGAGGGGGCAGCCATTTTTATTAGCAGCAGCTTCATTTCCACATGCAGATAAACTGCAGGGAAGCAAAGGTCATCTTGCTGGCTTCCTTGCCATTGACAGTAATGGGAGATGGAGGCCATTTTGAATAAGGGAAAATTTGTGAGCTGGAAGCCTTTTATCACCTTTTCATGAGACAAATTAGAAGAAAAGAAAAAGATCACCCCTAAGGGGCTTGTGACAAAATCATGAGCTTTGTCAACATTGTATGTCTGATTTGGAGTATCACCAGACGCATCACCTCTCAGGCTCTATGGACACATTCTGCTCTCAGTCATGAGAATGCAGCTCTCCACTGGCTTCCATGCAGTGATTCTCAATTTACGTCAGTGAGAATCACAGTAGAATCTGGCCCTGCAATGTTCACCAATTTTGTAATGAGCTAGTGACATGGTTTGCTCTGAATATTTTTTGTACCCACACACAACAGACTCCGTTATTAACTGTGGCAGCTAACCATTTGTTTCCCTGGCAATACCTAGGATAGCACATGGTCGTCATGCTGCAGTGGCTTTGGCTCCTAATTCTTTGGCACAAAAAAAAAGCAAATTGAGAAGAAATCTATTTATTTGCTGAATTCAATTAGTAAAAGTTCCATGCCATTTTTTGTTTGATACATGTTGGGATGGTGCAAGCCAGATTTTTCCTTTTTAAGACAAATATCTTCTGCATTGACTAGGGGGCTGCCTACAGCAAACAGTGGAAAAACCTGCCACTTATTTCCATGAAGTGAACATCTGACCAAACCTTCAGACTTTGTTATTCTCAGAAACACAACTCTGTGAACTCAGCCTTGCATTTTGTGCTTTCTAATTCAACTTCTGTGCTTTTCAAAGATGTAATAGTACAGTGGAGAACACTACATTACAGAAAAATGCAGATGGCACTTGTGAGACCTGACAGATTTACAGATGAAGGCTCCTACTAAGTTAAAATGGGAAATCTCATGAGATTTGTCATGGTTGAACTTTAATTTAAAGCTTTTAATGCAGCTCAACTCAGGAGTAGAAAGAATACAGATCTATGGTGGCTGATTGCTAAATTACCATGTATTTCAGTTTATAGAAAACAGTATAAGTTCTAAAGGAATAGAAGTTTTCAAAGTAACTTTTGTACTAATTTTCACAGTGTGGAGGCCTTTATTAAGACATTAGAGATTAAGACATTAGAGATACCAGGACCAACACTGACCACTCCTAATCTCCATTTTGGCAGCCTGCTAACCTTCCTTCTCAATAGGACAGGCTCCTCATGGGCCACTGAACAGCTACTAGTATATGGGTATGTCTACACTGCAAAATTAGGTCGAATTTATAGAAGTCGATTTTTTAGAAAGCGATTTTATACAGTCAATTGTGTGTGTCCCCACTTAAGACCATTAAGTCAGTGGAGTGCATCCACAGTACCGAGGCTAGTGTTGACTTCTGGAGTGTTGCACTGTGGGTAGCTATCCCACAGTTCCCGCAGTCTCCGCCACCCATTGGAATTCTGGGTTGAGATCCCAATGCCTGATGGGGCAAAAAATATTGTCGCGGGTGGTTCTGGGTACATGTCGTCAGGCCCCCCATCCCTCCCTCCCTCCGTGAAAGCAATGGCAGACAATCGTTTTGCGCCTTTTTTCCTGGGTTACCCATGCAGACGCCATACCACGGCAAGCATGGAGCCCGCTCAACTCACCATCACCGTTTGTCTCCTGGGCACTGGCAGGCGTGGGACTGCATTGCTACACAGCAGCAGCTCATTGCCTTGTGACAGCAGACAGTGCAGTACGACTGGTATCTGTCCTCATCGTCTCCTGGGTGCTCTTGGCCAGCCTCACTGAGGTCGGTCGGGGCACTTGGGCAGATATGGGAGCTCCCGGGAGATCTCGGTGACATCTGTCAGGGGCACCTGGGCAGACATGGGTGCTCCTGGCAGACCTCGGTAAGGTCTCCCAGGGGCGCCTGGACATAAATGGGAGTGACTCAGGTCATTCTCTTCTTTAAGTGTTGTCTAATGGAGATTCAGTCCTGTCTGGAATATTGGCAGAGGGATAGCTCAATGGTTTGAGCATTGGCCTGCTAAACCCAGGGTCGTGAGCTCAATCCTTGAGAGGGCCATTCTGTCTGAGGCTGCTGTCCCAGCCAGCAGCACCACGAGCAACCATGAGATGATGACAGCTAGCAGTCATACGGCACTGCCTGCTGGCGAGCACCCAGGAAATGACAATGGCTAGCAGTCGAACTGCACTGTCTGCTGCCAGCCTACCCCTTGTTTCTCCCTCCGTGACAGCAATGGCCGGCAATCGTTTTGCACCTTTTTCCATGCGGGCGCCATTTTGCTGTCAGCATTGCCATCCACCTGCCGCTTCCACTGCCACGCTGCTCTCCTGCTCATGCCATATCATGGCAAGCATGGATCGCCACGGCAGTTGTGACCGCTCTAAACACCACGTGCATTATCCAGCAGTATATGCAGAACCAGAACCAGAACCTGCAAAAGCAGGCGAGTAGGCAATGGCAGCGCGGTGAGGAGAGTGATGAGAACATGGACACAGACTTCTCTCAAAGTACGGGCCCTGGCAATTTGGCTATCCTGGTGGCAATGGGGCAGGCTCATGCCGTGGAATGCCAATTCTGGGCCGGGGAAACAAGCACAGACTGGTGGGACCACATAGTGTTGCAGGTCTGGACGGCTGTGAAACTTTCGCATGCATAAGGGCACTTTCGTGGAACTTTGTGACTTGCTTTCCCCTGCCCTGAAGTGCCAGAATACCAAGATGAGAGCAGCCCTCACAGTTCACAAGCGAGTGGTGATAGCCTTCTGGAAGCTTGCAAAACCAGACAGCTACCGGTCAGTCGGGAATCAATTTGGAGTGGGCAAACGAACTGTGGGGGCTGCTGCGATCCAAGTAGCCAATGCAATCACTGAGCTGCTGCTATCAAGGGTAGTGACTCTGGGAAATGTGCAGGTCATAGTGGATGGCTTTGCTGCAATGGGATTCCCTAACTGTGGTGGGGCCATAGATGGAACCCATATCCCTATCTTGGGACCGGACATGGTTTCGAATACCAGTAAACAGAGGAGCAATTTTTAAGGAGATAGGACAACATGAATGTTAATTCTGTTCTATTCAGCTTCTTATGTCATGCCTATTACTATGGTTATCTGAGGTTTGATCAAATTAGCACTCACTATGGGGAAATACAATACATTTGAAGCAAATCTATAATAATATCGTACATTATTTAGTCTTTCATCTTGAAAGATCACAAAGGACTTTACCAATTATGCACATACACGAATGACTTCATCTCTTCTGGGTTGTAAAAAAGCAGCTATTCTCCAATACAAAGAAAACCTTTACAAAAATTTAGGAAAGCAAGTGAAGAATTGTGTATTCAGTGAAAATTAAAAAAGTAATTTAGGTAGGTGGAATATAATTACCAAATTGTCTAGGACTTTGGGTCTAACATCTACATTGTTAAAAAAATGGCCCAAAAAGACCTTCATTCTGATGAGCTCCCCATACAGCACCCCAAGATCACTCTCAGATCAAAAAGTTGCAGAGCTTCTCCTCACGCTGTAGAACTTGAATCTAACTAGAACTGGTTAGAGACTTTTTGACAGAACCATATCTCATCAGAATATGTGGTTCCATCAAAATGGAATGTTTTGATCAATTTGAAATTTTTTTCTGAATTTTCCTTCATGCAGAATGTTAAAATGTTTGGGTTTCTTCCAATTCAGAATGAAGCCAAGATTCTAAATCTCCAAATCCTTTGTGTTAACACTTAAAGAGAGGCAAAGAAAGATTGCAAGGCTCCCATGACGCTTCATAGTTAAGATAAAGCTAACTTTAAAGAATGGCATTTTGCCAAGCAGTAACCCTTAGCTTATTTTAAAAGCTTTTTAAGACATATTTTAAAACGTACAAACCATAAGATGTATAATGGATGAAAGTATCCAAAAAAGGGCATAGACACTGACTACCAATTAAATGTTGAGACAGTTGGACAATTGCAATGGAACAGAGATCCTTGAAAATACCCTAAGATAAGCAGAAGTCTGTACCAAAAAAAGAGAAAATAGGTAAGGGTTGGAATGATAAATAATGAAGGGTAACAAGGGTATAATTACCCTAAGAAGTCATGGGGAAGTAAGACCATCTGAACACAGGCTGTCAAACTACAGGGAAGGTCTTCCACAGATGTTGGTAATTGTATGCCTTTCTGTGTATGCGCTGTCTGTACTAACTGTTTGATTAATAAATCTAATCAAACCTGACTTACCAAGGTTTATCAAAGCTGATTTATCTTAGGCTTATTATTAAACTAATCCGGTTTCAACAGAACACCTGTCACTAAACATATAATCACAATTAAAATTTCTATCAATTATTGGCTATTGATAAATTATTGATCATCAGTTACTGATTATTAGCATTTGTGAAAAGGAACTTCTGTCCTCCACACAGGTCTAGATCTAAACCTGGCCTCCTACCACTCTGTCACCCTCCATTCTCCCATTGCAACATCCACATATGCTTTCTCCCCCCTCCAGCCAAAATTGGATCTTTGTTCTCTGTAATGCAGCCCCAAAAGGCTCTCTCACTACTTTCCCTAGTGAATCACTCCCTGATACTTCCATTCCATTTTCTCTAACCTCCTGGAACACCCAGCCCTTGGTCTTTGAGTTGCTTTATACTTCTCACTCCTTCCAACTCTTCCTCACATTTCCCAGCTTCCATTCTACTTGTTCCACCACCACTGCTCCTAGTGTACTTGACACTTCTCCACTTTCCTGATGCCATTTCCTCCCCATTTCAATTTTCCAGCCCTCCTCTTCCCCATGCCACTTCCTTCTGCTGCTCCAGTCAACAACTGGCTGAATCTCATGTAAGATTCCATTTCATCCTACGTAATTCAAGAACAAAGGGGTTAAAGACCAAAAAGTGTCAAGATGCAGAGTGAAAATTTGGCCCCACTGAAGTCCATGGGAGTTTTGCCATTGATTTCAATAAAGCTAGGATTTTACCCATAGTCTTTATGTTAAATCCAAAACATAGAGGACCTAATACATCTGGGATGAAAGTGGGGCACATTCCCATCAGAGTGAATGGGAACAGTGCCAGGCTGTATTTGATCCAGCATCTCCAGCACCAATGCTAGGGCAATAGTTCAGCACTGACTCAGAGGAAAAAGCTCCACCTAGTAGATCATCAACATTTTCATGGAGCACCCTACATTTTCTTCCAGGTTTCTTCTTCAATTAATGACCAGGCTCTACCCAGCCTACCTTGGAAGATCTGATAATATTACCAGAACTGGTATTTTTGTTACTCAAGTGGCACATAGCTTGAGACTAATTTCTCCTGATTGAGACTATGTTCCATTTGTTTTTTTTCTTTACTTTAGCAAAATGCCTTTGCTGCTACCTAGCTATGTTAAACTATAACTTCTTGCCCATGTGTGTCTTTCCTCACCTTTAATGGTCTCCACAACATGTCAGTGTCTTCTTTTCACTTACTTCATCATCCATCACTTTCCCTCCTCCAACAGTGCCAACCTCGTCCACATGCATGTCAGCTTTTCATAAAAAACAATTGTGCCTTCTTCCGTGATACCTTTATGCATGGAACACGCTTGCTGATCTGATCTTTAAAGCAACACATTACCTTGTCCTCCTTCAAATCCCTTCTCAAGACCCCAGGCAGAATTTTCAAAAGTGACTTTAGGCCTTTAGGAGCCCAAGTCTCATTTAAAGTCAAATTGATAGGAAATGAGGCATCCCTATCCAACAAAAGACAGAGAACTCTGGAAGGATATTAGAGAAGGTTTATCTATTAGAAATAATATACATTTGTACTAAGACAGTGGTTCTCAACTGCGGTCCACTGCTTGTTCAGGGAAAGCCCCTGGAGTACTGGGCTGGGTTGTTTACTTGCCGCATCCGCAGGTTCGGCTGATTGCGGCTCCCACTGGCTGCGGTTCACTGCTCCAGGCCAACGGAGGCTGCGGGAAGGGCTGGCAGCCAGTGGGAGCTGCGATTGGCTGAACCTGCGGACACGGCCTGTAAACAAACTGGCCCGGCGTGCCAGGGGCTTTCCCTGAACAAGTGGCGGACCACAGTTGAGAACCACTGTACTAAGATATCACAATAATGGGTGCCCTGTAAAACATGTAATAATACATATTCATATCCTATATTATCTTGCAAATGTTATGTACTATTAATTACACATTATCAGAGTACTGTCATCCTTCTTGGGGAAAATGGTACAAAGGATCTTTATGTATGTTAGGAACAAGGAAATAGCCAATGGGGGTGTTTGGAGGATACTGATGTTTCAAGTTGATGGTACTCAGAAACTCCAAAGCATTTAAATTGCCGAAGCAGAATAAAATTGCTTTCTATGTTTCCCATACTAGCCTGGATGAAAGGCATTCCTGGAAAGATGTGCATTTTGAACTGGCACAGTGTGAATGGCTGGCCTAGAACTGAGCCATATTTGTGTTAAGTCTTTGGCATGTCAAAACTTCTGCTCCCAGCTCTTGGCCAAAAAACAGTGCTGGACACTTTGAGATACAGTCTTTGTCACTAACACCACTTATCCTTCAAAATTCTATAGGAAATCATTGCTAAGCTCAGGCTTCATTAAGTCAAAAAATACCTTTTCCTGGAGAAACAGACACACTTCACATACCAGCGTATAGTTTTTGGCTATAAATAGTATTTGCTCACTTACCTCTTGCTCATATGCCAGTCTACACAGCTGGCTAAAAATATTCATGAAGCCCAGAGCGGACGACAGATACAATATAGCATAAGTGTATATGGATGATCATTTTTTAAAGACTCAGATCCATTACCAGATCTACAGCTGGTGCAAATCAGCGTAGATCCTTTGTCTTCAGTGCAGCTGTACTCATTTACACCTGCTGAGAGGCTGGTCTCAGTGTTTTGACAAGTGAAAAAAAGGCAATGTAATGTTTTGAAGATCAAAATGTCTGAATTGCTGAAAATAAAATCTGAACATGTTCTTAGTTATTGATTAAACTCATATGGTTCAAAGTTGGAATCTAGTTCAAAAAGTCAAATCTCTTGTGTCTGGAAAAAAAAAAAGTGACCGGAAATGTGTTAAGAAGAGGCTTTCTTGTAAAGTTTCTAATACTTCCTACTTCCAGTCAAGCAGAACACATTGCAAGAACAGCCTCTCTGGTGGGATTCAGGCACTTCAAGTTCTGGTTCCAGCCAGAATTTAGACATGCAGAAATGCCTCAAATTGATACATAGTGTACAAAGGAGAAAAAGGAACATCCAAATATTAGTATTTCAGAACCTTCCAGATTTGAGGTATTGTGAGTGCCGATTTCAAACTAGTTTGCCAATCCCTTTTCCTTGTACTTTAAATATTTGTTTCCTTAGGGGTATATTTCCATTCGGATGTATTTCCAAAGTCTTTAGCTGTGTGGGTTACCAGGAAAGGGAGTGATATGGCTACAGCATCACATATCAAATTGAGAACAATAAACCCATTAATTGAATTAAATAGCATGCAGAGGATCAATTTCTGAGCTTGGGTGTTAATGAAAAGGCCAATTAAATCTTTGTGAAGCATCTCATTGAGATTTAGCAGTGTAGTTGATGCACAGGGCATGGGATTTATGAGAGTCAGGAAGCCTAGATTCTATTCCTGGCTCCACTACTGACTCATTGTGTGTCCTTGGTCTAGTCACTTAACTACTGTGCAGTCCAGTTTCTCCGTCTGTGAAGTGTAGATAATGATAGTTATCCACCTATGTGGAACAACTGAAATCTATAGATATATATGTGACTATTGTTACTAATTTTGGTAGCTTTCATAAGAGAACCCAATGGCTTCTAACAAACTGCTTTGCATTGTTGGCAGACATAGGTATCTATATAGGCAGACCCTATATCTCAGGCCTTGTATATAGAATGACATGTGGGTTATGTGTAGCTACACACCACAGTGAAAAGCAGGCTGTGTCCATATTGCAATGTGTAGCTACACATGGCAGTGAAAGGCTCTGGTAGGGGGAGGCAGCAGGGAAAAGCTCCAGCAGTTGGGAGGTAGCAGGACACTACGCTATTAAAAACAGCAGTGGGAGGCACAGCTGCGGTGAGCAGAGAGCCATGTAGGGTATATACCCTAAGTTTCTGGTGTGTCTTTACTCTTTTCACCTAGGGAGTGCCTCACCGTGTATAATGTTGTTCATACCTGTGCGCCTGTATGTACTCTACACATCACTGTTAAGTGTAGTCATAGCCTTAGTAGGGCTATAATTTTACAAACATTTGGGTTTATTTATTGTACAGTACAGAGAATAATAAAAGTTCTGGAGCTCCCTTGCATGATTAGTCCTGCTAAACTTGTATTGCTTCCTACACCCCTGCAGAGTGATGAGACAGGCACTGGTATGTCTCCAAACAACTACCCACATATGGGTATTTTTAGGAGCTTCACAAGGCCTGTCTTTCATGGCCATATTGTTCCTCCAACCCTGTGTCACTCATTTGTTATATCTTGTCTTAAACTAAATTGTAAACTCGCTGAGACGGGGGCTTATTTCATTATATAACTGTACAATTTCTAGCACTATGGTATCCCAATCTGGCTGGGGTCTTTCGGGACTACTGCAATGCAAACAATAATAAGAAGAAAGTTATCCAATTCCTTGGTACAAATATTTGGTAATTGAAGCCATTACCTTTAGCAGGGATTCTTTAGTATACAAGATTTTGTTCAACAAAAATCTTTTCAGTGGAAAACATTAGCAACCACATTACCAATTTCATGTCTTTTCACAACATGTGCTTCAGTGATAGTTCCCTGTGTTATTTCTGTCTTTTTAAGTAACTGTTGATCAATATCATCCTATGACATATCACAATCATAGCTCACATGAAAATGGTGATCTACACAAAAGAATTTTTTGCCATTGTATTTCAGAGCACAGGGACCCCTACAGCGGAAAGCACAAATAGAGGAAGATTGTGGTGGCTCAAGACATCTGCAATCTCTGCTCCTACTGGTGGAGGAGTGTAATCAAGGCAGCCTTGAAGGGGGTGGAGCTGGTTAGGCTAGAGCAGAGGTTCTCCAACTGTGGTCTGCGGACCACCAGTGGTCTGCAAGTTCCATTCAGGTAGTCTGCAGATAGTTCCTTCTAAGGTGCACACCTGAGTGGCCACACACGAGAGAATGAAGGGCTGCCCACCTAATTAGTGGAGCTGGGCAAAGGAAATAGGAGGTAGGTGGGGGGGGGCAGTGCGGTGAGAAGAGGGGGTGGGGGAATTTGGGACATCCAGGGTTGCGGCGACCAGAGAAAGAGGCAGGTGCAGGGGAGAGAACCTCCTCCTTCCCAGGCATCCAGGGCTGCAGCTGCTGGGGAGAGAACCTCCTCCTTCTCAGCCCCAGCTTGGGGGCTGCCACAGCAGGGGAGAGACTACTGATATTAAAATATGAGTTGTGTGCTTTTATTTGTAGAACAAAAATATATTCATTATTATTTAGGATTTTTTTAATATAATGCTTTTATCCAAAGCACTTTACAATAGTTAGCTAACGGTACAAACAACATTTGGAAAGATCATTAAGTGGTCTGCCAAGACCCTCAGCAATTTTCAAGTGGTCTGTGAAAAAAAAGTTTGAGAACCACTGGGCTAGAGAATAATCATAGTGTCACAGTTGAAAAGGCAGCAGCACTATTGACCCCTCATTGTCTCTGAGTGTACACCCTCAAAGTCTCAGGCTTCACTTAATTCACCTTTCCTGGGCTGGAATCATAAGATTCTCCCACTCTTAGACTAGGTCTTGATCTAAAGTACCCTCTGGATCAACCATGCTTATCCCAACAGGTTTGACAGTAGTTATCTCCTAATTTCCAGCCAGATTTCTCACACCAAAGTATTGCTTAATCTTAACAGTAGGAACAAAGCACAGCATGAGAGTAAAAGGATTTTAAAACAGGTGTCTATCTTACCTGAAGTCCTAACACACTATGATAAAAGACTCCCCATAAATAACAGCCTGACCTCTGGACACTACAGACACTGTCTTTTTAACTGACACCAAAGCAGTCCGATCTGTGGGTTTCTAGTATTGGCAAAGCAACCTGGGTAACTTGGCTGATGCCAGAGAAGAAGGTTCTTCCCAGTTAACAGCACAGATATTGTCTCTTAAAAGCTGAAGTGTTTACTAAGGTTGTATTTCTTATCTGGAGCCACTGTCTGGCCTTCTTGCTTATTTCCCAACCACCTGCTATTAAACTAAACAAACATGCATACAGTAAACATCCTAATGACTGAAATAGCCACACAGTAGCTATCCCAACAAACAGGTGATATACAGCATTCATAAATTATTACAGAGCAGCTCCACATTCATGGCACCCAAGAAATGCACCGATTTAGCTAACTAATTGTACAGGGTCCTAGTAATACAATTAGCTCTTTCCATAACCTAAGCACTCGATGAACACTAACTAAACCCCCAAATACTACTGTAATGAAGGTAAGTAAATATTACCACCATAGCATAATGCACCAAACTCAGATTGACTTCAGTGGGGAAAGGATTTCACCCTGAAGAATTCAAGGCTTGCTTATCACTACTATCTAGCTCAGGGGTTGTCATAAATATAAAGGGAAGGGTAAACCCCTTTAAAATCCCTCCTGGCCAGAGGAAAAATCCTCTCACCTGTAAAGGGTTAAGAAGCTAAAGGTAACCTCGCTGGCACCTGACCAAAATGACCAATGAGGAGACAAGATACTTTCGAAAGCTGGGAGGGGGGAGAGAAACAAAGGGTCTATGTCTGTCTGTATGCTGCTTTTGCCGGGGATAGAACAGGAATGGAGTCTTAGAACTTTAGTAAGTAATCTAGCTAGGTATGTGTTAGATTATGATTTCTTTAAATGGCTGAGAAAAGAGCTGTGCTGAATAGAATGACTAATGTCTGTGTACCTTTTTGTAACTTAAGGTTTTACCTAGAGGAATTCTCTGTGTTTTGAATCTAATTACCCTGTAAGATATCTACCATTCTGATTTTACAGAGTGATTCCTTTACTTCTATTAAAAGTCTTCTTGTAAGAAAACTGAATGCTTTTTCATTGTTCTCAGATCCAAGGGTTTGGGTCTGTGGTCACCTATGCAAATTGGTGAGGATTTTTACCAAACCTTCCCCAGGAAGTGGGGTGCAAGGGTTAGGAGGATTTTGGGGGGAAAGACGTGTCCAAACTACGTTTCCCAGTAAACCCAGTTAAAGTTTGGTGGTGGCAGTGGAAATCCAGGGTCAAAGGATAAAACTAATTTGTACCTTGGGGAAGTTTTAACCTAAGCTAGTGAAAGTAAGCTTAGGAGGTTTTCATGCAGGTCTCCACATCTGTACCCTAGAGTTCAGAGTGGGGAAGGAACCTTGACATGGTGGCAGAGTAATGGGATTAACCTGAAATTATTTTGAGATCAATTTGAGATTTTTTGAGCCAGAAATACAGATTTTAAAAAGAAATTTTTTTTTCATTTGAGGCTGCTGGAAAGGAGGTCCAACTGAAAGCAGCTAGTTTTTTCTCTGCTTTGTGGCCAGAGCAGAGACAAAAGGGGATTATCTTTGTGAATTGCAGGTTTTCTTTGCCTGGAGGCAGGGTACTTAAGCTCCTGCAGGGAAATTCACAGTCTTTGTAAACCAGAAGTTTTTTTTTCCCTAAAAGTAAATAGGGGGGTGTTCTACCCATTTGCCTGGATACAAAAGTGGCAGGGGTTCCTTTTTTTTAGGATTTTGATTATTATTTTTTTTTTTTTTACAAGGAGCACAGGTTTGAAAAGGATTTTTTTTTTCCTTTGGGCTGCTGGTAAGCAGGTTTCCAAGTAGTTGGAGGTTTTTTGCTTTGATTTGGGGCCAGAGCAGAGACAAAGGGAATTGTCTTTTTCTGTAGGCTGACAATCGCTATCAGAGAATAGGTATCCTATTCCAGCACAGCAAAATTTTACAGCCAAGTTTTGTTTGTTTATTTCTAAACCTCGGGGGTAAAGTTAGTTAAAAACAGAGAGGTTAGGATGAAAAAATCCATGGCTCAACAAAAGCTGGAATTAGCCAGATTTCAGGCTGAGGAAAAAACAAAAGGAACATGAAAGACAGATAGAACTCATGCGGCTGGAGGAGGTGGTACAGGAGGCTGCCCACAGGAGGGAAATGGAGGCAAGGAAGCATGTGGAGGAGGAGAAGGAAAAAGAGAGGAAGCATGCACTGGAGATGGAGAAGGTAAAGGCTCAGCAGAATATACCAACAAACCCTAGCAATCCTTCTCCAGGACCACTCCCCATCCCAGAAAGTTCCCCACCTACAAGGCAGGCGATGATACTGAGGCCTTCTTAGAAAACTCCAAAATGGCTTGCCTTGGGTACAGCATCTCTACCGACCAATACATGGTAGAGCTGAGGCCGCAGCTCAGTGGACCCCTAGCTGAGGTGGCGGCTGAAATGCCTAAAGAACACACGAACAAGTATGAACTGTTTAAATCCAAGGCGAGAGTCAGAATGGGGATAACACCCGAGCATTCTCATTGGAGGTTCAGAGCCCTAAGGTGGAAATCAGACGTGTCATTTACCCGACAGGGGTCAGCAAATTTTTCGGCCTGAGGGCCACATCGGGGTTGCGAAATGGTATGGAGGGCCGGGTAGGGAAGGCTGTGCCTCTGTAAACAGCCTGGCCCCCGCCTCTTATCCACCCCCTTCAACTTCCCACTCCCTGACTGTCCCCCTCTGAACCCTCAACCCATCCAACCCCCCTTTTCCTTGTCCTCTGACCGCCCCCTCCCAGGACCCCGCCCCCATCCAACCTCCTGTGCTCCCTGTCCCCTGACTGCCCGGACCTCTATCCACACCCCACCCCTTGACAGGTCCCCTGACCCATCCAACCGACCGCCCCCTCCCGGGACCCCCACCCTGCTCCCTGTCCCCCTGTCCTGGGACCCCACCCTCTATCCAATCCCCCCTGTCTCCTGACTGACCCCCCCAAACCTCCACCCCATCCAACCGCCCCCGACTTCCCCCTGGGACCTCCTGCCCCTTATCCAGTTCCCCCTCCCTCCACCCCCTTACCATGCTGCTCAGAGTGGCTGGACAGGCTTATTGGAAAGCCTGGGAGGTGGGTGGGCAGTGCCTGCACCGCTGCGGGGGAGGAGGGACAGCAGGGGAGGGGCCCAGGGCTAGCCTCCCCGTCCAGGAGTTCAGGGGCCGGGCAGGATGGTCCCGCGGGCCAGATGTGGCCCGCAGGCCGTAGTTTGCCCACATTTGATCTATCTGCTCTGATATTGCTGACTTGTCATTTTAAGCCAGAGCCAATGTCAATTAGAATTCATGGCCCATTGAATCAATATTGCCTCTATTGCAAAATCATATTATAAAAGACAGCATGAGTTACTTAAGGTAGGACTCTAAGTTTGCAATTGTTTCAACAAATGGACTGTAATTATAGTGTGTTACAAAAGGCTATTAGGCTAAATTGCAATTTTGCATCGCTTGTAAGATGGAGGAGGTTTCTTAATTTAAGGGAAATAATGGATGTAATGGTAACAAAGACAACATTAACTGTAGTCAGGTATGCAGAGCAAGCATTTGAATTGGGTACCATGGTATTTACTTTCAGTGGTGGGTGACAATGAAAACAAAAATTAAGAAAGCTGTTTTGTGGAATGTTGTCCCTTTGGCAGAATCTATACTGCCCTTGTAGCAGTAACTCCAGATAATGCAAAATAATCATCCTTGGAAGTATCATTACTTGGAAACTTGTTTAGATAAAGGAGATGCTATTCCAGGTTGGTTTTATGAGCCTATTATCTTCAGACAGTAAAAAGCAGAGCGCTTTAGCCAGTTCTTCAGTTTGTGAGTTATCTCCAGGCAATAAATAAATAAATAAATTCAACTTGATTAAGGCCCAGTCTATACTTTAAACTTATACTAACATAGCTATAACTGTTAGGGGTGGGATTTATTTACTGACATAGCTATGCTGGTATAAATCCTACTGTAGACACACGTATACCAGCATAAAAGTGCTCTTGCCAGTATAGCTTGTGTCTCGCAGGGAACTGATGTAAACTATGCCAGCAGAACACTTTTATGCCGGTAAAATCTGTGTCTGCACTAGGAAGATTTGTCAGTGCAGTGACACCATTATTGCTGTGACAGGAAACTTTTTTCTAATGTAGACGAGGCCTAAGAAGGAATTCATGTTGAACAGACATAGGACCAATCTTTTCTGAAGGAGCCTGTCATAAATATAAAGGGAAGGGTAAACCCCTTTAAAATCCCTCCTGGCCAGAGGAAAAATCCTCTCACCTGTAAAGGGTTAAGAAGCTAAAGGTAACCTCGCTGGCACCTGACCAAAATGACCAATGAGGAGACGATACTTTCAAAAGCCGGGAGGAGGGAGAGAAACAAAGGGTCTGTGTCTGTCTGTAGGCTGCTTTTGCCGGGGATAGACCAGGAATGGAGTCTTAGAACTTTTAGTAAGTAATCTAGCTAGGTATGTGTTAGATTATGATTTCTTTAAATGGCTGAGAAAAGAGCTGTGCTGAATAGAATGACTATTCCTGTCTGTGTACCTTTTTTGTAACTTAAGGTTTTGCCTAGAGGGATTCTCTATGTTTTGAATCTAATTACCCTTTAAGGTATCTACCATCCTGATTTTACAGAGGTGATTCCTTTACTTCTATTAAAAGTCTGCTAGTAAGAAAACTGAATGCTTTTCCATTGTTCTCAGATCCAAGGGTTTGGGTCTGTGGTCACCTATGCAAATTGGTGAGGATTTTTACCAAACCTTCCCCAGGAAGTGGGGTGCAAGGGTTGGGAGGATTTTGGGGGGAAAGACATGTCCAAACTACGTTTCCCAATAAACCCAGTTAAAGTTTGGTGGTGGCAGTGGAGATCCAGGGTCAAAGGATAAAATTAATTTGTACCTTGGGGAAGTTTTAACCTAAGCTAGTGAAAGTAAGCTTAGGAGGTTTTCATGCAGGTCCCCACATCTGTACCCTAGAGTTCGGAGTGGGGGAGGAACCTTGACATGAGCCTTAAAAGAATGTTTCAATTATATTTATCTTTTTTAAAAAACCTAACAAAACTAATACCTTCCCCACAGGGAGAAGCACACACCCCTCATTGACGACTATTCATGTACCATTTCCTAAGTTCAGTCATTTCCCCTATCAATTTTCTTGCAACAGAAAATTAGGGGACTGTGGCTTGAGGGAACGGATATTCATTTTTAAAGGTAAAAGACAGTTGAACAGGTTTTACCTTTAAAGAAGAAGGTTTAAGAAGAAACTTCCCGTGGGGGTTATTGTAATAATTAAACATTTTTTTATTATATCTAGAGAAATATATCTGACTGATGTATGTTCATCAATTCTCTGCCAACAAGTCGCTAGCCAAAAGGCTTATCCTAGTCAGCAGGGTTTGTGAGCAGTGTAAGGGAAATATTGGCTCTATTCCCCTTTACCTGTCACTATCAGATGCCTCGCCTTTTTTTAAAACAGAATTTCTGTGGTGTTCACAGATGCCATAAGGGCTGATACTGAGCTCCTGCCATACTGGCAAACATTGCTCTGTCACAGCACACACCACTTATGAATTTTAACTCGCCAAATACAAGCCATCAAGTGGGCGTGAAGTATGAATGAAAGTTTAACTTACTGAGCGCTTCTGTTGCTTCTTTAGCCGCTTATAAGCGTGTCATTAACTGGATTAAGAGGCCTGTGACCTGACCCTATTACCGCCATTGCAACTGATGGTTAGATTGGTGAGGCCTGTTACATGAAGTTTGCTGGCCAAGGTCAAAATCAAAGGTAAAGAGTAGTCTGGCCAGTCATATAGGTAAATGTAATCACTCACCAAAAGACAACAACACTCTAAAAAACACAAGGAAATTATTTCCTAAACTGGGAAGCTGGATACATATTTTCAAAATATCAGAACAATTTTTTCCATGACAATGCATTGTGCCAGCAATCATTTCAAGAATGATAAATTGGGATGTTTTTAGTCTCAGAGATACTGAGTGCAAAAATGCCATTTTGGTAACAGGAAATACACCAAGAATCTCAAACTGGTTCTTAATCTCATAGACCTATTTTAAAAAATACCCTTCTCTCAAATACTATGTAAGTGTCTAATCAAAATTATGATTATATCAAACTATACATGGTTTTGACTCATTAGATAAGGAAACAGTTAATGCCACTTGTCAATCTCAAAAACAAGGAAGGTTGGTGCAGGTAGGGTTTGTTAATTAACTCGTTAATCACTGGCATCTCAGAACAGTCACACTAAAAAGTCCATCCTCTTTAATGGTGTTTACAGACAAATAAGAAACTAAACCCTATTGATCATAAGGAACCTATAGACTGCAAATATTAAGACAAAGGAAGAAGAAATTAAATGTTTAATACAATATTATTAATATTTTCCTTTTCCTAAGAAGGGCCTATTTCTTTCCAGAAGCTGAGCATGAGTAAAGCCCTCATCCTCATTGTCTGTTTCTGTAGATGTGACTTAACTTTCTCTCATCCTGGCAGTTATCATGATACTTTCCTTCTTCAGGTTCAGTTTTCAGTGGCACTATTTGCAGTTACCACTCAAGAGAGTGATAACACAATTAGGTCATTTGGGAGTGTAAAGGAGCATTTATTTTTAAGATTAGATAGGAGAAGCAGGCTACATGCTAAAGCTAAAAGCTGTGAAGCGCTGTTTCACTGCAGTAGTCCACAGAGAGGCTGGTCAACGTAGAACACAGAAGGAAAGTATCTACGTATGATGTGGTGTTTCTTGCTTGAGGAACGGCAGCACAGACAAAAGCAAGCAGTCAAATTCAGGACAAAACTGAAGGAAATATGAGAGATTTTTTTTCCAGCCTGAAATGTGCACCAAATCATTTCCCATTGCATATAACCCTGTGCACCACATCTGTGTGATGGTAACATTTCAAATATAATTGCATCTTGAAACAAAATAAAAATATTCCAAAATGGGGACAATAAAGGCTGTGCTTTCTACCTATAAATTGGTAAGTTCTGCTTCAGATATTGGTTTATCATCCCTTTTACCAGTGTTCAACCCTTATCTTCTGACCCATCTCAAAGCTCTCCCTTTTCTTTTGGCCAAAAAAGGGGGTGGTCCTAGATAACTTGGATATCAGCCAGGAAATGACTTTCCAACACCTTCAGCAAAACCACTGACCACCAAGAGGAGCCTGAGTGCTTCTACTATTCCAACTGACTCCAGCAGGCCTACCAGTGCCCACAACCAAGCCAGGCAGCTTCAGTTATCAATTAACCCCCAACATTGTTGGTCAACTCAACACTTATCACCTGGTCATTTGGGTTGGGCAAAACCCATAACAAATTATCTACCATTAGACTGCCCAGTGTATCCTCTTTTCTGTGGACCACCCAGGGGCCTATAAGCTCACTGTTCAACTGTCAGCCATCAAGGAATATTTAGAACTTATACAATTTTAACTTTTAAGGGACCATACTCCAAACTGGCCAACAAGAAGGCCCTCAGTGTGGCTTAAGAGGACCTCTTGGTGATCAATGACAGAGTCAACAGTGCACAAGTCATCACTGGCCCCTAAGAGCATGTATACATTGTACCACCAGCCATTAAGTGACCCAGTAGGAGCTTCATCCCCATCTACTACCAAAGGAGTCACCACTCCCACCAAAACCTACTGGTATCAGGAATTTCCTTCAGCACCTGCATCACAAACAATACTTGGCCAAGAGATCTTCCAACATTCTGAATGCAGTTGGAGCCACTGAATGGGCTTGCCAATGCCCCCACCAAAAAGAGGCCACAAAGCAGCCCATCAGAATCACCATCATTTCAGTAATGCTTCTTTAGTACCAGCTTCAAGGACATAATAGTAGCAAAATTTAAAAGATTTCTTCTTTTAGTCAAAGTTAAGAAAAATTGACTGATACAGAGAGAGACACACAGCTTGTGATTCTGGATCCCTAGTTTTGCATGAAAACTCATTGTGCTTTGCAAAACTGGGCACACATTGTTTTTCATGCATAACTGGGATACCTGTCCCTCTTCAGCCCGATTTGCTTGGTAAAAATAAGTTTTTTTTACATTTTTAAGTTTGCACCTAATTTTGCAGGCACAATGATTTGCGTACACAAGATTAGCCATGAAAATACAAAGACTTACTGTGACTGCCAGAATTTTAGATCTTTGAACTTTAAAAATCCTTATGATTTCTGCTGTGACATGTCTCTAGCTTTTATAATGTCATCTGTATATATCTCTTCTCTGCTTCCAGGTAGAATTTGAGTCAGGTGCTCACACCTCATTTTTTTAGTAATCTTCACCAATTTCCAAGGCACAAACAAACATACGCTATGTATTTTTGTTTCTTTTTGTAAGCGAGGAAAGCTTTTGAAAATGATACTTCATCAAAATGATCCAGGTAAGTGAACTACAAAGCTATGTCTGATTTAAAGGTATAATCGTATTTTGGGAACAGTGAATTTCATGGAGTTTAAAGTCCTGTAGAAATTATGAATGACTTCTTGACTTTCAAAAGTTTATGAATGTTTTTCCCCACTGCAGTTTCATCCCATAGTCTACATTTTTCAGACCTTGGTGCATGAAGGAGAGGAGAAAGGAGATGGAAAGGGCTTCTTTTCTAATTACAACTACATTAAAAACTTGGGCTAAATTTGTCGTCTTTATTTTATTCTCATTTCCTAGACATATTAAATATTGAGAACTCATGGAGTAGGGTTTTCCTTCCAATATAATCAGACTTGCCACCATTTTGTTTTGAAATGAAGTACAAGGATATTGATTGATTAACATCTGTTGCCAGTTGCCCTTTCTACAGCCCTGTTTCTGTAAAGTGGTTTCTCCAATAAGCAGGCAAATTGAGCCATCTTATTGTACAAAATATCTATACTTACTATCTGTATATCATCTTCTGTCAGCCAGCACTTAAACAGATCCATACAGTTTACAAAGAAAGATAAATATAATTTTCCCATTATCTCACAGAGAGGACAAATTGTTGGCCAAATGCCACATAGAAAGCTAGGAAAATAATGTTGGTCCACTGACTCCCAGTTCCATGCCCTATCCATAGGGCTATCTGAAGCTCAGTTCTGTCACCAGCTTTGAAACACTCCTGTCCCCACTCCTTCTGGATTTGCTTGATCTCATGTGAGCACTGGCACATGGAAATTTGCTAGTGTTGGCATACAGTAGCTGCAGAAATTGTACAACACTTGAAGGTCAATGTTGTGGGAGCTCCAATTATTAAAGCATCTAATGCTAATTAAGATTACTCAAGAATGACACTCATGGGCAGGGGTCTTAATAAATCCACTAATAATGTTTCTGATACCAGACTCAAAACTCAGTTACTGCACCTTCACAATATGAAAGACGGGAGGATATGCAATAACATTTTTGGAATGAAGAGGCAGTTACAGTATGGGCTTATCTAGTTTATAGCCCTATTGTGTGGTTCTGTACAATGTTCCCCACAAACGCACAATCAGGGTATGTCTATTTCTTAAACTGGAAGGTGTAATTTCCAGTTTGAGGAGACATATCTGAGCTAGCTCAAATCTAGTCAGCATGCTAAAAATGGAAGTGTCATCATGCTGGCTTGAACAACAGGACAGGCTAGCCACCCGAGTAGGTACCCATCTGAGATGCTAGGTATGTACCTGAGCAAAACCTCTTGTCTGAGCAAACCTTTTCCTCCATGGGTCCCTCTAGCTCATCTGAGCTCATCCCTGGCTCTTTGAATCCCCTGACCCCTCCCAATCCCCCCCCCCAAAGGTACACATAAGCATGCCTAATTCAATTGGACCTTATCTTTCTCTATTTGGATTTCAGGTGCTCCCTGAATTTTTCTCCCATTCTTGTATAGGAACAGAGAACCACCTAATGTTGTCTTCCTTCCTTCTGCTGGAAATCAGGCCATTGGTCTCAAGTGTCCCACCTCCATAAACTCATGATGAATGTAAGGCAACAGACTCAGCCCATCCTGGATTCTGACTGACTGGTTCCAAAGGAACTCAACTATCCATCAAAACCTGCTCTGTTCCTGCTGTTGAAAGGACAGTAATAATAGTCCTTTAGGGACCATTACACACAGGATCAGAATGGTTCCGTAAATACAGTCCTTTTCATCCAAGAGTAGAACCACACTTTAATATGCAGCTGTCTGTTGAAGTATCTCTGCTATATTTTATATAGTAACAGTAATTTTTACCTCTTCTGATGCCATTTTGTCATTTCACTTTTCAGAGCCAGGGACAGTGTGCATCAGGCATAAACTTCAAGGTAATGCACATTAAACTGGTCACATGTTTTTGTCACTTTTGTACAGAGTTCTCTGCATATATTATTAAACTATTATGAGGTGTGCAAGTCATTAACATTGTAACCTTTCTATTCCCTCTTCCCTTCCCCCCAGGTTGCTTTCCCCCTCACTTCATGTGTCTTATATTTACTTTTAGTTCTTTGGAACAGGGAATGTCATTCTTATGTGCATGCGAAGTACCCAGAACACTTCTGGGAAACAGAACTATATACAGTATTACTAATAATAAACAAACAGGACTTTGCCTTAATGCTTTGTCTAACTATGGTTTGAAAAGCATTGACTTCCCAAGATGAGTACGCTCCTGAAGTGTGTACCTTATAATCTAACAGAAGATGCTACTGTACATGTGCAGTATGCAATTTTCAAATCCTCTTAACTCTATTAAGTCAAGCCTAATTTCTTTTGAACATAAGCAAGCATGCATTCCCCACTGGAGGCTTTTCTGTGCTGATTTCTAAGTTCAACCATTTTTTGCAGTAGTCTGGGCAAGAGAAGAATGGCGAGCATTTTCTAAAAATGATGTCATAGGTGTTGGAGTTTTGTGTTTCTTTTTCTTAGAAAAATCTCTTGACTTAAAAATGGCAAAGGAGTTTTTCTTGAAATTTCCCAATAAAAATTTCATTTTTGAATAAGCATCCAAGCTTAGAAACTTACACCCACCCCAAGTGCATTTCAGAAAATTGTGAGTGACTGAAAGCAAAAGGTATAGTGTTTTGCAACTTTTACTAAGTATTAGGGTCTGTAGGTGAAGTGTAGGTGAAGGCTATAATCTGACATAATGGAGAAAGAGAATAGAGAGTTTTATGCAGTAATGTCTGAAGGAGACATTTATTAAATGACTTTGGAGCTTTCACAGAAGAATGTTTATTTCATTAACAGACACAACAGGGAGAAAGGAGGAACAGGCCAAATGCACAAGAGCTATCCTGAAGGGAAAATTATGAACTTAAGGTGGTAAATGTCTGTTTATTGAATAATACTTATATTTCCCCAATTTGGGAATGTATTGGGTAGAAAGAGGCAAACAATATCTCCCAGTTTCTAACCACTTCCAGTCATTGGGGAAAGGGAATTTGAGGGGGGCCAGGGGGAATAAACCAAAACTTTTGGAAAGGTGACTTCATCTGAATAGTTTGGCAAAATCACTGGCACTGAATAAACTTACTGCATGTCACCAGCATTATATTCTGGGAAAAGGGAAAGAAGTTTCTCCCCAAACTTGAGTTGACCTCCCTATTTCAAATGGTAAAGCCATGAAGCATCATAAATGAGGTGTCAAGGCAGAGGAAAATAAAAAGATTCAGACTTCTGGAGACGCAAGCGGGGGACCCAGACTCCGAGGGAGTGGGGCTGGGAAACAATCATTTTAGAAAAGAATGAGTACACTGCAGGACTTGATCTCTGGAGTGCACGGAAGAGCAACACTATGGAATAGTGAGGTGGAATAATCATTCTAGGTGACATCGCATTCTCACAAACTGCTTAGAGAGAGTTGGATACTTCCCCCTTTTGCTTACTGTGTATTTTAGGTTTCAGAGTAGCAGCCATGTTAGTCTGTATCTGCAAAAAGAAAAGGAGTACTTGTGGCACCTTAGAGACTAACACATTTATTTGAACATAAGCTTTCGTGAGCTACAGCTCACTTCATCGGATGCATGCAGTGGAAAATACAGGGGGGAGATTTTATATACACAGAGAACATGAAACAATGGATGTTACCATACACACTAACAAGAGTGATCAGGTAAGGTGAGTTATTACCAGCAGGAGAGAAAAAAACCTTTTGCAGTGATAATCAAGGTGGGCCATTTTCAGCAGTTGACAAGAACATGTGAGGAACAGTGGGGGGGTGGAGGGGGATAAACATGGGGAAAATAGTTTTGCGTTGTGTAATGACACATCCACTCCCAGTCTTTATTCAAGCCTAATTTAATGGTGTCCGGTTTGCAAATTAATTCCAATTCAGCAGTCTCTCATTGGAGTTTGTTTTTGAAGTTTTTTTGTTGAAGAATTGCCACTTTATGCCTGTAATCGAGTGACCAGAGAGATTGAAGTATTCTCCGACTGGCTTTTGAATGTTATAATTCTTGACGTCTGATGTAAAGAATAAAGGGACACAAATCAGACGTTAATGTCAGTGTTAATTCAAAGTTAAAATGCGGACATAAACTACTGATGAGTCAAGAATTGCGAAGTTGGCAGCTCAGCCTTAGCTCTACTTCGTGTGTGGTCTATGTTTATACTATCTATACCATTATAAAGGATTTGTCAATTAATGCAACATTTAATAGAATAGAAATGGGAGCCTCTTATAAAACCTTACATACAGCAAGTTACTGCACAGCACATAGAGTCTTCAGACGCAACTTTATTTTGAAGTCTCATCTGATTTACAAAATAAACCACGTTGAAAGTAAATTGATAATATATCTGAGATGACCCAGGCAAGAACACCAAATCCATATCTCATTGCTCTGGGAACCTGGAGATCTTGATCTGAATTTTGTGGTTCAGAGCCATGTCTAATTTATAAATCAATTTATGGGCTGATCTATAGCCCAATTCAAGTCAATGGGAATCTCTCAATTGATTTCATTGAGCTTTGAATCAGGCCTTTAGGAAGATTACAGAACAAGAGATTAATCACCACAGTAGAACATGGGGTGATCTCTTTGCTGCTCCTACTGCTCCCACAGGCAAAAACTGCTGAGAATGGAGTGTAATTAAACTTAAAAACAGAAGACAAAGCAATTGAATAAAAGAGTAATATTTCTAGATAGTGAGCTGAGGTGCAGGTAATGTTCACCATTTAAGGGGTAGATTTTATTTCTGAGAAAAACTATATCAATAGATTTAATTTAAGGAAAAACTTTCAGAGATCAGCTGGGTCTCATTTGTGCTTCATTGGCTCAGCCCACAGTTAGGGACAGCCCAGAGTTGCACAGTCTAGAATAAGCATTGCTGCAATGGGAGCACAAGAAGACATTCTGCATTACTCAAACAGAATGCCTCCCAGAGCTCCTGGAGCATAGAAACTGCATGTTCACTGTTATTCCCCTTCTAACAAACCCAAAGCTTGACCCCGTGGGGAAATCATAGAATATCAGGGTTGGAAGGGACCTCAGGAGGTCATCTAGTCTAACCTCCTGCTCAAAGCAGGACCAATCCCCAATTAAATCATCTCAGCCAGGGCTTTGTCAAGCCTGACCTTAAAAACTTCTAAGGAAGGAGATTCTACCACCTCCCTAGGTAACGCATTCCAGTGTTTCACCACCCTCTTAGTGAAAAAGTTTTTCCTAATATCCAACCTAAACCTCCCCCACTGCAACTTGAGACCATTACTCCTTGTCCTGTCATCTTCTACCACTGAGAATAATCTAGAACCATCCTCTCTGGAACCACCTCTCAGGTAGTTGAAAGCAGCTATCAAATCCCCCCTCATTCTTCTCTTCTGCAGACTAAACAATCCCAGTTCCCTCAGCCTCTCCTCATAAGTCATGTGTTCCAGACCCCTAATCATTTTTGTTGCCCTTCGCTGGACTCTCTCCAATTTTTCCACATCCTTCTTGTAGTGTGGGGCCCAAAACTGGACACAGTACTCCAGATGAGGCCTCACCAATGTCGAATAGAGGGGGAATGATCACATCCCTCGATCTGCTGGCTATGCCCCTACTTATACATCCCAAAATGCCATTAGCCTTCTTGGCAACAAGGGCACACTGTTGACTCATATCCAGCTTCTCATCCACTGTCACCCCTAGGTCCTTTTCCGCAGAACTGCTGCCTAGCCATTCGGTTCCTAGTCTGTAGCGGTGCATTGGATTCTTCCGTCCTAAGTGCAGGACACTGCACTTATCCTTGTTGAACCTCATCAGATTTCTTTTGGCCCAATCCTCCAATTTGTCTAGGTCCCTCTGTATCCTATCCCTACCTGCCACCGTATCCACCACCACTCTTAGTTTAGTATCATCCGCAGATTTGCTGAGAGTGCAATCCACACCATCCTCCAGATCATTTATGAAGATATTGAACAAAACTGGCCCCAGGACCGACCCTTGGGGCACTCCACTTGACACCGGCTGCCAACTAGACATGGAGCCACTGATCACTACCCGTTGAGCCCGACAATCTAGCCAACTTTCTACCCACCTTATAGTGCATTCATCCAGCCCATACTTCTTTAACTTGCTGACAAGAATACTGTGGGAGACCGTGTCAAAAGCTTTGCTAAAATGTCAAGAAACAATACATCCACTGCTTTCCCTTCATCCACAGAACCAGTAATCTCATCATGGAAGGCAATTAGATTAGTCAGGCATGACCTTCCCTTGGTGAATCCATACTGACTGTTCCTGATCACTTTCCTCTCATGTAAGTGCTTCAGGATTGATTCCTTGAGGACCTGCTCCATGATTTTTCCGGGGACTGAGGTGAGGCTGACTGGCCTGTAGTTCACAGGATCCTCCTCCTTCCCTTTTTTAAAGATGGGCACTACATTAGCCTTTTTCCAGTCATCCGGGACTTCCCCCGATCGCCATGAGTTTTCAAAGATAATGGCCAATGGCTCTGCAATCACAGCCGCCAACTCCTTTAGCACTCTTGGATGCAATGCATCCGGCCCCATGGACTTGTGCACGTCCAACTTTTCTAAATAGTCCCGAACCACCTCTTTCTCCACAGAGGGCTGGCCACCTACTCCCCATGCTGTGTTGCCCAGCGCAGCAGTCTGGGAGCTGACCTTGTTCGTGAAGACAGACGCAAAAAAAAGCATTGAGCACATTAGCTTTTTCCACATTCTCTGTCACTAGGTTGCTTCCCTCATTCAGGGCCAGCCACCTCTGCCAGTCAATTTGGGGGAGTTGGAACCTTCATTCTCCTGCACAACCTAAAGAGAGTTGTGTGCAGAATTCCTTCGCCAGCAGGTATTGGGGGTGAAAAAACAAACAGCTTGAATAGAATGTAGTAATTTGAGGAAGGTAAAATAGAAACACAAGCATTCAAAAGTTATCTTCTGGGACCAAAAAAACAAAAACATCCAGTATTTTTCTAAGAAACTTATGTGGGAAGAAGTTTGATTTTCCCAAGGAAGCTGCAAGGGATGAACTGCCAGTGTTTTCTGCAAGCAGAAGGTCAGCTCTGCAGAGTATCATATGAACAACTAGAGGTCTTGTTTGGCAAGCTGACCTGTATGTTTGTTTCACTGTCAATGCTGTTTTAGAGTTTCTAAGATAATTCTTCTCCTATCTGGATTTTATTTTGAAACTCCAATTTGCTGAAGTGCTCTTGCAAGACATTTTAAAAATCAGAGTATCTTAATTACCTGCACTGACTGCATATTGGCTTCCACCTGGAAGTAACAGCGTTATTTTGAACTTATAAAACCACAAACTGCTTGAGGTGTATCTAACCGAAAGCCCGCCTCTCCCACTCTGCTTAACTGCCACAGTTACAATCTTCAGAGGCTCTTGAGCTTTTGTCCTTCATTATAAAAGTGGGGGAATGGCTGGTAGAATGTTCTGAAAACTTTCAGTTCTCCCCACTTCAACATCTCAAATAGTCCAAATGTGTTGACTGTCTTTTTAAACGAACATTGGTGGAAGGCTAAAGCAGTTAAGAAAGTGGGAGGAAGGGGGCTTAAACTGTATCGGTCATGGGGTGGCTAATTAAACGATGGTGAGGTAAGGAAGGAAGTGCCGAGACTGTTTTGGACAATTTCAACATATGTCATGTGCCCCAGAGCTTTGGATAGGCATGCTTATGGAATATAAATAAATAAATAAAACCAATTATGGCATGCGGTGGGTCATCATCTGTGGGCTTGCATTGGGTACAATCTTTTACACTTCTACAAACTATTAATGTCAAGGTATAAATACAAACAAACATAGGACATGAAAAAGAGAGAAGATAGAATAGATGTGGGACATGCTACTGCTCAATATTCCACAAAGTCAGCATTCTCAGAGATGGGCTTTAGGACTTCATGTTGTCGGGATTTTATAATATAAATGAAATAATAGCTCACCATCCTCCTCTTCCTCCACCCATTGGATCCTGAGGCAGGTCACCTAGGAACACTGGATCCTGAGGTGGGACACTGGATCCAAGTGGCATTCTCCCACCCTGCCCAGCTCCTTATATAATACTTTCCTGAATGATGCCTCAGATCACTGGCACCATACAGGAGCATTAGCAGTCAGCACCCTCCTAATATCTTTTAGACTCTGTCTTTCTCCACTGCCATCAGAATCGTTTCTCTGGAGTGGCACAGACTCTAGTCTCCAGTTGAAATACTCAATAACTTTCTCTAGCCTCACCAATGCACCCTGATAAATCATGACTCCTACTAGTATCGTCCTGATACTTAACCTCCATCTCCATTCTGTTTCTGATGTCTCTCCACTCGAGCTCCCTCTCTACATCCTGCTGTCCTCCACATCCCTCCATCCTCTTTCTTTCACCCACCCCCTCCTTCACTCCAGTCAGTTTCACTTCCCATCAACAAAAAAAGATCCCTTTTAAAATTAAATTAATTGGAGTGAAAAAGCACCTTAAATGTATCTTAATTTTGAGAGGCACCCACATTCCTAAGCAACCTTGGTGCTCTCTTCCACTGCTCGACAGCCCCTTCCATTGTTTCTTGGGCTCTCGCATGTTTTGTCTTATATTTATCATAGATGGTAATCTCCTTAGAAAGGGAATATTTTTTATGTATTTGTGAGGTGCCTAGCACACTTTTGGGATACTGACAAATAATAATAATTCTGCAAAGGGGTCCAGGTGGCAACAGATCTGTCCCTATCTTGTCTCCTGATAAGAACCGATTCAGAAATGGCAGTATCCATTTACTATTGGAAGCAAGTGGACTCCCTGCTGGGGTGCCCCACTCTGGCTGGTGTGGTATAGTAGGTTCTCCTTTTCTAGCACCCCCTGGCACCGGCTGTTCTAGCCCTGCTGTGGTCCACCTCTTCTCATGTCCCATGCCTCCAGCCAGGCCATGTTTTGTCCCACCCCTTTCAGGATAAATAATAAATCCCATAAACTAAGCCAAAGTAAACACAGTTCTTCACCCTTACCTGGGCTCACACCCTGAGACCCTTCACTGGCTTTCTGCAGGGTCATTCTCCCGCCCTGGCACAGAGTGATGCCTCCAAGGGCTTTTCCCCTGGAGTCCAGGTCCATAGTCCTTCTCCCCCTTGTGTCAGAGTGTTTCAGCATTTCCTTTTCTGGGGGACTGATAGGGGACCCCAGGCCCTCCGTCTACTCTGGGTTCCAGTCCAGGGACTCCATGGCAAGCAACTAAGGTCTGTGTCCTCTGATGCCTCACTGCCTTCTTGGACTTCCTCCTAACTTGACCTTTCCTCAGGCCCTTTCCCACAGCCCCTCCTTGGGCTTGCTGTGCAGCTGCCTCTCCCTAGGTCTTTCCTCCACACTCTAGCAACCGCAGAGGGACTGCAAAGTTCTTTCCCTCTCTCCATGCAGCCTCCTTCTCATCTGGGATTCCTCCCTTTATGGTCAACATTCACCTCCTCCCGCACCTGTTCTTCATTTTCATTTGGGCCTGGCCCACCCTGCAGGTGCACTAATTACTCTGCCTCCAGTTAACTCTTTCATTACCTGTGCAGGGTACATACCTCATCACATTAATAAAAATATATTGAACAATAATGAACAGGAAGTGTATTTTCTTTAGTACTGATGTGTTTTTTGAGTGTAAAAGAAATCTCAGAACTCAAGACATGAAAAGCCACTGAGCTCATTCAGGAGGCTATGGAGTGACCCAATGGGATTCCTAAACTCTAAAGCCACAGGTTTTAGTGCGTTTTGCGTTTTGGATTCAAAATGTGGTGGTGGTAGGATATTGTCCGTTCTGAAGGTGGCGTCATTCCCATCTGCATTCCACTGTGTGTTTGAATGGAGTACATGCTACAATTTGTGCAGCACATGCACCCCTTTCCAGGGGTACTTTTCCTCTGGTTGTAGTACCCCTTCTACAGCATTACCACATGATGGTCCAACCTGTAGGTGGACTCAAAGTCCAGGAAATAATCTGATTTACACAATTTAACTGAACGAACCACATTACCCAGCCCATGGCTTTAAATCACGCAAAGTAGAGAGAAAGTAAGTGATAAAGAAATAAGACCCTTAGCTTCTGGCATAAAGCTTTAAAACAATGGCTATTATTCTCTCTGCAAACAGCCGACTCGATACAGTGGAGATGAAAACTGGGTCACTTCGGGACAATGAGTGCTCTGAAGTCGGGCAGAACTTTATTCCTTATAGTTAACAAAGAAACATAATTGACCTTCTACAAAGTGAATTGGATCCATTCTTCCTTTACTGGCTGACAGCTGGAGATGCCAAAGGCATCCTGGTTGCCAGCCCCACACTCTTCTAACCTCCCAGCAAGATAGGTTAATCTACTGTTCTGTCCTAGATGATACCCGGTATGATAATGTAACAACTCCCTCCTCCCTTATCTCAAGGCTACAGGTTGGGATAGCCAGGCTCCGAGACGGAGAAGAGAGGATGTGAGTAATTTTATTTATCTTCAGCTATATTTGGCAAAACACAAGGATAACCTGAACATTCTAGCAGACTGGAGGTCCTGCAAATTGGTGAGCTGTATAAAATAGAACATAAAATTCACCAGCATGAACACACAGCCAGATGGTGGCCATGGACTGCTAGTACTTCATTTTATATGAGATTTCCATTGTATGAGTTTTCCAATGCGACCAGTTAGGAAGGAGACATTCACTTGTACTGTAAAGGCAGCAGTTGTGCCACCCTATGGGAGATCCCTAATTCCTAGGAAAGCAACACAGCTAGCAAAAGACAGAGCAGCCTCGGTATTTGGGGAGAAAAAAAGTGCTATTTTGCTGCCCCTGTAATAATGTGTAGATCATTTAAATGACCCCAAGCTCAGCTTTACTAAGGGGCACCAAGCAGTGACTTTTTTAGTTAAAGTACGAGTGACATTAATTGGCTTCATTAAGTTCTCTTCTCCAACAGGGAAACAGCATACAGAGAAAGCCTGGTAGGCAGTGGGTAAATATTTATCTGAGAAGGTCCAATATATAGGTGACTGAATTTTCCCTACTTCTACTCTGTAGAAAAGTAGTCTTGAAATAGGACAGTTCTTTTACGGGCAGAATTCACACTCTCCATTTCTGTCTATCTTTGTCATTCATTTGAAATACTCAGTTATTCCATTTAACCTTCCATTGTATTTAGCTTTCACATAACCTTCTCCCTTCTATTAAAAAGTGTGGTTATATGCTGTAGCATCAAATGAAAAGCTATCATTAAAGCCATCCTAGCTCAGATTCTATTAGTGAGTTCGCAGATGGGCAAAATGGCCACTCAGAGGTTTACATAGATTAGACCGAAGACTTCAAAGACTCTGAAAATCTTGGTAAAGCTTTATGTATTTGTACTAAAGCTGTGATCTGTAGGCTTTGCCTCCAGCCAATATCCACTCAAAGTGAAATGGGTCTAAAAAAAAACCCCTCACAATAAATAGACACCTCATGAGGTATTATAGCCTACATGTGTTCTCCTTTGTGCTTGGAACAAAGACAGCAGGAAAACTTTGAAAATCTTCCACAGAAAGAAAGAAAAAAAAGAGAGAGAGAAATAGGGGAATTGCTTTCTATTTTTCCCATTTGGTAAGTGGCTTCCTTTCTGCACACATGTCAGAAAAGATCTATTTTAAAACACAACATGAGGGGAATGTGACCTCTGTACCAGCAGCAAAGTCTGAAGTACTGTTTCTCCGTCTATTTTATGTTAGTCACCCAAGAGTTGGCTTTTACTTTCCTAAATCGGTCTGCTAGATTATATGCTATTTACGGTGGGCTGTGCGCTTTTCAGAAACCACTGTTTCTGGCAAAATATTCTACAGGCCTGCATAGCCTTGTGTGAAAAATCCAGGTTTTATTTTGCTGCTGACCTTCATGATATTGGGCATTATCATAATGGAGTAGAAAGCTTTAAGGATTGCATGGGAGATCCATGTTGGGTATGGCACAGTTAAGGCTGAGAACGTTCTGGGACACAAAGTTCAACAGACTTTTCACTCACTACCAGTTCTTTTTTGTTGCTATTTTTGGGGCAAGATCCTTTCTAATTCTAACAAGATGCATGCAGATTTTTAAGATAATGCTTGGCACTTATACAACGCCCACCAATACCTCAAAGCACTTTACAAACAATAGATCTACCCTCAGACTACCCCATCATAGAGAGACCTTTTGGTATCTTCATTTGACACATGGGGAAACCAAGTCTCAGAGAGGTTTATAGTCACGTATGCCAAAGCCAGCTAGAAAGCATGGGGACTACTGGGAAACCAGGTCTCTTGTTTCCCTCTTGTGGGGGAAGAAAAAATATAGTAATGGTATGATGACTTAAGAAATACCATTAAGGTAACTTCAAACAAAGCCGATTTGCTAACTTTCAGACAGAACATACTAAGCTATCAGTTCTGCTTCTAGCATTTAGGTATTTATAGGGCAGTGAGTTCTCTCTGTATTGCATGAGAAAGCAATTTTTTTCTAAATGGCAATATATACACCCTATCAGAAACAGACATCTTGCAGCAGTATACTTCAGAACCTTCTTCTTTTCCTACTCCCAATAGTAGTGATTGGCAAAACAAGTTAAAATAAAGTAACTACTGACTCCAACCTTTAGCCCAAATTCAAACTGAACACAAACTAAATATTTTCTGAATTTTGGAAATATTTGAATAATTTAACTTTTTGACAGTAGGAACTCAATGGGAGCTATTGGGTGTTCAGCCCTTCTGACAATCAGACTACTTATTTAGATGCTTTCATATGGATTTTGGAGCCAAACTTTAGCACCTATTCTTGAAAATCTCAGGGCTTGTCTACACAAACAGTCTGTGGCAAGCTGGAATCCAAATCTACCCTGCACATGGACCCTGCTGACCTGCATTCCAGTTTGTTAATGCACTTGGATCTAGTCTCCTTTGAAACAGGATTAATCAAAGCACATGAACAATTTGTTATTGTGTGTTATCAGGGTCCACATGAAGAGTTAGTCCTCAGTAAGGGAGTATCAGCTTGAGGCACATTAAATGTCTGTGTAGACAAGCCCTTATATTTCATTTTTGCATGCCAATGACTTTCCTTGAACCGTCCAGGAATGGAAAGAGACAAAATACCATGGGAAAGTCTATGTGTGACATTTTCAAAACTAAGTCCCAAGACTCAAGAGATTCCTACAGTTCTTCAAATTTGAGATGTCCAAAACAAAACCTACAAACCTTTCTAGGGTCCTCCTGGTATGAACATGAGTTTCGCACAGTATCTCAGTTTCTGCCCATGATTCCATTTGCCAGAAATGCATGCTGGACTTACTGACTGCAGGCAAGGGAAAAACAAAAACAAAAAAACCACAACACATTGCTCCAAATTCAGCCTTGATGCAATTCCATTGAAGACGGGGCAGAACTTGACTCATTATCTTGGTCTCACTTAACAATTGTCTCAAGATTACACACAGAAAACTGTTGTGGAAGTTACCTATAAACTTGGATTCTTTTTCATTGTCTAAAAATGTACCTTTTGCTCCATCTGCCCTATATCATGGAAATGAAATATTAAATTGCCACTTAAAGAGAGAAATAACAACTAGTCTGGATAATGAGGAAAGACAAATGTAAAGGGGAAAAGGTAAGAGACAATGAAATTGTGTATGAAACAAGAAAAAGTGATAAAAGGAGGAAACAGATTAGTGAAAAAATTATGACTAGCTCCCAGAAGGTGGCTTATCCAGTGCCCTGCTTTGTTGATAAGTGAGGTAAGTTTTAAACGGAATTGCTGCAATTGCAATAATACAACTAAATGTTCACTCTATATGCATGTAGGAGTGGTGGGTGAAATTCTGTGGCTTGCGTTGTGCAGGAGGTCAGACTAGATGATCATAATGGTCCCTTCTGACCTAAATATCTATGAATCTATGTCTAAAATTTGGAAATGCACAAGCAAATGGATATTCAGGCAGGCAAATGTAAAATTCATTCTGCAACAAATGTGCTGAACCATAAGTGCGTTGGCAGTTTACAAACCCCTTAAAACACAAGTTGAGAGTGGGTGTACCTGCATTTTTTGAATTTCCCATAAGAACAGAACATCAGCTGCAAACATATGAGCACAGTTCTTGATGAATTACAAGAATCACACCGACTAAGAAATTACAAAGTTGATTTAGTTTGGTGATCGTAGGGCATTAAAAAAAGCAGAATATCTTGAAGCACGAAAACAGTTTTAACAGAAAGAAAAGGAGTTCTTGTGGCACCTTAGAGACTAACCAATTTATTTGAGCATAAGCTTTCGTGAGCTACAGCTCGCTTTATCGGATGCATAAATTGGAAAATATAGTGAGGGGATTTATATACACACAGACCATGAAAAAATGTGTGTTTATCATACACATTGTAAGGAGAGTGATCACTTAAGATGAGCTATTACCAGCAGGAGAGTGGGGTGGGGGGTGAGAAAACCTTTTGAAGTGATAATCAAGGTGGGCCATTTCCAGCACATGTCCAGGAGTTAACAAGAACCTCTGAGGAACATTTGGGGGGGGGGAGGGAGGGGGAGGGGCGGAATAAACAAGGGGAAATAGTTTTACTTTGTATAATAACTCAACCACTCCCAGTCTCTATTCAAGCCTAAGTTAATTGTATCCAATTTGCAAATTAATTCCAATTCAGCAGTCTCTCATTGGACTCTGTTTTCAACAGAATTTTTCTTACACTCTTTATTGAGTCTGTCTCTCTGGTCTCATCTCCTGTTTCTCCTTATTATCCCTTTGTGCACCACACTACTGCTTTTCAAGCCTTCCCACTTGCATCTCTGACTTCTGTGCTGCACCATGCACCTGGAGTGGCCTCTCTGGGTATGTCTACAATTAGAGACGTGTGGCTGGTCTGTGTCATCTGACTTGGGCTCATGGGGCTCGGGCTGTGGGGCTGTTTAATTGCAATGTAGAATTCTGGAACCCACCCTGCAGGGTTCCAGAGCCTCAACTCCTGCCCATGCCTGCAAGTCTACATTGCAATTAAAGAGCCCTGCAATCTGAGTCCCATGAGTCTGATTCAGCCATGCATGGGCCAGCTGCAAGTTTTTAACTGCAGTTTAGACATATCCTTAATGTAAGCATAAGCCCTGGCATGTTCTCCTTCAATTCTCTCCTCACTGAAGAATTTCTACAAAGCCCATCAGTGCTAATTCCAATATTGAAAGCTCTAACTGTAGAACAGGTCTTTCATACATATAGATTTGAACTTTATTCGACCCAAGTAAGGACCGTAAAGGGTATCTGAATCAATAAATTCCTATAAAATAGTAACGGGCATAAACAACAGTCCTAGTCTCAAATCAATCTGAGAACATTTTGAAGATTCAAATATACATGGTTAAATTAACCTCTTTCATCAGCCCATTCTTTCTTCTGTTCCTCATTCTGATTTGCTTTTCAAATCCTGCTGTTCCCTGGAGAATCAGAGGAAGCTTGCCCTCCACCCCTCAAAACCTCTCTTACTCCCCTCCTCTCACTTTAGTACCAGCCTCAGTTCAACAATAAATAAATCATGACAGCTGGGTAAAGAATGCAAAAAATAAATCACGCATATGTATTTGTATCCAAAAGTGCAATTCAGTTCTGCCGTATTTGAGACTGGAGCTCTGTGTGAGGGAGGCGATCGGGGAATCAATCAATCAGATATATGAAAAATGTCACCAAATGCACTGAAGAAGTTTTGGGTAACATGTCTGTGAGCAGTCTGCCCTGCTCTAGTGCTATTGATCCCATTTAAATACCACACAGTACTTGGGTTGGAAGAGTCTTACTCTCAGTTCTGAAGTGGGTGTGGGATCAGCCACACACCTGTGAGTCTCAGGCATCAGAACGAGCCACAACTTAGAGTGTGCTGGAAACAGAGCAGGAGCAGTGCACACAACTCCTCTTCCACAGGCTGTGAAAGAGCACAGCGCAGTCCCCTCCTCTCCCTAAGTACAATGGTGTGAGAAGTTCTAACATTGTACATGGCTAATAAGAGTAAGAGTATTAGAGATAATTAGAGAGCACAGAATTTGACTGGTTTCAGAGTAACAGCCGTGTTAGTCTGTCTTCGCAAAAAGAAAAGGAGGACTTGTGGCACCTTAGAGACTAACCAATTTATTTGAGCATGAGCTTTCGTGAGCTGCAGCTCACTTCATCGGATGCATGCTGTGGAAAGTGTAGAAGATCTTTTTATACACACAAAGCATGGAAAAATACCTCCTCCCACCCCACTCTCCTGTTGGTAATAGCTTCTCTAAAGTGATCACTCTCCTTACAATGTGTATGATAATGAAGTTGGGCCATTTCCAGCACAAATCCAGGGTTTAACAAGAACGTCTGGGGGCAGGGGGGTAGGAAAAAACAAGGGGAAATAGGTTACCTACCTACGTGCCTCCAGCTTTCACCCTGACAACACCACACGATCCATCGTCTACAGCCAAGCTCTGCGATACAACCGCATTTGCTCCAACCCCTCAGACAGAGACAAACACCTACAGGATCTCTATCAAGCATTCTTACAACTACAATACCCACCTGCGGAAGTGAAGAAACAGATTGATAGAGCCAGAAGAGTTCCCAGAAGTCACCTACTACAGGACAGGCCTAACAAAGAAAATAACAGAACGCCACTAGCCGTCACCTTCAGCCCCCAACTAAAACCCCTCCAATGCATTATTAAGGATCTACAACCTATCCTGAAGGATGACCCAACACTTTCACAAATCATGGGAGACAGGCCAGTCCTTGCCTACAGACAGCCCCCCAACCTGAAGCAAATACTCACCAGCAACCATATACCACACAACAGAACCACTAGCCCAGGAACCTATCCTTTCAACAAAGCCCGTTGCCAACTGTGCCCACATATCTATTCAGGGGACACCATCACAGGGCCTAATAACATCAGCCACACTATCAGAGGCTCGTTCACCTGCCCATCCACCAATGTGATATATGCCATCATGTGCCAGCAATGCCCCTCTGCCATGTACATTGGTCAAACTGGACAGTCTCTATGTAAAAGAATAAATGGACTCAAATCAGATGTCAAGAATTATAACATTCATAAACCAGCCGGAGAACACTTCAACCTCTCTGGTCACGCGATTACAGACATAAAAGTTGCTATATTACAACAAAAAAACTTCAAATCCAGACTCCAGCGAGAAACTGTTGAATTGGAATTCATTTGCAAATTGGATACAATTAACTTAGGCTTGAATAGAGACTGGGAGTGGCTAAGTCATTATGAAAGGTAACCTATTTCCCCTTGTTTTTTCCTACTCCCCTCCCCCCCCGACGTTCTTGTTAAACCCTGGATTTGTGCTGGAAATGGCCCAACTTGATTATCATACACATTGTAAGGAGAGTGATCACTTTAGATAAGCTATTACCAGCAGGCGAGTGGGGTGGGAGGAGGTATTTTTTCATGCTTTGTGTGTATAAAAAGATCTTCTACACTTTCCACAGTATGCATCCGATGAAGTGAGCTGTAGCTCACGAAAGCTTATGCTCAAATAAATTGGTTAGTCTCTAAGGTGCCACAAGTACTCCTTTTCTTTTTTCAGAATTTGACTGTGGCTTCCTCTGGTGGATTAGGAGGCTTCTACCAGTTTTCTGTCATGGCTGAAACGGTTCACTAAAAAAGTGGGAAGCTACCCCACCAGAGGTCATTATATAAAACATAATCCATTTCTATATTTTACTGCATGGCTGATTAGGTACGACAATCACTTTTTCTTCTCATGGCTTCCCAAGATGTCCCTATAGTCTCAGCCATTACTGACATTAGATGTTTTTGCATACTGAACTCCATAGCGAGCCAAAACTTTCATGTTCTATAGATCTGTTTTTTCGAACGAAGTCCTCTATCCCAACATGTTCCTCCATCACAGCCATACTTTAAAGAGCTTTAAAGAGCATGTATTAACACATTCTCCAGCAGAAGTCTTTAACAGAATCAATTAGATCTAACGGAGTACCCTCATGACAACATTTGCTTGCAGTATTTTATTACATGAGTTCTGAAGTTTCCCTTTGAATTATGGTGTTAGCAAACACACACACAAATACTGAGAAATCAAGAGCTTATAATGCATTATTATTCTTATTAACATTTATATTGCAGTTGTGCCTAAAGGCCAAAAACAGATTTGGGCCATTTGTGCAAGGCAGTTATACAAACCCTTAACATATGAGCATCCCTACTCCTAAGAGAATTACAAATTTAAGTATTTGTATAGTATATGCACAGGATTGAAACCATCAGCTGCCAGACTGATACTCATGAAACACTGAAGGTAGTGAGGGTAGAGATGGCTGGGGCCTTCAACATGACATTAATGGACGACATTTTCCCCCCATTACTAGTAAACCCCCCTAATCCAAAGGTGGTTCAGATCAAGCCTAAATTCAGTTGACCTCTCTACAGAAAGGATAGTCCCCAAGGAAAAGGATAAGTGACTCTTGAGCTTTGCTGCAATAGAATTCTGTTCAGCTTCCTAAGGAAGCATTCTCTGCTTCTCTGTATTCCTCCCTAGCCCCACATTCTCGCCCACTTCCAACCAAGGTGCACCATTTTTTCAGATTTATAAAATTACAAATAGGTGCCCATTCAAAAGCTTTGGGTAGCCTTACTTTAAAAACACACAGCAATTAGATAGATGTGGTTACTGTTCTTTAAACTGCTTGTAATATACTCAACATATGGCGTACAGTATATGGTAAACTAACAAACTATGTCAAGTGACAAAAATCAGTGGGTTATGTCAGATTATGTAGCTGTACAAACTATTGATTTTTTGCTATTTGACATAATCTGCTGATTAAACTACAGTATATAGTAAGCATAGGGACAATCGAAACTTTCCTGATGAATGAGCTGCTGCTACAGCAGCGGAGCACAGAATTGAAACACTCCAACTTGCTAAATTAGAATATTTTTGTTTAAGAAAGTAAGTAAACAAGGAGCTGAAATTAGATGATTATATAGTTAAATTAGTATATTACCAGGTGGATCAACAATTTATAAGCCAGATTCTACCTGGCCCTTCATGAGATCACGGAGCAGGCAAGGGGTGCAAGGATCCTTCTCATCCCCTGCACAGCCTGTATTAAGAAACAAGTAGATTTGAAGCTTTCCTGTTCCTTCAGTGAAACCTGGTGCTCCAAATGGGGCAGGGAAGGGCAAGCAGGAGACAGAGGCCATGACTCCTCTCTCCCACCTTACACCTTTACCCCCAAACCCTGTCCAGCAATGCTGGCAGCCTGTACAGGGTGGGTGCAAATTGAAGCCCACCAACAGACAGAGTAGAAGGTAGGTTGAATGATGCCTCCCGGTTTCCCCCTCCGGACCACTGTGGATGTACACAGTCCTCACAGAGTTAAGTCAAACAGGCACAAAAAAGCTCTGCATGAAAAAGTCATTACTGAAAGATGCAGCACTGAGAGTATGAAAAAGGTAAAGTGTGCAATTTGATCACTTAGGCTTGGCGCTGATCTCATAATATACTTGCGTGAATGTGGATTGACTTTAACGGTTTTAAACTGGTGTAAATGAAATCACACTCTTGTCTCTTAAGAGTGATAATAAAGTCGATGGGTCGAAGGATGCTTATCCTAAAAGTAACAATACCATGGGGTAAATCTGACAAAGCATATGATCAAGAAGAAATTAGTCAGAACAAATAAGCATGTAAAAGAATGAATGCTAGATAGTGGGCAGGGCAACTGTTTGGATTTATACAACCACTAATCTAACTAGTCTAATCACTTCTTGGCTGTTTTTCCCCATCATTCTTAGATATTTTTAAATGAAATTAGGACCCAATCTGGGACAGCACTTAATATGTATGTAACTTTAAACTCATGAGTAATCTCAAATATTTTGCAAGCCTAGGGTCTTAGTACTCATAGAAGGTGTTGTCTTGACAATCCTAGAGACTGAAGTCCGGTCTTTGTACAAACAGTTGTCTCACAAGTGTAGTGCATGCATCCCCTCCGGCAACCTGTTTCCTGCTTTGTGTGTGCAGGTTTCTGTGTGCAAAGCGCACGTGCATATTTTATAGATGTAACAGAACCCATATTTGAAACTTTTAAAAGCAAGTTTACCTCAGTATCCCTTTAAAAGGATTTCATTGCATTTCTCGCTCAATTCTCAGGCACAGAAAGTGTTTTCTTTTTTGCACATTCTTTCAAGTAGACTTCCTTGTGTATTTTCCTTCTACTTCAGTTTATACAAGTAGATCTGTAGTGACATGGCTATCCAAGGAATTTAAAAAGGAAAATGTATCATTTTTTTTCATAGGTCAGAGACAGGCTGTATTTTGTAACATTCTTTTTCTTTAAGTTTCAGCAATTAATCTGAACTACTGGGCCATAGGGCTTTTCTACACTGCAAGCGATGCGCACCAAAGTGCTGCACTGTAACTCCCTTGTGTGGATGCTGTGGGCATGAATTAAAAAAGATACCTAGTTCGCACCAACATAGGTCCCCAGGTGTCAGGTTCTCATCCGAACACCTGGTCAAAAAGGGACCCTGCCAGCCTGGTGAAAATGAGTGAGTGAGTCAGGGTGTGGGAGAGTGAGCGATGGAGGGAGAGGGGGATGGAGTGAATGGGGATGGGCCTTGGAGAAGGAGTGGGGCAAGGGTGTTTGGTTTTGTTTGGTCAGGAAGTTGGCAACCCTAATCATAGTCCAAACTGTGGGGCAGCACAGACATAATGTAATTGAGTTCTGTTGACTACAGCCCTTCTCTTTTTAGCAGTTTATTTAATATGTATTTGTAAGAAGCAGCTGCCTTATTTTCTATTTTTAATTCCAAAATAATTAAAACACTCTCTACTGTCTCAGAGTTCCCCAGTGTCTACAATAAAGAAATAGGAGAACCTTCTCTTTTTTGTTTTAAATGTCATGTTGCATTATAAACATAGATCTAATATACTAAACTGACTAAGCAGGACTCTACAGAAGACATGTTTGAGGTTACCATCCCTTGTATGGAACTACATTGTGAAAAGTGTATCTGACAGCAACCCTGTCCCACATCCACAAGACATGTAATGTTAGCTTATAAGGCAGTTATTTATGTATAATACAAACAGCAAAATTCTCATTAGGAAACACTGATAAATCCATTTCACACAGGAATAGCTGAAGTTAATCTAATGACTCATGAAACCTTAAATCCTAGCTCTTCCCATCCCCCGCCAAAATATAGAGAGGGAAAATATCTATTCCCAAGAATAAGTAATTAGAAGTAGATAACACTGCAAGTCTTTCAACTTTGTTAGGATATATAAAGTGGTTACTGAGTCCATTATCACCTTTTGTTCTATTTGTACTCCACACATTCCTGTATACAAGGACTGTTACTCTGAGAACATCATCTAGATGTGACACTTGGCGTGCTAAAAATTGGTTGTGTAATTAAAGTGATCTTCAAATGAGATGAGTGGAATGTTATAGAAGAAGGGTGTAGGAATGCATTGCATGAGATCTCTTAGGACATGAGGGCCCCTCAGACACATGGCAACCAGTACTGATTTCAGTCTATTTGGGAATGACAATCAAATATGAAAAAAAATTCATTTACTCTCCGTGAACCTGTACACAGAACAAATGCAGTCTTAATCACTGCTTACTTTTCAATTTTATGAAGAATTTTGAGATAGAATTTGTATGACATATGTTAACCAAAGTACAGTTGTATTCTATTAGCACTGGTGGGCGTGAAGCTGAAGTATTCCAGTGGTAGAAATTGTTATGCTTACAGCATACAAACAGAGTAGTTAGATAAAAACAAAGTACTCTTTTAGGAATGTTGCAATGTAATACTACTTTTTTTTCTTAAAGTCCAGAACCTTAACTCACAGTAACCAAAAACAGAAAGAGAAAGAAAGCAGGCTGCTCCTTCTGGTAGGTAGGCAAAACTCACCCTCCTTTTCTCTAGGCTGGTTCTCTGTAGACTCTCTCAAATCCCACACTTCCCTACAGAACACCCTAACCTGCAAGCAAGACCAGGAAAACCCTTGGTATTTAATGTGATAGCGTATATTTTTGACACAGTTTTCAATACACTGGTGCCTTGTTTAAAGTTTATTAAAGTCAATAGGAGTATGCCATTTTTTCTATGATCTATGAATCAGGCACTACTGTATCAATTCAGAAGTCTTTCTGATTAAAATAGAGATTCACATTGTTTTAGTTATTACATGTTGATCCAGCTGACCAGTTTTCTGGAGATGTTTTAATAACCATGACAGGCCAAACTGCACTCTTTGATGTTCACATGTAACTCTTGTTAACATTATTGGCCCCCATGCACATACCTTCCAGGGCAGAATTTAGGTCATAGATAAATAAGACAAGGTTAGAAAATATCAAAATACAGATTAGCAATTTGACTGTGTCTGGAATTTCCTGTGCCTATTTACATAGGGCTCCTTATACTTAAAATTATAATAAATAATCATTACAATTGTTTTGGACTGATCATGAAGAAGAAACTAATTGTGAAGGACTTCTCACAAGAGCAAGCCATTTTACTTAAGTAAGTGAGCCCTAATGCTTCAAAAACTCTGTTACTTTATCCCTCATTTACATCTCAGCAGGCCTTTCGCTGTCTGGGGCAAAAGTTTGACCCAGGCAAAATTTTGTCAGTGGGCTTCACTAAAAAGTGACCACTTGAAAATAGTCAAAGAATTCATTTTTTTTTTCATATTTTATTGGTGTAATGAAAATCCATATTTAGGTTATTTCCCCTCTTCTACTCCTGCATTTCATTAACATGGAAGCTAATGTGATATGACAAAAGCTGGACTATGGCATCACTGAATGAATTGAGCAACGGGAAGATGGCAATCAGGAGGGAGTTATTTCTGTGGATTTCCAAATAGCTTTCTGATCAATGGGAAAGGAAATATGGAAAGTGTGTTTAACATTACAGGCCCAGATTCACCAGAGAACTTAAATGTAGGCATATGCGAAATGCATCCCTATTCAACAAAGCATTTAAACTCATGTTTAGCTTCAATGCAATATAAGCATATGCTTAAAGTTAATCATGCTGCTTAATAGAGATGAACTTACGTATACGATTAAGTTCTTTGCTGACTCCTTAGTACCTGATCCTGCAAGATGTTGAGTGCCCTCATCTTTTACTGAGTCAATGAGAATGGAATGGCTAAATCTCTCACAAGGTCAAGATCTTAATTCGTTTTGGTAAAATATGTTTTTTAAATTTTCCCTCAGTGAATAAGTTTTTGTTTGTTTGTTTGTTTTTAACCTGGACTGAGCCAGATCAAATTCATTCCTGCTGTAAATTGAATGAAGTCAAATTTGGCCTGTTGTGGTCATGTGTTTTGCAAGCTCTTCCAATGCACAGCAACTTGCAAGAGCCCTTTTGCTAGGTCCTCCTGCTTCCCTCGTGATAGCAACTGCTAATTGCATCAAACTGTTCAGCGCAACGTGGAGTAGGATGAAAAAACAATTACTTTCACTTACAATCAAATCAGGAACTAAACCTATCACTCTACAAGTGAAAGACTACTATACTAGTCTAATGTACTACTCAGGCCCATCAGAAATTATCTTTTAAAGTAGATCTAGGGAGACTTGTCAAAGCTGCCCTGAAGTCATACAATCTTTCATTAGGCAGTAAAATGTATGGACTCAGCCATATCCATTATTAAATTGGAAAGGTGCAAAAATATTTGACATATCTGGGGTGGACGTCATACATGTAAAAGACAGGGGTTTTTAGTTAATAAAATATCAGATTAAACAACATTCCACCATTCTCCTGTAACTAAAAATACTTAAAATAAATATACTAATTAAAACTTTCATAAGCCCATCCAGAATTGATGAATTTCCTAAAGGGATACTACTGATTCATATTCATTCTCAGTTAATTGGACTGTGCAAATTTAATATTGTGTTTTACCTGCAAGAAATATTATTAAATTGCACCATACTTTATGAATTGCTAAACAGATGCAGACTGCTTAATCCCAAAGAGCAATTAAGAGGTGTGGGGGGACACAACACCTTGAGATGCCCACTACTCGTTGAGATGCCCACTTCTTCCACTGAAATGACAATTTTATTTTTTATTTTTTAACTGATAACAAAAACCTTTCTTTTTTGATTCAGTGCAGTCTTGGAGAGAGGGAAGCAATATACTTATCTCTTCATGTTAAGAATGAGTTGTAAAAACAAAGCCAGATTCCCATCAAATAAACTATTAGATTTTCTGAAAATTAAAAGTGACCTGCTTTTATTAATTAGAATTAATGTCACATTATTTTTACATTTTGGAACTATCACTGCCTCGTACTTGACAAAGTCATTCTTGCCAAGTTAGTCTCAACAACACCTGATGGTCTCCTGTGACATTTAACAAATCAGACCAGTTAGTAGCAGACGTTCCTGTAAATATGTCACTTCACTCATGAACACCTGCTGGGGCAGCTGCCCTCTAACTCAGTGGGCAGGATACTCATACAATTCTAAGCCTATATTCTTCATTACAGATTTTATCCAGATCGTAATAATATTTATTGTGACTGGCTTGCAGGGAGGTGTTGCTGTAGTTCCAAAAATATCTATCCCAATTATTCTGTCCACAGGCCTTTCAATGTATTGTCTTACCCAGGAAAGGATTCAAACTAGTTTCTGACTGTGACCCAGGGACGCCTTGATGCCAGCAGGCAGAGGATAAAGGGGGTGCATAGGGTTTTAGAGGGATCCCCTAAGTTGGATATGTGTATAATAGTCTACCAAAGGGAGGCAGGACTGGATCTCTACCAAGATCTCTATCAAGATCCAGTAGTTCACTGGTTGTCATAATCACTGCAAAATGTACATACAGATAATAATTAAGGAGTTATGTACTTACACTAAAAATTATGTTCTTAAGGTAATTGAGTTAAGGTATGTCACAAGGAGGTGAGATACCTTGGAAACATTCCTTCTAGGCAGGAGGTTACAGATGCCTAGCTCCCAGCCTGGCCAGCTGTGTATTATGTGCCTCACAGTGTATGCCTATTTGCATACTGAGTCAGCTGCAAAGGGAGAGATTGTGAAATCTACAAGAATAAACAAACAGCAGAGTGGGGTGTCCAGTTTATGGATAAAGACAAAGGATTCTTCTGGTATGTGATAAATGAAGGGGTGGGGGGTTAGCTCCCTTTTATGGACACCCAGCCAGCCAGCAGCTATAAAATCTCTCTTAGTAGCTGTTCTCTAATTGCTCTACCTGTAAAGGGTTAAAAGGTCTCATTACTATTCATAGGTAAAAGGAAGTGAGTGGGCACCTGGCCAAAGGACCCAATGGGAAGGCTAGAACTTTTAAAATTGAAAAACAACTCCCCTTTGGTCTGTTATTCTTGGTGCTTAATCCTTGTAATACTCGTTTAAAATCCAGCAATAGCCTGAGTTCCCAGATGTATTTCCTCCCTTTTAAAAAAAGTAAAATTTACTTTTTGTAAGAACAGAATTGTAAGAAGTTTGTGCACATGTTGTTTAAATAGCTGGTGGCAACAGCTAAATTCCCTTTTTTCCCCCCTTTCTCAGCTCTTTTCCGGAGCGGGGGTGAAAGGGCTTGAGGGTACCCCACAGGAAGGAATTCCCAAGTGTGCCTTCCTGGGCTCTCAAAGAGGTTCTGCATTTGGGTGGTGGCAGCGTTTACCAATCCAAGGTCAGAGAAAAGCTGTAACCTTGGGAGTTTAATACAAGCCTGGAGTGGCCAGTATTAATTTTTAGAATCCTTGCGGGCCCCCCCTTCTGCACTCGAAGTGCCAGAGTGGGGAATTAGCCTTGACATGGTATATCTCAGAGTACAAGGGGACACATTGAGTCCTTTCCTGAGAAGGCAAATGGACAGCTGGTATGTCTCATGAAAGCAGGGTCACAGATAGCCTGGCTGTGAAAACACTGCATGGATTTTCGGTGAGCAATACTCTACAAGACATGAGTGTATCTTGTTAATTAAATTTAGACACTAGAATGCTAGAATTTTATTTTTTATGTAGCCATTTGTTTCCAGTACTTCTACTTGCTATCACTTGAATAGCTGTGCTTTGTTAAATAAATTTGCACTTGATTTCACTATAAACACATCTAGGTGCTGTGTGTTATGCAGAGCAATGATCTGCGATGGATCTGGTAAGCTGGGGGATACTGCTTTTTTGGAAGCAGTGATTCTGTGAATACTGGTAGTATCCAGTGGACCAGGGGGCTGGACAGTTTCCAGGGAGATGCTCGGTGGGCTCAGGGGTTAGAGTGTGCCTATTGCTAACCTGTAAAGTGACAGCCAGGCCTGCAAGGCTCAAAGGGGAGTGCTTGTTTTGCCCATGGCCTGTGGAGTTGGGGAGCTGACCCACCACAGGCACAGATAAGGCTTCCTAATGGTTAGAGAAGATGGTAGTGAGGAATCTCACAGCCCTGAGTACCTCCAGGAAGTGTAACACCAGCTAAGGCCCTGATCCTGCAAAGATTTATGAACATATTTAACTTATGCATTGTTAGGATTCTGTAATGGAATAAACTCATCATCAAAATGTCCCCTCAAGCCAGGATGTGGCATTGTAGGGGTTCTTCCATTCTAGTGTTCCCTACTGTCTGCCAGTCTGGTTCTGCCACAGTCTGCAGCTTCCATGGGCAAGTCCTTCAGCCAGGTCACCTTCTGAGGTAACACAAAGTCCAGCAAAAAACCCAAACAAACAAAATGTTCTTCCGCTCCTCTTGTGCTACTCTTCAGTGTACCTTCTGGGCTCAGTTCCCAGCCCCTTCTGGGCTACCTTTAAGTTCTTCCCTACTCTATTAGAATGCAGTGACACCCAAGTGGCTTTCCCCAGAAGTCTTTCACTCACTGAAGTTCACTTCACTCCTACTCCCAGGCCCTGAAGACTTTGTCTTCTAGTGAACACTACCTCTCAGGAAGTCCTTTCCCCCTAGCAGGCTCCCACTGCCTCCCCTCCCAGGGAACTGTGGCAGCTTCTCCCAAGGACCTTCTTGCGGATGCTACCTCCAGTACTCCCACACATGCCTAACCTGCTTTCTGTAGTTCCACCTCTGAGTTCAATCAGCCTTTTTATGAGGCCCAAGTGTTCATCAGGCTGACTTTTGACCCCAGTAGTCCCACCCTTCGGGCTGGAAAGCAACTAATTTTTGCCCCTTAAAGGGTCCAATTACTTCATGACATAGTCCCACTGATGTCACTAGGACTTAGGTTCCTAAATGCCTATGTCACTTTTGAAAATGTGATTTAGGCTCCCAAGTCAGTTAGGCATTGCCATGCTGAGCTGAGAAATAGCTAAATACCTTTCAGAATTTGGGCATAAAAGCCTTAAAGGACATTTTTACCTCAAGGAACAAAGTCCATATAAACTGCATTATGCATTTTGCTGGTTGCATGTCTTTCAACCTGAAAAATAGGACCTCAACTGTTTGTTCCTGAAATCCTGAATTCAGCCAGCAAACATAGAATTGTCTGGAAATCTTTTGTCACAAGATTGTCTCTCTGTACCCTCTGCATCTGCGTCATCATGTTTAGCTTCACTCTACCATTGGGAAGCATATTAAGAACCACAGGACTGGATGTAGTCAGAAGGAACTGAACCTCAGAAAATCTGTGCTATTAGTTGCTAGCCATTCGTCTTTTAATCAATCTCATCTTCTCCATGTCTACTAAAATCAAAGGGCAATATTCTAATTAATCTCTACACACAGCAGCTTCACATGTATGGGGATTCAAACATATTTAACAACAGTAAATCTAGTAGGTTGTAGTCTGCTTCAACCAATCTCTATAAAGATTATCAGCGCAAGAGTTCAATGAAATCTCATTCTGAAATCAGGTTTAAATCAGTATCATTCCAGCCCCCTGATTACTTCTCTTTTGACATCATAGTTTAGGGAGTTCATTTTTTAAAATCTACACATTTTCTCAGTTTTATTCTTATAAATGAATACTGGTTCCATGATTGCTTCACTCACCCGGCTGTTACTAATTCACGATTTGTATATCTTAACCACAATTAAGATTACAAAGTTGGCATTTATGTGCTTTTGCTTCAGAATGGATCAACAAACAACAGGCACAAGAAATGACAACTTGAAAATTTCAGCTGATGTCAGAGCCACTCTGAGGGGAAGGGGGAGAAATGGACAGTTTGCCCTGAATCCCCCATTTGAAAGGGCCCCCAGATCCAATGGCATTGCAATGAGGTCACAGAACCACTCAGGTTTGGCCTGGCAGCCCCTGTCATAATAGAGGGATGGCTGGGAGAAACCTGAGTGGCATTGCAACGACACATGCCAGATTACAGTGCCACTCACTGAAATTTGGCCCAGCGGCACCTCTGTCACAATGGAAGGGCAACCAGTCCAAACCTGAGGGTGTTGCTGTATATCCAGAGTTTGACAGTACTGCAGTCAGCCATCTTGTGTGTTCAGCCATTGCCAGCTGAAAACCAAACATCACATAGCTAGAAATAAAATTAAACCCTGAGAGGCAATATCACGTAGCTGCATGTTTGCAGCTCTGCTAATCAGAATGGGAGTTTGGGATAGGGAGTTAATGTTCCATGAAAATAGAAGGAATGTTTGGATGGCCGACCTTGGTTTTCGGTGCCTCTGACATGTAAGTTTTATTGTTGTTATGACTAGAAATGCTTTGCCGATAAGGAGAATAACGAATTGTTATTGGCTGTTGCTAGGGCTATTATGAGTTATGTACTTAGTGAGGAAAAAAATTATAAAAAGTTTAGTTAGAAAGTGTGCTTTGGAGCAGTTCAAGGAAGCTTTTCTTTGGGCAAGGATGTGACACCTAAGTTCCCCAGCAGTCAGATGGAAGGAGGGCCCCCAGAAGCCTGTCTGTCAATTCCTGGAAACCATTTCAGAATTTTTGGGCAACTATAAATGTTTGGAACGCAATGAACCTGCTGCTACAGCCTGTGTGTGAATGTGTCTGCTTGAGACCTAATCAAAAAGTAGTTTTAGGTGAAAGCACTTTGGTTTGTATCAATCATTTATCAGACGGAAGGCTATGCCCCCATTGATTTATTCCTGACTCTGCCTGGAGAGAAACAGTTAAGTTACTACTGTTTTGGGGTCTGAAAACTCTGGATAACATTGCAACCCCATGTACCAGATTGCACTGTTTGGAGTGGGGAGCTGGGCCCAGGCCTGTTGGAGAGGAGCTGCCACTGTGGGATAAGAGTGGTGGGGATTCACTCTCCAGCACCTCTCCCCTGGCTTCCCCTCAGTGGTAATTTTGTTTGAAGGGTGGGGCCTCAGTTTTAGATTTTGAGCCCTCCAAAACCTCTGTGCAGCCCTGGCTGAAGCAGTTCGGCAAAATGCCATGGACTCCAATGAAGCTATGCCAGTTTACACCAGCTGAGAATCTGGCCCTTGATTTTATAAAAGACATGGAAGATTGTGACAAGCCCATGGGACAAGGGCTTGAACCATAGAACTGCATGTGATGTTTCATTCCATCTGAGTAACTGGAAAATATTTATAGATTCTGAATGAAGTGTCACCAAGTTCTCTGCTCTGCTGCCTTGAATGGCAAGGAACAGCAAAACTGGAAACAATGCTGTCATATGTATCTACCCAATCTAGTCTTATGGGTGCTAACTCCAGTGTTGTTTTTTATTGTTTGTAAATATTAGAGTTCATTATTGGCATAGAACAGTTTAGCATCTTGTAGGAGCACCCGTGCCCCTACAGTGTGTCCAGAAACAGTGTTGCAGGGGTCCTTTCAGTTTAAGGCCCCCTCCAACCCATCTGCTGTCAAAACAGTTGGTTGTCTTATGTGGCCTACCTCTCCAACCAAGTCACTGGTCAGTCTATCCCCTTTCGTGGTTAACAGAAAAGTCCAAAACCAAGGAACTCAAAGTCCAGCGCTCTTGGAATCTCTCCTCCAGCTGCTGTGTAACACTTTTTGTTCTTAACCATTTCCCTCTCCCTTCATAGTCTGGGGAAGCAATAGAGGAATCCAGGCCCACCTGCTCCACTGGGTTCCAGCTCCGGGCCCTTGTTCAGAAAAGCCAGAGTTAACCCTTCTCAAGTCTCTTGCCGTTCTCTGAGCTGCTTCCTACCTCTGTGGGCTTTCTAGCCCCTTGTTCAGTTTCTCCCTCTCTTTCTGGAGTGTTGGCCTCTCTGGTGGCTTCTCACCAGTTTGTCTGCAGGACCTGCTCTCCACAGTCCCTTTGCATCTCTGACAGCCACCCTGCCCTCCTCCCTTACAAACACTTTATCACCACAGTTGATGTGGGGCTGCCAATCAGCTCCGGGTGACCAGGCAGGCAGTTTCTGCATTAACCCTTTGGTTGCCAAACCAGCACTGGGTGTATAGACCCCATGGCACACCTATGTTGGCATTACATGAGCAGTTTATACTATATTTGCACTGATTTATCTATACATTTTATATAGGATATTAAAATATGTGAAAAATGTTTACTAAGTCAAGCGTGCAGAAGTTAGGAGATGCTAGAAGTATGGTTGCCTTTGCAGATTTAATTTGGATTCCTTGTGGATATACGGTATTATAGAGTCTGCTATGATTTTATAGAGTCACAGATGATTTTTTGTACAAGATCCCTGCCTCTTTCCAGTGAATGGGTAGGTCTTTCATATTTCTTTTAATGCTCTACATTCAGTGTGCAGTCCCAGGCCTTATTTAAAGCACACTATCCAAATACTTTATTGAATACAATATTATATATATTATTAATGCTCATAAGCATTTCTGTGGTGCCCTCAGCTACAGTATCGGAGTGCTTCACAAATATTAATGATTTGAACTTTACAACACCTCTGTCATATGAGGTGGTTGTATCAGTCTCATTTTAAAGGTGGGAATTGAGGCAGAGATATTAATCCCAAAAGTGTTTGCTAATTTTAGCTTTGATTAGAATTTTTTTTTTAATTCTAAAAAAAAAAAAAAAAATCAAAATATTTCATGTTGACATTTTTTAAATGAATCATTTTGAGGTTTCAGTTCACAATCATTTTTCATTTCATATTTCCTTTATTTTTTTTGAAGCTTAAAATGGTAAAAATGTAAATAAACCTTTTTTTAACCTGAAATTTTTGATTCTTCAATTTTCCAAAAAATTCAAAAAAATTCCTTTTTTGGTTTGATCCAAAACTAATTTTTATTTTTCAAAAAGAAAAGGAGTACTTGTGGCACCTTCCTTTTCTTTTCGCAAATACAGACTAACACGGCTGCTACTCTGAAACCTTTTATTTTTCAGAATCACCAGTGAACTGAAAAATCTGTTACTTGCACAGCTCTACTCAGCACTTTTGCAAATCAGACTCCAGGTGTCTCACATTGGGCACCCAAAAAATAAGAACACATACTTTGTGAAAAGTTTGGTTTAAGCGACTTGCCCAGCATCACATAGGAACTCTGTAGCAGAGGCAGGGATAGAATCTAGTTCTCCAGGGCCCCATTCAATTGCCTTAATAAAGAGACCATCCTTTGTCTTCCTCCAGTCCCCAGGCTCATTCACTACACACCTTCCAGCTACTGCAACAAATGAAGCAAGGGTCCATCAGACAACAGCCTCATTATACAACCCTGATCTATTCACAGGGTGCTGTCCATTCTTGTTTGCTGCAGATTGCCTGCATGTTTTTGTATGAGTTTTACTACCAAAAAGTTCTGTATATATATTTGAGGATCACTGTGAAATTAAGGACTCACTGGAAACAAATTTAGAGGATTTGACCAATGCTTACGTTGCCAACTCTTAGAGACAGATGTTACGCTACGTGTCAGCCTATACCAAAAGGAGGTGTCTGCTGTAACGTTGCTGACCCTAGAAATAGGAATGATTTCTAGGTCTACAAATCGTTTTAGAGCCTATTCTCAGATTTTTATAGTGAATACAAGGGCTACTGATAAACTGACTTACACATGACATATGTCAGACGCATTCTATCTGGGGAAAATGTGTATTTAATAGGGCAAGGGAATACAGGGGCTTAAAAACCTGTGAAAAAAACTAGAGACCATGAGTTCTAATGGCCAGAATGATCATTTTTGCGTGTCCAATTTTAGAAACCTTAAAAGGACATGATTTTCAGAGGGTGATTTTCAAAAACTCAGGGCCCTTTAAGATATGTCAAATTATGTTTCCAAAAATTAAGGAACACAAAATCACCAGGCAGTTTTAAAAATCTAGGCCAATTGGTTTACTTCCTTTCTATTTCTTGGCTGCTCCTTGGAAAGAGAATGCCCCTCAGCTCCGTTCCTGTGCCAGTTTTTGAGCACTTGTGATTATTTTAAAGGAGAGTGGAGAAGGTGAAAGGCTAAACATCAGTGTGGAGCTAAGCTTTCCAAGCAACCTTGGCAGACAAAAATTTCCTTGCTTTCCTAGCCTAAATTAATAGATCCTTTAGGCTTCTGACATACAGCATGTCCTGAAATAATTGGGGGAGAAAAGGAAGTAATTGAGCCAATTAATCTGGTTAGACGCCTGCGGGAGAATATCCAATCTTGAGGATGAAGTGACGTTTCTGAATAAGAGATAGTAATTTGCATAAAGAAACTCTAAAGTTTAAATCTTTGAAAATTAGCAAAGGGAAAAATATAGGGTGCTGGTAATTCTCTCTCCCTACCCCACCCCATCTCAACTGAAAATCAGAAGGCCCTGAAGTTCTTTTAAAACATATGCCATTTCCAAGTTCTTTGTTGTGGCACGGAGGGCAGCATCCAGAAAATAGGTAGCATTTTCTAGTGGATAAGATATTAGACTCAGAGTCAGGAGTCTGTGTTCTACTTACAGTTTTGCCACTGATTTGCTGGGCAGCTAGCCTCTCCCCTCTTACTTCCTGCTTCCCCTCCCACCCTACGTCTGTTATGCCTATTCAGGGCCAGATTGTGAGCTTCTTCTTCATGATGGATAGTACTTTACACCTACCATTACTTGTGGAGTAAGGTGCCAGTAAGGATATCACAATCTGCTCTTTAGCTTGTAAGCAATTTGAGCAGGCACTGTCTTTTACTAGGGGCTTGTGCAGTGCCTAGCACAAGGTGGGTTCAGTTGGAACATTTAGCTGCTACTATATTACCATCTCCAGATCAACAAGCGTTGCCTTGTGTGTTCTATCAGATTTCACTTGTCATACCTTTATATATACACATACACACAGTTAGACCAAGACCAAATATCACATAGACCAAATGACACATTGTTCTCCAACCCACACAAATTATTTTTGAACCTTAGTCTCGACGTTGACGACTCAATAAACATCCTAGCTTATCAACAGACCTCTTGAACAATTACATTTGTTTTTACATCCATGTAGGAACTGCTTTTAATAATGATTTCAGCCTAACACAGACATGTTTTCTCTAAATATCTTTTAGAGAAATGCATTTAAGAAATAAAATGCAAGTAAGTAATGACACAGATAAACTGCACATTACCTGACTGGCTATCTTGCAAGAGACTGTTCTCAAATGGAATTAATGTTTACTCCGGTACAGAGAAGCTGCCAGAAAGCGTTAAGTGAAGAAATGAGACAAATGAAATAGCAAATTAACAAAAGTGAGGTAATATGCATATGAACATTAAAGATAAAGAAAATCCAGAATATGCGTGGTCTGTGCCTGTTCTTTCCACAGACATCTCTAGAATACAAATTTGTATGTGCTGAATTACTAGATCTTCAGATTTGGTTCAGGCTCATATCCCAAGTTTGGATCTGGACAGAAACTTCACCAGGTTCAGTGAGGTTTGGTTCTATGGGATAAGTGTGGGCTCTAGCTCCACGTCAGATTTGAAACCCCACTCCTATAACCAATTATTCTTCCTTGGTTTTGTTAGTGCTTTAATGTTTGCTCTTTTACAGTGCTTTTCATCCAGAGGTTTCTAAGCACAAACCAGCATTTCCGTGGTTTCCCAATACAGTGAAAAGGCCCGTGCAACTATGGCCCTAGGCCGTATCTACACAAGCCTATTTTTGCCACAGTGGCTTCAACACTGGCTGCTGGTCTATCCTTTTGCTCCCAAGATTGTTAGCAACAGCGGAGATACAACAGCGGGAAATTCTAACGAAAAGAGGCTAGTATAGATGAGACCTTAGTTTGCTTCTTTCATCTACTGACCCAATCAGCTAATGAATAACATGAAGCCCTGTAACACAGCCCTGTAACACAAAAAAAAAAATAGTGACCTTCAGTTTTTGTAAGATGCTCTATATATCCCTGAATCAAGTGGATAATGTTCTGGTCCACTTTGTTTCAGTTGGCTTTGATTTTATTTTTCTGAATCATTTGTCTTATTGTATTAATTTCATACTGAATTGGGTTCAGGTCTTGATATTACACAAAGAGCGCTGAGAAAACACATCTAAAGTTCTTAGTAGGAGAAAAGATTAGGGCAGGTTAGATTATAAAGTGCATTACTGCATTAGAGCTTGTTTATTGCCCTTGCTGTACACATTCATATAGTTACCTTTGACATTTTAGTGTTGATTGAGATGATTTGAGACCAAAATGTTGATTTTCCACACAAGACACTTCAACACTTGAATTTATCACAGCTTAAACTTTAAGCTTCACTTGACAGATTGTAACTTGTCATGAGGACTCCCTTTGATGTCCTTAAGTAAACTTTATCTCTAAGTATATAATTCCTTTGATGTCCCTTTTAATTCAAAGTAGCCAGCAGCAGTTTGAAGTGCTACAGAATAAAACGGTAGTTAAAAAAAGATTTTTTTCCCCTCCACCCTTTTTATAGCAGGGGAGAAAAATCAGATATATTTAATTGAAATATCTCTTGAAAATAATTCTTACACAGTAGCCTAGTGGTTCTAAGGTAGCCCATTTTAGCATTATACATAACCAGATTCTCTGCAAGCACATTCCTTGACCATGTACTGTACTACTCTGGCTGAAATTCAGCCAGCCCTCATGCACCCCCCCAAATACATGTATTTTAATGATAGCTGCCTGCACATGCACCAGACTACTTCCATAATTGCTTTGTGTCAGATGTTAGATATACAGATTTATCTTAAGGTTTTAATGTAACATTAATATTTTTTACTGGCCTCAGACCCATTTAAGAACAATGGGAGGCAGTGGCCATTTTGAAAGAGTATCATAACTGAGGGCACCCTGTGGCATCAGTCCTGCTGAAAACAGTAACAGTTAGTAGACATATTGAAAGAGAGCCAGGCTTCATGGAAGTCTCTAAAGGGGAACATTATTTGTCAGCCTGTGCTAAAGGAGAAACTTTTAATTGTGAAAAATAATGGCAATCAATGACCATTAATCTTAGAAAAAGCATCATCAAATGCACAAGATGTCCATGAGTTTTAACTATAGGTGAGGTTTTAAGAGTCTGTTAGTTGTTCCATTATTAAGATTAATAGGTAAAATAAAACAATCTGGTACAAGGTGCTAAATTTCTGAAAGGACTCATTTTTAGTTTATTAGTTAAAATTAATTAACAGATGCACATGTAAATTCTTCATATTCAAACAATAAAAGGGTAATTTTGGCAATCAGATGCTGTACTTTTCATACAGAACAATAAGATTGACTGCTTGCTTTCAATTCAAATCTCAACTCAACCTTAACTATAGAGCCACAGCTGGTGCTTCCATAATAATATCACTTATTGTATTGGCTTCTTAAAAATTGACTGGAAAGCATCATATATTTAATATTTGTCTGTATTAATGTATGGTATTGTCACTTGTCACCATTCAGCCTTCAGGAAAGCAGGATCATCCTAGTCCCAATACTGTAACTTTGTGCAGGTGATTTTTCCCCAAACAAGATTTTCACCTTTTTCTTGATCGTATACATGGATTTGTAACTTTCTTTGAAAGACCAGAGGAGGACCCTGAGGGGGATGGAAAAAGCAGCAAAGGTGCTAAGAAGCCACAAAGCTAGAGACAGTGACAGAGACAGGTACCAATTGATGAGTGGGGAAAAAAACCCAAAGAAGGAGACAGGAGGCAGTGAAGAAGACAGAAGCTGCAAAGCACTTTAAAGAAGAAGCCAAAAAACAGAGCTGATTGAAAAGCAGAAGATGCAAGCCAAAAAGAAAGAGGCAGCAGGAAAAACATGAAAAGCAAGAGAAAGATGACAGGCGAGGATGCAGAAAGGAGAATGAGAGATGCCACAACATGCCATGGAGGAAGAGAAGGGGAGGTAATCAGTCTGAACCTGGAGAAAGGGGATATGGAGGATGATGAGAAGGAGGTAGCTTAAAAGGAGCACTTAATTTCAGGAAATTACTTCAGAAGAATAGATGTTACCCTACTATACAGTTTCCCTCCTTCCTTGCCTACTTACAGTCCCCACCCTATTGTTAATATATATCACCACCATCATTCATACAAAGCAGAGGAGTTCTGTCCTCCATGACTTCAAAGAACAATTTTAAAGATGTTCAAGTGGCAATGATCAGGAGTGTATATCCCATTCGTCATCTCTAGATATAATGCTTCTCTCTTTGGTGGTCAGTTAGGAAAGCTGGCGTTTATCTTTTGTAAAGGAACCATTCAAGTACAACAACAACAACAACAAAAAGATAACCACTCTATTCACCGTACTTGTAGGCTGGGAACTTGTTGCTTTGTTAAACTGCATAACAAACAGAGTGGGAGGAACCCCCCCCCCCAACAAAACAGAAAGGAAGGCACTGGTGGAGCATGGCTCCGTCCCCTAATACTTGGTGTAACCCAGTTAACTCTGCTTTACTACAAATCCTTATCTCTTGCCTCTCTGGGTCTTTATAGTTTTTTGAGGGAGATGTGAATTAATTTTCTTTAAATGAGGCTGTATCTGTTTATTTTTCTCTCTCACTTTGTTTCTCCTCCTCTGACATCTTCAGGTGCACCTGAAAAAAAAACACCCAGATGACCAGCTGCAGACACAGCCCCTAGTTTTATAATGTCGGCACTGCACATGAAGCCCAGCTCTGTGGAACCCCGGCTTGCAGGCGCCGTTTTTCTAAGCCCATGCTTGAACCCTCCCCACTGCACTGGAAACCTGGGTTTATAGTTGCTGGACTGTGCTCACAGCTGTGCTAACATGTTCGTTCTGCTTATGCAGATGTTCCAACTCAGGACTGCAGCTAAACCTGCACCCACACCACAAAATGAGAAGGCCTGGGTCACAGCAGGACTCGGGCTCTGACGCGCCCCACTAGCAGGGTCTTAGGACCCAAGTCATGAGTGCTTGCTGACCCAAGTCAGACTGATTTGCCTGTGGACAGAGGGGGCTTGAGCTCAAATCTGAGTCAGAGCCTGAGCTTCAACGTGCACTGTAGACATACCCAATGAGTTCAAGCAGTGATGTTGAAAGGATACACTCATGTTAATGGAAAGTAATAATAGTGATATCTAAGTAATGCAGCATGGTAAATGCATTGTAAACATTGCAGGTGAGATTGTTTAGAACATACCCCTGCTGTTCTTGCTTTAAGGTAAGATTTGAGTCATCTCTGCTGTCTGGGTACATTCTAGAATTCTTATGCACCTCACTAGATAGTCTATGGCTATTTCCAGATCATGCGCTCCTTCAATCAGATGAACTGTCTATTGCATGTGTGTTATCCGCTGGAAACTTTGAAACAGCATCTTCAGTATTACAGACTGAGTCACATTTGCAACAGTAACCATGAGAATAATTTTAAAAACTGATTTAGGCACTTAGGCTTCTAAGTTTCAATGAAAAAACCTATGGGAGTTAGGCACCTAACTTGCTTAGATGCTTTTGAAAATTCCCACCCAGCATCTATCTTCAAGTGCCTAAATACCTTTAAAAATCTGTTCCTAAGTGCCCAAGGCTCAGATTATCAAAGGTATTTAGGTTCCTAATTTCCACTGATTTAAATGGAAGTTAGGAGCCTAAATACTTTTGAGAATCTGGGCCCTTCTGTCTTTCGAAATTGGGACATAGACTCCTAAGTCATTTAGGTACTTATGAAAACGTTACCTTTTTGTCTTTTGCTGCACTGCTTCTAGCATTTAATTTAGCAAAGGTTTTGTTCTTTTTAAAAACACTTCAGCTGTTTCTTTTGTTGAGTTCTGCAAACTGCTTAGCAATGGAGCAGTCACATTGCTACCAGGGCTGTGGCTAAAAAACAGCTTTTATTCTACTTATTTTCAGCTCAAAGCCATCTAAAGGTTCCTGGGACTGGAGGATTGTGCAGGGAGAGACTTCCACAGCATAACTGTCAGCCTCACTGCAACAATACCAGATTTCTGCTGTGTCTGGATGAAGCACTTTGACTGTTGTTAATTATAAGTCTCTAAATTAGGTAACAAGATCAAAAGTTTTTTTTAAAATTAGTCCATACTATCTTTTGTAACTCTTTCACTTTATTAGGCAAGTAAAAGGGGATCATAACCCCACTGTGATGGTTCTTGGAGTACCCAGTACTGTGAGTCACCTTGTTACCTTCTGCCTCCAGTAAGAGGGAGTCTTTCTTGTGGTAGCTGGGTATTAGCTCCCTGGCACCACAAGTCTTTTAGCTACTCAAGCACTCTCCTTTGGGCTGTTTTAGCCTTATCTTTCCCTTGCAGGTTAACAATAGGTGCACCTGAATCCCCGAACCTCCTTGAATCCTTCTCCTATGCTATCCAGCTCTTGACGCTATGTACTCACAGAATTTCCACATATTCTGCATCCAAAGTTGCAGTGTAACCCAGTTTACCAGTTTTAACTTAAACCACTGCTCCTTGGAAGCACACAGAACTTTGAGCACTTATGATAAATCATCTTTTATTTTATTTAAAACAGAATAAAGATTTACCTAGGAAACAAGGGAGAGAGGAAGAAACAAGTGTTTACAATACAAAACAAAACGTAAAATGTTAACCTGGGTCTAAACTTATCAATAGTTACTGTTCCAATTTAATAAAGTAGATTTCCCTCAAAAGATCAGCCTTTTGCGGAGCTGGCTGGTTTCAGACAAACCAGGATCCAAACGTTCATGAATGCAGCCCTGCTCTTCAAGGAATTTCCTCAGTGAATGGATACAGAGTGTCCTCTGTTATACTGTAAGCAATCTTTTGTTTCTATTCAGAGATAGGATGAGCCCCTATCTTGTTGCAAAGTTTCTTTTTTACCTTTTCATGGTTTTGATTGCTTGTCCTTGCCTCTGATGGTTCCCGTTCAAAGTCTTAGTATTGTGCAAGGCTAACAAATTGAGTCTTGCTTTGCATTAGCAGCCAGACATGGAGAGGTAATAATTCCCCCTTGCCTAAATGGGCCATGACAGACACAAATCTTTACTTTTTAGTCCAAGTCTATAAAACATACTTTCAGTATAAATATACTCTGTTCCCTAAGTATTACCCGTAAAACCATCTCACAATGATTATGAGCCTTGACAAGTTACGAGCTGTCTGTAAACACCTCACATGATAACACTTATGGATAAATACCTTGCAAGAGATATATTTGGTATAATGAGTTTGTCAGGTCTGAGACAAGAGCTGTTTACCAACAGGAGACCCTTTGCCAATGGGTCTCTGTGTCACACTCCCCCCACTTTTTTTTTTTTGTACATCTGGAATTTCAAAACCTCCCCTCTCCTGAGAAGCACAGATTGTGCTTCTTAATCTTCTGGTTTTTATACATCAAACTGATAAAGTAAACATGATAAAGCCTGATAAAGCCTGTTTTTTCAGCCTTTGAACCAAATGGGTGTGGCTTTGCATCAGACCTCCACTAAGAAAAGAAGAAATTTGGGTAGGCTTCACATTTTCAGTTTACCTATTCTTCCCCAAATGGAGACTGGCACAGCACTTCATCTTTGTTTAAATCTAGCTTTAAGATTGGGAGGGAAGCATCCTATTCAGGTCACTTAAGATTTATGTTACATTTATTGTGATCATCAATCTTTCATGGATTCCAATGTGTACTGTGGTATCAGCATTTTTCTTCAAAGAGTCCCTAACTGTGCACCAAATGCAACATGGCAGAGGCAAATGCTATAGGCACTTAAGCTGCTAAGGCCCTAATGGATCACGCTATGCATTCTCCAACTGCCTTCCACACTAACTCCTCCCAAGGAAACCTAGGCACTCTGCCTCTACAGCCTACTCAGAGTGGAACATCATCTGTATAAGGACACACTTAAATGTCCAACTTCTCACATCCCCCCTTTTGCAAAATTTTTCTAGTGAAATCTAGTAGTAAGGACAGACAGCTCTTCTCCTTTCTTCTACTCCTCACAGGCCCCCAAGAAATGAGCAGGAGGTGACTCTTGATGGTTCTTAGGGGCCATTTGTTATAATCCTGCTACCCAATTAAAGAGATAGAATGATTCCCCTGCCTCTGACAGTCTCCTCTGTGTGTGCTGCTGAAGCATCCCTTTCAGAGATCACAGGGCTTATACAAATACTAACAAAGGGTAATTTTTTATCATCTTTGGAATGGACCAGATTGCATCATCTGGCATGTATTTTTTTAAAAAAAATATTTGCCATTTTAATTTATTTTTATTCACATGGGAAAACAAATGAATAAATTCCCATATCCTCCCTATCCCTGTAGCACACACAAACATTTCCCTCCTTCCATGCTCCATAGGATATTTGTAGGCCAATCTCTACTTTTACCTGTGCCTGGCAAAGCAAATCCTATTAGATAGTTCTGAAGGCTTTTCCCGTATCTGTCATGAAGGCCCTAACAGGCTCCTTGACTTCTCTTTACAGTATGAATTATAATTAGTTTGGCAACAAGCAGCCTTTCGCAGATCACACCTGTTCTTGTCCAATTTAAATTCCCTAGCACTCCCTGGAGGCATCATGCCTTGACACCTTATAATCAGTATTGATTTGTGATACTGGAATAGAACTACCATAAGAAAAGGGGTATCTAACCTTTTTTTAATAGAATAATTTTAGCAGTTCTTAGCTTTATTCATAAGGGAGGAAGGGACTGGTTTCTAAAATGTAACTAAATGCTCCAGACAGCATAGAAATACATGCTTTCTAAAATAAAAGAATAAAACCATAGTCAGTCAGTCTGTTATTAGCATTTTCTCCCAATCTTAACAGCCCCCTCTACTTCCAAAGTTGCTAAGGTTTTGTCAAGGTACTCTCTGTTCCCTTACCTGCTGTTTAGAATACTTTCAGAGTAATTTAGGACACTTTTAGAAGCTAATTGTAAGGAGTTTGAAATCTTTTACCAAAGATTTCCTTTGGGGTTTTTGCAATGTTTACAATTCCCTCACCTTTAATGTTTTCTGTAATTGTACTTAATCTTCGCAAACATCTATTTTCAAGCTTTCCCTCCTCACATTACAAAGGTGTCCGTCCTCTCCTTTAAGATGTTTAGGATTTCTTCTCTTGCATTTTTATCCATGAACTATTTGAAGGATTATGTGTGGTCTCAGATTAAGGGAAAATTTTGAGAGGCACAGCTCCACTCTCTTTTGTTTTTGAGGGGTCTCTCTACATCAGAGATTATTTTCTTAAACTAAGAAACTAAGAGACTGGGAGTGGCTGGGTCATTACACATATTTAATCTATTTCCCTAAATTAAGTATCCTCACACCTTCTTGTCAACTGTCTAAATGGGCCATCTTGATTATCACTACAAAAGTTTTTTTTCTCCTGATGATAATAACTCATCTTAATTAATTAGCCTCTTACAGTTTGTATGGCAACTTCCACCTTCTCTCTGTGTGTGTGTATCTATCTATCTATGTATATATATATCTCTTCTTATTATATGTTCCATTTTATGCATCTGATGAAGTGGGCTGTAGCCCATGAAAGCTTATGCTCTAATAAATGTGTTAGTCTCTAAAGTGCCACAAGTACTCCTGTTCTTTTTCCTTAAACTGTATGTTTTGTTTACCAAATAAAACCACGACACTACTGGATTTCGTAATGAGAACCTAGATCATGAATGGACTCCGCACCCCTTAATAGACTTGCTTGCTTACCTTTGTAGTGGGCTTTGTAAGCAGAAAAGTGAATTCAGGAATGTTTTGCTCCATTAGGAAGCTAACATGCAACAGGGGCTTTTTTCACCCAAAGTCAAGTTGTAGCCTGCTTCAGCCATCTCACAGCTCATTTATCCTTGATTCCACCAACCTGATTCTCCTCTCAGCTACTTCTTAGAGCTCCTGACTCTCACCACCAGACTCAGTGCTTAATTCCCAAGCAGTTTCCTCTTAGAATGTACTCAAGAAGACTTAACTACCACATGTGGCCCACATCTACCTGCTACCCTGCAGATCCTATGCTGAAGGCAGACAGCTGTGGTCCTTCCTTTGCTCAGAGGATTAACTCTTTCCCTGCCAGACTCTGGATAGAGTTATATTGTCTATCACATATGGGAAGATATTGCCAATTTTTTCCATCTCCTTGTCATTTTAAAAGTTTCATTTGTATCAAGATGAGTTTCCAGAGGATAGCTCAGATTAGGATGCATAAATAATGGGATAGAGATTAATACATAAAATATAATACCACTATTTAAACCAATGGCACAGCCTCATCTGGAATACTTTGTGCTGTACCACTCACCTCATCTCAAAAAGCATATTGCAAGACTGGAGGGGGTTCAGAGAAGGGTGACAAGAATGATTAAGGGCCCAGAAGGACTCATGGGAAGAAGGATTGAAGACTCAGGTCTCTCACTTTAGAAAGTAATAAGAAGGACATGATAGAAGTATATAAAATCGTGATTGGCATAGAAAAGGTAAGATTGGAAACTTCTGGTTTTTGTGTCTCATAGCACAAGAACAAGTAGACATTCAATTAAATTCAAAGGTGAAAAATTCAAAACAAATAAAAAGAAAATACATGTTCACACAATGTATAATTTAACTGTGGAACTCATTGCCACAGGATGTCATTGAGGCCAAGAATATAGAAAGATTAAAAATGGGATTAGACATCTATGGGGATATGAGGAAGATCCAATATTATCATAATTAATGATAACAGAAATTTAGGGAGGTATATTAAATCCCTCCCTTCTTCACCTGGCTTTGGGGGAAGCCAGCAGAGAGCAGCCAGCCAGAGACTTCAGCCCATAGGAGCAGAAGCAGCCAAAGCAGGGATCTCAGGACATTCCAGTCACAACTAAAATGTTCTCTAATTTTCTCTGCCCTGTGCTGATTGGCTCTTGCCCCAACCCTCCCTCTTACTTCTCCCTCAGTCTCTTTACCTCAGATTCACTACCTACCTGCCCCTCCCACTAGCTCCATCCCCCGCCTCATCTCTCTTACCCCTTTCCATTTAGCTGATCACCTCTGTGACGCTGGCAGACCAGGTCATGTCAGAGTGTATTCAGGCCAATTCATTTGTGTATTAGTATAGATCAAAGTGATTGTTAAATGTATAAGTGTTTGGAAGTGTTTAAACTTCATAAAACTAATGGGACATTATAGGCATTGTTTTCTCTTATCTGTATCCTGTTATGATGCAACAGCAAACATTTACATTGTAAATACCCCTGTAACTAAATAATTCATCAGATTATCACATCTGCCTACTGCAAAATTCTTGCACCTTCCTCTGAAGCATCTGGTACTGGCCATTCCTGGAAAAAGCACACTGGGCTAGTTGAACCTTCGGTCTGATCCAGTGTGGGTGTTCCTATTAGTACTTCATGTTTTAAGATGCTGTAATTAGAGATGATATCTGAACCCCAGATCCAGATTCTCATTTGAGTTTCGCTCGACTCTATTACTGTAACAGATTGAATTCAAATAGCCTGAATTCTGGGAATGTTCAGATATTTATCCAGATTTAGAATATGCCTTTTTGAGAGTGTTCCATTATGGGGTCTTAGGTTTTTTGTCCATTATAAAGATAAGAAGTTTACAACCAGACATAACAGTTTGGGTCAAGCCCTCTCTAGCTGTAGGGTTGCCAACTTTCTAATTGCACAAACCTGAACACCCTGCCCTCCCCCATCCCACCCATTCTCCAAGGCCTCGCCCCTGCTCACTCCATTCCCCCTCCTTCTGTTGCTTGTTCTTCCCCACCCTCACTCACTTTCACCGGGCTGGGGCAGGGGTTTGCAGTGTGGGAGGGGGTGCAGGCTCTGGCTGGGGTGCAGGCTCTGTGGTGCAGGAGGGGGCTCAGGGCTGGGGATGAGGTGTTTGGAGTGTGGGACAGGACTCAGTGCTGGGGCAGGTGGTTGGGTGAGGGCTCCAGCTGGGGGTGCAGGCTTTGGGGTAGGGCTGATGGGTGCAGGAGGGGGCTCCAGGCTGGGGGGGAGGAGTTTGGGTGCGGGAGTGGGAGAGGGGTATGGGCTCTGGCCGGGCAGCGCTCACCTGGGGCAGCTCCCGGAAGTAACTGGCATGTCCAGCTCCTAGGCTCAGGGGTGGCCAGATGACTCCACGCACTGCCTCTGCCTGCAGGCACCATCCCCACAGTTCCCGGCAATTGGAAGCTGTGGAGTCGGTGCTCGGGGTGGGGGCAGCATGCAGAGACCCCCCTGGCTGCCCCTATGCCTAGGAGCCGGACATGCTGGCCACTTCCGGGAGCCATGTGGAACCAGGGCAGGTAGGGAGCCTGTCTTAGCCCCACTGTGCCACCGACTGGACTTTAGGCCCATTAAAAATCTCTCAAATTGCTTTTAATAGGCACCATGAGATTAAGGCTGATTCCAGTAAACTCCTGGCCAATTCAGCAGGATTGGCAACCCTATCTAGCTGTAAAGTTTGTACTTTTTTCCCTAGGGTTTTGACCTTCTTCATAACATTCCCTGAGGTAACTGTCTGTGCTTGAATCCCCTTTCTTTCCTATGGAAGTTTGCTTTCTATCTTGTTCAACCTCTAGAACATGGGTTTCAGTAATAGGATTATTAATGGCTAAGTGTTGGACATTTCTTCCTTCCATTAGTATAACCTTCTGCTGCCTGGCTTCCCTGCCTCTGACTACTCTCTTAAAATCTGCTTAAAACGACACGGTGAAAGTAATCTTCTCTTCTTCAACTTTAAGACCACATCACCCATTCTTTGAAAGCCTCCACTAGCTTCCTGTACCTTACCACATCAAAGTCCAGGCCATAATCCTCCCAGAGAAGGCCGTACACAATCTTGCTACTATTGAGATAGTTATTCTTATTTCTCCGTATTCCTCGCTCACTTCCCATGCTAGAGGTTCCAAACCTAGATATTGGGCTCCCTTTGCAGCAACTAAACTACTGCATGGGGTTTGAAGCCATTTCAGCAGCAACCTGTGCCACCCAGCCTGAAACAGTAGTGGTGAAAATACTAAATTAAAGGAGCCTCTGTGCAAATCTTGCCATTTCCCCTACTGTCTGCCTCTTACTGGCCCCCCGAGGTAGAGGAAGGATTTTTTTCAGACACAGGCCTGAGGATAAGCATCATTATATGACCCATAAAAAAGGATATTCTCTATGATTAAGTTCCAGAGGGTTTTCTGAGTATTTTTTAATAAACTTATTTAAAATAATTTAAACCCTTCTGGTTTCATCCTTATTCTCTGGGACAATTGTTCTAAATGTGCCGAGAGATTGTGAGAAATGCTGATTTTATTAAACAAAAAATGCCTCCTACTTTTTATTAAGCTGAAAATACAATGAAGAGGACCTTATTCTGGAAAGTTCTATTGACTTCAGTGGAACTATTTGAGTTATAACGGAAAAATTCATCACAAGTACAGGTAACACCAACTGGCCCAATGAGAATAGCCTTTCCCCCATTATTATGGTATTTCCACTTCTAGGTCCACATATTACCACCCTTGTAATAAAGAATAAATATTATGCAACAATGGTCCAAAACACTATATTAAAACAACATTCCTTAAAGTTGCAGAGTTTTGGACCACTAGGCCCAAATCCCTCTTGTCTGAGTAGTATACAGTTCCCATTGTCCCTAAACATACATGGTTTGGGAGATGGAGGGAGGGTTAGAAAGAGAAGGAAGTGCTAAAGTATATGGAATTTATTTTCCAAAGCTGTTAACCAACAATTTAAAACTTCAACTTTGAGTTCTGAGTGAAGTTTGGGTCAGTTCTTATGTTCACCTAAAATGTTTATCCATCCCCAGGTAGAAGAGGACTGCAATAAATGTCTATATCTGGAAAAGCCTAGTGGGTTTTTTAAGATATGTGCTCAGTGAAACACATACTACTTGGTTTCAGAGTAACAGCCGTGTTAGTCTGTATTCGCAAAAAGAAAAGGAGGACTTGTGGCACCGTAGAGACTAACCAATTTATTTGAGCATAAGCTTTCGTGAGCTACAGCTCACTTCATCGGATGCATACTACTAGGTTCATCTCAGGAGAAAAACAGAAAACATGCTTGTAGCTGTCATCAAGAATTGCTTTCATGACATTGACTCTACTGTCAAAAACTATATATTCAAGTCTCAGTGCCCATGCTCCTAGTGTTTTTGAGATCTCTGCTTTTTTGAGATCTAATTAGTTTAAGCTAATTTAAAAAAATAGCAAATTTGGTAAAGCCTTGAAAGCACAGAGGAGCTATTAAATTGTATTTTTTGATTTCTCAGTGTGCTGGGAAATAATTTCTAGTGAACGGGTATTTGCCAGATCATTCTGTCTTTAGCCACCCATTCATCCACTTAAAAAAGTAAAACTTAGGTATTTCTAAAAGACCCTCCCACAAAATGTTTTCTAGATGGATTGTGTTCACAATATTATATAAATGGAATATTCCAGGTGTCAACCTACAGTATAGGTGAGGGCCCACTTTCATTAATCTTAATGAACATGCCTCTTTTATTATGCCTCTTTCAATTTCAGCAGAATAGTGTTTCTCTACACTTAGAAAAGTAAATAACTGTAGGATCTAAGATCTCACTGTGTGGTAAATGGGGATAAATATTGAAATTTTAATGTCAGCCACTGCAGTTGTTCCACTGTCAATCATTGTTGTTCTTCTTCATGTTGCTAACAGATTATTAGATACCTTTGTGTTGATGGCAGTGGAGATAAAGTGTGCAGGTGTCTGTGTAAATGAATCATGAAGCTGTTATGGGGTTCAGATAATGTTAAAGTTCTATAATAATTATAAGATTGCAAAAAAATGGGAATAAAGAAACCCTCACACACACACACACTTTTGGATGCGTCTACCTCCAAGTTCTTCTCAATCTGGAATCAAATTTTATAGAACAGATTTAAAATTGGTTGCAATTGTCTTCAGACAAATGACTTTTCATAAACCATATATTGAAACTTAATAATCAACAATATTTAACAGTGAATGTGTCTCCTCAAATTCATCAACATTCTGCCCTCTCATATCCACTGTGCATTTCTCTCATCCCTTTACACAAAGTGTTAATCCTACCCCATATCCCCATTCATATTCTTCAGCTTCGCTCCAGTCTCCAATGGGTGAAGTAGCAATGTATCACATGTGAAGACAGGACAGGAGAATCTGTGCAAGAGCAGCAAAACTTCTGTCCTCTCTGCTTTACCATACATACCCCTTCCTTCAACCACTCTCTGCAGAGCTTGGCTGCTGACCATGCAGGCAATATGTACCCACCAAACTATCTCCAATCTCGTCCTCTTTTGCACAGCAGTACTACCATTGGTTCTTCTGCTAATATGATCTCCACTGCTGTGCAGGGATGGGAGAGCAGGGTTCTCCTTAGGAATCTGTGTTATAACAGATGGGGCCAAGCTGTGAAAGACTATTCTAATTCAGGAGACAAGTATTCTTCTTGACTCTCCTGTGACAAACAAAAGGTGGCACAGAGTTCATAGTGCGATGACAAACAATAAAATCCATGTCTTAAGCAGCAACTAGAGAGCTGTTTGACAGGGAAGTCCATAATTTTATTAAGCTCTCCTGCACCACATACTGGTACTCTAGTAACTGAGGAGGACTAGGAAATCTATAACCATTCTGCATAGTGGAGGTCTAAAGGGTAGAGATTTACCATTACAAAATAGTTACTCAATGCATACTATGCCAGGGGTAGTGAGAGGAATGCCATCGTGGCAACATATTGGGGAGTGACCCAGGGACTTCCAGCACTAAACGGCATGAGCTACTTTATCTTGAGCTAAAGCATCAACACTTTAGAAGTAGGGACTGTGACAACTCATATCATCCCTGAATTGGTACAAAGGGCGACTTGTAACATACACTCACCAGTGGGTTACATTAGCATTCAACTAGGTTGCCATGATGTGGCGACATCAAATGCTTGAATGGAACCTAACATGAAGGCTAAAATGGGGATAAACATAGCAAAATATGCTTCCGTTATCCTATTCTGACTTCTTTTTTTAAAACGAAGAGAAAGAAAGATATGAGCCAAAGCAGGTATTTTGCCTCCAAACAGCCATATGGCATCTTTTCTGATGGTGCAGATTTGTCATTCCCCTAAAGAGCACCAGTATCTCAAGAGCAAACCACATCCTTTAAGCATAGAAAGGGTGCCAAGGGAAAAAGTAAAGCATGCCAATGGCCCAAAGGCAACTGATAGCACCACAAATAATAGGTAAGGATCACGTGCCATCTAGCAGAAGAGTATTTAAGTGGATCTCTTATTGAGTTTGTGACATTCTTTGTTCCTCTATATGTTTTGCCAGGAATTGGAGGGTTTATTTAGTATTTAATAAATTTAATATTATTCATTTAGCACAAAGCATTTTTCCCCGCCACAGTGTCTGTGCAGTTGTCTGGTGCATTATTGCACATGACAGGACACCGCTCACGGAAGCATCCTCAGCCATACGTACTGCAATGCAAGACAGACAAGTGATCTCTATTTAATGACAGTTTTTGATGTGGACTGGTTTCTGTAGAAGAGATGCACTCTGGGTAAATACATCCTACTACATTGTGCAGAAATTAAATGAGGCAACAGATTTTAAAATGACTGGTGCCAAACTATCAAGGGTATCCCTGTGTTGGTGTAGGAAGGAGAGGTCTGGTTTATGCGTCCCCTATTCAGGGACTGCCAGGGGTCAGTTGCCTTCCCAGCACAGCTTGGACAGCCTTTAGGTGCATAGAATAGCTAGGACACAAGGACTGATCTAGACACATCCTCCCTGACCCTTGATCTGTCTCCTCCCTCCTCGTATCCACTGTGCCCTGCCCCAGAACACTCTGAGCCCACAGATGGGAAGAGATGGTGGAAAGATGGCAGAGTTTAGGGCTGGATTATGCTGCTTTCTTGCCAACCTAGGTGACCCACACAGTCTTCCCAACTACTTGTGCTTTCTCCTGCTCCTTCTAGGATTTCTTCATTGTCCATCCCCTTGTCCCCCCCCACCCCCCCCCCCGCCCCAGTCTGCTCCTAAAATTGATCAGTATTCCACAGTACATTTGGCTTTTTCAGTATATTTCATTTGATTCCAGTACTTCTTGTGAATATGAGAGATGTGGAGACTTCTTAGCTCAGTTCCTTTTCATTTGTACAGCCTTAGAGTGTATCTGATTAAATAAAGTAGCTGGGATGTACAGCAGTTACCAGTCTTACTGGGAGCAGGACAGTAGATAGTGAGCAGAATCAATTTAGTGTGGAGATGAAACTCTAGCGTAGCTTTTACTCTAGGCTAACTTTTCACCAGCTGGTTAAAAGTGTGTGTTAAAAGAGTCTAATATAATTTTAAACAGGGCAAAGGATCCCTCAGTCTGCTCATCCCTTGGGAATAATTTTATAGTAAATAATTTTCACTTGTGTTAATTACAGGAGACTCCCCCAATGGAGGTTGTGCCATAACAGAAATGAATTTCAATTACAGTCTTATCCTAAAGTCGGGGGAAAACAAAACTATTACTTGTCAAGAAAATGTTCTTGTGCGTTAAATTCCACACATTTTCAAACTCAGCCAAAGAAAGCAGGGTGTGATTAAAACACACATCTGGGAGAGGAAAGATGGTTCAGGGAGGTGCAACCTTATTGTCATCCTTCAGATCTCACCTTAAAACAATCTGGTGCCAATAATCACTACTTTTGAACTGGGAACATTTTTTTTTTCTCAGCAAAGCAACCCTTATTGAAATCCAGTTTAAAAAAAAAGCAACAACTCTATCCCCTCTCTTTTACTTACAGTCCTTTCTATGTATAGGGATTCTTCATCTGCATTTGTAGGAATAGTTTAAAAACTGAATTTCACTACTCTATGTTCAATCCTGGATTCCTGAAAATAGCTCCATAGAAAACAATACTGAAATATGACTGACTTCTGGTAATGAGTTTCAGAGAGAACACTTTAGTTATCTGATCATTCCCTTGGTATGATCTCCTCCCCACCCCCATGTGAAATGAGCACTTGAGAAAATTACCAGACCAAGGTTAAGTCTACACAAGGATAAAAGACAGCCAGAATGGCCATCATTGGCCCAGGTCAGCTGACTCGGGCTTGTGGGGCTAAAAATCACTATGTAGACAGTTGGGCTCGGACTGGAGCCTGAGCTCTGGGACTCTCCACCCTCGCAGGGTCTCAGAGCTCAGGCTCTAGCCTGAGCCTGAACATCTACATAACAATTTTTCAGCTTGGAGCCCAAGCCCCAGGAGCCCAAGTCAGCTGACCCAGACCAGCTGTGGGTTCTTTATCCCTGCATAGACATACCCTGAGATCCCTGAAGTCCTCCGATATAGTCACTAAGAAACCATGATACAGGTTATTGATGTATAGTAATCTTGACCTTTAGGGACCACATCTACAAATAAAAGGACAACTCAGATCCATATCAATTCAGCCTCTGCTAAGATGATAAACAAAGGTGTCATAACAGCCACTGGACACTTTACCCTGTCATGTGATAGGGGTATTAACCTTTTGTAATCCACAGCCAGGAAATAAAGTTCAGGGTCTCACTAGTTCTCCTGTGTCTCACATCTTCATTACATTAGCCCTGTAACCTTTCTTTCTCTCAGACATCACAGACTTAGGTGACTTATCCTCATCTGATGGAATCACATAAAATAAAACTTTTCTGTAGGAGGTTCTTAGTGAACTCCTGAGTCAGGACATTTTGTTTTGTGTGGCAAGTAGTAAGCTTTAGGTTTCCCTTGAACAAAAATATTTGGGAGGGAACAATTTGCATGAGAAATTGTATGGGCAACAGGGAGTTCCAGCTGTCATGCTGCATCTGCTGCGGTTCTGATGCAGGTCTGCAAGAGCTGAACTGATTACATAGGCTTGTGGGAAACCCTGACAGTTCCTTGATCCCACTTCTTCCATCCTACTCTCAGCAACGCCAGCCCGTCCAGCCTCTTATCCTCCAGCACAACTCAGGCTGCTGTGCTATCTGCTCATGCGTCACAGGTGTTCTATGACACCTGTGGCAGGGCCCACCCCCTGGTGCCTCCTTGTGGCCCAAAAGGGCACCACTCACCCTGCCACAGGGTCTCCAGCAATTGGTTGTCATCTCTCAAGGGATCCAGTGCAGTGGTGCTTTAGCTCTGTGGCTAAGGCATGCTTGTGTTCTACTCCCTTCAGGGTGTTGCCTTTGACTAATTTAGAGTGAAAAATTAATAACTCACTGATAACAGATTCTTTACTGTGGCAGCCACATAAATTAAGGATGAGATTAGTGAGTCACACATAGAAACATGAAAACTTTACTTAAAATCCAAGTAAATCCTAGCATAAGGATTAGCATAGAGAAAACATATACAAAGAGAGTAACCCCCATTGTTGACATACTCACATCATGGAAATTGTTGGAAAGAAAGGTAAAAGCAACAGCCGGTGGAGATCATCATAAGCGGGATGTGGTGAGCTGCCTTCCTGTCATTCCAATATGTCCACTAGAGGTTTGATATATACTGTTTTATACACCTTTTCTGCATACCTAGACATGGCTGGTGACCATATTTAGATGCTTCCTGGCCCCGCATCCACGTGAGGCATTCAGGGGGAACTATAACTGGGGTTCCAATTGTTGACATAAGCTATTTGTGTTAATACATTTCCCAATATTTCCAATACATTAATCCAGTTAACCTTATGGTTTCATGTAGGAAAAATTCCCTAGAAATCCATTATTTCAAACTTGTTTTTTTCCAAAACAGTTTTTGCTAAATCTTATAACCTTAGGTTAAACATTCATGCTAACTGCTGCTTAATTCTCACATTAACTACCCTGGGCACTACTAAGCCTCAAGCTTGTTACAAAACCTATCTTAAACATTAATATGATGTTTCATGTTCCATCTAACTGCATTACAGCTTAATTCAGTTCCTTATCAACATTTCTTAGCATGTAAACTATGTCCTGTTTTCAAATACAGACCTCCCAAGACTACGTCAGTGGCCAACAGTCAAAAAGAACATTAAAGTAAAAAAAATAAAAGAATGCTAAGAACTCAGCAGGATCTTCCAAAGGGTCTTCAGCAGGACCCTGCCCTTCTACTTAGGTTTCATATTCCTGCAGCCAGTCCTTTTAATCAAACTCCCTGGGCCCCATTGTCCCATGCTCTGGAGACTCCTCCAGGAAGAAAGCCATCTCAGACCTATCCTCCCTCATCAAGGGAGAAGCAGAGCTCTGCTCTTCTTCTTGGCGAGCCCTGAACTGAGCTGGATCTTCTCCTTTTAACTCTCCTCTCCACACCTGACATTTGATGCAGGTATAGCATGGCAAGGACAGGGGAGCCTCAGGCCCTCATTAACCCTCTCCTTGCCAGCCTGCGGCCAATATGCCCCTTCACAGCTTCCTCCTTACCCCACACAAAGTACCACAGACCTCAATGACCTTGCAAGCAGAATGGCCAAAACATCTGTTTTCATGTAGAAATGGACCCACTTCATATAAAAGTCATGACATTTCCCGACTCACCAGCCACTCCCACTTTTAATGGCACTTCTCCCATATGGAATTTCCGTAAGGGGAGGTAAAGGCTTGGTGGCTGCTAGGAAATGTCATCCCCTTATGGCTCATTTCTGTGTGAAAATTTATACAATTTTGTTTCCCACTGTGCTGTGCAATGGAGCAGAATTTGGACATTAGTGATTGTTAGCAGTTATACTTTGTACACTGAAGAGCATATCGAGGCTTTGCAGTTTGGCCATGGAGCTCAGACAGCATCACCACTATGAAATGAAAAGAGGTGCAATAGATCAACCTGTTTCAAGAGAAATATGTTTAATTGTCATGTCTGCACTACTAGTAGCTAGCTATTTCCTTTCTTGGTTTTGTATTTGAAAGTATCTATATTTCACGTATTTCATCACTGGGATCTGAGAGTCTGATATTTGAATACATTCAGATTTGTATTCGTGCCTTTCTGGTTTCAGGGAAAAAAACAAACCCTGCTCTTCTGTCTTTTGTGAATATATGAAAACAAAGGCAGAGCTACGACAATAGTCCTGTCTCTGTAATCTCTTTATTCTAAAGTGCTTCAGTTAAGCACTTTTTATTTTAAGTGACAGCTTTAGAAATTAAGGGTGAATTCCTGGCTCCATTGAAGTGAAGGGAGAAGGCTTTCATCCAAAACATCTAACTATGTTTATGTAAAAGGCCATTAAATAAAAATAAGAAGGGGATAAACTGTGGGTGGTGAAGTGTGGTGAATTGTGCATTGACCATAGCTGAATGCGCTGAATGTTTGATGAGGTATATAAATAATTAGTAACAAATGTACATTAAAAAGTTTCTCTCTTACCCTCACTCTCTTGTGCAAATATTTGACATTTGGGTTTCAAAGAGCACAATTGTTTTCGCTGTGATTTCTATGCACATATGTATGTAATAGGACACTAGGCTGGGAATCAGGATTTTTGGTATTGGTTCTTTTTCCAATCCTACCACTGACCTGCTATGTGAGCACGATTGTGTCATTTCACCTCTCAATTTCCTTATCTGCAAGGATGGTAAATATCAGCATCCCTGTTTTACAGATTGACGTGATCCAAGTCCCAATGAAAGCCAGCACAGGTACAAATCTCCATTAGAACACTTTCTATTAACTTTTTCCTATATGATAACCTATGATGGTTTAAAACATTGGGCATCAACAGACAAATATGAAACATTGGGCATCAACAGACAAAAATTCCTTGTAAGAATATAACATTAATATAGTACTGATGTTGGGAAATACACGACTGCATGGCATCCACGGTGCAGTGTAAGAACATGAGAAGAACTGCAGGAAAGAAAATATTAACACACATAATGACAAATAGGAATATTTTTGGCACAAGTATGTATCGGACAATGTCCTAAACACACCCATACATACATTATCCAATTAAATCTTAATAGTCCTCTCAACAGCCAGAGCCCACAAAAGAACTGCATACATGAAAAGGAAGAATCTGCTATAAACTGGTACTGCATTGGCCACACAGAGATCATCCAAACCTCCCCCCAGGCCCGCCCCCCCCCCAAAAAAAACCAACCACCCCAGAATCAAGCTCTATTTGTGTAGCAGGGATTTCTAAACTATCCCCAAAAGGTATACTTCTAAAAACTCACTTTCAGAAATCCAGGCTTAAGACAATTACATCCTTGAAAATCGTGGAGCTCATGCAGTGCATTACACTGCCTCACATTGGCCTGCATAATTGCAGTCTTGATGGGATGTCAAGTTAAACTTGATGCGACCCAGTGCTGTGTGTTTGATGTAACACAGCATGGTACCAAAAGTTCTCAAAAGCTCAGATTGTTTAACATAGTGTGATTGGATACATAATCTACATTCAGCCAGGCAGGGAAGGGGTTCATTGTCTTCAAAGAGAATCAGAGGACCTGCTGCACACCAAAGAAGCTGCTTAGCCTGCTGGAGAATCCCCACCTGGGCTCATTAGGGCAGCTATCTAACCAACTAGGGGAATTAGCTTGGGGGTTCTCTGGGGGATGAAGAAACACAGACTCCCTGATCAGGAGGCACAGAGAAACTAGGAAACAGTCTACTTTAATCACTCCAGGTGAGAGTACATCTTGGCAAATCCTCTAAGTTAATGCTATGTATTTCCACTTTATTTTGTTTTCCCAGGGCTGAATCAAGTCTCCCTCTGTTTGTCAACAGAGTAAGCTGGAGAAAGCCTTTATCCCAATTCACTCTAAGGTGGCCAAAGTAGAGAGGCTTCCTGTAGATAAGTGCATGAGATAGTATTTTGTTTCTCCTTGTTTTGTTTGGTTTTCCCCTTTACTGGTGCACTGTATCATAGCACAGAGATTGCTTTATACAAATGGGGTTTGACAAGCCCAAGAGTTCAGCATTTTTAATTTGACCTGTCCCTGTATCTTTCTTCCAGCAGATGCATGCCTTTCTGCGTGTACATCATAGATATAAGGATTGAGCCAAAGCCCTTTGAAGTCAATGGAAGCCTTTCCCATTGTGTCAGCATTATTCTTTACAGATATCTCACTCATGGAAAAAAAACAAAAACAATTTATAGATCATTGCTCACTAATTAGGAACCAGAAAAACATTTATGAAATATGGTGGACTTCTGAAACTTTCTCCCATTATTTCAATCCGTCTTTTATTTCAGGTTAATTTTTCATTTTTGCATGACTTTGCATTTCCACTTTCTGCCTAGCATCTGGACTTGAAATTCTGAAACACTTTAAGAGATGCTGTTACTGGATAATTTGCAGCCAAAACCAAAAGTGGAATTACCAGAAGTCTTGGGACAGCCTGTATTTTTCAGGAGATTTCTAGCTCAATTTGCAGATTCCAGAACTCATATTTAGATGCTTAAGTGACCCAAGTCCTGAACTCTGAAGATTCTTAAGCATTAAATAATCATGTTTAAAAAAATAAAATACGGGACAGGAAATTGTTTATACTAATGTTAAAAGGAACAATCTCAATAAAGCATTGACTACACACAGCCAAAAAAAACAAAACCAAAAACAATTTATGGCCACCTCATACCACCAATTTTTAAGCTGCATTCTCAACTGAAAGCTGATGGTACAAAATGGCTCTTAGACCTTGTTTGGTGAAGAAATCTGTCAATTTACAAAATTAAGAATATCTGTTGGTTACAAGGAACATTCCCATAAGTAGAGCTGCGGTGAATGAAACAAAAAACCACATTCGGATTTTGTGGTTTTCATACTATAATAGTTTCTTAATGTCAAATTGGTGTCTTTTTGTGTCTGAACAGACAGTACACTGAAAAGGCCATGGAGTTGGTTCATGCCTTACTTAAGCTGTTTCACACCTGAAGGATATTTGTGAAGATTAGAGGTGAATAAAGAACAGTCTATTTTCAGTCAACTATCACAGATCTTAAGTTAGCATTAAAATTTCAAGTGAAGACTGCTTGGCAAGAAATATATTTGGAGAAAATAAAGGGTATGTGTACTCATATAAACACCTGTCTAGCAGATTTCCAGGTTTGGCCTGCTCTACTCACGGAATTGACAACCTCCCAGTAATTTTTCTCTTCAAGTTAATGAAAGTTTGAATTAAATAAAACTCAAAAATAAAATTATATATTTACAAATATCTCTAAAAACTCCGGGGACTAAATATCTAGGATTATAAACTTCTAAACTTGGCCAGATCCTTACCTGCTGTAAAATGGCATTACTACATTGATGGATTGACAGTGACTGACACCAGCTATGGCCTCTGAATAGAGTTTACTGGACTCCGACATTAGATATGCCTTTTGGTTTCCAAACATGTGGAAACTCTCTCACTAACAGGGTACTTTAGTGTATTTTGTGGGGGAATGTCAGAAGGTGCAGCCAGTTCAAAATAAGGTGAATACCATTTTACATTCAGATCATTCTATCAGTCATTCTTGGCTTTCCACCCAAAAGCAACCTTCAGCATCTTAAAACATTTATATGTAAATGTACATGAATTGTAACAACAATCAAAACACATTCAGGAAGGAGGGAAGGAAGGAAAAAGTGTGTGTCTCCAAATAGGTGATCAACTCCAGTGATGAACACTTGTCTCAAAAGAGGACAAAACCTAAAGCAGATCATTACCCAAGTCATCCAAAAAAAAAAAAAAAGGAAAACACAGTTAAATGTCCATAAGTTAAGTAAAAACCAAATCAATACTACACTTTCAATAAATAACTGAAAATAATTAAAAAATAATTTTCTCAACATGGGGGGTGGGGGAAATATACCTGTAGCCAAGAATTCTGTAATTAGGCCTCGTCCTGTAACTGACTTGGCATGGAGACAGGGGGCTTCATACATGAAACCAGTGGCAGGATTTGGGCCCAGGTCAACAGAGAATCTGGTAAGTATTCAACAACCTTATCTCCATTTACAGATTATGGATCTGTGAGGGTTAGGTAAAAAAACCTTCTTGCTTTATCATTTTAAATATATATATATATATATATTTTTTTTTTTTTTCTCTACAGAGTCACAATTTTGCTGGGAAGAATACAGACAAAATCACCATCCCAAGGGAGTAAATATTTTTTATGAACTTGCACAGCCTTGGCCAGCTCAGGAAAAGTATGTGCTCTGTGCTCACTATGACAATGATATCCCACTGATTCTGAACTGCTTTCATAACCCTTTCCGAAACAATACTTTTTTTTGAAAGAAACAACTCTAGAAAGTGGAGGAGTTGATCAATTTAAAGGCACAGAGGCAACATTTTTGTTAGGCATTTAAAAATATTAGTACCCAAATAGATGGGTGAAAATCCTCTAGCAATTCATTAAATCAACAGATTCTAAAAATGTATTTCTCTCTTTCAGGTAGAATAATCTTAATTGTTACTTGGTACAAAAGTAGGCAAAACTTTCGTGTACAGAAGTGTAATTTTTTTTAAGTTGACTGTATCTATTAAATGCTTTGAAAGCCTCTACATTAGCATGATGGTCTGTAGCTTGGACAGGAAAAATGGAATGACCCTGTGTTTCATGAATGAAGAAAACCTTCCCAACTTTACATAGACTTCAGTGGACTGTGGGATATATCTTTAAAGAGATTGTGGGTGTCAACAAAGTGGATGTCAACAATGAGCCTTTATTGGGAATGTTTTGGGGAGGCTATATTATGTTGATTGTTAAATATATGTGTTATGGAGTAAAACCAGACATTATTTATACATATACTGTAGTTTGCTGTTTCATGTGCTTCATTTTCACTCTAATGTTGAATTGTACATAGCTCCAACCTTAAATGATCTCCTAATCTTATTTTTGCCCCCCCCCCAAGATTAGTGGCAGAAAGGTCTCTCTTGGCCAGTGGTGTCACAGAAACCATGCTGCTCATAGCAAACACTGAGAAGTAGGTGACAATATTCCACATAAAATGAGCAGAGCACTGGCCATAGACTTCATAGTGTTTTACAGTGAGTTGGTGGGCATCATGTTAACTATATAGCAAGCTTCAATGGCCATTAGTCCTGACAGCAGCCATGAAAAACAATATACCCACCATGCATTTTGATGAATGTGGACTAAATTAATTAATGGAGGGCCAGACCTTCAGTTATTGCAAATCAGCTTAACTTCATTACATCAGTTGGGCTACACCAATTTGCTCCAGTTGAGGAGCTGGCCTGTAATATTTAGTATTGTAACATAGTTTTTCACCTTCAAGATGCCACAGTGTTTAGAAACACAAATTGTGAGGGCTACTAAGTTCCCTTAATTTCCATTGTTGAGGAGGTGCAACAGTTTGCAAGATCAGGTCCAAAGTTAGAGTGGTTTGGAATCCACTGCAATGCTAATTTTGATATTATGCTTTTTAAGTTTCTTTTAAAAGTTTCTTCCTAAAACATATTTCATTATTGTTTATTAAACGTTTGTACTGAAAGATATTCATACGTAAGAAGATATTGTTTTCATAGTTAAATCCAAACTTGCTACAAGAAATATGTGCTGGAATCCTTCTCTGAGGGTGGTATCCGGAGCACAATATGTAACAGAGCATGACATCGTAAAAATGGGAAATTATCCTGAAGAATGTTCAGAAGATCTCTGTGAACTTACACATCAGAGCTGTACAATTGGTTTTTGTAAAGTCTTCCACAGGATATTGTAAATCGTTAAAGAAAAGACTATTCTATTTTGTTATTTTTTAAATAAAAAATAAAAATGTCACTTACATAAGACATTTCACCTGAAAATAGATTAGAACAAATTGGTCATACATTGGAATACTACAAAATGAGAACTTGGCTGTTTGCAGTATTTCTAGACATTTTTGAGGATAAAACAAATGAAATTGTGCTGTTCAGACCAACGTTGGCTATGGTGCTTCTGTGCAGAGGTGTATGTTGCAGAGTCGTGATTCAACATAGCACTGAAGTGGGTGCTTGAGTTCATGAAGGTGAATAAGGGGACCATACACCTGCTTGAAGTTAACCATGTGCTTAAGTGCTTTTCTGGATTGGGGCTTATGCTACAAAGGCAGTGAGGGAGAGGGGACCTTTTTTTTTGGTAAATATACATATTTATTTATTACACACACATACACACTCTAATATATATAAAAAAGTTAATTTCTTTTCCTTTTCAGAATATTTCCTTCCACTGAATTTGTTCACAATCCTACATTTTCCAAGGAGCAAGTTCCAAAGCTATCCCTCTAGTCTTAAAATGAGGACTATAGCTAGAACCACTGATATCTCTAGACCTAACATGAAATTTTTCAAAGTGTGCCTACTATGCTTACTGTGTTATTGAAGAAGAAAAAGTAGTCCTCTTAGGCCTATAAAGACAACAAAAGTGTTTTGATACCTACAATGCTTTATAGTATTACTGGAGTGTAAATATATGCACTTACCTTATTTTTTAATATATTCTACCTTTGTTTATCCAGACTTAAAGAAGATATTGAATTCTGCTGAAGTGAATATAAAGACTTATTGAACCAAGTGAAGATGAAGTCAATATTTTCCTCAAGGACTAATAAAACTTGATATCCATAAAACAAGAAGTCAATATCTGTAACGGTTACATAAATTGTGAATGCCTTCATCAAACGTACCTGGAAATTCCTCTATTATGGGTAATACATTTTTGTTAAGTGACTTTTTTTTTTCCATTTATGAAACTCTCTTTCTAAAAAAGGGAGATGAAGTTAGATGATAAGTAAAAACAATAGTCACCTTCTAAGTGAAAGATAGGAATTGCCACAGAACTTCATGTATCATACCAGGAAGCAATAATCTAATTTCTTAATATTTTTTTTCCAGATTTCATGGAAATAAGCAAAAGAAACTCACTGATAGAGCTATTTTCACCCTATTTTCATGCAACCACAATAGAGGATCCATGCTACTTTGGGCTAAGGTACGGCTACATTATGCAATAGGAGCATGATTTGATCTCTAATTAGGCCTCAGTTCTGCAGGGGTCTCTGCTCTGTATTGACACAGTCCCCTGAATCTGCTAGAAACCCAACCAACTTCATTGCGGCTCTGCACATGGATAAGGGTCAACCCATGTAGAGCTTATCACAGGATTGAGGCCTAAACCACTATTAGATCAATGGAACTAGTTACATGAGTAAACTGAGAACAGTTAGGATTAATGCATCTGTTTGAATTCACTAACAAAAGCAAAATCACACTTTTGGGGGAAAGTATTTCAGTACTTATTTCTGTAAAAATTAAAAAAAGTTTTGTAAGCGTATTTGATTAGAATTGAAATTGACAGAACATTCCTTCATCTGAACAATTTTGTAAAAAAATAATGATGGCTTGTTAGGTATTTACTATATAATGTGGCATACAATACATTAGATCATCAGTCTATAATGTCTTGTATCATGTGAAATAAGTGATGTATTACAGTGTGATTTTTATGCTGATCCGATAGGGCATTTGAAGCATTGCTTCACATGTTATCAGTGACGAATGTAATAGATATAAAGTTAAAATACATTATATGCAACAATGTTTTCTCACTGACAGCACTATTTGTCTGGAATGCTTCCTCCTGATTCATTTGTTAGTGTCTGAGTGTTTGTCTTGATTCTTGTATAATCCCAAGTGACAATTCCCCATCAAATATATAGGAGAAGATACATTCCCCTTGACATGTTTGCACAGAGTTAACTACAATTAACATTTAGGGTTTTTTTGCATGAGCATGAGGAGAATAGACCATGCACTGGAAAAATATTCTAGAAATACAGATGATGCCATTAAACAAATTGCAGTGTAAATTTCAGAGAGAGCCTGTGGTACAATGGACAACCCCGTGCTGGAATTTCCCAAGATACTTAACTCCTGCTGACATTGAAAATCCCAGTTTAGTTGTTCAAGTTTGTTCTTTTATGTCTTCCAGAGAAATATAAACTTGAAGGAAAATTGTGGTCACATTCACTATCCATTGCATAAGAGTAGAAAACTCTGGCTCATAATTTGCTGAAAACAGTCATGTGATGAAACAGAACCTTGCTATATACCTTTTCAGGGGTCACAAATACTTAGCTCTAGACATATGTCAGCCAATCAGATTACATATGGAAATAAAGCATCTGAATTGGCTACTTCTGTTCATCTCCTGTTTGGGGGTCCTTAGGTGCTACTGCAACAGAAATAAATAATTTCTTACTCAGACAATTCTCCCATTGACTTTTATGACAATTGCTTAAGAATTTAAGGACTGGAGGATTTGGTCCACTGACTTTTTCCATTAGCATCAGCATTTGTTGACCCAGGAGTTAAATACTGACCTCAGGTTTACCTCCAACCAGATTTACCTATCAATACATCTTGATGTTCATCTCAAGAATAATCAATATCTGTCTTTCTTCTGGCATACATTCTAATTCTATTCATCATGATGAGCTCTGTAATATGAACTTGACTTCTTATCCTATTAATTGCATTGCAACATAGCTCTAATTCACACCTATATATCTTGCAGAGAAATTTCTAAAATTACAAATGTTCTTCCTCTCATTGGCTTCCAATATCTGTTCTGCATTATCTTTTATTATCCAGCATGATTCATGTGTTTAACTTTTCCTGATGACATTTTTACTTCCCATATTTTCAGCACTGCTTCCTGCTCCTGACCTTTCTTCCATCCTCAAAATTAGACTAGATAGTATGCACAGATGAACATTTATCCAGGCTTTTTCCGTGCTCTTCAGTTTTAATTAAGTGCTAATATGCCCTGATTTAAACTATCCATGACAAGGTACTCATACCAAATCATTAGTTCTACAGGAGTTACAAAGATCACTTTGCTGAAGCAAGTAAGTTATAGTGTACTGATACCTGTCTACCATGTTGAATTGAAAAGCCTGAGATTTTCATCTTATTATTCACATCCCTGTCCCCAAGGACTCTTTTGCCATATAACAAAAATTATATATATGAAAACTGTGGGTTTATTTTTTTTTAAAAATCAGAACATTAGTTCCAAATTTTAAAAAGCTTTGGAAATCAGCAGTAGGTCTCAAGAGTGAAAGTTCTTCCTTTTTCGCAGCCATGCCTATTTAGGTCTCTTCCCCCAGCAGTTCTACTTAATGTCACAGTCTCAGCTGCAGCGCTAAAAGTACTGACATTTTTAAGGGCCTGAGAAACCCTACCAAAGCCTGAGGCCAAGATTTTCAAAAACTGGAGGCGTAAAATTAGGCTCTTAAATCAATGACCTGCTTTTCAAAAGTGCTGAGTGCCGGGCAGCTCCCATAGAGGTCTAGGGGAGCCTCTGGTTGCCTAGGTCTTTTGTAAATCAGGCTAATAACATAGGTGCCTCACTTTAGGTGCCCCGTACGTAAAATTCCAGCCTGTGGACAGGATGTCTGCACTTGGGACTTAAATAATTTGATTTGTATTTACATTCAAGTTTTTATAGTAGCACTCTATTAATATTCTAATACCAGATGTAACAGTATTATAATAAGAGAGTATTTTCTGGGATTCCACTCTAGAAGCCTTTAATTATGAAGTCATTGTCACATCATTAGTTTTGCTACTGTACTACATTGACGTTATGACTGAGTTACATGTGCTCATAATTCTCTGTAAATGGAATGACAACAGAACACTAAATGGCATTATCCAGCTATGGTATTTCAATAGCAAGCATGAAAGGAAACATTTATGCATCATTTCTATTTTGCCTTTCCTCAATTCCAAAAATGTTTAAAAAATAAAGATTTTTTAAAAAAATTCAGAACAGAGCAGAAGTTATTCTTGATATATATTACCAAATGCACATATGTATACTCCGTATGTTGTATGCTGCCGCAATGAGTGAAATTCATTTCCTTGTCAACACAGCCCTTATCAGAAAATAGCATGCAACTATCAAGATGACCAGTTAACATGGAGATCTTTAAATCAAGAATGTTTACATGATATATTACGTTTTTCTGCTAACTGATACCTTAGAGACTCTTTTTAGAAGCACTACCCTTCCCATTTTATTGGAGAGAGATGTGTGTGGGTGTGTGATTTGATTATACTGTTAAGTAAGATGTGATTACATAACATCAAGCTCACACTGAATACTAAAAGCAAAATTATAGATGCCACTCTATTTCAGCTACATTCCTTTTCAGGAGCGCTCTCTATTTTTGGCTTGGTGAAACACAGCAAAGTAATGATTTCCTTGAATATTAATCTGAAAGTCTGCATTGTACCGGGGAGTGACAGCAGTTTAAGGAAAGATGGCAGCAGCAATTTTTAGATCTCTGAATATGTATGGCCTCATTTCCAATTCATTGTTGCTGCTGTGTTATGTAAGCATGGAGGCAGTTCTGCCGCCTATAGAAAGTGGGCATATGGTATCTTCACTGGAAAAGCACAAACCAGTGTACGTGTTCCAGGCACCTAAAGTGATGTAGATTGAAAAAGTGACTGTGGTAGGGGGAAACCAATTTCCTTAATGATGCCATTTGCACACAACAGTGAAATGCCCTGAAAACTTCTCCTACAATAAGGAACCTTCCCAGACATTCTGTATGTGCGCCTGCATACATTTATACTTCAATCCAGGCTGCTGTTACAAACGGCATTAGGTTGTCAGGGAGTAAGGATAGATAGCACCAGAAGACCATTTCCCATTATCTCTTCAATAATAGCACTTGACATCAATTCAGGGCACATCTGCTTTGCTGGGGATGCTCTTGGGTGAACTTTGTAGAGTGGTAATAAAATATTGCTTCACAAGACATTAAGGAAAATACAAAATGTGACAGTCTGCCTACATTCCACTTGCTGTGGAATGTGCAGTGTTTATAGCTTACTAAACCAACAGTAAAAACAAATGAACACACGGGGAGAAGAGTTAAACATTTTAGACCATTATAAAAAAAGGAAAGGAAAAATCTATCCTGCTGGAGATTAACTGTTGGAAATTAACTCTTCTATAGATCCGTGTATTTTATGATTCCATGGCCACCGAAGACTTCTAGGCTAACAGCTATTCTACATTAACGTGACCAGAAAGGATTTTCCAGGAAACAATGTATGTATGTATAAAGCGCCACTGAAGTCAACAGGGCTCTGTGGATGCAGTGGCCTGGCCACATGGATGTAGTTCAGGATCATGGCTGTAAGTTGTAAGGTCATTGAGCGTACAACTATCTCCTTATGTGCTTATAAAGCACTCAACACACTCTAGGTGCTATTATAAATAATTAATACTAATCAAAGTGAATAACTCTAGCCCCGAGAATAAATCTTTAGTAACTTCACAAAGAAAGAAGAAGAAGAAGATTTTGAAAAGTTTTCCCCAGCTCTCTCTCCATTTCTTTTTTCATTTCCAATAGCTATCTGACTCAGATGAACAGTCTTACCACTTGCTGTGAATTTCCCTGTATTTGCCATTCAGTCAAAGTTATTCTTTCCTGTATCAGGAAGGGTGACCACATTGCTCACTACCTATTGCCTAGTGTTTGCATGCAGTCTCACCATGAGAACCAGCTTACTAGGAAGGTTGCCAAAGTGAAACTCAAACACAGTTTAGGTGTCACACATTATTTATACTGCTGCAGTCTCTAAAGCCCCAGCCGTGACTGGGGCCCTATCATACTAGGTGATGTACAACTACACAGGAAGACAGAGGTCCTTTCCCCAAAATTACATAATCTAATTTGAAACAACATGTTACATGAAAGTGCAACAAACAACAGGAAGGAAGGAGAAGTGGGGAAAAAAGTAACTAAAATGAGATTATGTGGTTACCTGGGTATTTAGAGCATAACTTGATGGGTCATGTTTATATGCCAACAGAGGTCTCTTGGGGGCTCTTTGGAAAATGGACTGTGTGTTCCTTGGGTTTCACTGTTTACTTACCTATCAGTAAGCCATCACCCCAGAGTGATATCTGGGGTTATCACATTCAGTTTAACATTTTCCATAGAGGTCACTGTCGGAATACAGGATGCTGGGCAAGATGGACCTTTGGTCTGACCCACTATAGCCATTCTTATGTCCTGATTGAGTTATTGTTCTTTTTGAGCAGGAATGGAATCGGGATGCCCAGATTTTCAAAGTAACTCAGGTTTGGGGGAGTGGAGGGCCCAATGGGACAGTTTAGATGAAGGGATCTGTGTGAGCCAATTCTTACTGCTCAACTCACTTCTACATGTGAGTATGTAAATCTCCCTTCTTCTCCTCCTCAGGTAAGAGGGCAACACGGTTTGAGGGGAGGCAGCCTGAAAGTTGTCAGTATCCATGTGAATAGTTATTCTCTACAGGGTGTACATTTGATGCTGACAGTATCCTTTCCGTTTCTTTGCCCACATGGCTATCAAGCCATGAAGAATGTCTTCTTCCCCCACCCCAGCGTCGTCAACCCAAAGAAAGCCAGGTACCTAGTGGCATCCAACACTGGAGGGGATGCACTTGAAATGGCAGTGGAGGGAGAGAACACTGAGGTAAAGAATCTGAAAGCCAAGCAAAAGCTGTTTGCATGAATAGTTATCTCTTGGAAGTGCTTCAGGGAACTACTGAAAGACAGTGGCGGGCTGCTGATGAGTTGAGACCACAGCCTGTGAAGCTGACCAACGCTGTCATTATTTCCTTGCAGTCCTCCCTCTCTTTGCATCCACCTGTTGCCTCTTGTCTGCTACTTTGATTAGAAACTCTTTGGGGCAAAGACTGTTTTGTTCTGTGTTTGTACAGTGCCTAGCACAATGGGGTCCTGTTCTATGCCTGGGGCTTCTAGGCACAATGGTAGCATAAATAATAAATACACAATACTATAATGATGCTGTTGTAATATATAAGCGGTGAAATGGGATGTGTTTGAATAAGAGGTGCAGAAAATTTGATTCAAATGACAGGAAAGTCAATTTAGGAATGCTCTGCTAAATGAACAGGGGAAAAACTTGTATTGCCAATTATTTAAAATTGCTCTGATTCCTGTGACTGATTAGCAGGGATGAACCATACTGAGATTATGCTGTTGCACCTTTTTGAACAAGGCTAGAATCTGCAGCTCAGGCTTTGTAGGACCCAATCCTACAAACACTTACATGTTTACCTTTATGCAGGAAAAGGCCAAATGACTTTATGCCCAATGTGCATAAGGTTAAACAGGTGAATAAGTCTTTTGCCCCTGAGAGCAAATGATGCCTCAGAAAAAACATTTTAAACTTTTTCACACAGAAACAATTCTGCCTCCTCATTGTTTCCTCTCTCCTCACCCTATCATTTTACTGCTGGAGATGTTTACACCACACACACACACACATACACACACGTTTTTGAAGACTTCATCAATGTTAGGTCCTTATTTACCACCTGAAGTCAAGCCTCTGCTTGTGGGTTATCATATCCATAGTAACTTATTGCAATGCTATACAAAAAAAAAAAGATTAAGACTTCAGGTAAAAACATACAGCAAGAAAATGTTTAAAATTAAAAGTTTCCAGCTGAATATTTTTAATAGTTACATTACATTCCCAACTCTTCCCCCGCCCCCACAAAAAAACCCCTCAAAAATGATTCAAGGACTTTCACTCAAACTTTACCCAAATATTTGCTTTTGGGCAGAGATCAAGCTTGCATAGTTTAAACCACAAAAGATGAATTTTTCAAAAAGTTATGATATCTGAAAACAAGTGCTTATAATCATCATTTCAAATATAACCATCCATAGTTTTTGCTAGAAACCAGTACGTTAACTACATAGTGGTTATACTTTTTGATTCACATATTTGCTAAAAAAATTTACAGTTCAATTTCACTAGATGGATAAATTATTTTAAAGAGAACCCTTATTTTTGTTTATAAGACTTAATCAATCCATGTACTTATACCTGCAATTGGACTCTACTAATTTCTGATTGGGAATGGAGAACTTTTAATTGCCTTCAAAATTGTTTTGAATAAACCAAAAATACTCATTTCTAAAATGTCAAAACAAACTAGGTTGTTTAGGGGATTTTTTTCTCCAGAAATGAACAATTCTGTGATATTGACACAAATTCACAGAACGTTTCAATGTAATCAAATCTGCATTTTTCCACCACCACATGCAAAAAAAGTTTGGGTCAAAAACATTTTACCCACCTCTAGTCAATATAGAAATTGGATTAGAAACTGATCAAAACTGCAATTTCCATCGTGTTTCTTTGCAGACTTGGGGTCAGATTCTCAAATATATATAGGTGCTGAAGATACAGATAGGAACCCAGAAGGATTTTCAAAAGTGCAATGGAAGTTAGATTCATAGACTTCAAGGCCAGAAGGGACCATTGTGATCCTCTAGTCTGATCTCCCGCAAAACAGACCATAGAACTTTCCCAAGATAATTCTTGGAGCATTCCTTTAGGAAAAAAACCATTCAATCTTGATTTCAAAATTGTTAGTGATAGAGAATCCACCACAACCCTTGGTAAATTGTTCCGATGGTTAAATTACTCTCACTGTTAAAAAAATTTACACTGAATTTGTCTAGTTTCGACTTCTAGCCATTAGAAGAAAGGCACCTAGCTTGGTGTTTTATAATTTAAAATAATTGCTGTGAACCTGTTAGGTCAATGGGCTTACAGAGGTGTAAAATATTGGAATTTAGTAATAGTTTTCTAGAATATGTACAAAGAAGGAATACAATTCAGCTCATTTTCTTTGCTTTTTTAATTATTATTTATTTATTTTAAATTCTGTGGGACTAACAGGAGCATAATGTAGGAAAAATATTTGTCATTAGAGTCAGCAGATGTGACTTAGAAACAGACCTTTAGAATAATAAGTTGCCTTTTCGCATAGTCACTTTGCAAAGTAGGATTGCACTTTAATGCTTAGTGGTGCTGGAAATTATGCAGCTCAGACTTACCATGTTATTAGCAGTGGATCTCTGGTACCATACAGACAAGGTTTGCCAAGAGTATTAATAGACTACTCACAATGCATAAAGTTAAACCAGTGCCTAGCTAATCCTGCAAAGTTTTATTTTGTATCCCAGGAATACGACTAGTTTAAATCCTAAAAGACACAGAACAATCTCAAAATGAAAAGATACTTATCTGGCCAATGCAACAAGACTGATAATATTGTTGATCACTGATATGCCTTAAAAGGGATTCACTTAGATGCTTTCGGGATTGATCAAAAGCCCACTGAGGGCAATAGAGAGACTCCTGTCAAGCTGTATGGGCTTTGAATCAGGCACTCAAGGCAGGCTGCTTAGGGATCTCCAAAAAGCTGTTTCATAAGACACAACATGGTGTTGGGGAAGCATTAAACTTTTCTTAGAACACTTCTTTAAAAATGCAGTTCTTGGCAGTTTTATCAATATAAAAGGATCTAAGATGTTAATTTCTCCTCAAGTTATTGGTATAAGGCACTATTCCTTTTGGACAGAATGGCACACACACACAAAAATCAATAGTTAAAAAAAAACCAAGAAATTACTCTTGTTTTCCCTTTGCCATTTTCACAGCAATCAAAATACCTTTCATTCCTTTATGACATCTATAAAAAATGAAAAAAAGGCAAGAATCTGTGTTCCTTGATCACTTTTTATTCTGGCAAACTCCACTTAGTTATAATCATCAGAGGAAAATCAGACCTGTTCACTTCACATTTACATCTGTTTTAGAGCAGTGTAATTCTGTCAATTTTAGCTGAGTTATTCATTTATACCAAATTAAGCAAGAGGAGAATTTGGCCCAATGGGAGTAAGAAACTTAGAAGTTGACCCTCCCCCAAAAAACAACCCCCCCCCCCAATTTCACTGCTGTTACAGTGCAATTTTACAATGACAATAGTTATTTTTTTGCCTGCATCAAGCATATGAATATTTGGGATATTCCTAGATGACATTTGACCACATGGCATATTCTTTGGTAAACAAAGTAGCATTTTGCCATTGTCCAAATATGAAAGTTATCATGAAAATACTTTAAAATATTTTCCCAGGCAAAAATCCTCAAAGGAGAAAACAGATGTTTTTTTCCCCAGGTCTGCTTGTTCTGTCTGGGACTGCCTTGAGGCCACACTGGTGATCCACTTCTTTTACGTGAGGGGAGACTTCCTCAGACTGCCTGCAGCCTGCCACTCCTTCACATTGATCTCAGCTGACTGCTTTCCCTATAGGAGAGGCAGGCAGCAAGACGAGCTTTCAGTGATGAATGTATCCTTAGAAACAAGCAACAACAATCTTTCTGGCAGATGTGAGCCTGTGGGCACGCGACGGAGAACTTGTGAGGCTGGAAGGGATCACAAAACTCTTGGAAACAGCTCACTTCTGTAGCTGTAATACACATTTCCCAAAACATGAGACTTCTGGCAACACAGGGTCATCTAAATAAGGTTATCAGTGTGCTGCTGAAAATACGACAGTTTCAGTCACAGTTATCTTTTTTCTCCACTCTCCTTCTGATCTACTTCTTTGAACATGTTTAGTGCTGTCTGCCAACCCGGGCAGCCCTGAATTAGTACACTTTTGATAGCACTGCCCTCCTATAAGTAGCTCTACATGTATAGATTTCTTTTTCTGGCTGCTAATAATAATTAATGTCAGATGGTCACATTATCAAACAACAACAATACTGTAGTTCTTGGAGACAAGAGATTAAAGAGATTCAATCTAGGGAAATCTCTCTATATAATTCATAAGGCTTGCAAAAGTGTTCATTTATCTTCAGTCTTCCTCTCTGGAGTTATGTATTTAGCAACCACCACCTGCACTGGTTGTGCTTTTATTAGAATAGAAATTATATCTTTTCTGTAGAGGAGTGATAATCAGTACAGGGCAAGTAATGGACCACAAATGTTCATCGGGTAATTAAAGAGCACTTCAACCTGTCTGCTTCAAATGATGGGTTCCAGATTGTGTTTGAGAAAACGGAATACTAACGATGGAAGCTCCCTCTAGCCCCAAACACCGATGTGCAAGATCTGTATTCAAACAAGATGAAACACAATGGAAATCTGGTGATTTATTTATATCATGTTATGACGGGTTGGATCACAGAAACCCCCTTGGGGCTGCCAACTGATGTGCCAAGACTACTTCTGCCCCTGCCTTCCCCGCCAGCTTAGGACTCCAGAACCCTGCCTGGTTGTGCCAGACACGCTTACCAGCCACAAACACAGACCCAGGCCTAAACCACATCCCACAAACTGCAAGCTTAACTGAAAGCAGCTTAAGAAGTGTTCCTGTCTTTAACACTCAGATGCCCAATTCCCAGTGCGGTCCAAACCCCAAATAAATCCATTTTACCCTGTATAAAGCTTATACAGGGTAAACGCATAAATTGTTTGCCCTCTATAACACTGAGAGAGAGATATGCACAGCTCTGTGTCATCATCCCCCCCTCCCCCCCCCGGTATTAATGCATACTCTGGGTTAAATAATAAGTAAAAAGTTATTTTATTAAATATAGAAAGTAGGATTTAAGTGGTTCCAAGCAGTAACAGACAGAACAAAGTGAATTACCAAGCAAAATAAAATAGAACATGCACGTCTATTCCTAATACAGTAAGAAAACCTCACCCTCAGAGGTGTTCCAGTAAGCTTCCTTTTACAGACTAGTCTACTTCTAGTCTTGGTCCAGCAATCACTCACACCCCCTGTGGTTACTGTCCTTTGCTCCAGTTTCTTTCAGATATCCTTTGGGGTGGAGAGGCTCTCTCTTGAGCCAGCTGAAGACAAAATGGAGGGGTATCCCAGGGGTTTAAATAGACTCTCTCTTGTGGGTGGACACCCCTCCCTCCTCCTATGTAGAATCCCAGCTACAAGATGGAGTTTTGGAGTCACATATCCATGCATGACTGAGTTCCTTACCAGCCAAGCCACATTCCTGGGAAAGCTCAGATGTGGATTGGCATCTCCAAGTCCATTGTTGGCTTAAGGGTTTCTTGATTGGGCACTCACTGAGAATAGTCTTTTCTCAGGAAGCTGACCAACTGCTTCACTGAGGCTATTTAAAATTAAACAAGTACAGCCAATATTCGTAACTTTGAATACAAAAATGACCCATGCATACAAATAGGAGGAATGTATTCAGTAGATCATAACCTTTACAGAGATATGTTACATGGCACATGTAGCATAAAACATATTCCAGTTATGTCATATATACATTCATAAGCATATTTCCATAAAGCCTTATGGGGTGCAACATCACACATGTGTCACACAGATTCAGTGTGCTCCCCTGAATAATAAAATCCAGGTTTCCTCTCTTTGTTCTTTGCACCATGGCATGGAAATGTGCAGGCCTGCCTGATTCATGTGGCAGACTTCCATGATTTATGCACAAACAAATAGACAAAGAGGGTGCCATATATACACTTTCTAAGTCTAAGGATAGTTAAGCTCTGGAATAGACTTCCAAGGAAAGTTGTGGGATCCCACTCACTGGAGGTTTTTAAGAAAAGGTTGAACAAACACCTGTCAGGGATGGTCTAGGTTTACTTGGTCCTGCCCCAGTGCAGGGGGCTGGATTTGATGACTTCTCAAGGACGCTTCCAGCACTACATTTCTATGATTGTATAGGTTAATTTGCAATGAATTCAATGGAATGCAGGGAAAAAAAGAGTGAATGAAATCAACAAATATGTATTTACAATGGAATTTGAGAATATAAAGTGTTGTTTTTCTTACACTGCATGGTGTACCAGAGAAAGTATACCGTTACTTAGACTGTCAGCTTTTGGGGGCAGAAACTGTCTTTTTGTTCTGTGTTTGTGCCATACCTAACACAATGGGGTCCTGGTTCATGACTGGGCTCCTAAATGCTATGGTAGTACAAATAAATAAAATAAGATAAAATGGAGGGCAACCATTCTGTGGAATGCTGCATAAACTTTACTAATCAAATGTCAAAATCTTAATTTTTTAAAAGTTATTGTAGACTGTTAGGGCACTTACACTTCAGCATACAAAGCCAGTCAGAATACTAACATATACAAGAACTTGAAGTTCAGCAAGGTAGCTGACATTTGAATAGTTATCCTACCTATTCTGAGCTCTTGAGTCTGCAGAGTTGGATTAGAAATTGCAAATGAAGAGGCTCTCTCACCATATGGGACTATCAATCCTATATGAAAACACCCACTATGCTAGTGTGTGTGAACATTCAATAAACTCATTATTAAAAGGTTCAGTTCTAAATGTGGGCAATGATTGATTGGCACATATGGGTAGGTAGGTGGGTGGAAACACTATTTTATCCCAACATTTTCAGTAATTTATAAAACAGAAGGGCTAAATCAGGGGAGATTTTCAGCTGCAACAATGCGAGAAGGAAAGAAGTCTTGCAAACAATTAACATTAAGACAGAAGAAGAAAAGGCAAAAACTCTTCCTAAAGGCAAATTTGATTGTTGGCTCTTTCACACACAGGCTGGATGCAATCCTGTGTGTCCTCAAGTTTCATCAGAATAGAAAGTGCTAGAACAGGCCCAGTGACTTAAACTCAATATTATTCAAAGAACCCATGTTGACTCTAGAATTATTATATATTTGTTGAACACCAACAATGCTTTTGGTGTTGTATGAGAAACAAAATACATTCATGCCCTATCCTCGCCCTAAGGAATAGTACATTTTGAGTAGATGCCTAAATTAAACAGATTTCTTCCACACAATACACAACGTCTGACCTTAATCTCAGCTTCCATTAATGCACTAGGTTACTTATTATACTTTTCACATTAATCATTGTTCTTGCTGCATCTCATCTTCTATACACAGTAGTCTTATAATTCTCCTAATTACCCATAAGAAGGAATTCTTTCGCAAAGGATATCATGATGTACATAATGGGATCCCACTTTCTACATTCTCAGCCTGTCTATATGGTCCTTGCTCTAGCTGTCATAAACATTTGCCTTTGAGAACGATTTGTTTTATAATTTGCACATTTAGTGTTCCTAGTGAAATGTATGTTGCATTATTTCATAGCAAGTTCGTATTTCCTGTGGTGTGAACAAGAGGAGACTATTCTTGATATTCTGTTCCTTTATCAGCATTGTGCAGGCATTTCAACTGTTTCAGAACATTTTTCCTCCCAATTTATCTTCAGCATAACTATCCTCACTCAGAAAATGAGCACTGCTATGGAAAACCACACCATCTATACTTGGTTACCATATCCTGAGAAGAAATTAATATTTTTTATCATCACGGTGCTAAATATTTATATAGCAGTATAGTACTGTTTTCATCTTTGTTATACTCATTTCCTGTAAATTCACTGCAACTCTACAACCAAGAAGATATATTTAAATAGTAATGTGATTCAAATTTAATTGCTTATTTAAGTTTAATTACATAAAAAGTAAGTGAAAGTGCCAGATAAAATGTCAGTTGATTTTTTTTTTTTGAAGAGTGTTTTTCCCCAGCAAATTCAACTATGGAAATTAATGGAAGCTCCTACAAAAGAACAGTTTGGAGCATTTTGTGCATGTGTGTTAAAAATGTAGTGAAAGGAAATTAAGCTTTCCCGGTATTCAACAGCAGATTCATTTCAGATGTGGCTTATTCCTCACCTTGAAAAATGTAAAGTAATTTATTGATATACTTCAGAACAATTTCTTCATGAGAAACTATTAGCATAGTTGTCACATCACCTTTCTTTTTAACATTCCAATGTAGAAACAACTGCTGACAAACTTGAGGTTGCTCTTTCCCTTGTGCCTATCAGACATTTTCAAGGGCATGAAAGGTCTTCCGCATTGCAGAAGGAAAGGTACTTGAAGATTACCAGTGAAGGAAGGAAGATCTTGTTGTTAAGGCACTGGACTAGATTCAGAGGACTTGGGGTGACGTTGGTAAATTACTTAAGCTCTGTGTCTCAGTTCACCATTTGTAAAATGGGGGAAAATTTTCATCTACTTAGTAAGCTCTTGCTATGCCAGCATACAGCTTCTAGCACAACTAGGCCTTGTCAAAGCTTATGTCTCAAAGTCACCCCTTGGGGTGAAAACAGGAACCTCAAACCTCTTTTGCTGGGTGACAGTAAACCTGTGGTCTGGTACTGGGACATAGCCCTTGGGCCGTACCTCTTAGCAAGTCCACCTCCTCATGAGCGAGGTATTTAAAAAAAATAGAGGAAGATCATTCCAAAGGCCAGCCTCCCTCTCTTATGCAAAGGAGGGGAAGCAGTCTTTCAAGCTTTGCAGGAAAGCTCAGCTCCCACCCTCCTGGATGACTAAAGGCCAAGAGGTTATCCCTGGGGATTTCCAGAAAAGAAAAAAACAGCACACCTTCATGACTCAGAAGGCTCAGGTTGATGGTACTCTGAAGCTCTTCCTCAGCAAATAACGAAATGTCATGCTCAGCTGGTTTCTGAGCACCATCCCAACTTGTCCAAGTTCCTCCCTTTCAAGGGCCCTCCTCTAGGCCTGACAAGCCACACAGTTGCAGTGGGTTGGAGCTGATTTTAGCCACTGGAGCTCTTAACCCACCCCCCTCCATCAGCCAAGAAGGGGTTAATCTGCCCCTGTAAAGGCTCTGAACTCAGTTGCTTGGTTTGCAAGGCCCAGATCCTAAACATGTATTTAGGTTTCTAACTTCCATTGCGTCCAGTTGGACTTAGGAGCCTAAATACCTCTGAGGATCTGGGCCTCAGCCTTTTGGAGCAAGGACTGTCTATTTATTCTGTGTTTGTATAGCACCTAGCCCAATGGAGTCCTGGTCCATGAATGGGGCTTCTGGGTGATAACACAACAACATCAGTTTTTATCTGTATACACCACCACAATGCAAATGATTAACAACATCATAAGTGAAATCGTGCTAATTCCCGTTCACCTACTTCTTTCTCTCAGTCAAACAGCTACTAAAAATTAGGGCGACCAAAGCAATACTTGTGTAGAAAAATCCTCCTTTTCTTCTCAGGAATTATTATTGGTTTACAAGTTCTCCATTTTCTGGATTCCTTGGACAGAGTCTCTTTAGATTCAGTTATGATATACATGCATACACACACACACACACACACACACACACACACACACACACGATAACCAAGTTCAGTCACATTCTGTGAGGGATAAGAAACCTCTGAGAATCTTTGGAGTTCAGACAGGCCTCAGGCATAGCCTACACCTGCATCCCAATTTTAAATAGCAAATAATCTCTTTCTAGTTTTGGATTGGACTAGGGACTAAACCCTGAAGGTTGAGTTTGGATTCAGCAACAGAATTCTCCCCTCCCAAATTGTTCAGATTTGAGGTTTTGGTCCATCCGTAGTTATGACAGAGTTTATTGTATGTAGGAGCCAAGACACTGGGTTTAGCTGTGAAAAAGTCACAGAAACTGTGTATAATGCCTCTCGCCTCAGATTATGATATGCTTGCTAACACCTGTCATAATAGGCAGATGGCACCCAAGGCCTCATTTCACCCAGCTGTCCACCTTCAGCTAATCTGTCACAAGACTTACCAGGAAGGAACAAACTGGGACATTTTCATTGTATATTTTATTTACAAAAATAAGCAATTTATTCTCTGTCTCTACCTGGAATTATTAATTGGGAGGTGGTTTGAAGCAAAAGGGAGACATGTAGAACTATAACATTAAATGAAGCCTTTAAAAGAACTAATCACTGACGTCATCAGGAAAATGCTATAAACCATAAGCAAAACCAAAAAATAGTGATAAACTGACAACTGCCTTGACTCCTGTTGTCTTTTCAGACACTGTCTGCACATCTTAGTATATTTTTAAGAGATATCTAGGGAAGATAAATAAGTATCTTTCCACTGCTATGCTCCTCACCCCAATTTCCTGTCGAAACCAGGGCCTACATACAAATTCGGGGTGGCATATGCAGACACACTGCTGGAAGCAAGATTAGGGCCTGATTGTCATTTACACTATTTCCCCTTTACATTGAGAATCAGGCCCATATTCTTTAAATGGTAAATAGAACAAAATCATGTGATAATATGTTGCAGAAACTATCAGGGTGTGTCAATGAGAAATCTAAGGGTTTGATTCTCCTTTCAAACCCATGTTCAGCATGAGTAATCCTCTTGAAGTAAATGGAGTTGCACTAAATCTAGTGTGAGGATAATCATCTACAAGGATGTTACTTTTCTCGAAGGGTTCCATTTAATACATTAGATTTTGTGTACAAGGTACTGTGACGGGGCAAGGCCAGATGGCTATAGAAAAGTAGTGGGAGATAGATATATTAGCTCCAGGATAAGTGAAATGGCAGCTGCTCCAGGTCAACTAAGACACCTGGGCCCAATTAAGAACTTTCCAGAAGGCAGGGAGAATGCTAGGTTGATTGGGCCACCTGAAGCCAATCAGGGGCTGGCTGAAACTAGTTAAAAGCCTCCCACTTAGTCAGGTGGGAGTGCATGTCAGGAGCTATGGGAGGAAGTTGTGCTGTTGGAGAGACTGAGCAGTACACACCATATCAGGCACAAGGAATGAGGCCCTGAGGGAAGGGTGAAGTGGAGCTTGAGGAAGTGAGGGTTGCTGTGGGGGAAGTAGCCCAGGGAATTGTACATGTCATGTTTCTAAAAGGTCAGCTACCATAGCTGATACTATTAGGATCCCTGGGCTGGAGCCTGGAGTAGAGGGTGCACCTGGGCTCCCCCCCCTTTCCCCTGATTAAACACTGAGACTGCGAGACAACAGAGACTGTGCAAGGAAGTATAATTTCTCCTGACCTCCCTTGCTGGTTTATGATGAAAATGGCTCAGTAGACTGTGACCCTTGTCTCTAGAGAGAGAAGGGTTACATGGAGGGTCACAGTGAGCCTCTGAGGCTAGTGAAATCCACCAGGAAACGTGGGACCCACGGAGGCGAAGACAGAGCTTTGTCACAGTACATAAAGGGCAGTAAGCTTTGTCCAATGAGTGAGCTATGAGACCAGGAGTCAGGAGATCTAGATTCTATTCTTCGCTTTGTGTGATTCTGACAAGTCAATAGGCCTCTGTGCCTTAGTTTCCCCATATGTAAAGTGGAGATAATTATACTTACCTTCCTTTGTAAGGAACTTTAAGATTCATAGATCAAGAATGCTATATCATTTTATACTTAATGTTCTATTTAATTTGACCAGTCAATTTGCCTTTGAATAGGACTCTTAGACCAGATTTAATTTATTTCTTCCACTTTCAGTAAGCCTTGGGAAAAAATTCTTCAATATCTGTGCAACCTTCTGCACACATCCATGTTTTGGAAGCTTACACAGAATTTTATTGCTTCTGTTCCTATCTACTATGATAAGCTCCAGTAGGAGAAACGTCCAATAAAATATATAGAGATAGTGAGAAGTCATCCAGGATTTTATGATGTGGCTATAATACAATATTAAGAAGCATGTGCCAGTATTGCATTGAGATACAAAGATGGAATAAATCAAGCCAAACAGGTTTAACATTTGCAGAATAGAGAGCTACTCACTATCAGGGCAGGGCAGATTCAGTGAATCTTACTGAAAAATCCAATGATTTGCTACACACAGTTGGCCCAGGCTCTGAGATTTGCTGGGCAGGGTTTCATTTTTTTTTTTTTTTTTTGGCAGTGTAGACGTTCCCTAAGGTCCTTGCTATGAAAGCAGTCTGGGTTAGGAACTGGAGGAGCTCTTAACTTAATATAAAAATAATGAAAAAACCCTTTCTGCATTTTAAGTTGCTGATCAAGTAGATGAGATTATCCTGTACGAAGTAATTTTTAAGAAATGCACTACGTAGTTTGTGTTTCCTCATCTGATAAAAATATTCTGAGCTAGAGTCAATGAAGCTAAGGCCAGGTGATGTATGGATGTGAGGCAGAGAGAGGGTGAGAATTAAATCGCAACAGAGGACAGGCAGCACCACCTTTCCTTGGTGTTTTCTGCCAGGAGAACTATGGCTGGGGTCCAAGGGATCCTGCCATTGCAGGTAGTTGGGGAGAATGTGCGGGATCAGTGAGTCCCACAGCTGTGCTGTCCACATACTTTCTGGTGCCAGCACCATCCCATTTGGAATAGTGCTGGCCCCCCTAAAACTCTCTAACTCAAAGGATTGACAATGGGATATAGAGGGCTTGTCCGCAGGAAGACTTAGTGCATGTCAAGCTAGGGTGTCAGTGTGCAGTGCTCTAAACTGCCATGCACTGACTGGCCCTGTGGATTCTGTTACTGCACACTAAAGTTCTGTGGCATGCTTTGACATATGAAACAGGAGTACACCAAAGTGCACTACAGAACATTTAGTGAATGGTAGCAAGGCCCATGCAGCCAGTTTGCGCACAGCAGCCTAAAGCACTGTAGAGTTACTCTGGTTTGTCACATGCTGACAGAATGTAGACAAACCTAGAGCTTTTCCGCTCTAAGTCATCAGTTCCAATTGACTCAGATAAGTAGCAACTGAAAGTCATTACCAAGATTTTGGTTGTCTTTGTGAAATGAGTTGGTTGGCACAGTCCTGTTCTGGGTTTACAAGGTGGTCAAATCACAGCTATCATTACCTGCCCTTTGGCAGCAGGCCTTGCCCTTCTCTTGTTGTGTAGACTCTCCTTGTGCTCAGCATTGTTACAGCCATCTGTAGCAGGCCACAGAACCTTTGGTCAAGCATTACACCAGTGACTTTTGTTATTTGTTCCTCCCTTGAGGACAGGTTCATTTTCTCTGGGAATGCTCAGTTTCCTTCTGGAAAAGTTTTGTGATGTTAAATGTCTTCTCTCCATGAAGAGTTCTCTGTTTCCCTAAATTAGCAGTGGGCACACAATATATTGACACAACATGAAACTTACTATAATTCCTCTAACATTTACAATTCATATTGGATGGTCAAGGTCTAGACCATGAGAGCAGTCTTGTTGGCTATCGCAGAAGAGAAACTATGGCTAGAACGGGCATGGAAACTGGCTTAGATAGTCACTCCAGAGTGGTTTCTTCTAGTGAGGGCTGAGGGTTACACTCTTGTAAAACCAATATAAGGCATATTGGTTGAGCCGGGGGGGCGGGGGGGGGTTGAGGGGAGCGTGAGCTTGTTCTACCTATTCGGTAAGTGCTTGAGTCTGCAAGGTGCTCAGCAACGACTGGAGGTAGTGAATGACCTCAACTCCCACAAGAGAGGAAGGGAGTTGAAGGTGTTAAGCACTTCTTGGAGCTATTCAGCACTTTGCAAAATTTGTCCTTTAATGAACAGAGTTTGTGAACTCCAGGTATATCAATTTGGCATTCTTCATGAGCATTAAATTGAATAAAAACCATAGATTAACCCCACCCTTCCTGCCAAATTCCATCAATTTATATTCTGTATTCCAACGTAATCTTGGTTTTGACAATGAGAACAGCAAAAGAAGAACTTTAGCTTTTCTCCTTCAAACATCAAGCTCTGTAGTGCTATCCTTTATTTTGTGATCTTAATCTACTTGTCATTATAATCTTCCCTTTATAATTAGAAAGGTAGCCAGGATGTCATCTGTGATTTAAGAATAGAAAATATGCCTATTTAGGCCTATTTCATAACAAGACCTCCATAGACCTGACTGTGCTCCTCTTGCTCACACTGGCAAGCATGTCCGTATAATCCCGAATCAATGGGACTGCTAACATAACTCACCAATGTGGGGAGGGGTTGCACAACAGAATTTAAGGATGATTAGGATCCTATTCCGTAAACTGCAGACACTTGACTGGATTCAGCCCTGAGACAGCAAACCGGCTGTTCCTGCTCCCAGTGAAGTCAATGCCAAACTCAGACTGGGGCCTCTGTTATCAATTTTCTCTGTATATAGTTAGAAACTACTCTAAATATCTGCCGATAACACCAGGTGTAAAGTTCCAGGAGTGTTAACAACTCTTTCATTTTGACCCAGACGCTTCCACCCAATAAGAAAAACAGCAAGCACATGCTGCTCCTAGAGTACTACAACCCACAATTTATGTAACTCTTTATTTGCTGGATAAACTCAGGATGCTAAGCAATAGGTTTAAATGCAGTCAGATCAAAACAATACACTGAGACGATAATTATAGAGTCAGTATTTGCCAACAGTTAGTGCACCACTGTGTATGTGCTACCACAGTTTCTACCTAAAATTAAACCAGGAAATAGCTAATGTCATTGTTCATTAACTGTTGGTAAATGTTGACATTCTAGTGGCAAGACATGTACAATTTTTTCCTCCATATTTCATCGTCGTAGATTTTCAGGCCAGAGGGGACTATTATGATCATCTAGCCTGACCTCCTGCATAACACAGGACAAAGAACCTCACCTAATTTTTGCATCAAGCCCATACCTTCTGTTTGAGCTATAGCAGATCCTTTAAAAAGATATCCAGTCTTGATTTAAAAAGCTTCACGTGATAGAGAATCCACCACTGAGATAAGTGTCATTTCTGTGATGGGGGTTCCGTCCAAGGGTGTAAACATTACATCAAAATCCTTAAGCCAGCGAAGCTGGCCATAGATTACACTACTGTATAACTGAGCTTACATTTTCAATATTGTCAGCCCCAAGTGTTCCAAAAATCACCAGTCCCATCCACCCAATATAGTGGGATTGATTTAGAAGTCACGAGATTTTAAAACATATGAAGTCTTGGGACTTTTGTGACTCTGATTTTTTAAGCCAGTAGGGTTCACATTTTCAAGACATACAACCACATGGTTTACAATTCACATATTTTACCAAGAAAGCAGAGATTCTCATGCAGTTATGATACCAGGAGATGAGGCTTTAATAAAAATCACAAAATTTGGCAACACTACATTGTAATCTACAAGGAAAACATGATAAAAACATTACAGGAAAAACATGCATATTTACAGTAATAAAAAACCAAATAGCCACCCAATTTTTCCTCATGGTTGTCCCATAGCAGATGAATTTTGCTTCTCCGCAAGTGCAGTTTACCCAGAAGTCTGTTGGGCATTAAGGCCCTAATACTGTCCTTCTGAAGTCAAAAGGAATTTTGATTTGACCCAGATAGCCAGTTCTCTTTCAAATTGTTGTCAGTGCTACCCAAAACTGATCACTCACACAGTGCTGTACTCAGAACAGAAACAATGGTAACTAGGTTGACTTTGAGTTCCCAGAGAAAAAATGTCTTTACATTAATATAAACATTAGAAACATTCTGATTCTTTCACCTCTTGAGACATTCCTGTCTAAAATAACAGCAACAGCTTTTGACCTGCAAAGGATGTTTCGGATATTGTTATATTTCTTTACAAAAACTACTTCAAACAATCCTGAGTGAGAATGTGCAATTACAAGCAACACAATAACCCTCTCAGCCAAGATACTGTGCCACGGATTAAGAGACCTCTTTCGCTCATGTGCTTTGAGAGCAGTGTGCAGCTGCTAGAGATTCAGTCTTGGTTCAGATAGCAGAATACTCCCAAGTACAAGAGCAGCCTTTCTGCCTGAACTTTCTGATGTTCAGCTTTAGCAGAACAAATGCTCCTCGGTCCAATGCTCAGTCTATTTTTAATAGCCTAGAGCAACAAGTATGAGAATTTGAAAAGATGATTTATTTTGTACCTAAATGTATGCTCAGTCCTGCAAGTTGCTAAAGCCCCTCATCTCACACTGACTGCAGTTGTTCCCAATTTAACTTTATATACTGTTAATGTTCTTATTTAAAAAAAAAATCAAAATATAGTATTGCAGGGGACATTTTCTACTGGATTACAATCCATTAGAAAACACCAGGTAAAACCTTTTGAGTTATAAATACAATAGAAGTCAATATCAGTTAAGATTTAAGTAAAAATTACAATATAAAAAACCCTCTAAATTATTCATCTTGTTCTTGAGCTAGTATAATGTTAGATATGGAATATGCTGTAAATTGCCTCAGTCTTTTCATTAGGAAAATATTTAAACATTGATTACATTCATTTTTTATAACACGTACATACTATTTCAGCCTGTGGGCAATACATTGCCAGATCTTGGAGGCAATCATGTAGTCTCATTCACACAGTAGTCCCACTGACTACAAAGGATGGGGCCCTTAAGAAGAGGTTTAGTCTGGTAATGGGGTGAGCACTCTCAACATTGTCGTGATGCTTATTCCCAGAAGTTACTTACTCATGTTTAGCCCCAGAAAAACCTAGGCCAGAAATAATACCAGCAGGTCTAGTTTTGCTAGAAGCAACTTGTTTATGACAAGGTGAATACTCCTGACAGCCATTAAAGTACTACTGCACACAAGCCCATTTTTATTTTCTAATTGTTTGGAGTTGGTTGGAATATATCTGATGAAATATTAGATAGCAAAAGTATAGTCCATTCTGGCAATTAGTATCTATGGTATTGAGACTTAAAATGGAAAATGTGCAATATAACTATTTGCCTTGCCTGAACAAAACAGCCAATGCAGAACCATCAAAAGATGTGTACCAAATGCTCTTGTCAAATTCTGACCCAAACCATCTCCCACCTAAAATTTTCAGTTGTGGAATAAAATCTTGGCAACTGAGAATTAGCAACCGGGCAGTACAATGAGTCTTGTTCAATCACTATGGCTGCTCTAGAGAATTCAAACCATTTATTAAGAGAACTAGTACTGATGGTCAACACTCCTTCAGACTTTGAAATAATTAGGAACAAACTCTCCAGAATCAGGTGAGACAGTCAAACACTAACCACCTTTGGCATGGGCAGCAATTGTGCAATCTTCTCCACTCTATCCTAACTGCATGCCTCAACCCTTCTCTGATATCTTTCTGTTGGTTTGAAACGATTCTCCATGGCCTAGTCTAGATATGCCAGTATGATATGACATACTCACTGCCAGTTCTTTTGAACAAATAGGCCACCAGCCAGCTTGGAGCAGACTGGGGAAGACTAGGGAAGTCTCAATGTTGTCTTTCCCTCTTCTCTTCCTTTTAGCGAGAAGATTGGCACTGTTGTAAGTGACTGTACAAGGGGCATCCAGAGCAGAGTACCTGCATCTATGAGCCCATCTTTTAGAGCAACTGGAGGCTTCTCAGTTTTTCTTGGACTGTTTTCAATTGATCTCTCTTCTGTTTTATTCCATTTTCTTCAATTTACTCCAATTCCCCCCCCCCTTGATTTAACATTTTTCATTGACTTGCTTAAGCCAACTTCAGCTCAAAAGTCTATCAGTCTTCATAAGAGACAACAATTGTTAACTCCCTCCACCCCTCAAGATTTCCCAGCTGTAGCAAATACCTGTAATCTGCTTGAAGATCAAGGCCCCTGGCTGAGCTAAAATATCCCTTCCAAGAAGCCTTGTGTCAAAAATGCCTTTATTTTTTTTTTAAGTTATGACTGAAGTTCAGAGTCTGATCAGAACTCCTATTGCACTTCTAACTGCTCCATGTTATTAAAGGTGGGTAATATATTCAAACTGAGCCTCAGACTCACTCAAATTCAGTTTTGGGCTTGACAGTTGCTACATTTGGGAAACTCAGCCCATACTTGCAAAAATCTGATGAACTTATGGGAACTCTGTCAGCCTTGGTTGTTTGCTTGGGAATCTTCCTCCTGCAAGTTCCCCCGCCCCCTCTTTCTTCCTACAACAATTGTCCTTTTCCCCATGAAATTCTGGGACCTTCCCAAAGACATAGGCCCGGTTTATACGTGAAAAGTATAACTATGTTGGTTAGGTGTATGATTTTTTTTTTTAAAATCAGTCTAGTTATACTGTTCAACCCTAGTGTGGACACAGTTAAATCAGCATACAGAGAACTTATATTGGTATAGTTACTGCTCTTCCCATATGGGAATAGCTATATTGGTATAAAGCACCCTTATACTGCTATAATTGCACCTATATCCAGCAGCTGTAGTGCTTGAAGTACAACTTTCTAGTGCAGACAATACATTTAATATAGAAAGGAGGAGGTTGGGTAAGTGTTGCAAATAGTGATCAAAAACATTTGTTCCAGATTTGATCTTTTTCAAAATTTCTTCTATTGACAATTTTTCTATGAAATTTTGAATTTTGACTAAAAAAAATACAAAAAATTGTCAGTGAAATTTTTGTGATTTCTTTTTATGTCTTTTTTTGATGAGCTGGTTGGATTTTTTTGAAATTTCAATTCCGATTCCAAAATTTGAACCAAAAATGTTCAATTACTTTTTATGTTTGGATTGACTAATTAACTGAAACTCTAAACAGGTGTTCCATTTGACCATGAGATTTCCTCTTACTATTTGCAAAAATTCACACCAATATTTTTGTTCACAAGATTCCTTGAGAAATGATTGGTCTTCATTAATTATCTATATATTTGTGTGTGAACAGGGATATTCATAAGGAGAACAAAGGGATTTGCTATTTATTACTATAATTTTTTACTTGTCATGTTGTTCATTATTCGCCTGTTCAGAAAATACAGGATCAAAAAGAGTGCAATGTGACTTCAGCAACCAGTCACACCACAAACATAATGAATAGTAAATCAAAGTGAACAGCTGATGAACCACAGGCTGAGAACTGTAGATTTAAAAAAAAAATATCCAGAAGACAAAAAACAGTCATTAACGTATGTGAAGATAGAGGCGCTGTTCCCTTGTAGCAGGAAATCAAGCAGGTTTGGCTTTGGGATAAACCTTAACAGTGAAGCGGATAGAATTATCCCTAAAACTACTTGTATTTTCCTTATTCTAATAAAGTTCCTTGCTCACTCTTAGAAGTAATGGACTCTTTTTGTAATTCTTTACCATTTTGACATGACAGCATACGTCCACAAATGATTCATGAACAGAAAAAAACAACTTCATTCATTGATCAATGAATGCTTTTTAATATTAATACAATAAAAATGTGAGTACTATATCTGTTGTTTGTTGCCATCAGAAGCATTTGCTAATGTATTATTTTCAAATGAGTGCATACCAAATGCAGGAAACAGGAAAAGCAAACACAGACAGCATCTCATTTTTGGTGATAATATGAAGTCAACCTCTTGTCTCACTTACAAACGTTCTAATCATTTTCAAGTCTGAAGCATGCTAGGAAGTTATCAGCTGCAGTAGATGGAGACAGACTCAGAAGAACAGTCATACTGGGTCAGACCAATTGACCATCTAGCCCAGGACCCTCTCTTCCAACAGTGGCCAATGCCAGGTGCTGTAGAAGGAATAAACAGAACAGGGTAATTTTGAGTCATCCATCCCATTGCCCAGTCCCAGCTTCTGGCAGTTGGAGGTTCAGGGACACTCCAACCATCTGGAACAATAGCCATAGATGGATCCTATCCTCCATGAATTTACCTAATTCTTTTTTTTTAACCCAATTATACATTTGGCCTTCACAGCATCCCTACAACGAATGCCACAAGTGGACTGCACCTTGTGTCAGGTGCTTCCTTTTGTTTGTTTTAAACCTGCTGCCTATTAATTTCATTGGGGGGTGTCTAGTTCTCCTGGTAGGCGAAGGGGTAAATCACACTTCCGTGTTCACTTTTTATAAACCTCTAGCATATCCCGCCTTAGTTGTCTTTTTTACTAAGCTGAACAACCCCAGTCTTTTTACTCTCTCCTTGTCTAGAAGCTGTTCCAAGCCCCTAATAATTCTTGTCGCTCTTCTGTGTACTTTTTCAATTCTAATACATCTGTTTTGAGATGTGGTGACCAGAACTGCATGCAGCATTCAAGGTGTGGGCATACTATGGATTTGAAAAGTGGCATTGTGATATTTACTGTCTTATTATCTATCCCTTTCCTAATGTTCTGTCAGCTTTTTTGACTGCTGATGCATATTGAGTGGATATTTTCAGAGAGCTATCCATAGTGACTCCAAAAAATCTCTCTTGAGTTGTATCAGCTAATTTACACCCCATCATTTTATATTATATAGTTAGGGTTATTCCTCCCCCCCGCTCACAAATGTGCATTACTTGGCACTTAACGTTGAATCTCATCTGCCCAGTCACCCAGTTTAGTCACTCTATGCAGCCAGCTTTGGACTTAGTTATCTTGAGTAATTTTGTATCTTCTGCAAGTTTTGCCACCTCACTGTTCATACTCTTTCCCAGATCACTGATGAATACGTTGAACAGCATGGATCCCAGTATAGAAGCTTGGGGGACCCTGGTGTTCACCTCATTCCATTGTGAAAACTGATAATTTATACCTACCCTTTGTTTCTGGTCTTTTAACCAGTTACTGATTCATGAGAGTACCCTCCCTTTCATCCCTTGACTGCTTATTTTGCTTAAGAACCTTCATAAGGGTTGTCGAAGGCTTGCAGAAAGTCTAATTACACTATATCCACTGGATTAGCCTTGTGCACATGCTTGTTAACATCTGCAAAGAATTCGCGTAGTTTGGTGAGCCGTGAGTAAACTCATGACAGACTGCCATTAAAAATAATAATAATAAAAAAAAAACAAACACACACACAGAGTCGGAGCAAAACCAGGAAAAAAACTGAAGAGAAAGTATATAGGTCAAAGCCCAGGTGGCTAGCCTGAGCCACTACCGGTGCTTCAACATCCACACTGCTACTTCTAGCATGTCAGCTCGATGAGAGCTAGCGTGAGTTTGTCTACCCACACTGGGAATCCCACCTCCTATCTGCAGCGTAGACATATCCTTACCAGTTTGGCTTGTCAAAAGTGACCTCAACTGTTGGATGCCCATCTTCAGGTGCCTTGAAAAAACCTGATCAGGTGGTGTGATTGCAGCCTGCATAAACATACTTCTGATCTAGCTAGGTCAAAGCTAGCTGAACTAGCTTGAGTAACAGCAGCACTGGGTGTCTAAGCATGCTGCAATTGTACCTCCCAACTGCACTGTAGACATACCCATACATAGGGTGACCAGATGTCCCATTTTTAAAGGGTCAATCCTGTTTTTTGTGACATTTTCTTTAGGTGCCTATTCCCCCCCCCCCCACTGCCTGTCCTATTTTTTCCACCGTTGCTATCTGGTCACCCTCCCCATACAGTAACTGCTAAGCATCTACCCTCTGAAAATAAGGCCCTGCAAGCTGCCTCAGGTTGGGAACCCAAAATCACTAGTCATTTAAAATCTTCAGTATGTTTAAGTGAATATATTGCTCATGAGAGATTCCAGTTTGATATCTCTGTAGAATAAAGCCCACCATTCATCCTCCTAACTCACACTTCTGCTGTACAAGTTTCTTCACACTGCCCTGCCAAACCACCACAATGCTTTTCTACCCCCTTCCTGGTAGTTCGGTTTCCATGGGCCATGCAGTTGGCTTCTTCAGTGGGACTGCTAATTGTGGTGCATTCCTACCAGCTCATTCCATGTAGCACACCCAACATCTGATAGGAACAAGTTTAGCTCACAGCTTACCAGTGATGTAATTTTGAAACAATAACTAGATGTAAAATTTTCCCAGATTCCATTGCCAACCTGCTGAGTCATCCTCTTCGCAATGGAAATGAACATTATTTATACAATACATCTGCACACCCACTGTTCATACTGTAATATAGGAATTCTCTTTTCCAACCATTGACTTGACATTATTTGAGCATATATTTCTCTGTGTGGGGGAAGAGGGCTCAGTGGAATCTCCAGCATGATCCAGAACTGAGCTGTGAGAGCAGGGTGAGGATGAGGACTTGTGGGGGCAGAAGCCTCCCAACCTAAGAACTGAAGAGGTCTAATGGAGGCAGCATGGTCTGGGGGTTAGGGCATTGTCCTGAGACCAGAAGTCCTGGTTCTCTGCCTGGATCTGCTGTGTGATTTGGACAAGTTACTTCACTTTTCTGCCCTTTTTTCTCCTCCCATCATTTGTCCTGTCTTTTTAGGTAGGAGCAGAGACTGTATCTCACTGTGTGTTTGCACACTGCTCAGCACAATGGATCCACTGTAATACAAATAATAAATAATAATAATAAAGTGTGTCATGTAGGACATTGGCCTTGAACATGTTGAAAAAAGTTTGCTCCAGTGTGTCTAAAATATGAGCAGTTTACCTATTCATAGGTTTTTCCTATAGTGCTTATCACTCTAACATCTGAAAGCCTCAAAAATATTTGTCCTAATACCACTTCTGTGAGGTAGGCAGTGTTATTACCCCATTTTACAGGCATGGGACTGCCTTCGGAGTTCACTTTTGTAACATCAGTGTTGCTATCTGTGTCTGAAGAGTGATGGCTATTCAGGAACAAAAAATAAAAAATGAAGGCATCCATAAATAGAGTCAAGTTACATTCTCCCTTCCCAAAGAAAAACATGTGGGGGACGGGAGGAAAGGTGCTTTGAAAACTGTATTGACAGAAAAAAATTGCCTGACACATTTAAGAGCAATGCCTCCCTTTTTTCCTGAGGTGATTTCTACTTGAAAACTTGATGCGTATGCGTGGGCACATACTCCTTACTGACTCCTATAGAGCACACAATTCTCAGACAAACATCAGCTCCACAGCATTTGTACTGAAGGGTATGCCCTGGCACAGGGGTGGGAACTGGAACATGTTGCGTTCGCTCTGCTCCCCCGTCAGAGATCTAGAGACTTTTATGTCCATTCTTCCTCCCCTCTAGCTGCATGATGCAGAGAGGAGCAAAGGGAACAAAGAGCCTGTAAGGATGACAAAATAAAATATGGTGCCCATTCTCCCATTAAGGCACATCTGTCACGGGAGGAGCATACCCCGCTGCGGCTAACTGAGCAATTTGCCTCCGACAAGAAATGTTTTCCTGCTTAGGAAGTTAAGCTCATGGAACCTGATGTTGATCTTGCGCTGGCTTCACACTGTGCAACTGTGAGAATCCAGTCCAATATATTGAACCGTAAAATTATTTACGAACATGTCAGTTAAAATATATCACAAAACATTATATGCAGTATTTTATATTGCATTTTTAGAGGAGATCATTTCTGGCCTTCAAAGATAGGGGCTACCAAGATCATTTTTTGGAGACACCTCCGAAGGAGTTTTCGGTTAGTGATGGAAAGATTTAAGCAATTTTAGTCCATGCTGTTTAGTGAGTGCTGAGACATTTTGGGCACGGTAAGTCTAACTCAGACTTAACGCAATCTTCCAAACTAATTATAGCATCTAATTAAGATTTCCATCAAAACCACCAAATCTTAATTTAAAATAAATTGAAAGGCTTTAATATTACTTTATTAGATTTCCCTGCTAACTTAATTTTTAAATAAGGGATTTACAGAAGCATCTGAGTTGGTGAAGTGGATCAAGCTGAGATTTTTGAGTGCACTGATTCTGATATTAAACAACCCCCTCACCCTCAGTCTGGTGTTTTAATGAGTCCTTTAATTCCTGTTAGTGGTGCCGTACCTTCCTAAAGGCCAGCCATGCTCTCAAGTGGCTGTTTTCATAGTTTCCTCTACAGCCTTTAAGAACCTGATTAGACCTTCCATTGCCAGCTTTGCCTTTCTACTCCATCCTGTGCACCTGTCAGTCATCGAACCCAGGAATTAAACTTTCTGCTTGTTGGGAAAGACAATGCAGAGACACTGTATCTCAGTGGCATTTATATGATAACGGGAAAGTTGACCATTCTACCTCTCTTCCAGTTGCTATTCAAGTGCGCACTGCCCAGAGTTGTCATTGGCATTCTGACACTATTTTCAGAGCCCCCACCACACACTTAACCAACTTCTCTTCACAGTGATCATGCCATAGAACTCACCCATGGATTTGGTGAGTTGATCCAATAGAAATGCTTTCAATGAACCCAGGGGATTTTGGATCAGGAAGAAATCCTGGGTTTCCAAATATGACTGGTTCATTCTATATGAAAGAAAACCAGCGTGGTGGGATCTTTGGGCAGCCCACCCAACAGGCTCCTGTGCTGCTAGAGAAAAGCCCTCCTGCTGGCACCCATACTGTGTTATGCTAACTGGATTGTGGTTTCTTTCCATGAAGGAAGTATTGTCAAAATAAACAGTGGTGTGGGGACTGTTATGCTTCCATATATGTGCAGGCTGGCAAGTTTCAAGATATTGTTTCTCAGTTTTCAAAAAGACTACTGTTAAAACCTTTTGCAAGTAGACATTTTATTTTTAATTTCTCATAAACAAAATATATTTTATTTTTGAGTTAACCCCCCTGCAACCCTTCCCCAACACAGCAACCAGGAAAAAAAACCTACCACAACCCCCCCGCCCTCCCCTCATTTTCAACTGAAAACAAGCATGAACATTTTCAACCCAGATATGAATATTTGGAAAGTTATGCACCTGTGAAAAGAAGGTTAAAATGGAGATCAATCTGTAACCTTAGTTATAGCGGGTGCAACAGGTCACCTCATTTATTAGAGCAAGAAGATTTATATGCTTTATTTTTGCAATAAATAAATACCTCCCTCCCTCCCCCCCCAAAACAACAACAACCACCACCACCACAGATGGAAAGGAAAGTGCTCCTCCCCCTTGTGGAGAAGTAGGCCCTGATACTTCAATTGGCTCCTAGCAGGCCAACCTTTGCACCCACACAGAGCCCCATTGATTCACTGGAGCCTGCTGCAGTATTATGCCCCTGTTATTTTAGAATGTGTCCTAGTTCATTTAGGTAGACAATGGGGATAATGTAGCAATCTGAGAAAGACACTGGAGTTTTTTAAGCTAAGGAAAAAAAAGTCACCACTTTTCCCTCTACGTGATTCCACTGAAGCTACTCATCAAAAGTGTTTATCTTGATATTGCTTGTGTTTGGCAATATACTGTATGATAATTAGGGAGAAAACAAAACGGAAAGGACTTACAGTTTTCAGTCTATCCCAATGGTATCTGATATCAATATTATCATAAAAACAAAATGGCTGAAAGCCCGCTAGGAAGGAGATTGGCATAATAGCTACAGGGATTTCCCTACAGAGGAGTCTGTGACAGGTTGGATCACAGAGACCCCTTTGGGACTGCTACCTGAGGTGCTGAGACTATCTCTGAACCCATTTTCCCTGCCAGCTTGGGATTTCAGTACCCTGTCTTGTTGAGCCAGACACACTAGCCTACTGAAAACACAGACCCAGGTCTGAACCACGTCCCTGAAAGCTGCAGACTTTAACTGAAAACTACTTAGCACGTATTCCTGACTCCAGCACCCAGTTCCCAATGGGATCCAAAACCCAAATAAATCCGTTTTACTCTGTATAAAGTTTATACAGGATAAACTCAAATTGTCCGCCCTCTGTAACACTGATAGAGAGATATGCACAGCTGTTTGCTCCCCCAGTTATTAATTGCTTACTCTTTTTGTAGGACATCAAGAAACCAGATCGTGATGATTGGGAGAATGGGTTGACAGCAATGGAGTGTGCCTTGCACCTGGAAAAGAATGTGAACCAGTCACTCCTTGATCTGCACAAGCTGGCAACTGACAAGAATGACCCTCATTTGTGTGACTTCATTGAAACTTACTCTGGGTTAATTTATAAGCAAAAGTGATTTTATTAAATATAAAAAGTAGGATTTAAGTGGTTCCAAGTAATAACAGACAGAACAAAGTAAGTTACCAAGCAAAATAAAACAAAAACATGCAAGTCTAAGCCGAATACATCCAGCTTGGTCTACAACTCCTGCCTATGAATTTTTTCTCCTTTCTTGAGATGCAGGCTTCTGATAGCTTCTGTAGCTTTGACTTGAAGTAATCCAAGGCCCCCTCTGCCTTTAGATCCATAAGTTCTTCAGTCCAATCCACTTCCCTAACTAATTTCCTTAATTTTTGAAATTCAGCCCTTTTGAAATCAAAAACCCTAGTTGCAGATTTATTTTTGTTTATCCTTCTGTTCAGTTTGAACTGAATTAGCTCATGATCACTTGAACCAAGATTGTCCCCTACAACCGTTTCTTCTATGAGGTCCTCACTACTCACCAAAACCAAATCTAAAATGGCATCCTCTCTAGTCAGTTCAGCAACTACTTGATGAAGGAATCCATCAGCTATCACATCTAGGAAAATCTGAGCCCTATTATTATTACTAGCACTCGTCCTCCAGTCTACATCTGGGAAGTTAAAGTTTCCCATGATCATGCAGTTTCCATTAGTATTTACTTCATTAAAAACATTAAAGATGGCTCTATACATACCCAAATTAGATCCTGGTGGTCTATAGCACAATCCAAGCACTATCACAGGGGAGGCTCTAATAGTTTTCTTCCCCAATGTGATTTTTGCCCAGACAGACTCTGTCTTATACATTCCATCGCTTCTTATTTCTTTACATTCTACCTCATCATTGATATACAGTGCTACTCCACCACCTTTACCTTTATTTCTGTCTTTCCTAAACAGCACATACCCTTCAATAGCTGTAGTCCAGTCATGACTACTATTCCACCTTGTTTATGTTATCCCTATAATATCCGGTTTCACTTTTCTGCATCAGTAGCTCTAGTTCTTCCATTTTGTTACCTAGGCTCCTCGCATTGGTGTACAAACATCTTAATTTTTGCTGTTTGGCCTCACTCACATTCTTTACCCAATTAGGAACGGACATTCTACAGCCAATATGACCTATTAGACTGGCATCCACACTACCCTTCCTCCTTATGCCCATTTTCCTACCCACGGCTGTATCCTTTCTTACTTTGTTTTCTTCCCTCTCAATGCTAAAATCTGGCATGGAGATTATCTGGACATCTCCCAACCATCTCCCCCAAATTCCTAGTTTAAAGCTCTCTTAATCTGTTGTGTCAGCCTCCATCCTAGAAGTCTATTTCCTTCCCTGCTCAGATGAAGTCCATCCAGAGAGAACTGTCCTCTGTCCATGAATGCCTCCCAGTGGCCATACATCCCAAAGCCCTCCTTATAGTACCACTGCCTGAGCCATCTGTTGATAGTCATAATCTTGTCACAGCTTTGTTGCCCTTCTTCAGAGGGATTCTGCCTGTTCCTAGAGATCGCCTGAGCCTCGGATTCACTGAAAGTCCCAAGATTTTGGAGGCAGTGGTGAAGACCTCAAAAATCTCCCACAAACCTGAGGTAAGGCAACAAGACAATGATCCAATATGCCTCCCTCCTAGTACAATGTGAATTCATATTAAATCTCACCAAATATGGGAAACCTCCGTATCAGACTGTGGATGAAATGGTACTGAATGCAACAGGGTTGCCAGTCAAGGAGATCAAGTCTTCGATTTAGCCACATAAGAATTACAGCACGTACAGCTGCAGAGCAAGGTGCTCCTTCATCACCCTTCCAATGTGTTTCAATCCCTGGTGTGGGGGTGGCAGACCCCAATATAATTGAAGTATTTGCTTTCATTCTAATGCATTGCCATTTAGAAATTAAACTGTCTTGTTTCCTAATTGGTTCACATAAACGCTGACATTCCTGAGTTAGCTCTTTAATTCTATTTATTCAGGGTCATGAAGCGTAGAGCCAATATTCAGAAACTTTTTTTTTTTTTTAAAAAAAGCTATTAAATAGAGTTTAAGCCTATGCTGTGGAGAACAGACTTGTCCCTCTGTTCCCTTGATTACCACTGCTTCACTGCCTGAAACAGCCTGGCCCATAAAACTCTGTGGGTTTCCCAGGCTACACCGATATGGAGACTAGTCCTGAATCTGAAGAGTTATTTGCCTGTTCATTACAGACGGTTAGATCCTAGACTAGTAGCACTGCCAACCCCAGGCACTCAAAGATTGTGAGTCAGCTCCAAAAATCATGAGATACCTTTAAAAATTTCACGGTTTTTAAGCCAAATAAACTTTAGGGTCTTTATTTGGCTTTCGGTGTTGGAGCCTTTGGGGTTTATGTTTTCCAGCTTTTCTCTGTAACCACAAAGGCTAGAAACTTACTGTATTTTTTTTAAATGAAAGCAGAGATTCTCACCATTTCACATGACTCTAAGAACTGGCGCTATCAAAGAAATACTCCTGCGTGAGACGACAATGCAGGCCTAGGCACTATATAAATACTTACAGCCAATCCCTTCTCACAGCTGGAGTCTGTGGGCCAAATTCCATTCACTTACTTTGATGTAAATCAAGAGTGACTTCACTGATTGCAAGTTACTCTGGATTTACCCCTGCATAACAGAGAAGAATAGGAATCCAGGACTCTACCACTGTCAAGTGCCATTATGTGGCAATCAAGCTCAAAGAAGTGATGATCAACCTGGGGTCATAATGTGTAGGTGAATGGGACAATTATTTTCTATCTTCAGAAGATGTTTTAAAAGGCTGGTGGCCAAAAAATATAGCTTTGATTAACCATTTTGTGCCTGGTAGCAAGGGATAAGAAGAAATGCACCACCCCAGTCTCAGGAGACTTCTCGCCTCCCACACAAGAGGGCTGATCCTAGTGAAGAATGTGGTGCCTCCCAAGATTATCTCAGATGGAAGTAAATTCTCTGAAGGTTTGAGACAGAACAAATGCCACTTTCCACAGTTTAAGGTAAATTATGCATTACTTTGCCACACATTGTACCAACAGGTGCAACATTAATGGTAAGATGGCAACAACTTATATCTGCCCTTCAATGTGTGGATCCTGTAACATAAGCAAAACCAGTCTGGCTATTTCACAACCCATACCAAATATCACCGGGGAATAGAACTTCATCCCTTCAGCACCTAAAGAATAGGTCTCTACAACTTGAGTTAATGATATAATTCTGCTGGCTAGAAGCAGTAGTAAGGTCTTATTCTCTGTGGACTAACCATTGAAGATGAATGCAACACATCTAGGGCTGAATTGTAGCTTTGCAACAAGCCCTGTGGAAGGAACAGCATATACCTATATCTCCCCAGGAGCTGCTCAAGAAATGAATTGTGCCTCTCATAAATTCCTTCCCTGTTTCTTCCTTGCCTCAGGGAAAGAATAATTTGCTACTGGCCTAAATCAGCAGTAAATTGTAAAACCACTGGCCAATGAGACCTCCTCCCTGCCCCCCCCCCCCCCCCCCGCCTCAGTGGAAGGGAAGTAATAGGCACACAGCACCAGTTTATTCCTACATGTCCAGATACAAGGTCAGGCTAGCCTGCGCAAGAGTGTAAATGTGATTCTTAAGCCCATTTATACCCCTACATGGTTGTGCAGTCTAGGACTCAATTTGCCCACAGCCAGGGAATTATAGCTATAGATGCAGTTTTTCACAAATACCTTTGCCTGTTTCCCTTTGATAAATTGTAACTGGCTTGCACAGCTGCTTTCTTCACTACACAGCTGCCTGCTACATTGTCAATGCACAGAGGTTTCTGTAGCTAGCACGGCTTGAGGGCTACAGTAACTGTGGCAGAAGAGGCCCACAGTAATCTCTCATGTGGCTCTGGTAACCTGCCAATTGAACATGGAGATCTTTATATTCTGGATATTTTTTTTTAAATCTGATTTTCCCCTCAAACTGAATTTTTTAAAAACTTGAAAATTTAATTTCTCCCCCCTTTTTACAGATGTCAGCTCTACTGCCTATTCCAAGAACATAGAAGAATGTCTTGTTTTATCTTACCGCCAAGTACAGTGAGAGAGAATGAAAGTGTATTCAGCCTTGAGTAATCTGCAGACACTCTAAGAAGCTGTCTCTGTACCCGTTACTCAAGCAAACTCCCCATGAATTCCCATTGCAGAACTGGCCTCTAAATATATTGCAAGACTGAAGACAATGAAATCACAGTTTTGCATATGTAAACTATTTCAGTATTCATAAGGAGAGGTTTGCAGAGTCAGTTCTGTTATCTTGGATTCAGTGCGCAGTTTCATATGGTGGATTAAGTTTCCAGTAAGATCAAGACATTATTTTGTGTAAGGCATCTAGAAAAACAGTGCTTCTCCAAGCAATATGTTAGCAAGGCTTGCTAATTTATTTAGAAGTCATCTGCTTTGGGTGATTGTCTCAAGTGTAGAAATATTTTGAATAAAAATGCTGTAATTTAACTTTTATTTGTCACATTCGTGTATAGAATGCATTTCACAATTTTGAATGGGGTTTGAGGTGGGAGGGGTTATGTTTTTTTGGTTTATTTTGTGTGCAGCTCAGTATTCAAAACTAAACCTTGCTGTGTAGAGAAATTGATGTAGGAGCGGTGATCTGAAACAGTTTGTCAAATGCTTAAAATGTTATTCTAGTGAGAAAAAATATTTTGTGAAAGTGACATATTGGTATTGTTTTATATTAGAACATTGCAAACCCCATAAGTTCAGTTCAACATATACTGAAAAATATCAGCACCTGCACTATTTATTGAGAGCACAAAATACTGTCTAAGCAGTTCTCTGAACTTCATTGGTAGAAGTTGAACTATAACACCAGATTTTCAAAATGTGCATTAGGTTTACATCAAATGAACTGCATTTTCTAGCCCAAACCCAAGCATTCTCGTAGTAGCTCAAATCAAGATAGAAAGAAAGACCTACCATTACTCTACCTATGGACCTGAGTCACAAGTACACAAGCATGTGTCTAACTTTAACAACTCGTATTCTTACAGTTAGGCACATATTTAAAAGATCTGGGGAAAAATGATAAAGTGATTTTATGACAAATGTTTGAAATTTTCACATGATTTTGTTTAGAAGGATTCTCAAATCCATGTTTCAAAATTAATCACTGATTTTTATGTTTGAATTCTTTATCAAAAAGATTGAAAACTTTACTGAAATGATTATAGAAATGTTTCATTTTCTGAAAACCTTGTTTTGGTAAATAAAAAAAAAGTAACCATTTTGATATTTTCAATCTATTTTAAAATAGCACACATTTTAGAAGAAAAGGAACAATTTTGACAATGCTGACAAATTTTGCAAAACATTTCATTTTAGAAAAAGACTTTGGTTAACCCCTGCTCCCCCCACACCACACGCACACCTCTTTTTGTTGAAAAATTTTTGACCAGGTTTTGTGTTTATGCACCCTGCTGAATCAGGACTGTTATTAAGCTAAACTTGATGGAGATCTAGAAGTTTTGCCTTGATATCAAGAATTGGATTTAATTCTAGTCTCCTATTCAGGGAGAGAAAATTTTTGTCTATATGAAGGCCCCAGTCCTTCAAATGACTCTACATGGGCACAAAGGTTTCCCTGCAACCAGCTGTAGGATTCAAGCTATGGATTCTTCATACTGATACTTTTTGGATTGATAGAGCTTATGCCATATAACCATCTACAACTGTGAGTGACAGTGATCAACATTAACTCTGAAGTTAGAAATTCAAATAATATAAACAGTTATTTTGAGCCAGATCACTATTCCTACACTTGTGACCAGTTACTGAAACAAATAGCCCCAATGATATTAAGGGAGATAGTCTACAGGGAGGAGAATCTACCTCCACAAACTAGCAGGCAAGCCCAAGGGCTGAAACAAAGGTCTCCTTTGTGACCAGTCATCTACTCATGCCAGTGAATATTATCAAACAGAATATGATCAGATTTCACTAGGAATTCACCCCAGTTATATGTCCCAAGTGTACAACACTATGAAATGGACTGAGAACTCTTATTAAATGGTAGCCTCTTTTTGTGAATTCAGTAGATATACATGGAGTACCTCCATAAATACATAGCTACAATATATGTAATTAACAAAGCTGTGCCAGTTCTTGACCATATTCATTTGCTTGCATATCGTAGTCACCTCAATGTTTGTGTGTTCAGATTGGTTCTCAGGATTTGGCTCAGTCTGAATAATTTTAATTTATAGTTCTCCATGTATTATTAATAAGAGTAAATATTTTTGGAGAACAAAGACCTGTATATTTAGAGATAGGTAAACAGTTTATTAGATAATTTTCACCTCTTTATCTGTTTGCAAAGCATCCACTCATGGATTATTTAAAAATTAATAACCCATGAGTGGGGTTCCCAATACCTGTGGAAATTTTTGGCAGATATGAGTCCCAAGAAGTATACTTACAATTATTATAGGAGTTACAGCAGCAATTTGATTTTAAGCAGTTGGCTGGCTTGTTCATCCACTACAAGCAGTCAATTGTGTCATTGCTTAGTTCTTTTATACTTGTCAACCGTATTCCTATAGTGAGTATTTATTTTTGCAATTACATTCATTTGGGAATGTTTCTTTGAATACGACTCTTGCATCAGCTTTCTATATCACCAGTAGTTTTTCAACTAAGGGTTTCTCAGAAGATATAAATATAATTACCTATGTGATGGTGGCGCAATCCTGGTTAAGTTTCCCCTTCTGGACACTCACCGAGCCGCTGTGTTCGGGTCCCAGTATGCTAGATCCATGTGCTCTTAAGCTTCCCTTGGTCTGAATAGGCTTCAGCACTGTCTCTTTTTGCCTCTCTTGAACGCTTCCTGGGCACAGACTCTGTCTGTTACCCCTTCATAGAATTGTGACTTCTTGGTCCAGCTGCCCTAGGCTTCCAGGACCATTGCCCACCTCCAATACGCCACAGGGCTCCAACATTGTGGGTGCTCTGGTTTACACTTTACCTCTCCAGGGACTTGTGATAGTTGAAGCATGTAACACTCAGACTTTGCAAAAATTCCAAACCCAGTCATCTTTACTGTGGACAGCATCAGTCCATCAGCTTCTTCAGGATTTGGATTAGTGTCATTTCAGAATTCTGTGTCCCCTCTCCTGGATCTCTCTCCTCATGGTTTCTGCTCTGGAACATGCAGTCTCCTCCAGCCATCTTCCTTTGACTTTGGCTGGTCCCACAGTCAAATAAATCCTCCTCTCTCTCCAAATGCCTGTGCCTTTTTTCTCTCTCATTCAACCTGATGACTTCAAAGGCCAGCACTAACACCTCATCTCTTTGTTTCCCCTTTCTGTGGAAATTCCCCTCAGTTCAGACCACTTGGTTTCCCAGGTCAGGCGAATTCCTTAGCATACCCATAGCCCTGTCAGAGCACAGTCACTAAGGTTAACGACTATTTGTTTCTCTATAGCTTCATGCAGACAGGGTGGGCAATAGGTATCAGGAACCTTGTCAGCCCATGACTGAATCACTACACATTGAGGCATTCAGTGACACAGCAATTTCATAAAATTAACCAGACTTTGTTAGTTATACATAGATGTATTCCCCGGGTCATCACAGATGGCACCTCCTCCAGCATTTGTTGTGAATTTTGCTTGTATAATTTCCCATTGGCACTTGTACTATTCAGTGGCTAGCATTACGTCTTCCCAATACTCTGAAGAGATCTGTACGCCTTATATTCTTATTTCTGCCCTGTAGTTCTGTAGAGAAAGGTATAATACATATTTGTTATTTACCAGATTATCTGTACTGAAACCTCAACTCAGCAAGCCATACCTATTCAGCAAAGCACTTAAGAATATGATTAAATTCAAGGGTAGTTAAGCACATGTTTAAGTGATTTGCTAAACAGGGATGGATTTAATTCTGCTTAAAAGACATTGCTGAATTGGACCCATAAAGCACAATCCTCCCTCCCACGGAAGAGTGGAAGTTTTACCATTGATATCAGTGGGATTGGGTTCATGCTCATAGTCTAGTAGGACTCATTCCTTTAGGGCAGAGGTTCTCAAACAGTGGTCCGTGAGCTCCATTCAGGTGGTCCACGGATAGTTCCCTCTAAGGTGTGTGCCTGAGCGGCCACACGAGAGAATGAAGGGCCACCCGCCTAATTAGTGGAGCCGTGCTGGCGTGGCTCCACTAATTAGGTGCCTGGACCCTGGAGAAGATGCACATGTAAGGTGAGGTGTTGGCCTTGGGGAGAATAGGGGATGTGTAGGGCTGCGGTGGTCAGAGAAAGAGGTGACTTTCCCCAGCTTCAGGGCTGCGGGTGCTGGGGAGAGACAGCTCTTCCTCAGCTCTGTGGCTGCTGTGGCAGGGGAAAGACCCCCCTCCTTCCCGCCCCAGCTTGGGTTCTGCTGTGGTGGGGGAGAGAACCCCCTCCTTCCCACTCCCAGCTCGGGGGCTGCTGCGGCAGGGGAGAGAGGGAGAGACTCCTTCTCCTTCCCAGCCCCAACTCGGGGGCTGCCATAGTGGGGGAGAAAGGGCACATCCATCGCATTAGAAAGGTAAGACTATTGATATTAAAATATGAGTTGTGTGCTTTTATATGTAGAACAAAAAATGTTAAGTATTAAGGGTTTTTTTTAATATAGCGCTTTTATCCAAAGCGCTTTACAATAGTTAGCTAAGGGTACAAACAACATTTGGAAAGATCATTAGGTGGTCCACTGAGACCCTCAGCAATTTTCAAGTGTTCCGTGAAAAAAAAGTTTGAGAACCGCTGCTTTAGGGCACTGAGAACTCTGGCTCTGATGCAGCAAAGTACTTAAGCATATGCTTAAATTTAAACACAAGTAGACTCATTGAAATCAATGGAACAGCTCACAAAGTTAAGCATATGCTTTGCTGGATCAGGGCCAGAGCACTCGGCACTTTGCAGGATCAAGCCCCTATTGAAGACAGATTTTGTTTAAATGTTTTCCAATGCTTATGATTTTGTAAACTGTATTTTCTACAGAAAGATTAAAAAGTCTAGATTTTCTTAATGGAGGTTTTTAGCTGAGTTTTGTTAAATAAATATTTTCTCTATGTTAATCCTGTGTGTGTCCGCATTTCTTTCTTTTGTGAAATATAATATAATTAATAAAAATCATCTTTGAAATATCCAGCAAAAATACTAATTATTTTATCATATTTCACATCTATTCTCTTAATTCACTGAAAAGCCCCAGTTTAGCAAACACTTAGATTCTGCACATCCCGTTACATGCAATGTATTTTAGGCATGTGCTGAAGTGCTGTGCCGAATGGGGCTGGTTTGCTGAATCAGGTCCCGAGTCACATGTGGCAGTGCTCTGTTTTGTATGAGCTTTCCACTTCTGCCATACTTCACCACACCCTGCTGCGTTTCCTGACCTTCAGCTCCTTTCACCCATTCCTTAGACCAAAAGCAGACATTGCACTCAGGTGAATGAGACTGTTATCATTAATAAATCCCACTGGAGAGAAAGGAGACATGGAATTCTGGACCGTCAGGCTTTTATACAGAGATGGAGCAAATTCATTTTTGTTGTAATTCCATAGATTTATGGAATCTGGCCCATCTCCATTGACTTCAATAGAGTTTCACTAGATAAGAATTTCACCCACATGGTAATTGTAAAAGCTCCAGAAGAGGGATCAGGCACCTTCCTCACAATTCCTGCTCTTTTATGACATTACTTTCAAATAATTCAGAAGTGTTGTAAACCACATTTTCCATTACAGTTCAAGACTAAGGCTAGGATTTCTGTGTAAAGTGGTAAGAATTCCATTTGTTCGGGCCTATCGGGCTAGAGAGTCTAGCAAGCTCATGGCAAACACTATCACTTAAACTGTAACACTTAACTCCAGTGAAGTCCTTAGGACTTGACAAATTGTGGTAAATACATGGATCACTTCATCCATCTATAAAATGCAGCCACCTCTAAAGTAAAACTTGACTACAACCTTATAGTGAACAGCAACTCTCCATGATAGTTTAGGGCACTGAAGAACACTAATACATCTAATGTAAATTTAGGAATGCAGAAAATAATTGTGCTAGAACTGTGGCCCTGTCACCACCAGACCTGGAAGAAGTGGCGTGTGATTATTAATGCAATTGTGATAGATATGGCAATTTCCTCTAATATCTTTGGGAAATCTTACTTAATGAATTTTAAGTACCTTTGGAGTCCAGTGTATTAAATGCACAGGTTATGATTTATTGTGGGCCTGGATGATCAAAGGATTATATTGAACAACGTGGCAGACGAGAATGAACTTTTGGGACAATACATGTAATGTAAATTTCCTGGAAAATATCTAGGGAAAGGTAAATGCAAATTCTCCCCATCCTGCCTCCCACCTTGAATTATGCAAAAACCCAGCCCTTTTAAGCTACACCCTGAGCAGAGAGTGATTATCTGCTGAGTACCTGTTCACAGGGTCCCAAGATCAAGGGCCCAAACGTATAAAGGAGTGACTCATAGATTCATGGGGGTGCTTGTTCTGAGCTAACAGCTGTTGTAAACTTGTAACTACAGAAGAGACCCCTTGGTAAGGTTTAAAGGATTGATCACTTACCAGAGCCTTTGCTGGAGTTGGGAGTGATCTCTGGTAAGCCTATTAGTATGCAGGTAGGTTATTTTATTGTTTTTAATATGGTTTCTCTGTAGTACAAGAATAAGTGCACTTGCTTAGAAAGGGCTGTGTGGTAATATCTAACTGTGGGCAACTGTGCTGTTTATAGCCTCTGAGGAGAAAGGAAAGCAGACCTTCTTAGGCAGTTTGACTTGCTGGGGAACTCACAGTATAGGCAAGGAAATGGGTTAGCAGAATACATTTCAGCACTGCAAGCAGAAGATTTTAAGAAACCTGACTTTTATATGTAAGGTCTTGGTATGGCAGTGGACTGGAATTCAAGAGAGCTAGATTAAATCCCCAACTCTACCAAAGACTGCTTTGCGTGATCTCCAATAAGACACAGGCCAACATTTTCCAGATTGGGATACAAAACCCTATTCAGGCACCTGCATATGACTGGCCTGATTTTTAAAAGTGTTAAGCACCTGTATTTCCTAGGATGCTAGGTGCTTCTGAAAAATCAGGCCACTTTTATTGATACGGATTTAGAAGCCTAACTTTAGCTTCTGACTATTTTGCATGTACTCTGTTTCCCACCCATAAAAGGGGAAGATAATTCTTTCCTGCCTCAGAGAGGTGGATGAGCACAAATTCATTAATGTTTTGGAGGAACTCAGGTACTAGAGCAATGTGGTCCATTAAGTAACTTGTTTGAGAAGTCATGAGCTATCTCCTGTAGCCATTATTTTTGACACAGTATTTTTCTGCATGGTTTAGCATTGCAGACCTATTTATAGAAATCACAATCTAGTGTTCTCTTCTTTTTTTGTTTGTGAGGGGAGGGAGGTTTTTTTTTCTTAAAAAAGCAAACATTACCTTTCTTGTTTAGAAACGGTCTGTTTTCTATGCTATAGACAGTACTATGCTATAGATATTTATAGGAAAAAATACATTAAAATATTTTTTATTACTATACAAAAAGCTAGTACTGTCCCCTATATTGTCCTGGTCAGATGGGAAGGCAGATAAAATGCAAGGGATGTGGCTGAACTCAGCCGCAACTTTAACTCATCTGGGATCTGTCCAGGAATAAACTAGTACAGTGCAGGTCATCAATCCTTCCTCACTTGTTTCCATCTAGTGGAGGGTCTGCAGTCAGCCCTCTATTTCTCCATACCTGATCCCAGCTGACTGCTAAGACCCCACCGCTCTCCTCTTATATGAAGTGTGACCACTGTATGATTGAGATATGACCATGAATATCACTGTTATACAATTGCAACAAATCTTCTACAAAGTATGTTATATAAGGTATCAATGGAAAAGTTTATCTATCAAATATAATTATCTTGTTTATATGCATATATCATCTTTGTATCTAAAGTTATGAATATTGACTATGTACCTGTATTTCAAATGTGTCTGTTCCTGGAGCAACACCCACCAGGTAAACTCAATATTGAAGCCAGACGGCTTTACGTTGATGGCCCATCAAACACAATTGACTCTCATAATGGGCCATAGTAGAAACTCATTCCACCCCAATGGCTCTTCCTGCAGACACCTTAGCCTCCGAGTGGCCAATGGCTTGCCCCTGTGACTCAGCAAGCCATGTAAGGGCATGTGACTTGCTCACATGACTCTGGACTCCTTCTTGTGCCTGTACTTTTCCACAAACTGTGCTGTGGTCTTTGTTTGGGACAGTAAACTTCCATCCACATGGCAGAGGACATAAAAGACCCTGGAAACATCTCCATCTTGCCTCTTTTCTGCTCTGACTCTCTGGACTATGGATTTACAACTGAAAAGAGCATATTGCCTATGGACTGAAGGCACAGGTGCTGGCTTCCTCTTGGCCCTTGGGGTGCTCAACCCCCGCCTCCATCCCAGGCCCCACTCCCACCCCGCCCTGCCCTCTCTGCAACCCCACCCTGCCTCTCCCCATCCAGTTCCACTCCCTCACCCAAGCGCACCCCATCCCTGCTCCTCCCCCACGCCCCCCCCCAGTGCCTCCTGCAAGCCATGGAACAGCAGATCACAGCAGGCAGGAGACACTGGGAGGGAGGGGGAGGAGTTGATCAGTGGGGCCACTGGCAAACGGGAGGTGCTGGGGGTTGGCGGGGAGCTGGTGGCTGATTTGTGCTAAGCACCCACACTTTTTTCCCCCCTGGGTGCTCCAGCCCTGGAGAACCCACATAGTCAGTGCCTATGACTGAAGACCCTCCAATCTTTTGGAAGTTATCAGAGACTTTACAAGCCAGCAGTTTATTTCATCACTGCTTCAAACCTGATTCAAGAAATTTGCAATGATTGTATGTATATGATCTATTAACCATTTTAACTCTCTTCTTTTCTCTTATAAAAGAACCTTTAGATTTTAGTTACTAAAGAATTGGCAGCAGTGTGATTATTGGGTAAGATCTGAGTTATATATTGACTTGGATATGTGGCTGCTCTCTTGTCTCATGAAACTGGTTTTCAATAACCACTCGTCATATAATCGAGAGTCGGGGGTCTGTGTGTGAAAGAAGGGCTGCAATGCCTAAGGAGACTGCATTTTTGACTTTTTGGGTATGTCTACACTATGGAATAAGGTCGCATTTATAGAAGTCGGTTTTTTAGAAATCGGTTTTATATATTCGAGTGTGTGTGTCCCCACAGAAAATGCTCTAAGTGCATTAAGTGCATTAACTCAGCGGAGCGCTTCCACAGTACCGAGGCTAGAGTCGACTTCCGGAGCATTGCACTGTGGGTAGCTCTCCCACAGTTCCCGCAGTCTCCGCTGCCCATTGGAATTCTGGGTTGAGATCCCAATGCCTGATGGGGCTAAAACATTGTCGTGGGTGGTTCTGGGTACATATCATCAGGCCCCCGTTCCCTCCCTCCCTCCGTGAAAGCAAGGGCAGACAATCGTTTCGCGCCTTTTTTCCTGAGTTACCTGTGCAGACGCCATACCACGGCAAGCATGGAGCCCACTCAGGTAACTGTCACCCTATGTCTCCTGGGTGCTGGCAGACGCAGTACTGCATTGCTACACAGTAGCAGCAACCCATTGCTTTCTGGCAGCAGACGGTGCAGTACGACTGGTAGCCGTCCTCGTCGGGTCCGAGGTGCTCCTGACCATGTTGGCTGGGAGCACCTGGGCAGACATGGGCACAGGGACTAAATTTGGAGTGACTTGACCAGGTCATTCTCTTTAGTCCTGCAGTCAGTCCTATTGAACTGTCTTATGGTGAGCAGGCAGGCTATATGGATTGCTAGCAGTTGTACTGTACCATCTTCTGCCAGGCAGGCAAGAGATGAGGATTGCTAGCAGTCGTATTGTACCATCTTCTGCCAAGCAGGCAAGAGATGAGGATGGCTAGCAGTCGTACTGTACCATCTTCTGCCGAGCAGCCATGAGATGTGGATGGCATGCAGTCCTTCTGCACCGTCTGCTGCCAGCCAAAGATGTAAAAGATAGATGGAATAGATCAAAACAAGAACAAGAAATAGACCAGATTTGTTTTGTACTCATTTGCCTCCTCCCCTGTCTAGGGGACTCATTCCTCTAGGTCACACTGCAGTCACTCACAGAGAAGGTGCAGTGAGGTAAATCTACCCACGTATCAATCAGAGGCCAGACTAACCTCCTTGTTCCAATAAGAACAATAACTTAGGTGCACCATTTCTTATTGGAACCCTCCGTGAAGTCCTGCCTGAAATACTCCTTGATGTGAAGACACCCCCTTTGTTGATTTTAGCTCCATGAAGCCAACCCTGTAAGCCATGTAGTCAGTCGCCCCTCGCTCAGTCAGAGCAACGGCAGAGAATCGTTCCGCCTCTTTTTTCTGTGCGGACGCCATACCAAGGCAAGCATGGAGGCCGCTCAGCTCACTTTGGCAATTAGGAGCACATTAAACACCACACGCATTATCCAGCCGTATATGCAGCACCAGAACCTGGCAAAGCGATACAGGGTGAGGAGGCGACGTCAGCGCGGTCACGTGAGTGATCAGGACATGGACACAGATTTCTCTGAAAGCATGGGCCCTGCCAATACATGCATCATGGTGCTAATGGGGCAGGTTCATGCTGTGGAATGCCGATTCTGGGCTCGGGAAACAAGCACAGACTGGTGGGACCGCATAGTGTTGCAGGTCTGGGACGATTCCCAGTGGCTGCGAAACTTTCGTATGCATAAGGGCACTTGCATGGAACTTTGTGACTTGCTTTCCCCTGCCCTGAGGCGCATGAATACCAAGATGAGAGCAGCCCTCACAGTTGAGAAGCGAGTGGCGATAGCCCTGTGGAAGCTTGCAACGCCAGACAGCTACCGGTCAGTTGGGAATCAATTTGGAGTGGGCAAATCTACTGTTGGGGCTGCTGTGATGCAAGTAGCCCACGCAATCAAAGATCTGCTGATATCAAGAGTAGTGACCCTGGGAAATGTGCAGGTCATAGTGGATGGCTTTGCTGCAATGGGATTCCCTAACTGTGGTGGGGCCATAGACGGAACCCATATCCCTATCTTGGCACCGGAGCACCAAGCCGCCGAGTACATAAACCGCAAGGGGTACTTTTCGATAGTGCTGCAAGCTCTGGTGGATCACAAGGGACGTTTCACCAACATCAACGTGGGATGGCCGGGAAAGGTACATGAAGCTCGCATCTTCAGGAACTCTGGTCTGTTTCAAAAGCTGCAGGAAGGGACTTTATTCCCAGACCAGAAAATAACTGTTGGGGATGCTGAAATGCCTATATGTATCCTTGGGGACCCAGCCTACCCCCTAATGCCATGGCTCATGAAGCCGTACACAGGCAGCCTGGACAGTAGTCAGGAGCTGTTCAACTACAGGCTGAGCAAGTGCAGAATGGTGGTAGAATGTACATTTCGACATTTAAAGGCGCACTGGCGCAGTTTACTGACTCGCTTAGACCTCAGCGAAACCAATATTCCCACTGTTATTACTGCATGCTATGTGCTCCACAATATCTGTGAGAGTAAGGGGGAGACATTTATGGCGGGGTGGGAGGTTGAGGCAAATCTCCTGGCTGGTGGCTACGCGCAGCCAGACACCAGGGCGGTTAGAAGAGCACAGGAGGGCGCGGTACGCATCAGAGAAGCTTTGAAAACCAGTTTCATGACTGGCCAGGCTACGGTGTGAAAGTTCTCTTTGTTTCTCCTTGATGAAACCCCCCGCCCCTTGGTTCACTCTACTTCCGTGTAAGCTAACCACCCGCCCCTCCTCCCTTCGATCACCACTTGCAGAGGCAATAAAGTCATTGTTGCATCACATTCATGCATTCTTTATTCATTCATCACACAAATAGGGGGATGACTACCAAGGTAGTCCAGGAGGGGTGGTGGAGGAGGGAAGGAAAATGCCACACAGCACTTTAAAAGTTTACAACTTTAAAATTTATTGAATGCCAGCCTTCTGTTTTTTGGGCAATCCTCTGTGGTGGAGTGGCTGGTTGGCCGGAGGCCCCCCCACCACATTCTTGGGCGTCTGGGTGTGGAGGCTATGGAACTTGGGGAGGAGGGCGGTTGGTTACACAGGGGTTGTAGTGGCAGTCTGTGCTCCAGCTGCCTTTGCTGCAGCTCAACCATACACTGGAGCATACTGGTTTGGTCCTCCAGCAGCCTCAGCACTGAATCCTGCCTCCTCTCATCATGCTGCCACCACATTTGAGCTTCATCCCTGTCTTCAGCCCTCCACTTACTCTCTTTGGGAGGAGAGGTGGCGGGCTGGTCATTTTGTGCTTTCCTGCACTCTGACATTATTTGCCTCCATGCATTCGTCTGTGCTCTGTCAGTGTGGGAGGACAGCATGAGCTCGGAGAACATTTCATCGCGAGTGTGGTTTTTTTTTCCTTTCTAAGCTTCACTAGCCTCTGGGAAGGAGAAGATCCTGTGATCATTGAAACACATGCAGCTGGTGGAGAAAAGAAAAGGGACAGCGGTATTTAAAAAGACATTTTATAAAACAGTGGCTACACTCTTTCAGGGTAAACCTTGCTGTTAACATTACATACATAGCACATGTGCTTTCGTTACAAGGTCGCATTTTACCTCCCCCCACCGCGTGGCTACCCCCTCAACCTTCCCCCCTCCCTATGGCTAACAGTGGGGAACATGTTAGCCACAGGCAAACAGCCCAGCAGGAATGGGCTCCTCTGAGTGTCTCCTGAAGAAAAGCACTCTATTTCAACCAGGTGACCATGAATTATATCTCACTCTCCTGAGGATAAAACAGAGAGATAAAGAACGGGTGTTGTTTGAACGCCAGCAAACATACACTGCAATGCTTTGTTGTACAATGATTCCCAAGTACGTGTTACTGGCCTGGAGTGGTAAAGTGTCCTACCATGAAGGACGCAATAAGGCTGCCCTCACCAGAAACCTTTTGCAAAGGCTTTGGGAGTACATCCAGGAGAACCGCGAATGCCAGGGCAAAGTAATCCTTTCACATGCTTGCTTTTAAACTATGTATAGTATTTTAAAAGGTACACTCACCGGAGGTCCCTTCTCCGCCTGTTGGGTCCAGGAGGCAGCCTTGGGTGGGTTCAGGGGGGTACTGGCTCCAGGTCCAGGGTGAGAAACAGTTCCTGGCTGTCGGGAAAACCGGTTTCTCCGCTTGCTTGCTGTGAGCTATCATCTTCGTCCCCAAAACCTGCTTCTGTGTTGCCTCCATCTCCATTGAAGGAGTCAAACAACACGGCTGGGGTAGTGTTGGCTGAACCCCCTAAAATGGCATGCAGCTCATCATAGAAGTGGCATGTTTGGGGCTCTGACCCGGAGCGGCCGTTCGCCTCTCTGGTTTTCTGGTAGGCTTGCCTCAGCTCCTTCAGTTTCACGCGGCACTGCTTCGGGTCCCTGTTATGGCCTCTGTCCTTCATGCCCTGGGAGATTTTGACAAAGGTTTTGGCATTTTGAAAACTGGAACGGAGTTCTGATAGCACGGATTCCTCTCCCCATACAGTGATCAGATCCCGTACCTCCCGTTCGGTCCATGCTGGAGCTCTTTTGCGATTCTGGGACTCCATCATGGTCACCTCTGCTGATGAGCTCTGCATGGTCACCTGCAGCTTGCCACGCTGGCCAAACAGGAAATGAGATTCAAAAGTTCGCGGTTCTTTTCCTGTCTACCTGGCCAGTGCATCTGAGTTGAGAGTGCTGTCCAGAGCGGTCACAATGGAGCACTCTGGGATAGCTCCCGGAGGCCAATACCGTCGAATTGTGTCCACAGTACCCCAAATTCGAGCCGGCAAGGCCGATTTAAGCGCTGATCCACTTGTCAGGGGTGGAGTAAGGAAATCGATTTTAAGAGCCCTTTAAGTCAAAATAAAGGACTTCATTGTGTGGACGGGTGCAGGTTTACATCGATTTAATGCTGCTAAATTCAACCTAAAGTCCTAGTGTAGACCAGGGCCTAGTTAACCAGTGTGGTGAGACAGATGTTTACTTTTGTTACTGGCTTGGTATATCTAATGGTAGAATAACTGCCAGTCTGGGGTGAGTCTATCCTATTTCTCAGCAGTTTGTCCTGAATCTGACATCCTTAGCTGTGACTCACTGAGAAATGGTGACAGAGGTCTAAGAGGGCTTTCTCCTTGCTGCACCAGATAGTAGAAGCCCTAACCCCATTCCCCAGATTCATTAGAGAACATGGGCAGTGGGTGAACCACAGGCCAGGGGCTAGCCTCCTCAAGCCCATCCCTTCAGCCTGAGACACCACTCCTCCCACCCCCTTTCCCTGCCGAAGCCCAGAGGGCCACCGTGGCTGCCAGTCCCCCGAGCCTCCCCCAGCCTCAGGCTGCCTGAGCACCTCCAGCCACGGAGCAGGAGTAATGCACAGGTGCTCCCCACCCAGCCCCAGAGAACCGGGTGGACGTCTACCAGTGCATGCTCCTCCCCAGCCCTGGAACACTGGGTGGTGCAGCCTCTGTGGCCCCAGGCCTGGAGCGCTGGGCAGCACAGGTCCAGCGTCGGGGGGCCTCTCCAACCCTGGGCAGTTCCAGCCCCCCCGGCAAGTCCCAGCCACCCTAGCTCCAGAGACCAGCCCCAACCCCAGCAGGTTTCCCAGAACTTGGAGCAGCCTGCCTCAGCTGGGGTAAGCAGGAGGTGGCCTTGAGGGCAGGGCCATGTGGGGCTTCCCCAGCCTATTATACATGCCACTCACATTAGAGGATGCCTTCCTCTATGTCTACTTTATCAGGGGCCTGGACACCTGCCACCATGAGGCACCAGCCATTAGCTTGGCTGCCTCTACCCCACCCCCAGCTGGGTTCCCATATAGTTAACTGTTCCTTCCCTAAAACTGGCCAAATTTGTTTGAAAGCTGTGCCCTACTATCCCTGAATACTTAGGGTATCCAATATGATATTTTAGTGGGTAATTACTGATCCCCCCCCCCACCATTTCTGATGATTCACAAATCTTCTGGCCTTGTCAACTTATGGAGGCCTCGCGGATCCCTGCCAAACCTTATACTGCAGTATTTCAGACCAGTTTACAATCTCTTTTGGGAAAAGGTCTGGAATCTCCCTTAAATCTCTGTCCTGAGGATTAAATAGACCCCTTATAATAGTCTAGATCATTGCTTAACAACGTAAGTTGTTCCAAGAGCATGACAGTCTGTATTACATAGTACTATACTGGGATATTTATACATAAAGATATTTTTCTTATTACAGAGGGTGCTAGCTGTGACCCCTATATTTAGGTTGCACACTTTCCATTATACAGGATTCTTGCTACTTTTTTCCCCTCTGCTTAGAGAAGCTCTTGGAGTGCTATTGTTTGCGGCAAGCCTTTGAAGTTTGGCAGGTAGAATGCCCTGCGTCTAGAGATGTGTCTTTTCTCTTTGTCTCATGAAATCCATTCATATTTTGCTGAGATACCAACCATTATAAAAAACTAATTAAAAAAACCCACCATTTCTCAAGGCCAGTTTTGCATGGCTCATCTCCTACTTCATCTCTTTAGAAGAGGCTGGCCCCACTCTCACTGCTCATCTGGATTGGTATTTGCACTTGGTGCCAGGACTGTTGTTGCGTCTGGTCTTGAACAGAACTGCAAGGGGATGCCTGAAGGTTGTTTGTAACTCTTCTTCCTTGTGCACCACTGCATGGTCGGACACAATCACAAGACATCTCCACTCCATCCCATAACAATCTATTCCCACACCTTATTGCAATAACAAAAAAGGGAATGTTCTGTTTGACAACTTGGCTCCAGATAACATCTCTTATCCCACTACTTCAACCAATTCCCATTTCATCCAGCTATCTCTTCCTTAGGAAAAGTCTGGGTCAACAGATGGCTCTTGCAATGTGTTGTGAACATCAGGAAATCTGGGCTCTGGTGGACCAAGAAGTGAAGAAAGTTCCAGAGCCAAGGGTCCTTCAGCAAGAACACACTGCCAGCAGCACCTTCTTTTGTATTCCCGGGATGCACTGCTAGCTTGAGTTCCTCAGAGAACGGTGATTTGTTAGGGAGGTTTCCAGGTAACTGCTCAATGGTTGTGGAGTTTCTTTCTCTCCATCCAGAAGTGGAACTCTGCTGGTTTGTTTTTACTTATGATGCCTGGTCTCATCAGCAACAAAACATTTAAGAGTTTTTCTTGAAGAGCTAAACACAAAAGGACAGACAGTTGCACTAAAGATTCATTGAAATGCTACAGGGAAACATTTTGTTTTGAACCAATTGCTTGGAGACAGCGAAGGGCATCTTTGCCTTCTCTGCCTGAAGTATAGTATCTTTCTCTGCTCTAAGTGACTGTTACCGACCGGGTTATTCAGTCCTGATGGATTTGAAATATGCTTTACAACTACAGAGAGCTGGAAGATGTTGTCAGTTGTTGCTAGATGCCAGCAAGTGAGCATCAAAAGTTAGTGGGCAAGAGATGGAGATTTCAGTTAATGTGACTAGGCAGCATAATGCACTTTTCCTAGGAAAGCTATTTTTGAAAATTTAAAATGTTCTCAAATATGGAAAAAGCTGACTTCCTCAATATTGATAGCATCTAATTTATTCAACAATGGATGCCACGAACACTTTAACAAATGGAAAGGTGCCAGGGTTAGCTTCCTAGCAGAGTATTATAAATTACCCCTGGGTAGCAACAATGCTGCTTAACAGATCTATTTAAAACAATACTTGAAGAGGAGTTTCTACCTGACACACGGCTAGCAGCCAATTTTTGGCGAGTCCCCAAAAATAGGAAGGGACAGAATTTAGTGTATTAAAAAATACCACTGACTGGTCCTTTGGAGACAGAAGGAAGCAGAACTCCGTGTGTTCACTTTCAAAAATTTTTAAGGTGCTCATTTGGCCCAAACCCAGAATTGTTTCATACACTTTCGTATGCTGGGTACTCGAGGTTTGCACAGCCTAAGCCAGGGGCAGGCAAACTTTTTGGCCTGAGGGCCAAAATTGCATGGAGGGCTGGTTAGAGGAGGTTGTCTCCCCCCAAACGGCCAGGCGTGGCCCAGTCCCCACCTCCTATCCAACCTCCCCCGCCACCTCCTCTTCTTGCTCCCTGACGGCTCCCCCAGGACTCCTGCCCCATCCAACCCCCCCTGCTCCCTGTCCCCTGACCACCCCTGGACTCCTCACCCCTGACTGCCTCCTGCCACCCCATCCAACCCCCCCTCTCATTCCTGACATGACCCTGGGGACCCCTGCCCCATCCAACCACCCCTGCTCCTGACTGCCCTCTGCTACCCTATCCAACCCTCCCCTTCCTGACTACCCCACCCAGGACCCTTGCCCCATCCAACCCCCATTTCCCACCCCCACCCATATCCATAACCGCTGACCACCACCCTCAACTCCCCTGCCCCCTTATCACGCAGTACAGAGCACCGGTGGCTGGCGTCACTATAGCCGTGCCGCCCAGAGCACCAAGTCAGGCCACGGCTCTGCAACTACACTGCCCGGCTGCCCAGAGCATTGTGCCAGCGGCGAGGCTACGGGGGAGGGAGGGACTGCAGGGGAGGGGCCAGGGGCTAGCCTCCCAGGCCAGGAGCTGGGCAGTAGGGTCCCACAGACTGGATATGGCCCATGGGCCCTAGTTTGCCCACCTCTGGCCTAAGCAGTGGTATCTGTACAAAGAAAAATGAGTCTCTCTCGAAGAAATTATGCAAAAAAAAAAAAATCACATCTTTGATCAGGTTTCTGTTTGAAAGACTTGTTTTAAAATATCCACAGCTTATCCATAAGGATATTTAGTTTCTCCCAGTGCCTTAAGATATCAAAGCAAACAGCAGAAGGAAGCTTTAGGCCCAACTCCTGCAATGTACAACACAGACCAACTTCAGTGGGGCTCTCTCTGGGCACACAAGTCATTCAGCACTCTATGTTGCAGGATGGAGGCCTTGAGGAGTTCTGAATATGGACCAAATTCTATAGTCAGTGTCACGGTGCAGGACTCACCCCTGCAGCACCTCCTGCTGGTCTCTCAGGGAATTAGCTCTTCCAGCCTCCAGAGTGCCCTCTGCAGGCCAGTGTCTTGCAGCTGACAACCCACCCCCCATGTCCCTGGGGTGCTGCCCCCTGGCAGTACCCCCACAGATCTGGGTCTCCTCCTCCCAGAGGAACCCCCACCCACTATCCCCACCTCACTTCAGTCTTTGGCTACTGCCAGTCACCATTGAACCCCCACACACTGGGGCAGACATAAGCGTATAGACCAATCATCACAGACAAGGGGGGTTGGACCTGCTGCCTCTGACTACTCATGGGCTGCCCTGTTGCAACCCCAGTACCCGTCTGCCAGGTCTGCAGCCTGGGGCTTTTCCAGTCCGGAGCCTCCCAGCTCCTCTGGCCTTCCCCAGCCCTGCTTCACCTCAGGTACCCTAGTATGCTCCCCAGCAGCCAGGCCCATCTCTCTCAACACCTAGAAGAGACTCTGTCTTCTCCTGGTCCACTGCCCTTTTATAAGGCCCAGCTGAGCCCTGATTGGGTCGTGGCCACAGCTGAGCCTGCTTCCCCTAATCATCCTGGGAACTGCTTGCTCCCAGCCACAGCCCTCTCCTGGGCTGTTTTAAGCCCTTTAAGGCCAGAGCAGGTGACCATCCCGCTACAGTCAGACACACAACAATACATCTGAAGTAACACCCCTGCAATCATTTTAAAGGGTCAATATGTCATAATTGAGTTCTGGTAGTTGAGGAATCTGGTTTGAATAAAAGAGTGTTCAGAATTGCAGGGAAATGGATCAGATTGGTCTTTCCCCATCTCTGTTACAGATGATTCTCTCACACATACACATAACATCTTCTCCTAAATCATCTATGAAGACCCACCTCATTTATCATACATCAATAGAAAAGAGAATAAAGGAAAGCTGACTCCCATCTTGCCAGCTTCTCAGACACTTCTCTTTAGAGAGGTTTCTGATGTAATTGATTTCTCTGCCTTACAGTTTGCATTATCTGAACCAGCACCAGTTCTCTGTTTATTACTATTTTCTTCTTCCTCGGTCTCTCTTTTAAATTTGGTAGCTACTGGGAATAAACATGGTACCTTATAGCAGAATAGCTATGTGAAAAGAGATTCAACTTCTGTAGTGGTGCAAAACATATAGCAACATACGAGAATGCAGCCAGTCAGGAAATACGCCCCTAGGTATCTATTCTAGATGGAATGGGTACAGTGCATCCTGATTTCAGACAGCTACCAAGACACGCACAATCAATCAGCAGTGACAAGCCAACGCATGCTATTTTATCAACATTTAATTGATCACGCAGCAAATGAGGCATCCTTGCCTTTCAAAATGTTATTTTTCCCCTTCCCCTTGCAGTATGTCAGACTGGTTTAAGTACCAGGATAAATGGATTTAGATGGGATTGTTTAGTAAAACATTTAGAAAACACAAGGGGTCAAATCCTGAAGTCATTATTCTGAGTTCACTCATGCCTTATTTTAAAGAAAACTGCCACTGTCTTCACGGAGCGATTGTTTCTGAGCAAGAGCTGGGCAAAAACTGAGTCTAGAAAAAGCAAGAGTGCAACAATGAATGTCTACAGCCAAATCCAGTGCCAGTTTATACCAGCTGAGAATTTAGCCCCTATTTTTTATACTCTGCATATTGAAAAGAATGAAGATACAGTGCAGTGGAAAGAATCCTTAAATAGCAGAAAGCAATCCTGAAAACTAGGAGCTTGCATGTGGCTTTAAGCCACAATTTGCATTGGGGAGGAAGTAAAGACAGTATGGGCACCAACTAGTAAACTTGAGCTGGTCAAAACTTGGCAAATTCTGATATGTCAAAGAAGTTTAATTCTGAACTGGCACAAGAACTAGACATTTTGAAATTTCCCACTAAAAGGACACATTGAAAAAAGTCATTTCCATTGGATTTTCCCAAAAGGAAATGGAGCAGCCAGCTGTCCTGACTCTGGGGAACTCTCTGGGATGTCCCGTACTCCAAGGGTCTTTCTGGGTTGCCCCAGATTCCCTGTGGAAGAGGGGTCAACACAAACATTCTTTGAGAATCAGAGGAGTCCTCCTGCTGTGGAGTGGGGAGCCTAGAAGCCCTGAAAGCCCTGGCTGGAGCTGAGGCTCTCAAAGCTTCCAGGCTGTTGGACCCATGGCAGGGAGCCAGGAAATTCTAGGGTCACTAACTCAGAGATAGTCCATATGACAGGGCTGCCCTGGAGCTGCAGACCCTGGCAGCTGAGGCTACCAGTATCCTACAAAACAAGCTAGCAGAAGGGCAAAAAAGAGGGGAAAGGAAGACATGGGGAATTAGAGACCAGTCAGCCTAACTTAAAAACCCAGAAAGATATTTGATCAAAGTATAAACAATCTGTTTATTCAAACTTGGAGAATAATAGGGCAATAAGTAATAGCCAGTATGGATTTGTCATGAACAAATGCCAGACCAACCTTATTTTCTTCTTTGATGGAGTAGCTAGCCTAGTGGATGGGCAGGGGTGGGAGGGGGGAAGCAGTAGACATCATATATCTGGACTTTTTGATACAGTCCCATATGACATTCTCATGAGCAACCTAGGGAAATGAAGTTTATATGAAATTAATATAAGGTGAGTGCACACTTTGTTAAAAGACCATAGTCAAAGAGTAGTTTTTAACAGTTCACTGTTATATTGGGAGAATGTATCTAGTGGGGTCTTGCAGGGGTCTGTCCTAGGTCCAGTAGCATTCAATGTTTTAATAGATAATAGAGTGAAGAGTAGGCTTATAAAATCTGTGGACAACACAAAGCTGTGAGAGTTGCAAGCACTCTGGAGGACAGGATTAGAATTCAGAATGATCTTGATAAATTGGAGATTTGGTCTGAAATCAACAAGATTAAAACAATGAAGACAAGCGCAAACTATTACACTTAGGAAGAAAATAATCAAATATACAAATACAAAATGGGAAATAACTGGGCTGCAGAAAAAGGATCTGGGGGTGATAGTGGATCACAAATTAAATATGAGTCAACATGTGATGCAGTTGCAAAAAAGGCTCATATCATTCTGGGGTATATTAACAGGAGAGCCATATGTAAGACATGGCAGGTAACTGTCCTGCTCTATTCAGCACTGGTGAGGCTGCAGCTGGAGTATTGTGTCCTGTTTTGGGTACCACACTTTCGGAAAGATGTGGACAAATTGAAGAGCGTCCAAGGAGAGCAGTCAAATGATAAAAGGTTTAGAAAATATGACTTATTAGGAAAGGTTGAACAGATTGGACGTATTTCCTCTAGAGATGAGAAGGCTGATGGGGGACTGTGACAGCATATACCCCCCTATGTTTAGACCCTACACACTATTGTATGCCTTGTAAGGTATCGTTTGACATCTCATAATTTGCTTGTCAGTATTCTCCTGATAAAATGTGTGGCAACATTGTATATGAAGTTATAAGATTCTACTGTATGATGTTAAGTATCAGAGGGGTAGCCATGTTAGTCTGGATCTGTAAAAGTGGCAAAGTGTCCTGTGGCACCTTATAGACTAACAGACGTATTGGAGCATAAGCTTTCGTGGGTGAATACCCACTTTGTTGGATGCATGAACACATGTTCCAAACCCCATAATCCTGCCCAACAAAAGTTGGCAAACAGGTCTGTCCTAAACAAAGGAATGTGTGCTCTGCTTAATTTGCATTTAAGCAGTAAACAGAGTCATCAAGAAGGAGGGGTAACAAAGGAAGCTCAAACAGGTAAGGAAAAAGCAGCAGGGAACATCTTTCTATTTAGACTTTTTGTGGCCTGGTGTCCAGTTGGAAATGTTTTTCAAGAGGGGGACTGAAACTATAAAAAGGGACGGACAAACAACCCAAGGCAATCCCCCCGCCCCTCCCTGCCCACCACATACACTGCACTTGAAGCAACAAAGGAAACCATCATTGGACTCTGGGAGAATGGATCCTGACTGACAGGGTTTGGCTAGTAAGACCGTTGAAAGCATATGGTGAGAAACTTTGCTTGAATCTAATCTAGAAGGTTAAGTTAGGTATTAGTAAAAATCTTATCTTTATTTTTCTTGTAACCGTTTCTGACCTTTATGCCTCATTGCTTGTACTCACTTAAAATCTATTCTTTGTAGTTAATAAACTTGTTTCATTGTTTTATCTAATCCAGTGTGTTTAAATTGAAGTGTCTGGGAAACATCATTTGTGGTGGCAAGTTATTATTCTTTTAAAAGAAATAACAGATTTAATAGAACTTGTATTGTCCAGGAGAGGACTGGGAAGTACAGGACATATATTTCTGGGGGGAAATCTAAGACTCAAGATGTGCTGGGGTCACCCTGAAGTACAACCAAGGCTGGTGAGAGGCAAAGTGAAGCTGGCAGGCTGCAGTTATAGACACTCAGGGTGTGGCTTGAATGCTGGAGGCTGTTTCTGAGTGGCCCTGGTGGGAGCTACTTCAGCAAGGCATTGTAAGGCACCCAAGGTTGCAGGGCAGGGGTGACACACCTGCTCATTAGTCTGGATTGCACCGTGGCATGTCACAGCAAGATGATAAGAGTTTTCAAATATGTAAAAGATTGTTAAAAAGACGACTGTGATCAATTGCTCTCCACATCCAGCGAAGGCAGGAGAAGAAATAATTGGCTTAGTTTGCTGCAAGGGAGATTCAGGTTAGATATTAGGGAAAAATCTTTCTGATGATAAGAATAGTTAATTACTGGAACAGATTACCTAGGGAGGTTGTGGAATCTGCATCACTGGAGGATTTTTAGAACAGATTAGACAAACACCTGTCAGGGATGGTATGTTTTATCATACTTCAGTACAGTGGGATAGACTAAATAACCTCTTGAGGTACCTTCAAGCCCTACATTTTTATGACTATCCATCATGTCAAATTACGGCGCACAAGCACTTTGTCAGTCTGTCACTATGGCAGTCCTAGAGTCCTTAAGGATGGGGCAAGGGAAGTTTGACTGTAACAATAATTGTAGCATTCATTACTATAAGTCAATTTGAGCCAGATTAAATGAAGTCCTGAATTCAGTGGAAGTTGAAGGTAATCACCACCTTCCAGGTTCAGGCTCTTAATTTTTATAGGGGTGACTGTTGCAACTGCTGTTGTCAGAGTACCACTGACAGCCCTGCCTCAAAACAGGATGTGAAACAGAGGCTGTTAATTTCTAAATTCTACCCAAATTGAAGTACTTCAATGAGTTCATTTAATATCCAAAGTTTTTTTCATCCACTAGGGCCAGATGGCCCTTAATATTTAAACAAGTGTGCATAGATGTACAATGCAATTCAGAGCTGCAACTCCTGGTTTATTTTTTGTCTTCCTCTTTCAACAAATTCAGTTCCTTTTCTTAAAACAAAACAAAACACACACAACCCTAAAGAATAAAGAGGGGATTGATTTTGTAATCAGTCCATGCTCCCTTCCTCTTCTTTCACTCTTGAAAATACATTGGTTGGTTTGTACTTAATTAAGTCTGTCCCCTTCCCACACTCTGCCTCTCAGGTCACTATTCTGTCCTCCAGCTCATTTTGAACCACCCCTGTCTCCACAAAATAATATATGTTCAGCTCATGCTCATGATGGAGTGATCTCAGTCTAAAAGCGACATTTAATTTCATCCGCACTGTAGAATCCAACTTGTGAAGTGTGCAATTTTCCACTCACCCACCTTTTAATGCTTCCTTTAGGCTTGTTCTTCATGGTAGACCCAACCGATGCATTTAAGCCCCGCGGAAACACCACGGCTATGCTAGACAAGACAACTCCCAAGCTACGAAGAAGCTGCTAGCTATACCTTATCTGTGTGAACAAATAGTTTGTTGCTATGATAATGTGTAGAATGCTCTTCCAGATTATTCAGACATTATTTAATCTTTGGCAGTATTTTGATTAAAATACAGAAGTAAACTGCATGTCCCTCTTCTCTTTCTTCATCATCATCATCATCTCTTTTTTGGTTAATTCTTGAAAATATCTATCTACAGATCACAGAGAGAGACATGAAGAAAAACATATTAAGTGTGTATGTTTAATAGATAAATACAATATATGCACTTGTTTATTAATACACAGTCTATATTAATTAACACTAAGGTTGCAATTTAAAGCATTCAAGAATCAGGAAATTAAAATATTGAGGTTCTCCTGTAACAATAGCTCAGGGGCATGCGCAGGAGTTTAAATTTGACCCCTTGGTGGGGGCACAGAAGCTCGCTCTCCCCTCTCCCCATCCCTGGCCCCAGGAGTAGCTCACTGCCCCCTGTCTGCTCCCTGCCTTAGCCCCGGGAGGATCTTGCTGCCCCCCATCCCCACCCAGCCCCTGGGGCGAGAGGACTCCCCCAGCCCCAGCTGAAGTGGGGAGAGAGCCACATCCCCGGGGCAGGGGGAGTACTGCATCCCTTGCTGATTACTGGGAGGCGGGGGGCGTGCTCCTACTTGCCCCCCTTGTGCATGTCCCTGCAATAGCTAGAATTATGGATTATTACCCATGTAGTTTACTGTATATCTTGAGCCACAGCAGATAAAATTCAGTCCATTTGTACCAGGTGCAACTGCCGTTGACATCAATGTGAAATTGTCATTGAGTTCAATGAAAGGTGGATCAAGCTCTGCAACTGGCCATATGCACTCTATCATTATCTTATTTATATACAGGGCCAGTCAACAAAATTCACTGATTTCTACTACCGGAGAATCTGACCTACAATCTAATATTATATATATATATATATAGGATAATGAAACAGCGTTCAGTTCCGTATATAAAGGACTCATAGCCTGATTCTGTTGCCACACAACAATGTAATTAAAGCCAAAGATATATGTAGCATTCATGCAAGGCTCATGCACTTGGCAACATTCAGGGCACACCCGGAGTGTTGTGTAGGAGCAGTGCACACACGGCTCCTCTCAAGGGCATGAACCTTGGAATCTCGCCCAGATGACATGAACCGTGGGAAGCCTCCCAGGACTGGGCTCAAGGCCCGAGAGCAAGAAATGCGGTAGATAGATATTGGTAAATAAGAATATTAAACAAAGCCAGTGTATTCCTTTTATCTGTTGGAGTATGTAATGTGCGGGGGGAGAGAAAGAATAAAGGAGAGGGTGGAAAGCTGACAGGAGACCAGCCCGTCGGCGGACCAGCCTGCTTGCTTGCTTAAAGCCTTGTTCTGTCTTGTATTTGAACCGCAACAACTGGCGCCCAAACGTGGGGCCCTCAGCACTCATCTCACCCGGCAAGGGTTTCAGACGCGTCACTCATCCGCTTCGCGGATCCCGGTGAGTATTTTTCGTCGTGGTAAGTATGGGAAGCTCCCTCTCTGCTTTGCAAGTGCAACACCGCAATGAGCTACAATATTTGCTGCGTAAGGCTCAGCATGACTGCCCCACTCGAGAACTCACTCTCCTGCTACAGGAGGTGAGTGCCCAATGCCCGTGGTACCCTGAAGCCGGAACCCTTAAGCTAGCGGACTGGGAGCGGTTGGGCCAGACATTGCGCAAAGGGCCTCGGGCACCCGTGCAGGCTTTACATGCCTGGCACCTCTGCCGCGACGCGATACAGCGTGTCGCCTCGGAAAGGCCCTCCCTCACGCCAATAGAGAGGCTGGTGATCTCACCACTCCCGTCCGCTCCTGCAGCCATCCCCCCTCCTGGCGATGCGACACAGCGTGTCGCCTCGGAAAGACCCTCTCCCGCACCAATTAAGGGGCTGCCGATCTCGCCACCCCCGTCCGCTCCTGCAGCCATCCCTCCCCGTTTCGCCCCCAGTGCCTCAATTACTGCTGCCTCCTTTGTCTTCCCCTCTGGAGCCGGTGAGTGATCACCATCCCCCCGTGGGGCCCCATGCTCCAGGGCCCCCCGGGGGATCATCCGCGTCTGCTCAGGGGCTTTCGCTGGTGCAACAAATGGTTCATGCAGCGAAGACTCGCCCAGATCTTACAGCAGAGGAATTAGCTGATCTGGTCTCAGTTTGCCTGGTGACCTGGCAGGATGATGGCCAGGGCAACCAGCTTGCAAACTGGGTCAGTTTGCCTTACTCGGTGATCAGAGAGGTAAAGAAAGCGATTCGCAAGTTCGGCCTCACTAGCACGTATGTACGTCGTCTCCTTGAAGGGCTAGGTACTGGGTACACCCTGGTCCTTGAAGATTGGAAGGCGCTGTTGCGCATGATGCTGACGCCCAGTCAGTATGTTATTTGGCTTAGTGACTATCGGCAGATGGCGGAACGCCAAGCCCAGGTATATATAGCGCAAGGCATCATTTATGAGCAGTTAGCAGGGGAGGACCCGTTTGCTACCGTTCAGATGCAGTCTCAACTCCCTCAGGCTGTCTTCCCCATTATTTCCGCCTGCGCCCAGCATGCCTTCCGGAAGGTCCCGGATTCAGGCAAGCCTACCAAAAGCTTTGCCAGTATCCGTCAGGGTGCATCAGAGTCCTTTATGGATTTTACCAACAGATTGCAGGAGGCTATCCTCCGACAGGTGGATAACCCTGCGGCAGCTCAGGAGATCCTGTTAAAAATGGCGGTTGAAAATGCGAATGAGGATTGTCGCCGTGCTCTCCAGGCGGCACAAGCCGCTGGCGTTCTAGAGCTGTCGGACATGCTGTGGGCATGCCAAAACATCGGCACACAAGCACATAAAGCTGGGGTTCTGGCCGCCGCCCTGCGGAAAAGCAGGAAGGAGGGGAAGTGTTGTTATCGCTGTGGTAAGGAGGGTCACTTGCAGCGGGAGTGCTGCTCATCGACGGCACCCGCCCCTCAAAGAAGTGCCCCAAGTGTCGGAAGGGCTATCAGTGGGCTAATCAGTGTCGTAGCGGGTCGGGAAACCACACGACGGGTCCCCCCCGAACCCAGGGCCAAACGGGGGTGTTCCCCACTCAGACAACTGTTCCTCTGCCTTACAATCCATAGACCCCATGAGGGCGGCGACTGCCGGAAGTGCAGGGCTTGATTTGATTATGCAGGAGGACGCTGATTTTCAGTTGCCGGGGGAGGTTTGCGCCATACCTACACAGGTGACGGGACCTCTCCCTGCCAGATTTGTGGGTCTGGTTCTCCCTCGCTCACACGCTGGGAAACAGGGTTTTTTTGTCATCCCAGGGGTCACTGATGCCGATAACACCGGCGTTATTAAGGTTCAGGTGTGGACCCATCTTCCGCAGTCGCTCCCGCGTGGACGGTCAATTTAGTCCTCTATCAGGTGCCAGCCACAGAGGATCGAGCCCGGGGCGGGGCGGCTTTGGATCGACACTGTCTCAGTCGCCGCCTCACAACAAGTCCTCTCCACTTGTTGCTCTAACAATGTCGCTCCGCCCCTCGAAGCCTCAGTTAACACTTCTTTTAAATAATTTTCCTTTTACAGGGCTGGTGGACACTGGAGCTGACATTACGGTGATTCGTGATCAGGACTGGCCGGTCAGTTGGCCAACAGTTCCTTCTAAAGAGTTGTGGGGTATCGGGGGTAGCAAACCCGGGCGCCAAAGTTTGTCTTGGGTGACGGTCTCTAAACCAGGAGGCCGTGCCCTTGCTACGATCCGCCCTTTTGTGCTCCCTGTCCACCTCAATATTTGGGGCCGTGACTTACTTGTAAAGCTGGACACCACCCTCGATATTAATATATAATGGCCCAAAACCCTCCCTCACCCACCTTGCCCTCCGCATTACCATTGGTATGGCAATCCTTAGAGCCCGTATGGATTGACCAGTGGCCCCTCCCCCTAGAAAAGCTGAAAGCGCTTCATTCACTTGTACAACAACATTTGCATGCACAGTGCTTGGAGAGCTCCACTAGTCCTTGGAACACCCTGGTGTTCGTTATTAAGAAAAAAAATGGTGCATGGAGGTTGTTACACGATTTAAGGGAAATAAATAAACGCATCCCACCCATGGGCCCCTTGCAGTTTGGGTTGCCAAACCCGAATTTAATTCCTCAAACTGATCAGCTTTGTGTGTTAGATTTAAAAGATTGTTCTTTTTACAATCCCCCTTTGCCCACAAGATCGTGAAAAATTCGCGTTTACGGTGCCAGAATATAATAATCAGCGACCCTCTCAAAGGTATCAGTGGAAGGTCTTGCCCTAGGGAATGCAAAGTAGTCCAACCTTGTGTCAACTTTTTGTGGATCGGGCCCTCGCCCCTTTTTCTGCCCGATACCCCACACTAAAGGTCTACCATTATATGGATGATATTTTGCTTAGTGGTCCCCAGGTCACGGCACAACAGCTTGGATATTTGTCTCAGATTCTTGGCCAAAATGGCCTGTTAGTGGCACCAGAAAAAATCCAACGCTCTTATCCCTACCAATATCTCGGGCATAAGGTTTTACAAACCTATGCTGCCCCTGTTCGCCCGGAAGTGGTTCTACCGCAACCCCTAACCCTCATTCAATTACAACAAATTTTGGGTCATTTAAATTGGATTCGACCCTACTTCCGTCTCCCCACATCGATGCTGCAGCCGTTGTTTGAGCTCCTACGTGGAGCTCGGGCACCGGGTGCAGTTATTGCCATCACTGAGGAGCACACTGCCTGCATTTGACAGATCAATGCAGTATTGAGTCAGCAGTTCATGGATAGACTCACTGAGGTTCGTCCCCTGCGGTTGGTTCTCCTTGCCACCCGTCATACGCCTACTGCTGCTCTGTTTGTACCTCATACAGACACAGCCGTCTCTATCATAGAGTGGATATATTTGTCTTCCACTCCTCCTGGGAACATTTATCCTTATTTAGACGCCCTCTCCGACCTTGTTCGTAAAGCCCACCACTGTGCAGTGCAACTCACGGGCACTGATTTAGTTGCCATTGTTTTCCCCTTATCACATAGTGAATTTGATTCCTTGTACCACACCTCCTTGGCCTGGCAGGTTGCTCTTTGTGATTATGTGGGAGAGATTTCTTATAATCCCCCAAAAGATCCTCGGTTGGTGATTACACAAAAGGTGCCACTAATCGTACATTGTCTTAGCCGCTCTCGACCTATTGTTCAGCTGTCACTCTTTTTACTGATGGCTCTCCACATCGCGGTGTTGTCACCTATCAATCAAGTGACCCCCCTCGTTGGCATTCTTGTTTTACGCTGCCTCAGCGTTCTGCGCAGCGCTCAGAACTGGCTGCTGTTATTTTGGCCTTTCAACTTTTTGCTGATTGTCCCTTTAATTTAATTGTGGACACCCATTATGTTTATCAGGTAATTGATCATTTACCCCTTGTCCTCATTACCCCTCAGGTCGATGCGGACCTTCTTCGCCTGTTTTTGTCCTTACAGTATCTCATCACCACTCATAATTTCCCCTATTTTGTTGCTCATATTCGCAGTCATACCCCTCTGCCTGGGATACTCACTGAGGGCAATGCGCGCGCCGATCGTGCATTACGCGGTCAGGTAAATTCCCTCTTTTCTGACCCCATTGAAAGCCATTCTTTTTTTCATCAGTCTGCCTCTGTTTTGGCTCGACAGTTTCACATTCCTGCTGATCATGCACGTTCTATTGTTCGTTCCTGCCCCCACTGTGCCGCTGCTGCCCCTACCTTTTCTTATGCCGTTAACCCCAGAGGTACCGCAGCGAATCAGCTGTGGCAAATGGATGTCACTTACGTGCCACAATTCCGCCCCTATTCGTTTTTACATGTTTCCATTGATACCTATTCGGGATTCCTCTGGGCGACCCCACAGCGTGGGGAAGCCACTCCCAAAGTTATTCACCATTTGCTAGCCTGTTTTGCTGTTATGGGTCGCCCGAGCCAGATAAAAACGGATAATGCCCCAGCCTATTGCTCCACAGCCGTCTCCACCTTTTGTGCCCAATGGGACGTCCATCTCAAACATGGGATCCCTTATAATTCCACAGGCCAAGCTATTGTTGAACGTGCAAATCGCACGCTAAAAACCTTGCTTGACAAACAATTAAAACAAAGGAAGCTGCGTCTCCGAACCTTAGGAGACATTCAGCAACAATTGCATGTCCTTTTGTTTATTTTAAATCATTTAATATTGAATACAGATCAGCAGACCCCCGCGGATTGGCATTTTTATAAGTCCGAGGTACTGGAAAGACCGTGTGTCTATTACCGTCAGCTGCCCAATCCGCAACGGTTGGGCCCAGTACCTTTAATTACTTGGGATCGGGGATGTGCTGCTGTGTCTCTCCCTGCAGGACCGTTGTGGGTTCCGGCCCAGTGTGTGCGACCGGCACTGAAACAGCATGGCGTGGCACCAGGGGCTGTCAAACCCCATACCGGAATTTCAGCTGACCTTGGAGGAGAACGTAGTGCCTCCCGGGTCGACAATGGCGGGACGGAGACGGAGGAGACGTAGCATCCCAAGCCAGACCGTGACATGAGGAGCAGTGAAAGCATTGATCGCCGCGGCTCAACGAAGACTGGCAGCAAACCAACAGCCAGAGACTCCTGAGACTCTGTTTGTGGCCATTCTCACCCAAATCATCGCTAATTCTGTATTGATTGTGTGCCTTATGTGCCTGCTATTTCCTGTAGGGGTTAACTCGGGAGCGCCTCCTCCGTTACGGGCCCGAATGACATATAACCTATGGGAAAGATTGGCTTCAATAGCAAATGTTACCCACTTTTGTTTATTTGATTTTGTAGCAGCTGAAGAATTGTTAGGTACGTGCCTTATTCCAGTATGTCATCACCCTGAGGAAATAGGGAATGAGACGATGCTCGCTGCTTATGCGAACCTCTCTTCCCAGTACTCTAGCATGGCTAATTGTGGCCCGGCCAACTATACTTTACCTTCTTGGGCTTATTTCTTGCTGTTGCTGTGTGCAGTGTATTTCCTTTTTGTTAAGGCTTTGTTGAGAATCGCCCTGGCAGGCTCCACGAGTTATGACCTTTTCTGTCCGGGAGTTAATTGGCTTGCAAAAGCAAATTGATGGCTACCATGAGATGGCTGAGCACAAATAAACAAAAAAGGAGGGGATGTAGCATTCATGCAAGGTTCATGCACTTGGCAACATTCAGGGCACACCTGGAGTGTTGTGTAGGAGCAGTGAACACACGGCTCCTCTCAAGGGCATGAACCTTGTAATCTCGCCCAGATGACATGAACCATGGGAAGCCTCCGAGGACTGGGCTCAAGGCCCGAGAGCAAGGAATGCGGTAGATAGATATTGGTAAATAAGAATATTAAACAAAGCCAGTGTATTCCTTTTATCTGTTGGAGTATGTAATGCGCGGGGGGAGAGAAAGAATAAAAGAGAGGGTGGAAAGCTGACAGGAAACCAGCCCGTTGGCAGACCAGCCTGCTTGCTTGCTTAAAGCCTTGTTCTGTCTTGTATTTGAACCGCAACAGATATATAACCAATAAGAAAATGAAAAGTAGAACAATACTATAGAAAGTACGATGGGGATGTGAAGCAAGACTGCAGTGAGCTGGGATACCGATGACCATCTGAAAGGAATTTTTAATGCAAAAATATGTCAGAATATTTAAAACATGACATGATCACAGCGTACAAAAAATTACAACTATAACGTTGCTGTGTTATTAATTATTGTACAGTTCCCAAAAGTGCTGAGCACTTAGCCGGATAGGAAGAAATAGTCCCTGTCCTGGATAGAGTACAGTCTAATTTGGCAGAGATGCACAAAGGATGGGGGTAAAGAGAAGCAGCAGATCAACAAAATGATCTCGGTGATGCTAGGTGCACTTCTTCCTAGGGATGCATAAATCCATCTTTCCTCTCTTGGCCCAAACATTCCCCGGGCTAACTATCATTAGCAATTTTATTATTGCCAATATACAAAAAATCATGAGATTGGTATAATTTTTTTTTAATCTCAAGATTTTTAAGCCCTTTGAGTTGGTATTTTTGTTGTTTGTTTTTGGTTTGGGTTTTTTTTTTGCACCTACTTTTTTTCCTGAGCCTTTAGGTGACACTTGTGCCCCATTGTCCAACTTTTTGGGGACTAGGAACTTATTTTTAAAGAAAACTGAAAACAGAGATTTTGTTTCATAATTAATGATTCCAGGGGCTGGGGCTTTTAGAAAAACCCCGGAATGTCCAGAGAGTCACGATAAAATCACCCATGTTGGACAACACTGCCCTGTTCTCCTCCTTTTCACTTCCCATTCCCCCTACCTTTCTTCATCCATAAATACCTTCCCCCTTCCGAACTAGAATTGCCAACTTTCTAATCGCACAAAATCCAACAGCCTAGCCCCACCCCTTCCCTGAGGCCCCACCCCTACCCCACCCCTTCCCGAGGCCCTGCCCCCCATTCACTACCCTTTCCTGAGGCCCTGCCACCCACTCACTCTCCCTTGGGGGCTCGCTCTCCCCCACCCTCACTCACTTTCACTGGGCTGGGGCAGGGGGTTGGGGTGTGTGAGGGGTGAGGGCTCTAACTGGGGTTGCGGGCTCTGGGGTGGGGCCAGAAATGAGGGGTTCAGGGTGTGGGAGGGGGCGCTGGGTGGAGGCAGGGAGTTGGGGTGCATGAGGGGGTGAGGGCTGCGGGGTCCAGGAGGGAGCTCCAGGCTGGGGGGTGGGACAGAGGGATTGAGAAGTGGGAGGGGGCTGCGGATTGAGGCAGGGGGTTGGGGTGTGGGATGGGGTACGGGCTCTCGGGTTGGGCCAGAGATGAGGGGTTTGGAGGGCAGGAAGGAGCTCTAGGCTGGAGGCGGGCAAGGGATTTAGAGTGCAGAGGGGGCTGTGGGTTGAGGGAAGGGGTTGGAATGCGGGAAGGGGTGAGGGTTCTGGGCTGGGGCTGAAGGGCTTGGGGTGCAGGAGGGGTCTCCAGGCTGGGGGGTCGGGCTGAGGGATTCAGAATGTGGGAGAGGACTGCAGGTTAAGGCAGGGGTGTGAGGTGCAGGAAGAGTTAAGGGGTCTGGGATGGGGCCGGGGATAAGGGGGTTGGTGTGCAGGAGGGGGCTCCAGGAAGGGGGGTGGGACAGAGGGATTGAGAAGTGAGAGGGGGCTGCGGATTGAGGCAGGGTGTTGGGGTGTGGGATGGGGTACGGGCTCTCGGGTTGGGCCAGAGATGAGGGGTTTGGAGGGCAGGAAGGAGCTCTAGGCTGGAGGCGGGCAAGGGATTTAGAGTGCAGAGGGGGCTGTGGGTTGAGGGAAGGGGTTGGAATGCGGGAAGGGGTGAGAGTTCTGGGCTGGGGCTGAAGGGCTTGGGGTGCAGGAGGGGTCTCCAGGCTGGGGGGTCGGGCCGAGGGATTCAGAATGTGGGAGAGGACTGCAGGTTAAGGCAGGGGTGTGAGGTGCAGGAAGAGTTAAGGGGTCTGGGATGGGGCCGGGGATGAGGGGGTTGGTGTGCAGGAGGGGGCTCCAGGAAGGGGGTGGGGCCAAGGGATTCAGAGTGTGAGAGAGGGCTCCGAGTTGAGACGGGGGTTGGGGTGCAGGAGGGGGTATGGGCTCTGGGGCGGGGCTGAGGATGAGGGGTTTGGGTTGTGGGAGGGGGCTCTGGGATGGGGCAAGGAGTTGGGATGTGGGGGGTGAGGGCTCCAGCTGGGGGTGCAGGCTCTGGGGTGGGGCCAGGCATGAGAAGGTTGGGGTGCAGGAGGAGGCTCTGGGTTTTGGTGGGGCTCAGGGCTGGGGCTTGGGGCCTGGACTTACCTCAGCAGATCCCAGTTATCAGTGTAGTGGGGCTAAGGCAGGCTCCCTGCCTGTCCTGGTCCCATGCTGCGCCCCAGAAGCGGCCAGCAGGTCCAAATCCTAGGTGGCGGCGAGGGCGAGGGGGAAGGGGGAAGGAGTCTCCACACACTGCTCTTGCTTGCAGGCACCACCCCATAGCTCTCATTGGCTGCACTTCCTGGCCAAGGAGAGTGCGGAGCCAGTGCTCGGGGTAGGGACAGTGCACAGAGCCCCGTGTCCCCTGCACCTAGGAGCTGGACCTGGTGGCTGCTTCTGGGGCACAGCACACTTCCAGGACAGGTTGGGACTTGCCTGCCTTAGCTCCGCAGCACCGCCGACCAGACTTTTAACAGCCCAGTTGGCAGTGCTGACCAGAGCCGCTAGGGTCCCTTTTTGACCAGGCATTCTGGTCGAAAACTGGACACCTGGCAATCCTATTTAGAACCCAGGGTAGAGAATTAGTGAGTTGGAACATTAGTCATATTAAATTGATGAGAAGGCACCCTTAAATGAACGAAGTCAGTGACAAACTTGCCACTAATTTCAGTGAAGCCAGGATTTCACCCACTATTAATTTACTCCATGACTAGCCCCACTGGTTTCAGTGGGACATTTGGCTGAGCAAGGTACTACTCAATATGTATCTTACTAAAAGAGTGGAATTCTTATTTTCAAAGGAATGTTTTCTACAATTTTTTTTTGTTCCTGTCACTCTGCTTGGCTTCTTTTCATTATGGTTTAATACCACAGGTGAATCCTGGCATCAGAATAGGTGACTCGCATCTGCATAATGGAATTTGTACATTGTAGGAGTCATCAAATGGGCAATGAAGGAAGGTTCTCTCAAAGCTCAATGCAGTGACAAGTGATTGCTCTCTCTGGCAGTCTCATCAGTCCCAGGGTCTCTCTAATACTTATGGAGCTCCATCAGATAATTCTTGTTTTGAATAATCAATCATCAGCAATAAACAAACGAACCTTCAAAATAGTCTTGGACTGTTCTTTCTTTTCAGCAAAGGCCAACACACTTTTTTGTTGCATAAAATGCCTTAGTGATCATTATTAGCATAATGGTTTAAATGTTTATTGGGTTATGGCCCTTCCTTAGCTATTAGTCTAGGAAAAACCTTATTAACTACTCTCTGCAGGGCAAGTTTGACCTGCAAAGCAACCTGTGCAGAATTTAAAAATACCAAGATATATTTTAATTTCAGCAGGTTTTGATGTTTTAAGTCACACTCAGAAATGCTGCACTTCATATGGATGAAAGCTGCTCAGTATCTAATGTGGGTAAGTGTCACTGATTGGCCATAAGGGCCTTATGTAGGTGCATTGTGTGGGGGGAAGGGAGTAAATGGCTTCCCTGTCAGGAACTCAGGTGGTTCTGAGAGTGGTCGCACAGCAACTCAAGGAGATCGATTTGGCCCAATAAACCCCCACTAAGAGACTGTGCTCCCTGATTGGACAGAATGGCCAGAATTCCTATTTAAGTCTTGTAGCAACAGCAGTGACTGCTCAATGCGTTTCATACCCACAGCTGTGTCTAACCAGCTTCCTGTACTGGCCTTTGCTCTAACCCATGCCTTCAACTGTTCCAGCCCTAGTCCCCACTTTCCCTAGAACTCCTGGCTCCGACCATTGGCTTGTCTCATGACCACAACTCCAGTTCTGCCCTTTGGTTCTGTTCTGACCACTAGGTCAGACTCCTGTTCTGACCACTACTTCCCACAACCTACACCCCAGCGTGTCACAGTTTGACTTCGTCCCACAGCATGGAGCTTCACTCTGGAAGGGCCTCAACAGGAGCCCAACCCATCTTCTCATATGTTGTTGGGTCCTACAGGAACTGTAGGCTTAGGTCGCTGCGCTACATGACAGGAATGTATCCCTATAGGTCCAGGTAAAAGCCCCAGCATCGTCTTCTGTCCCCACAACTCTCGCATCCTTTCCATAAGCCCAAGCTCCCTTTACCTGATAAGTTCAGTGGGGATGGATCATGCCAAATTTTGCAGGTTCCTAAGCCAATGTCATCACCAATTTGCAGACACAGTTGTACCCTATAGATCAGTCCAGAGTGGGATTAGTACTTAGTCTGCTCACTGTAGAGGTCTTTAAATGGGCATCCCCATTCCTGGAGGGGTCCAGTCCTTTCTTTGAACACTTAGAGAACTTTGAACAAGCAATAGTGGGCATCTTCGACTATCCTAACTGAGAATGTACCACAGAAGCTGCTCTCTATGCCCTCCAGCAGGTTCCCAGGTCTGCCACCAAATATGCAGCAGAATTTCAATGTCTGGCTGCAGAACCACTGGAATGAGGTCTGGCAGCAACGCTACTTCAGGCAGAGACTCAACAACTCTATTAAAGGTGAATTAGCGTGGGTGGAACCTTGACCAAGCCTGGGAGCCTGTATTAGGATTGGTGATCGGGTACTGGAAAGAGCCCAAGAAAAACAACACGCCAGATAAACCTCACTGGCCAGAACTCTTTCATCTTCCAGGGCCCCAGTTGCCTCACTAGACTCCAAACTGATGAGCACAGCCCCACCTGTCTGCTGACTAAAAAGAATTGTTGTCAAGCATTGGAGTTGTGCCTTCATTGTGGGATGCCTGGGCACATTGCAGCAGAGTACCTGGCCAAGGTACAGCCCACCTCTGGATCAGGAAACACAAGAGCCCAGTCTGAAAGACTGCATTTCAAACCTGCATTTGGTCTACGTAATACCCCCACAATCTTCCAGCATTTCATGAATGACATCTACAGCAATATCCTCAAACAATTTATGACTATCTACTTTGACGATATTCTTATTTTTTCAGAGAATCAGGTACTCCATGACTACCACATGCACACAGTTCTTAATTGGCTTTGTCAAAATCAACTTTATGGGAAACCTGAGAAATGTGAATTTGACAAGGATACCACGGGAGTTTCTGGGCTATGTCATCTCTCCAGCAGGACTTGCCATGGACACCCACGAGATTGGTGAGGCTGGTGAGTCTTGCCCACATGCTCAGGGTTTAGCTGATTGCCATATTTGGGGTCGGGAAGGAATTTTCCACCAGGGCAGATTGGCAGATGCCCTGGGGGTTTTTCGCCTTCCTCTGCAGTGTGGGGCACAGGTCACTTGCTGGAGGATTCTCTGCACCTCGAAGTCTATAAACCACAATTGAGGACTTCAATAGCTCAGACATAGATTAGAGGTTTGTTACAGGAGTGGGTGGGTGAGATTCTGTGGCCTCCATTGTGCAGGTCAGACTAGACGATCATAATGGTCCCTTCTGACCTTAAAGTCTATGATTCTATGATTAGAGCCATTACCAAGTTTTAAGGTTCCTTCCCCACTCTGAACTCTAGGGTACAGATGTGGGGACCTGCATGAAAGACCCCCTAAGCTTATTTTTACCAGCTTAGGTTAAAAACTTCCCCCAGGTACAAACTTTGCCAGTCCTTCAACAGTATGCTGCCACCACCAAGCGTCTTACACAAAGACCAGGGAAGGAGCCCACTTGGAGACATCTCCCCCCAAACTATCCCCTGCACCCCCTTTCCTGGGGAAGGCTTGATAAGAATCCTCACCGATTTGCACAGGTGAACACAGACCCAAATGCTTGGATCTTAAGAACAATGAAAAATCAATCAGGTTCTTAAAAGAAGAATTTTAATTAAAGAAAAGGTAAAAGAATTACCTTTGTAAAATCAGGATGGTAAACACCTTACAGGGTAATTAGATTTAAAACATAGAGAATCCCTCTAGGCAAAACCTTAAGTTACAAAAAGACACAAAAACAGGAATATATATTCCATCCAGCACAGCTTATTTTACCAGCCATTAAATACAAGGAAATCTAACGCATTTCTAGCTAGATTACTTACTAACTAACAGTTGTAAGGCTGCATTCCTGATCTGTTCCTGGCAAAAGCATCACACAGACAGACAAACCCTTTGTTCCCCCCACCTCCAGATCTGAAAGTATTTTGTCTCCTCATTGGTTATTTTGGTCAGGTGCCATAGAGGTTATCTTAGCTTCTTAACCCTTTACAGGTGAAAGGGTTTTGCCCCTGGCCAGGAGGGATTTTATAGCACTGTATACAAAAAGGTGGTTACCCTTCCCTTTATATTTATGACACCAAGTGGAAAGCATCATCGAATATACATGGAGTGCAGCGGTTCTCAGATTTCCAAATTTTTACCTGCAATTCTTCTAAGGATTCTCTATGGCTCCTATAACAAGCCCTTCCTCAAGAAGAGAACTAATTTCACCTGGTTCACTGACATGCAGGCAGCTTTCAACAGCTTGAATTTATTTCTACCCCTGTTTTGACCCATCTGGACCTCCCAAATGCCTTCATAGTCAAAACCAACACCTCAGACTTTGCAATAGGCCTGGTTCTCTTGCAGTTTACAAGTCCTCACCAGTTGCTTTGTCCTTGAGTCTTTTTTCTTGGAAACAGATTTCAAACTTATGATATATGGGACCAGGAGCTCCTAACCATCAAGGCTGCTTTTGAAGAGTGGCACCATCTTCTTGAGAGGGCCCACACCCTTATACAAGTCTGGACAGATCACAAGAATGTGGAGCATCTACAGACAACATGATCATTCAACCAGCATCAGATTTGCTGGGCCCTTTTCCTCTCCCAGTTTGACTTTACAGTTATGTACCATCCTGGAACTAAGAACTGGAAGGTGGATGCTTTGTCCCACAATGCTGAGGACTCTGAAGTGGGATAGGAGGCTCACGCCACTGGTCTTAGTACTTCCCACTTTGTCTGTGGGACCGGCACTAGTCACGTGATGACCATTAGCTGTTCTTTCCTTCCAAGTGACCTTTTTGTGGTTCCAATCTTCCAGACTCTAAGTACTTCCCCAGATTCAAGTTTTCATTTGCAACAAGACTTCTTTTATCATGGAGATCATCTGCACATTCCCAAGGGCAACTCCTGGCTTTAGGTGCTAAGGTTGAGTTATGACTCATCCATGGCAGGACATTTCAGCCAATTCAAAATTTGGAACCAGATCACTCGATATTTCTGGTGGCCAACCCTACAAACTGATGTTATAAACTATGTTAGGTCATGCAATCTCTATGCCTGCATGTAGAAACCATGAGAAAATCTGCAGGCCTTCTTCACCCCACTCCTCGCCTCTGCTTCCTTTGGTCCACCCTCTCAATGGACTTTATAGTGAAGTTACTGTGCTTCCAAAGGCACTCAGTTATCCAGACTGTACTGAACCTCCTGACCAAGATGGCTTATGTAATTCCATGCTGCATCATGCCATCTGCCCATGAAAGCATGAAAACCTTCCTGGAGCACATCTTTCAGCACCACAACATGCCAATGTGTATCATTTCAGATCAAGGATCTCACTGTGTTTCTCAGTTCTGCCAGGAATTTCTTTGCCTTCTCAGTTTCTGACCTTGACAGTTTCTTTCTATCCACAGACTGATAGCCAATCTGAAAGAGTCAATCAAACCCTCAGGAAGTCTCTCTGTTGTTCTCTGAATTTCCATCAGGATGAATGGCTCCCATTTCTGTGTTTGGCTGAGTCTGTGTACAACTCAATCCACACTTCAACACAGCAGACCTCATTGTTCACAAAATTTGTTTTTCACCCTCACCGATTCCATCCAGATCTGTGTGAGGGCTCTGCCATCCCAGCAGCCATGGACCTAGTCCTCCACCTCTAGCAAATGCACCAGGAACTCATATTTGCCACTAAAGAAACTCACAAGTATTATGTAGAAAGAAAGTGACAGGCCACCCCTAACCTTGAAGTAGAGGATAAGGTTTAGCTCAACTCCGAACCTGAAAATGGACTGTCTTTTGGGTAAGTATAATCACCAATGCCCGAGTCCTTTTTGGATCACTGATCAAATTAACCAAGTTGCCTTCAAGTTTCAGCTCTCAGAATCCCTCAACATTCATCCCACTATTCATGTTTCTCTCCTCAAACTGTTCATTAACAATGCTTTCACCGACCAGATCCTCCTCCACTCCCACTAATTGTATATGGGCAGGAAGAATCTGAAGTCCATCAGGTGCTCAATACCCGATGCGCTGGAGCAATCTCCAGTATTTAACAGATGGGAAGGGTGTACAGGCCAGAGGAATGATCCTGGGAACCAGAAGAAACTGTTCACGCTCCTAATATCCTTCAGGAATTTCACCAAAGACACCCTGATCTACCCAGGACCATCGCTAGGAGGAGCTCTCAGGAATGGGGAACGGTATTCTCAGGAACAGAGCTGACTCTGGGTACAGTTGCTTAGCAACCCAGTGATCTTGCCTGGACCCAATAAACGCCCTCTAAGAGATTGTGCTCCCTGATTGGACAGAAAATCCTACACCTCACTATTCAAGAGTTGCAGAAACAGCAGCATAGTAGCTGTTCAATGCGTTTCATGCCTGCTTCCTGTACTGGCCCTTGCTCCAACTCACACCTGCTCCTATTCCAGCCCTAGTCTTTATCTGCCTTAGAACTCCTGGCTACAGCCACTGGCTTGTCTCCTGGCCACCACTCCAGTTCTCCCCACTGAGTCTGCTCCAACCACTAGGCAAGACTCCTGTACCAAACACCAGAATCACCTACACTCTGCTGTGTGACCTGTGAAAGGGCTGGCAGAATGGTAGCCCTTGAGTGCAGGGACTTCCCCCTCTCAGCTCTCCTGGCGAGCAGAAGGTGGCTGGAGCCTTAGCATCATCTCCACATTAGCTGGTCACAGAGCTGGCTGGCTGTGCTGTGAGGGAACTGGGAGAAGGGCTGTGCTCTTTCAAGGGGAATAGCAATGTATATATGGCCTCTGTGTATCAAGGAGTTTCAGAATGCCTTTGGGGCTGCACCTCAGGTGATGGGACTCCACACAGTGTCACAGTGCAGGGCTGTGTCAAAATAGCACACGTGAGCCCACATTAAAAGAAAATACATTCATCTCTTTTTGAGTAAAGTATTGTGTCATTTTAAATCAAATTCATGGCTCTCTTTTCCCCTACACCAGTGTAAACCCATAGTAACTCCACTGAAGTCAATGGGAGTCATGCCCATATAGCTAAGAGCAGAAGTGGGCCTTCCATTTTGTATTTCAACTGCCTCATTCATAATGCAATGGTTGTGCTAGTCTGTGTAATTAGAACCATGGTGTGGCTTCACACTATGTACAGTATCCTATCGGGGCATGCATGTGTGTATGTAACTAAAGTATATCAGTGCCAGCATTGAGTGTAGATAAGCCATATTCACCAGTGCCTCCCTCCATGCTCTGTATGCAATGCATTTGAGGGTGCTGTTGATAGCACATTAGTTTTCGGAGGCGTCATGTACACTCCCCAGTACCAGAAGACCTCCTCTTCTAGTTAGCGGGAAAGGAGAGCAGAGTTTCACTGATGGGCTCAGATCATGCTTGGTGCATAAAAACATACTTACTGTGTTTCTTTTTAGAGGAATGGGATCTATAAAATGCAGTTATTGATTTAAATTAAATCAATGTCTGAATATGCTTCATGAAGATTTACAAGGGCCATGTCCTTGTAAGGTACCAAAACCTGATTAAAACACTGTGTGACATTGTGAACTGAGACACTGAGACCAGATTTGTAAAAATATTTAGATACCTACAGATGCAAATACATGCCTAGTAGGATTTTCAAAAGCACTTAACTCCCACTGATTGAAAATTTCAAAACTCCTACTGCATCTTTAGGCATCTAAATATCTTTGAAAATTTGACCCTGAATATGAAATGTAGGGCCAAGACTCTAAACCAGATGGTCTCCTCTCACTTAGTGTTGATTATGTGGGATGAAGCAACGGGTGGCTAGGGCCTTTCCCTGCTCAGGATTGACCCTGAGTAGTTACTAGTTTCTTTCATATGATATACTTTAATATGTTGTAGCAATATGTGCTACATTCCATGGTATATATGCTTGGTAAGTGGTCATTCATTTATTAAGTGCTGCAAAATAATTTCTACCTCTGTCCAATAGAACACATTTTAAAAATTGATTTTACACAGCTACTGCATTTCTCACTTAAGCCCCTTTATTTCCTGCTCTCCATCTCAGTTTCATGCAGCCATGGAAAGTAGCAGCATTTCCCCGAAGTGCCAGTGTTTCATGGGAACATCAGCACTTCCTGACTGGCCCAAGGAGAAACACTGGCAGTGTCTTGTTCAGTGCACAGTATCAGGCAGCACTGAAATAGTTATTATCAGATATTATAGAAAATCTCTTAGTGAATTTCTAACATAGTAAAAAAAAAAAAGAAGAAACCCTCAAATGCAGTGGCAAACAACTTTTTAGCTGGAATTGAGAGAATGTGTCTTTAAAACACACACATACCCTTTTGAGGGGAAAAACAAACATTAAACAAGTAGCCCCAGATTGTCCCTGGCACTGACATGTGCATGCAAAGGAGGGAGGGAGCATGTACTATACACTTTGTACACACTGTGTAAGTCCCAGGGCCAACAGCATTTGCCAAGTTGAGGGAAGTACAGGGACAGGCAATGAGGAAGTTGGATTATAGGGCAATGCAACGTGCCAGAGAAGCACTATTCATCCCAGAGCTCCCACAATACCTCCTGCTCATGAGTATGGCTAAACTCTATACTCCAGCTCCTGGTGTTGGCTGAATTCTCAGGATCCATCAAAAGTCTTATATAAATCTAAACTGGGACAAAAATACTGTGAAAGGAAAGGCAGAATACCTTTCGATGGATTTATTTCCTGCATTTATTATGCCATGGTGAATCCACACATCAGAAAGCATGTGAACACAGAGTACATTTCCATAGAGATGGGCTCATTAACTATTACCAAGCCCAAATGGTACATGAAGTGCATTCTGAAAAAGAGAAGAAAGACTTGGCCATTGTCAAGAAATAAGCTGAAGGAGAAAAAAAAAGATATTGCCTTATAGCTTAATAATATTCCTCTTTGTTCATTTATTAGCTGATACCCTTCCCTGAATCCAGCCATTTTTTTTTTAAATTCTCAAAAGGTTCTCTTCAATTATCTAACTACCACTTTAAAAAGCAAACATCTCTCTCTACTTGTATAGAAGGTATATTCTTTACTTGGAGCCCTCACTAATGTTCAGCTACAGTATCTTAGAGCAAATAAAATAAGATAAAATAAAATAAATGCATGTATTTCCTACCAGTCCTTTCCCCTCACCTATTCAATAAGTTGAACAAGATTGCACTATATGCATTCTTTATAGCTTGGGTAGATTAACAGCTTCTTGTTTGTTTGTGTTTCACAAAGCAAACATTGAAATCTGTGGTCAGGGCTGCGGTAGGGTGTTGCTCTTTTTCGATCTTACCATTTTGATATAATGCATAGATGGGTAGAAGTACATTTCATTGCATGTAGGATCTGTTGAGTCCATCAATATGCATTTTAGTAGGGTTCAATATGTTCACCTCTCTCCTCAACTGCAGCAGATATTGCGAGTGCTATGTGGGATGATACTACTGCAATCAAGATAAAGCTTCTGACCACAACTCAAGTTTAGTTGGTATTTCAAATCTAATAGGACATTGTGTTCTTTTAAGGCTCACATACAAGGGGAGCAAGAGGTTTCAGGAGACGACTTACACTCTGCACAAGCTACGCACTTTGCCAGAGCCTGCACCGTGGAAAGAGCCACCACCACAAGGCTGATAATCTCTATCCCCCACAAGTGGGCAGGGATTGAAAGGGCCCGCTTCCATTGCCCCAATGCACTGGCCTGAACCTCCGCTTTGGACCAGTGGAGGGAAATAGTCTGCACCAGCAAAAAAGGCTGGCACAGCTTACTTTTCTCCCCCACACTGCCCCAAACAAGGGGGAAGCACCACATTGTGACTGTGGGTGATGAAGTTACATGCTACCCCTTACTTCAACAGGGCTGTAAAGTTACAAAGCAGCCCTCAGTACCTTATAAATATTAATTAGCCTCCCATGTCTGTGAGGTATTACTACTCCTATTTACTTGGTAAACTGCAGGCCAGTCTACACTAGAAGCACTACATGGGTGCAGCTGCACTGCTGTAGTGTGTCTGGTGAAGATGCTCTGTGCCGACAGGAGAGCTCTCTCCCATCAGCACAATTACTCCATTTCCATGAGAGGCAGAAGCTATGTCGGTGGGAGAGTGTCTCCCGCCGACATAGCACTGGTATGGACAGCTCTTAGGTCTCTGTACCTTGTGTCGCCCAGGGGGGTGCCTTTTCACACCCCTGAGTGATGTAAGTTATATCGACTTAAGTGATAGGGTAGGTCTGCCCTGAGTGTTTACCTCCCTACTCCAAACTGCCCTAACTCTGCCCTGATAGCAACTCTGGCCTGAAATCAATCAGGAAAATAGACTGCCTTGTCCATCCATGACAAACTGTTCTATTGTATCCAGGGCCACAGCAGCCAGAATGCCTGAACCGTCATCATAAGGGGGTAGAGCACTTATGGAAAACAAGAAAACATTCGTGTGATGACAAGCCACAGTGTACACTGGAGACTTACATGTACAAAACAAACTATAGAATCGGTGTTCTGTGGTACCATTCTGAGACTGTTCAGGAAAGGATACATGGGCAGTGGTGCATCTCTGTGGAGGCAATGTGATGGTTGTTGTGTGCCTTAGCTGAGAAGTACAACTATGTTTGTATACGTGGGCAACAAAATGATTATATTAAATTGCCCACAGATATTTTACTATATCATTGGTTATTAAACACCGGTGATTCATTCTTACCATGACAAAAAGGTATGTATGTCTGTGTATGGGGGGAGGGATAACGCAGTGGTTTGAGCATTGGCCTACTAAACCCAGGGTTGTGAGTTCAATCCTTGAGGGGGCCCCTTAGGGATCTGGGGCAAAAATTGGGGATTGGTCCTGCTTTGAGCAGGGGGTTGGACTAGATGACCTCCTGAGGTCCCTTCCAACCCTGATATTCTATGATTCTGAGATATAAGCCCACACATTTTCCTCTTCTGTTATATTACATCATATTACATGGTAAGTCACATGATATAAGCCCCCATCCAGAATGCATTTTTCTTTTTCTCCAAGACGTGCTTCTCTGGGACAGATGGATACAAAGGTCAGATGCTAGATAGAAATACTGCTAGTTATTCACCCTGTGAATCATCACCTTTTGCCTCAATCATTTCACAATATATGGATCAAGCTTTAAGTTTTATGTGGAAAAAACATCCGCTCTCCGTGGGTGAAAGAACAGTAGAAAACAGGATACCACAGACCAGTAGCCAGCTCTGTTTGACCTACTAATATAAAATGTCAAAGATTAAGATTTCAGCCATTAAAGATCAATGTGTGATCAGCTACCAAATATGAAGCCCAATGTGGCATCAACTTGCAGCTCTGACTTCAAGATATTTCTGACCTACTTCCCAAACATTTTATAGTAGAAGGATAAGGCTAAAGATCTAGTGGGAATGCACTGTGCAATCATGTAGGAGACCTGTGACTTCCTGTCCCAGTTTAACAAAGATTATGCAGAGAAAAGCAAAATTCAGCTTGTCTTAATTTCGGATCAGAGGTTAGCATTCTTTCCATCTACCGTATACCATTCTTTCATTTACAGAAATGCAACACAAATTTTCTGTACTTCCTATGTGTGTTCACTTGCTACCCAATTAACATCCTATTCCCCTGTAGTAGTTTTGTCCTCAGACCAATACACTTGAGCTTTTAACCTTTTCTACCTCATCTGTATTACACTAGAAAAAAACAAGGTGTGTTTTTAAACACACATTAGGTAACATGTTACAAACCTAGTGGTGACAGCATGTCATAGGTTTAACATGTGTTAGTGGCTCAAGGAAACTCTACACCCACCCCAGGTTTCACCCCTCCCAGCTAACACATGAAAAATACAAATTGCTTTAACATATTAGCTAACATGCTAAAAACACTTTTCTTACCACTGAAGACAAGGCCTCAGTTCCTGATATTTATCCCCTCCAGGACTGCCTAATGCCACTGGAGGATGAAGGAATGGAGTTGGTGAGCTCACCAGAAGGCCTTTTCGCTATCTGGGGGGACAGGGACTGTGATGCAACTTCCAACATAGAAGGCATAAAGCTTGGTAAATGCAGGATAGAGAATCTCAAGGGCTTCAAGAGAGGCATGGAGAAGCCTAGGGAGAAGTGCTGAAACATTTCTTAGGGCTTGATCCAAGTACCATTGAAGTTAATGGAAAACTCCTGTTGACTTCAGTGGTAGTTGGACTGGTCTCAGGCACTATTTTTCTTTGGCAGTCTCTAAACCAGTACAACCAAGGCACTGGAGCTAGCTGCACTATGCATTTCATATATCATTACTGGGCAGTCTAATTTCTTGCTGGGCTAGCCTGTCCCCCCAGCCCCTTCATTCAGTCTTTGAAAAAATATAAAAGGCCCTGATGCACAAAGTTGCTCTAATTATAAAAATGAAACCAAAGAAGGTTGCTAACATGCTTAGACTCTGGTGTGAAAGTCACCCTGGCATGCCTCTCTGCAGTCAGATCTGGAACTGCAGGTAAGTCCTGCTTTGATTTCCCTCCACCCAAACTATAAACACTTCCAGACTAGCTTTGGGAATTAAAGAGCTCCCTCCCCAGAGAGTTTCCTTTATTTAACAGAAAGTCTCCCACAGGCATACATGACACCTTTATATCTCAACTTCTTGGCTGAGGGACTCAGTCCCAGTCTATCACACATCTTGATTTCATCCAGGTGCCTCATCTAGATGCTCTGACCTCGGGTCTTCTGATGCTACCTGCGTGGAGTCTTCCTCTGATGTTGGGATCTGTGGAGGTCTCTCAAAGATTCCTCCAAATACTAGGTGGGCACATTATAGCTATCTCACTAGAATCCTCCCCTTTTCTGAAGCTCTTCTTCCAGGTCACCTGACCTGGTCGGCACCTTAGGAGACTCTCTGACTTCGGAACTAGCATTCTTCTTAACCCAGATTTCCTGTTTGGCTCAGGATCTCTGGGATCTTCCCTAGTCTAGAGCTTCCGTTCTTCTCAGAATTCTCCCTCTAACTGAGATCTGTAGCCTTTTATCATGCCCAGCTGCTTCCTAGCCTAATTAACTACCTCCCAGTTACTCAATGAGTTAATAACTCCCAGGTGGAGCTGAGTTGGCTCATTCCCCCAGTTGAGCCTGTCAGAGAGAGGCTGGGCTCCTGACACCTTCACAGAATCAGCTACCCTTTGACAGAGTAAATTAAGAAATGATACTCAGAATAACAGTGATGCATAAATTGTTTTCCAATGACAATTTACAGAGGCATGCTGTGTACAGTACACTATTTAATTGAATGCAGAATATCTAATTCTAGAATTGTAATCACATATTGGTCCTATTTTTCTGTTCCTACTCACACACTAGCAACATAATGGCTCAATCCAGAGAATTCTGGTCCCGATGCAGCAAAGAATGTGAGCATATGCTTAATTTCAACTAAGTATGTAGTTTCCTTGAAATCAATAGGACTACACACATACTTACATTTAAGCACATGCTTAAGTACTTTGCTGAATCTAGACTCAGCACCTTGCAAGATTGTGTTCTTAGATAGCTAAACTATTTCTGAATATTTTCTTAATAGTTTCTAATTAATTTGGCAGCTCTCTGTTCACTCTCTTGGTAACAATTACTTTATTACACATGCCCAGTAGCTTTGAATAAAATGGTCAAGTGCGGAGGATGTAATTGTCACTTGATGCATTTCACAGTACAATGCCTTATTTTATACTTTTTGCCTTTTATATAATTTGGTGCCCATTCTCACATTAAACAAATGTGGACTATGTTCTTTTTTGGTTGCAATCAGTAGGTCCAAATGGCAAATGAATGCTTTTCCTGCTTCAGTGTTTAAAGTAATGTCATCTGTGGACATCTGTTCTTGGAAATGAAGATGCCCTTTAAGTATAAGATTTTCAGATGTACTCAGCGTTGTCTTAACTCTATTCACCCTGAAAAATCTCAGCTGCAAAAGAAAAGCTGCAGTGATTTTTACCACTGCCTTAAATCGGTATAGAAAAAATAATAATTTAGTGTTATCCTAGAAATAAATATTGCACCCCAACATAATTATGATGCACCTACCAGAAGCAAAATGGCAAAGAATAAAGTGATAGGTATTGCCATTGCTGTATCTAAATTTCAGCTCCATTACTACAGCCCCAGGTTCCTCTGATACCTTTTGTCAGATGTGTGCAGTTCTCAACTCAGTCCTCTCTGAACGATGGTTCTTTGGTTCCATCACCTGCAAGGAAAGGATGGAAAGAATGATAAGGACAAAGAGAAGCATTTATTTGGAAACTCCTCCTCTCATACTCTCAGCCATTCAAAGGACAGGTTCTATCTGTTGTTTCCTTAACTCCATTGGATTGGACCAGATGTCTCAAGATGCCTGCAGAATCCAGGATTTAAGAGGTTGGGTCTTTAGCAGTCACACACATGGGACATTTTAGGCTTCCATGTTTATTAGAATATTGTTTTTAAAGAAGACCAAAAAGTCATTGCTCCTCAACGGGACCCTCTGCTCATGCTCTCTGTTCTGTGGAGGCCTGGTTCTAAGTAAGCCTCCAGATCCACACCAAGGGCACAGGAAAGGCAGTGATGCAATGTTTCTTCTGAGCGTGGACAGTGATATGGCAATCAAAGAACAAGTAATGTGAGCAAGCAACACCTGTTTTGTCAGAAACTGAACTGCTGAAGGCAAAGCTGAAAAAAAAACCCATCAAATTATGAGAAACATAAAATAACATATATGGTTGATTTTGTGCCATTTTATCTCTGATCTGTGAAATTCTTAAAATGTTTGCTTCCACCCTGAGATGTGACAAACGCAAATATAAAGATCTTACAGGCAACATTAAGACATAACAAAACCACTAGCCATTAAATTGGTGCCTTCGGGCTCAAATCCTGAAGTCCTCATTCAATTTAATTTCTACTCAGTCCTTACTAACCAAAGCTGCCACTGGCCAAATCTTGAGAGGTGCTGAGCACCCACAATTCCCATTTAAGTCAATGAGAGTTTTGCTTGAGAAAGGACTGAGTGAAAATTGAGTAAAGTCCAAGACTTTGTTTATTCTATTAAATAAATGCATGCCCCCAATGATGCCTTCCAACAATTAGTCTTTCTGCTTGATTATGGAACTTTTGTCACTCTGTTACTGTATCTTGCCATTAGATACCCAGATCCATTTGATCCCGCATTAATTGTTTTGCTTCTCTCTCACTGGAACCTTGCGTATAATTCCAACAGGCAAAGGCATCAATAATGTTACATGTGACAACCTAGTTTTCCTCTCAGGAGGGCAATGGAAAAGGGAGTCTGTTCTCTTACAGACCACAGATTTGTTATTTTGGAAATCACAGGCAGCGAAGCCTAACATCGTGCTCTCAATTAATACATCACAGCTGGTTGATAGCCTTGTAAACAAGGCAGTCTAGTGGACAGAGTAGCTCCCTGAGAACAATTTAGAAAGCAGATTGTTAGAAATGGTGGGGTAGAAAGGCACAGGCTGTCACAGTGACTGTATTCGGTACGCTGACAGTTTGAAAACTGTTGCTGAAAGTGTGATGGATTAACTGTTTTGTTACTGCTCTGCAATTGCTACACTGGACACAGTGACCTGAGGAGTCAATTTCATACAAACGACTTCACTTCATTATCTTTTGGATACCTCTGTGTAACTCTCCTAAATTCTAGTGGGAACTGCACATGCATAAACAGCATATATCTTTCAGAAGCATGCAATAAATTGCTGTCTACATTAAAGGCCACATCAAATATTATTTTTTATAGTTCTATAACGTCTTTCATTCTGAAGGAATCCACAGTTCTTTACAAACCATGGGCCTGATTCTGATCTCACATACTCTGTTTCTACCAGTAGTATCACCCTAGAACAGATTTTCAAGTGTTCAGCATCCAAAACTGGACCCCGATTTGCAAAAGAGCTGAGTTCAAATGTAGGCACCTAAATAAGGACCAGACTCCAAGGTGCTGGACTCTTTTTAGAAATTTCACCACCTGCTTTGATGCCCAAATGGGAGCTGAGCTCTTTTGAAGCTCTGATCCTTACTGACTTCAATCGAGTTATCACTGCAAGGGAGATTAGAGTCTATGTGTCGATATATACTCTCCATCCCAAAAGAATAGTAATGGGGTGTGTGGGAATGTACACACACAACTAAAATGCAGCATCTTTGTAACGGAGACTGGTAACTAACCAGCAGACAGTGTGCTCCACAGTATTATAGGAGAGGAAAAGAGGCAAATCTCTATTCCTATGAAAAACAGCATGGCAGCATTGAACATTGAAGGATTTTTTAGTATAATCAGACAGAGATTTCACACAGTAAACTGCCTGGTATCTACCTTTAGGATCCCTGAAAGGATGGAAAGTAATCTACCCTGCTGGGTTATAAACATAGTTAGAAACATAGGAACTGTCACACTGGATCAGACCCAAGGTCCCTCTAGTCCAGTATGCTAGCACCAACAGTGGCCAGCACCAGATGATTCAGAGGAAAGTGTAAGAATCCCACAGTGGGCAGATGTGGGATAATCTGTTCCCTGCATAGGTTACTTCTGTTCCCTGATAGATAGAGTTTGGCTTAAGCCATAAAGCACAAAGTTTAATAACCCTTACCAATTTTTTGTTTTCATTAAAGCAGGAAACTCTATTCTTCATATCCCTACCAATATTGCATCCTGTTTTGAATCTTGTTAAATCCTTAGCCTCAATGACCTCCTGGGGCAATGGGTTCCATGTTAAGGGTTATGCAGTTTTGAATTTATTTACAAAATGTTTTATCAGTGAAACACCTGGTGAGATTAGATGGGGATTTGGATCTAGCTTCGTTTTCAATTACAGACATATAGGGCTCAATTCAATTCAGGCATAGTTCAGTGATGGATTTCTCTCTTATATTAGAGCATCATCAGATCCATGCACTGATGGATAATTATCAGCTATATCTTTAGATAATTCCAGTCCATTCTGAGAAAAGAAGCGAAACTTCATCCTATCCCCTTCTTTAGGCAGATACTTCCATCAGCTGACATTCATAAAAGAGTCAGGAAAACTCAGACTCAGATAATAGATACCAGGAATCAGTCAGCACATAGCTAGACTCACAATGGCATCAGGACACAACTGTTCCCTGCACAATTTAGGGCTCCCACCACCTACCCTCCCTGGGCGCTGGGTTGCAATACCCCTCTGTGGGTTAGTGGAATCTTTTCCCAGTGAAAGAGCCTTCACACAGTGTCCTTAAACATGTACATGTATTTATTAGAAATTAACAATTCATCAGCCGAATATACATGCCAAGCATCTAATGCTCAACACTCCCAATAAAGCAGACAGACTTCTTTTGATGACCAGTCAGGATCATGACTGATCTGGGGCTCCACAGTATGGTCCTGCAGGGATTAAGAGTTCTGGCAGCTCTGGTCTTGAGCTGTGTTCCAGAGTTAAGTTCCAAAGAGCTTGTCTTTTGACCCTCATTATATAGCTGAAATGAGGGTTTCTCTTATTTATGCCTTCACCAATTATTTTAATTAAAGCATGACTATAAAATAAATTTCACCAAGCATAAACCCCAGTGAGCTAAAACCATTTTCCTAGCAACAGCAAAACCTTTTAATTTCTACTTATCAGCAAAAGCAACTTTTAACAAAAACTCACACAGACACTAGTAAGAAACTTTCAGAAACTCAAGGTTAGCTTGCGTATTCTATTGCGAATATGGACCTTCTATTCCCATGAACCTGTGATTTTACTGTATCTGTCCCTGTTAGTAATGCTACATCTGATACTTCTCTTGCTGGCTAAGCCTAAGCCAAAGCCAAATTCTCTTGACTCTATAGTTTTGTTTCAAACTTAGGGTGACTGAGCATACAAAATGGCTGTGGGTTATGCCAAGTCCAAACACAAGATGGCCATGGAGCATGTGAAGTCCAGGCCTCTCATTACACAATCATGCTTATCTTAATAAATAAATAAATAAATAAAATCATGCATTAGATTTACTTGATTTTTAACATTCTTGGCTGGGTGTCTCTAATTTGCTAAATTGATTAGTCATAATTACTCCTGTACCTTCTAGGTATGACTGCTTGCTGCTAAGAGGATTGTCTGGCTGGGAACACATGAACCATGTGTGCTATACGTTATGTTTGTTGAAACTTTAAACAAAAGCTGAGCTAGATTTTAGACAGGTAAAAGTTTTGCCTCTGCCACTAATTTGGTGTGTGATCTAGGGCAAGTCACTTACATCCTTTGCGCCCCCCCACCTCCAAGTCTGCAAATTCTGGGGATCACAACAATGTCACAATACAGAGTACCAATTTATGTTAATTTTTGTTGTGAGTTCTATGATGTGAACACCTCTGTACTAGGGAACAAACTGACACCACCAGCTGTGCTTTAGAAGTGTGTAGCCAGTAATGACTTCAGTCCCTACATGTTATCAACAACACATACTATAACTAGGTCACATAAGATTTGCTTAAAGTTCCACAGAATCCCAAAGGTTACTATATACAATACTGTGTAAATAAGGACTTAATAGGGAAGCAGATCAACACCACACGGAGGAATCATTTTAGATGTCCATGACCAGGGAGAATGGGAATGGAACAGGAATACACACATGATCAAACAACGGCACTTTAAGAGTTTAAATGAGATTAGATTGGATGTTGCGATTACTGCTGACATGTAAACTCAGTGATGTAAGCAGAAAAAATACACCTTTGGGAAAAGCATCCAGCTATTCACAGAAGGATAATAAGAAAGGACTGGGCCAGTTTGTGGATAATACAAACCAAATAGATAATACTTTCAAGCTGAATGCCCTTGCTTCAGTTTTGTAAACTGAAGCTTTGCTTAGGCATTTTCTTACCATAAAAGTGATTAGTATTTGAGCCAGGGATCCATAAAAATCTAAACCTGTGCAGATCAATTTGTAAGGTAATTAAGTGTTTTCTCCAGGATTCTATGATAGCTATATAAATGCTAAGTGATGTTGTTATTATTACACATAGGCGCAACACATACCTTTGACCATTTTATCTGTACTCTGCCTACTAATCCATTTTATCCAGGAATACTTCTAATTTCTAAAACTCTGAACAGTTTCAAACAACTACTATAAAAAAAACACAAATGAAATGAATGCTTCCTGTCCCAAAATGCTGAATTTCTAACTGAAAATTACAGTGGTTGGAGACTGAAAGACTCCATTCACTCCTGGAGAAGAGTCAGATTAGTGGATTCCCTCCCCTCCCCCCCCACATACACAGTTGCTGTTTTACTTTTTCAGTGGATAAAACAAGAAAAAAGTAAAAATAGTGAAGAAAATACGTGCCTGCGTGCGGGGGGGGTTCCTCACCCAAATGAAAAAAAATTCTTAGGACAAAAAAAAAAAAACCCTGTAATTTCTTTTGAAATTTTTAATTACATACTTAATATTTTTGGCCACTAATAATGAATAATGAACTCTTAAAAATGCCTAAAGTGCTCCAAAATGCTTCCAAACTCACCTTTCTCTAAAGTAAGTGGACTGTAGAATACATAATGTAGTGGTATAATTGGAAATGACTTGCATGCCTCATTAGCTTATAACACATAGTAACACCCAGGTATTCTGTCTGTGATGTAGCAGTAGGAGTGAGGATGGAAGGCCCACAAAGGTACAGGACTGTGAAACAGGTATGGCAAGGATGGCCAAACTGTGGCTTACGAGCCACATGCAGCTCCTTAAAGTGCAGCTCACGGAGCCCTCTGCCCTCTCCCCACATTCTCTACCTACCAGACTGGGGGAGGTGAGCTTGGGACCTCTGCTTTCAAGCAGGCTGGTGGGGTAGGGACTTCTTCCCAATGGGGATGGGGGTCTCGGAACTCCAGCCCTGTGGGGCACACCTGCTGGGGCTTGAGGCTTCAGCAGGAAAGGGGCTAAAGCCCCGAGTCCTGGCAGGTGTGCCCTGGCTCTCGAACTTCTGAAGATTGTCATATGTGACTTGGAGGGTCAGCAAGTTTGGCCACCCCTGAGATATGGTCATGGCAGGAGTTGAGTCTCTGTGCTTTTGGTGAGATGCGGGGAGAGACCTTGAGTGGATTGTTTATGATGTTTGTGTAGCTAGAGATCTGAACATCTCTAGTGCTATTGCACAATGATTTCAAGAGATGGAGAACAATATAATTAACTGAAACTGCAGTAAGTTGGCATTTAGCTGAGATGCTGTGGCTAACTCTACGCTTGGGAAATTTTAAAAGAATCAGGTTGTAAAACCAAACTAATTCTTCAGGGTAATTCCTTCCTTGAGAATGTAATAAATACAAATACAATTCTTCAGGGTAATTCCTTCCTTGAGAATGTAATAAACACAAAGGGCAGGAGATTTTTCAAAACAGATTGCATTCTTATATTTGCAATCTCCTATACTGGCACACATGTTCCCTCCGGCATGCTACAGTCGTATTACAATGCTGTATGACAGAGCATGATGGATGAGCCTCAGAGAGTTCAGAGGCTTGGTTCAGATATGCTCAGATGCGCATTGGAAGCTTAAAAAAAAATCTTTGATCAAGAAGTTGGACTGATAACACATTTTCTCAGAAGATTTCCAGTATATACAAGACAAGAATAAATGGGCTTAAATTGCAGCAAGCGTGGTTTAGGTTGAACATTAGGAAAAACTTCTTAACTGTCAGGATGGTTAAGCACTGGAATAAATTGCCCAGGGAGGTTATGCAATCTCTATCATTGTAGGTTTTTAAGAGGAGGTTAGACAAACACCTGTCAGGGATCATCTACATAATACTTAGTTCTGCCATGAGTACAGGGGACTGGACTAGATGAGCACTCCAGATCCCTTCCAGTCCGATGAGTCTATGTCTCAGATTTGGATGGACTGAAAATTTCTCAGTTATTGCATTTCATGCGTTAAGTGCTGAGAAATACAAATTCAATTAATTTGACTTTCAGATATTCAGGTCCAGATTAAGTTTTCCACAAAGGATATTGTCAGGTTTTATGAAATCAAGACCAATTTGTATCATTACATTCTGTTCTTGGAGGCACATGTATAGTTCCTATTGAATTTCAGGGGAAGCGGTCTTGTCCATCAGAAGGTGAAATTGTTATTTCAATGATCTCTCTAAACAGAATGGTAAGAATATGAAAAAATATTTTTAGACTTAAATTATTTGCATCCTTTAATAAGCTGATAATTTAGAATAACTGATCTCTTTGGAAATATTTATCAGGCCAGGTTTTAAGTTAACACTCATGGGAAATTTGTAAAATGATTCAGTTTCCATGAGCATTTAAACCAACCTTCATTTGAACAAAGTATTTGCTAAATAGTATAGCAGTGTTAGTGTCCACTTGGGAGCAAGCTAAGATTGTCTAATTACTTGAGCTAGTAACCTAAACCAGATTTGAGTCCTTGGAGATCAAAGTGACTCAAAGTCACACAATGATTTTTTTAAAGAAATGATTTAAATTGTGAGCAACTATTTTAGGTCACTGTTGGAAAGCTAAATTTTAAATTAAAAATATTATTGGTAATCCCCTCTACAATGCATATTTTTAGTTTGTATTTGTAAAAAAAAAAGAAGAAAAAAGAAAAATGCCTCTAATTGGAAACTTATGCAAATGCTGTGCCCTTTGCTTTTAAAACAGATTTTACTATTTTTGATGGGTAATTAACACTAACAGTTTGATACATTTGTAAAAGATAACATGTTAAACTTTTTAACTTCCCAGTTGTCCTTTTGTGCTGAGTGTAAATGTGAAATATAAACACACATGAAGCTTCCTTTCATCTCAAAATAAAGAGTATTACTGTTTTTCAAAAGGATCAAGTGTTACTTCATTGCTGATATAATCCAGTTAATTTGCAAGAAATATTGAAAAACAGAACAAACACATAAACCTTAAGATATCATGTACCTCCATCTTTCAAGGTCTAACTATACACGCAGCAAGGGCCAGATATTGCTTCTATTATTCAGGCAGATAGCTCCACTGAATTTCATCAGAACTACTGCCTAAAGTCAAAGCAGGATTTAGCCTTAAATACACACCGGCAACCTTTGGAGGTTGATCTTAAGGGTGTGTCTATATTTCAATCACAGGGTGTGGTTGCAACCTGATTCTTGACCAATAAGCACCTGTCCCACCTTCCTCTCTCCCATATGCCCACTCCACCCCCCATAAGGTAGGTCTACACTGCGATCAGAGGTGTAAGTGCAGCACTTGTAGACCTCCCCAAGCTAGCTTTCATCTAATTCGCTTGGGCCCAGTAGCTCTGCAGGTAATTAACCAGGATTCTGGGTGGTACTGTAGGAGGGAAGTTGTGGCAGTACAGGCTGTACAATCCTGTCCAGGATGCTGAGCGTATACGTGAATGGCTACCATATGCTGCCCCTTGCGCGGCTTCACTGTGATTGTTACTTGAACTAGTTAGATCAAATATCTTATGTGGGGTGGAGTGGGCATGGGGGAGAGAAAAAGAAGGTATAACAGAGAGGTTGGTGCTTATTGGTCAAGCATCAGGTCTGAAATCCTTAACTTCCCAGTTTCCTGCTGCAGGATACTGAGCAACTCCCACTGACTTCAAAGGAAAGAGAAAAGCAGCAGCAGCTTTTCTGTAGTTTTATGGCAAGATGTTCTATTGCCGTCACTCTTGTCTTTAATATGATTTGAACAAATAATGGATGTCGTCTTCTGATCTCTGAGCATGAAGCTATAAATAAAGTAAGAGTGAGATTCCCTTTCCACCGCCCTTTTCATGAAGATCAGTTTTAGGGTCTTACTTTTAATACAATCGAAGGATGCGTTCGTATGAAATTATCACAAAAATAGAAGGGGCGGGGAGCAAGGGGTTTTCTAAATCCACATAAGGCATTGGTGTGAAATGTAATTTTTCCACTGTGTTTACAGCAGGCCTGGTGAGAAATAAAACTCATTCTCACTGAATCAGCAGCAGGCATTTCAGAGCTTCTTGATTCAGCTCCAGCAAGTAAATAAGCATTTCTTAGCTGAAACTCTTATGCTGCTACTTTAAGGACCAACGCCTCAATCCTGCAACTGACTCCACACAGGCAATTCTCTGTTCTCAAACTGCATTCAAGAAAATAGGGTTCCATGGAAGCTGAGGAGTTGACATATATAAGGCCAGTTGCAGGATCAGGGTCTAGTTCTCTCTCTTGTGAATTGATTTTTGCTTGCTTGAAGCATAAACGAGCAATACGTTAGAAAATGTAAATTTCAGTTTTTATTTCAACTAGTTGAAATTGCATAGATTCATTATAGATGGATACATTCTTTGCAACACTCATGCAGCCATATTAATTTCAAAGGAGCTGCAGAGTGTAAGACAGCACAGAATTTGACACAGTGGAATTCCATGGATATAACTGAGGGGACATTTAGGCTCTCAGTGCTCTCTGTTTTCTTGAAGGGGAGAGGAAGAGGAATTTTGTTTTACTTTGTGCACCTCTTCTATTCTATATATGTTCTTAAACCATCCTCATGGCTGTAGTATCCAAGTGCCTTCCAGTAACACTAAGTGACATGACTAACATCTGTCACATGGGGTTTGTTTTTTCTCCTAACCTCTCCCTGGGCATGGGATGGGAGAAGGGGAGGGGAACAGTGTGTTCAGTGTAGCATTTTGTTTTGGTATGTTTTTTAAATACTATGTGTTCATATCAGAGAAAGCAAGGTCAAGGAAATGTGTCTTGCACTTGGAGTGGAAGGTGATGAAGGTTTGTGATGGTCCTTAATTCTTGGGGAAGTTCATTTCACAGTCTTACAGCAGCTTCTGTGAATGCTCTATTTCCAGAACAGATGAGCTTCACCCTTGTGGCATATCTCTACTGTGTATACATACAATATATGACAATACTTTTTTATTATATATGGAATGTAGTTAAGGTTGCACAGAGTAAATATTTCTAAACTACCACTATGGAAAAAATGGAAATGTATTAGATTCATAATTGGACCTTTGGATGAACAGATTATGAATACAAAAGTATCATTGCACCCCTTTCCAATTACATTTTTAGCTGCTCATGTAGAGCACAACTGTAACAACGGATGGCTTGTGAGCAATGCAATTTGTTCGGGTTGTTGTGTTTGAAACTCTCAGGTTAAAATCTAAACTTTCTTTGTTCCATCTTGGGAGTTTCTCACAATTTTTCAGTTGACGTGACAGCTATCAGGTTTGTTCTGTGGAACCCATGGAATCGTAGATGCCATTTTGGATTTGAACTCGAAAAAATGTGTCACTTTGGCCATTATTAAACCTTGAAACGCTTGTGTTGGATTATGGACAGATCTCCCCCACTCTCAAGAAGAACAGGCAAAAATCAACCACTTCCATGACATCCTCTAAAGCCAACGGAGGGTTCTCTACACATCATCATTTAGCGAGGAAGGGACTTGAAGGTCTGAAGACAGGGATGGGTGGGCCAGGATTACACATCACCCCACACTGGTTTTATGGAAATTCCCAAACAATTTACAAGTATATTTGGCCCACCATGTCCGGTAAACTGTTGAAAATTCACAGTTCCAAGGAAAGTCTAAAAGTGGACACAGATGACATAGCTAAGGTGTAAGTACCATCTTAAATATAAAGCATTCACCCATATAGGTGTAATGTGAAATACTAGGAATCTAGTTCAAGCATCTCAGCTGCCTTCCTAAAATTCTATTTCCACTCACCCTATAACAAAGGACACAGATTAGTATCAGTACACATCTTATATTTTTCTCATTGTGTTTCCATTCCCCACTCAGATTCCCTATGTCGTGGGATGTAAATTTTACTGCTCTTGTTATATTTCCACTAATGTCCTTCAAAGAACTGGACAGCATTTAAATCACTCAGAGAAAGGGTAACAGACCGTGGTTTTTTTAGGCTCTCCTGTGAGTTTGGAATGGTGTCCAGAAGCACTGCCCTAGTAGGAGCTACAACAGGCATTGTCCTCAGATACAGAACAAGGCACCGTTACTCTGCAACTCTTCCAAATGTATTTTTGAAGTCACTGGGACTACTCACATTTCTAAAGATACCCACATGCTAACGTACTTTGTTGAACTGGGGTCTTAATGTATTTGACTATGCTGGTGCTTTAGGTACCCTAGCTGTGGATGGCATAACAGGGTAGCCATTTACACAAAGCAGAAATATCAGAGATTTGGGCTGACTGTAGTGAAAATATATTCATAATATTTGTACAAAGCATGTAGACCAAAATTTTTTGCATAGCAATAACCCCAGTCTTCACAATAATAAAACACAGCCAAGACTTATATCACTCAAAGAGGCAATAGTGACTGACAAATGATTGCCACATTTTTCTTTTCTGGGGGGTGCTAAAATCTCCTTTCACTCTTCTCTATTGCTCAAAGTAGCATTGTTGAGTTCTCTATCTAATTTAGGGCTCAGTCCAATCTAGTGACTTGACTGCATTGTTAGACTGAGTCTTAAAATTGTAAGATCTTCTGGGCAATGACCTTAATTTTCATATGGGTAAAACCCCATGTACACCAATGGTGTAATACAAATGCCTATAAAAACCTCGTCAACAGTTAGGCAGCTGCTGTGCCAAGCTAGTGTTATCATGTTGACCAATATCGTCTCATTATTTCCTAGTGTCCACTCCTCAAGTCTGTGTGTAAATACCTGTTGTCTCGTTTTATCCTTAGATTCATACATTCCAGGGTCAAAAGAGACCACAGTGATCATATAATCTGACTTCCTGAATAACACAGGTCATAGCACTTACCCAAAATAATTCATTTTTTTACTACTGTATATCTTTCAGAAAAAAAAAATCTTGATTTAAAATTGGGAGTGATAGCTCATCTACCACAATCCTTGGTAAATTGTTCCAACAGTTAATTACTCTCACTGTTTAAAATGTACACCTTATTTCCTATCTGAATTTGTCTAATTTCAACTTCCAGTCATTGGATCTTGTTATACCTTTGTCTGCTGGATTGAAGAGTTCATTATTAAATATTTTTTTCTCAAGTAGGTACTTACAGACTGAGATCAGATCACCCCTAAACCTTCTCTTTGTTAAAACAGACTAAGCTGCTTAAGTCTATCACCATAAGGCACGTTTTTCAATCCTTTAATCATTCTTGTGACTTTTCTCAGAACCCTCTCCAATTTTTCAACATCCTTCTTGAATTGTGGACACCAGAACTGGACACAGTATTCTGGCATCAGTGACACCAGTGCTAAATGCAGAGGTAAAATATCATCTATGCTCCTAGTCAAGATCCTGTTTATGATTATTGACCAGGACCCCCAAGTCTTTTTCAAAGTCACTGCTTCTTAGGATAGAGTCCCCCATCCTGTAAGTATGGCCTAAATTCTTTGTTCCTAGAGGTTTCAGAGTAACAGCCGTGTTAGTCTGTATTCGCAAAAAGAAAAGGAGTACCTGTGGCACCTTAGAGACTAACCAATTTATTTGAGCATAAGCTTTCGTGAGCTACAGCTCACTTCATCGGATGCGTACTGTGGAAAGTATAGAAGATCTTTTTATACACACAAACCATGAAAAAATGGGTGTTTACCATTACAAAAGGTTTTCTCTCCCCCCATCCTACTCTCCTGCTGGTAATAGCTTATCTAAAGTGATCACTCTCCTTACATTGCGTATGATAATCAAGGTGGGCCATTTCCAGCACAAATCCAGGTTTTCTTCTCCCGCCCCTTTTTCTTTTAGAAATAGTTACAGTTGAACTCAAATCATCTCTAGTGTAGCCAGATAAATAGTAACGTTCTTAAAGAGAAGGGCTGTCTGCTCATAAATTGTCACTGATGGTTTTGCAGAGTGGAGAACTGTACAATTTTGAATTTATTTAAGCAGTGTACAATTGGGCAAAGTTATATTTAGCACAGTTGAAAATGTAGCGAAGTTGGTGAGGAATCATTTGACATAAATAGAAGTAGGAATCACAGCTACAGATGGTTGCAGTTGTAAACACAGCAGAGACCATAAATTACACTCCAAATAAAGAGGCTTTGTAGAACACATCTAGATAACTATAAAAGCTGAGACACAAAGCACTGAATAGTGGGCTTAATTGCAGACCCTGGAGTGCTCCCTGTATGACCTCTGATAACCTCCTTTCTAGTCTGATACCCTTTTTCATCTCTACAATGCTTCATGCAAGGCTGCCCAAGTAGGCTTGCAGTGTTCAGCTGATTAAGTAAATCATAGTGTACAGATCGCTGCAGCTGGTTTCCTCAGCCACCTGACCTACTTAAGGCTTATCAATTTATAAAGAAGAGGGAGAAATAAATACAAGATGAAAAAAAAGAGGTGCCTAGAGGCACTGAGTTCTAACTTCCCAAGTGACCGCAAGTTTGTGTGGGTCTATTTCTTTCATTCTAATACACACCTGTTGAAAAAGAAAGACAACTCAGCATGGTAATGTAGAAACATTAAACTCACACACTGGATGTAAAGCATCAATTCAGGAAAGCATTTAGGCCTATGCTTAAGTCCATCCCTGTTCAGTAAAGTTATATACCTACCTGCTTTGCTGAATAGGAGCGGGGCTGCTGAATTAAGGCCTTTCCTCAAGATGCCCTAAGAGAGTCTTTGATCCTGGTTCAGTTTCTTCATCTCACAAGAAAAGCAGCACATAAAGATGCATGACTGTCTAGTTTTGCCTTAAGGAAACAAGTAAACATCATTTAAAGAGTCTTGTGCACTTCCAGCACCAAGGGAAATGGATTGTATTTCATACAAGTCACTTCCAGCAATCTTTAATGCTTTCATATCAACATGGAGAAAGCTACAGAGCTTGTGGGAATGGTCACAGTTATGACCGCTATTCCTAGAAGGGACAAGGTGCACATAGGGTTCCCTAAATCCAAAGCTGTCTGCGAGGTGGTATCAGGAAATCAACCAAGGAAGATGCAGCACTTCCATCTGCTATGTGGTTGGCACAAATCACACCATATAAAGTGCTTTTACTTAAAGCACTCACTTTATTAGTCTCCAGCACTCTCACCATAATGCCTTTACTCAAAGTCTCGGCTTTATTTAGTCTCAAGCACATACAAACACAACGGGCTATAGAGCACTCCCAAACAATAGTTACTCAGGTCTGGAGTGGTCAAATGACCAGGTTCAAGTGGCCAGCTATCTGCTTGTTGCTGGGGATTCCAAGAGATTAATTGATCTTCGACTATTAATGGTAGATATGCCCAATGGCCTGTGATAGGATGTTAGATGGGGTGGGATCTGAGTTATCACAGAGAATTCTTTCCTGGGTGTCTGACTGGTGAGTCCTGCCCACATGCTCAGGGTTTAGCTGATCGCCATATTTGAGGTCGGGAAGAAATTTTCTGCCAGGGCAGATTGGCAGAGGCCCTGGGTTTTTTTTGCCTTCCTCTGCAGTGTGGGGCACGGGTCACTTGCTGGAGGATTCTCTGCACCTTGAAGTCTTTAAACCACGATTTGAGGACTTCAATAGCTCAGACATAAGTTAGGGGTTTGTTACAGGAGTTGGTGGGTAAGATTCTGTGGCCTGCGTTGTGCAGGAGGTCAGACTAGATGATCATAATTGTACCTTCTGACCTTAAAATCTATGATTCAATATCCAAAAGGGCAAATCAAAATTCCTCAGTACCCTCTACCCCTTATATGTTCGTAACTGCTACAATTACATTGACATGTCCATCAAACAAAAACCAGTAAACAAGCACTTTTAAGCTGTTAGTTATGCAGATGTGTTTTTGCAAAGTTTGCAGTCTCTTGGACCCTCACACACACACACACCCCTCAGAAGTCAAATATAGATCAACTTTGTTTTTTCACAGATGCTTACCCCAGCATATCAGGGAGGATGCAGTCAGGCCCACTCCTCGCGATCACCCCTCCCTGCCAGCTTTGCCTTTGTTCTGCTAAGGCTGGTGCAAAGGCCTTACAACAGGTGCTACTCTTGGCAATAAACAAAATCATCAATATTCCAGTCCAATCACTGGAAGTGGCTTGGGCACCGGGGTGGTTGCTAAAAAATGCCCCTCATCACACACACCCTTTTTCATTATTTTGTCGTCTTTGATCGTGTGTTTGGGGTTTTTCTTTAGTGTTTCTAGCCTGGTTGTGAACAAAACTTTCTAAAAGTAAAACCATGTAGTGCTGAAAATGTGCAACAGCAGAGCCATGAACTTCCCTGTTCATTCCAATCAATGCTCAGGCCTAATTACGATAATATAAATATCAACATTGTGAGCATTCTCTAATAACCGTGATGGGGGATATTCCAAAAGGCACAGAAGGGCAGTTAAGCACCCAAAACTCATTAATGGAAGTTAAGTGCCTATCTGCCCTTTGTGGCTCTGGAAATCAGCCCATATCAGATATATCCAGTCTGAGTGGGTATTTCACTCAATTGAAAGGATCTTCTTCATGAATAAATAACAAGTGGTTTAGTAATGCTATTGGCATACTGGGCCCTCCACATTTACCATTGTCCTTCTCCATCAAATCCATCCTTAACATCCATCGTTTATGGCCTCTTCTCTTCACATCTTTAATTATTCAATCATCTTTAAGGTGATCAGGGGACTTTGAAAAATAGGAACATTGGATGTGGGATGTCTCTGAGGAAAGGAACATGTTATGTATGCTTGTAAAGTGACACTTATATTAGATGGCTATATAAATGTTCTGAATTAATAATAATAATAATAAACATCAGGTAAGGCTCAATAGACTAATACCTAAATTCACTAAAGCCATTGGTTCATATTTCATTTATCAGGAAGTCTCCTGCCAAGTATCACATCATATTTCTTCATTTAGAATGCCCATCACTCTCCTGCAACCCTGCTAAAGCCTCACATATTATTGGGGTTGCAGGGAGTCAGGAAGGCTTCCAGCACAAATCCTCTTCCACCCGCTACATGCCACAGTGACGGCTGTTCCCACTTGAGAGCAGATGGCAGGACTAAGCCATAACTAGTTGTCTTGATTGCTGACCTCCAAACTTTCAGCAGTAGTAGCATCAATGTCTCACTTAGCTAGAGGAAAACAGCCAGGACTGTGGGATGGGATGCGGAGAGACAGCAGTCTCTGTGTGTGGAGAGGGCTCAATGGAGAAAAGAGACAATTCAAGTGGGGAAAGAGAAACAGGTTTTGGGAGGACAAGGGACTGAAGACACTGAAAATGGAGGGGAGCAATGGGGAAGAGAGTCATGACTAGGTATGGGGGAGAAGTCGAAAAATGGGATGAGAAAAGAAAGGATAGGGATTTGGAATGTTATCTTGCTTGACTACAGAGGGTGCATTGTAAAGATGTTTGTCCCCAAGACATATAAAAGCACAGGTGAGTGTACCATGGAGCAGAAGAGAGAGGTGAGGACAAGATAGGTGAGGACTGGAGCTGGGTTCTGTATAATTTTCATCAGCCTTGGTGGTTTTGTTGGACACACCCTAAAAGCCATCACTTTGACTGGTGTCCTTGATGGCCATATCAGCAAAGAGGCCAAGGACTGGATGTGCCATCCATACAGACCTGTTATCTCATCCCTAAAGATACTCCATTCAGATCAGGGTTGAAGCACATATCAGTGGAATAGTGTGGAGAAAAAATATGTACTGCAGCAGTCCCGTGCTAAGCCTCTTTTAGGGGGTAGGGAGATAACTTCAATATTCAGAACTGTCAGTTGAGCAACTTCTTGGTGTGTCATCCTCAGGTGGTGTAGGTCAGTGCAACTCTATTGACTTCAGGAGAGCTATGCTGACTGCCATCATACCAAGATCTGGTCCCACATTCATTTCTGTGTGGGGATGAATAACCTCCTTAAAATATTTCACTGAGCCTTTATTATGATGATGAATCTACATCAACTCCCAGCGCTGGGAAATGATTCTTTCTCTCTCTCACACACACACACTCTCTCTCTCTCTCTCTCTTTCTCCTCCCCCCCCCCAATGCAAGTGGAAATAGATTTTTAGGGCCCAAATGTAATCACCTTGCTCACAGGAGAAATCCAATTGACTTCAAGTAAGGTGATCACAGTTTCACCCTTCCTCCCTTACTCATTTTCTCCTCAGTGTAAGCTCTTTGGGGCTGGGGCTGTCTTTTTGTTCTGTGAGCATAAACTACTTAGCAGGAGGAGATCCTGGTCCATGACTGGGGCTCCTATGTGCTATGGGCTTGTAAATAATAATAATTTAGTATAAGGCTTTTTCTCCCCTTTTGTTTTGACAAGACAAGACATGAAGGGGTAGGTCCTCAAATGGTGTAAATTGTCAGAGCTCAGCTGAGGATCTGCCTAAAGGATTACCCCCAGTCAGCCTGCCTTCAATCTGCTTTTCTCCTTTCACCCTTCTCCTCTCTTCTTAACAAGCTACACTGTGTTTCTTTAACCAGCCTCCAAAATGGGGAGTCAAAAATTAGGCTTACAATAACTAGACAGGATTGAGTGATGCACTGAAAATGGCTATGGTGGGAAAAGGAGGAAGAACACATCTAAAGAAAGACCAAGAAAGGTAGACAAACAAAACAACCTATCCCCCAAAATTTGATCAGCAGTCTTGTTTTGCATCACCTCAAACACATAGCTTGCTTTTTGCCTTGGCATTTGGCTGGTTATGTGAACATGAAAATCAAACTTATACAAAATACATTTGACTGTAGTGATTCAAGTCTTATCATTCAGATGACGTTTACAATAAATGCTGATGAAGATACATATCCTAGAGGCAAATTCACCAGTAACACCCATTTTAGTTTGAAAAGCTATTTTGTGACATTCTGCGCTGTATACCTGACTAATCCCAGGGGCTGAATAATTCATGTCCATTATAAAATGGACCCTTTCAAATTCCCAGAGTTTTGCACAGGCATCAGCCATCACAGCAGCTTTAGAGATCATTTTGCTAAACTAGAAATAATTTGGTGTCCTGTTTTAAAAGTATGGTATTTTCATTTGTATCACAGTGGTAATGACTCCTTCTATTGAAACCTATTATTACATCTCAAGAGCCTTCCAAGATAAACCGAAGAAATGCTGGAAATAACTAACTTAATTGGTCAAAGGGGGAAGGTTTTCAGTCATTTCAACTTCATCTCTGCAGCACTAAAAATATATGTATTCATCCTGCAGCAATGAACTGCAAGGTATTAACCAGAGGACTGCTAATCTACCACTTAGAGAGTTTGTGGGCATCCATCAGTAATATTATTCTTCAATTGGAAGCTGTGATAGATGGAGATAAATTAGCATAAGTAAAATGAATATGGATAATTGCAAGGCGAAAATAGATTAATTTAAAATTCCTTTGCTTAGCATGAGAGACTCAGATAAATTAGATCTAGGAAAGACCTGTTAGATCATGCAATTCATTTTCCTTCTGTGAAGTATATTCTCAAATGATTTGTCCAGCCAAGTTTTTAATGACGCAAACGGTGAGACTTCTACCCCACCACAATCTTCTCATTTGGAAATATTTCCTAATCTTGTACCTAAATTATCTTTAGCTTGATTTTGTCCTGCTACTCCTGCTTGTCCCCCTGTCTACCAGCCTTAGAAATCTTCTCCTTTCCTGGGGCCAGATTGTGGTAGCCTCACCCATGGTGAATAGCACCTTACTACATGCAGTAACTCTGAAATCAATAATGCTACTCCTGGGGGAAGCCACAACTCCATGTTCGTAAGGGTGGTAGAATCAGTCTCCCGGATGTTCACACAGACTGCAAACACCTGTCGAGATTTACCTCATCTCTCTCGGTTCCCTCAATCATTGTTCAGCCAAGCTATAATCACTTCTTTTCATCTTTCCATATAAGATGGCTCAGTCCCTTCAAAATTTAAATGTCATTAATACAAAACACAGTATAGAACACATTATTTTGAGGTAAACATTTTAAAAACAAACAGGAGGTAGGATTTTCAGCGTTAGGCCAATGAGGAGTGCTTTTCAGAATCCTATCCTAGCTGTTAAAAACTGAAACAAAGGAAAAAGCTACACCTCCTGGGTTAAGTACCTACCAACCCCTCTGCTTCCCATCATCTCATTTTTTCTGCTCCTGATATAATGTAAAGTACAGGGATACTAGCTGACAATAACACTCTACACTTACAGGACTGATGCACCTCTTATATTGTATATAAAAAATAAATAATTAAAAAAATCCCCAAAAAATTCAGCCAGTGGCAGACACTTTCCAGGGAAAATTTTAGCCTAGATAGTTAAAATTCTGACAAAATTATAAACAACAGAAAACAGGATCTTACAATGGGACCTGTCGGTCAACCCTCATAATAAATGGAGCTACCAGTCCCACCTATAATACAACGTTATTATGGATATCCTTGCTAATGTGGAGTAATTACGTGAATATGGGCAATATTTGATATTTACATCCACAAAGCAGTCAAATCAATAGGGCTGTAAAGAAGGTAGATGATTTAATTGTCTAAAGAATATCATGAACATCAGAATAATATCTGCTGGTTTTTATGCAACCCAAATCACTGACCAAGCTCTATGCTAAGTTTTATTTTAATTTGAAATCAGTCAATAAGTTTTCCAGACATAGCAGTTGATATATCACATCAGCCTGCAAATAATCTGCTACATCTGGCAAAGATGGCTTTGACTGAGAATTAAATGTCATTTCCTATTAATAGAGTATCTGTTGTGACTCAGATTAATAATGCACCATAGTGGTCACGAAACATATTCATTAAAGCTTTTGTTCAGTTGATTAGTTGAAAGCCTGTTTTGACTTCTTAATTATCATCACTAAAGACTTTTGGTAAGAATAAAGTAACGTACAGTTAATGTCTCCTGCATTCAGTTGCCTAGCAGTATTGTTATGTGCTGGTAGCACACTCAATTCTTAGGCAAGTTTGATGGTATTAACATTTTTTCCTATGAATACATTTTTCCTTCAAATATCATGTTTCCTTTTAGCAGGCATATCTGAACATGTATTCTGATCCAAAACAAATGTAGCTGTAGATTTTATGCTGTTGGACAACTGTTCTCTCAGAACTGGATTCAGGCTACTTATAGTTCAGAATAGTCTTTAAGGGTATTCCTCTAGCCGTGGACCCAAACTACTCACAGCCTGTCTCAAACTCAGCTGGAAGGACTCCCTGTGATATGGGAAGGTTAAAGGAAAACCCTGAAGGAAAAATACTTTTAACATTCTCTACCATCCTTATAACCACTTGGCCACCCACCTACATAACAGAGGTTGGCTCACTGATAATCCTGTCTTCATCAGGATGCAGGTTTTACCAAACTTGAGAGGCAGAAAGGTGTAAAGAAAAATGCGTGGGAGCACAGTTGGTACCTAGGTACCTAATGGTCCCATTAAATCCTTAAAACCTACAACCTCTCAAACAGTAGTGTGCAGCTAGTCCTCTGTCATTATTTCTCCTTGGCAATAGGGATCTTAACAGACCTTTAGAGAATTCACCTCTTAGCTCTTCTGTGTGCTACACTCCACCATTGTTCTCTCTTGGTATTTGTGGCTGGATTGATATTCTGTAATATGAAGTCTTCCAGTTAACACTCTCTGTGGTTCTTTGATAAGTTTCTGGAAGCTTGGTTTCACTTTCATCATGATTTTCCAAGCTGTTACTTCAACTCACTGAAAAACTCCTATTCAATGTTTCATTTTTATTTGCTCATTTTCCCCTCAGAGACTAAAAATGAAGATATTTTGACAAACTGGGTGAGGCCAGCTGGTTTAAACATTGACTGATGTATCAAAGCTCAAAGCTAACAGGTCAAATGTGTAGGAATAGCAACAGGTGATAATAAGGGCTCCATGGCCCTTATTCTGAAAAGAACTTATACACATGAAGAAGAAAGTAAATAGCTCCATTGACTTCAGTAGGAGTGGTCACATAAAGTTATACATGTGCTTAAGTACTTTATAGAATTGGGGGTCTATCTGAGCTGCATCTGTTTTCATTGGTCACTGTCCAAGCAAATCTAGATAGGCTCACTCAGGCTCAATTGTTAGAAATAGCAAGACTGGATTTGATTTATGCAACACCTCTATTAAACAGTGTATACTTTCTTTTAACTGAAAATGGGGATGCTAATCCAGTGTGATAAAACACTCTGGATGTTGATACAAAGGGAGAATTTAGGCTTATTCCATACCTTTAAAAATGAGCCAACTTATTTAAATTAAGCAGTATTTCTTCAGAATTTTTAATTAATATATTGAGCAATATTTTTATTTTAGAAAACCTGATTTAATTATTTGATGCAGAATTCACGTTATCTGCAGATTTCTTTGCTTCCCCACAGAAAAATGACTTCTCAGGGGAAGCAAAGAGAAGCTGCAAGAGTGGTCACTCGCTCCTCCCCAGCAGCCTGGAGCAGCTGGTGGAGATGTAAATCAGCACAGGAAGGGGGATGCGAGAAAGAGTGAAGGAGAGAGACTCTGTCCCTCTGATTCACTATTCAATGCACCTGGGGTGGAGGGGCAGGACTTCAGGGTGTTTGGGGGTAAGGGTGTGAAAGGCTCTGTCCCTTCAGGCAGAGAATAATATAGCAGCCTGCCTGCTTAATTGTTCCCATTGTTGTTGCTGAATGGTTCCCATTCTTAGTGATCATAAAACAGATATAAAAGTTTTAAGGCTCCTTTATATTGCCAGAGTGTTGTAAAGGAGACTTATTCTAAACAACAGTATGGACTTACAAATGCTTATGGTGCTTTAGTGATTAGAACTGGTCTACATTTTTTTACTGAAAAAATTCCCTATTGAAATATGCTCCATGAACTGTTTACTACTGACCTTTCTGAGACGGTCAGTAGCCAATAAAAATTGTGAGTTTGATTCCCCAGCCCTCACTTGCTCTTCCATTGCCTATGATGTAAAACTGAACATATGGCTGCATATATTTAGTGACCAATTTCTTGAAACAAAGAGTCAAACCTAGCTACATTATTATTAGACAAAAAGAGAGTGTAGGCATTTCCTTCAATGCTCCCCACTCCCATTCTCCATCCATTGTATTGTAGTTTCAATAAATTACCAAATTAATTGAAACTGGTGTGATTATATTACATTATTTTCACAAATAAAATATGCATAAATTGAAAATACTGTGCACAGAATTTTTAATTTTTTTTTTAGTTCAGAATTCAAGTTTTTGGCACAGAATTCCCCCCAGGAGTATTACATCGCAAGAGAACTGGCAAATGGAGAGATGTGGCAGAACAGTTTTTAAATGACAGCTGTGACACTATTGTTTTGAGCTGAAAAGCACAGAGGAGAAAAACACTCCTGTTATAGCTGTGGTACATTTGAAATTATGGAATAAATTAGATTAGCAAATCTGAAATGGAGACTGTGCCAGCCTGTTATGGGACCCCCAAAATTCACTTCATCCATGAAGCCCTATCCCCCTCTCAGTTTAAAACTACCACCAAAAATAAAAGGAGTACTTGTGGCACCTTAGAGACTAACCAATTTATTTGAGCATGAGCTTTCGTGAGCTACAGCTCACTTAGCTCATGCTCAAATAAATTGGTTAGTCTCTAAGGTGCCACAAGTACTCCTTTTCTTTTTGCGAATACAGACTAACACGGCTGTTACTCTGAAACCTACCACCAAAAATGTAGTCTCAGACCTCTAGACTTCACACAGTATTTTTATCCAATTGTTGTCTTACTGTTTGATCATTAGCTAATCAGTGCAAAAAGACTGTGCCTATTTATGTGTCTTGTATAGCACCAAATTGGGACCTATCAGATAATAAATAATGATGTAATTAAGATGTAAAATTTCTGTGGTGAGTGGTTAGCATCTACTATGGAATATGAAAAACAGAAAAGTTCAATAGTAGCTTACTGAGCCAAATTCTGTGCTGGTGTAGCTCCAGTTAAGTTAATGAAATTACACTAGCAGGGAATTTGCTTGTAAGCTCTTTGGGTCAGAGATTTTTTTTTTTTGTTCTGTGTTTAGTGGGTAGCACAACGAGCTACTGGTCTAGGCAATACTGCAGTACTAATAAATAAGCAAAATTAGATTTAGTATTGCTATTTTCCTTTAAGAAAGAGAGGGAAAATGATAATATCTGTGTTCTGTGAAAACAGTTGCACTTTGTACTACTACTTTGTCAAATCTTTAATGACTTTATGCTTTTTTCAACAGTGTTTCACTCTCTAGCTGACAAGAGTGTGTATGCTTTGGGAATGGATGTATTTTTAATACCTACCTTTTTTCTTTTCTAATGTTATCCGGTAGCGTGTCTGTGTATTTTGCACAAATATTTTCAATCTCCTCCATACCTTTATAACAGAGCTGTGTGAATAATTGATTTTTCAGTTCAGTGGCTGTACAAAGAAAAACAAACAAACAAACAAACAAAAAAAAACACAAGTCATTTCAGGTTGACCCAAAACAATTTTATTTTGAATTTTTTGGTGAACTGAAGGGTAGAAAACATTGTTTGAAATAGAACAAAATGCTTCATTTGATCTGAAAAAAATCCATTTAATTTGAGCTTTTTTCATCTTTTATTTGTTGTTAATACAGTTGAAGTACATATCCAACTGATAAGTCATTTCATACTGAAAAATCAAAAGGTTACATTTAGAAAATGTCAGAACAAAATTTTGATTTTTTTCAGATTTTTTTTTAAAACCAGAACAATTCAGGGAATTCTACATGTATTTGTGAAATCTTTCAGTTGATACAAATCTACAGTTCTCGGGGCGGGGGGAGGGGAGGAGACGAGACTTTGAGCTGAAACATTTCTCCCAGCTCTATTCTAGAACTTCACCACACTTTAAATTCCTTTTCTCCATAAAGCACTTAGACCTTTCTTTTGGAATGCCAATAGACATATTTCTAGATACCTTGGAAAAAGAGCAGGAAACAACATTTTTGGAGATTTTTTTCCTTGTTTTTTGTTTTGCTTGGTTTTTATTCAAAATTTTATCCAACTTTGCAAAATTTAACAAAAAACTTGGGGGAGAGGAATCTGTCAAAGTTTTTTCTGATTTTTTCCCCAAATTTGAATCACTCAAAGAATGATTGGGATTCTGAAGTTGATGGGCAAGGATCCACTGGTATTAATAGCATTATATTGTAGGATATTTCACATATTACGGTCTAACTCAGAATGTTACTGAAGAAAAGGAATAACCAAGTGATCTTTTCAGAGAGCAAAAGATTCTGGAAGTGAGCCACTGGGTAGGTAAATAGTGTACGTGGAAGTTTTTGTTTTGTGGAACATTGGTTCACCTTCTTTGGAGAGAGGGGGCTGTACAGTGTGGATGGCCTCCATCTCAGTAGATGGGGAAACAATCTTTTCAGGGACAGCCTGGCTAGGGTAGTCAGAAAGGCATGAAATAAATATCAAAAGGGGAGGGTAAAAAGAGGGAAGCTGTGAGCACTCATTTAACACAAAATTGAGATATTGAGAACAAAGATAATCAAGAAACCAGAGGACATGACGACAATAAATTATTTAATTGCCTGTACACCAGTGCTAGGTGCCTGGGTAACAAACAAGTGGAATTGGAATTGCTAATTGATTAGCATAAATTCAAACTAGTTGGTATTATTGAAACCTGATGGGATGATTTGCATGACTGGAATGTTAAAATCTATGGTTTAATCTATTTAGGAAGGACTGAGTAGGCACAAGAGGAGGAGGAGTGGAGCTCTATGTCAAAGATGGCATTACCTGCTTCCGAGCCACTGACAACTGAGAAGAAAATTATCTTGAATGTTTATGGATCAATGTCCTAACAGAGAAAGCCAAAAAGACAAAGTATTAGTTGATGCCTGCTGCAGAGCGCCAAATCACACTAGGGAACAGGATGACTGGCTCCTTAAGCACATACCTATAATGTGTAAGAAAAAAAGCTTCATGAGCATGGGGAGTCTTCAGTCTGAGTGACATATGCCGGAGGTCTCATGCTGCCAGAACTAGAAACACCCTCTGAATTTCTAGATATTGGAGATGACAATTTCCTCATTCAAGAAGTGGGCATCCAACATTGAAAATTTTGTTTTAGACCTCATCTTGCCAGATAAGTAAAGTTTATCACAGAACTAAAACTTAATGATAGCTTAGGTGCAAGTGATCAGGACTTGATCATATTTGTTACTCGCAAACTGAAAAAAGACCAAAACCTGTAATCTATATACTAGTATTTTAAAGGGACCATATTCATTAAGTGGGAAACAATTATGAGCCAAATTAGTTGGAAGGTAGAATTTAAACAGAAAAAATATGAATAATAATTGGAAATTCTTTTGAGAAGAGGTTACTAGGTGCCTAAAAAGCCACAATCAAGAAAGAAGGTTGTACTAGTTAATGCCCCCCCCCCCCCCGGCCACACACACTGTCATTTAGAGGGGAAGTGAAGGCAACCTGATAGGGAAGCTAAAGGACACAAGGAGAAATCTATGGATAGAGTTAAGGCCAATCAGAAGGGTTTTTGAAGTATATTAGAACATAAAGAAGCCTAACAATGGTATTGGTCTATAAGTAGTTGGAAATGTTAGAAATGTCAATAATAAGCAGAAAAGATGGAAGTGTTCAAAAATATTTCAGTTCTGCATAAGGAAAAAAGAAGAGATTGTGTACTCATATCATGATGATGATGAAGAAACACTTTCCATTCCAGTAGTAACTCAGGATAATGTTAAACAGCAGTTACTAAAATTAGACATGTTTTAAATTAGCAGGTCTGGATAACTTGCACCCAAGAGTTTAGAAAACTGGCTGAGGAGCTCGCTGGAAAATTAATGTTGATAATCAATAACTCTTGGAACATCTGGGAAGTTCCAGAAGACTGGAAGAAAGCTAACATTATGCCACTATTTAAAAAGGGTAAATGGGATGACCTAGGCAATTATAGGTCTGTCAGCCTGACATTGAACCCAGACAAGATAATGGAATGGCTGATATGAGACTCAATTAATAAAGAATTAAGGGATGATAATATAATTAATGCCAATTAACATTGGTTTATGGAAAATAGATCCTGTCAAACTATTTTTTTTTTTACAAGATTACAAGTTTGGTTGATAAAGGGAACAGTGTTGATGAAATAGATTTCTGTAAGCATTTGACTTGTTACTTGTCAGGATATTTTGATTTAAAAACTATGAAGCGTAACATGGCAAACAATGGGTCTCAAAATATAACTGTAAATAGCGAATCCTGATTGAATGGTGATCCCTGGTTACATAAACAGGGGAATCTATAGTAGAAGTAGGGCAGTTATATTACATCTGTATTTCAAACTGGTGCTACTGCTGCTAGAATACTGTATCCAGTTCTAGTTTCCACAATTCAAGAAGGATATTGATAAACTGGAGAGGGTTTGGAGAAGAGCCACAAGAACGATTAAAGGTTTGGAACACGCCTGAGAGTGAGACTCAAAAAACTCAATCTAAATATCTTAATAAAAAGAAGGTTAAAGGGCAATTTGATCACAGTCTGTAAGTACCAACATGGGGACAAATATTTAATAATGCACTCTTCAATCTCGCAGACAAAGGTATAACAAGATCCAGTGGCTGTAAGTTGGAGCTAAACAAATTTAGACTGGAAATAAGATGTAATTTTTTTTAACAGGGAGGGCAATTAACCATTGGAACCAGTGGTTGTGAGGAATTCTCCCTCACTAGCAATTTTTAAAGCAAGTTTGGATTTTTCTTCCAAAAGGGAATTATTTGGGGGAAGTTCTGTGGCCTGTGTTATATAGGAGGTCAGACCTAGATGATCACAGTGGTGTCGCCGAGCCTTGGAAAAAAATTACGAATATTTAACCAAGCTCTGTTAGAAACCTTCAAATGTAAAGATAACAAAGGAACTGCAGTTACCTAACTTCCTCAAATGGAGGCCAGCAGAGCCTTAATTAATCAAGCAATTTAAAATAAAACATGCTTTCAGATATTGAGATGACAAGGGCTACCAAAGTGTACAGAATTATTATTGTTATTATTATTTAACTGATTATTATTGGTCTCAGTGTTTTTTCTGCCTTTCCTACTTCTTGCCCTGGATCTCACACCATATGTTTAGCAATGATAACCCCCAATCAATAAATGGAGTTATTTCCCAAGGTATGTTGATTAGGCTGCTTGACAAGGCGAGCTTGTCAACAGCTTCCAGGACTAGAGGCACAGCCCAAGGCAGGGGAGAGTCAGGCTAAATACACAGTCCCTGCCATCCTCTCTCAAGCCAGTCATGGCTATGAGCCACCCGGGGCAATCCCTGGGGAAGCTGCCTGCTCCCCAAACCCTCCCCCTTTGGGTCCCACCAAGAACCCCATGGCGACCTCCACAGCCCAGTTTTTCTGCGTGTAATGGGTTGGTTTACTTCCTAGGCTGTGGTGGCGATGAGTTTGATTCTACCCGGAGCTACCTATGTCTGTCGGTCTAACTGTAATTTATCTGTCCACACACCTCGCCCCATGTACGCTTTTGAGGCCAGACTATACCAATAAAAGCGTGACCTGGGGCAAAAAAAGAAAAAGAAAAAAAAAGAAAGAAAGGTAAGAATTAATTTTATTACCCTTGTGCCTCTCTCTTCCAATTGATTTAGGAGGAGATTCAGCAACAGAAGGCTGAGCAACTTCCTCAAGGCTGATCATACTGCAAACTCCTTTCTCTTTCAAATGATAGTTGCTTCAGTAATCTCCACCTATTGCAGTGATTGTTCAGATTATCAGGAATTTGTTCCCGCCCCGCCACATGAAAGTTGGTCACGTCAGTCAGGCTTATTCGATTGGTTGGAAGTAAAGCAGTAGCAGGTTAAAGAGCTTAAGAGGACTAAAAATAGAAAGGACTTGGTGGCTGAAAAATGCCCCTCCTGATATGCAATTTAGGGCACAGTGGATTCGAGCAACCTCAGGCTGGGCAGTTTGGCAACTCCACAGTGAGCTAGGAGCACAGTTCTTGTGCTCTTTAGAGAAAATGCTAATATTTGTTATATGAATAACTTTGGATAACCTGATTCTGAGAGCTTTTTACATGACGAAATATGAAAATAAGTCCAAATGGACTTACTAGGATGATTTTAATTCCATTAGCCTTCATATAATATGCAGCTGGCTTATTTTATAGCAAAAAGAAAAGGAGTACTTGTGGCACCTTAGAGACGAACCAATTTATTTGAGCATAAGCTTTCGTGAGCTACAGCTCACTTTATCGGATGCATACTGTGGAAAGTGTAGAAGATCTTTTTATACACACAAAGCATGAAAAAATACATCCCCCCACCCCACTCTCCTGCTGGTAATAGCTTCTCTAAAGTGATCACTCTCCTTACAATGTGTATGATAATCAAGGTGAGCCATTTCAGCAGGAGAGTGGGTTTGTGGCGGGGGGGCGGGGAGAAGAGAGAAAACCTGCATTTGTGCTGGAAATGGCCCAACTTGATTATCATACACATTGTAAGGAGAGTGATCACTTTAGATAAGCTATTACCAGCAGGAGAGTGGGTTGGGGGGAGGTATTTTTTCATGCTTTGTGTGTATAAAAAGATCTTCTACACTTTCCACAATATGCATCCAATGAAGTGAGGTAGCTCACGAAAGCTTATGCTCAAATAAATTGGTTAGTCTCTAAGGTGCCACAAGTACTCCTTTTCTTTTTGCGAATACAGACTAACACAGCTGTTACTCTGAAACCTATTTTTATAGCAGTTACTATTCAAAATAGAAAATACTTCCAAATTTGAACTTGGTTTTAATTAAAAAAATACTTTTATATGTCTCAAGCCCATCATATTGCAGTGAATAGTTAACCTGCATACTCTTCTCAGAACAGTCATTATTTCCTCCTTGCTCCACTATGTTTCTAAATTAATATTACATGCTTGCTAATGATGTAGTTATGGCAGAAGGAAATCTGTTTGGTTTTAGCTGGCATTTTTCTGTCACTACTCTTTGCTGGAAACTGCCTAAAAGAAAGATATCTTAAACTGCTAGGAGATCAAATAAGTAGACTAAAGTGCCACCAAGAGGTGATACAATAATGTTTTGTGCTTAGCAATAGTAATAAATTATGCTGAAGCACTATACAGATTTATGGCAGATTTCTAGAATGCATAATAGAGTAATGAATCTCTCAAGAAACACGCCTGACAACTCGATGTGACAGCAAAACGTCAATTTTTGTCAGTTTTAATATCACAGCTGCATCTTTTAGAAGTAAAAAGAAATTCTGAAGCCTGAAACTAAGCAAACACACGTTTAACTTCAACAGAGGTATAGTTTCTCAGGTACTGGTTTCTAAAACAAGTATGCTGCAATTTACCCCATACCTCTTTGATCCAACAGGTGAGAAAGGACCATATACAATTTAGCTTTAGAACATCATAGCTATGTTTCCCCCGATTTGACTATTTTTCTTAAAACAGTTACATTATAAAGATATTATAAAGAATACTATCATAAAACATTTGACAAGAGATAGAAAAATTACAAAACCTGTTTGTAAGAATAACTCAGAGTGGTCTTGTGCTTAACGTACCTGATGGGGTCTCAAGAAACATGGGTTTAGTTCCCATAGCTCTGCCATGCACTTCTTCTAGGGCCTTGGGAAAGTCACTTAATCCCTCTGTGCCACAGTTCGCCATCTGTAACATGAGGTTATTATTACTTCCTTTCTCTTACCCTTTGTCTGTTTTGTCTCTTTAGACTGTAAGCCTGTAAGCCCTTCAAGGCAAGAACTGTTTCTAATAATGTGTTTGTACTCTCCTAGCAAAATGGAGCCCCCAATTTCAGTTGGAGCCTGAGATACACTTAACAATGCTTAGCTCATAGATGATGCTCTACAGATATTAATTGCGTTGGCTGTCGTTAAAGTCACACATTAATAGTTGAAATAATGCATAATTTTGCTATATAACAGTTTCCGTTACAGAATAGGAAGCTGCTGTGGTGTTTCACATTTTTCTGTGGTAACTCTTGACTTTTAAAAGGGTTGCCACTGTCATTCTCATTCCCACAACATCCCTGTGAGGGTGATATGCATTATTATCCCCATGTTAGAAATAAACTAAGGAAAGTAAGGCCTGGGCTACACTGAGGAGTGGGGGGAATTCGAACTAAGACATGCAACTTCAGTTACGCTATTCGCGTAGCTGAAGTAGAAGTATCTTAGTTCAACTTACCTGGCCATCCTCATGGCGGTGAGTCGACCACGGTGGCTCCCCCGTCAACTCCACTTACCCCTCCTGCTGAGATGGAGTACAGGCGTCGATTTGGAATTGATTTATCATATCTAGACGAGACACGATAAATTGATCCCCGATAGATCCGGCGGGTAGCGAAGACGAAAGGTGAAGCATGTCCTCATAACAGCAAAGAAATTTAGTGGCAGAGGCCGCAGCTACTCACTGCCAACCATGTTCACACTGATGGAGAAAGCAGCAAATGTCCTGAGTTGTTAGGGCCCAGTAGGAGCCCAAGCAGTGAAGGAAAACAACAACCCATGCTCTGCCTCCCTCCCCCACCCCTAAACTGCCACTGTCCCTTCTCCATCCTCCATTCAACCCTAGTGTGATTTATCATCATCATCTACCTGCAGCGCACTCATCTCCAGGGCAAGCGAGTGTGGACTTGTCAGCTTCAGGGTCAAGCAGCTGGGGAGCTGGATTCCTAGCCTCTTGAAGTGCTGTTTCCACAGAGATAAACACCGTGCAGACAGGAGAAAGGTAGAGGACAGGAGAGTGGCCACCGCCAAAAGCCCTCTTTCCCCATAACAATGCCAGTCTTTCACCCAGCAACCCCTGCACTAAGCAACTTTTCCACCCTAAAGCATCACCAGGAGAATTACCTGAAGAAAAGGGACCAAAGAGGACTTCCACTAGTGCTGCCATTACCTGCCCGTACAATGAAGTGGATCACATTTTTATGAATGATGTAATCACCACACCAAAAAATGCGGTGGTGGATAGTTTTCCACAAAGCACCCCCGCCAACACAGCAAGCACCCAAGACCCCATAGAAAGCTCCCGTGACATATGTATACTATGGGGTCCAACCAAAAGGAGATTTTTCTGGGGAGCCAAGGACTGTGTGGCATAACAGTTTTAGAGACCACACAAAAACATCATGCAGGCAGCCACCCTGAAAATGCTGTGGATGAAAGCTCTATCAGTAAGTATTATGCAGTTGTATTACAATATAATGGCACAGGGGATTTAAACACCTTTCTTTTCCCACATACCATTTCTCTGCCACCATGCTGGACAGAGCTAGGAGTCTCTCTCCTTCTGCTTCACTTTTAAGCCTCTTCTCCCTCAGAGTGCTCCAAATGGCATCCACACTGGCGAATTAAAGCTATACATTTCTATTTCCTTGCAGCATCAAACCCCAAAACCATTGGTCACGCATGCTCCCTCTATAACCCTCACCTCTTCCTGAGCTGCCTCCCGCTTACTATCCTGCAATCTATGGAGAACACAGCATATTGGGACCCGCATTTCAATCACCCTAATTACAGGCTTCTCCCACAACAATCAATCCCTGGGAGTGGGAGAAGGAGAACGTTCTCAAGTGCATCACCTACAGGAGCTTGTGAGCACCCCTTAGTCTGGGCATGCCACAATACAATTGATCTTAAATCTCCACTTTGCTCTTAGTTAATTTTTTTAAACCAAGTAGTCTAATTTGTTACCTATATTATTTAACTAATACAGCTTTTGTGATACAGCTGGGCTGAAAATTTCATTGAAGGGCAGCTCAAGCCATCAATAGCATAACTTCCCTCCATTGTATCAATTCCTAATAAAATCAATACACAATCACCTGTCACTTATTTCAATGGTTACAGCACACATTACCCACAACTACCTCCAAACCTCAAAGAAGGCACATAATGAATCCCGGACCTTATTTCCCTGACCAGTTGGGGCATTTTTCAGAGGCACCCTCTCTGGTTGCTCATGACATCTGGAAAATCTCTCCACTTCCTGCTTCCACCCACCATCCAGGCACTCTCCCTTACTCTTACAGATGATGTGCAAACCAAAGCAAGTATCTATCACGCAAGTCATCTTATGCTGAGGCATGAGGCACCACCCCACCTTCCCTTCATCCTTCCAAACACACACTCCACTGCCATTTGCAGCTACTCAGAGTAGAATTAAACCACTTTTTTTCTCCTGTGCAAGTGTCATTAAAGGCTTTATAAGCCAGGAAAGCAGAGATAAGCTCGGTCTCCTAGAATGATAGCTGAAATCTTAACTCCATTAACATCCATTGTGGTCTGGAGAGAAAAAAATCCCTTGCTCTTTCCAGCAAATAGTCCTGAGTTTCTAAAGATCTTGAAGTCATGGACATTTCCAGACCACCCCACATTAACATTGGTGAACCCATCACAGTGATCATCCAGATCTTTCAGGACAATGGAAAAATTTCCCTTCCAGTTGTTAAAATCTTTGGCTTGGGTTGCAGAGTGGGACAAAGAATAGGCACACATGTCCCACCAATAGCCCCTGTACAGTTCAGGACCCTCATCCTTAGAAAGGCATCAATAATTTCCTGTGCATTGCCAAGCTTTATAACCCAGCACTGCTGCACTCCCTTAATAGCATCACAAACCTTCATGATGACACCCCCTACAGTTAATCTGCCAATACCAAACAGGCTAGCTACTGACTACTAGCAATTGGGTGTGGGAAACTTCCATATGGTGATGGCCACACACTTTTCCATGCTGAGGGGAACTCGCATCTTGGTGTGCTGACACTGCAGCTATAGGGTGAGCTCTACGTAGATCTCTAGGAAAGCTAACATCGGCATCTTGAAATTCTGCCACCACTGCTGGTCATCCCAGTTCTGCATCGCTATGTCCCAGCACTCATTGCTAGCTGACTAAGCCCAAGACTTCGCACTACTCAGATAAATGCCCTGCAGAAGTGACTGCTTGATTTCATCCTCCTGTTTCTCCCACCCCTGAAGCCTTGTCACTAAGACATCCAAATCCCTATGAAGCAGCCGAGTCAAGTCCATCTGGCTGCACAACTGCCAATATATGTGCAGTTTGTATTAAAGACGGTCATGATCATGGAGCTCAGTAGCATGTCCTCCATGATGCCTGACAGCAGATCAAAAATAGCACTTGCAACACACAGATGCATTTGGCATGCTAGGAAAGTAATCATAGGGTTTTTTTAGTTTGATCCCAAGTCCCAAAATGCCCACTGGTTCCCTATGAGAAAGATCACAGGCATAGATCTGAGTGGTGGACTATTGCACCATCAGAATGTTCCCAAAATGCTGCACAGCTCATTCCAACAACTGCAGAACTGTGTGGACACAACGCTTCAAAAGGAAAGTACCTTAAGGCAGCATAGCAAAGCAGTTTTCTATTGGTACAGGAAACTATACTGTGAAATATTTAACCCAGCCTGTATTTACAGTGATTTCTAGTCCATATTTGACTTAAACGTGTGTACTGTCCAAGCCAAATCTTGCTCATCCTCTTCACTGTAATAAATGTTGTGCAGTTGTCTTGGAAAGGATAGGGTAAAGTGCCAATGGGAGTGTTTCACAAAAATTTAGGCTTCCAATGGCAAATCTTGGTGGAGACAGTTACAGTTGTGGTGAAAATTGCATTTTTCTTCATAATGATATGATGTTGTTAATGTGTGACAACTCTGTTCTACTGAGAGATGGTTCATCTAGTGTTCTGCAAATGTTTAAGACTGTCAGTGCAGCAGTTATTATAAAAAAGTGGGGCACTCCTGTCAACATTTTTTTAAAAAGAGACTTATTTCTTTTACCCAGGAACATTTTTCAGTGATTAAAGTGCTCTCAAAAATACACAGATCTTTCTAAACAGTGCACCACTTTTTGCATTTCTAAAAGCAGCCCACTGTTTCACTCCTACAATAGGTTTTAGGGTCCTATTCATAGCAAAGACCTGATGCAATCAGTGCATCCAAATAAGATGGGTTTAAAAAAGTTCTTTAACTATGCTACACAGAGCTAGCCTAAATATATTTTATATTTGGATCAACTAACTGGCCAACAGCCAAATTATAATTGAGAGAGATTGGGTTATTTTCTTTTAAAAGCGAGGACAGGAAAAGACTATTTTCACTCCATCTTGATTTCAATTCAGGCTCACACTCAGCTTCTTTACAAGTGGGAAAGAAATTTGTTAGGTAAGAATTAATCAGGGTTATACTACTGAAAAGTATAATGCAGACTAAAAATGACTAAGGTTTGCTACTTATGCAATATATTTCCTTTTCCATTTAATTTTGGGTTGGGGGGGAAATTTAACCTGTTCATTAGATACTATGTGATTAGCATAACATTAGTCAAAAGAGAGGAAAAAGAAGTCCACATTGAAGTAAATAAGAGCAGTAGGATGTCAGCACTTCTGAAAATTACACCACCATTTATTTAGGTGCCTAAATATGGATTGAGGAGCTAACATTAGACATCAAAATTTGAAAATATTGGCCCCAAGCTCAGCTATAGTTACGGCAAATTCAATCCCAGTGTAATGTCGCTGAAGTCAATAGAATTGCACCATGGATTAATTTTGGATAACATTATCTGTCTTTTCAAATAGAACATTCTCTGAAATATGAAAAATGTACTCTACACGGCACATACTGGTTCAATCATCATAACAACAATACATCTAATTATTCCCTTATGGTAAGCTACTGTTGCATCCAATTTGCAGAGAGAAGTTCTCTTTTCAATGAACTGTATTCTGGTGAAACAGCCCTTTGGTATTTCAACTTCTTATTTAAGAAACTCCCTGCTTGTCTTATCTGAATGTTAAATAAGAAAACCCATTGAAATGGAAACAATCCTTAATATCTGATTATGTGAAATATACTCAAACATTCATGCTACATTTGTAGCCCACCACTAATTAATAACCGTATCTGATTATTTAGACCCTGTTCTGAATGCTCAAAGCCCTGCTCCCCTCTACCCCAATGTAAAAATGTTTACATATTTGTAACCTGAATCCTAATTCAGTTTGATGGAAATTAGACAAGAAAGTTCTTTTGCCATGTTGTTAGCTTGTGTCACTAGGTAAGGCAGCAGGATGGCATTAAATGAGAGCAAAGAAATAAAAATAGCATGAGAAAGCAAACATTCAACAAAGATGGAGATAAAAAGAGACAAGCTTTGCTCAGCAAGCTTTATCAAATGAATTTCATGTTTAGCCAAATAGTACTCAAAGGCAAACCAAATTCCCATGGAACTATTTCCTTAGTCCTGTCTCATGCTTCCTTGCTAATAATTAATAGCCTGAAACAATGCAGAAAAAATTATCTTGGTCTCCCAATACACATAAGATTACTGAAGCTCAGCAAGGGTCTATTTTTATTGTTATCAGGTACTAAAATGAGCAGATATGAAAAAGAGAAATGTATATTTTATTTGCCACATACTTACAGACATAGTTTTCATTTTGGACCATATTTATTTTGTTTAGGGAATTACTTTTCTTAGAGTCTGAAGACCCAGCCAGTATATTATAATGTCATTAAGACAAATTGAATGATACATCAATTAGAATCAGTGATGGAAGGAGAATTGAGGAGGAAAACATTCAATCACAAACGTTACCTACATAGAAATGGTTGCTGTTGCAGTCTTTCCAAGGACATGCAATATTCACCCTAGGAACATCCATCTGTTAGCATAATGGCCAATAAGCAGTTTATGTATGAAAAAATATGGGGTGGTATGGGCTAACCCTTATGAATCGTATGGCCGTATATCTGGCTACTGTACATGCACCATTAGTCAGCTTCACATACATTAGGCCAACTTGCTTTCACTAGAGCTATACTGACTGACACGAGCTAAAAGTCGGGCTCATTATGCCTTCTCTTGAACTGTAAAGACGAAATATATCTAGCTCCCACTGGTAGCATTGCACCACCAGACTTCCAGTGCACCTCTCTAACCCCACATTCTCAATGCATTTCAAGCTCCTTGAACCATAACGGAACCTAAAGCATATATCACATCATAAACACATGCATTCATAAGACAAGGCACTGGACAAGACAGTTACATAACATAAGGAAGATGTTAAAGAAGCTGTGAGAATGTTCTTATGAATGAAGAGTAGAGAGTGAAGATCTTTTGAGAGGAACAGAGGCACCAGCAAAGTGCCCTAGAACAGTGGTAACTGCAGGTGAAATAGAGAGAGTCCCGTCAGTTGAAGAAAGGACCAGCGCAAGAGCAGCACAGAAGGAAAATCACTTCATGGGATTGTGAGTTCCATTCTCTGCAAATACTATGGATCCATGGGGTTGAGTGGCTGGACTTCCTCCTCTAGAGAGGAAAATATGAGGACTCTGAGTTTGACCTCAAGGACCTCCCATGGGACCCTCCCAGAAGATCTCTCTACATCTCCAAAGACAGAGAACATCTTTAAAAAAAATAATCAGGGACCAGTGTGGGTCTCAAACTTCCCCCTCTCCCCTCTCATTTTTATGGCAATTATCTAGTCTTGGTATTTGTATAGTGCCACCCAAGCACTGGTAATTATACTTAGAGATGCAAATTGAGATTTAAGTTAGCAAAATCATCCTTATGTGTATATATGCAACAGTGTCCACAAACAAAAGGATTAAAAAATTCCTCAGGGGGGGAAAAAAGATTCTGGGAATTACATCCCCCTATTAATATTGTCGAGACAATTAATGTATTTTTGTGAATTCTAGCAAATCCTTTATTGGAGACCTTTCTTCAGTAATGATCTTATTCAAATAACAACTAGATCTCTAACTCACAGACTCTCCTACACGTGGCGTGCAGTTGAAAACAAAACACACCCACCCACTTGCACTTTAATCATACTGCCAGCATAAACTCTGGACAATTGAAACAGCAGCTCTTCACTAGAAACAGGAGCAAATCCTCTTAATGTTGCATATGGCCCTTTAATCTCCGTGCTCTGTACAGAGGACTAACGTTCCAGTGCTCGCCCCACATGAATCAGCTCCAATTCTGTAACTGACCTCATTTGGCATCTGGCAGAAGCTAAAAGCAATAGCATCCAGCTGTTCACTTTTAGTCAAAATGTACACATGCATAAATAAAACATAAAAGTTTGACTTTAGCCCTTGGGAAACGTAATACTCCTCGGTGGCAAAAATGAAAAAAAAAATTGTCAGGTTTGGGTTTTTTTATGGTCTTTTGAAGGAATGTCCTCAGTTCCATGTGCATTATCTTTTCATGGAGAACTCTGGCTGTGTCTTCTACCTCAATGCTGTTTCATACGGTGAGCTCTTCCACCCTAAGAAAAAGCACCTTGCTCAGTGTGACGGAGAGGTGTCAGTGTCACTCACTGCACAGGACTGTGAGCATAGCACTCAGCAAGCTGTTTACCAGAGGTTACAAATGGAAAACTAGCTCCTTTAAGCTCTCTTATAAAAGCTGAGGGTCCTTTGCCCTTGCTAGGAGTGAGAAGTACCTCCCTTCATTGACTTCAGCGGAGCAAGGTGATAATGACAAGGAGGAAGAATCTGCCATCGTCATTCATGTTGAGTAATACCTCACTCTAACCACAGTCCCATTGATTTCAATAGGGAATAAGGTGCCAATCACTGGGGGAAATGGTGGTAGACTCTGGTCCCAGACGATTAGAAAAGAAATAGGAAGTTATAGCAGTGGGTAACTGCTCTTCGGTGTATTTTTTCACTCCTTTAGTCACTATATGATGCATCAGTTTAATGATCAGACATAGGATATTATTACCAAAATGATAAAGAGTGGAGAACCCTGACTTACCTAAAGCTCCTTTGTAGCCATTGAATATAGTCTTACAAATACTTTTCCTTTTCAGGTAGTTGGATGAGTTGCAGAAAAGATCACAAATACAGCTGGTCAGAATGTTTTCAGAGTTCTTTTTTGGTTTTTGTTGTTTTTTCTTGAGTTGGTTTTAATGAATTTTTTTAAAGACACAAGTTCAGGGGGGAAAAAAACATCTTCGACATTTTCCAAAGTTTTGATGAAATTAAGCAACCATTTTCATTGTCTTCCAAATAAAAAAACATTTCAGTTTTTGATTTTCAGATATTTCCCCCCCACACACCCACTTTCACCCTCGCCTTCTGCCTCCTTCTCCCCCCCAAAAAGTGGGGCAAAAGGGAAACAGAGGAGACTACTGAAAAAAGAAATATTAAAAACCTGGAGGGGATGTTAAACTCAAACTAATTTTTGTGATTAATCAAAATTCAGAAAATTCCATGAAATTTCAAAGTAATTTTTGTTTAGTATTTTCCTTGAAAATTTGAGAGACTTAACCTTTTGCAACCCATTCTAATCAGATCAGATGCTAATGTCTTAGGAGATCATTCCTACACTTTGCTGTAACTGTCTTAGCCCCAAATGAGTTTTTATGGGTGTGTCTACATTTTTTATGCTTATTTGCTTACCTATATGCAAGACTAGTAGTGGGCAAAATACAAGGAGACAGCGTGTGACACCCTTACTCCAGCCATGTTTTGGTGGGGCTACTTGTGGAGTAAAATGCTGCTCATGGTAATTAAGGAGTGGCAGAATCTAGCTCTCCAATGACAGCAAGAGGTTTATGCTTTCCCTAATGTTTAAATCAGAAGAGAACTCTCAAGGTGCAAGTCACTCAAAACGTTTGCAAACCTCAATGAACCTGTTGGTGGAGGTAGGACAAGTTGTGTGTCTGGAATAAAGCCTGAATGTCACTTGGGGCCAAGTTCCAGTGTAAAAATGGCTTTCCACAACTCTGCATTGTATTTAACCCTGTGGGTTCCACAAGGCTCTATGGGCCTAATCTAAAGTTCACTGAAGTCAATGGAAAGATTCCATTAATTTCAATGTGTTTTGGATCAGGCTGTTTGTGCATCACACATCTAAAATTCACTGAAATGGTTCTCCCTCCCCCACTTATATTGTTCTTTAAGAAGGAAAATATTCATCTGCTCAAACATCCCTAGAAATACAACAAAAACAATACTTGAATGCATAACCAGTTCACTTGAGAATGAAAGCATTACGGATACTCTACTGGACACCTCTCAGTCATATTCCACCCCTTTTCCTCCCCGCACTGTTCTTATTTGGGATGCAAGTGGCACTGTTGCTGGAAGCTCCCGGTCGGACGGAAATGAACCACTATTGGTGAAAATAAAACTTCTTTCAGATTTCTCATGATATGGCCAAAGATTCATTTAAAAAACAAAAATTACTCCATGCAACTAGATGGGACTAGGCCCAAGAAAATAAATAGCAGCCATTCCCTCCACTGAAGTGTGTTTAGAGGAGGATTCTCTTAGGGGAGGATCTGTGGGGCTCTCACATGTGCTACAAGCATAAAATGAAACTCTGCAGACCTTCTCTGTCCATACTGAGAAGAAAATAAGCCTGCAGAGGAGAAGGAGGGAGCTCACTGATGTAGATGAGGAAGATTATGAGGATGGAGCATGTAGATAAGAACATAAGAATGCCCATACTGGGTCAGATCAATGGTACACCTAGCCAAGGCTTGTGTGGTGCAGTTGGGCCACTGGAAACATGATTAAGGCTCTTCTGCCCCTCTCAAACAATCCACATCACTGCCCTCTGCAGTAGAGTGGTGGCAGCCTCCAATGAACAACCCCACTGTAGGATTATGGTATGAACGTGTCTGCACAAGCCCCTCCACACTTTTGACTAGGTCTTTGACTCTCTGATATTTGTTATTCACGATATACAACTGTTCACATAGGTCACATAGCACTGCTTTTGTTCCCAGGTTACATGAATGAAACTTGCGACCAGGAGGAAAGAAATCAGAGATTTGAAAAGGGATGCTCCAAACTTTCCAGCACGAGCCATTGTATGAACACATACTCACTCAAGTATTGACAAGACCTTCAGGTTCTGAGAACATACATTCACTCTATGTGCATCTGTAGAAGACAGGCAAAAAGGGCCTTGAATACTGTGAAAGCTATTTCATGGCTTTGATTGAAATGAGTGTTCCTAAATACTTTTCAGAGTAACAACCATGTTAGTCTGTATTCGCAAAAAGAAAAGGAGTACTTGTGGCACCTTAGAGACTAACCAATTTATTTGAGCATAAGCTTTCGTGAGCTACAGCATCCGATGAAGTGAGCTGTAGCTCACGAAAGCTTATGCTCAAATAAATTGGTTAGTCTCTAAGGTGCCACAAGTACTCCTTTTCTTTTTTCTAAATACTTTCTTGCCATATTAACTGAGCTCTACTAACCCTGTAACAACAACAGGCTACCATAAAAAAAATTGCATCCAGTCATCTTATAATAGTATAGCGTTTTCTTTGGCTCTCTCTCTTTCCAACCAATTCACAATTTTCACTTTCTTTATTAATGAAATGGTCATTCTCCATAAGCAGTGATTACATTAGACCAATATTCGCCATTTCAATCAAAGATGATTGAATTAAAGACTAAAATCCCTCTTTTCTCTTTTGATTTTGTCATGGTGTCTAGGTAAAGTTTCATTGTTGATATTATAAGTGATGTCTTTAAGTTTGGTATATTAAGGGTATGTGTCTACGTTTGGCTTGACGTATTGCTGCAGAGGGGAACTTAGTTTTAGAAATGTTACTTTATGTATTCATACACTAGAAAGGTATCTTAAATGCAGATAAATTAGTTATCTGTTTTTTATTTTTATATTCTGTATGCATAAAACAATCTAATAAAATTTGAATCGTAGAAAAGATAGTACAAATAATTTAGTTCTTTAGGTTCTGATCAAATTAAATGGAGAATCAAATTAACCAGTGACTGAAGTAAGGATGTCATTTTGGGGGAATCACTTTCAATAAAACAAAAGATGATAAATTGCCACTGTTAGCTTAACTCAATTTATCCATGCTGTTTTGGTACATTTTGTTAATTGTAGTGTGGCTAACATAGTATAAAATATTCAGTTATATTTTCATTACCCATGGCGACTGCAGACATTTGATTCAGGCCCATTTTCATGTTCCAACTCTATTACAGATGCTGTGCAGTGGGTTGTATATCTCAGAGCCAGAAATAAAGTTACAATGAAAGACAGGCACACTGAGCACACAGACACCTGGGGAGTGGTTTCCCTAGCAACAGGGAGCAGAAGAGCACTCACAACTTTCTCTCCTCTTGTGAAATTATTGGTGGCTTGTCAGAGGAGTCCATAGAGAAGACGCCTATTTAAAAATGTTGAAGTCAACAAGTGTCTAATTCACATTAAAAAAGACTACTGTTAAAATGGAGCCCGTGTCCATGTCAGCCACCGAAATCCCAGGCTGTGATTTTAAAGAAGATCCCTTCCTGTGAATATCAGGCCTCTTTATAGAATCTTAAGGTGAGCATTCAAAACTAGAAGCAGGTAGGGTCACTGTTGAAAACCTGGGCCTTTCAAATTTGTGAAGCTTCTTTCAAGGAAGATAATTCTGGATTTTCAAAAACACTGATATAATATGAAAATGAAGTATTTTCTCTTTTGCTCTCCAGGGTCCATATCGCACCAGTGCCTCTGCACTCACAGAGGCCCAGTGACTTCAGTCGGCATGGCTCTATCTACTTATATGGATCTCATTGCCATTGTGTCTCAGTGTCTTACACTCTGCAATGGATTTCTCCTCAGAGCACTTCTGGAAGATAGGGAAGTACTGGCCTGGAAATTCTGTGCGTAAAATGGATACAAAAATAAAATGAGAGAACTAGTGCCGCATTTTTGTCAGCATTTTCCACTATAAAACATATAAGTGACCTGTAGTATCTTTCCCATATCTGTTTTCTCCTGTTATTGATTTACAGGTAAAAAACCTACAAGTACTGGCATACGGAAGCATTATCCCTCAGAGAAAATTTCAGTGATCATTCCGAAGATGAGCTCTCCCCTGTTGCCACAACAAACTCAAAATCCTTGTTTATTTACCTCTAAAAACGTATCTGTGTATTGTGTTAGTCAGTGGAGTGCCACTGACTCCAAATAGAGTTATACCAAGTTACATCAACTGAGGATCTGTTCCCATGTCTAGAAAAATGTAATCTGCTTTATAGGATACTTTAGTGCAAAGTTGTATCTTCACATTATTAAGCATGTTCAGCAGGGAAAGTGCAAGGAAGAGGTTCCACTACCAGGCATTGTGCCTGAGACAGGCTCATCTGAACATGGGCCAGACCAGCCCCTGCCATTTTCCAGGCTACAGCACACACTCTTCCCTGCCACTATTCCATTGACTGAGCTCGTACAGACTATGGCCTTACCCACTCCTGTCCTCTTCTTGTCCATCCCTTCAATGGTGTGCTAATCTCTCCTACTCCTTGCACACTGGGGCTGTGCCTGTGCCTGGCCCTGGCACGTGGGTGCAGTACCACCTCTTCCCTCTTTATCCATGTGTATGGTGAGACACAATGGAGCTCATCTCTCTTCTGATATGAATTGCTGATTTGGTTACACTCATTTCCTTTCCGAGGGGCAGACAGCAAAGAACAAGTAGCAGAAACGAAAACAATTGCTGTGATTGGATCCTCATTTAGTTCTGGATTCTGCTACTTTCAACATGGAAGTCAGTGACATTCAAGGCAATTATCTCCTCAGTATTTAATGCTCTCTGATTGTGGCACTCCATTTGCAGGGCTGGTCTCCGACAGATGGTGTCTCCATTTCAGTGTTGTCCCCAAAGAGATTTTAAAACCAAATGAGCAGCTTTCCGCGAAGATAATAATGGTAAAGAATAAAAAACGTTGATTATTCATGCAATTTAGACAATGTGACGCTACAGCCAATAGCAGTCAATATTCTCTGGGACTTAATGCTGGTCCTTGAAATCCAGGAGCATCAGCTTTACTTTAAGGGAGCAGGAAAATGCCCAAAGGTAATAAATCTCATTGTTACTCATACTGTAGGTATGCTCAGTTTGCTGGCCTATATGAAGTCAATCAGATCTTAATGGAGGAGTGTCTCAGCTCATATAATCCAGCATTACAATGCCCCACTGCCAGTCTCAACAGAGAAAGCAAGGGTTAAGAGGCCTGTCATAGGGTGGCTGATCCCACTAAATGAAAAAGTCCAGCTACCCTGTTCCTGAATAGGTTCTCCTGTTTGGCTAATTAAGAGGGCAGGGCAGCAGTTGCAGGCTATAAAGGACCAAGGAGAAGCTGAGAGTGGGGACCCAGTGAGACAGAGCTGTCTGAGAGAGTGCATCAGGAGATGAGGCAGGTGAGAGCAGCCAGCACCAGAAGGAGTTATCTAAGGGAAGACCGATGGCAGGAGAGCACCAAGACCCCCCACCCCCACCCCCAAGCCAGAGAGCCAGAGCTGGAGGGCTGAAGAAGGAGCAGCAGCAGTGGGAGTTGTCTGCTGGCTCTAAGCTGGAGGCCAAAGCCAAGGGTGAGAGAAGGCTGCAGGTAGGAGAGCAGTGGAGGAGCTTACCTGCTGTTAGCTCCACACCCCAGAGCTGGACGCAGGGAAAGAGTAAGAGGGGCCAGGGGAATGAGAGATGCTCCCCTGGCAGGGTGAACTCTCACCAGAGCAGCTGTGGGGTTCCAACTAGGAAGACTGGGGCTGTACTCCAGCTGAAAGGGCTAGGGGGACTGTTGAGGCAGAGGGACAGAGGAGGACTTAGGTGTGGTGGAATGTGCTGGCATGTGGTGTCATGTCATGGGACTTTAAGGACTATATGCACTGAGGTGATAAATGGGCTATGTTGGGGACTTTTGTTAAGGACTGATTTGCACAATGGTTTCAATAATAAATCGGCTCCAAAGAAGGGTATCATTGAAGCAAGAGAGCCAGAGATAGAGTTCTTACCTGAGAGGGGAAACTGAGGTTGGTATACTAGCTGTGCTGTGGCCTGCTGCAAGAGGGAGCTCCAGTTAGAGTGACCCCTCCCGAGCTAAGTCAGATTGATGGCACAATTGGGGGAAAGTTATCCACAGATATAGCAGAAACATGACAAATATTGCATAGGTTATGTGAGATCATGTGACAACACACATCCAGTTATACCCTAATGCAAATTGAATAAATCCTAACTTCTTTACGGCCTCTTCAATAGGACTTCAGTATCTTCGTCCTGTGAAAACAAACCTCACACATCACATTAATAGAGCAGAATCTAATTAAACAGTACCTTGATAAAGACTGTAGCAGTCAGCTGATTTCAACAAATCTAAGCTAATTCTTGCTGTTGTACTGGCCAACAGTTATGAGACATCACTAACCCTGGGAACCAGTCACAGGTTTCATTAATTCTTGTGCTATTGATAATAGGTGTACTACAGATTCTGTGATGGAAGAGGTCAAATTAAAGAGTATATGGGGGGACATTTGCTTGTACCTTGAAGGAAATCATCTCCTCTCCATGTATTCTGAAGCCATTCCTGTCACAGATAACTTTTATCCATGGCTCACTTGTGTACGTATTTGTTTTCAGCCTCTGTTAGTGTAAATGAGTCAAATGCAGCAAGACACAGTAGTGAGTTGTACTGACAATAATCTGGCAAATCAGTCATGTATGAGCAGATTTAGGAGTCTCCTGGGAATCAGATGAGTCGATGTCCCATATAAACAACTAGGAACATTCCTGAAGTTTAGAAGTTGAGTGGTTTGCATTGGCTATGTGTATTGTCACAGGACTCAGGATCAGATATGCCAGTTATTTGCCAGGGCCACAGTCTCTGAGGTAGTCATTTTGAATGAAAAAGTTACTTCATTTAAGCTACAGAAGCATCTATCCACACATCTGTTATTAGTATCATTGACTTGTGTCTAAAATTTTACGTTCCTTTTAGACTGTCAGCTATTTAGGGCAGGGATAATGTCTTCCTAGGTATTTGTACAATAATCAGCACAACAGGGGCCTTATTCCAATTAGGGCCATTGAGTGCTTCAGCAATACATATAAATAACATTCATGTACTGAGTTGCATATGCAATAAACAGCCAGTTTTTTTTATGGACTCTGTTATCATATCTATTGCAACATCAAGATTGATTTTCTGAAGCCCCACCCTTAAAAGGAAAAGCAACGATATGCAGCGCCTATTAAAGACAATGTGTGATGTGTGCATCCAATTTAATCCAAAGAGAAATGCAATACAACTGCCTTGCCTGAATGCAAACCATACACGACAACTTGATAAATAGAAATAATACACTAAGGTCCACAGAGATCCAATACTTTTAATAGTGTAACTGCAATAAAGCAAAAACCAAAGCAAGGCCCTCTAAAGGGTACAATATCTTCAAATTGGGCAAAAACCTAAATGTTCCACCTACTAATGTGGTTGCAGTATTTTACATTTGAAGTAGGAGTTACTTGTTTAAGCAAAAACAAAAAAACAAGTGTTGCATATTACTTTGCTAAAAGTCAGAGAGAGCCACACACAATAAATAAAATAATCAATCCTAAATGGCCAGTTCAGTGTGATAGATTGCACTAACCCAACTGGCTAATTTATACACTTTTCCAGGATTTTCTCACCTTCTTTAGTGGAACTAGCAATGGAACAAAATTGGACCCTTAGGCAGTTCTAATAGTTTAGGACCAGATTGTGAACTCTTTCTTCACACTGGTATATAGATATTCTCACACATAGCCCCACTGAAGTCCAGAGAGTCCGATTTTTAGCGTATCCATTGAAGCAACCACTCACCAAGAGTTTCTGTTTATTAGAGAGTAAAGAGCTTCCTAAGTGCTTTAATAAGCCTCTGAACCATGGGAGTAAGCAGACACAAGTGAATAAATTTCAAATGCCGAACAGGAATAAATGAATGAATAAACACTCCCAAACTCTTTTCCAACCTAAAACCCCTGAGACTGGACAATCTAAAGAATTTAAACTAAGTATTTTATGAGCGAGGGACATTTCCACTGATTCCAAAGAAAAGTAAGATGTCATTAGCCGAGAGTGATTCTAGCATCTATCCAGTACATCCTGTAAAGGCTCAACATTTTACACCTCCAAAATTTTATTCTTTTGTTGAGACTAATCCTGTGAAAATGCCTTTGACCAAAACATTAGAATATGTGGATTTGGGGCACACCTCTGAAAATTAGTCCTTACTAAAAACTTCAGTTATCTGATAAAGCTCAACTCAGTCTGTCTTTTTTATAGTAGAAGCAGTACAGCAGTTCACACTAAGCCAAAACAAACAGTATTAATCCATATAAGAAACTGAAAGAATGGCTTTTACAGATAAGGCAACTCAATTTAACCAAGAACAGCTCTTAATGTTCAATTCAGTTCATATAGTGGAAATTGTGTGTCACAATTCAACAGGGAACAGGGGAGTTGGAGGAAAAAGTCACATGGGTGCAATCTTCTTTATGGTAACTCTTATCTCTATGAATTAGAGAAAATAGCGGTAATCCAGGATGACTGTAAAAATAAAATCAGCTGAAAAAAACAACCTCTATCGGATGTTATAAAAGGGATCTCCTCTTTCAAAATCCTTTCTGGGGCCTTTCGGTTGGTAAACGGACAATGTAGAAGCCACTCAATTGGTATCAGTGCAGGAATCACCTGATAACCTATTCTCCCTCCTTTGTTTTAAAAGACATTTAGCCACCTTTTATTAACTATCTTGCAATTAATTTGAAGTTCAGTGGGAAATAAAAATGGATAGCTAGTAAAACAGGCACCCATATGATGGAGCTCAAACATGTCAGCATGACTCCATGATAGGTCACATTATTCCCCAACGAATCCATTGTTCTACACTGCAAGAGTAAAAAAAAAAAAATTTTCATCATCATATCTGACATGAAACCTGTATTCCATTTTCTTTGCCAATTCATCTTGGATAACTGGTATAAAGAAAAGCATAAATCATGAGAACTGAGCTATGTCTCTAAATCATTTAAATATCCTCTGTTGTATTCAATATGAAGCCTTAATTAAACTGATCCAGAGTCAATTGGCAGTATCCAATTTTAACATGTTGTTATTTAAAACTCCAATGACAAGAAAACGGGAATAAATGACACAGGAAGTTGTTAAACATAAACTGGATGGATAGAAAGGAGGATAAATTTGTGTGCTATCATGCTGCTTGGTGTAGCATGTGTTTTTTCTTCCCATATTCCCCACCAGCAAATGTTCCACTCAAAGACCTAGTATGATCTTTTCTCTGGGATGAGAACTATGCATTCTCAGTGTCTGGTGGTATTTTTCCCCCTATAAAGCTAAATGAATACATAAAAAACAGTTACTTACCTTCTTGTAACTGTTGTTCACATCCATTCTACACTAGGTGTGCGCACGGCACATGCACGAGTGTCGGAAACTTTTTCCCTTAGCGGCTCTGTCGGGCCGGCGGGGGGCCCTCTGAGTGGCGCCACTGAGCTATGCATATATACCCCTGCCGACTGACCCCCTCCGGTTCCTTCTTGCCAGCAACTCTGACAGAGGGGTAGGAGGGTGGGTGGTGGAATGGACGTGAACACCACATCTCGAAGAACAACAGTTACGAAAAGGTAAGTAACCGTTTTTCTTCTTCAAGTGCTTGTTCACGTCCATTCCACATTAGGTGAATCACAAGCTTACCTCTGGAGGAGGGTACGAGTCACGGAACAACTGATTGGAGGACCACTCTGCCAACTGCCGCATCCTCTCTGGCCTGCTGGTTGACCGCGTAGTGGGTCATGAAGGTGTGCACTGAGGACCAGGTGGCTGCTCTGCAGATCTCCTGGATTGGGACCTGTGCCAGGAAAGACATGGAAGTCGCTTGCACCCTGGTGAGTGGGCCGTGAGCGCTGGGGCCGGAACACCTGCACGCTCATAGCACACCCGGATGCAGTTTGTAATCCAAGACGAGATCCGTTGCGCCAACACCGGGAAGCCTTTCATCCTCTTGGCTACGGCCACGAACAGCTGCATGGATTTACGAAAGGGCTTGGTGTGCTCCAAATAGAACGCCAATGCTCTATGGACATCCAGGGTGTGTAGGCTGCGGTGACTCGGGTCCATATGGGGTTTTGGAAAAAACACCAGCAGACAAATGTCCTGGCCCAAATGGAATTGCGAGAGCACCTTAGGGAGGAACTTGGGGTACGGTTGGAGCTGCACCTTATCCTTGTATACGGTGGCTCAGAGGAGCTGCACCTTATCCTTGTATACGGTGGCTCAGAGGTGAGAGCCCTCAGCTCAGACACCCTTCTGGCCAAAGTAATGGCCGCCAGAAATGCCACCTTCCAGGAAAGGTGGACGAGGGAGCAGGTAGCGAGGGGCTCAAAAGGGGGTCCCATGAGCTTAGAGAGGACCAAGTTAAGGTTCCAAGGAGGGAATGGGGGGGCGTGAGTGTGGAAACATCCTCTCCAATCCTTTAAGGAACTGTCCCACCATTGGTTGGGAAAACACCAAGCCCCCCGAAAACCCCGGATGGAAGGCGGAGATGACCGCCAGGTGTACTCTGAGTGAGGACGGGCCAGCCCCTGCTGCTTGAGGTGCAGGAGGTACTCTATGATGGCTTGCACTGGGGCCTGGCACGGCTGCACTTGTCGGGGCTCACACCAACACGAGAACCTTTTCCACTTGGCCACATAGGTAGCCCTGGTAGAGGGCTTCCTACTACCAAGCAGGATCAGCTGCACAAGAAAGGAGCAATGGCTCTCCAAGGTATTTAGCCACAGAGCTTCCACACCATCAGGTGTAGTGATTGCAGGTCAGGGTTGAGAAGCCGTCCTGCATAATGAGGTCCCGGTGAAGGACCGCCACCGCCCTGTCCCTGCGTACCTTGAGCAGCACTTTGTGTACCAAGCGGAGTGGGGGAAAAGCATACATCAAGCCCCCTCCCCACGGGATCGCAAATGCATCTGCGACTGAGCCCAGGCTGTGGCCCTGGAATGAGCAGAACCATGGGCACTGGGCATTGACCCTGGTGGCAAATAGATCTACCCGGGAACACCCCCCACCTGCAGAAGAGCGAAAGCACGACGTCCGCTCTGAGCGTCCACTCGTGCATGCGATATGACCTGCTGAGGTAGTCCGCCAGCTCGTTTCGCATCCCGGGAGATATGACGCCTCGAGGTGAATGCCATGGGCTACACAAAAGTCCCAGAGGAGGAGAGCTTCATGATAGAGCAGCGAGGAACAGGCCCCGCCCTGCCTGTTTATATAAAACATGACAGTAGTGTTGTCTGTCAGAACTGTCACACTGTGACCACTCAGAGTGGCGTGAAAGGTCAGGCAGGCTAGACGAACTGCCCTGAACTCCTTCACATTGATATGAAGCGACCACTCTGCTCCAGACCACAAGCCCTGAGGTCCCTCAGGTGAGCCCCCCCGTCCATCCGTGGTCTGACACGTCCGTCACCAGCATCAGGTCTGGTTGTGGGGTGGCAAAGGGGATGTCTTCGCAAACCACAGGCTGGGACTGCCACCACAGCAGGGAGTCCAGCACATCCCTTGGGGCTGTCACTACCAAATCCAGGGGGTCCCTGCCTGGGTGGTACACCCGAGTGAGCCACACCTGCAGAGTCCTGAGTCTCAGTCTGGCATGCCTGACCACTTGCATGCATGCTGCCATGTGGCCCAGCAGCTGCAGGCAGCACCTGGCCGTTGTCATTGGAAACTGGCACAGGGAGGTCACCGCTTGCTGGATAGCCTGGAATTGGGATACTGGAAGGCTTGTCCTGGCCTGCACTGCGTCCAGGACCGCCCCTATAAATTCCACTCTCTGCGTGGGCATGAGAGTGGACTTGGGGATGTTGACCAGGAGCCCCAGCTCGTGGAACAATCTCAGGGCCACCTCCATGTGGCCCTGCACTTCCGCTTCAGATCGACCCGCCAGGAGCCAGCCGTCGAGGTACGGGTAAACCCGGATCCTCTGCCTCTGTAAGAAGGCTGCCACCACCACCATGCATTTCATGAACACCCGTGGGACCACGGCTAGACTGAATGGGAGAACCACAAACTGGTAATGTTCTTGGCCCACAGTGAACCACAGGAACCGCCGATGTGCTGGTTCGATGGAGATGTGAAAGTACGCGTCCTTCATGTCGAGGGCAGCGTACCAGCCCCCCGGATCCAGGGAAGGGATGATGGTGCCCAGAGAGACCATGCGGAACCAGGCCTTGACCAGGAACTCGTTGAGCCCACGCAGGTCTCAAATGGGACGAAGGCCCCCTTTGGCCTTGGGGATGTGGAAGTACCAGGAGTAGAAACCTTTCCCCTTTAGGCCGTGCGGCACCGCCTCTACCGCCCCCACCTCTAGCAGCATGTGAACCTCCTTCTCTAGGAGATGCTCGAGAAAAGGATCCCTGAAGAGAGATGGGGAAGAGGGGTGGGAGGGAGGAAGGGAAGAGAATTGCAGAGAGTACGCGTTCCATACCGTGCATAAGACCCAACGGCCCGACGTAATGCTGGACCATGCATGGGACAAACGGGATAGGCGGTTCAGGAAACAAAAGGACGGATCCAGTGACTGGTCTGGTATGCTGTCCTCAAGCGCACTTTCAAAAGCCTGGGTTAGTGCCTAGCTGGGATTTATGCTGACCTTGGTTATGACCTGGCGCATTATTGTTATTATTGCGCCGTCGCCTGTTATCCCCGCCTCGCCTACGGTCAGGCTCATGCCTATGACAAGGCTGGTACTGTTGCTGAGGGGGAGGCTGCAGCTTAAAGGGCTTCCTCTGCATCACTGGGGTGTGCATACCCAGCGACTTAAGTGTAGCCCTCGAGTCCTTGAGGCTATGCAGCCTCGTGTCTGTCTGGTCCGAAAAGAACCCGGACCCTTCAAAGGGGAGGTCCTGAAGCATACTCTGGACCTCAGGCAGCAGGCCTGACTCCTGGAGCCACGCCGAGTGCTTCATGACCACCCCTGACACAACTGTTCTGGCTGTCGCGTCTGCTGAATCCATGGAGGCCTAGAGAGAGGTCTTAGCTATTGCCTTGCCCTCGTCCACCAGGGCCATAAACTCCTGTTGGGAACCTTGCAGGAGGTGGTCCTTAAACTTCCCCACCACTGCCCAGGAGTTAAAATTATGCCTGTTGAGGATGGCCCGCTGGTTCACAATCCTCAACTGAAGGCCCCTGATGAGTACACCTTTCTACCAAAAAGGTCCAGGCGTTTTGCCTCCTTGGCCTTAGGGGCCTGGACCTGTTGTCCATGGCGTTCCCTTTCGTTCAGCACCGAGATCACCAGGGAGCATGGACTTGGGGGTCAGAACAAGAATTCGTAGCCCTTTGATGGGGCAAAGTATTTGCACTCCACACCTTTGGCTGTTGGAGCGCTGGAGGCCAGGGTCTGCCATGCAGCTTATAATTCGATTGGATGGTCTTAATGAGCGGGAGCGCTATTCTATATGGACCTTCAGGGCTCAAAATGTCCACCATGGGGTCCTCCTGCTCAACCGTCTCCTCGGCCTGCAACCCCAAGTTCTTGGCGACCCTATGCAGTGGCTTCTGTGGTTTATGGGTGGAGGGCCGGACACCGCTGTACCCACCACCGCCTCATCTAGGGATGATGAGGTTAGCAGCTACTCAACCCCCTCTGGCTGTTCCTCCTGCTCCCCTTCTCCCATGGGAGGGGCCTCCAGCTCGGGCCAGGGTGGGAGACCTCGGGACAGCACCGGACTCAGTGCTGGTCTCTCCGGTTTATCCTGGGGAGATGCTGGAGGCCTGGATACTGTAGCTTCCGGCACCGTCGGGCGTTGGTGTGGGGACTGGGACCGCTGCACCAAGTAGCTTGGACGGGGCCCCTTGGCGCTGTTGATAGGCCCAAGGAGTCCAGAAGGGCCAATGACCTGGCGGCCCCCATTGTGGGTGCCAACACGTCTGAGGATCCCTGCTGTCTGGAGCACAGTGAGAGTAACTGTAACGGCTGGAGTCGGCGCCGGACTGCAGTGATGCCAACCACGAAGGCCACGGCAGTGCCAACAATCTGTGCTGGTGGGAGGTTGATGGGCGGCTCCTAACCGAATGGGAGAGGGACCGGTACTGATATCCCTGGGACCGGGATCTGGATCTGGATCAGGACTGGGACTGGCACCGGCGTTCCCAGTACTGGGATCAGTATCTGCAGGAGTCCTCCGGCGAGGGCCGTCTTGACTCCTCCCAGTGCCGGTTTCTAATCGGTGCCAGAGAGCATCGTGCCTCTTCCGTTAATTCCTCACGCCGACCCACTCCCGGTACTGCAACTTCCTTCTGAGCTGCAGGTAACTGGGAGTCCACAGACGCAGAGCTCGACTGGGACCAACTCCGGGAGCGATGCCAGGAGGGTGTCCTTGAACGGCACACCATTGCCGGCTTACCCCTCGATGGCACCCTTGACGGCTCCAGGGCACTACGCATTGAGGAAGCCAGAGCAGACGTCGGGCACTCTGGGCCCAGTGGCTGCAATGCAGCTTCCATCATTAAGTGCTTCAAACGAAAGTCTTTCTTTCTTTCTTTGTTCTTGGCTTGAACGCCTTGCAAATCTTACACCCCTCAGTTTGATGCTCTTCCCCCAGGCAACGTAGACACGAGCCGTGAGGGTCACTAACTGGCATAGGCTTGCGGCACGTGGCACAAACCTTAAACCCGTGGGCCTGAGGCATCCCCGCGGCCCAAGGCGGGTGCTGGAAACCTCCAAGCACCTAATCCAGGGGTCCTCAATGTGGTGCCTGTGGGTGCAATGGCGCCCGCCAGGGCAGTTGTGTGCACCCGCAGGACACTGTGCCGCCAAAATGCCGCTGCTGAGCACAGCTGCCGGAGAACCACCCGCCGAAATGCTGCTGAGAATCGTTGCCGTTTCTTGGCGGCATTTCGGCGGTGACGCTTCTTGCCACTGTCACTTCTCAGCGGCATTTTGGCGGCAGAGTGTCCGGCACCCACCACAGTCTTCTGGGAATAGGAATACGCTATTCCCACAGAAAGGTTGGGGACCACTGACCTTATTGCTTAAGTGTCCACACCAAAGGTATGCTAACTGATAACAGCTATCTATGAGAAAGGCTAAGGGACTGCTCTCATACAAGAGAGAGAAAGGTTGTTCCAACACCCCCACGGATGGTAAGAAGGAACTGGAGGGGGTAAGGTGGCAGGAGTATAAATGCACTGCGCTGTGGCACCACTCAGGGGGCCCCCCGACGGGAGGCGCTAAGGGGAAAAGTTTCTGATGCTCGTGCACGTGGTGCGTGCACACCTAATGTGGAATGGGCGTGAACAAGCGCTTGAAGAAGAATGAGCATTCAATAACATATGCAGAACCCTACACTGCTGAGGTGTCAAATTTGTATCCCTGTCATTGATCGAGAGAATGCTCGGGCCTGCGCTATGCTGGAGGTCAGACTAGATCTTAATGAAACCCTTCTGGACTTAAAATATATGAATCTATGAACAAGTTAATATTTGACTGGCATCCTTGTTTTCCCCACTGACCCTCATTTGGTAAAACAGCACGGTAATTCAAGACCCTACCCACTCTCACTGAGCAGTTCATGGAATACATTTTTAATTAATTGTATATTGCTTTTAAAACTTGAGACAATATAGCGGCAGTCATCAATGCACAAAGGGAGGTTCTACCTAGTGTATTAGACAGGAAAGGGAATCTTGTGGTAAAGGCTCAAGACTAGGAGTCAGGAGAGATGAGTTCTCTCTCTTGTTCTGGCACAAACTTCCTATATCACCTTAAGAAAGCCACTTAGCCTCTTGATGCCCCATTTCCCAGCTGTAAAACGAGGATTGTGATACACACAGGGGAGCTGTTAATTAGTAATTAATATTGGAGAGCATTTTGTGCTCCTTTAATGGAAATTGTTCCATTATATTATTGTTATATACATATTACTTTGTTTTGTTTTGCTTTGCATGACAGTAGACAAGGTTTAATAAAAATGCATCACAACTGTTGTAACAGTGATACAAAACTGAAACACCATGTGAACCTGTTAAGGATAAGAGCAGTACAGATGCTGGAGGGGGATGTGATACAGCAATTGCTTTCTGAGACTCTTCAGATTTTCTCTCTATGAAATAACGGGGGCTTTCCTTGCCAAACTAGTGCAACATTATGTAATCAGTGATAAACTTCTGAGTTCCATTCACAGCTACTGTGGGAACCTGTGTGCTATTTCTGGGTAATGCTCTAGTTCAAGAGAATTTTTTTTAATTTAATTTTGAAAATGTTACTCTGCACCTTCATTTTAAAGGAATACTGGGTGGATAAGGTATTTTTTTATGAAACAGTATAAACCTTTCATCTCCCCCCCAAACCCCCCCAAAATTACACAGGTTTTAAAATTATTCTGCTAACAGCAACCATAGTCCATCTCGTGATGACATTTTTGATTTAGTCTAAAAATAAAAGAGAAAATTCCTTATTTTAATTTTAATGTGTGAAAATGACGAACTTGACTACATATATCAATCTCACTTTTATTGAATAACTTTCATACTGTTCCTTAGGGCTTTTCATCCTTTATTTTACGATTTAAAAAATAAATAAGATTTGATTAGTAGTTCTTGTCTCCTCAAATGATGTACCTAAAGGGCTGGCCCACAACATTTTGGCACCTGAGGCAGGGAGCTCAAATGACGTCCCCATGCCCCATCACTTGGGCCAAAACTTTGAAAGGTCTCAATTCTGCCTTCTTCCTGTTCTACTCCTCTCACAGTACTGCTCTGCTACGTACCCAAATAAAGGAGAACTAACAACTTAAAATGCCCTGTTGAAAAATTTTAAGTAACAACTTTCAAATGCCTGAACAGCAAATGCAACTTTTCTTGTCTGCATAGTAAACACTGGCATTTTTATCTGTTTGAATAATCAAAGTGTTGCTTTCCGTGTCTTCTTGCTTGCAAAGATTTGAACTGCTTCCTGCTGAAGGTCCACAGTCTGGGCCAGCTCATGCTCCACTGAGATGGCTGCAAGGCCGACCAGCCTCTCCTGAGTCATTGTGGAGCGTAGATGTGTTTTTATTAACTGCAGCTTGGAGAAGCTGTGTTCTCCACTGGCAACTGTTACAGGAATGGTTAGAAGAAGTATGCGCAGAGCAACAAAAGCATTTGGAAAGACGATGGTCATCTTATTTGTGCACATATATTCCAGAACAGCCTTTGGAGTTGATCCTGCTGAAATGCATCTTGAAAGGTCTTTCAGTTCATCACCTAAATCACTCACATCAATATCGCGCATGTCATCATTGGTCAACACTGTCTCTAGTGCCCTGCATTGCTGGTGTAGGTCTTCTTCAGGTATAGTGAGGAGTTTTGGAATATCATACAACATCCCAAATATACCTGTGTTCCTTGAGCTGCATCAAACGTTCTTCAACTGACCGTATTGCACAATCTAACACCCGGTTAAAGAATTCAACTTTGAATTGTTGTTTGGGGTCTCTTATGGGATTATCCTGTGCCTTGTAATTAAAATGTCATCTTCTTCGGTGACTCCTATTCTTGAATGGGTGGGAAAATAGTTTCAGTGTGAAGCTCCTTTGCCAACTTCTGTGCACTCTTCAGAATGTTTTGAAATCCTTCATCTGACCAGTAAGACTGTAGGGATGATTGCTTTGTCCAGTTGTTCCATTGCTCCAGATATATCAAGGTCAACACCTTGGAGTCTCTTGCTTACACCATTTATTTCAAACAGTTTGTCATGTCACAACACTAAGCCACACAGAAATTTGAAGTTATGTATGTTTCTGGTGTTTCCATTTCCCTCTGCCACTGTTCTCCCATGAACAGTTCCTGTCATAGCAGTATCCTCCACAATGGCAACATCTATCTTCCCAGTTTGGTGTTTGATAGGCTTTATCACCTCCACTTGACTTTCCCATCATGTTGCACTCAGTAGTTTCAGTGTCAGAGAGGATGTTCCCAGATGTTGCTTCAAAATTTGCCATCAATGAGTTGATGCAGAGAAAAATACATAGATGGTTTGAATTACATTAAAAAATTCAGCAGCCTCACTAGAAGCTGATGCTGCATTACTGATCACCACGTTCAATGAATGAAAACTGCGTGGGACAAAAAAAAAAAAAACAAAAACTCGAGGGTTTAAACTCTCGGATCCATGTCTGCACTCCTGTGTATTTTCCTCTCATGTTGGCACCATTATCATAGCCCTGACCTCTCATGTCATCTATTGCAATTCCCGTATCTTCCAGCTTTTTAAGAAGCACATTTGTCATACCAGCTCCTGTAGTATCATCAATGTCAATGAATTCTAGAAAATGCTCTCTGACAGTCACCGTTGCAGGGACATTTTTACTAGGTTCTGTTGTTGTTACAAAATGCACCAGTAAAGTCATTTGTTCTGTACGACTGATGTCAGGTGTGCAGTCCAGAATAACAGAATAATATCTTGCTGACTTCAGATCTGCCACAATCTTCTGTGACTTTTGTTGCCAGTAACAGTATGATCTCATTTTGAATGGTTTTTCCAAAGTAGTGGTGTGTGTACATTTCTTGGGTGGTGACTCTTCTTAGATGCTCCTGGGAATACAGAATCAAACTCAGCCATCAGCTCCACAGTTTTAAGGAAGTTTCCATTGTTTGGCATGTACAGCTGATCTGAAATGCCATGCAGTGCTAGGTTTTGGGTAGCAAGCGTTCTCACAATGGCAATGAGCCTTTTCAGAACATTTTGCCAGTAAAGAGACACTGATGCAATCTTCTCTTGATGTGGATCATCTATGGTGGCCTTTAACCTTAGTCCCATCTCAAGCTCTTTCCATCTATGGAACACTCTCTGGTGATTTGCTGCCTTCTCATGGCATGCCAGATTTCTAGCCAGATTTTCCCAGTCCTTTGTTGCTGTAGAACCCAATGTGGCTGGAACATTAGACGGGAAGAGTTTGCAACAAAAACAGTATGCAGCATTCTGAGTTTTTGAATACATAAGCCATGGCCTCTCTACTTTTTCACCATTGGGGATTTCACACCAGTAATATGTTGGATGGAAACTTCTATTTTCATTGTCTTTGGGGAATATGAAGTTTTTCACTTGCTGTGGCCCATGCAGTACAAGGAAGTCGCTCAGGCTACTGCTCAAGTGGGTCCACAGTCCTGGATCATCTAGACTTAAGGAACTAAACTCAGCAGCAGCTGTTTCTTGAGCCTCCACCACACTCTTCTCTGATCTACACTATTCTTCAGGAATGTGCCTGGTTATATCCATTTGAGATGGAGATATGGATGCTGCAGTAGCTGCCAGGTCACCTGCACTCTGACTAACTGGAAGATCAGGCATCTCCCCACCATGCACATCCTCACTAGGGCCGGAAGGCTCACTGAGAACACTTGTGTCTATGTATCTCAGAAGAGCTCCTTCCTGCTTAGATAGAAAAGCTTCCTTTGCTTTCTTTCTTTTTCTGAATGCTGCCCCAGAGGGGCGTTTTCATCTTTCACTCATGACTGCTATTCTGTGCCAGCTATAGTGGCTCTCAACACTCAATTGAAGGGGACAAATAAGCAGGCTGGTAGCAGGGCCTGAGTGAGGGAAGATATCAGAGTCTTAAGGGCCTAACTGGCTCCTACTACTTCAGTGGACTGACCGTTATCCTCAAGTGGGTTCAGGGAAGCAGCAGGAAACATGAAGTTCCCTGAGAAGCTGGTGTTAAATCAGTCCAGGTTCCTGGGGGTGCTAGAGAGGTACATAAGAGGCTCCTCCTCCTCTCTCTCCCTGCAGCTCCTGCTGTTTTCTATTATTCCCTCTCACCTTTTCTCCTGCCTGCCTGTTATGTCTCTTGTGCCCTCCTTCCTCCAGCACAGCACTCCACCATCTCTGTGTGTCTAGAGCAGAGAGAATACATATGCACCACAGCAGACATTCTGGGTCCTAGTGGCACCCCCCACAGTCTGGCACCTGAGCCGGCAACCTCAGTTTGCCTCATGGTAAGGCCAGCCCAGCGTACCTGTCAAAGGTGAGCATGTATGCAGTGATCAAAAGCTCTTGCTAATACAGAAGACGATTTTTGGAAACAATTGTACAATCAATGAGTATACATGATTCAATCAGCATATTGCAGAACTACATTCCCTGAGCAAACTGGTAGACAGAATATTATTAAAATGAGAGCATATTTCACTGCCATTTACTTCTGATATAAAGGACCCTTAAGGGGGAAAAAAACCCATCAAAACAAAGCATTTCCTTCCTGCTTGCTAGAGAGCTTTCTTTATGTTTTTTTTCCTGACTGCCAGCATCCAATGGAAATACTGCATCTTCATGACACTGAAAGTCATCGAGGATATTGACTACAGAGTCTTAAATTTAGCGTTATCTCCAGGAAGGCATTTTTAATATAATTCCCAGATTGTCTTCCATTCTACAGAATATAATTCTTCATTGTCTTCTCTTCTTCACAATCCTTTTTCTTTCTGGAACACTGAAATAATTTTGGAGTTGTTGCCAACAGCTATTGGAAAATATTTGGGCATGTCCATCTTTTTCCCTCTGCATGTTTTTTTCCCCCCCTTTTCATACAATAACTTAGAATCCCTTCTACTTTCCCCAGTCTTCTTTACTCCAAACAATAGCTAGGTGGCAGGAGATAGCCTGATGCTGCACTGTTACTCCACAAGATCACTCGATAATGAGAAATGGGTCCAAACCAAACTCCTAACTTCAAGCATTCCCAAACTTTGGAAAACTTCCTGACTTAAGATCATATCTATTCACTAGCTAGTATTGTTTTTTAAAATACTATGCCGCTGGTCCTCTTCCTATTGAAGTCAATGGGAGATTTGCCACTAAATTTAAACGGAATCCTATCAGGCTCTCTCTGAACAATTCCATCACTTGCATGCAAGTGGGCCATTGCTTTATCCCCAGTAATTAATGGGAGTCATCAGTAAAAGCCACAGCACAGATAGAGTTAAAATAATCATTAAATAGCCTCACACACATTCAGGGTGAATTCCAAGCCTCATTGAAGTCAATGACAGAGCTCCCTTACACTCCAGTGGGGCAGGATTTTATTCTCAAGGTATAGGTCTTCAAGACTGCCTTGAGCTTGACTATCCTGTAAAAGTACCTGCTTTATTGCTTTTGAGCTCCCAGTGGAGTTATGTGCTTGAGAAACAGAATTTTACTTAAACAAGACAAAGCACTTTTGATTAATAGGAGCATAAATAGGTATCAAACTGGTAAAAATATGTTTTGTTTAATCCTATAATTCACACACTAAAACATTCTGTTTGAAATGTTATTTAGAAATAATCTAGCTGATACATTATCTTTGCCAAGATTTAGCTCAGAGCCAGTTTTTACAGCAGAGCTATATCCCCTTGGAATAAAGGATTTATTGTGGACGTGCCAACAAAACCTTAAGCTACACTATCTTCGTGCAACTGCACTGCTATAATAAGACTTTATTTGATTTTCTCAAGAGCTCTAATAAGATTAAGGCATGATCATAAATTCCCCAGTGACAAAAGATAAACTACTCCTCATTGATCTTTCAGAAACCAGACCAATTTCTTGATACTAACCAGTCATATTTACTGCAGCGGCAGGTATATTAGCGTTCCAATAACAATGTCAATAACACTCCGGGCCTGATTTTTATACAGAGAGACCCTATTGGCCTCTCCAGAAGCCCAGATAAATGGCTAGCCCTTAAGGGGGAGAATACCTAAGAATTAGCTAGTTTCTTGAGGGTTATCACACAGGTTTGGTTTTGTTTTCCATTGATTTATATAAGCCTTTCTAATTGGCTTATTGGCTTTTGCTAAAAGCTGGTCTCAAAGCTAAAGCAATTGATTGAGGTTTTTTTTTATCCTAACATTCAAAACAACATCATATTACTTCAGAGTTCTTTTGCAGAACCTTTCAATAAATGTAATCAATCCTCGCAAATGCACTAACTGATCACGTAGACACAGTATCATTATAATTAGATTAGATGAACTGTATATACCCATGTACAGGTACTGAATATACTACTTCAGCCTTTCTCTTTCTAGTGAGTTACAAGTGCACTGGGCTAATTTGTATTATCTGTTTTATGGTTGCATTTAAAAGACCCTGTCAAGCTCAGGGCCCCATTGTGCTTACAAACACATAGTAAGAGAGATCTCTCTACACTAGACACCTTCTAACCTAAATAAACAAGACAAAGAATGGGAGAAAGGGATTATTATCCCTATTGTGCAATTGGGGAACAAAGCACAAGACAGACTGAATGAAATTTTCAAAAGCACCAAAGTGATGAAGGAGCTTTGAATGAGACTTGTGCGCCCATGTCATTGAGTCATTCTGAGAATCCAACTGTAAGTAACTCACCCAATATCAACCAGGAAGTCTGTGGAAGAGCCAGGAATTGCACTCATATTTTCCGAGTCTCACTCAGTACCTTAATCACAAGGTCCTCCCTCTCAGTGAGGAGCATCTTAATATCATTAACGGAGGTGCAAATCTGCAATAAAGTCATAGACCAAGAAGATGGCCCATTCATTTATCTGTGTAGTGGGTCGCATATTCAACCCTTCAATGGTGTTACACCAGCGATGAATTTAGCCTTGTGACTTATTTCTAGATAAATTCTGAAAACCTATCAATATTGGTACCATTCTGAAGTGGTTCAGACAATAAAGAAGAACTCATGGTCTTATTCTGAGAACAGACCTTTTTAAGGGTTGGTTTGCATACAGTGTATTACTTCTAAACACAACTACAAGAAAGATGTTCAAAAGTAGGTCAAGAGTCTAATGAGTGAGCTAAATTTATTGCCAAGCCAACAAGCACTGTAGAAAAATATCATGCCATTAACAGTGGGACACTTCTCTTCATATTGTTAACTGTTGTGCAGTATTGCCATACCCTGTTAAACAACTGTCATGTGCCATCCGAAGGGTTTCTGCATTTCAGTGGGTGAAATGATTACTTTAGGCAGTGCAATTTCATTATCCAAAGGCTCTGGGGAAATGCAAAACCTTCTGATAATCGGGGTTTATGGTGATCAGGGAAAGCATTCTTTAAAATCTGTATTCATGAACCACATGACCAGTTTTCCAAAGGCCTGTCAGATTAATATGGAGGGCTGCTGGATAAGAGAATCATTGGGGCTGGAGGGATGCTTCTACACACTCCGTGCGTGCTGCTCCTAAGCACTTGGGAGTGGTTCTTCTGTTTATAGGTGCTTTGGAGTGCTGAGGTTATGAAGGATGCTTCTGCAGTACTCCTCAGCTCACATCAAGCAGAACTTCATCTTTCAATTCTAGCGCCTCTGGTGTTGCAGCATTTATAGGACACTCTCCCTGTTATCTGAAAGAAGGTCATGTGCCCAGACATATTCAGGGAAAGCAACCATCTTTTAGATCATAGGAGGTTTCTGATATAGTAACTGAGGTTCAGATAACTAAAGCTAAACTACATATGTTTGTAAGGTAAATTGTGAAGTTTGAATGCAATGGGAATTGAGGGCCCTGTTCTAGTCTTAGATTTGATCCTAATGCAAGTTTGAAGGCTTTACATAAAAAGACTCATTGATTGGCTGTGCCAGAACTTCAGGAATGGGCCTATAAAAAAGGCATACCCTGAAATAATAATAGTTCACAAAGGGCTTTATATTTCCAAAGAGCTCTACAGACATTAACTTATTTAAAAGTATCAGAGGGATAGCCGTGTTAGTCTGGATCTGTAAAAGCGGCAAAGAGTCCTGTGGCACCTTATAGACTAACACACGTATTGGAGCATAAGCTTTCATGGGTGAATGCATCCGACAAAGTGGGTATTCACCCATGAAAGCTTATGCTCTGATACGTCTGTTATTTAAAGTAATTTCATTATAAGATTATTCCAATGTACAGCAGAGATTTTTTTAATTTCAAGGTTGAGGTTAATTTTCTGCACCAAAACAATTTACTTCTAAACTAAATCTAAAAACACTTTAAAATCTCATTTCAGATTAATAATAAATAATAATAATAAGCTTTACATTTTTAAAAAACTTTCCACACTATCAAAATTAACTGGCAGACTGGGGATGGATTATCCCTCTTCTTAAGACAGTGACGTAAACTATGCCATCGGTTTTGAGGTCAAATCATGTCATCAGTTTTAAAGCAGAATTCTCTGCTGAAATCAGTGAAGAGTTCTGCTTAAAAACTGATGGCACAATATGGCCCATGAGAGAAACTCTGCTCCTTTTACTATTGTAAACCACTGTGAGACAGAGAAATCTCTAAATTCATTTTGAGATGCTTTATGTGACCATTTAATAGCTCTTCTATGTTAGTGTATGAAATATGCAGTCAATTCAGTTCCCTGACTTATGATTCACCTCTTCTGTTGAAGGAAAGACAGTTGAACTGCCTAAACTTTGTAAGTGGTGTAGGCTAGTACACAAGTCATACCTTAAAATGATAAAAGAATGCATATGTACTGTGAGAACGGAGATTTTCTCATGTATATAGTGAAAATTCCAGGTAGATCCAGAAAGTTGTCTCATTGTGGTATCATCTAGTAAATTACTGATATAGTACCCATCTCTGAAGCAACATATTCTGAATGGATCTTTAGTGTTAAATAACTACACATGGTGTTTAGTTTATGAACAAAAGTTCCTTAATTCATTGTCAATTTTTTGTATATTCAGTGGCACCAGGAAGAGATTTTCATTCCTAAATTCTATTCTATGCTGCAGTTCAAGACATCAGTAAGTTAATCAAAGGCCTCGTATGAAAAAATAAGGATACACTAAGAAAATTCCCAAGAGCAGTGTCAAGAATTAGTATATGAAAACTAAACCACAATGATTCCACTTGTCTACTACAAGTGGTATTTTTAAATGAGACATTTCAGCTATTACCAGAACACACCAATACATTACGAGAGTTCCATCTATAACAACATATCTTTTTTCATTGTGAATTCTGAGCCATTTTTCACCCCCTCTGAAGGGGCAGATGTTGCTGAAAAGGAGGCACAGAGGGAAGACTCTCTCCTGTCAGGTGCTGCTGCTCCACCTACTGGTACTAGGCTAGGAGTCCAAGAAGCTCACCAGTAAGGAGCTTCCTTTTTCTGGTAAGGCCACAAGCCAACAGCTAGAAGCTAATCCAAAACCCACTGAAATCCAATACATTATGAAGATAAGGCCAAAGCCAAGGAGAGGATGGGAAAATGCACTTCCTTTTAATCCCACTACAAACACACATGGAGACAAGAGCAGTTGCTTGTCCTCCTGGCAGTTGTTTTTAGCATATTAAAATGTTACTGATGTACTGAAGAAGCTGAATGGTACATCTTTGAGTAGTCACTGTCTACATTCTGAAAATTACAGCTTTTTGCTAGTATGAGGCTCTACTTGCTAGCATATGTTCCTGAGGTTAGGATTGGGAAAAACCAGAATCGGTAATGCATGTATAATACCGGTTTCTGGTAGAAGCTATGAAACTTGCATAGTAATGTTGCTCAATTTGCATTAGGTCTCTCAGCCAACTGTTAGTGATGTTATTCATCACTAAAACAAGAGCATCTTTTATTCCCTACTGATTCATTTGATAGATTGGTTGACAAACAGCTGACTCTGTGTGAGAGGGTTGACAAACAGGTTACTCAGAGTGGATGTTGGTCAAGACTGGATGTTGGTCAAGACAACTAGGCCCCAGTTCAGCAAGTGCTTAAGTTTAAGCAAATTCAAGTCCTGTTAACTTCAAAAGCATGTACTTAAGTGGTTTGTTGAACAGGGATGTGATTACTCATATGCTTAAAGGGAAGCATGTACTTCAGTTCCTTCAAGGAATGCTGCCTTATTACTGTGTAGCATAAAACAATTACTCAGTATCAAAGTAACAGAATTCAGTGAGCCACATTATTTGCTGTTTACTATTGGTACAACTCCACTGAATCAGTATTAACAAATAGTTACCCCACAAGGGCATCTGAGATATTGTCTCCTATTCTTAATATAGGGAAATAGTAAGGCATCTCACATGGGTAAGTATTCTTCATTCTTTCACACCATCAGTTCCCAGCTTATCGACCAAAGCAGTAAACTCAACATTATGGTCATTGGGCTCATGTGGCCACATTGTTAAATGTGCAAGAGCACAAATTCAGCCTCCTATTACGTTGTTACATCATTGAGGTCAAAGAAGCTAGTTCAAATTTACACCAGTGTTAACAGAGGGTGAAATATGTTCTACCATGTGAACCTTAAATTTTAATTTCCTACCAAAGGTGTTTGCAACTGCAACCTAAATATTTAAGTTTTTTTTTAATTTGTGTTCAAATTGAAGAAAGAATGGGATTGCTCCTTAAGTGTGATAGAAAAAAATCTCATGGCTTTCAACTTCATCTTAATTGCCTAGTCAAAGAAACTTTGGCTTTGATAGAGATAAATCCCCTGCTGTTTGCCTTACCCTAGGATATGTATTTGAAATAAATCATTGTTATACTATATAAAGTACATTGGTCATACTTTTCATGCATGTCTCCAACATCTTGTTAGTGCAGATTTACCATAAATCTAGTAAAACTATATTTTTTTGGTTTATTACTTATTTACTACTTATTTACTTTGTTACCTACTAAGAATATTGCTTATACTGTATTCTACTGAGAATTTACTTTTGGATAATGTACCTGTTCCACAAAGTATTTTAAATGTTTCCTCAAGCAGGTTACAAAAGGGAAACAATGTTTAATTTTAAAATTGAAATTTAATCCAAAGGTTTCTCAGAATTCTCTTTGGAGTTTTGAAACAGGCACACCGACAGTTGTGTGTAGCACTTATTACGTAATTCTCATATGGTAAATGCCTGCAGTATTAAGATCAGTGAATTCTCCTGAGCAAAGGCTGGCAACGTATGCTAAAATGTGCCGTGGGGTAGATTTTTCAAAAAGCGCAAATGGTATTTAGGCACTTAAACTCCATTGAAAATCAACAGGTATTAAGTGCCAAAGCAACCATTTTTGCCTTCGAAAATCCACTGAATTCTTGTCATTTTTCTATGAGAAATAATATTATTGAAAGATGAAATAAGCCACCAAACATATGCACTCAGTGTCCAAGGCTTCAAAGAGAGGGTTCCAGAGATAAATGAATATGCTGCATCTATTATCAAACACAATGAAAGTTCTGAGATCTCCAATGCTTCAAACTTAGCTACACAGCAATACAACTGTATGGGACAGCACTTACCTGCTGCTCTTGTAGATTATCATGTCCAATCTAAAGAAATGTTCAAACCAACAGCCAGATCCAAATATCACATCCAAAGCAATGTGTTCGTACCTAGGTAACGGGGCCCTACACCTGAACACCTCTTGAGCTGTGTGGAAATTCATACACAAATGATGTAGCTCAGGCCCATCACCATTTCATTCAGTGACAGTAAAATACTACAACAGGGAGTAACACTGGGTAAATGAATTATGAATCCATACTGACATCTTGTGGTCTGAGACCATGTATTGTTTTCTAAGCATTTTCAAACCAACATGGCCACAATTTAAGGGAAATAAAACTGAACAAAAATTTACAGTAGTAAATGGAAGGGGGTAGAGTCACCTAGGCCCTAATCCTTCAATTGACAACATACTGGCCTCCTGCCTGCACCTAATACACAATCTTGACAGGGCACCCTCAGACACAATGAATTATAGGACTAGGGCCTTAGTCATTCAGTGATGTACCAAAAATATTTATTGAAATAATTCATTTAAGATTTTACACTTAACATTTTTTTGTTCTGTTTGTGCAGCACCTAGTTCATGACTGGGGCTCCTGGGCTATATGGTAATGAATATACCAATAAAGAAAGGATAAACTTTATCATTCAAATTCATGAGATGAATTTTTCTCCCTGCAATAATCAGCTCTTTCTTTCCAACTTTTATTCTTTCCACCCCAAAAAATCCCAAATTTCATAATGCAGGAAGTGATTCAGCAAAGTATTTAAGCACACAAATATCTTCAAGCACATGGGCAGTCCCACCGAAGTCAATGGTCCTATGCATGTGTACAGTGAAGCACATGTGTAAATATTAGTAGGATCAGGGTTCAGTGGCCTGAATCCCACTCTGTTGCACTAGCACAGATAGGGAGGAACTCTATTGACTTAAATACATTCACAGGATTATTAATGAGATTTTCATTTTCCTTGTGATTTCTTAGAAACCATTTTTTTTTAAAAAAAAGTAAGTCCTATAAATGTTCATGGAAAAGGAATCAGAAAAGAGCTGTGACCAGAAAACAGAATTTGGTCTTTTATGAAAAGGAGGAGTTTCATCAACTATCGGACAGATCCAAAGCCCACTGAAGTCAATAGGAGACTTTCCACTGACTTCATTTATCTTTGGATTGGATCCTATGTCATTTTTAGCCATGCTGAAGTTATTAAGAAGGCAGAAGTGTCACATTGATGACTTTCTCTGCTACTCCCTGCCATATAACATATATGCCAGAGAAAAGTTCCTTTCTTCTTGGAGGACCCATAATTCCTATGCTTGCTGGTATCAGCTCATCTTGGTGTTCTTCTGTTACTATCGGAGACAAAAAAAGTCTCCACATAGAAGACTTTTGCTGCAAAAGCCGTGAATCTAAATTGAATAATGACTTAAGGATTTGGACCAGGAAGAGTTTTGCCTCAGTTAAAGAATGAGGAAGGATGGCAACATTTACTCTTAGCTTATTTATTATCTCATAGGAAAATTAAATTTTATTATATTAAACAGAGTAAACATTCTCTCTACAGGGGAAAAAATAATGTAGCACTCATCTTCCACATACTGCAATTACAGCTGACAGGAACCTTCCTTCTGCGTCATCTGAAAGGACAGATTTAGCTTGTGTATTTAGCAAACTACAAATGAATAATGAAAGTTTTCACTTATAAATGGATGAAATCACATTTTCTATTTATAGCTATACAAAGAAAAATAAGAACTAAATTCTGTTCTGTCATAGATAACCAGATTTATACCAGACTCTACTTTGCCCATGAAAGCAACTTCATCCAATAGATCTAGATTAATAATACCCCAAAAGCCCCTGCTGCAATTAATGTACAGTGGCTCCCAACTATAGGAGTACAGTTTGAAACAGGATATCAGTAGCACACACTACAGAACTTTTCATGTGAGCCAGCAGGGTCCACACTAGCCAATTACTGCACCACACACTAGTCTGCACCAGAGGTATGTAGGTTTTAGTCCTCACTAAAGCCATGTAGATAAGCCCCAAGTGTGTTTCAGGAACATTAGGTTAGTCACTAATGGACTTCAGAGTCTTCTACCCCTCTTCAGGTTTCAGAGTAACAGCCGTGTTAGTCTGTATTCGCAAAAAGAAAAGGAGTACTTGTGGCACCTTAGAGACGAACCAATTTATTTGAGCATAAGCTTTCGTGAGCTACAGCTCACTTCATCGGATGCATACTGCGGAAAATACAGAAGATGTTTTTATACACACAAACCATGAAAAAATGGGTGTTTATCACTACAAAAGGTTTTCTTTCCCCCCACCCACTCTCCTGCTGGTAATAGCTTATCTAAAGTGATCACTCTCCTTACAATGTGTATGATAATCAAGGTGGGCCATTTCCAGCACAAATCCAGGGTTTAACAAGAACGTCTGAGTAACGGGGGGGGGGGGATAAACAAGGGGAAATAGGTTACTTTTTATAATAACTCAACCATTCCCAGTCTCTATTCAAGCCTAAGTTAATTGTACCCAATTTGCAAATTAATTCCAATTCAGCAGTCCCTCGTTGGAGTCTGTTTTCGAAGTTTCTGAACCCCTCAGAAAGAGACAAACACCTACAAGATCTCTATCAAGCATTCTTACAACTACAATACCCACCTGCGGAAGTGAAGAAACAGATTGATAGAGCCAGAAGAGTTCCCAGAAGTCACCTACTACAGGACAGGCCTAACAAAGAAAATACTCACCAGCAACCACATACCACACAACAGAACCACTAACCCAGGAACCTATCCTTGCAACAAAGCCCGTTGCCAACTGTGCCCACATATCTATTCAGGGGACACCATTACAGGGCCTAATAACATCAGCCACACTATCAAAGGCTCGTTCATCTGCCCATCCACCAATGTGATATATGCCATCATGTGCCAGCAATGCCCCTCTGCCATGTACATTGGGCAAACTGGACAGTCTCTACGTAAAAGAATAAATGGACACAAATCAGACGTCAAGAATTATAACATTCAAAAACCAGTCGGAGAACACTTCAATCTCTCTGGTCACTCAATTTCTGATCTCAAAGTGACTATCCTTCAAGGGGAAATAGGTTTCTAAGTTTTTTTGTTGTTTATTCCTTCCCCCCACTGTTCCTCAGACGTTCTTGTTAAACCCTGGATTTGTGCTGGAAATGGCCCACCTTGATTATCATCACATTGTAAGGAGAGTGATCACTTTAGATAAGCTATTACCAGCAGGAGAGTAGGGTGGGGGGAGAGAAAACCTTTTTAGTGATAAACACCCATTTTTTCATGGTTTGTGTGTATAAAAACATCTTCTGTATTTTCCACAGTATGCATCCGATGAAGTGAGCTGTAGCTCACGAAAGCTTATGCTCAAATAAATTGGTTAGTCTCTAAGGTGCCACAAGTACTCCTTTTCTTTTTACCCCTCTTCAGTTATAGGAGGCTATATATCGTATTGAAAGTACAGGAATATAATTGGTCTTCTTTTCCTCCACCCCCCCCCACCCACTTGGTCTTTATTTGGTTAGTCATTGTATTGTTGTGAATGTGATTATTTGTATATGTAGCATTTGGAAGCTCAATTTCAAAGCATTAAATGGGGACAGCTTCATGCATAGCAGCAGGTGCAAGTAGGGCTTGCAGTCACATTATTCTTGCAAAGGAAGTGCAAGTAGACTGAGCTCAGAAAAACGTCATGTTGCATTGTGGGGTTCAGCCAAGGAACTGGGCCTTCCATGGCATTTTCCAAGGACTGTTCATTAATCTTAGAGCATCAAATATTTTCACTACAAAATGTGTCCACAAGTGCCTGGACTGGAAGAACAACCAACACCAGCTGTTTCAGGCTGCCTCATTAGAGCAGCCATTTTAGGTCAAGTTAAACAGTCACTTGATCATTGTTGCCTGCTCAGCACAGCAGCAGCAGCAGCAGCAACAAGGCAGAGCTAATGGTGTGGTCAATTGCAGCTTCAAAAGGAGGGAGGGGGGAGAGAAGAAACCCTGTTGCAGAACCTAACTATATCACTACAACAGGACTACTAGACCACAGGTTAACTTCCTTGATATCCCACAGAAGCAAGTCTCACTAAGGTACAGGTGAGACAGAAGGCAAACACAGTGCAGTGATTCACTAAACTTTATTTAGGGTCCCACTGGCCCAGGATGGTTAGGATTCTGAATGCCGCCTTGACTGCTGAGAAAGTGGCCTGTCATAGTCTGCATTTTTCCATGTCCTAGAGCCAATGACCATTTCAAGGTATAGTAGCTCATGAGCCACCAGGGAGAGGGACTCGTACTCTCCACTACTGGAAAGCTGGTGGTTCCTGAACTATCAGAACTTATGTCACAGTTTTCTGATCTAACCACATGACTTTCATAGAAACCAATGAGCATCAAAGAGCGGTCATGTCATACAAAGTGATTTTTATTTTATTAAAATGTCAACTAATCTCACTTATTTATTGTAATCTGAATTATGACAAGCATGGGTTACAGTTTTCAAAAGGTGAAAGGTTAGCAGTTGTGCACAGCACTATATACTACATGCACTAGAAACAAATAGAGGGATTCTGAAAAACAGTAAGCCAACTGCACACTTTCAATGAAAAGAAAATGCAGACCTTTGATAGAGGTAAGGCAAAAACTAAATGGCCACGTAGACTGAGATGTTCTCTAACACTTAGAGGTAAGACTTGCCAAATCAACACTGAGGTATGTTAACAGTGTTGGTGGAAACTTGCCCGGCTGTTGCTGATCCAGCTGAGCACAGAGAGGATTTTAAATCTGCAGCACCTTTCACAAGCAATGCATTCAGTTAAAAGAATTCTAAAAAACTGCAACAGGTTGATTAACATTGAACACAGAGGAAAAAAGAAAACTTTCTGAAATGAAAGATCAAGACAAGTGTTGGTATATGGTGTATATCTTTTGATGCACTCCCAGCTTATGAAATCTGCCAATAACTTGGATCGTAAACACCAATACCATGCACACAGGTGTGGCTTTAAAAAGAAGTCTAAGTGCACTTTGGATTTATTTTTGTTAAATGTTAATTATGATCATTGGTTGTTTAAAATATCTAAAGACAGTCTTCCAGAAACTTTCAAGGAATTCAGCACAATCTTTAAGAGGCAATAAAAAGCTTACTTGGTCATTCAAAACCATGAGCTTTATGAAAGGTTCTGCTTTCCAAAATATTACCATGACTAGTTCAAGCACAGAAGGCCTAGTTCTCTTCACTTTGCATGAAACTTGATAGCTACTGTGACGGGTCCCTCCCATCTCTTTGGGGTACCACCTGGAACTGGGGTACCACTGAGCCCACCTGACCCATCAGCCTGGGTCCCTTTACACTATATTGCTGAGGCAAGCCAGCCAAGCCCTCCCCCAGGCTTCAGAATGCACTTTACCAGCACACATACAAGTAGGGACACACCCAGCTGCAGCTATACACACAGGACGATGCAATCAGCTCTGCATGGGAAAGCTCAGCTAAGGAACTGCCCAGTTACTCAATTCCATTCCTCCCTGGAGTGTAAACCCAAAATTATACCATCTTGCACTGCACAGAGAACAGTACTGCCCCAAGTTATGATTTACACACACACTAGTTTTAGACAAAACAAAACCAAGTTTATTAACTACAAAAGATAGATTTTAAAGTGATAAGGCATAGCAAACAGATCAAAGCAGATTACCTAGCAAATAAAACAAACACGAAATCTAAGCTTAATATACTAAAGAAACTGGTTATAAGTAGCAAATTCTCACCCTACATGTTGTTTTAGGCAGATTGCAGAGGTTCTTGAAGGCAAGCTGCACTTGCTTATAGCTTAAAACTCCAGATATTTCTTTCACAGGCCAGACACCCTCTATCCTCAGCTCAGCCCTTCTCCCCTAGTCCAGTTTTTTCGTTCTCAGGTGTTTCCAGCCATCCTCTTTCTTGGGTGGGGAGTCAATGAAGAACGACCCCTGATGATGTCACTCCCCTGCCTTAAATAGTTTTTGCATATGGCAGGAATCCTTTGTCTCTCAGTTTGATCCCCACCCCTGGTCAATGGAAACACACTAGTATCACGGAGTCCAGTACCAGGAGACTTGGTCACATGTCCCTGCAGCCATAACTCAGAGGCTGTTTGCAGTGTCCCCAGGAAGGCTTCCCAGGAAGGTGGGAGATTAGCATCTTCAAAGACCTATTGTTTTCCCTAATGTCCCTTCCCAACCGGACATTCAGACTGATTGCATTCTCTCCAGTGGGCTTTTCCCAGGTGTAAATACATTTGTAATAGATGCATAGACAATATTCCTAACTTCAGATACAAAAATGATACATGCATATGTAACCCACACACCTTCTGGATGTGGTGTTCTGTCCCACCTAGTGACACTGAGACCACTTAGAAAGAGTTAAATGAGTCTGCTCTACAGCCTTAGCTAACAGCCAGTTGGCTTTTAGCTCATGCGTACAGGCTCATATACTAAGCTCCAGAGGTCCCCAGTTCGATACCCCCCGCTGCTGACCGGGGTCTGTCAGTGTTACACATACAAATAGGATAATCATATTCAGTAAATCATAACCTTTCCAATGATATCTCACATGTCTCATCTTGAATACATCTTAGTTATGCCATAATTATTTCATAACCATCTCTCTATGAAGAAAATGGGGACATAATGTCACATACTGAAATACCAGAACAAAACTATGAGCCCGATCCTCAGCTCATACTAGTAAATCAAGTTCTCAATAGAACTACTTTGATTTAAAATAGCTGAGAAGCTGGCTTTAAATATCTGAAATCATAAAATAACACGATTACAGAAATCTAACAACTATTTAAAATCCCAAATAAAAGCTTACATCAAAAACAGCATTCAGAAGAACCCGTGGATAGCCATTGTAGTATGAGATAACACATTTGTTTCCCTTTAGCAAGATCCATTTCTCAAGCTTTTCCCATTATGCATCATTATGTAATATTTCATTTCAGTGAACTACGTTAATAAAAAGGTCTAAGTAAAGGCATTAAATCTTAGTATCCAAATATAATATTTCATATACATGACAAACGTTCAGCTAAATTAAAGTCTCTCAAGAGTGAAATATATATTTTTTAGTAAAATATCACATAAATCCTACCCATAAAAATGTTAAGTCTTATGTGAAACTGTAGGTGCAAATGGTTGTTATATATGCTCAAATTTCATTATGATTAGTTTGTTACATTTGGTATTCCCACATCAGATTAATTGGATATTTTCACAAACTTAAATATTTAGCCTATGGGTCAGATTCTCTGTTTTAGCCAAGCTGTAAGAACCCCAGTACCAAGGGATGTGGGGCAAAGGTGATTTCAAACCATCTTTGCAGCCCCCTGATCCTGGAACTAATCGGGAACTGATGCAGGTAAAGTAACCTGCAGATAGACTTTGCTGTGCTCCATTACTTCCAGAGAAATCTGTGCAAATTAGTAAAGCTGGTCAGGTATTTTGACAAAACCTTTTTTGTCAAAAAATACCAATTTGTCAAAACTGAAGCTTTTCACGTGTGCAAAGGAGATAGACCCCAGAATAGCCAGAGCGTGGCAGTTAGGACACTAACTTGGGATGTGCAAGATCCATGTTGAAGTCCCTGCTTTGACTTGAACATGGGTCTCCCACATGAGTGCCCTAACCACTGAGCTATTAGCTATTGCAGTACAGATATGACTCGTCATGAAAAAAAATGCTGAGAGGTGTAGTATTCATTCTGACACAGAACAACACAAATTTTGAATACTCTAAATTTTTCACAAAACTGAATTGTTGTTTTCCAGCCAGACTTACAATTTAGTATTCAAAACTAACAATACTTAAAAGTCACAATAGTGATTTTCACCCACTGATCACAAAGCACTTCTACAGACATTGATGAGGCCTCACCACTCCCCCTTGTGAGGCAGGTATTATTCCACCCTTCTTTTAGGAACTAGAACTTGTTGCCCATTCACTGAGATGGGGTGGAAAGCAAAGACTGAGCATGGAGGTAGGATTCAGAGGCTGTGGGTTCCATTCCCCAGCCACTACCCACTTGTGGTGTGAATTGGAAGGAGTTATGCTGACAGAGAGACGAAAGTCCACAGTGGAACAGCTTACCCTCTCTCTGAATGCCTCTGACTCTGCAGCACAAAGTCTTCTTTTGGCCACATATCTGTTAGGATGCCAGGCCCCTGTCCTCCTCTGTATTCACCATGAAGTGCTGATTCATAGAAATTTGAATGTTTCACAGAAAAGGGTCACTTTCAACCAACTTCCAGTGAATCACCATCAAGGTTCTGTTGGAAACCTACCTGGTTTCCTGGCAGCTCACCAGAATCTGTAGCTCCAGGGCAGACCCACCACAGTTGGGGACCTACAGCTTTCTGGCTCACTGCTACAATGTCAAGAAGCCCTAAGAGCCGCAGTTCTAGATGGGACTCAGCTCCCTGGCTCCACAGATGAGACCCTGGAAAACGCTGAGAACCCTAGTTTGAGCTGGGGCTTCCAAGGCTTTTGGCTCCCTGCTGTGGAGCTGGAAGCCTAGACACCCTAGTTTCAAGCTCCAAGGCTCCTAGGTGAGTTGTAGCTCCCAACTCCAAATCAGTCAGCTAGGGCGGGCAGGGGGCTGGGAGCCACAAAGCCATGTGAGCCACAGCTGAGCCAGGAGCTTGGGCTCCCAGGCTTAATTTCATTTCAAAATTTTCTACCTGAAATGTTTTGATTATTTTGAAACAATGTCCAGATTTTCTCTTTTATGGCCAATTTTGAATTTTCTGTTTTTCATTCCAAAAATGGAACAAGTTTCCCCCCAGAATTTTAGACTTTCCCACCTGATGGAAATTCTGACTTTTGACTGGCTGCAATCTTCACATAAAACTGGTTATATTTCTCTTCTCAGCAAATACCATAGATACTTTTTTAAAGAAATGACTATGTAAGCACCAGAAGAAATAAATTCTTTGCATATATGTAACTATTCTCACTATAAAAATAATTATATTTATTGTGAAAATGCTCATATTCATTGTACAGTATTTTAAACTTGGTAACTCAGGAAACAGAAGGAAAGTAAATAAGCATAGATAATAGATCATCAGATTCTGTAATCTAACAGTAGATGGAAATCCACTGCTGTTCCATTTCTCCCTAGTTTGGTGCTTGATTTTCAGATCCAGTTTATCAAATTGAACAGTACAGGAACACCTCAGAAAATGTGGACAAGTAAAGGGCCTTTTAGACTCTTCATATCACAGCCATGGATATCAATAAATTCCCAAACCAAAAGAACATGTTATAATGAGGCTAAAGTTGAGTATGTATCAGTAACTAAGTTCAAATCATTCCAGAAAAGTTGTAATTATCCCAAAATGAAGCATTATAAACCCAGGAAATTCAAAGTTAATTATACTTCAAAGAAATCAAAACATGGAAATGCACAGTTAAGGAACCCAAAAAACCATATTGCATGGTCCTGTTGTCATGCCATGCAATAAGCATATGATTATGATTAAGGGACGTTAGTGTTTGTGGTCCCAGAGGAGACAATCACATTCAATGACTTTTCCCCTCATGGCACCACTGTAAGGCAGAGTGAACAGTTGACGGTGATGCTCAATTTACTGACGGACCCAGTTTTTAATAATTTTAACTTATTAGCTAGTTAATAGATTTATTTGTAAAATTCTCAATAATTCTCATTGTATACTCAAAGAGCAAGTGTTGTAAGTCTGGAGAAGGTGCACCTCTCTAGGCTTCCTCTCTTTATACTAACAACCCAGCTGGGCTTTTTCTTTAATTAGGTCTGGCCCACCCTCCAGGTGAAACCAGGAGGTTTATTAGCTTGAGTCCCACATAAACTCTTTCACCCCCTGTGTAGGGTACATGCCATTATATTCAGATACTCAGCTGGTGAAAACTGGCGTGGCTCTATTGAATGCAATTTTGTGTTTACAAATCACATAGGTTGCTTTTGAAAATTTCACCCTCATGTGCCTAAATCTGGGCCTAGTTTTAGACACTTTGTAAAGTTATAGCCCTTATTTTTATTAGGTAGAATTACCCCCCCACCCCACCCCCAAAGGGGGCTCCCACTAGGCCAATGCACCACTTAAACTCCACTGAAGCCGATTTGAGGTCTTATATAGGATTGAAGTGGCGTAGAGACCTTGTGTGTTTTCTTTGCAAAGGTGAATGTCACCAGCTATGAATAGCAATGATTTTAATCTATAGAGCCTGGATGATTTTTCTCTTTTTGATTTTTTCATCATCTCTATTAAGGGAGAGATTTTTAAAGGCTCAGATAGGAAGGCACCCAGCTTCCATGGATTTGAATGCCTAATTTCCCTTGTGCCTTTGGAAAATATTCCGCTAAATGTGCACCTTTTGAAATGCCAATAGGGCTTTTCCCCCACGATAATCTTACTTGAGTGATGAAAAGGAGAGTTTATATAGTTATTACTCTGAAATGGTGAGGTTAAGTGATAATTCAATTAAATGAGTGTTAATTAGGCAGCAATGCATTACCTCAATATTACATAGTTACCAGGAGAAGAAATATGATGTTTCTGCTGTAAGAGAAATCCGGGATAATCTCAAAGAGTGATGTAAATAAATATGTATATTTGACAGAATTAGGTAATGTTATTTCAACTTTAACTTTTCTTTTCCTGTTTCTGAAATGCTAATTACAATAAGAATCACTATTGCCAAGAAAAAAATAATAGGTTAAGGTAAACTGGAGGTCAAGTATAATGGGATTTTATTTCCAGAATCTTGGATAGGGCGTTAAAACTTTCAGCAATGGAAACTAACAGGGATATTTGAGCACATGAAAGAATCTCTTAAAATAGGGCATCTTTGTTACTGAAAATTTAGAACTACGTTAAGGACTGAATTCAGCTCTGAGTTAAGACAATAGAGTCTCCTTCCTCAAATTAGATTTGAAGGTCATCTTCTTTCTCAGGCATTTGAAAATGGAGGGCAAGGGAACATGTGGAGAGGGAAGCTTTGACAGTAGAGATAAGGAATTATTAGAAAGGGAGAGGGATGTGTTATTATTTATTATTGATATTGCAGGAATGCCTAGGAGCCCCAGCTATTGATGGGGGTGCCCTGTGCTGGCACTGGACAAAACACATTACTAAATGTATGGTAGTGATCAAATTGCTTCATTTAATGTGAACTTTTAAGGTATGTCAAGGACACCTAGATCATATAGATACCTCTTTTTAAAATGAAATTGGAGAGGTCAGAAAGAAGCTATATGGGAACATGTGGATTTTCAAACAGGGCTGTCCCAGGACTAGGAGGGATTGTCCTGGGTCCCCCGTATGGGAGGTCCGCCAAACATGACAGAGGGATGGGCAGGGCAAATTTGAGTGAACACTATTGAGACCTGGCACAGGGGGTCTCACCACTATGCAAGTTTGCCTCCTGCCATCAATAATGCACGAACCTACCTTGTCTGGGCCCAAATCCCACTATTGCCACCACGTGCATGCTGGGCCCAAGGCAACCAGTCCAAGAGTCTGCAGGTAGGAGTGTGATTGTGTGTGTGCGCTAGAGGATACCACCCCCCACTGGCAGTAGGGCTGGTGCTTAGGGAGACACGGGACAGGGAGCAGCACAACCCTGTGGGGCGGGCAATGACCCCACAGGCCTCGGCCCTCTCTTTTCTCCTCCTGCCCCATACCTTTCCCTCTCCTTAAACTTTTTCATCTCCATGATAATTTTTGTTTGAAAAAGAGTGGGGAGGGGGTTGCTCAGTTTCAGATTTTGCCCCAAGCTCCAAAAACTTCTGCGAGGCCCCGTTTACAGATGGCTGAAACATCTCCACAAATAACAGAGTAGGAAAATTGATATCAGAACTTCCATTTTCCAAAAATAAACTAAAAAAATATGGCTGAATATAAACGGCCCTCTTAACACAGGGAAATTGTTTAGCTTGCATAAAAACTATAAGCAAGGTCAGAGGCTGAGCTGATGTGAATTAGCAAAGCTCCATTAAAGTCACTATATACTATAGTCAATTTAAATCAGTCGAGGATCAAGACTTTGATATGGGAGGAACTGCAGAATGACAGTGCTTCCTCATAGCCAGGCAGTGGCAGTAGAGGCTTAGAGAACCAGAGTGTCTTAATAGACTATGCAATCGAAATACTCCAATTGTTTAAGACTGCCAGGTGTTCAATAAATGTACATATATCATGTACAATCACTCCTCTAAAGATATCCAATTTGATAATTTTTGCTGATATTTACTGCAAACAGAGGAGGCCACATTCATCCCAATTGGAACTCCACTGATCTTGGAGGAGTTCAAGTAATGGTGACTTTGTCCCCAAATGTCTATTCAAACTTAAAGTTCTTATTCAAAATGGTACTGGGAAAGGTCCACCAACTAGTACCTAACATAAAAAAAAGAGCATCTTGTTATTTATACCACCTAAAGTGTCCAATGCACTTTACAGACAAATCACAGGACAAGTTCCGAGATCCAAAATAAAATACATTACAGGGAAAAAAAAAAAGCTTTATGGAAAGAAGGGCAGGAAAGAAAAGATGTGCCAAAATATACAGGCCATGGAAAGAAGAAAGGAGGGCAGAACAAAACCAAAGAAGAAATAGTGTGCTGTCTCATAGAAAGTTTAGTGTAAAAAATTACATTAAATAACCCAATAAAAACTGAATAAATGGAGTTGTCATAAATATAAAGGGAAGGGTAAACACCTTTAAATCCCTCCTGGCCAGAGGAAAAACCCTTTCACCTGTAAAGGGTTAAGAAGCTAGGATAATCTTGCTGGCACCTGACCAAAATGACCAATGAGGAGACAAGATACTTTCAAAGCTGGAGGCAGGGGAGAAAGAAAGGTTCTCTCTGTGTGTTGCTTTTGCCGGGACCAGAGTAGGAATGCAGGTCAGAACTCCTGTAAAGGGCTATTAAGCAATCTCGTTAGATATGCGTGAGATTCTGTTTTGTTTAAATGGCTGATAAAATAAGTTGTGCTTAATGGAATGTAGATTCCTGGTTTCGTGTCTTTTTGTAACTTAAGGTTTTGCCTAGAGGGATTCTCTGTGTTTTGAATCTGATTACCCTGTAAGGTATTTACCATCCTGATTTTACAGAGGTGATTCTTTTACTTTTTCTTCAATTAAAATTCTTCTTTTAAGAACCTGATTGCTTTTTCATTGTTCTTAAGATCAAAGGGTTTGGGTCTGTGCTCACCTATGCAAATTGGTGAGGATTTTTATCAAGCCCTCCCCAGAAAAGGGGGTGTAGGGTTTGGGAGGATTTTTGGGGGGAAAGACGTTTCCAAGAGGGCTCTTTCCCTGTTATGTATTGGTTAGACGCTTGGTGGTGGCAGCAATAAAGTCCAGGGGCAAAAGGTAAAATAGTTTGTACCTTGGGGAAGTTTTAACCTAAGCTGGTAAAAATAAGCTTAGGGGGTTTTTCATGCAGGTCCCCACATCTGTACCCTAGAGTTCAGAGTGGGGAAGGAACCTTGACAGGAGATACAGGATGGATGGATGCGGTGCTCATACTGAAGTTCACCTAAGGCAGAAAAATCCCTGGGGCAGGCCCTGTGCGTACAGTGAAGCTTGCCTTGGTGGCCTAGGACTAACCTGCAGGGGAATCTTGGAACCTAAACCACAAGGATTTTCAGATCAGTGCTGCAGTACATAAATATGAAAGATGTCCTGGGTTTTATATTGGTGAGATATTAGGACAAACAAAGGAAGAAGGCAGGCAAAAAATACCACTGAAGTCAACAGAATACTACCCCCTGCCTATCTCCTGGACTCAAGCATGTTGTGAGGATTCATTCATAGAATACCAAGGTTGGAAGGGACCTCAGGAGGTCATTTAGTCCAAAGCCCTGCTCAAAGCAAGGCCAATCCCCAATTTTTGCCCCAGATCCCTAAATGACCCCCTCAAGAATTGAACTCACAAGCCTGGGTTTAGCAGGCCAATGTTCAAACCACTGAGCTATCCCTCCCCTGAGTTAGCCCTCCTTAGGGCAGCAAAGTTTCTAGGGCATGCTCGGAGCCTCACATCTGCTGAGGAATTTGGATGCAGTTTCACAGGAAGAATTAGAAAGGACGCATCTACAGTAGGGAAACTGGGACTCATAAGACAGCTACAAAGGCTCATGTTCTCCCTACAACTTCATGGTAAATTCTGGGGCCCAGTTTTCCCAGAATAGACAAGGCCAATACATTTAGGCTCCTATTCAAAACCCATTTTCCTGTCAAAAGAAAATGGCAGAATGATAAAAGTAGTTTATGAATTGTTGTTGTCTTTTATTATCTTGATCACTTTTCCACTGTCCTTGTCCTGAGTTCCCCAGACCTAATAAAGCCCCATTTACTGTTTTATTACTTTAGGAATTGTAATAGCTATTTTATATTTCTGTGATCTAACTGACACTCTTCTGTATGAAATTGGGGGTTGAATATTTTCCTGAAGGACAGGCCCTCTTGTGAACTCTGCACAAGGTTACATTTCTACAATGGGGATAATTTCAGGATTAATGAGGATAACTTATCTGCAATGAACAATTCAACCATCTCTATGTACATTCACCGAAATCAGGGTTGAATCCTGAATCAAATGAGGTCTAAATCCAAAGTGTTTGTATAATATTTAACCAGCTTTACTGCTCCATCCACTCTCACATTACAGTATGAGTAGCCTCTTTTCCAGAAGCTATTACATCATCCTACAGGGAGTATACATGGTGATACGGTGGCCTAGGACTAACTTGCAGGGGAACCTTAGGACCTAAAAAGGAATGTGCAGATCAGTGCTGCAGTACATGAATATGAAAGACACCCTTGGTTTTATATTGGTGAGATATTAGGACAAACAAAAGGAAGAAGGCAGGCAAAAATATCACTGAAGTCAACAGTATACTGCCCCCCGCCTACCTCCTTGCCTCAAGCATGTTGTGAGAATTCATTCGCTAATGGAAAGCACTATATAAGAACTAGGGCTGTCAAGTGATTAAAAAATCAATCACAATCAAAGGTGGGATTGAAAAAGTAGTCATGATTAATCACAGTTTTAAATCGCACTGTTAAACAATAATGGAATACCAACTTAAATTCAGCAAGGAAGCATTTCCTCTGGAATGGTGATCGAAGCATGAAGGTGCACACAAATGTTTAGTATATCTGGCACGTAAATACCTTGCAATGCTGGCTACAAGAGTGCCATGCGAACGCCTGTTCTGACTTTCAGGTGAGCTTACAAATAAGAAGTGGGCAGCATTATCTCCCATAAATGAAAATAAAAGTGTTGGTATTAGCAATTGGCTGAACAAGAAGTAGGACTGAGTAGACTTGCAGGCTCTAAAGTTTTACTTTGTTTTTGAGTGCAGTTATGTAAAAAAAAAATCTACTTTTGTAAATTGCACTTTCACGATAAAGAGATGGCACTATAGTGCTTGTACGGGGTGAACGGAGAAATACTATTTCTTTTGTTTATCCTTTTTACAGTGCAAATATTTGTAATAAAAAATATTGAGTACTGTACACTTAGTATTCTGTGTTGTAATCAAAATCAATGTATTTGAAAATGTAGAAAAACATCCAAAATATTTATAATAAATTTAAATTGGTATTCTATTATTGTTTAACACTGATTAATCACAACTTTTTTTATCTAGTTAATTTGTTTTGCGTTAATTACTCACGTTAACTGTGATTAATTGACAGTCCTAATAAGAACCAGATATTGTTACTGATAAGAGAGTAGACACCGACATGACAGTTATGTAACACATACTGCACACTTTAGCATTGATTGTATAGAATGTGCTTTCTAGATTCACACAAATAAGCTCAAACTGTAGCCCTCCAACAGACAAAAAAATTATATATGCAACTAGATGAAATAAGCCATGCCTGAAAGAGAATATGATCAATTCAAGTGTCATCCCAAAAGGTAAAGACTAATTTCTACAAAACATTAAAATATCCCAGAGACGGTTCATGCTGAAAGATGCTGAAAATAAGCCCCCCAAAAGTACAATTCTAATTGGCAGGGAACTTAGCAAAAGTAACATAAGATTACATGGATGAGGCAGTTTTCAGACTTTGGGAGTAGATCTCCAGACATCTCAGCAGAGGCTGTGCACAAGGGGAGGGGGCCCCGTGGGGTGAGGGGGGGAGAGAGAGAGAGAGAAAAAATCACAACATTTAGATTTACTTTCAGTTCATGAAAGTAAAAGATAGAAATAAAACAGACACAATGAAAAGGCTTCTTCAACAAAGTAAAGGAAATAAATAAATCATACAAGAGTGGTTTAGTTCTTGTAAAACATACATTCTTCCTTATGTGCTCTGGACTGGATTGTCAATTTAAGCATCCAATTATCTCCCATGTCCTAACTAGCCATGACAATTTCTAGTGTTGATTTTTTTAGACTAATACCATGTCTGTTAAAAAAAAAAACCTGACAGAAAAGCTGCAAATATGAGCCACAATTTTAGGTTACGTTTGTGTTTAGTTCTGGGAAGCCCTTCATGAAAACTTCTGCAGGCACCTCAGCAAAGCTCCTCTAACCCACAAAGAATGTTTGAGGTGCTGGGTTAAAGAATGGTAGTTCACAAGTATTTGTTACTACTGGGGTACTCAGCAGATGGGGGGAAACCAGGGCATTGGTACGAGGGATTTGGGGGAAGAGGTGAAGAAAGGTTTTGGCAGTTGGGGGGGAGTGTTGTATCAAGGCTGCCTGTTACTGTGTGGTGGGGACATAAGGGTTGGTCACAGTAGGCTGAGATGCCAGGGACTTCTAAAAAACAAACAAACAAACAAAAACCACTTATGAACAGGTGTCAGAGCATGGCCCCCATGCCTATGTACAACCCTGTATTTAATTATGCCTCAAAATGCATTAAACAAGCCCTTCCAACATTATGAGTTCAATATTGTCTACATAACAGGTTGACAAGTCCACATTGCAAATGATAGGGCTGAATCCAGCACTGAATTACACCCTGCATCCCTATTTAAGACAATGGAACCATCTGAGGTGTAAGTCATCACAGAACTGGGTACAAATGCCCTAAAACACTCCCCATTAACTTAATGACCCGATATGCAAGATATACAAACACAAATCTGTAGCAGGCTGAAATGCTTTATGGCATGTTCAATCCCAATAAATCTTTCCTGCCAGAATTCTAAGTAGGGGATTATAGTGGAAACATTGACATAACCACAGCTATGCGAGCACCACTTGAATAAAAGCTAAATGAAAAACACATGTAGAAATGCTGTATTGGCAGCAAGTACTCTGCAGTAATGCAGCTCTGCTTTATCTATCGCAGGATTGGACTCAGACTTTAAGGTCAGAAAGGACCATCGTGATCATCTAGTCTGACCTCCTGCATATTGCAGGCCACAAAACTTCACCCACCCATACCTGTAATAGACCTCAAAACTCTGGCTGAGTTACTGAAGTCCTCAAATCATGAAGGGCTTAAAGACTTCAAGTTACAGAGAATTCACCATTTACACTAGTTTAAACTCAAATAATAAAAGTCCATAACTTCAAAACTAAAGCACAACTCTGAGAAGTGCTGAGTTCCCTTAACTCCTACTGACTGCAAAGGGGGTTGAGGATGCTCAGTGCTTCAGAGGATTTGGTCAGAGCTCAGTTTATTCTCTTGGCTACATTGCCTAAATCCTCCTGGAACTAGAGGGAAGATGATGAAAGAGCTGTGATCAGGATGGTGGATGTTTTCTGTTCTGCGTCCTGCAACACTGCTATTTCAGTGCAGTCTGACACACTACACATCTGAGGAGAATACCTGTGTTTAGCATTTAATATTGCTTTACTTAATCAAAGTGCTATAAAAATAACTAATGAATGCATTCACTCTATCGCTAAGTACATTGGAGAACTATTTCCAGGGCTGTCATTGGGTCTGCTGCTGTTCTGAGTGATATGACAATTATTATACCACCAATGTCTAGAACATGACAATCTTCCTTTAGCTAAAGAAACCCCAGGGATGGTGTATGGGGTGTGCTGGGAATGGAAGGGGGTGTAGCCAGAGCATGCTGTGATCAGACAACCACCCCCCCCCCCAGCTCAGTGCCCCCTAAGGGCTGGACAAATTAGAATAACCCAAGGCTGCTCTAAGTTATATTAGGGGCCAATAGCTCCCAGCTGCTCCTAGAATTGAAGGCTAGAAAGCTACCTTTGTTCCCCTTGCAGGTGTGCCAAGTACTTCTCTAGTGCACATAAAGGACTGAGCCTTTATGTTTAAAGGATGTACGTAAAATATTTTAAGACTGTTTTGGAGAAAGAATATCATGTGGAAGACCAGCTGATTAAAAGAAAAAGGTTGGCCAGGAAGAAATCTTCTGGGGCTGGTGTAAGATCCGACAGGGAGCATTCAAAGAGCAATAAAGTTAGGTATTAAGGTAACCCTAAGATTCCTTTTTTGTCTTACTTCAGGTAGGATTTGCTAGTTATGAAAAGACATCCTAGGATATATGTCACATCTCTGTGAAGTACGTTGACACCAAAAGCTGATGCAGTTTTATTATATATGAATTATATCTGAAATATAAAATTACAAATTGCTCATTTATGTATATATAAATGAGCAATTTGTAATTTTATATTTCACCAAATAGGAGATTTAGCAGAACTAGGAAGTACTAGGAAGACAACTTTATGCAGAACAATCAAAAACACAGTGTATTATAGTATAGTCCACCCACTCAATATATAGTACAAAGGGGCCTAAATCAAAATGGGATGTTGCGAGACTTCTGCTAATACAAAAGGAGATGGCGTCCCACATGCATTGTTTTGACTTCTGATTGTATTAGCTTTGAAATCAAGTTATTTCATTTTACATATTAAAGCTTTTGTTTGTAAATATCTGAATTAAAAATTCAATTTTGACACTGTTGCACAGGGCTAAGATTGTGGGGGGTGGGGAAGGTTAAAGATTCAAGGAGAAGTGTCACGCAGTGTAAGAGGAAACAGGGAAAGCAGAGGTCATGAATGAAGGGTGAAAAATAAAGATGGAAGGAATGCAAGGAAAAGGAAGAAGTCAAGTCAAATGGGTCAGCAGACATCTTTAGTGAGGAGGAAGGAGGTAAAAACAGAAAAGTCTGAAAGAAAAGAAAAAAACAAATGGGGAAAGGACATTTTTTTAAAAAGTTTCTACAAAGCTTTTTCTGGAGGTAATTGTCCATGTGTACAATATGAGCTTTTACACACTTCTGCTAGGCTGTGAATACACCATTAAATGGCTATTTACCCACCTGCTTTCAAACATCTCCAACCTCTAGTGCCTCCTTAGTCACTTTTCCAGCTTCTTGGAGCTTGCTTCTATGCCTTGTCCAAAGCTCTATGAATACTGCCTGCAGCCCTGGCTGTAAATCAGTTATATCTTTAGAAAGCATCACCATCATTTAAGCTGTGGCAGGGTCATAAATGATCTTGAGCATTTTGGTAGCGATAGGAAATTGAGTTTCTTTACCAAGGGATTAGCCTGTGTCACTATCTCTCTAGACTAGGTCCCGTCTCCCATGTTGTTCGACCTATCCAGAAGGCCTATGACGGAGATCATTGCTATACACAGCATAGAATATCATCATGACACTGATGATTAACAGCTGCAGATATTTCTTGCCTAGTGGACCCTGCAAACGTGTGCTCTGACCAGGGTACTTGAATGATATCAATGTTGCCTCAAAGCCAGAGCTGGTTGGGATTTTTTCAAGGAAATGTGTTTTCAATTAAAAATGTTGATTCATCAAATCTAAAACAAACTTTTTCAGGAAAGGGTTGGTTTTAATAAATTTCCCATTTAGGAAAAAATGAAAAAAAATAGTAAACAAATTAAAAATAATAAAAGGGGTGAACCTGAAATGAAACATTTCAGGTTTTTGGGGGGAGATTTTCTATTTGCAAAAATTTGTGATTTTGACTGTGTTCCCCAATTTCAATAAGGGAACAATTTTGGAAATCTTCAAAATTTTCCCAGGATTGGAAAACCATTTCCTATCCAGTGGTACTCAAAGCTGGGAAGAAAGAAGTTGGCTACAGAAGGGGTTAGTTGACAAGAATGAAACAAGATAAGAATCTTGTCTCAGTTTTGCATGGACTCTCTCGATGGAAAACCATGTCACACATTAGAACACAAGTGTTGGGGTTTCCCACGCCCGTTACCCCCACAGTTGTATAGTGTCATAGGGCAGCTCCTGCTGAACCGCCCTCCAGCAAAAGACATGTACAACAGCTGTGCCTGCCTCTATTTCTCCTTTATCCACCCGTACAAATAGTCTCTCTCTTGGCAGCAAATTCAAGCCCTTTTAGTCCCATACAGTGCCTCAGAGCCCTGAGAGTAAACACAGTTCCTCCCATACCCCAAAGTAAAACGAGGTTACAATGCAGCAGCTCTTCAATCCCATTCAAAGGCCACCGTCACCCACCCAGGAGTCATTAATAACTCTGTCGCAGTTCCGTTAGCCCCTGTTTCAGGACTCCATTCTCCAGGCACTCTTCCTACTTCAGAGCTCCAAGACCCACTGCTCTCCTGCAAGTCTCTTCCTATAGCCCCAAGTCAAGTCTTCTGTGAGAAGGCTCCCCACAATATTTCAATTTCCCAGGCCTCCTCATCTTTGAGTCCTACTGCTGCTCAGAGAATAATCCTCCAGGTCCACTCCCTTCTCCTTAGATTCAGCTTCTTGAAGCCCTCCACTCATGACAGCTGCCAAGGGCCTTCTTGCATTCTTCCACTCACCTGGCCTCCTCACCTGTAAGGCCTGTTCCACCCTCCAACATTAACCCTCTTGCTTCTGGGCCTGGTTTATACTGACCATGCTGGTTCTTCCCCTTGTTCCTAGGTCCTCTGCACAAGCCTTCCTGCCACATGGCATGGATCCCCAGCTCTAACCAGTCTCCTAATAGTTTTCGACATCTCAGCAGAAGCAGCTCAGTTACTGCTCTCTCCTGCAGCAACTCTCTGCTATTCCTTCTGTCTCGCCCCTGTTCACAAGTAGCTCTCACCTGCCGCTTCAAGACTCTGTCTCAGTCTCAGTCTTTCCTTTATATGGCCCAGGTGCCTTAAGGCCAGCTGGGTGTCTGCTCACCAGTCATGGATATACTGGACCTTGCTCCCTCTTAATGGGACTTGTCACCCTGTGACAAATGGCTACACCTTTATGCATTTCATGTTGAACACATCAAAGCAATACAGACCCTCTAACCACAAGAGTCAACTATTGTAACTCCCTCTTAATAGGACTCCAGGTAGGGATGTCCCATTGCTTGAAATGTGGCAGCCAACTGTTCGAGTTTGAGCTACTAGGATCATAATATATATATATATATATTTAAAAATATTTAAACATGTATGCAGCACTTTAAATATTCAAACATTGGAAGCACATTAAACCAGTGTTCCCTGATCTGTCTTGGCTGCCATTTGTCTTCTGGGTTGAATTCAATGTGTTGGTTTTAACCTATAAAGCTTTAAATAGTTTGGGAGCTGGTTAAGTAAGAGATTGTCTGTCTGCCCATGACATAAAGCCACACTTGAAATCAGCAGAGTGCCTTAGCTGGAGTTCCCTTGGTATAAATAAGAGGGAGCTGTTGGCAGGGCATTCTCTGTGAGGGTGCTTAATTTTGGAACTCACTTCTGCACCCTTGGTCTGTCTGAGCCTAGATTTGTTAACCCTCCAAGCACAATGCAAAGGCTATCTTTACCCATCTTTGTTAAAGGCTGTCAAGGACCGTACACAGTGGCAGGAGTTGTTGGCTCCCAACACGATGCTTATTCCTCTTGATGTTGCTGCCTGCTCTGTATTCCTCACAGTAGCTGCGTGTGAAGTAGTGCATTGCCACTGTTGTTTTGTAAAGCCCTAAAACTGTTGCCCTGGTTACACTGAAGATATATTCTTTGGATGGGGGAGGGAGGGTTCTGATGGTTTGCCCAGGGAAGGGAGAAGGGTTGGGGAAGATGGGTGCTACACAAATATCAATACATTTGATGCAACATTAATAGTCATTACTATTACTGTTATCAGAAAGAGAATGTGGAGCACACAAGAAGGGGAGACCATTCTAAACTGTAAAATTATATACGTCTTCCCGTCTTAAGACTGACTCTTGCTTTGTAAATATTTGGCAGAGCAAAATTAATCCTAAGCATCTTTAACTCATTAATCCTCATCTCTACACATGCTTGTTGTTTCATGTAACTCTACCTGCCAGTCTCCTGGTAGAGACACAGGAGCCCTCTTTTGGCTCACCCTTACTTACTCTTACTTACCCTTACACTCTTACTTACCTTTGGCTTACTTACTCTTGCTTCTTTACCACAATCATAATATGTATTCCCACCCCTCCACACATTTAAGGCACTAGATTTATGCCGGCATATAGTAATATGACAAAGAGAAGGTTAGAACAAATCAAAGCTTGTGGTAGGTGTAGACATTTAATTTGATCATTTCTGTTGTGTTTGTCTCATTAGTTTGAGGACAGAACCTGTGCACGCAGGGAGGAAGTGATACAGAATTGACAGCTACTAACTGTGGTTTATGTTAGTAGATTCTCACTAACAACAACATGCATGTACTTTAAATCCCAGTTCTGTCTTTGCATCAAGGCTCTGACAGCCACATAATTTGTTAGGAAGCTTGGAGCTTGTTACCACTTTAAGAATGTGAGGCAAGAAATGGAATGAAGATGCCTGCACTTCTCAGGCCAGATTTTCAAAGGTATTTAGGCATCTAAGAATGCAGGAAAGTGCCTAGTGGGATTTAAAAACAAACACACCTAAGAAGGTTAGGTGCCTCAGTGACTTTCAATGGGATTTGGGATTTTTTTAAAAAAGGGCCTAAACCAGGGGCGGGCAAACTTTTTGGCTTGAGGGCTACATCAGGTTTCTGAAATTGTATGGAGGGCCAGGTAGCGGAGGCTGTACATCCACAAACAGCCAGGCGTGGCGTGGCGTGGCCCGGACCCCCCACCTCTCAACCCCTCCGCCCCCGGTCCCCTGACAGCCCCCCCCAGGACCCTTACCCCACCCACCCCTCCCTGTTCCCTGACTGCCCCCAGAACCCGTGCCCCTGACTGTCCCCTACTGCCCCATCCAACCCCCCTTCCTGACTGCCCCCCAGGACCCCTGCCCCCATTCAACCCCCTATTCCCTACCCTCTGACTGCCCCGACCCCTATCCACAAGGGGGGCGGGGGGCAAAGATGGGTGTGAAGCAGTGTGGCAACCATCTATCTCCTCCAAAGTCAAGGAAGCCCTGTCATTTGGCTCCAGGTACTCAAACTTCCACAAGTTTGGAGGGTATAGGGAAACAATTGGACAGAAAGAGGTATAACAGGGGAAAGCTGCTTCCTGCAGCATTATCCCCTGGAAACCCAGAGGGATTTTCGACTCAGGGCTTGTATACACTAGCACTTACTTCAATATAATTTAAGTCGCTCAGGTGTGTGGAAAAGCCACCCCGAGCAACATAAGTTACACCGACCTAAGCACCAGTGAGGACAGCACTGCGTTGGTGGGAGAACCTCTTCTGCTGACATAGCTACTGCCACTTGGGGAGGTGGAGTAATTATGCCTATGGGAAAGCTCTCCTGTCGACAGAGGTTTGCTCTAGTCAGGCTACAGCAGCGCAGCTACATTGTAACAACTGCACCGCTGTAGCGATTCTCGTGTAGATTAGCAGTCAGACTTTAAGGTCAGAAGGGACTATCATGATCATCTAGTCTGACCTCCTGCACACTGCGGGCCATAGAACCTCACTCACCCACCCTCTCCTGCAGTAGGTCCATAATCTCTAGCTGAGCTACTGAAGTCCTCAAATCATGATTTAAAGATGTAAAGTTACGGAGACTCCATCATTTGCTCTACTTCAAACCAGCAAAGCGAAAATTCCTTCCTGACCCCAAATATGGCAATCAGTTAGACCCTGACCATGTGGGCTATCAGTTTTCATTAATAATCTGTTTCAGATGCTTGTACAGCAAGTATAATCTGCAACCCTTCCCTGAAAATTTCTTCCCCTTGCTTGGGATGCAGGCTTCAGATAGTTTCTGCATCTTTGACAAAGTGATTCCAAGCATCCTCCATAATTAGGGCCTTAAGTTCATCAGTCCAGTCCACTTCCCTAACTAATTCCCTTAATTTTTTTAAGTTTGCCCTTTTGAAATCAAGGACCATAGTTGCAGACCTAGTTTTGTTTATCCTTCCATCTAGTTTAAACTGAATTAACTCATGGTCACTCAAACAAAGGTTGCCCTCTACAACAGTTCCTCTATGAGGTCCTCAATATTTACCAATACTGAGTCTAAAATGGCATCACCCCTTCTTGGTTCAGTGACTATTTGATGAAGATATCTGTTGGCTATCACATCAAGGAATCTGGGCTCTACCATCATTGGTAGCACTTGTCCTCCAATCTATATTTGGAAAATTAAAGTTTGTCCCACAATCACACAATTCCCACTAGTATTTATTTCATTAAAAATATTAATGAGCTCTTTGTTCTTATCTGCTTTGGATTGTGGAGGTCCGTAGCAGACCTCCACAAACTATCGAAGTGGAGCATCTGTTACATTTCTTTCCCAAAGTGATTTTGACCCAAACAGACTCCATTTTATCTATTCCATCACTTCTAATTTCTTTACAGTCTAACTCATCATTAATGTACAACATTACTCCACCACCGTAACTTTTATTTCTGTCTTTCCTGAATATTCCCTTCAATACCTGTATTTCAGTCAGGACTACTATTCCACCATGTTTCCCTTATCCCTCATATCTGATTTCACTTTCTGCAGCACTAGTTCTAGTTCCTCTATTTTGTTACCCACGCTCCTTACATTGATATACAGACACCTTACTAGTTTCGGCTTGGCTTCACCCAGATTCCTCGCCTGATTAGGGTTAGTCATTTTGCTGCCAGTATCCCCCACCTGACAGTGCCACTGCCAGTAACTATCTTTCCTCTTTTTGTCAATCCTCCAACCCCCTATTGTTGTAAATCTTACTAAGGTTACTAGGTGACAGATATTCCAAATGTCTGAGGATGGAATGGGCTTCTGTGGGAGAAGTTAGAAAGGTTTTAGAAGAAAATTTCGCAGACAGTTAAAATGCACTTACCACACAAATGGAATACAACATTATTTGAACTACTCCTATATTATTGGCTGTCAAATTAACTTTATTGCAGACGTATAACTGAGTTCTTAGAAAGATAAATCGTTCCTTCACGTCTTACACACACCCTTCATATAACTGAATTCAATGAGAAAAGGTGATAGGCTCTGGAATAAACCCAGTAGATATAAATTCTGATTGTCACCCTTCAGCAGACAAAGTGGGAAGCAAGATTATCCTTTTGTGTATTCTCTGGATAGCCCACTGTGCATTAACCTAACCACACAATGTCTCTCTTGCTCCAAAAATATACAGCTGCAAACATCTGGTCCTCTTTCAGATAATTTGAAAGCAAGATTTTCCAAACTGGCAGCTTTGAACAGAAAACAGCTTTAATTTTGAATATTTGTTGATTATGTAGAATTCTGTAAAATTCATCTAAAATGTAGGGTTTCATCCTACTGCAATTTATCTGAAGCAAATGTTTACCTACAGAAGCTCAGACTAAGTGATCTGGCCTCTCTAGCACTCTAAAACTGCTATTTTTTTAGTGCACTTCAGTGGGAAGAGCTAGAAAATCTAAAGGTGAAGTCAAGCCAAGGGGTATGAGCCAAGACCTGCATTGAACTATTGGAGAAGACTGTGGTACATAGTATAAAAAGCAAAACTGACAAAATAACTAAGGTTACTGTGACCTCATGAAGTAATGCCCTCACTGATTTGCCTCTTTCTTCACTTACACACTTATACACTCAGGTGCTCACGGTTCAATCCTGTGAGGTGCCGAGTGCCTCTTGCAACATGCTGAATCACTTAGAAACTCACTTAGCAAAAATCAGTCCTTCATTTCCATAGCACAATTCTAAGTCCCTGGATTTATGTGACAAAACCCTGCACACTAGGCTTTGATAGAGAATCAGAGATGCTTCCATGCCCTGGGTACAGCAGGCATTACAGGTTCAAGGTGCTGTGACGTGTGCAGATTTCAGTCTGATCTTTCTAAACTTAGCTGTTTACACTTAAATTGGACACACCGACATATGCCTGCCATCACATTTCCACCACTAAACGTGTCCCCAACTAACTTGCCACCTCTACAAAGGTTCCACCTTTAATTCCCCCCGTAGCAGCTGAAGGAAATTTCAAGGAACCAAGGTTAGAGATCAGAGGACAACTCAAACAATTTGAAAATAGCAGTACACTTCTGAAATTGAATTATACCCTTGTCACTCAGTGTTTAAGAGTGATTTTCCATTTGACATACTTATGTGTTTGAATGTGTTTCGTGTTTATTTTTAAGGAGTTAGCTACTGAAAAACCTGAAATAAGTAAAGATGAAGGGAGACATGAAGTCTATAATTTAATGAGAAGTGGAACATTATGCGTATGGTACTAAAAAAAATTCTCCACCAAGTAAATGTTTATTTGTTCCTCAGTATCAAAAGGTTGCACTGGAACTCAAACCTGGACAAGCCACCAGATGGAAAGCTCTCTCAGGAAGACACCCTACCCTATTTTGAATTCAAGAAAAAAGCAGGTCCTGGTTGCACAATACCCTCCATGGAAAAATTTTTGTGCTTTAAACCTAACTTATAAGGCCTCCAGGATCTGAGCTTTGCATAGTTTTCTGCTGTAGACCAGGAAAAGACTAGGGAAAGGTCACAGGTGCAAAATATTGATATTTTGGGGGAAGGTTCTCTGGTGTGGTTAGGGTCCCTTAAGCACAGTGTGGAAAGAATAGTCTAGGGGCCGCTTTAACTTGTACCAGCTGCATCCAACCTCCACCTAGGAAGGAAAAACTGTTCAGAGGGACAGACCACTAGACAAGTTATGCACACCCATGATTTAGAAGAAAGTTCTCAGAGGAGCACATGCCTGTACTCTCTATAGTGTTATTTATTTATATTCCACCATTCGTTCATAGGGCAGGGACTGTCTCTTTATCTGTGTTTGCATAGTACCTAGCACAACTGGTCCCTGCTTGGAGTCTTTGAGCACTACCCAATAGTATACCTATATGATAGATTTTTAAAGATACTTGAGCAAATCCTGTTACATGTGTACATGAAGTTTCCAGGGACTTCAGTGTGAGTTGCATTTGCATATCAAAATTCTAATTCGTTTCCATCTATCTAGGTATCACTACACTACTAAGGTCCCATATTTCATCCCAGGGCACTTTAATTGTGTGCAGCAAACTAATCAACTATTTAGGGAAAGAAATGAAAAATGCTGAATGCAATTGAAACAACAGGAGGAATGCCAGTTAGACAAAATACAGATGATACCTAAACTGGAATTTTGCCGGGACCTAATCAAAGTCCAGGGTCAGGAAAGCAACTCAATTCAGGAAAGCACTTCAGCACATGCTAAGTGCTTTCCTGATTCAACGCTACTTCTAAACTTGGAAGGATTAGATTTTTATTGTTAAACATCAATATCCACACACACACACACCAGTGAAACAATGTTTCCATTGATGATAATCAAAATTTACAGACAGGCAAAGTAGGAAAGATGTGCTTGAGAACTTAGTTTGATTTAAGGATATTTATTTTGTATAGTTTGACATGTGATGTTGACAGTGTGTTTTAAAGCTATAACATTTTGAATGTCAACAGCTGTCATTCAAAAATTGTTTGCCTCCCTTAATTTAAATCAGTAAAAACTGAAACAATCCAATATTAGCCATTAAAATTATATAAAAATTGAATTCTGCTAACCCTAGCTATATTGCACATTATAATTTCAAATAGAAAAATCAAGTAATATCTTTTTCTCTTTGCTCTTGCTTCATTAACAAAGATTGAAGCTGTATGCAGATTATGTCAAACAAACAGAACTTTATTAAACCTTGCAGACTGCTCTCTCCATGTGGTTGAATTGCTTCTGGCCTATCTACCCATGTTCCCAGTTTTACTGATATCCCCTCAATAACAGTTCCTGCAGGGATCATGGGCCATCAGACTCCAGTTTGATTGATCATGAAATCTTCCTTATTTTAGGAGCATTTTAATATAGACATTAAAAATATATAATTGACACCCATGCCCCCTCTTCATGTCCTTCACCAGAGGTTGCTAGCTCTGGAGTCTCGTCTTTATCACAGACACAGCTGATTACATCCTCTGAGAGAGTTTGGTCTCCTGTTGAGGAAACCATGCCAGGAATGTCAGGTCTACACTCAAAACTCTGCATTGGCGCAGCAGTAGTATGATAGCACTTGAACTAAGACACTTTAAGATGACAGGAGAAAGCTTCTCCCATCAGCTTAGTTAATCTACCTCTGCGAGAGACAGTAGCGATGTTGGTGGGAAAAGCTATCCCACCAACATAATACTGTCCACACCAGCACTTACGTCGGTATAACTATGAGCATTGTACAGAATTAGTTTTGTAGTGTAGACCAGGACTTAGTCTCTGAATCTAGCAAACGTTTTATCTGGGGAAAATTTGTCACGTGCAGCCAGCTGTAGTGACCAAATAGTGCTTCAATGTCAGTGTATCGGGCTCTTTATCCAAGTTTATGCTCCGAAACCGGTTCCTCACCTCATAACCTATAAAGGTTCAGACTTTGGAAAGTTCTGGAAAGATGTCAATTTTGGACAGTGCCATCTTTTCAGTGCCTGGTTCAGTGGCTTTGAACCTATGCAGGTATGTAATTTGCCCACTCGCTTCTTTACCACCACCACGCTGTTTACTCAAGCTGTACTGGCTTCTACAGATGTTATGATAGCCCTTGTTCTACAGGCTTTTGAGCTCCTTGTTTAGTGGATTATACAGTGCCACTGGAATTTTCCTTTGGAGAAAGCATACAGGTTCCACTGTGGACTTCAGTTCAAGATACGCATTATCTTTGAAAACATCTCCATATGCTTTTTAAAATGGTCTCCACTGTCCACAGGAATCCCCCTTTTGCCCCTTGCACTGCAGCTATGAAATTCTGATGCTTATACCCTGAACAGATCCCTGGCCTGCATGGCTGTATTCCGCAAAAGAGGGCCGTGGTGCTTACTATCCACCACCAGCCGTACTCCATTATTTTTTCAGTTAGATACTATCAGGCCACATTTTCCTATGGGCTCCATTATGGTCTCAGGTTACAGTATTAGATTGTGCCTGCTTTTCAAAATCCTTGTATTTGAGTCTAATTTGCCCCAAGGAATCACATGGTAGGCAGCCCAACTATCCAGCTGAAATCACACAGGATATTTCCCTATTAACCTTTCAGAGTAGCAGCCTTGTTAGTCTGTATCCGCAAAAAGAAAAGGAGTACTTGTGGCACCTTAGAGACTAACACATTTATTTGACCATAAGCTTTCGTAAGCTACAGCTCACTTCATCGAATGCATGCAGTAGAAAATACAGTGGGGAGATTTTATATACACAGAGAACATGAAACAACGGGTGTTACCATACACACTGTAAGAAGGAGTGATCAGGTAAGGTGAGCTATTACCAGCAGGAGAGCGTGTGTGTGTGTGTGGAAACCTTTTGTAGTGATAATCAAGGTGGGCCATTTCCAGCAGATGACAAGAACGTGTGAGGAACAGTAGCCGGGGGATGGGGGAGGGGCAGAAGAGTACCCAGAAGTTACCTACTACAGGACAGGCCTAACAAAGAAAATAACAGAACGCCACTAGCCGTCACCTTCAGCCCCCAACTAAAACCTCTCCAACGCATCATCAAAGATCTACAACCTATCCTGAAGGACAACACATCACTCTTACAGATCTTGGGAGAAAGGCCAGTCCTTGCCTACAGACAGCCCCCCAACCTGAAGCAAATACTCACCAGCAACCACACACCACAAAACAGAACCACTAACCCAGGAACCTATCCTTGCAATAAAGCCCGTTGCCAACCGTGTCCACATATCTTTTCAGGAGACACCATCATAGGGCCTAATCACATCAGCCACACCATCAGAGGCTCGTTCACCTGCACATCTACCAATGTGATATATGCCATCATGTTCCAGCAATGCCCTTCTGCCACGTACATTAGCCAAACTGGACAGTCTCTATGTAAAAGAATAAATGAACAAAAATCAGACGTCAAGAATTATAACATTCAAAAACCAGTCGGAGAACACATCAATCACTCGTTTACAGACCTAAAAGTGGCAATTCTTCAACAAAAAAAAACTGCAAAGAGACTCCAGCGAGAGACTGCTGAATTGGAATTAATTTGCAAACTGGATACAATTAACTTAGGCTTGAATAAAGACTGGCCGTGGATGTGTCATTACACAAAGTCAAACTATTTCCCCATGTTTATTCTGCTACTGTTCTTCACACATTCTTGTCAACTGCTGGAAATGGCCCACCTTGATTATCACTACAAAAGGTTTCCACCTCCCCACCTCGCCCCAGCTCTCCTGCTGGTAATAGCTCACCTTACCTGATCACTCTTGTTACAGTGTGTATGGTAACACCCATTGTTTCGTGTTCTCTGAGTATATAAATCTTCCCACTGTATTTTCCACTGCATGCATCCGATGAAGTGAGCTGTAGCTCACGAAAGCTTATGCTCAAATAAATTTGTTCATCTCTAAGGTGCCACAAGTACTCCTTTCCTATTAACCTTGTTGCATACACAGAGGTTGATATTGACCCTTGTTGCTTTCCTGTCCCAACAGACTGAGCCTGATATGCTTTCAGACTCAAGGTGAGAGTCAATGTCATCACCACTGTCTGAGGTGCCCTCCCCCTCTTGTACAAGTCTGACAATCTTTGACATCTTCTCCTATTCTAGCACACATTGCTAAAATGATTCAACTTGCCACATTCTTTGCAATGCTGTCTCAGTGCAGGACACACTGACTCCCACAGTAAATGCATCTCCCAATGGGAATAGAACCCTGGCCACGAGCTTTCCTTTGTCGTCGTCTCACTGCACATATGTCTGGGGTGTTGTGCCCCCTATAGGGATTTCATCCATTCTCTTGAGGCTTCTGTTGCACGACCTTTGCCTAAATGTCTAATGTGAGCTTGCCTTCCCAACACACCCATTCCCACAGATGGTGATCCCACATGCCACAGACTCTCCTCACCCAAGTTAAGGAGTTTATCAAATCCGCAAAAATTGCATGTACCAGCCTGAGTGTGCAAGGGGGTCTTATTCTTTCCTCTCCAGATTGGTCTCGAGTGAAAAAACTGTGTTGTTCCACAGTTTCATTCTGCTTTGGGGAGCAAAAGTTACCCAGGGCTCCTAGGACTGCTATGACACTGGTGAGCTTTAGAGGAGTGCAGACTTCTTTTACCCTGTTCCCAAATAATGTAAAACAAAAGCTTTACTTTCCTGCTGTTGTCGTCTTCCTGCATGGCCAGGTCTGTGTACAGCTCAAACTTCTTCCACCACATCCATTGCTGGGCTAGGTTTGTGTCTGCAAAATCCAGAGCTTTGCGGGGCCGAGGGGGGGCGCTTCAGACTGTATTCCATGGCTGCTGCCGCCAGTTTCTACGCTTCACATTATGTCTACACTGCAGGTGGGAGGTGTGATTCCCAACACAGGTAGCCAGACTCATGCTAGAGCACTAAAAACAGCAGTTTATACATTGTAGTGCTGGCAGTGGCTTGGGTTAGCTGCCCAAGTCGAAGCCCACCTAATCCCTTGGGTCCCAGCTAACCTGAGCTGTCAACAGAGCAGCATAGACATTGGGGCAATTTTTAGCATGAAAGGTTAAGCTGAGCTATTACAAGTCTGTCTACCCATTCTAATCACACCTCCCAGCAGCAGTGCAGAACATAACCGCAGGGAACTTACAGCTCAGGCACTGCTATGATGTTTCATTAGCAAAGAGTGAAGCTGAATGCAGATTACACTGAACAAGTAGAACTTTATTAAACCCTGTGGACCGTTTTCTCAATGCAGCGGAGATGCTTCCAGCCTAACATCCTGGGCTCCCTGTTTTCCTGGTGTGCTCTTAATAACAGTACCTGCAGGGAACATGGGCCCTCTAACTCCAGTTCCACTGATCATGACGCACCCCCAGTTTTCAAAGTTTTCTTTGCATCATGAATATGCTTTTGTTTTTATTTATTAATTAAATGGAGGACTGGTGGTTATCCAGATGCATTTTTCTGGGCTTGGACCCCATATCCCAGTGGAATTTAGACATCATCCAGATTTGCATACAAGAAAAATGAATTGGTGATTCACAAATTCTTCTTGATCTGAAAACAGTTTCTCAAGATCGCTGTCAAACTTTATGCATGTGTTTGCTAGTTTCCTTTCTGTCATCGAGCAATTAGTGTTATTCTCATACGAAACTGGAATACTCAAAATCATACTGGTTAACCTAGGGGTATGTCTATACTGTAGCTAGGAGCGCACCTCCCAGCCCAGATAGACAGATATGGACTAGCCGTGCTTAAGCTAGTGCACAAAAATAGTGGTATGGACTTTGTGACCTGGGTGATGGCATGGGCTAGCCACCTGAGCAGTGACCTAGGGGGTCAGGTCGGCTTGCACATCAGCAGTTAGCCCAAGTCGCCAGTGCTACAACATCCATGCCACAATTTTTAGCTCACTAGCTCAACCGCAGCAGGCATGCCTGTCTACCCAGCCTGGGAAGCATGCACCCAGCTGCAGTGTAGACATAAGTGACCAGTATGTCAGGTAGCAGTTTCTAATCTACCAGTAGAATATGAAGAAGAATAGTAGCAAAATGCACCCACCTTACTGTGTGTGGTCGTAACGCAATGGATAAAAAGTTTGTATTTGAAAATAATTTGAGGCAGTTAATGTAGTGTTTCATTAAATGTGCATTACACACACAGTGAATGGTATGCATACTCTTTTTAAGTGTCAGTTTTCCATTAACAGAAGTTTCTGTTGAGCATCACTTTCTGCTCTGGGGTCTTATTTGATGCTAACAGGATACAGGATAATTATGTCAATTTGACATCAAGCTTATTAAAAGCAGATCTCGGACACATGTGGCACCCTTTGAATATTATTGCTTTTCGTCCATGCAGTCAGTGGAAGTTACTGTCATTTCAAACTTTTCATTCTATTGTACCCATTAGTGGTGGGGTAGATCCACAGCTGGTGGAAGCTGTCATAGCTCCATTGGAAATAGGACATTTTACACCAGCTGAAGATGTTCCTCAAAATGTCAAGCTGGCAGATGGCTGTGTGCATTAAACATATCTTTCCACTGTCCCTAGGTGTACTGTACCTATATGTCAAGAATTACATGCTGAAATATTGGACAATTCTCTTTTCTATATTAAATCGAAATTAACTAGTTGCAGAAATCGTCCTCTACAGTTTTACACATCACATCCTGAGAGAGAAGTAGAGGAAATGGCAGGGAAAGGGATTAAATATTCAACATAAAGTGATTTCCATAGAAATGCTGGAGAAAGTGCAACTCTGTAGGCTGGAAACTGTAGTCTGAATTGATAATCTATTATCATCCTTTTCAACTTTTCCATCCTAGCTTTCATTTTTCAGCAATAGCAGCTTATTTTTCAACCTGACAAGTGTTGTAATTCTCCTTTCAATAAAGATGGTTATAACCTGCACCACCACAAGGATTTTTTTCTCTATTTTTCCTTTAGCACACAAATTACAGCTTGCAAACATGAAATTGTTACACTGTAACAGCTGGAGGAAATGACCATGTCAGCCCTGTGATTGACAGAGTATGTCTGCCATTAGTTACTACAGTTTGCAAGTTAGGGGTGATTTTAGCTCCCCAGCTGCAGTCTGACAACCAAATTACAGCAGTAACCCAATTAGCTTTTTTCCCATCTGTGTTAGCTAGGAGATTGTGACCTTTCCTTTTGGATGCAGACTTTTAAGGGAGTTCACTCACCTCTAGAGAACATCCTTGTGGCCAGGCATGGCACAAGCGTTCTCCCCCCCATCTGGTGTCCACTGACGATGGTCATTCCAGTGCTACAGTGACCTCTTTCCATGACTTGGCCCTCCAGCCAGGTCACAAACTATTTTCACCCCTTCCAAGGTAACAGTCCCACCAATAAAAGTCCAGTGTCCTCATATCAGGTCTCCAACCCCAACTCTGGGCTCTGTAGTCCTTGCCCCTGGGCATCCACCTTCTTTATTCCTTTCTCTCAACAGCTAGCAGGGTATCCCTTGCCCTCTGACAACACCAGATTGCTACCCAGGGACCCTATCACCAGCAACCAAGATCTGCTGTTCACATGTCCTTGCTGCTGTCTTCCTGGGATGCTTCTTATGCAGCTTTTCTCAGGCCTTTTCTTCCCATAACCTCTCTAGGTTAACCCTTCTTTCACAGCCAGGGCTCCCAGGGCATTCCCCTGTATTCCTCTAACATCCCAAACTAAAAGTATAAACTTAAATCAACTTCTCCCCTCCATGGGATTGGCCTTTCAACTACTTGTCTCCCCTGCTTTGTTCCTTCACTGAATAGCTCCCTCCGTCAGTGGAAATCTAGAACCTGCCCTTTGTATCAGGGCTTACAACTGGAGCCTGTTCCAACCCAGAGCCTCTCCTGGCCTCTTGTCAGACTTCCCTATTCTGGAGAAGATCCCAGAGACAACTCTCAGAACCTCCCTGGTCCCAGAAAGTGACTGCAGAATTCCCCTCCTCCCTGCAGCCCCATTCTGCTACAAGCTTCCTCTCTTTATAGTAACTAGCCTACTCCTGCCCAGTTGGGCTTCAGGGTCAGTTAAGCTGACTGTTCCTTCAGGTGAAGCCTGGTATGCTAATCAGCCTTTCAGGCCCACATTAACCCTTGCAGGGCCTGTGTGGGAGGCACATCCTATCATACAGGCCTTGCCACTCTTACACATACTTGTGTCTCCTCAAGGTTAGAACTACTGCAGTGCGCTCTATGTAAGATTACAGATTAAAATCATTCCAAGACTGAGCTGCTGTGTTCTGCACCTGCTTCACTTATTGACTGGGGGCATCGCACTGAAAAGTACATCTGAACCGGCTGTCCATTGGTCTCCAGCTACATGTGTACAGGCATGACTACCCTGCCCTTTCCTGGTAACTATACGCGGCCAGTCCAGATACAAGTCCAGTAAAAAAAACCCTTAAAATATTAATCCTAATTAATAAGCATTTATTCATAAATTAAAACCACTATATAATAAAGGACGGGTGAGTAAGTAGCCAATGGATACAGAGGTACTGACAACCAATAATTCATTGACATTAAAATATGGAGAAATAAAGGAAAAATAAATAATAGTAGGATACACGGAATGGGAGTCCGGGATCACTACTTGTCACTGAACATAGCCATCATATCAGCAGTGGCATATAGCAAGAGCCTGCAAAGATTTTCTTTAAAATTCTTACCTCACTCAATTCCCAGGAGCTTTAAAAGATCATTATTACCTTCACTCCATTTGCCACAAGCCCCAATTAGGAGACCAAAGAAGTGGACGTTTATACTCCCGGATATCTTTTTGATATCTTCTTCCAACTCAGAGTAGTAGTCGTCAACCTTCTACCTGTGGGCCCTTTCCAGATGGTCAGAATTGTCCTCCCAACAAATGGTAACATCTACTACAACCGCAGTATCACCCTTCATGAAAACAACATCTGGCTTACGTAAATTCCTTTCACTATTTCTAAGATGTGGTTCCATTATTGTCTTCCACCCAAGTTTACTAACTTTATTAATCACAGCTGAGACTATCCTCATAGGTCTTTTATTCCGCACATCTTTAATTTTATAGCACTGCCCAGATATATGTGGGATGGTCTCCCAAACCTTTCCACACCATCTACACATAGCATTAACGCCCTCTCTTCCTCTTCTGAAAATCTCCCTAGTTGGAGAAACATTAGCCCTCAATTAAAATATGGATCATCCAAAGTATCTAAATACTTAAAGCTAGGATTAAAAATGTCCACATCCAAATTATTAAAAAAAGCTACTAGTACAAAACATAGGTAAAAAAAGACAAATCATTATCAACCTGGTCCTCATCTAACCAGCCAAAATTCTGCTCTCCCATATCATCTCTGACAGGGAGATCACATATTTCAGTCTTGTGAGGTAACCACCCACGCAAAAATACTTTATGCATCAGTCCAGCAACCTGAATTAGTTCTCCAACATATTTGACACTGCCAGCTGGGGCATCAAAATCAGCAGAGGAGGCGTTGTTTACCCAGCGCCACTCCAGTATAAATATTCCTTTTATCCATAACTAAAAAGATATAACCCTTACCAGGGGAAGGCTATCCCTTACCAGGGGGATTCACCCGTGCCGGGAGGAGGCTACCCTTGCCAGGGGGAGTAGATTTTCTTGGGGCTGCCCACCTCAGTCCACCCCTCAATAAGGGGGTGCGGTTCGGCCTCCACATTCCGCCTGGCTATCCACGCCAGTTACCGACTCTCACCACGAGGAGTGAGTTGACGGTAGGACTTGCCATCTAGAGACTTTCCTCACTGAGGGGTCCCTGTCAGCTTAATGTCAAGTCCTAAAGGGAGTGTGAAAGAGGGCTCAAATCTTGGTAGAGATTGCCCTTCGCAGTAGGGTTCTCACCCTTCCCCACCTCACTGATTTACCCAGTCCACCACAACCCTCAGGTATTAAAAAACTGTCCAGACTCGACAACTGAACAGGGTCCAGACACGCATGAATGGCCTCTGAATGCATCCGATGAAGTGAACTGCAGCTCACAAAAGCTTATGCTCAAATTTTAGTCTCTAAGGTGCCACAAATCCTCCTTTTCTTTTTGCGGATACAGACTAACACCACTGCTACTCTGAAACCTGTCCTTAAGGTGTTGGTTATTACTTATAAAGCACTACTTGGGTGATTGATTCTCTCCCCAGGCCATGGTGCCACAGCTGTAGTCAACGGGGCGTATGAGCTGGATCCCCCTCATTACAAAGGAGAGAGGATGGCTGGCAGGACATTTTCTGAGAGGGCTTCAGGACCCAAACTTGCTCTCCCATCCTGGTCTGAATTAGCCAGAATTTAGACATTTTTCTGGGTATACAGCAAGAGACACCTGAGAGAGGGCTGAGGGTACTCTTCCCACAACAATGAAAGGGTGGAAAGAAGTTTCTATAGGTGGCTGGCCGAGTGCCTGTTGAAATGATTAATGCTGCTGTGATTTTATGAAGTTATTAATGATGTGTTGGTGCATCTGGAGCATTAGATAAGCAACATTTTATATTTTAAAGTCCAACCGAAGACCGAAAAGAAGCCTGACTACCTTGCTTAGCTGCAGCTAGGGAACAATCCAGTAATTATGTTTCCATATTTATATAATGCTCAACAGTAGATTTTAACTGGTCAACATTTTTTGAACATTTGAAATTAACAGTTTTTTCATGAATGTTTTTGAAAACTTTAATAAAATATGTTCACCATTTTTCAATCAGCTCTAGCAAATATGTTCCTGAATTTTGCAGAGGCAGCCAGAAGCCTTTGGACAAATTAAAATGATAAATTCTATATTTAAATGATAATGCATTCTTGTTAGAGCTACATATATTTTATTCATTTCCTCTACAATGTCTTGTCACTTAAATGACTAATCTTTAATTAGCAAATAACAAATTGAGTGCGGAGCAAAAAAATTACCATATTAATTGTAAGATGTTCTGCATTAAACTATTTTAGTAAGCATAAAATCAGCTTCACTGAACTGAAATACATGTTATAAAGATTTAAAAAGGAGAGGTAATATTTTTTCCATTTTAACTATATGGAAAAATTCACTGGTTTGATTTATTAATGTGGATATACTGGGTTAAATTTAGTGGAGATGTACACTGTGGTTTAGCTTATGTCTGAGGTAAGCTGATCAGAAAAAAAAAATGGCTTAAGTGGCAAAGTAAAACTTGCATTGACTGTGTGCAAAAACTAGTGCGGTTTGCACTGACTGGGCATTGTGAAAGGACCAAACTTAGCTCATGGCATAAGCCGGCAAAATTCCAATGGAAGTTACAGGGAACTTGGCCTACTTACCCCAAAGAGGAATTTGACTCTGAGGTTATTGTGAACAAACATAATGGACTAAAATCTTCATTCTTTTAGATCCTTACAATCCACTGAAGTCTTTGCAGTATTTGGCTGAGAGATGGGAGTCTGTTTGATACTACCCCATTATTTAAGGCTTGTCTACATTACCCACTGGATAAATGGGCAGCAATCGATTCAGCATGGGTTAATTTATCAGATCTAGTCTAGACGTGATAAACCGACCGCCAAGCGCTCTCCCTTCGACTCGAAGTCTGTAACTTAGATTGATGCAACTTAGTGTAGACCAGGCCTTATTTGCTTTCAAGATACATCTCTTCTTCAACTGCTCAGCATGTAAGTTGGATTCATTTTGCCCTACAGCAATTTACTCCTATTTTATGACTACCTAACACCTAGCATAGCTTCCAAAACAAAACAAAAAAAAACCACACTGCTGAGAATCCACTTACTGCAAGATTAATTCAAAATGCAGAGCAGTGAATGAGAGCGACAGGTGCGCACACCTTTGAAAAGTAGACCACTTTTCTTAAGTTGCCCAGTGCCCCAATTCTGAAAACACTTTCACACGTGCTTAACTGTATGCATTTGAGCAGACTCACTGACTACTATTGGGACTAATGATGTAAATCCATTTTTGCAGGATTGAGGCCTCAGCATGAATTTAGAAAACATAGTGAACTTGGAAAAATTAAACAGTATGCACAAACAAACCTTGCTACACTAACCTGTACATCATGCAAAAGGGATTGTATAACATATTATCACTTCCTAGGGCACATCTCATTGTACCTGATGCACACTAGCCTAGATTATTTTTCAATATCTAAGCTAGAGCATTGGATGATTCAGCCCTGTTATATTCCCCTCCTTTCTCTACCAGTATCTCTAATCATGCTCTGTGAGAATTCCTGTTTACTACAGACCAAAGACAGCTAATAATTTTGAAGCATGAAAAACTCTTTATTGAACAATAAGGATGTAAACAAGATAGCTTGTTGCAGACTGAAACTTCATAGTATTCACAATATAGGCACTGGGTGAAATCCTAAGCGCACCGGATGAAATCCTGACCCAATTGAAGTCAGTAGCAAGACTCCCATTGGCTTCAGTGGAGCCAGGATTTCACTCCTCCAGTAAAATGACTAAAAGCTGTACTAAGATGGGGACAATAATTTGTATTCTACTACACAAAAAAGAACAGCTGCTGAAGTAGGGGCGTCTGTAACTGAAAGCACACCACAAGAGGGAGCAAAAACAACTTTAAAAAGGCCTAACTGAAAAATAAAGACATCCCCACAGATGCCATTCAGAAGAAAATAAAGGAAGAGACCATTCAAAAACAAAAATGTGCTTGTGCCAGAACAAAGACAGCATTAATTGTTCAGAACATACTTGCTCCATACATTATTTGTTCAAATTTGTTTAACAGTTAAAAACATGATTGGCAGAAGGGTAAGAAATTACGACTCTTCTTGAAGCTCATGTATTAGTTACACTTGGAACAGTACAGCATTTCTCCTAAGCAGGATCAAAAGTTATACAAAATAATGGATTAAGCACTTAAATAAATGGGAACAGGAACACCAGCAGCTTATCATATAATTGACAGACTATGCACACATCAGCTAATTCAGCTCCAGGCACTGTCTACACTGCCAGCTGCTGTTATTCAAGGAAGAAAGGAGAAAATCTCCAAGCACACATGTCTCAGTACTGCTGCTACTGAAGTCATTCAGAGCTGGAGCAAGTCTATAGATGGACAATCATGACAAGATGATAGACCCTATAAACTTAATTTTAAATCATTCTTTAATTTTCAAACAATTACAAATATATAGAATATAAAAATATTGATAAAAACTGAAAATTCCTCAGAATTTCATGGCTATATCCTGTCACTATCCTGGGTTTTCCTGTTATTTTTATAATTTTGGACTATACATGATTAATTTAATTAAGTCTGCATGCTGTGTGTGTAGATATCAGTACCAACTGATTTAAATCTAAACAACTAAAATAACTAACTGATTTTAATCATGATTTAAATCAGCAAACAGAAAATCTTAATTTAAATAATAAATTTTAATCCTGTTTTGCATTTGTAAATTTTAGTTATTTTGCTAAAAAAAAAAAAAAGGTTAATTCTCATTGGTTAGTAACCAGCAAAATATAATTGCAATTAAATATAGCTGTTAGTCTAAATTTGGTGCTTCTTTTTGCTAAGTAGTATGATATACTATAGCTATCTACATATTAAGCAATTGTACATCTTAATTTATATATTCAGATTCTTAATTTTTCTACTTTTTATTAGAAAATGGCAAATGATTAATTTCTTATTACCAGATGATTGATTATTTTTTTGTGGTTTGTCTCCAACTCTATTTGGATAGAAATTCAAACAATTAAAATGCACAAAAATAGCATTTTTTTAAAGCTATTTAAATAAAAATACCCTAAGTGTGCTACATACATAAGGGGAAAAAAATCACAGCATGTTTTATATTTAAAACAAACTTATTTATTAAATAAAGTATAGTCTGTAGTTAGTAAAATTAACTGATTGTTTCTGGTCACCATGTCTTTAAAGATTTTAAAACTAGTAGATCTCATCCTCCTCCATCTCATTTTTTATTCAGAGATTGGAAAAGGAAAATAAGCTTTCCTGCTTTTTCAACTCCCAATGGGTTTCTTAACTCTCAATGAACTAGTCATTGAACTGAACTAGTTGAATACACTGAGCGAAGAAAATATGCTCTCTGAACCTGCAAAAAAGAGGCTACAGTTGTCAAATTCTGATTTTGCACTTCAACAAACTCTGGTTCCAGGTGTTTAGCCAGTGACTTCCAGAACTTCAGTGGTCTGACCTCCTTTAAAACTCAGTGGCAAACATATACTACTTTTTTAAAAAATGTAATTCACATGATTTTAATAGATTAAATAAATTAAGGCCTTACCATATGTTGTCAATTTCAAATTGACTTTTTAAAAAAGACTGATGTAATTTTTAAAAATCAATTTAAATAAAAAATGGGATTTTAAATTTTTTTTTATCAATTTTTATTCACTCTGTTACATATAGAATCTCTCTCATGTAATGACTTGCAAATTATATTAAACACCACATTCCACTAGGTCCCCTCTTTGGAGAAATTTCTAGTGAAAAACAATTCCTATCTCAGCACCTTTTCCATTTGATGCAAAATAGATTTTAAAATACTGTCAGGATGATTGTGGAAGGATTGTAAGATTCATCCAGTCTTGTTTTCTAAAGTCGACCTTGACGGAAAAAAAAATCCAGCATAGCTCCTTTGCTACTAGAGCTGGCTAAAAACATTTAATCAGAATGATCTTCTGACCACCCTCCCTCTCCCCCCCCCCCCAGTCCTTTCTTTAAAATGAAAATTTTCTGTAGGAAAATTTAAATTTTGCTACATTTCAAATTTTCTGTCAGGAAAATCAAAATGATGGCCCGGGTACTCTGCCTCTCTACTGCCCCTGAGTTCAGAGAGGCAGAGCACCTGGGTATCCTGATTTTCCTGAAACAGATTTTTCTTGAAAGCCTTTCCCACAAAAAAAAATTTAAAAAAAAAATCACTATAAAACACCTTCCTGTCCGTCCACTGAACCATTTATGAAAACAGTTAAAATATAAGACCTGAGGAAATCTCTGAAACTTATTAAGGATTTAATTGGGTATTCTCTCTCTAATTTCTATGATTCTATTAATCATATGATCTACTCCAATTTATGTAAATGTATTATAACCCATACCCACCTTTTCTTCAGTATTTATGAACCTGCTATTTTTAGGTATAGGGGTGTATGGGAGAGGTAGTACCTTTGAGTGATCCGAACTGCCGTACTCCTGGAGTGGTTCTTTTCCTCTCTGGGTCTCACTGTACACCCAGCTCTCTCCTGTGGTTCCAGGTAGCTGTGAGAATGCAACAGTGGCCACATCCCAGTAAACCACCTCAGCAGGCGGGCTAAACCAGGTGAGGGTAACCAAAGTGTGGAAACTGATAGTGATTTAGGGATTGCCCTCCCAAGCATATGAAGACTGGTCTCTTTCGCCTTGGCTACCAGAACATATATTGGTCCAGTGGCTTGAAAAGCAGTGCAACAATGTACCATGGAAGGCGAAAGGCGTGATGAGGCACTACAGAAGTCATGGCCGCCCACTGCTGCTAAAGAAGCCTCCAGTTGGAACAGTCTTTGTGCCACTGGGCCAAGCTTCAGCAGCCGAGAGAATGGGATTGTCCCAGTGCAACGACTCTCCCATTTTAATCAACTTCACGCACACGTCATTCATGCACATTTCTCTTCAAAAGTCTTGTGGCGATGGGGATGTGGCAAAGTGACAGGCGAAGATGATTACTGGCAGTTGTAGCCACAAGCCTGCATTCAGGCGACCTGGGACATTGGTCGCCCATCCCTGACCCAAGGGCAGCAGGGAAACTTGGCAACACCCCAGGTGACATTTTTATGATTGCACTGCTCTCCCTTTGTGAGGAAAGGGGCTAGAAATTGTGCCTCAAACATTGCCTGCCCAAATCAAATCCAGCCAGCTTACTGCGGCTGGCAGATCATCCTCAACGCGGTCGAAAACCAAAGATAAGTAAAAAAAAGCACTAAAGATTGTCTATCATAGTCCTGATGTTCCAAGCAGCAAAGACAATACTTCTCGATTTGAAAGAGCAGCTCTCCTTTCAAAAGAGCTAGCCTGGTATGACATTGACATTGCAGTGCTCAGTGAAACTAGATTGGCAGATACGGGCATTATTACAGAACTGGCTGGGGGTTACACCTTCTTTTGGAAGGGAAAAGAACCACACGAAGATAGAATCCATTAAGGGGGAATTTGCCTTTACGATCAAACTCTTGCAATGTCTTGAAGACTTTCCAATAGGCATTAACGAAAGACTCATGAAACTCGGGTTACCACTAAATAAGTCATGATTTGCTACCATTATCAGTGCATATGCACCCACCTTAACAAGCCCTGACAATACTAGGGGCTGCTCTACTCTGATCTCGACTCTCTCATCAAGTCACCACTACAAAGTGGCCAACTAATCATCCTAGGAGATTTTAATGTAAAAGTAGGTAAAGATAACAACAACAACTGGCAAGGTGTCATTGGGAAAAACGGCATTGGAAAAATGAATGGAAAAGGTCTCCTACTCCTAAGCAAGTGTGCAGAACATAGCCTTACAATTACAAATACCATATTCAGACAGGCAGACAAATATAAAACTACATGGATGCATCCCAGATCCAAACAATGGCATCTAATAGATTACATCATTGTCCGACTATGTGACATAAGGGATGCCAGGATCACCAGAGCCATGCGTGGAGCAGAATGTTGGACAGATCATAGAATGATTAGGTCAATACTGAATATATACATTGTGCCCACATGCCTGAAATGCTCCCCCACCCCCCCCAAAAAAGACGTCCCCTGATATTGTTAAACTATATTATGCATCCTGGCGAGACAAGCTACAAAGTGCACTAGAAACCAACCTTGGTGATAACCCTGTCTCATGGGAGGAATTTAGAGAGACAGTACAAAAAAATGCAACTGACATCCTTCGATGGAAGGAAAAGGCTCACTGTGATTGGTCTGATGAAAATGATAAAGAAAAAATTAGGCTTTCCAAATCTGGCAAAATGATATTCAATCCTCCTCAAAGAGAGACAGATGTAAACACCTGCAAAGCAAGGCACAAAGACAACTATACAAGATAAATGGTGGGAGAAGGTAGCAGAAGACACTCAAATGTATGCAGAAACAAATGAAACAAAGAAGTTCTTTGATTCCTTGAAGCTAGTCTATTGACATTTAAAGGTGGGCACAGGTTCGCTCATGATGGTTGATGGCAGGACAGTCAAAGACAAACATGGCATGGAACTGATATGGGTTGAACATTTCAGCCAACTACTGAACAGATCATCCTCAATTGAAACAAATGCTATCAATCTGATACCTCAAAAGCCTATTTAGCACCACTTTGACTCACCACCCTCATTTGAAGAAATAGAAAAGGCAATCAGTTTGATGAGCTCAGGAAAGTCCTCGGGCAGAGATGGAATACCGGCAGAAATATATATATATATATATATATATATATATATATATATATATATATATATATATATATAGGTCCAAAAGTGGTAACAACACTCTAGAAGATCCTTACCAACATCTGGGACAGTGAAGAAATGCCACAAGACTTCAAAGATTCCACAATTATTCCTTTATTTAAAAATAAAAGCAGCAAAATAGTCTGTGATGACTACCATGGGATCTCTCCCCTATCTATTGCTGGAAAAAAATCTTTGTTCATGTCTTCCTGAACCGACTGATCTCAGAAGCCAAACTACCCAAGACTTAGTGCAGATTCAGACCTGGTCGTAGCACCATAGACACAATTAAGCCAAGACACACACATTCAATAGGAGGAAGAAACGTAGTAAACAGTCATGGTAAAGAGACTTAGGCATGATAGCGGACAGCAAATTAGATAAGAGCTAGCAATTCAATCTGGCAGCAGAGAGACCCATGTGATTTTGGAATTCAGATGCAAATGTGTCTTAAGACAGAGTAGGGAGTTAATAGTATACTATGGTGTGATTGTAACCTAGAATTTACAGTGATGCCTGGCACTCCTCTGGGACCTTTATTGTCTTCAAATCTGAAATAGACATGATTTTCACTATCAGGCAAATACAAGAAAAATGGATCGAACAAAACATGAATGTTCAGTGTTTTCATCATCTGACAAAAGCATTTGATACAGTCGACAGAGAAGGATTATGGATGATCCTCAGCAAACTTCGTTGCCCACCAAAACTGGTAAAGATCATTTGTTTATTTCATGAGGGGATGCAAGGTCAGGTACTTTTAAATGGAGATCTCACTGACTCCTTTCCCATTTCAAATGGAGTCAAACAAGGCTGTGTCCTGGCCCCTGTACTGTTCAACCTTTTCTTCATCCACGTTCTCAACCACGCTACAGATGGTCTCAACAGAGGCTTTTACATCAGAAACAGACATGACGGCTCAGTCTTCAATCTCACAAGGCTTAAAGCAAAAACAAAAGCAACAGAACTACTAATAAGAGAGGTACTCTATGCGGACGATTGTGCCCTCCTAGCACACCCACAGAGAGATCTCCAGTGCATCGTAGATCGCTTTGTTGAAGCATCAAAATTGTTTGGCCTCACAATCAACCTGGAGAAAACTGTGGTGTTGCACCAATCATCTTCACCGCTCTATGCCATATCCCCTAGCATCTCCATTAGTGGAAACCAACTAAAGCAAGTTGACATTTTTACCTCTCTCAGCAGCAACATCTCCCATGATGGATCTCTTGACAAAGAGATAACAAAAAGGATACAGATAGTTTCTCAGTCATTTGGAAAGTTACATAACAAAGTTCTGAAATCCCACAACATAACCCTCTCAACAAAAATAAAACTTTATAATTCATTTGTGCTCACATCTCTCTTCCATGGCTGTGAGATCTGGACACTGTACAGATGGCATAACAAACAGCTAGAGGCCTTCCATATGTGGTCTTTGCACACCATTACGGGGATCCACTGGCAGGACAAAATTACCAACCTGGAGGTTCTCCAAAAGTCAAATGCCATAAGCATCAAGGGTGTTATGTTGGATCATACTAAAGAAGCTCTGTATTAAAATCACAAATGAGTTTGATTCCCCATAGTTTAAATTTCAGGGTATTACTAATTCAGAGGACTCTTGGTTTTACTGTTTCTCTCCTTCTCTGTGTGAAACTTGCAAGCTGCTAATTGTGTTAGTATATCCTAAGCCCTGGTCTACACTAGGAGTTGATCAAATTTAGCAGCGTTAAATCGATTTAACCCTGCACCCGTCCACTCGATGAAGCCCTTTTTTTTTAACTTAAAGGGCTCTTAAAATTGATTTCTTTACTTCACCCCCAACAAGGGGATTAGCGCTGAAATCGGCCTTGCCGGCTCGAATTTGGGGTAGTGTGTCGCAATTCGACGGTATTGGCCTCCGGGAGCTATCCCAGAGTGCTCCAGTGTGACCGCTCTGGACAGCGCTCTCAACTCAGATGCACTGGCCAGGTAGACAGGAAAAGGCCTGCGAACTTTTGAATCTCATTTCCGGTTTGGCCAGCGTGGCAAGCTGCAGGTGAGTGCAGAGTTCATCAGCAGAGGTGACCATGATGGAGTCCCAGAATCACAAAAGAGCTCCAGCATGGACCGAACAGGAGGTATGGGATCTGATTTCTGTATGGGGAGAGGGATCCGTGCTATCAGAACTCTGTTCCAGTTTTTGAAATGCCAAAACATTTGTCAAAATGTCCCAGGGCATGAAGGACAGAGGCCATAACAGGGACTCAAAGCAGTGCCGCATAAAACTTAAGGAGCTGAGGCAAGCCTACCAGAAAACCAGAGGGGCAAATAGCCGCTCCGGGTCAGAGCCCCAAACATGCTGCTTCTATGATGAGCTGCATGCCATTTAGGGGGTTCAGCCACCACTACTCCAACCATGTGCTTTGACTCCTTCAATGGAGAGGGAGGTAACACAGAAGCAGGTTTTGGGGATGAGGAAGATGATGATGATGAGGCTGTAGATAGCTCACAGCAAGCAAGCAGAGAAACCGGTTTTCCCGACAGCCAGGAAATGTTTCTCACCCTGGACCTGGAGCCAGTACCCCCCGAACCCACCCAAGGCTGCTTCCTGGACCCACCAGGTGGAGAAGGGACCTCTGGTGAGTGCACCTTCTTTAAATAGTATACATGATTTAAAAGCAAGCATGTTTAATGATTAATTTGCCCTGGCATTCACAGCCAGTACAGCTACTGGAAAAGTCTGTTAACACGTCTGGGGATGGAGCAGAAATCCTCCAGGGACATCTCCATAAAGCTCTCCTGGGAGTACTCCCAAAGTCTTTACAAAAGGTTTCTGGGGAGGGCAGCTTTATTCCGTCCTCCATAGTAGGACACTTTACCACGCCAGGCCAGTAGCACGTAGTCGGGCATCAGTGCAGAACAAAGCATTGCAGTGTATGTTTGCTGGCATTCAAACAACATCCGTTCTTTATCTCTCTGTGTTTTCCTCAGGAGAGTGATATCATTCATGGTCAACTGGTTGAAATAGGGTGCTTTTCTTAAGGGGACATTCAGAGGTGCTCATTGCTGCTCGGCGGTTTGCCTGTGGCTGAACAGAAATGTTCCCCGCTGTTAGCCACACGGTGGGGGGAGGGCGGAAGGGTTAGCCACGCGGTGGGGGAGGCAAAATGCGACCTTGTAACGAAAGCACATGTGCTATGTATGTCATGTTAACAGCAAGGTTTACCGTGAAAGAGTGTACCCATTGTTCTATAAAATGTGTCTTTTTAAATACCACTGTCCTTTTTTTCTTCCACCAACTGCATGCATTTCAAGGATCACAGGATCTTCTCCTTCCCAGAGACTAGCGAAGATTAGAAGGTGAAAAAAATGCACTCGCAATTAAATATTTTCTAACCTCATGCTGTCCTCTCACACTGAGAGAGCACAGATGAATGCGTGGAGGCAGACAATGTCAGAGTGCAGGAAAGCACAAAATGACTGGGAGGAGAGGTGGCAGGCTGAAGAGAGGGCTGAAGCTGATAGGTGGTGGCAGCATAATGAGAGGAGGCAGGATTCAATGCTGAGGCTGCTGGAGGATCAAACTAATATGCTCCAGCATATGGTTGAGCTGCAGGAAAGGCAGGAGCACAGACCGACGCTACAGCCCCTGTGTAACCAACTTCCCTCCTCCCCAAGTTCCATAGCCTCCTCACCCAGACATCCAGGAATGCAGTGGGGGGAAAGGGGGGGCTCCAGCCACTCCACTCCAGAGGATTGCCCAAGCAACAGAAGGCTAGCATTCAATAAGTTTTAAAGTTTTGAAGTGCTGTGTGGCCTTGTCCTTCCCTCCTCCACCACCTCTCCCAGGCTACCTTGGCAGTTTTCCCCCTATTTGTGTGATGAATTAATAAAGAATGCATGAATGTGAAGCAACAATGACTTTATTGCCTCTGCAAGTAGTGATTGGAGGGGGGAGGGGAAGGTGGTTAGCTTACAGGGAAGTAGAATGAACCAAGGGTGGGGGTGGGGGTGTTCATCAAAGGAGAAACAAAGAACTTTCACACCGTAGCCTGGCCAGTCATGAAACTGGTTTTCAAAGCTTCTCTGATGCACAGCACACTCTCCTGTGCTCTTCTAAGTGCCCTGGTGCCTGACTGCGCGTAACCAGCGGCCAGGCGATTTGCCTGAACCTCTCACCCTGCCATAAATGTCTCCCCCTTACTCTCACAGATATTGTGGAGCACACAGCAAGCAGTAATAACAATGGGAATATTGGTTTTGCTGAGGTCTAAGTGAGTCAGTAAACTGTGTCAGCGCACTTTTAAATGTCCAAATGCACATTCTACCACCATTCTGCACTTGCTCAGCCTGTAGTTGAACAGCTCCTGACTACTGTCCAGGCTGCTTGTGTACGGCTTCATGAGCCATGGCATTAAGAGGTAGGCTGGGTCCCCAAGGATAACTATAGGCATTTCAACATCCCTAACGGTTATTCTCTAGTCTGGGAATAAAGTCCCTTCCTGCAGCTTTTGAAACAGACCAGAGCTGTTTCCTGAAGTTGTGAGCGTCATGTACCTTTCCCGGCCATCCCACGCTGATGTTGGTGAAACGTCCCTTGTGATCCACCAGTGCTTGCAGCACTATTGAAAAGTACCCCTTGTAGTTTATGTACTTGCTGGCTTGGTGCTCCGGTCCCAAGATAGGGATATGGGTTCCGTCTATGGTCCCACAACAGTTAGGGAATCCCATTGCAGCAAAGCCATCCACTATGACCTGCACATTTCCCAGGGTCACTACCCTTGATATCAGATCTTTGATTGCGTTGGCTACTTGCATCACAGCAGCCCCCACAGTAGATTTGCCCACTCCAAATTGATTCCCGACTGACTGGTAGCTGTCTGTCATTGCAGGCTTCCACAGGGCTATTGCCACTCACTTCTCAACTGTGAGGGCCGCTCTCATCTTGGTATTCTGGCACTTCAGGGCAGGGGAAAGCAAGTCACAAAATTCCATGAAAGTGCCCTTATGTATGCGAAAGTTTCGCAGCTACTGGGAATTGTCCCAGACCTGCAACACTATGTGGTCCCATCAGTCTGTGCTTGTTTCCCAGGCCAGAATTGGCATTCCACCGCATGAACCTGCCGCATTAGCCCCATGATGCCCACATTGCCGGGGCCTGTGATTTGAGAGAAGTCTCTGTCTATGTCCTCATCATTCTCATCACCACGCTGACGTCGCCTACTAGCCTGGTTTCGCTTTGGCAGGTTGTGGTGCTGCATATACTGCTGGATAATACATGTGGCGTTTAATGTGGTCATAATTGCCAAATTGATCTGAGCGGGCTCCATGCTTGCTGTGGTATGGTGTCTGCATGGAAAAAAGGCGTGGAACGATTTCTGCTGTTGCTCTAACAGAGGGAGGGGTGACTGATGACAGGGCTTACAGGGTTGGCTTACAGGGAATTAAAATCAACAAAGGGTTGGCTTTACATCAAGGAGAAACAAGAACAACTGTCACACAGAATGGCCCCCTCAAGGGCTGAACTCAAAACCCTGGGTTTAGCAGGCCAATGCTCAACCCACTGAGCTATCCCTCCCCTCGATATTCCAGGCAGGAATGAATCTCCATTAAAGTTTTCAAGGTGCCCCTGACAGACCTCACTGAAATGATTGTCGGCCGTTGATTTCATGGAGGGAGGGGGGAGCAAATGAATACAAAACAAATCTGGTTTATTTCTTGATTTGATCCACTCCATCTATCTTTTACATCTTTGGCTGGCAGCAGACAGTGCAGTAGGACTGCTAGCCATCCTCATCTCCTGCTTACTTGGCAGAAGAAGGTGCAATAAGACTGCCAGCAGGAGTAAAGAGAATGACCTGGTCGAGTCACTCTTATTTTAGTCCCTGTGCCCATGTCTGCACAGGTGCTCCTGACCGACCTTATCGAGGCGGCCAAGAGCACGTAGGACATGATGACGATGGTTATCAGGCCTATTGCACCGTCTGCTCCCAAAAGGCAATGAGCTGCCACTGTGTAGCAATGCAGTACAGCATCTGCCAGCACCCAGGAGACGTACGGTGACAGTGAGCTGAGCAGGCTCCATGCTTGCTGTGGTATGGCGTCTGCACAGATAACTCAGGAAAAGAGGTGCGAAATGATCGTGAAAGCAATGGCAGACAGAAGGAGGGAAGGAGGGCCTGACGACATGTACCCAGAACCACCCATGACAACGTTTTTGCCCCATTAGGCATTGGGATCTCAAGCAGAATTCCAATGGGCAGCGGGAACTGTGGAATAGCTACCCACAGTGCAATGCTCCGGAAGTCGATGCTAGCCTTGGCACTGTGGAAGCACTCCACCGAGTTAATGCACTTAGAGCATTTTGTGTGGGGACACACACAATCGACTATATAAAAACAATTTCTAAAAAAACGACTTCTATAAATTCGACCTAATTTCATAGTGTAGCCATACCCTGAGAGAGTCTGTTCTCAAAGCAATACTTTGTAACAACAACTACTCACACAGAGAGAGACTCAAAGTGATACTTTGTAACAACAGAAACAGCACACAGAGACTCCCCACCCTTTTGTTATATTTATCTGCTTTGTTAACCATTGCAATTAAAATAGAGATAGAGGATGTATGTGGATGGATGCTTGGTGTGGCTAATAACTGAATGATCAGGGAGGTGCCAGCCTAAGAATCCAGTGTCCATCAGCTGAACAAGGAGTCAAGTGGAAACAACCAGACGACCCCCGGAGGGCAGACTGGAATCCACCCAACAGCCTCAAGGCACCATGGGAGAGCCGAAAAACAAGATAACATCTGGCAGCATGGAGCAGTCAGGAATGTGCCATCTACTGAATGATTCAGCAACAGCATGATGAAGCAATTCCCACAGACTGGCATAGGAATAAATGCCTATAAAAATGGACTCTAGTAACTGAGAACTTTGGGGTCTGATTCTGCAAACCAACTTCCAGGAGCATCAGATGAGCATCTGACAAGGCCCTGCTCCCTCCTTGTGTCCAGGCCACCTGGCCAGTGCCTTGGCACGATAACTCTAAGGCTGGTAACTATGATAACAACCTTGCAGAATGTGTGTGTGTGTGTGTGTGTGTGTGTGTGAGAGAGAGAGAGAATGAATGTGTGAATAATGTGTGAAATTGAATGGAATTTATAGCTATAACTAACTGCTTACTATGATTCTTTGTGTATTCACAATAAATGTGGCATTTTGTCTTCTTTCCTTTAATAAGATCATGCTGGTTTTTATTTTATTGGTATAACAAGGACATGCTGATAAAAGCCCGACTATGCTGGGTTGGACACATCATTAGGATGCCTGAATATCAATTCCCTGGAAAAATTTTCTATGGAGAATTGGCACAAGAACACTGGAATCAAGGCCATCCCAGAAAGCTCTACAAGGACAGCATCAAAAACAGCATACACTTTGGTGTAATAAAACCAAATGATCTTGAGAAGGCAGCGTTATATAGATCAGCCTGGCAACACACAACACTCAGAGCTTTTCAAGCCTTTGAAGAGGACAGAAATAGTTGATTATTAGCTGCAAGGGAAAAGCGTCATACTACTGCTATAGCTACCAAGATGCTCACCAATGACTTTTTCTGTCCAATCTGCTCACGAGCATGCACGTCACACTTTGGACTTCAGAGTCACTCCAGAATCCACAAAGCGAGAAAGCATGAAAACGCCATTGTTGAACCAACGGACACCACACACATAGGTATTACTATGATTATAATAAAAAATAAGTGCTTAACAAAATCTCCCTGGATCCTATCTGCAGTTTGCCCAATGGAGACTTTATCAGGTTCCAAGTGAAAAGATATAGTTCATTGGTGAATATGACAGAATGTAGTCATGGAACACTGATGTATTTCTCAGAAATATTATTTCAAGTCTCATTTTTAAACTTTTGAAAACTGGTAGCATTGCATATATCTACAGAGAAACTGATGCCAGAATATACCCAAACTTCATTTTAGAACTCAAATATTATTTGCCACAGTGATTCATGGCAATACAACCCAATCCACAAAATATATTTTCCTTGCAAAATCTCAGTGAAAATGACCTAAGAACTTGACTGGATTTATAATGAATGTTACAGCACTGTATTTTATACCCACTGTGAAGAGAGAAAGAGTGGCTATCATGTTACTTAATAGAGCAACATTTCATTTTACAAGTTAGCCACAACACTCGTAGATCAAAAGCAGGAGTTTCCATTCCGTGACATGCTTCTACGAAGGATTATAAAAATACGCAGAGCATGTATGAGCAGAAAACAAAAGGAAAAGCTTTAAATCAAAATCAATACAGCCTGAAAAGATCAATTAGTTTTGACAAAATCAGACTTCAACTTTGCTTGACTTAAGCCAAACTCCATCTGTTCAAGACCATGACAATGGAATGTATCTTGACAGGTTACATTGTAAAATATACAGTAGCCGTGCAGGCACCCTGGGATCTTGAAGCTGGGTAAGGGCAAAATCATGCTTTTTGGTGTACCTTGGACCTAGGGACTGGCAGGGGAAAGGGTTAAATAATTCCCTGCTGCCTGTAAGCAGAATACCTCTTTGGTATCCAAGAGTGCAGTAGTGACATTAAAATAGCATACTAGTGTATACACCGCATCCCCCAGGAAGAGGGATCTGTCTAATGCACAAGCCAAACAGCACAAAGGCCCCATTAGTATTAGCGGTCAGTATACATGTTTCTCCTGATTAGCAGCAAGTGTGTGACCCATTCCTTCTACAGAAGATACACTTTTCGGCATTGCTGTTCAGCTTCACTGTATTGACAGTGTATGAACCAGCCAAATACATCTTGGAAAACATATGCTTAATATAGCTTGTAAAAAATTAGCCAAGAGACACACATTCAATAGGATACTAGTAAACAGTAATGGTAAAGAGACTTAGGCATGATAGTGGATAGCAAATTAGATAGAAGCTAGCAATTCAATCTGGCAGAAGAGACCCTCGATTTTGGAATTCAGATGCAAATGTGTCTTAAGACAGAGTAGGGAGTTAATAGTTTACTATGGTGTGATTGTAACCTAGAATTTACAGCGATGCCTGGCACTCCTCTGGGACCTTTATTGTCTTCAAATCTGAAATCTTATTTCAGGGTTTTCTCAGGTTTTGAGGCTCTTCCCAAAAATATTCTATGTGCCTGTCTCTGAGGAAGTCCCAACATTCACATGCCCAAAAGCATATGGACAACGGAGGCCCAGTGACTCAGCAGGGCATGTAGGACATGTGATCCCTGATTCCATGTTGGAGATAGTAACTTTCCATGTACGTGGGCTGAGGTCATAAATGGAGAATGTGGCATCACCTGCTTGCCGCTTTCCTGCTCCACATCTCTGGACTATGATTGCTAACAAAAGGAGAGATTCTAACAATGGACTGAGGACTCCCAAACTTTTGGGTGATCCAGAGAGACTTATTACAAACTGGAAGACTTAATATCATTGCTGTTACCCTGATCTACAAACTCTGAAATCAACTAACGTTTATGATTCACATTAACGATTTAATAACTCTTCCTTTATTTTATGTATATTTTATATATAAACCTTTAGATTTTAGTTTACTAAAGGACTGGCAACCATTGTGGTTTTGGGGTAAGATCTGAAATATATTTTGACCTGGGATGAGCGTCTGGTTCTTTGGAATTTGAAGGACCTAATATATGTGATTTCTGGTTTTAATAATCATTTAATGACAGAAGTCTGGTTTGTCTAGGTGGTGCATGAGGGGCCAAAGGGCCTGAAGAGGGCTGTCTTGAGGCTTCATAATAACTAGTATAGTATTTTGGAAGCACACATTTGTTACTTGGCTTGGTGACATCTTATGAGAGAATATTTGGGGGTACATGCCCTGTATTCTGGCAGTTTCACCAGAGACTGGTGCTTTTAGCTGTGTCCCATAGCAGGCAGAGTGACATGGGGTGACAATGAGATTGAGCAAAAATGACAAGTCAGCACGCTATAGATATCCAGGCTGGCTATTCCACTCTCTAACTACTACCTGTGTCTACAGAGTGTATACATCAATATCCCCTTTTCTCTACCCTGATTTGGTCTCTTCCTTATTTATCTTGGTGTGACAAACCACTTGGATATGCCCTTCTTTCTAATTACAGCTTCTGTAATATGCATCTTTAAAATCAGGAACCAGAAGGAGCACGGAACCCTTTTCCACACTGATAATGTGTGTCTGAGTGGACTGGCTCTTGCCTCGGTTACAGGTAGTTTATGCTTTCCTACTTCTGTTTTAGCTCCAGTATGCAGTTCTGTTGCATCCCTTGCTGTGGTTTCCATTGCTACTCCAATTTCTACTTCACATTTAAAAGTAAGATTTTCCTCAGTTAACAACTTCTTCTGAGATGATTCCATTAAGCAGTCCATACACAAATCCGTCTTAGGTCCTAGCTAAGCCCATCCTTAAAACCAGAGTGTTCTGACAATCTTTTTGCTCTTTTACAAGAGAGTTGAATATTCATCTTCAAGCTGATTTTGCTTATGAAACCTTTCTGTTATCATCAGGGTCATGAGTGCCAAGTGCTCTTAAACAATTTGCACTCTCTTTAAACATTTTGCTTGCTGGTTTCTCTGGGGTGATCAGACTGCATACTAAATAGTATGTTTTTCCTCCCATCACATAAGAACACTACTACACATTTTTCCATTTATTTCAAAATACTGCTCCAGCCTCTCTAAGTACATAGGCCAGTCCTCCACAAAAGTATGAAAGGCTGCCATTTTTCCAGTACAGCGTGCCATTTCACCTCATTGCTGTTAGCTCAGTAGTTCGGAGTACTCACAGTTATAGCAGACTTCCTCCCACCAGACTTCCTTCCATCCCACAGATGCTTTTGCTACTCTGATGCATAGAATGTTCTTGAAATCTTCATTGCCAGTCGTTGTGTATGGTGGATATAGCACAAATTCCTGATTAGAAACACAAAGTACGTCTACACTACAATGTACACCCAAGCCTGAGCCCAAGCCAACCCCCATTGTGTTTGCACTGCAATTGCGCTAACCCAGGTCCCACTCCTTTCCGGTGTAAACCTCCATCCCCCTCCCACGCCACAAACTGAGGGGCAAATGTGTAAAGAAGGGACAGGAGAACTGGGGGTCAGGAAACATGTTGAGATAGTTAATATCAACACAATCCCCTTGTTTCATGACCTTCCTTTTTGGGGGTGTGGTTTTGTAATGGCAGCTGCCCAAGACTGTGTGAGTGGTTTAGTGTTTTAAGCCCTGTTAGAACAGATAAAGTATGTTCTATTTCTCCCCCAAGAATAGCAGTGGGGACAGTAACACCATTTACGTCAATGTTATTTTGTGGGAATAATTTTCCAGCCTGTCTATGAACGTAGACTCCCGATTGGCAAAAAACTCTGGCATTGTAAACTCTTTCTGTATAGCCCACATGGACATAAATCTGCCTCTGTGGTCCACTAGTGCCTACACAACAATGGAGTAGTGCCCTTTGCTTTTTATGTCCTCATGTGCTCCTTGAAGAGGGCAAACTAGGGGCACACGAGTCCCATCAATACCCTCGACGCAGTTAGGAAACCTCATTCTCCAAAAGCCAACATTCATCTCTGGAATATCTTTAATGCCTGCCACTTTGGGATAAACCCCCCACATGCCTGGTTGCCTCAGAAACCTCCGCCAGCACTTCACTCACAGTTGACAACCCCAAACTGGTTGGCAATGGACCTGTAGCAGCCTGGGGTAGCAACATTCTTCTGCATAGCAACTAGGGTGTCAGGTGTCCAGTTTTCGACCATAACGCCCAGTCGAAAAGGGACCCTAGAAGCTCTGGTCAGCACTGCTGGCTGGGCCGTTAAAAGCCCAGTCAGCAGCGCAGTGGGACAAGGTGGCCTCCCTGCAGGTTGTGGCTCTGCGTGGCTCCCCGAAGCAGCAGCAGCATGTCCCCTCTCCAGCCCCTACGCACAGGGGCAGCCAGGGGGCTGCACATGCTGCCTCCGCGGCAAGCGCCAGCTCTGCAGCTCCCATTGCCCAGGAACCATGGCCAATGGGAGCTGCAGCGGCAGTGCCTATGGACAGGGCAGTGTGCATAGCCACCTGGCCATGCTGCTGCATAGGAGCTGGAGAAGGGCCATGCCGCTGCTTCTGGGAGCCCCCTAAAGTAAGCGCCACCTAGAGCCTGCACCCCCTGACCTCTTCCCCTGCCCCAATCCCCTGTCCCAGCCCTGATCCCCCTCCCACCCTCCAAACCCTTCAGTCCTGGCCTGGAGCTCCCTCCTGCACCCCAAACCCCTCATCCACAGCCCCACCCCAGAGCTTGCACCCCCAGCCAGAGCCCTCACACATCCCCCTGCACCCCAACTCCCTGCCTCATCCCAGAGCCCCCTCCCACACTCCAAACCCCTCAAGCCCAGCCCAGAGGCCCCTCCTGCACCCCAAATCTCTCATCCCTGGCCCCACACCAGAGCCCACACTCCCAGCCAGAGTCCTCAACTCCCCCCACCCCACACAACCCAACCCCCTGTCCCAGACGGTGAAAATGAGCAAGTGAGTGAGGGTGGGGAGAGTGAGCAACAGGGGGAGGGAGGGAAATGGTGAGTGGGGGGCAGGGCGTTGGAGAAGGGGCAGGGCCTCAGAGGAAGGGCAGGGGAAGAATGTTAAGTTTTGTGCGAGTAGAAAGTTGGTAACTGTAATAGCAACCTTCTACTGGGCTATCAAGGGTGACCTCAGATGTGTCTCTTTATGCTGGAGGGTGGGGACAAACTGCTCACAAAGCTCCAGAAACGTTACTTTCTTCATGTGAAAGTTCTGGCCCCACTGCTGGTCATCCCAGATCTGCATGACAGTGTGGTCCTCACAATCTATGCTTATGGACCTGTGCCAGAAGTGGCAATCTACATAGGGGGCATCACCGGCTATGCCAGTTATACTGAGCAGCACAGAATAATAGAATATCAGGGTTGGAAGGGACCTCAGGAGGTCATCTAGTCCAACCCCCTGCTCAAAGCAGGACCAATCCCCAATTAAATCATCCCAGCCAGGGCTTTGTCAAGCCTGATCTTAAAAACTTCTAAGGAAGGAGATTCCACCACCTCCCTAGGTAACACATTCCAGTGTTTCACCACCCTCCTAGTGAAAAAGTTTTTCCTAATATCCAACCTAAATCTCCCCCACTGCAACTTGAGACCATTACTCCTTGTTCTGTCATCTGCTACCACTGAGAACAGTCTAGAGCCATCCTCTTTGGAACCCCCTTTCAGGTAGTTGAAAGCAGCTATCAAATGCCCCCTCATTCTTCTCGTCCGTAGACTAAACATCCCAGGTTCCCTCAGCCTATCCTCATAACTCATGTGTTCCAGTCCCCTAATCATTTTTGTTGCCCTCCACTGGACTCTTGCCAATTTTTCCACCTCCTTCTTGTAGTGTGGGGCCCAAAACTGGACACAGTACTCCTGATGAGGCCTCACCCATGTCGAATAGAGGGGAACGATCACATCCCTCGATCTGCTGGCAATGCCCCTACTTATACATCCCAAAATGCCATTGGCCTTCTTGGCAACAAGGGCACACTGTTGACTCATATCCAGCTTCTCATCCACTGTAACCCCTAGGTCCTTTTCTGCAGAACTGCTGCTGAGCCATTCGGTCCCTAGTCTCTAGCGGTGCAGTGGATTCTTCCGTCCTAAGTGCAGGACTCTGCATTTGTCCTTGCTGAATCTCATCAGATTTCTTTTGGCCCAATCCTCCAATTTGTCTAGGTCCCTCTGTATCCTATCCCTACCCTCCAGCGTATTTACCTCTTCTCCCAGTTTAGTGTCATCCGCAAACTTGCTGAGGGTGCAATCCACACCATCCTCCAGATCATTTATGAAGATATTGAACAAAACCTGCCCGAGGACCGACCCTTGGGGCACTCCACTTGATACCAGCTGCCAACTAGACATGGAGCCATTGATCACTACCCGCTGAGCCCGACAATCTAGCCAGCTTTCTATCCACCTTATAGTCTATTCATCCAGCCCCTACTTCTTTAACTTGCTGGCAAGAATACTGTGGGAGACGGTATCAAAAGCTTTGCTAAAGTCAGTGAATAACGTGTCCACTGCTTTCCCCTCATCCACAGAGCCAGTTATCTCGTCATAGAAGGCAATTAGATTAGTCAGGCATGACTTGCCCTTGCTGAATCCATGCCGACTGTTCCTGATCAATTTCCTCTCCTCTAAGTGTTTCAGAATTGATTCCTTGAGGACCTGCTCCATGATTTTTCCAGGGACTGAGGTGAGGCTGACTGGCCTGTAGTTCCCAGGATCCTCCTCCTTCCCTTTTTTAAAGATGGGCACTACATTAGCCTTTTTCCAGTTGTCTGGGACCTCCCCCAATCGCCATGAGTTTTCAAAGATAACGCCAATGGCTCTGCAATCACATCCGCCAACTCCTTTAGCACTCTCGGATGCAACGCATCCGGCCCCATGGACTTGTGCACGTCCAGCTTTTCTAAATAGTCCCAAACCACTTCTTTCTCCACAGAGGGCTGGTCACCTCCTCCCCATGCTGTGCTGCCCAGTGCAGTAGTCTGGGAGCTGACCTTGTTCGTGAAGACAGAGGCAAAAAAAGCATTGAGTACATTAGCTTTTTCCACATCCTCTGTCACTAGGTTGCCTCCCACATTCAGTAAGGGGCCCACACTTTCCTTGACTTTCTTCTTGTTGTTAACATACCTGAAGAAAGCCTTCTTGTTACTCTTAACATCTCTTGCTAGTTGCAACTCCAGGTGTGACTTGGCCTTCATGATTTCACTCCTGCATGCCCGAGCAATATTTTTACACTCATCCCTAGTCATTTGTCCAATCTTCCACTTCTTGTAAGCTTCTTTTTTTGTATTTAAGATCAGCAAGGATTTCATTGTTAAGCCAAGCCGGTCGCCTGCCATATTTACTATTCATTCTACACATCGGGATGGTTTGTCCCTGTAACCTCAATAAGGATTCTTTAAAATACAGCCAGCTCTCCTGGACTCCTTTCCCCCTCATGCTATTCTCCCAGGGGATCTTGCCCTTCAGCTCCCTGAGGGAGTCAAAGTCTGCTTTTCTGAAGTCCAGGGTCCGTATTCTGCTGCTTACCTTTCTTTCTTGTGTCAGGATACTGAACTTGACCATCTCATGGTCACTGCCTCCCAGGTTCCCATCCACTTTTGCTTCCCCTACTAATTCTTCCCGGTTTGTGAGCAGAAGGTCAAGAAGAGCTCTGCCCCTAGTTGTTTCCTCCAGTACTTGCACCAGGAAATTGTCCCCTACATTTTCCAAAAACTTCCTGGATTGTCCGTGCACCGCTGTATTGCTCTCCCAGCAGATATCAGAGTGATTGAAGTCTCCCATGAGAACCAGGGCATGCAATCTAGTAACTTCCGTGAGTTGCCGGAAGAAAGCCTCGTCCGCCTCATCCCCCTGGTCCGGTGGTCTATAGTAGACTCCCACCACGACATCACCCTTGTTGCTCACACTTCTAAACTTAATCCAGAGACTCTCAGGTTTTTCTGCAGTTTCATACTTGAGCTCTGAGCAGTCATACTGCTCTCTCACATACAGTGCAATTCCCCCACCTTTTCCGCCCTGCCTGTCCTTCCTGAACAGCTTATATCCATCCATGACAGTACTCCAGTCATGTGAGTTATCCCACCAGGTCTCTGTTATTCCAATCACGTCATAATTCCTTGACATCACCAGGACCTCCAGTTCTCCCTGCTTGTTTCCCAGGCTTCATGCATTTGTGTATAGGCATTTGAGATAACCCACTGATCACCCCTCTTTCTCAGTATGAGGCAGGAGCCCTCCCCTCTCACGCACTCGTGCTTCCTGCCAGTATCCCACTTCCCCACTTACCTCAGGGCTTTGGTCTCCTTCCCCCGGTGAACCTAGTTTAAAGCCCTCCTCACTAGGTTAGCCAGCCTGCTTGCGAAGATGCTCTTCCCTTTTTTCGTTAGGTGGAGCCCATCTCTACCTAGCACTCCTCCTTCTTGGAAGACCATCCCATGGTCAAAGAATCCAAAGCCTTCTCTCCGACACCACCTGTATAGCCATTTATTGACTTCCACGATTTGACAGTCTCTACCCAGGCCTTTTCCTTCCATGGGGAGGATGGACGAGAACACCACTTGTGCCTCAAACTCCTTTATCCTTCTTCCCAGAGCCACGTAGTCTGCAGTGATCCACTCAAGGTCATTCTTGGCAGTATCATTGGTGCCCACGTGGAGAAGTAGGAAGGGGTAGCAATCCAAGGGCTTGATGAGTCTCGACAGTCTCTCCGTCACATCGCGAATCTTAGCTCCTGGCAAGGAGCAGACTTCTCGGTTTTTCCCGGTCGGGGCAGCAGATAGATGACTCAGTCCCCCTGAGGAGAGGGCACGAGCAAGAGAAGTTCATCAAAAGGTGCCTCCTACATGTTGCAGGCTCTGGTAGCTGGGAGTGCACAGAAAAAAAAAATTAATGCTCCACAGGCCGTGTTGGCAGGCTGTTCAAAATTCCTGTAATGTGCAAGGCAGGCAGTAAAGGTTTCCCACAGTGCGCCATGATCCTAGGGCTAGATTGGCCACAATTCGGGGGCAGGAGCACTAGATGACTCTGGGATAGGGATGCCAAAGCCCTAGGTTCGAGCATGGGACAGAAAATTCTTAATCTAGGGTTAAAATACAGCTTAGATGCTCAAGCGCAGGGGTCCCTAACACAGGTCAGCTGACTCGAGTCCCACTAACCTTGGGCTTACGTTGCAATATAGGCATACCTACAGACATACACACAATGTTATAGCCATGACAGCTGTTTCTCTCTTGTATTGAAGAAAAAAGAAACACGGTAACCACTACATAACAGATTCAACATAAGTAACTGCTTAAAGAACTATAACTGTGAATTCACATGAACAGATTCAATGCTCTGCTCAACACATTTAAATATTGCAGAACTGGTTGAAACTGGTGCACAACTGGTTGGGGGAGGGGGGACGGAATTTACAAAGAGTTGTTATCAATGGTTCACTGTCACACTGGGAGATCGTATCTAGTGGAGTCCCACAAGGGTCTGTCCTGGATCTGGTACTATTCAATGTATTCATTAATGATTTAGATAACAGAGTGAAAAGTACATTTATAAAGTTTGTGGATGATACCAAACTGGGACGAGTTGCAAGTAAGTTGGAGGACAGGATTAGAATTCAAAACAATCTTGATAAATTGGAGATTTAGTATGAAATCAACTAGATGAATTCAATCAAGACAAGTGCAAAGTATTACCCTTAGGAAGGAAAAAAAAATCAATGAACAAATACAAAGTGTGGAATAACTAGCTAGGCAGCAATACCATAGAAAAGGATCTGGAGGTTATAATGGAGCACAAGTTCAATATGAGCCAACAGTGTGATGCAGTTCCTAAAAAAGGCTAACATTATTCTGGGGTTATTAACCGGAGTGCTGGAAGGAAGACAGAGGAGGTAATTTCCTGCTCTATTCGGCACTGGTGAGACAACAGCTGGAGTACTGTCTTGTTTTGGGTACCGCACTTAAAGAAAGATGTGAACAATTTTCAGAGAGTCCAGAGGAGACCAACAAATAAGATAAAGATTTGGAAAAGCTGCCCCATGAAGAAAGGTTGAAAGAATTGGGCTGGTTTCTTCTTGAGAAATAAAGGATGACTGAGGGGGAAAACCTGATAACATTCTTCAAATATGTTAAGAGCTATAGTGATCAATTGTTTTCCATGGTTACTGAAGGTAGGAAAATAAGTTATGACTTCATCCGCAGCAACGGAAATTTAGGTTAGATATTAGGAAAAGCTTTCTAACTATAAAAATAGATAACCAAGGGAGGATGTGGAATCCCTCTCAGGTGTTTAGGACCAGGTTAGACAAACATCAGTCAGGGAAGGTCTAGGTATATTTGGTCCTGCCTAAGCTCAGGAGATTGGACTAGAGGATGTCTTGAGATCCCTTCCCACTCTACATTTCTATGATTGTTCAAATGGAAGGAAGAACACTACCACAGTGATGAGCACCATAAAAACACTTTTAAATGAACAGAAAATAAATCACTCACTGATATAGAAGCAACTATAGGAGACAAAGTGAAACAACTCAGTTCTATTAGCTGGCCACTAATGATCCTCCTTTTTAAACTTAAACCACAGAGCACATTGGCACTGACAGCTACAGCCATTACAAAAGCCCTGAGATTTTTAGATGTCATCATGAGAGCCTAATGAAGCAATGGGCATGAATTAGAGTGTGTACAGAGTGATTTTGTACACTCAGGCCACAGTATAACAAACAGGTGAAGGTTTGTCATCTTTTTGGTGCATATTATAGGACTGTTTCAGTCACTGGTTGCATATTTTTGCAAGATGATCTTTTTTGCAATAAGCATCTGGCACTATACGTTGGACATTTGCCTTTTACATGATTTCTCCCACTGTACATGTATTGCTTGCCTTTTTGCTCTGTTTTTGTTCTACCCTGCATTTGCCTTTATTTTGCAGAGTACATCCTCCGCAGATTCCAACACTTTTGATTTTTGTAGTGGTTTCTTTGCTTATTCACTGATGCAGCATATATCAACCATACACTTAAGTTCCAACTCTGAGTCTTGCTCTGGCTTCATCTTTAGTACCTAAAACTGTACTCTAATAAGTTCATCTCTTAATAAGCCAAATATGCATGATGAGGCTAAGTGGCACCAACTGGCTGCTTATTGGTCTAGTTTCATTTTCATTTTCAAATGTATTGAAAATACGCCTCTTGTATATTTCATTTCCTTGAAACACTAACCATTTATCTAAAGCATCTGAGATATTAGTTTCATCTATTCTTTGTAAATGACTGCTACCTAATTAATCAGCACTTCTTACCTATTGCTGTATTTAGTACAGCCATTCTGATTGTCATGCTTCTTTGTCCAGTTTTGCAGCTACTTCATAGCTTCTGCAGGAGGCCTTGAAGAAGCATTAGTGTTCACAGATATCCCTTTTGGGATACCATTAGAAGCAATTAAATAGAAAGACCCTAAAATTGAGATATCCCTCAAAATGCAATACAGGAAAATTACCAATGAAGGTTTTTTTGGTAATGATTCACCAACAAAACTGGACTTTGAATGAAAAAGGCCTTTGAAAACTCATGTTTAGAGATTATGAGAAATGTTGACATTAAAGAATCATCGTGTTTTCCATAAGTTCCCCCCAAATAATAGATTAAGGGGGTATGAGGATATACACATACTTAATAGGATATTGAAATATAAAAATGAAGAATTGTTAATTATAAAGGTCAAAAGCTTGGATAGCTACAGTTTAATAATTTGTAATTATGGATAGTGAACTAGTTTAGATGAGGTAATACATGGTGACACAAGTGTAGTTTTGCTAATTCTTCTTTTACATAGAATTTTTGATCTGCTTAAATGATGTTATTGCTGACAAAACAACTGTAACATTGTGCTGGACGTTCTGAGGTGAACACAAACAAACCTGTAAAAACAAGAAGCCTTTTTCTGGGGAGACCCAGGAACAGGGTGACACATGACATGAAATGTGCATAAAGAGCACACACAAAAAAGCAGAAGTTGGGTAAGAGCAACTAGGCTGGATTCAAGAGGCCTGGCTGCTATTCCTGGCTCTGTCACTGACCTGCTTTATGACTATGGGCAAGTCACTTCACACCTCTGAGCTTCAGTTTCTCCATCTGTAAAATGGTTATAATGACCCTGACCTCCTTTGTAAAGTGCTTAGAGATCTATGGATCAAAAGCGCTATAGAAAAGCTAGGTGGTATTATTATTCTGACAGCATATTAACAGCTACATGTCAAGAACTGCATAGAGGAAGCCATTTGCAATGCATAACTTTTACTGATCTTTCTAAACCCAGGAGCTACACTAAATATTCTTGAGCACTATCTTTTGGCATTTTATCTATTAACTATCTACTTATGTACAAGAGATCTCTTGTACAGAGCACTTCTGAAACCAATACTACTGCTCTCTGAGCCACTGAGGTTCTTCCCTAGAGCAGGGGTGGGCAAACTTTTTGGCCCGAGGGCCACATTAGGATTGCGAAACTGCATGGAGGACTGGGTCGGGAAGGCTGTGCCTCCCCAAACAGCCTGGCCCCTGCCCCTATCTGCCCCCTCCCACATCCCTCCCCCTGATTGCCTCCCTCAGAACCCCCCAACCCCCCCAACCCCCCCTGCTCCTTGTTCCCTGACCACCCCCGCCTGGGACCCCCCCCACCCCTAACCGCCCCCCCAGGACTCCACCGCCCATCCAACCCCCACTGCTCCCTGTCCCCTGACTGCCCTGACCCCTATCCATACCCCTAACCCCTGACAGGGCCTCTGGAACTCCCACGCCTATCCAACCACCCCCTCCTCCCTGTCCCCTGACTGCCCCCACCCAGAACCTCCGCTCCATCCAGCTGCCCCCTGCTCCCGGTACCCTGACTGTCACCCAGAACCTCCTGCCCCTTATCTAACCTCCCCCCCGCACTCCCTGCCCCCTTACCATGCCGCTCAGAGCAGCAGGACTGGCTTATTGGAAATCCTGGGAGGTGGGTGGGCACAAACCATGGTGCCCATTCGGCAACATACCAACGAGGGAAGGGAGACAGCACGGGAGGGCCCAGGGGCTAGCCTCCCCGCCCGGGAGCTCAAGGGCCAGGCAAGACGGTCCCGCGGGCTGGATGTGGCCTGCAGGCCATAGTTTGCCCACCTCTGCGCTACAGCATACTAGAATAAGGTAGCTCATAGCCTCCAACTAGCCACACGTCTTGCTGCCATTCCTGCCTTATAAATCTACTATCCCCGTTTCTAAACCCTAACATCACTTATGCTGCATATTCACTCTGTGGACTCACATATTAGAAGAAACTTCTCCCAATTCAACAGAAGAACACTCTGTGTACACCATTCACTCCCCTCCCCTCCCCACAAGTCCTAACTTTTTGAGAGCTGCTTCCCTGCTTGTTTTGTCTTCGGGCTAGGTTTGATAAATTTAACACACATTTTAGGTGGCAGCTCTCTCAGTCAGTGCTACGTAATTTATAATGTCATGAATCTCATTTTTATTCTTCTACAGGTTTTACTATTTGGTGCAGAAATAAAATTAGATGTGACAGCATAAAAACTTACCCTTGGTGAATTTCCAGCTGCTTGCCGAGATTTCATCTTCAATGCAAATTAAGATGTCAAACACTCTCCGCTGAGAGACAGAACTGTGTAATCCTGTCTCACAGGCAGTTATTGACTATTTGTTTTTTTGTGCACAACTATGGCATACAAAGCAACTTCCTTCCACTCCACATTATTTGTGTATCCCATTTTACATATTCCTGCTGCATAATAGGTCAAAGATTTGCCCCCCCCCCCAGCCCTACCATCTTCTTTTAATCCCATATTTGTGATCCCAGACTGTTGTTGAAAGGGAAGCTGGATCTTGGTAATGACTTGGGCCTGATCCAATTTCCACTCAAGTCAATAGAAAAGTCTCCTTTGACTTCAAGGGATTTGATGCAGGCCCTTAGGATGGAAGCCACGGTTTAACCCTGAGGGCCCAGACAGTTTCCACTGAAGTCAATGAGACTTCCTTGAGGTCAGTGGGAATCAGATTTGTCCTCTAATTCAGAAAAGTCAGAAGAATGAACTGAATGAGTCACAACTTCTATCCACTGCAAAGAATTTGAAAGAGTTGCATGGTTAAGGGATTCCACGGAAGTGTATTTTCAATGCTATCACTTCATTTCAGGTGAAGGAGACTGAGAACAGTCTAGAATTAGAGCCAACAATGCATATTTGTGCTCCACATAGGCAGTTAAGATAGACTGTCTGCTTCTCATCCACACCCAGGCTTGATGGTTCTCTGAAGCAGTGGTACAGTCCTAAATTTGAAGGCACCAGAATGCCACTGAAATATTGATTTTCGTAAACGAGAGTTATTATATGGAGAGGGAGGGCCCTGGGGTTGCTCCCTGCATGCCATGGTCTGTGGGTCTCCCTGCCCAGGGCTGCAGGCCTGCACCTCAAGCCTTGCTCATGCTGCTGGAAACTCTGGGCTCTGACATGGCCACATGCCCAGGGGTGGCCCTGAGCGGCGAGCATGATTCTGGCCCAGCCAGGGCTACTGACTTCTGGGAGAGTGTGTGTCCCTGATTAGAGGAGCCCCAGGGTGAAGGCATGGGGATCCCCAGCACCACAGCCAGTGCAGCTCAGTGGAGTCCATTCAGGACCGGGTGCTTCACCACTGCCTTTAGCAAGAGGGATCTCGAGATGTCCCAGGCATGCCAGCGCCTCCGCAGCAGGGGTAGCTTTGCAGGGTATGGTTATAGCCTGCAGGGGAATGTATCAGCTCCATCTTCAGTCGGAGCACTCTCCTTGCTGACTAGATATGGGGCTGAACAGGATACCAGCTGCAGAGCAATGCCAGCGGGGACTAGCTTCCTTCGGAGCCCACAGGGCTGTCCCAGGCTGAGAGCACCTTTCTGGTTGGGGACACCTAGAGTCAAGGACTCGGGCCAGGAGGGCTTCCTTGGACATGGCCACACCAGGCAGTCCCAGCACCAGGTCAGAGCCAGGGGCTAGGCATGGTACCTGATTCAAAGGGCACTCTGCCAACTTAATCTTATAAATTAGTCGTTGCAGAAACTCAGGTGCAACAGATACCACACTGTTGCTTAACAGTACCAGAATAGCATTCTGCATGTTCCAGCTCGATTATGCCTTTGCTGTGAAGCATTCCTAATCCTAACACCAGAACTAGAAACTCCATTTTATAATTTCTCAAAATAAATAAATAAATCATGCACACAAATACTGAATACTCCCAGGGCATGAGATGTGTGTCTCAGAGCTTGAAGAATTGCCTGAACTCCTTTAAAGCTTTAATTGCTTTGTCTAGATCTTTTAAATGCAGCAACCTTTCCAAAGCTGAGGCAGTAAATAGTTCAAAAAATCAGATTACAGAGACTTTGTTCTGATTAGGTGAGGGCATAATAAGTGATTTGCATGAAGACCTGATTTTCACAGTGTGGAATGCTTAAGTATTCCTGTCCTGGCTACTGTGTCTTCCAGGGGAGAGTACACGATGCCAGCCAGTTATAAAACCACAGTTTACACTTCCTATATTGATCTGCTAAGTACGTGATTCTGTAGATGATGAACTAATAAGGATCCCACTGAACCAAGGCAGTTTACAGTACTTTTGTTGCTGGAGATGTACTTAGTTATGTTCACAGCCTACACAGGGAGTCAGAAACACCACAAATACTCATGCTGGATGTCTGCAATGTATTACTAAGAATACAGAGCTCTAACACACAATAACCAATTACAGAGAGAGAGAATAATAGCAGACTCCTACCTAAAGCAGAAAGGCACAATTCACAATCCCATGCTTTCCTACAGAGCCACTTACCCTGGAAACAGGACCAGGTAACCCCTTAAAACCTAAAGCTGTGGTTTGTCATTTTAATACAGTTTTAAGTATACTACATATTTAAAGTTTCCTGTAGCCCACTGGACAAAAAAAGTTGTCTGCATGAAGGATCATAGTCTATACAATTATTAAAACAGATTCCAAATTGCTATGTAAAAGATCTGTTGCTAGTGATCTGGGTGAAGGTTAAAGTAGCCAGAAGAAATAGCATTTGATGTTGGCAGGAATGATGAAATGTGAGAAAATGCAATATGTATTAAACATTTTTAGCAGGGGATGGGTGGGGCCATTGTTGTCCTTTCAAAGTTTGGTGGGGCACTGATTGTGCTGTCCAAAGTTTGACAAAGAGCAAAACCTGTGAAAGAAAATTCAATCTGTTTTATGTAGGACAGTCTAAAAGTGTGACATCTGACTGACTCATAGAAGTCAGAATTAGGGTTAGTCCACATCCATTCTCCACTTTGGTATGAATAAATCACATTCTATTTCATTTTATGGACCTTAAGTGATCTCTGCCATTTTTGCCATCCTGCCCCCTGTTTAGGCAGATCATCATCAGTTCAGCTGGAACTGTAGCAGGTGCAGGAGTCCTAAGGCCACCAAGGAAGGGGAGAAAGGAGCATCTCAGGGTTCAAGACCATGCTCAGTAAACTGCCCATGAACTTTCCACTGAGGGGTGGGGATAGTGTTGTTACAAGAGCCCCTTCCCAAACCCCTCTTCCTAGAGATGTTCCTTCCATTGGGATATATTTCTCCTCCGATCCACCCCCAACTTGACTACACCAGTTTCCTGGGAAGGAGGAAAGGTTGTTTGGCATGGGTGTTCCTGCTGAAACCCTTCACGCTGTCGCTGATCTTTGGGAGCTGGTGTGGGATTTTCTTCCCATGAACTGCAATAGATTTTTTTCCTCCGAGAGGAAGGGAGGAGAAAAGATAGCTGTTCGTTTTATTCTCCCACCTGCCCCCCGCTGGTTTTAAGGTTGCTACAGCCTCTTCAGGCATCTACTGCTATCCCATCCTGTCCCCCAGAATGGAATAGGATCCCACCTGGAGCAGGGGGCAGTGTTTCAGGGTATGTGATTGGGGAGGGAAAGGTTGATCTAGCTAAATTAGCAAAAATAAAAAAAACACATTGTTAAAGACAAAGATTTGATTGTAAACTGTTTGGGGCAGAGCATGTGTCTGACTTGTTTGTGAAGTGAGGGGCACAGTCTAGCCCTAAAGAGTCTAGCCAGAGGATGCAGCCTAGATCTGCACCTTTCCTCAAAGAGGATTTAAAATTTGTGCTATGCCGTTTTGTTTACATTATATTTGTGAGATCCTTATATTTTCATCCACACAGAATTATTAACTGTCAGCTTGTTCAGACAAGCCAGATTTGATTGCTTATGCTCCCTTTAAGCACGGAGGAAGAAAACATCACATTGTTGTGATTTGCCAAGCTCACTGCTACATTGAGACTGACTTTCTATTTCTGTGTGATTTGTGATTAAGTTTATGACTTTTGGATGACTTCTCCATTGTAATTTATTTAGCCAGAATGTCCAACTGGAACACAAAATCCGGTTTATGGAAATTTGAGTTAACCATTTTTTTTTAGGTTAATCCAACTGGATCCATTTGTAAAGATTTATGAAGATTTGTATTAAATGAGAGTTTGACAGTACAGAAAATAAGCTTTATTTTACTCATGGGATTTATATCTGTTGCTCTTTTATTTGCCTTTGTTTATGTGCCAACTAGTGATGGTTCAGGTCACTGTCTATCCTATACGAAATGTTTATCATAGAGGTTAGAGTTGGAAATTTGAGCCTGTTTTTCCATACTCCCTGCCAAAATATTTACTTTATTTTTTTAAGCATGCATTCAGGGAACAACCTGTAAGTTAAATACATACATACACCCCCCGCCCCTATTCCTCACAAATGTATAGCAAAAAATCTGCACCTACATACCTTTCGGTGCTGTTTTGACTTATCAAGCAATCTATAACATGCTTTTTAAATTTTATTTTCTAACCATTAAAAAGCCACCATCCAACTACCAACCACACAGCCGATGCTCACAAAAATTGGCTGAAACCAAAACTCCACATCCAAACAATTGAACTTTAGAAGCACTCAGATCCAGCCATATCCGACCTACAAAGAGAAGGATTATTTTTGTTGTTCTTTCTCTTTTGTCTGTTTTTTTGTTTGTGGCTGGGAAAATTGATTTCACAAACCAACCAGCCAGTATGTAAACTTGAAGTTTTGTTTAATATTTTCCATCATATAAGAAAGGTGTTAAAATGTTTTAGTAACTTGTAGTTTTCCCTACATGATTAACAGAAGTAGATTTTTTTTAATTCAAAAAAATTCTAAATTTAGTTTTCACAGAAATTTTACTCTGATTGTCTTAGACTATAGAGCGGGTTGAAATTTGTTGAAAGTTAAAAAAAAATGAGGAAAAATATCACAAGTGTTTTCCCTGTTTCAGTCATCAGATCTGAAGTGTGAGCTCATAAAAAGATAAAGCTTAACATCATGTGCGACCTTGAGACCATGCGAAAGCACCTGAAGTTTCAACACCATTCATAGGACATGCTTGATAAGACCTGCCTCGCCCCTAGTCCAGCATTCATGTTTGTCAGGTATTTCTTTTCAATGTCTTTTTGATATTTTTAAATATAATGGTGTTTTACATTTTGTAAAAACCCTGCTGAATGGAACAAAATATAAATATAAAAAATTCAGAACTGTGCATTAATGATAATTATCCTCCATGCCACATAGCTGATGTAATCAACAATTTTAAAGACCATTTGATTTCTTTAAATGCATCTGATTTAAAAGAGTAGATTTATTGAAAGGTAGACAGAATAAGCATAGGCTGCACAAACTAGATGAAAGTAAACATAACTGAACGATAAGTTCTATCACCCACTATTCTAGTCATTTATAAAGTATAGAAACATTTTGTAATTGTACTTTCTTCTCTATTTGTATTCTAAAGACGAGAGTTAGGGGCAGAAAACCAAATTACTTCTGGAGGCTCTGATCTATTTTTAATGATAGTTTAATTGAAGTTAAAATAATTTCAAACATATCATATTTAATTAATTCTAGAATGACTTGAAGCAGAACAGCACCACCATTCAGAACGAACCTTTACTACTATTGATTTGTTGGAAGTACTGCCTGTGATAACTTCTCTGCTTCTATACTAGGAAAGAAATCATGTGTGACATCAGGGTGAAATCCTATTAAGTCAATGGTAAGACTTCCACTGGGGTCTATATTTTACCTCAGATATCAAACTCAACCCCTTCTCAACTTTAGCTGAACTAATAGACAGAGCCAAACCTTATTCAGTCTTTGCTGTGCAGAAAGCATGCACGAAAGGCCTGAACTGAGTCCTGTTGAGGACAATGGGCCATTACTTCAATCGGTTTTGGATCAAGCCTTTGACCAAAATGTATTTCAGCACGACTCTGTCCACATAGGTCACTTAGTCTGTAACATGCACATGAATAATGTTATTTATGGAAGCAGCCCCATGGAAATAACAAGAGGATAAGGTTCTTTTAAATATAGTTGAACTGCAGGAAACACACATAATACAAATGTGTAATTAAAATTATTTACATCAAAACGTGCAGGTCCAGGCTACATCCACTCTGATGCAAACAATGCAAAGAGACATTTACTCCTAGACTGTGAGCCTTAACTTTAAGTATGACTAGTCAGACTGAATACCAAATGGGCTAGGATTTAAGTCAGTGGGGTCAGGATTTCACCCAACAGTACTGAACATGTGCTTAAAATTAAGCATGTGCTTAAATATTTGCCAGAAAAGGGACCAAAATCCTTAGTGCCTGGATCATCTTCATTTTGTGTCCCGTACAGCGCTCAGCATCCTGCCAGCATTTATTAAAATAATAAATATGAATAATGTGACCACAGATCTTTTAGAACAGGAATTCTGTAATCAATCCTGGTGGTGACTAAACTAAGGCTAAGTAGATATACTCACCATAGCTCTCATTGAACTTGTCAAGTGGCACGAACAGCAGCATGGGCTAGCTGCCCAGAATACATAAGTATGTGGTCCAGGTGGGTTTTTACTTGGGGACAGCTAGCCCTTGTCACTCCTGCGAGCACTACCGTGCTTACACTACTATTTTAAGTGTGCTAGCTCCATGAGAGCTACATGAATGTATCTACATGAGCAAGGAGCCATACCCCCCGCTCCAAGTGCGGATGTAGCCTATATGCCAAACTCCTTCTATAAGAAGTCAAATGAAATTTCCTCAGTCGCTACTGAATAAAAGCTTCAAATAACCCCCACACATTATAGAATAGTTGTGTTACTCAATGTCACCTTAAGACAAACAGTGAGGTTTTGAAAATGCAATAGAAAATGGTAATCAAACTGCAATGAACGGTTAGGAATAAAAGATTTAAAGTATATTCTGGCTCCAGTGTGAAGATAATTTATAATTCCCGAATATATAAGGCTACAGAATGAGGAATATACACAATATCAGAGCAAAAAAACAACATTCAAACATCTTCACCACACAGCCCACAACCATATTGGATTCTTTAGGGAGGCAGAGTGGGGGAGTAGACTTGCAGCCTGGCCAAATCAAGTTTGTAAATTCTCCTGACTTAATGAAGACATCTTTATTCAAGGACTGTTTCTCTTTTGCTAGGGATAATTGATCCACATGGCCAAGCCACTTTCTTTGCTAACCTAGGTCTTCAGGCTTCAGTCAATGAAACAAGTGCTTAACTTTCAACATGTATGTCATCTCACTGACTTCAAGGAGACTAATGTCTCACATAGGTCTTGGCCTGAAGAAATTATGGAGAAAATTCCTTTTCGCTTCCACTATAAAGAAGAAATCACTGAGTTAATACATTGCCTACTTTGTATTAAGCCAAATTTAAGTGTGGAATTTAAATAGAGAAACTATCTTTTTAGAATGCAGAATGTTGGGGGTCGAAAGTAGAATGCATCCCCACTAAAGAAAAAATGTCAAACTGATGCAGACAATAAACCCCATAAACATGATTTCCCCATTGTGTTTAAAGCATTCTGACCAAAGAGAGAGAGAGATTCCTGCTGTTGATGCATCCACATCACAAAATCCACTACCCTAACTCATTGGCAGTCTCTTAAGGGAATTAGGAAGCCATCTGCTACTGAAAGTCAATAGAAAATATATGCACTCCCTTTGGTACTTTTGAAAAAAATCTCACCATAAATGGATATGGGGAATGAGTTACATTTACACAGATCAAGGGGAGTCTCCTCTGATATGAATTGAGTCATGTTGGTAGGGAAGCTTGTACTGTTGCAGCTTGCGCTGTACGTAATCTGTGGTAAATCGAGGACTTAATTTTCCATGTATATCAATCTAGCACTGTTAACAAACACTAAGTTGGAGTGTCATTCCTCTCTAACCCTTATAATCAAATTACATGTTCACACACAAAAAAATGTTAAAAACATAAAGGCTGCGAAGTCAAGTTCTCAAGTTAGGAAATGCCTGATTTAGAGGTTGCCTGTGCAACCTTAATTCACCCCCCTTTGTGCATATATATTATGACACTGTCTTTAATTACCTGTTCATACACCACCACCACCCTGCCATAGGATCCCTGTCTGATTTAGTTCACAGGAGGGACCTGCTCTGGGGATGAATCAGGGTTGTGCAGTGAAGAAGACCTCTCTGGTTGCAGAAGTTGGAAGGTGGGTGGTGAATAAGAAAGGGGATTGGATGAAAAGAAAGTATGGTCTCATGATTTAGGGGCAGCTGAATGCCACAATGGAGAAATCGACTCTATTCATACCACTGCCACAGAGTTCCTATAGAGCTGAAAATGGCTGAACTGGTTTTGTGGAAATGTTCCCCAAAAAAATGATTCTGAGGCAGACCTATCATTGAAAAATTCAGCTGAAATAGTAAAAGTTTGGCAAAGTTATACGCAACTGCAAATAGGGTCTTAAAAGGGAAGTTTGGGGCAACCTTAACTTTAAGTATGGTTACCTGCACTACCTATAATATATTTTCAGAGGACAGTGAATTTTTTAACCTGTAGTTTGTTTGCCATGTAGGTAGCTAGAATTTGGGAGAATCATGGGTTCAAAATCTGTTCTGAGTCATTGGTGTGGGTGTGTTTCTCCTTTCAATTCTTACATGTCCGTTGTGAATTCCTAGGGTCAAATTCTGACCTCATTTACAGCATTGAAGTTACTCTAGATTCACCATCACAGAATCAAGATCACAATCTGGATTTGAAAAAAACTACTGGCTAGGTGTTACAGAACTCCAGTTTAATCTGATATTTATTTCACCTTTGGAAGTAAAGAAATCCCTAAACAAAGTGGGTGCAGTTAAAGAGATTTGATATCTTTTGGCTTATAGGTAAGGTGTTACTGCTTTGAGCATTATCCCGAGCTTAAATGGTAAATGAGAATACCACTAGCATTGGTAGTTTGTACGATCTTACCCCTACTAAAAAGGTAACAAAACTGACCAAACTCCCTCTTATTTATGTTTTGCAGGCAGTGTAATATTAGTTAGCTTGAACTACTTTGACCACTTTTTTGGGTCCAGGCTTTCTGCAGCATTTCAAAGTTCTTCTGAAGAGTATATCAAATTTTAAAACAGATGTGTATGAAGTAAACACCTACAGAGCCAAACGCATGGGGGACATATAGGATGGGTGAGAGAAAATGCATATGGTTTCCATCAAGGTCAGTAGATGGTTTTATGCACTCTTGTAACAAGGACACTTCCTTATGAGATTGGTGCAGTATATGGCTACTGTACTTGGGATGGCCTAAACTCTCCAGACCAGATTCTTACTTACAGCTTTCCTGCACTGGGTGGAAACAGCATGTGGGGAGCAAAGGTAGCTTCAAGTCCGTCAGTGCAGCCATAGGCCTGATCTAAATTGCATCAGCTTGCAATGGCCTTCAGAGCTATTAGGATTGCCAACTTTCTATTTGCAGAAAACTGAACACCCTTGCCCCACCCCGTGCTCCGCCCCTTCTCTGAGGCCATGCATCTGCTCACTCCATCCCCCCTCCCTCTGTCGCTTGCTCTCCCCCACCCTGGCTCACTCGCTCATTTTCACCAGGCTGCAGCAGGGGGTTGGAGTGAGAGAGGGGGTGAGGGCTTTGGCTGCAGGCTCTGGGGTGGGGCCGGAGATGAGGGGTTTGGGGCTCAGGAGGGGCTGAGGGCTCTGTCTGGGGATGCAGCTCTGGGGTGGGGCCAGGGATGAGGAGTTTGGTGTGTGAGAGGGGGATGAGGGCTCCAGCTGGGGGTGCGGGCTCAGGGGTAGGGCCATAGATGAGGGGTTTGGGTGCAGGAGAGGGCTCCAGACTGGGGCATGGGGTTGGAGTGTGGGAGGGGGTACGGGCTCCGGACTGGGGGTGCTGGCTCAGGGATGGGGCCAGAAATGAGGATTTCAGGGTGCAGGGGGGGATCCAGGCTGAGACAGGGGGCTGGGGTGCAGTGAAGGGGTGAGGGCTCCAGCTGGGAATGCGGGCTCTGTGGTGGGGCCGGAGATGAGGAGTTTGGGGTACAGGAGAGGGCTCTGGGCTGGAGGTGCAGCTCTGGGGTGGGTCCAGGGATAAGTGGTTTGGGATGCAAGAAGGAACTCCAGGCTGAGCTAGGGGCACGGGAAGGGTTCTGGGCAGCACTTACCTCAGGTGGCTTCCAGGAAGCAGTGACATCTCCCTCTCACTCCTGGGTAGAGGAGTGACCACGGGACTCTGCCCGCTGCCCACACCTGCATGTGCTGCCTCCTCAGTTCCCACTTGCAGTGGTTCCTGGCCAATGGGAGCTGCTGAGCTGGCACTGGGTACGGGAGCAGTGCACAGAACCCCCATGGCCATCACTCTGCCTTGGACCTAGAGGGAGATGCTGCAGCTTCCTGGGAGTCACACAGAGCTGGGTAGGGAGCCTGCTGTGCTGCCAACTGGACTTTTAATGGCTTGGTCAGCAGTACTGACAGGAGCCACCAGAATCCATTTTCAACCGGGTGTTCTGGTCAAAAACTGGACACCTGCCAACCCTAAGAGCCATGCTCTCTCCTGCCCCTTCCTTGCCTCCTAGGTCAGGGCAGGGAGATAGAGCCAGCATAACAGCTGTACTCTGGCTATCTGAGAGGAGAACCGTCCACAAGCAGGATAATCAAAGGGTATGGTCTAACCATCAGCGCTGAATGGTGTCAAGGGGCTAGAATGTGACACAAAATTAGGGCCTGTGGCTACAATTTTCAAAAGCACCCAAGTGACGTAAGAACTGAAATTCCAGTGACTTACAAGTCACTTTTAAGAACAGGAGTTTGGCTCTTACATCACTTAGCTGCTTTTGAAAGTCTGAGTACTGAAAGCATGGATTAAATTAGGCATTTCTGAAAATTTTACACTGTGACCCCTTAATGTGTATAAGATGTTTAAGTCCTCATGAGGAAATAGTCTAGGTTTAATCCTTCAAGCATGCCAAAATAACTGCAGCTGGTTTTCAGTAACACTCATAACCCTGAATTGCTTTGGAGTCCTCAGCAGATAAGTGGGCTTTAAAAACAAAACAGATTACTGGAAAAACATGCTTTTGTTTCTGCCATTTGTGTCTGCTCATGTTTTCCAAGGTGCATTACAAGCAGAGACTAAAAGTATAACCAGACTCTTTTGCAACTCATCAGATTTGGAAATATGATCAACCCAGTCTCCCTGTTGCGATAAAATTATGTGATTTCTAAAGATAATAACCATGTTTTATGATCTTATCACATCTTCCATGTGATTCACAGTATTGTTTCCAGTTAATCAATATCCTTTTTCTCCATGCATTTCAGGCCCTTTTTCATTTATTCACCTATGTGGCCAACTGGGATTAAATTAGCTGGAGGAGAAAGGAGGCGGCTTGCATTTACATTTAAACACACTTGTAGCACATGTGAGATTTAAAAATGTGGGTCAAAGTAGGGCTGTGTGTTACAGTAGCTTTAAAAAGAGCAGATTGAGAAAGTGAATGGCTGAGCTTGAATCTAAGCCTATGGGAAGTAACTAGAAGAAAGATCTCTTCCACCAACACATCAATCCAGGGGGACTCAATCCAATGAGGAATCTGGGAGAAGCAAAAGACTTCATATTTCAAGTTTCCTTTCCTTCTCCCTGAGTTTTAAGGCTCTGAAAATAACCACCATTCTAAAGTGCTTTAAGAACATCCGATAAGATGGTGCTATACAATTTAAGAGTATTATTATATTATTTATTATTTTAGCATGTTGCCATTAACACCTAGGATACACAAAAGAACACATCCCAGTGGTGCTCTAAATTATACCAAGATTCATTCAGTGCCTAGTCAAGACAATGAGGGGAGCAGAAAGGTGGTTTAAAGCCATCTTTCCCCCATCCAGATCCAGGTCCCACCGTGAACAAAGCTCAACTGGGCCCAAGAATCTGGCCCAAATTGCTACCTTAATTATTAATCTGGAAATCTTTGGATTTAGTTTAATTTGTGAACTGGGAACACATTCAATACTGACCACCATGTTCACAATCCCTGACAGCCAGCCCAGGTCCTCTGCAGCATTCCAAGCTACTTACAAACCATACCTGAAGCTTTGCTGTTTCTGCCAGCTTAAGCTCCTTCACTCCTCGAGCCATTCATCTAGCCCTTTCCTTTGCTGTCTCTCCAGCCAAATCACAGGTCTTTCCATGTTCCTTTTCTCAGCTTCCTTCTCTGAAGGCAGAGACCTTCGACTCGGGCTGTTCAAAAAGTATTAAAAATACAAGAGAGCTTGAATATTTGTTGAGGTTTGTTTTTATGATGCAGCAGAGCCATGTCAGTTTGAAAGGCTTCCCACACAAAACTGAGCAGCAGCCACAAAAGCCTTTTGAAAGTGAAATTGACACAAGTGGGACAGAAATCTTGTAAACAGTCTCAGGTGCAGATGGTTCCCAAAGTACTGCTGCATGCTGAAAACTGGCTCTGTAAAAACAGCATCTTTCTCCACTCAGATCTGCTGCTTATGTATATTCAGTCAGATCTTCTGACTTCAGTGACAGAGATACATTTTAACTGTTTTTTTTTTCCTTTTTAGTCCCAGCAGCCCTGCAGAGCCAACAGAGTGAGCTGGATTCTGTTCTTTCTTGGGCTTCATCATAGTTCCAATCAGTTACTCTTGCGCAATTGAAGGCAATGGGTTTGCACAGGTAGCACTGTGGGCATAATGTGAAGAGAATAGGGTTGTATGGGCCTCGATGGAGATCTAATTTGGTCTGCAGATCTTTATCCCAAATGATTCACGAGAATGCACCAATTCTGCCTCTTTGACCCCAGGCTGAGTTTGTAGGTTTGTCAGTTAGAAAAGCTGGAACACTGAGCAAGCGACACGGAAGAACCGGGGCCAGATTAACCTTTTATAGGCCTAGCACCAAACATATTTGTGGGCCCCCATAGAGGCAATGGAACATGGCCCGGGGAGGTCAGTCCCCAGAGCGAGGGGCCAGCCAGAGGCAATGGGGCATGGCATGGCAGGGGCGGCCCCGCTCCGCCAGCCCAGTGCAAAGGCACTACTTACAAACCGGCAGTTGCCAGACACACAGTGGCCCGCCCGGCCCTGTGCTGCCAGCATGCCCCTTCCCCTTGGGGGTGGGCTACAGGCGCCAACTTCTGCTCCCACCAGTGGGTGCTCGACCGGGCACAAGTGCTGGGAGGGAGGGAGGGAGGGGGAGGAGCAGGAACGCGGCACACTCAAGGGAGGAGGTGGGGGGAGTTTCGCTGCCGGTGGGTGCAGAGCACCCACACAGTCGGCGCCTATGTGGTGGGCCCATGCCATGCCACCCAACCCCCCTACCCAACCCTCTATGGCCAGAGCCCCTCTGGACCTATTATGCCCAGTGCCCCCTGACCTCCCCCACAAATGCATAGTGCCCTGCACAACACCACCCCTGCCCAGCACCCCCTGCCCACAGTCCCACCACAACTGCCCAGCACCCCCCACTCCCTAGTGCCCCAACATGAACAGATCTTCCCCACCCCCTCACAGCCCAGCACCCTGACCCAGACCCCTCAGAGTCCCACTTCCCCATGCTTTGCCTCCCAGCCGCACTCACCAGCCCTGCTGGGAGACGACTGTGTCTGCCAGGCTGAGCCAGCAGCATAGCCAGGGCTGGTATGGGGAGTGGAATAGCTCCAGCCCCTCAGGAGCGACACAATCAGCCAGGCCAGGGCCTGCCCTGGCCGGGCTTCCTCAAGACGTACTTGCCTAGAGAGGCCCAGCCAAGCCCCCCACGCTACCCCCCCAGCTGGCCGAGACTGGCCAGGCTTCTGCACCAGTCCCAGGCGCTCAGCTCCAGTGAGACAGGCGGGGCCCCATAAGGGGTGGGAAGCAGAGACTGCCCTGAACCGGAGGTACACTGGTGTCCGGCTGGGGGCAGAGAAGAGCAGGGGAGTGGGGCCAGGGGGCGGAGAGGAGCCCTCAGCCAGCTGGCGGGCAGTGGTGGGCTGGGGGCACAGTGCAAGGGAAGCAGCCCGGGGCCCCTTCTGAGCATGGGCCTGGCTCCATCAAGCCACTGGCGCCATTGTAAACCCAGCACTGGGAAGAACTGATAAAGTATGGTAATCCTACTGTTACATTTTTATAGAATCTCTTATCTTACTTGAACTGCACTTTCGGAAGCTGCAAACAGCGGAGGAATACTGGGAGCAGCCTAAACAATCACAGGTAATTGGCTCTGTTACTGGTGAGAGCCTGCCTTTAGGACAGGGCTGAGCGAATCACCAGTTTGGGGGAGCGAGGCAGAACGATATAGAAATATTAGGTCATCCACCTCCCTGCACGGTGCTAATTGAACAGGCCCTATACAATGGTAACCCTTAAATCTTCCAGATGTTGCTTTTTCCATCAAATATCATTACTGTTGTGGTATAGTTTTACCTAAACCTTCCTAAACTGGTAAGGAGCACCTAAAGAATTCTGAGTTAGAGTTATTTAGTTACCTGGGACAATTAAAAACTCTTCCAGGGTCATCACTATTCGGAGTTAATGAATGGCTACATCATTGAATGAATAAATCACATCAGTCAGCAAATCTATCATTGCCCATTTCATTATGACATTGTACTGCTCGTTCTTTTCTCCTCAGATGCTAGATGGAGTGGAACAGACCATCCTGAAGCACACGCTGTTCAATTCCTGACACAGTCCACATGTATCACAGCACCCTCCTCCCCGCTTTTAAAATCGCCATGCTTGCACTTTACAGCAGTCAGACACTTTTCTTCTGGTCTTTCAGACGGTACCAGCTCGTACTGTTTTTCTGTGTACTTTCCCTCATTTGAATGATCAATATTTATGATTAATAAACCAGACTGCATTAATCTTTCATGCGGTTTCTAAATGAAAAATGTATATGGAAGGCGGAGTGGTTTTATTATATTTCAGATACTATAATTTTCCTAATGTGTTTTTCCATTTTCCCAATTTTGAGAATGAAGGATAAAAAAAAATGACTAGATTTACCTAGAGAAAGGCTAAAGTGGTGATGGATGGGAATCACGTCATTGAAAGCTCAGAACATAGCAAAAGCCATGGGCCTCATTCTCTTCTAACTAGTGCTGACTGGTGTAACTCCACTGACGTTCAGGCTACATCTACACTACGGAGCCTATGCCGGCATAACCCCCTAGTATAGATGTAGCCTATGCTCAAGGCTTGTCTACACTTAAAACGCTGCATCGGCGTGGCTGTAGCACTTCAGTGAAGACACCAGTGGAAGGGCTTCTCCTGTCAGCATAGGTAATCCACATCCCTGAGAGGTGAGGTCGATTGGAGCATTCTCCCATCAACCTAGCGATGTCTACACTGCGGGGTTAGGTCAGTTTAACTGCACCATTTAGGGATGTGGATTTCTCATACCCCTGAGTGACATAGTTATGCCAGTATAAATTTTAAGGAGGGACCAAACCTCGAAGGAATTACTCCCAGTTCACACTGGTGTAACAGAGAATGGGCTGGGTGAGTGAAATTCGGGCCTTGCTGACTTCATTGACAAAACTCCCACTGCTTTCACTAGGGTCAGGATTTCACGCATTATCTTTAAACAGGCTGGGGAGAAGAGCTAGAAGGAGGGAATAAAATCTGAAGAAATGTATGAAAATGGCATAAAAGTAAGTGATATTTCATGATGTTAACATGTATCATTTGACCCCTGTACAGCCTGTAGAGTCGTGATGACTAGTACGAACTAAAACACTTATAATGCAATGTAAACACTTAGAAATGATGACTTGTTAATTAGTTGATCCTTAGTGAGTAATTTTTCAAATCCAGAAAAATGCAAAGGAAAATATCAGACAAAAGACCAGTTATTCAACCCTCATCTCTAGCTATTAAAATCATATCTGTACTCAGATAAGCCTTTTCAGGATTGGGGCTATGCCTATGCTTAACTGCACCACTTTACAGCAGTGGGACTCCTCCGGTAGTCCATTTCTGATGTCAGAAATTAAAGGTAATATTACAAGGTTACAGGTATACAGTGCAGAGTGTGAAATAGGAGAGCTCTGCAAGTAAGTGAACCACAAAAGGAATATGCGGTCAGGATTTTTTTGCATGTTTATGAATCAGAAGGAAAGGATCCTGGTAAGAGGATCACAGGAGTGCGGACTGGAGACTCTTCTGCATATGCTCTCATTTCTCAGTGGATGCCCCTTCATGGATTATTGGGCTCTGATAAGAGAGGCAATGCTGCAGAGAGCACCTGTGGGGCATCCCAAATCAAGGCCCCAGTCCTGCAAATGCTTGTACACCCGCTTAACTTTACTTCTGTGAACAATCCTATTGAAATGCATGGAAAGACTAACCATTGTACAATGTATGCTTAACTTTACTAGTGTTTGCAGGACTGGACCTAAATTAATGCTTGATTGGCTCTTACATACCTTTTAAAGTATTACTGAATGCTGTTGAAGTAAATGAGAGGAAGCTGGATGACATGCTCAATATACAAGAGTTGAGAATCTAGTGATATTTTTTTCACAGTAAATTACAGTTAGTGCAGACTTAAGTGCCTAACACTAGGTATTAGTTCATCCGCATTTTTGAAATTTTCAAAGTTTTGGGGGGAAAAATTCAGTGCAGACTTTTGTACTTTTCAGTCAGTTCTACTAGTTCAATAGGTAAGCACTAGCTGCTGCTTTTGCCTTCAAAGGAACCAAAATCAGTTATTCAATCATAGTTGTTATTCAGAAAAGAATACTTCCAGGCATTCATTAGCTTATGTCAAAATTAAGAGAAATAGAGATAAAATTAAACCAATTCCGCCAGGAGAGAGAAACTCATGAGCATTAGAGATATTTACAGAGAATGTCAAACACAACACTTGTCGAGTTTCAAAACTTTTCTAGACTTTACCTAACATGACAAGATATTCTGAGAAGACCTGATGTTCAGTTCTTCCTACAATATAGCCTCTAAAGCTATTTCAGTCAGTATTAAATTCTTATAGCAAACAAAAAGATTCTAAATTCTGATGGCTTTCAGCCAGGTTTTACATGATTTATAATGAAATTTTCTCCTCTAAATTTTTGGGATTACATGACAAATTCTTAATAAAAAATGTCTTTCTGGATTATTCACTGCCTGGGTACTTACACTTAGACAACATGAATCTGCAGCTACTCTAGGCGTAGAACTCCCATTTACTTTTGTGGAAAGACAGGACCAGAGTTCCTACTGAATACAAAAATGCCGGATACGAATTTTTAATCAAACTATTAAAAAGTTATGTTGCTGCTGTTGGGATGTGTACTTCAAGAACTCACTCAGCTTGACCATGTTTGGTTTTCAAACATACTGCAGAAATGTCATGAACACAGTGACGCAAGGGTTTTTTGTGATTAAATTCACCAAGAAAATGATGGAAAATACCATTACTGCTGCTCTCTCCATTGATGCCAAAAAGGATTTTTTTCATTTTATGTTTTTAATTCAATTTATTATGTTTTGATTTCATAGCAGAGAGTTTAACACACACACACACACCCCACACACAAATCCTCATGAGAACATAAAACAGCATGAGTTCAGTGGAAACAAACAGCAGCCTAGGATAGAACTGGAGCAGAAGGAGCACTGTATCAGCCTGAGCCAGCACTGCTGACTCAAGTAGAGGTATCCTCAGCGAATTTATACCCCCTCCTGAGTGGCACCAAATGCAGCTCAACATCTGGACCCAGACACTTCGAACACTCTCGCAATCCCAAAAGTGTCTCTGGGATCCACTTTTACAGTTAATCACTGATTAGAACTCAAACTTGGGTTCCAATAGAATACTCTGACCAATAATGACAGGTTTCAGAGTAACAGCCGTGTTAGTCTGTATTCGCAAAAAGAAAAGGAGGACTTGTGGCACCTTAGAGACTAACCGATTTGTTTGAGCATAAGCTTTCGTGAGCTACAGCTCACTTCATCGGATGCATACTGTGGAAAATACCAGCAGGAGAGTGGGATGGGGGGAGAGAAAACCTTTTGTAGTGGTAAACACCCATTTTTTCATGGTTTGTATGTATAAGAACATCTTCTGTATTTTCCACAGTATGCATCCGATGAAGTGAGCTGTAGCTCACGAAAGCTTATGCTCAAATAAATTGGTTAGTCTCTAAGGTGCCACAAGTACTCCTTTTCTTCTAACCAATAAGATTTCTCAATTAGAGGATAAGACAGATATATTAGAAAATAAATTGGATGAGAAACAGAGACAAATAGCTGATTTGGAAATATAGAAAGACAAAGTCCTTCTAAAAGATAACTGTTTTACACAGAAGGGCAGAGAACCTAAAAAAAAAAGGCAAATTATATTCACATTTCTTTGAAGCATGAGAGCTAGCATATTTTGGATATGTTTTCTTGTTCTTGAACTTTCTCAATTACAACGTTCCCCTGGAGGGAATAGTAACAAAGAAACTGGGTCTGTGTCTTTAAAGGGATCCACTTCACTATTTTCTACAGTTATTTCTTTTGAAAAAGCTATTTGAAGAGAAAAATGATGTAGTATGGGCAAAAGAGAGAATACTCTCTATAAGGAGCAAAAAGTGCATATTTTTCTTGATGTGGCCAATAGAAAAAATTACTCACTCTCTCTCTCTGTGGTGATTGTGTGTCTGGGTCTATGAGTGGTTTTTTTCCCAGCAAAATTGCAATTTGATATAGATAAAATAATTCAGAATTTTATGAGGAGGATGTGTGGGTCTTTTTGACCTTACACATTCATGCAACAGACTCAAAAAATGGGGCTACTATTTTGGATCTAGACTTTTTTTAAGCTATAGCTATTTTTATTTCTGCATGGAGTAAAATAATTCAATTATCGCTTTATGCTTTTTGGAAGATTTCATAGTGCTTGGGTTTACTAAGAAAGAAGACAAAGAAGTTGTTTGACTATTCATTTTGAGAAACTGGTGTATTTAGAAGTTTTCCTGTACTGGTAGAGGGCTTTTCAAATTTTGATATGATCACTCAGGGAAGAGATTTATTTTTTAAAATACGAATGCTATTTTTTGTCATTGTTCTGATTAATTAGTTGTGAAATTCAAACATGTCAATACAAATATTGATAACTGTTTCCCCCTTTGATGTGGGAGAGGGACACCAAAATACTTAAGGTCAGCACCTTACATAGTGATATTGGACCAATGAAAGTATGCAGAATGTAGTGAATTACCAGAGAGGCCAATTGCATCGCAACATGTGAAAGTCTGAAGTCGTAAATGGTCTTACTTAAAGCTCATTACAGTACTAGAAATATTACAGCCACTTCAGTAGCTATGGCCAACAACGGAGTAAAGTATTTATTTATTTGCTACCAAAGTCCAGAGACTGATGTTCATAAAAATGAACACATAACTTTGTGTGATACTTTCTTCTGGTAAGAGAACAGAAAGCTTTATTAGCTAAGTGAGTAAAAAATGAGTACAACTGTGCAAATAAATTTATTTTTCAGTTCACTGGCAGTTCTGAAAATTTCATTTCAGTTTGATCCGAATTTTTGTTTTTCAAAATTCAGCGAATTGGAAAGTTTAAAAAAAATGGGTCAAATGAAAAGTTTCATTCGACCCCAAAAATGAGACATTTAGGTTAAATTTTGAGGATTTAAAGGTTTAATGTCTAAATATAAAATTGAAGGAATTGCTAAACAGTCATTTTGAACCCCTGCCCCCTCCAAAAATGTGTTTCATTCAAAGATATCAGAATGAAATATTTTGATTCTTCAGAATCCCCCCCCACACACACACACTTTGGTGGAACTGACAGATTTGGAAAACATTTTTGGTGTTGCCAAATCTGCACTGTTCACCAAAAAATATTCTGAATGAAAAATGTTGCCTAGCTCTATTAATGAGATAATAGAGATGACTAATCTTGTTACTAACAATTAGAAACACTAGATGGGGATGGAGGCCAAAATATAAAACAGTTTAAAAAAAATAAGTTTTATGGTCAAGAATCTAGGAATGTGTGAGAAATGAACATTAAGGAAGTGCAGGCTCCCCCATGATTCCACCCTAGCTAATGCTCTGCATGGGGTCAAGGATATCACTAAGTACAGTTCATCCCTCTGATGGGTACATTAGAGACTGGTGCTGCTCCAAATATTTTGATATAGATTAAGCATCCCAAATGATTCCAAATGCATATCCCAAACTGATTCTGTGAAACTGGGCCCAAAATCTTGTAAGTACCAGTTCTTTTTGCTGGTGATATTTCTGACACTTCTGCTTCTAGATCCAACCAGTAATACAACCAGAAAAGGCTTTTCTTGTAGTGTTTCAGTGACTCCTGTATTGATCAGAACCATGCAAAAAAGTAAAGAGAGTTTGCTAATTTTGGGGCTAGAAATGTGTGAAAGTCACAGAGATTATATTTTCTGTTTTGTATTTCCCCATGGAGAGAGGAAGGAATCCAACTTTCTTATTACGACTTTATGTCCTAAAGTACAGCTTTGTTTTTGTTTTGCTGCTGGCACTGGCCGGTGAAGCAGTGGTCAGCTCTGCTAGAAGGCTGAATATGTTTTTTAATGCATTTCTATTAGTTGTTTGTTTCTCCTTCCAATCTACATGGTGGTATTTCTTGCCCTGGCTCTATTTCTTTAAGCAGGCAAGTTGCCACTGCTTCAGTCCCAACTCGTAAGTGTCTTCTTTCAACTCAATTGCTCTTACCTTTCATCTAGAAATGAGACGAGAGAAGAATGACTTGGTGGCTCACTCCTGCATTTTATTTATTTTATTTTTTGCGCTGTGTGACACCAAATTTCTATGCTCTGTGCTTAGTCTTTCCCGCCTAAGCATATTTGTAAGGTTTATGTGATGTTCCCCTCTTGATGTTCACATAAGTGATCAGGTTACTGGAGAAAAGAGCTGTATCTCGGCCTCAATATTCCTATCCAGGTCTTTTAAACTTACTCCATGTCAAAGCTCAGATACAAATATTTGGTTCAGCCTATGTTAAAGGTAGGAACCAGTTATGAAATTTGTATCCTTCTTCCAGAGTCCCCCAATATTTGGAACCTGTTGGACAATGAGCATCCAGATTCCCATTTTTCCACAGATGTAGATCACTGTCTTAGCTACTCTCTCTCTCTCTCTCTCCCTCTCTCACACATACACACACACACAGACAGTTCTTACAGACTTTGTCCCTTTTATGTCATTGGTTCAAATCGTGCAGTCTTTAGCCCAAGCTGCACATTCAAATTCAAACTTAGATCTGGAGTTTGGATGCGGGGTTCAGATCAGGCCCATCTCTACTTTTTACAGCTAAGCAAGCATCAAAGGAGAGAATTTAGCTCGATTTAAATTTTAGGTGCCACTGCTACCCTTTCCTCCACATATTTAAATTCTCTACTTATTTTCACTATGTGGTGAACAATGAGACACAGCTCTCTAAAATTTACATACATGCTGAATATTAAAAGTTTGTCCAATTTTAAGGACTTACATTTTAAAAAAGTCCAGTTAACAAAAGAAACCCTATACAAAATCTTTCAACTTGTATAGTGACAATTACATGTACAACAATTGGGTTTTTGCAACAGTCACTGCCCTAGTTAAGGTCACAGTACCAGTGCCAAAAAGCCAAGAACTGTTCTTTAAAATAAGACTAGAACTATGGGCTTGATTCTCCTCACATTAATACCAGTGTAAGTTAGGAACAGAGCTAGGCTTACTGGTAGTTCTTAAAAATTAAAAAAAAGAAAAAAGAAATCCATTCAGGTAGAACTGAAACCAAAATATGCTGAAATTTCAGTAATCATGTCTGCTTCTGGTTGAACAAAAACATTCTTTCTGGGCATTTTTACAGGGCTAGATTCACAAAACAGAGAAGATGGAAGCACATGGGAACAATGCCCCTCTTATAATTTTTAGCCCAGTCATTAGGGCACCCAACTGGTGGTGGGAAACCCAGGTTCAACTTCCCTTTTCTGCCTGATGTGGAGCAGGAATCAACAGGGGTCTCCCACCTCCTAAACCAATGGGCTGTTCTGGGGTGAGTCTAACAGTCTCTCTGGTGAAACTATTCCAATTTGCAGGAAATACTTGAATAGTTTTTGTGCAAGACAGACAATATGAATCTGTAGCCTGACAATTAGGATATTCACCTGGGAGGTGGGAGATTAGTTCATGGTTCTGCTCCACTGAATATTTCTTAAGGGCCAGATCCTCAGGTGCAGGGAGTCACAGGAGTGTCACAGAAATCATTGGATTTATGCCAGTTTACACCATTTCATGATCTGGTCCAAATCAATTCCTGTGTTAACATATTGTTAAAGCATTTTTGCAGCTGTACAGATATAGAAAAAAGAGACATCAGCTGCTTTACAACAGTTTTGGCTGCTGCTCTCCACCATTTCCTGTGCCACTGAAGGCTAACAGCTCTCAGTTAAAGGGCGCGGGGAGGGGGGAAGACAGCTGCAACCTTTGAAATAATTTTTCCATTAAAAAGATGTGATGCAAAACTTTGCCATATTTAGTTCATTTTCGGTGTTCAGACTATTTCATTCATTGTTTATTGCAGACATTTGTAGGGCACCCAGCATCAAGGTATCCGACATATTTCTTGTCCACACTACCATATTTAACAGGGCCCTTTAAATACCTAGGCTGAAGTCCTGGTCAATGGGAAAGATTCTCAGACTCCAGTGGGGGTCCAAGATTTCATCCTTGTGTAAACTGATTTAAATGGAGCTACATGGATTTAGACCAGCTGAGAATCTAATCCAATGTGTGTTTTTGACAAATGTTAGCTTTAAGATCACGTGAACAAACAGTCTATCTCAAGAGCACCTGTTTCTTGAATCTACAGCAGGATATTTTAAAAAATTATGTTAACGCACATGACATTACACAGGTTTGCAGTATATTCGAAAGCTCTTACGCCTTTTGACATAAAGCAGGTTTTTCCAACATCTGCAGAACCATGATACAGAAATAAGAAACAACTTAACCTATGAATCAAGGCGGCTTCCTCAACACAGCAAAATGTTTCCCTTCTTTACAAAGAAGAAACACCACCCAAACCAAAAGGGGTTGCATAAGAGTAACTAGAAGCAAAATATGATGATGATTAAACTTTTATGTGGTGGTGTCATTTTAGTGACTTGTTCCACTTTTGAATATTCTGTTGCTTTTTTTATACTAGTCTTGCATCATTACTTTAAAAAAACACCTATGCTGAATTTTAGAAATGAAGGAACTTCTCAGACTCTGCACTGCCTGTGAATTAGAAAACCTTCTATTTATTAGAGGACCCAAATTCAGGATTCTGAACTCCTGAAAGAGTTACCACTAGTCCTTTCCATCTAAAACTTCTTCAAGACTTCAAATTAATAAGCCTACTCCCTGGTAGGTAGGAAAGTATTATTCCTACTTTACTATTAAGTAAACTGAGGCACATAGAAGTTAAGGACAGAGGGGGAAGATATTCCAAGGCACAAATTACAGTTATACACCTAATGCCTATTGACTTTCAAAGGGGGATTGGTGCCTAACTGCCTTTGAAAAACTCCCCCCAGATATAGGAATAAGGCAGTATACAATTAAATATTTGATGATCCTTCTGGTGGTGCTCACCATTTTCTACATTTTTGAACCCATAAGAAATCAGTCAGAGCAGCAGTATATAAAGAGATAGGCCTTGCATGTTTGTATAAAATTTAGTAGACACATATTTGGAGCCTGTGTGGTTTCCACATTTGTTTATTGTATAAAAGAGAAAGACACATCAGTGCCAAAGCCCCTTGAAGCCAATAAAAAGATCCCCACTGACTTCAATGGGCTTTGGAGCCAGCCCCTAAAGATTTGCCAGAATACAAACGTTTTTGCATTATTCACCCAGTTTAATAGCGCCAAAGTAGCTATTATCTGATGATTGTTCTGTGTCCTGTATGAAAGGAGCTTGTTTCTGCTCAATTCTCTGCAGACAAGTATCTCCCAGGCCACTAGATGCCACCACCACAGTTACCGCTAGTTGTCGGTCTCAGCAGTGAGGGCAAGAATTGAATGGGCACAGAGACTAAGCTACTTTTCATGCTCAGAGGTGAGCTCTGCATATCAGTGTTAAGGCACGTTGGTGAAATATTGAGGGAATGCTTGCCCTTACGTTGATTATGCAGCTCTTGGCCTGTGGCTATGTCATTAATTGAAAGAAGCCAATGTCCTTTCACTGAATTCATATGCAATATTTAAAAATAAAAAATACAGGAGCAAGGCTCCACTAGAGAACACAAGGGTTGGCAGAGGGAATGGGCATGAGGCCCACCTTTGGAAGTCAAGAACTTTTTAGAACAGTCATACTTGGTTTGTGTTTAGCTTTGACACAAATCTGAGGCATTATAGGAAATCAGACAGGTATTCTAATGATCTTGATGATAGAATGGATTGCACCCTCAGTGAGTTCGTGGATGACACTAAGCTGGGGGGAGAGGTAGATATGCTGGAGGGTAGGGATAGGGTCCAGAGTGATCTAGACAAATTGGAGGATTGGGTCAAAATAAATCTGATGAGGTTCAACAAGGACAAGTGCAGAGTCCTGCACTTAGGACGGAAGAATCCCATGCACTGCTGCAGGCTGGGGACCAACTGGCTAAGCGGAAGTTCTGCAGAGAAGGACCTGGGGATTACAGTGCATGAGAAGCTGGATATGAGTCATTTCAGAGTAACAGCCGTGTTAGTCTGTATTCGCAAAAAGAAAAGGAGTACTTGTGGCACCTTAGAGACATCGGATACATCTGATGAAGTGAGCTGTAGCTCACGAAAGCTTATGCGCAAATAAATTGGTTAGTCTCTAAGGTGCCACAAGTACTCCTTTTCTTTTTGTGGATATGAGTCAGCAGTGTGCCCTTGTTGCCAAGAAGGCTAATGGCATATTGGGCTGCATTAGTAGGAACACTGCCAGCAGATCGAGGGAAGAGATTATTCCCTTATATTTGGCACTGGTGAGGCCACATCTGGAGTACTGCGTCCAGTTTTGGGCCTCCCACTACAGAAAGGATGTGACAAATTGGAGAGAGTCCAGCGGAGGGTAATGAAAATTATTAGGGGGGTTGGGGCATATGAGTTGTGAGGAAAGGCTGAGGGAACTGGGCTTATTTTGTTTGCAGAAAAAAAAAGAGTGAGGGGGGATTTGATTGCAGCCTTCAACTATCTGAAGAGGGGTTCCAAAGAGGATGGAGCTACGCTGTTCTCAGTGGTGGCAGATGACAAAACAAGGCACAGTAGTCTCAAGTTCCAGTGGGGGAGGTCTAGGTTGGATATTAGGAAAAACTATTTCACTATGAGGGTGGTGAAGCACTGGAATGGGTTACCTAGGGAAGTGGTGGAATCTCCATCCGTAGAGGTTTTTAAGGCCCAGCTTGACAAAGCCCTGGCTGGGATGATTTAGTTGGGGTTGGTCCTTCTTTGAGCCAGGGGTTGGAATAGATGACCTCCTGAGGTCCCTTCCAACCCTGAGATTCTATGATTCTGTGATTCTCCTTAGCTCAAATTCAATCCATTCATTCCTCAAGCCTTAACATATGTGAGTATAAATCCATAAATGATTGGGATACCATTCTGTAAGTACAAGGTAAGGGATTGTTTTTGTATGAGTTCTGGAGAAGCATGAATCATCTTTCTTGGGTAGCTTCCCAAATACTTCATATGAAGTCCTAAGCATCTCCAGTGATTGCAAAGCAAATTGTACAGTTGATGAATACCATATGCATTTTTTTCAGAAAGGGAAAGTCTATTTGTAGGAGATCCTGACTGAGTTCCTGCGTATTCTTTTGCTCAAATTAAATGTTGTACAGTTTTCCAATGAGTTGATGAGATCCTGCAAGACTATCTTAAGTTTCTTTTGTCACCTTTCTTTTGTAGATAACAACAATGGTGTTAATCTAGTCAGTTTTCTATCATAGGCACACAATGAACAGCAAATCATGCTGGGCTCTCTTAGTCTTTCATGTAGTTAATCACAGTGTGGTCTACTATAGCCAGCCTGTTACAGACAGAAATCAACTTAACAATTACTCTTGGGGGAATTCTGCACTGCTGCGCAAGTGCAGAATTAATGTCCCCCACAGATTTTTTTTAACCCTCAAAATAAGTGATTCTGACAGGGAGGCGAAGGGAAGCCATGAGAGGGGTCATGCTGCAATTACACCTTTTTCTCACCAGGGCTGATGTAATGCCAGAAGAGAGGATATCTGGCTCACATGCCAGAGCAGCCAGCAGTGGAGAGAAAGGAGGCCCAGATGCTGCCTTCCTCACAGCACTGTGCCTAAGGGGACAGGTGAGGAGGCACAGAGTATGGGAGGGATAGAGATTGGGGCACATGGGGGGTCACACAGACTGGTGTTCAGAGGGGCTGGTAAGGAGAGAGATTGGGGTGGGAGCATTGGAGCTTGTGGGGTGACAACATTGAGTTGGGGCTGAATGGGAGTGTGGGTGCAGGGCCACATGAGGGACAGGAAGTGGAGGGATGCAGGGAAACATGAGGACAGAGGCAGATATGCCTGATGGAAGGAGAGGTTAGGGGGTCAGCCAGAGTCTGCATGAGGGAGGCTCTCCAACTCCCTAACAATCCTTCCCCCGCCTTGCTTACAAAAATCAGACATGAAAATACAAAAAAGTGTCACAGCACACTATTACTGAAAATGTGCTTACTTTCTCATATAATTATAAAATAAATGTATTGGAATATAAATATTGTACTTACATTCAAAATTTCTGAAGTCTGAGCCCTACCACCTGCTGCTGAAGCATATAACTTAGCTTTGTGGGGCTCCCTGTGGCATGGAGCCCCGGGCAATTGTCCTGCGTGCCGCCCCCTACACACCAGTGCTGGACTTGTGACTCCCCTAAACCCATCCTGCAAAGCCCCTGGGGGTCATGACCCCCAGTTTGAGAAACACTGAACTAAGCAAATATCTATATATGTTGATATACTGCCTGGAAGACCTCTATGTACCCCCAGGGGTACATGTACCCTTGGTCCAGAACCACTGTCCTGTGCAAATGCATTAACTTCAGTGAGGTTAGACAGGTCATCAAACAGTGTGAAATTTGGTCCTGAGAGTATAGTGACTATCTGATCCAACATACCGTAACAGCTCACATACATCAGTGAATAGTGGACCTGATCTCCATCTCACAGGTATTAGAAGTGAAGTCCCTCTTGCTCAGTGGGAATTTCAATCTAATGTCTCAGCTGAATGGAGGCATCTCTAATGGTGCAAAATTCATCCTCACAATCCAGTCTGGGGTACAAACAAAATCCTGTTTCTCCTTGAAAGCTGTGGAATTTGAGATTTGATATGAAATTGATCCCTTAAAGAAAAAAGTACAAATATTTTTTCAGATGCTTCTGTTGACTTAACTAGTGATATTTATGAGGCCTGGTAGAAAATTCTGTCAAAACTGCTTTGACAGAAAATTGGATTTTGTCATTTTTTTTAGTCTGCTTTCCATGGAAAATTTTGGCTTCTCATAAAAAATTCCTAAAACCCAGAGTTTCCATTCAGAAATGCCATCACAGTGTCTTGTAGGATTTGTAGCTTGGATGCCTCATGTCCCCAGGCAAGATGTCATTTCCATCATGGCCTCAATCCATGTTGCACCACAGTAGTTCTGCAAGAGGGAAAACTATAGTGCACCCTGGGAGATGTAGTCCAGCCAGGGAGCCCAGCCCCATAGAAAAAAATAAAGGCACGAGGCACCACAACAGCATTTCTAAAGTCAACATTTTCAGTTTTCAGCTGGAAGTTTGATAGTTTTGATTTTTTTGATAAAAGGCTCAATTTTCCACAGAAAAACAAATGAAAACAACATATTTTTCAAACCAGCTCTAATACATACATTAAAAGACACCGCCACCGCATAAGGCCATAATGATATGTTTCTTTTTAAGCAGTTAAGAAGTCAACGGCTGCTGACATACACAAATGCAAAAGGGGAAAAGCAGTGAATAGATCAGGAAACATTAGAAACTCAACTACTGACATTGATGAGTTTGGTGAGGGGCATATTGTTCACAGTTGTTAATTCTCTAGGTTTTTTCAGGCTGAAAAATGTGTTCTTTCAGGAGGTGTTTCATTAAACAGTTGAGACAGTTGCATTTCTAGTGAAATTATGAAGGCTACTAACAAAATACATTTTTATGGTTTAAATTTAGGGAGAGGGGAGAAATCAGTGAGTTAAGAGTTCTGTCCTTGAATATGGTACTAAATGCAGGACAAATATTTTAAAAGTGGATCCATAAGAAACAGTAAACATATGAAGGTCTCCATTACAGTACCCAAGCCAGAGAGTGTGTTTGTAAATTACCACGATGCCAGCCCTGAGTATTCTGCAGTAATACTGAAATTGCTGAATTGCACATAGTTTATCACTAGAAATGTAGGAAAATTAGGAATATATGAAAATGCACGGAACATATTTTAATAAGAACTATACATCATCACGCTTGATAACCTTAGTGAAAAGCACTCTGCAGAGTGTAGAATGAATGCACAGCACATGATGCGGAATCAAATTGGTCAAATCAAAATCAAACTATGGTATTTACAGTGTTGCTAACTCTCATGATTATTTCACGTCTCACAATGTTTATTATTTTTCGTAAAGCCCCAGCTACTGGAGGAAAGAATCTTAGCTTTCATTTTAGAAGTTTTTATCTCTTAGTGTTGTGGGGGAAAAGTGACCATGAAAATGTAAACTGAATGAAATGTAAAGTCTCAGAAAGCAGAAGGCTTATAAAGAACCCAAGGTTATTTCTGTAAATCTGAGGCCAATCTCATGATTTTGGAGGTCTCACTCGTGATTTTTGAATATATGGGGTTGACAATACTGTGATATCACTAAAAGGCACTTTTAATCAATGAGGACTATTCTCATACTGATGTTCAACTTTCTACCTCCCTCCCCCAGCCATTTCCATTTGACAGGTGTTCATGAGGTAATATTGTTTTTTGTAAAGGGAGAAGTTCTCTTTTTTTAAAATTCTATCTTTAGTTAGAAATAGCTGCATTTGTTTTACTTAACCTTTGGGTGGAGACCAGATCAATACAAATTCAGTCTGAAATGTCAGAGATGAGTGACTGAAAACAGGGGTTTAGAATGGAAAGTTTTACAGTCTGAACTATAGCAATCATGGTTGTTCCCACTATAATTATACCCATAATACATCTGAAGCAAAATAAAGATACAATTTTAGGGAATTAACTCAAAGACCCCTATCTGAATATTTCAGAAAACAGAATGATTAACTGAAAAACTAGTTCTATAATGTATTTCTATGGGTTTTCAATCTATAGTAATTAGGAAATTTGAGGCTCATCGACAGGTGGAATGCATGATTAATTTCAAATTAGTCACAGAAAGATTGGAGTTGGGTAGATGAGCAAGTTGAATTTGTATCAGTAAATACTAAACCTAGGTTGACGTTTAAATTTTCAGCACGTTCCGTATAGCTTCAAGACAAAAGAATGTGATGTATAATTCCATGTCAGAGTTATGTACTAAATGTAAAACAGATGCAGGATTTTCACATATGTTTAGAAAATGTAGATGAATTGCAAAGTTCTGGTTGAATGTCATTTAGTTTCTGTAAGACTTGCTCGATGTTTTTGATTTTATGTAATCCAGATGTTCACATTTTAAGTACTACTAACCAGGCAAAGCAAAAGTGTGAGAGTGGCAGTGTCAATAGCAAGAGACGGAGACATATGAGTCTCTAATGTTAATATCAGATTGGAGAAGGACAGAACATAGCAGCAAAGAAGCATGAAGGACAACATGAAGGAAAACCTCAGCCTGGACCAGTCCACACAAGAGATCCACTTCCTGGACACTGTGGTGCTAATAAGCGATGGTCACATAAACACCACCTTCTACCGGAAACCTACTGACCGCTATTCCTACCTACATGCCTCCAGCTTTCATCCAGACCACACCACACGATCCATTGTCTACAGCCAAGCTCTACGATACAACCGCATTTGCTCCAACCCCTCAGACAGACAAACACCTACAAGATCTCTATCAAGCATTCTTACAACTACAATACCCACCTGCTGAAGTGAAGAAACAGATTGACAGAGCCAGAAGAGTACCCAGAAGTTACCTACTACAGGACAGGCCCAACAAAAGAAAATAACAGAATGCCACTAGCCATCACCTTCAGACCCCAACTAAAACCTCTCCAACGCATCATCAAGGATCTACAAACTATCCTGAAGGACGACTCAGATCTTGGGATACAGGCCAGTCCTTGCTTACCAACAGCCCCACAACCTGAAGCAAATACTCACCAGCAACTACACACCACACAACAAAACCACTAACCCAGCAACCTATCCTTGCAACAAAGCCTGTTGCCAACTGTGTCCACATATCTATTCAGGGGACACCATCATAGGGCCTAATCACATCAGCCACACTATCAGAGGCTTGTTCACCTGCACATCTACCAATGTGATATATGCCATCATGTTCCAGCAATGCCCCTCTGCCACGTACATTGGTCAAACTGGACAGTCTCTACGTAAAAGAATAAATGGACACAAATCAGATGTCAAGAATTATAACCTTCATAAACCAGTCGGAGAACACATCAATCTCTTTGGTCACTCGATTACAGACCTAAAAGTGGCAATTCTTCAACAAAAAAACTTCAAAAACAGACTCCAACGAGAGACTGCTGAATTGGAATTAATTTGCAAACTGGATACAATTAACTTAGGCTTGAATAAAGACTGGGTGTGGATGTGTCATTACACAAAGTCAAACTATTTCCCCATGTTTATTCCACCCCCCCACACCCCCCGCTGCTGTTCCTCACACATTCTTGTCAACTGCTGGAAATGGCCCACCTTGATTATCACTACAAAAGGTTTCCACCTCCCCCACCCCCCAACCCCAGGTCTCCTGCTGGTAATAGCTCACCTTTCCTGATCATTCTTGTTACAGTGTGTATGGTAACACCCATTGTTTCATGTTCTCTGTGTATATAAATCTCCCCACTGTATTTTCCACAGCATGCATCCGATGAAGTGAGCTGTAGCTCACGAAACCTTATGCTCAAATAAATTTGTTAGTCTCTAAGGTGCCACAAGTCCTCCTTTTCTTTTAACATGTTTCTTGTTAACTTATAGGCTAAGAACAGGAAAACAGATCATCATTACTGCCATTAGAATAAAGTTGTGAAAGGCTGCAGCAACTCTGAGGCATACTCAGGTTCCACAAGAGTCATGCTCATAGGAAAGGACAAATGACATTCAGATGTTTTCCAGTCCTAAATAAACCTCTAGCTACAATGAGACCTACCCTGCTGTTTTATTCCTCCACCATCCCCAGATTTGTTCTATCCAATGATTCTGGAGAGGAGATATTAGGTCCCCCCAACACACAACACCCACACCCCTCCTACAGCAATATTCACAAATGAGATACAGCTCTACACTTGTTTATTGCTATAGAATGGTAACAGAACATAATTATACTTTAAATATCCATAGCACCTTTCATTTAAATCTCTCTCAAAGTATTTTGCAAACAATTAATTATGCTTCACAACCCCTCAGTGAGGTAAGTATTAATGTAACCATTTTACAGGTTTAAGCCCATGGAAGTTAAGTGGATTTTTCCATGAGCACCGAGTGAGTGGCAGCAATAGTAACAGAACCCAGGAGTCGCCAGTCTCCTGCTCGGATTCTCCCTCACGATTCTCCATTATAATTCTAATGAACCTAGTTACTTATTTTAATACAGCTTCTCCCATCTAACATCTTTACCATGTTGTGTCTTGCTGATTACTCAGCATGAAGGAAAAGGCCCAGGTAGGGACCATCCAATTGTGGAGGTAAATACGTGGTTACGCAGGTGGTGTCTGAGGGAGGGCTTTGGATTCTTCTACCATGGGCTGTTCCAGGAAGAAGGATTGCTGGGAAGAGATGGGATCCATCTAATGGAGTGGGGAAGACCATCTTTGCAGGCAGGTTCCCTAACCTAGTGAGGAGGGCTTTAAACTAGGTTCGCTGGGGGATGGTAACCTAAACCCAGAGGTAAGTGGGAAAGTGGGATTCCAGGAGGAAACACAAGGAGGAGGGTGCAACAGGGGAAGCCTCCTGATTCATACTGAGAAAGTAGGGCAAACAGCTAGTTATCTTAGGTGCCTGTACATGAACGCAAGAAGCCTGGGAAACAAGCAGGAAGAATTGGAAGTCCTGGTAGTCAAAGAACTATAATGTGACTGGAATAACAGAGACTTGGTGGGGTAACTCTCATGACTGGAGAACTGTCATGGATGGGTATAAAGTGTTCAGGAAGAACAGGCTGGGGAAAAAGGTGGAGGAGTTGCACTGTATGTAAGGGAGCAGTATGATTGCTTAACGCTCCAATATGAAAACTATAGAAAAGCCTGTTGAGAGTCTTTGGGTTAAGTTTAGAGGTGAGAGCAACAAGGGTGATGTCGTGGTGGACATCTGCTATAGACCACCAGACCAGGAGGATGAGGTAGACGAGGCTATCTTCAGACAACTAACAGAAGTTTCCAGATTGCAAGCACTGGTTCTCATGAGGGACTTCAATCATCCTGACATCTGCTGGGAGAGCAATACAGCAGTGCACAGACAATCCAGGAAGTTTTTGGAGAGGGTTGGGGACAAATTCCTGATGCAAGTGCTGGAGGAACCAACTAGGGGCTGTGCTCCTCTTGACCTGCTGCTCACAAAAAGGGAAGAAATGGTAGGGGAAGTAGAAGTGGGTGGCAACCTGGGCAGCAGAGACCATGAGATGGTCCAGTTCAGGATCCTGACAAAAGGAAGAAAGGAGAGAAGCAAAATACAGACCCTGGACTTCAGAAAATCAGACTTTGACTCCCTCAGGGAACTCATGGGCAGGACCCCCTGGGAGGCTAATATGAGGGGGAAAGGAGTCCAAGAGAGCTGGCTCTATTTTAAAGAAGCCTTAGTGAGGGTTCAGGAACAAACCATCCCGATGTGCAGAAAGAATAGCAAATAAGGCCAGTGACCAGCTTGGCTTAACAGAGAAATCTTTGGTGAGCTTAAAACAAAAAAAAGGAAGCTCACAAGAAGTGGAAACTTGGACAGATGACTAAGGAGTATAAAAATATTGCTCGAGCATGCAGGAGCGTAATCAGGAAGGCCAAAGCACAATTGGAGTTGCAGCTAGCCAGGGATGTGAAGGGTAACAAGAAGGGTTTCTACAGGTATGTTAGCAAGAAGGTAGTCAGGGAAAGTGTGGGACCCTTACTAGGTTGCCTCCCCCATTCAGTGACAGATGGATATGGCAAAAGCTGAAGTACTCAATGCTTTTTTTGCCTCGGTCTTCACAGACAAGGTCAGCTCCCAGACCGCTGCACTGGGCAGCACAGTAGGAAGAGGAGGAGGAGATGAGCAGCCCTCAGTAGTGAAAACAGGTTAGGATTATTTAGAAAAGCTGGACATGCACAAACGGTCTGGATCTAATGCATCCAAAGTGATGTGATTGCAGAGGCATTGGCCATTATCTCTGAAAATCCGTGGCGATCGGGAGAGGTCCCAGACGATTGGAAAAAGGAGAATCTGGGGAACTACAGACAGGTCAGCTTTACCTCAATCCCTGGAAAAATCATGGAGCAGGTCTTCAAGGAATCCATTTTGAAACACTTGGAGGAGAGAAAGGTGATCAGGAACAGTCAAAGTGGATTTACCAAGAGCAAGTCATGACTGACCAACCTGATTGCCTTCTATGATGAGAAAACTGGCTCTGTGGATATGGGGAAAGCGGTGGACATGATATATCTCGACTTTATCAAAAAGTTTTGCTACAGTCTCTTGATACAGCAAGTTTAAAAAAGTATGGATTGGATGAATGAACTATAAGGTGGATAGAAAGGTGCCTAGATCGTCGGTCTCAACGGGTAGTGATCAAAGGCTCGATGTCTAGTTGGCAGACGATATCAAGTGGGTCTGTCCTGGCTCTGATTTTGTTCAACATCTTCATTAATGATCTGGATGATGGGATGGATTGCACCCTCAGCAAGTTTGTGGATGACACTAAGCTGCAGGGAAAGGTAGCTACGCTGGAGGGTAGGGATAGGGTCCAGAGTGATCTAGACAAATTGGAGGATTGGGCCAAAATAAATCTGATGAGGTTCAACTAGGACAAGTGTACAGAATAATCCCATTCATTGCTACAGGCTGGGGATCTACTGCTAAGTGGCAGTTCTGCAGAAAAGGACCTCGGGATTACAGTGCATGAGAAGCTGGATATGAGTCAGCAGTGTGCTCTTGTTGCCAAGAAGGCTAATGGCATATTGGGCTGCATTAGTACGAGCATTGCCAGCAAATCAAGGGAAGTGATTATTCCCCTATATTCGGCACTGGTGAGGCTACATCTGGGGTAGTGTGTCCAGTTTTGGTCCCCTCACTATAAAAAGAATGTGGACAAATTGGAGAAAGTCCAGCAGAGGGCAATGAAAATGATTAGGCGACTGGGACACATGACTTATGAGGAGAGGCTGAGGGAATTTGGCCTATTTAGTCTGCAGAAGAGAAGAGTGAGGAGGGATTTGATAGCAGCCGTCAACTACATGAAGGGGGGTTCCAAAGAGGATGGTGCTAGGTTGTTCAAAGTGGTGGCAGATGACAGAACAAGGAGCAATGATTTCAAGTTGCAGTGGGGGAGGTTTAAGTTGGCTATTAGGAAAACTATTTCACTATGAGGGTGGTGAAGCACTGGAATGGGTTACCTAGGAAGGTGGTTGAATCTCCTTCCTTAGAAGTTTTTAAGACCTGGCTTGACAAAGCCCTGGCTAGAATGATTGAGTTGGGGTTGGTCCTGCCTTGAGCAGGGGGTTGGACTAGATGACTTCCTGAGGTCTCTTCCATCCCTAATCTTCTATGATTCTACTAAATTTCAGATCAGTGACCCTATTTTATGATGTTACATGAATAATTTCTGGTGTTGCACATCTGTAAACATTAGCTGCCGCGATGAAAGAGAAATGATCAGCCCACAAAAGTGGAAATATAGTCACAGCTACCATGTATTCTATTTCCTATATTTAGCAACAGCAAAATATATGGGTAATCTGCACTGCCCTCACTCACAGCTATCACAATTCACTATAAAGGACTCGACCCTGTCCTTTGATACATGACATACATCACTTATAGGCTTCTGAGTATAAGTGTGCAAGCCATCTTCTTTTTCTTTTATCCTCCTTTTCCTGGTAAGGGTCATGGGGGCAGCATGGAGAGTAGGGAGGATCAGACTTCCCTTTCCTCCACAATAGGTTCCAGCTCTTTCTGAGGGATTCCACAATGTTCCCAGGCCAGCTGGAAGGTATAATCCCTCCAGCGTGTCCTGGGTCATGACCTCAGGGCTGTGTGCAAGCCAAGTAGGTGAATTTCCAAGTTAGTGATGCTATACTGTGTTTCTGTGCAACAGGCCAGCATCAGCTTCAAAGTCAGCGTGAAAGAGAAGGGGAGGATTGTGTTGTGAGGGCAAGTGAGGCTAGAGATAATCCCTAACACCAGTTATAAAACTTGTTGTAATGCAATATCTCCATTCAACAAATAAAACACTGAATTGATTTTCAACATTTAATTATGATGGGAAATGAGATACTGGTTGAACATTTTTGTAGTCATTTTCGCATGGTTGTGACCATTCATGGGATTCTTCAGTACATCTTTTCTGGCGTTGGGGAAATATTTATGGACAGTTTGAGTTACTAAAAGCCAAATCTTCGTATTCGCTGCACTCCCACCAGAATACTGCAATCCATTCTTCTCCCAGACTCCTTAATCACAGCGTAATATAGTTAGTATTCATCGTCAATCTCTGCCATTTTTTTCCATGTTGCATGATTTACAAATTCAAAAAGTTCCATTTTACAGCATTTAGAAAATTATCTAATTAAACATAAACTGATAGATTAGTTTTCAAGATTCACTAATCACTCAGATTTTATGTCTATGAAATTCCATGGAAAGAGTCCTGTGGGATCCATCTTGGGCAGCTTTAGTAAGAAGGGATCTACTGGAATAGTGTGTCCAGTTCTAGTGTCCAAAATTCAAGAAGGATGTTGATTAGTTGGAGAGGACTCAAAAGAGCCACAAGAAAGATTAAAGGATTGGAAAAGCATGCATTAAAGCGATAGACTCAAGGAGCTCAATTTGTTTAGCTTAACAAAAAGAAGATTAAGGGTGAATTGATCACAGTGTATAAATATCTACCTGGGGAACAAACATTTTATAATATACGGTTCTTCAATGTAGCAGAAAAAGGTATAACATGATCCAATGGCTGGAAATTGAAGCTAGACAAATTCAGACTAGAAATAAGGGTGCAAATTTGAAAGTGAGGGTAATTGACCATTAGAAATGGTTTATCAAGGGTCACGGTAGATTCTCTTCACTGGTAATTTGTAAATAAAGACTTTTTTTTCTAAAAGATATGCTCTAGATATTGTGATGGAGCAAGGCCAGATGGCCACAGTAAAATAGTAGGAGACAGACATATTAGCCACAGGATAAACAAATCCCTATTACCAAGATAAGCAAGTAGCAGCTGCTCCAGGTCAATTAAGACACCTGGGGCCAATTAAGATCTTTCCAGAAGGCAGGTAAGACAGCTAGGTTGATTGGGACACCTGAAGCCAATCAGGGGCTGGCTGAAGCTAATTAAAAGGCTCCCAGTTAGTCAGGTGGGGACACATGTCAGGAGCTGTAGGAGGAAGGTGTGCTGTTGGATAAACTGATCCATACAAACCAAAACAGGCAGATGGAAGGAGACCCTGAGGTAAGGGTGAAGGAGATATTGATGAAGTGGGGGGCTGCTGTGGGGAAGTGGCCCAGGGAATTGTATGTGTCCTGTTTCCAAAAGGTCAGCTACCATAGCTGATACTATTAGGGTCCCTAGGCTGGAACCTGGAGTAGAGGGCAGGCCTGGGCTCCCCGCTTCCCCCCCCCCGAATTAATCAGTAAGACTGGGACAACAGAAACTGTACAAGGGAGAGTAGCGTCTCCTCACCTCCCTTGCTAGCTTATGATGAAAATGGCTCTGTAGGCTGTGACCCTTGCCTCTAGAGAGAGAAGGGCTATGTGGAGGGTTCACAGTGAGCCTCTGAGGCTAAAGAAATCCACTAGGAAGCAAGGGACCCATGGAGACAAGGACAGAGCTTTGTCACAATATGTTCTAGTTTGTTACCTATCAGCTCTATTCTTGGGGAACCAGGGCAGAGTACCCAGCTTGTCTGACTCATGAAAGACCTTCCCACCCACCTTCCCTGCCCCTCAGCCTCTGCTTGAACCAAAGCTGATCAGAAGAAAGACTTATAAAAAGCAATGAAAAGGCAGTGGGAGACACACCTAAGCCCCTCTGGACAAGGGTGAAAGGATTAGGGAAACTCTCCTAGCCTCATTTGCAAGGAAGATGGGACAGGAAGGCATCCCCCATTAGCATACAGAATGGAGAACAGAGATTCCAAGACAAGAACTGCATGGAACTCTGGGACCATTAAAGCAGGGAAGCACTGCATGATAGGGGATCTCTGCTCCAGATGTTAATGAACCCATGCCTGCACACACCCAGCTCAGTAGTTATCAGACCAATTCTAGTAATAAATTCTTTATTGGTATCCAAAATACTAAAGCTGACTAATTGCATTGTGAGCTCCCTCGAAGGAACACCACCCATAGTCAGGAATGATCAGTTCCTATTGTCTAGCCTGAACAAAACAAAACAACTTTGGTATACTCCTTTGAGCCATCAGTTTACCCATAAACAAATCTAGTGTTCTCCCTTGAACCATTGTTCTTTCCCTACAAAAACCCCTACCCTCGCTCAAGTGCGTGCTCTGATACCTGGATCCAACATCTGTATCAGTTCCATTGGGACTTCATCTTCTCCTGACTGATCATGCCGGGGGCTCTGCCTGTCTCCAACACTCTGGAACCTCAGCTATCACCCCCACCTGGGAATCCTGATCAATTCAAGCTTCACGGAGTTGTGAGAACCCAGCTCTCTCTCTAGGTATAGCCTTCTGACTTGTGTGATCAGTTATAGTTTTCTAAACCTGACTTTTATCATCAAATTTAAGTTAGATTTAATATTGTAACTGTTTTCTTTGTTTGGCTCCCCTTGTATGGTTATTACCTGGCAATAAATAATATTCGTGGTTAAGCTGGTTGCTTCTCTCTCTCTCTCTCCCTCCCCCTCCCCCCCGTGGGTGTTTTTGGCTTCCCCGTTCGCTCTGCGGCAACGCTCCTTGTACCTAAGCTAAAGATCCCTGCAGCACCCAAACCCCCCCCCCCCCCACAAGTTACACCTCACTTAAAAACTACTTGCTTACTAAATCAGACAAAAATACAAAAGAGTGTCAGCACGCTACTAATGAAAATAATGCTTACTTCTCATTTATAGCATACAATGATAAAATAAATCAATTGGAATATAAATATTGTACTTGCATATCAGCGTATAATGTAAAGAACAGTATAAACAAGTCATTGTATGAAATGTTAGTTTGTACTGACTTCTCTAGTGCTTTTTTTGCAGGCTGTTGTAAAACTAGGCAAATATCTAGATGAGCTGAGGTACTCCCTGGAAGACTTCTGTGTACGCTGGTTGAGAACCATTGTTCTAGTTCATACAGGAATTAATTCAGGGAAGTCCTATGGCCTGTGCAGGAGATCAAACTACAAAGATTATAAGGCCAGAAGGGACCATTGTGACTATGAACCCATCACTTGTGTGTCCCTCCTCTGGCTCCTCCTGTTCTATTACACCAAACAAAAACTACTACTAATTGACCTATTGATCCCCTTCTTTAGGCGAGAATGTGGAAAGTCAAAGTGAGAGAAGCAAGTTTGAGATGGGGGGCTTTGGTTTTAGTAGGTGATGAATGGTAGGGCAGCAACTAAACCATTCCATTTCCCATCAGGAACCCAACTGTGTACCTACAGTTACTGATTCTTGTAACCTGGACACTATGACAATAGAAATACATTCTATGCAAATGCCAGCATAAGCTTATGTGAAATTACCCAAACCTGTGCAGGCCCCCACCAAGCAGTCTGGCCCTCTATCCCCTGTAATGCTACGTGATTTTGACTTTCTGAAGGAAAGAACCAGTGACCTGGCATCTTCTTCCAGCATCTTAGATGGATAGAGTTCTCCCATTTTGTGACTTCACGGGCAAGAACTCTGCCACTACTAGAGATATGGATAGTCTACAAGGGGGGCATTAAGCAGCCTTCCTTGCACATTTCCTGCAGATGTTCCCTACAGCCAATACCTCTGAGAAAACAAGTTCCATTAATTCTCTGGATTACATATCGAGGAATGAGCCAATCAGGGAACCAGCATCCAATTCAGCTCAAAATGTGAAAAAAATCCACCAAAAAAAGCATTTCAGTTCTTCTAGTGGAAAACATTTTTCTGTGTGTTTTAGTTTATATTGAGAAAACTTAAAGATCAGCTTTCATTTTGCAATCTTGATAGCAAGTTTTTTTGGTAGCAAAAAATCTGTTATAAAATATTGATTTACCGATAATAGAAGTCATACATAATTTCTTACCGAGCAATTGCTCAGACTTTCAGTCTAAACTCTTGATGACAGAATTAGGGTAACAGGTCAGCTTTTCCTTCCTGCTCTTTAAACAGCCATCTTTCATTCTAATACACGTTCAGGCCGTATTTTTTTCCCAGTAGCATCTAGAGATTTAAGGGTGGGCTCCATTTTTGGGTGCCCAACTTGAGATACCTAAAAGAAGCTGATTTTCAGGAGGGTAGATAGTCAGCACTTTCTGAAAAATCAGGCCTCTAAGATGTCTCAGGTCACGTACCCTAAATCTGAGACACCTAACTTTAGTCATCTATATCGAAACTCTTGCCCACAAAACGTTTTCCATGGGAAAAAAACCATTGAGCACAGTGCCTATGGCACTTTGTATGCAAATAATAGGCCTTCATTTCAAGATTAGATAAACAATGTCAAAAGTTGCCTGTAGGGGAAAAAGGAGTATTTCAGTGGCACATCACATTTGCAAGACAATAACCATAGACAGGTTTTGCTTCATTTGTGACCAAATATGAACAAAGTATGACAGAGTATTTTTGAACTTTACTCAGAGCTACGGTCGCACCTGCTTCCAGTGAAGCTCTTCCAGTTGTATTCAGGGATGGAAACAAGTGGTGTTGGTCAAAACACTTTATCCGCACAGACAACAAATAGCGGGCTGAAAGTCACATGTGCTGTGGGATAGTTAATTTTGATTGTAGGAGTAATATATTACACAATTAAGTAAAAAAGTGTTCAGCAGGTCAATGAAACCTATTCGTTATCTTGGTCCACTGTGAGATTTATAAAAATGAATGTCTTTTTACCAAGCATTTTACATGGTACCTATCACCAGGCTATCTGGGAGCCTCCCAAAATTATGAAATACACACATACTATAATTATTTATTACAGTAGCAGGGCCCCCTTACGCTAGGGACGGTAAAAACAAAGACAGTCCCTGCCTAAATGAGCTTTCATTCTAAATAAAATATTTCCTCTCTCTTGCTTCAGGTTAGCTGAAACTGGCTTATAGTTATTTTATAAAGCTAGTATTATAAAGGGAAGGCTAGTTCAAAGAAGCAGGCTTCGCATCATGCACTGAAGATGAAGAAGCTTCTGGCCATCTTGAGCTCTTTCGGAAGTAACATTCCAGATTTGAGAGGCAATCACTTGGACACCTTTGTCTTCTGAAAACAAAATTCTCTCTGGAGGTCAACAGTTTCATTGTCCCTGTTATGGGAGGTCATAGTCAAGTATTCAATTTGAAAACAGTGAAAAGACAAATGTGTCACAGCTGTATTTATTCACACATTAACCATTTCCTTCTTTTACTTTCTGGTAAGCTATACCCCTCTGTGCCTCTCCCATAATGAAGATCAATGGTCTTTCTTTTAAAAAAATAAAAATAAAATTTATAACTCATTTCCAAATTATACGGTAAGCAACATCAGCTCCTTCCTGATCACCCTAGGCCAAATTATAGTCGTTCCATCTTTATGGATAAGATTTTGTTACACCAAGAACAGACAGACAATTAAAAACAGACTTTGGCCTGGTCTAGATAAATAGTGTAAAAAAAATTCTTAAACTGATGCTGCTTTATATGAACATATTACAGATGTTAGATCTCTGATTGAGAGGCATACTGAAGAGTACTGTTGGCCTTTGGAAAAATTACTGGTCTTTCAATCGATGTGGAAACTAATGAGAATATTCCACAAATTAAAATGAGACTTGGTTACACTTCCGTTGAGCAAAAGACCCCACATTGACTGTTCTGAAGATACTACAGTCCACAACAAAAGAGACCAGAACAATGAGTCATAATTGGCTAAAATATCAGCTACTTGTTCTTTGTTTAGGAAACAAATTCCTATAGTGCTGTGCGACCGACCACAAACCATTTACTCCATAATTCCTGTAAAAGTTCCTCTTTCACTTGACCTCAAATACTGAGAAAAACAGCTGCTTGTATTAGGAGTTTCCTGTTTCTTAACCTGTGGTTCCCCAGCTAAGATCTTGCTGCTGCTGCTGCTCCATTTAATTGAATCAAAGTTTTGCTGTTTTCCTGCAGCGGGCGCAGGATCCAGCTACAATTGCATGAGAACGAACTTTGGTTTGGGGCAGTGGGGAGAGGTTGCTGCTGCTGACAATGCACTACTTACACTAGAGCCCTTCTTGTGAACTGTGATCTCGCTGAAGCGAGAGGAGTAAAGCTTTTAGGCATGAGTGACCCTGAAGTGGATTCACACTGATGGCCATTTGCCTTGGCTGCTGACTGTGCTGGCAGCACATTCCCAAATGAAGGGCCGGGGGGGGCGGGGGGCAGAGGGGAGAGGAGACGAGGGGCGATATTTATTTCAGATCATTTTCTTTTTAAAAGCAGACATTTGCATTTGGAAATCCCCACTTTAAACACATGCCAAGTGCAAAGGGTCATATTATCTGAAACCAGAATAAATATTTCCCCAAAGCCAGGCTTTGCAGGTTTACAGCTTGTAAATGTACATGCATCTTCCAGCTGGAGACCTTGCATGCATGCTCAATCAATCAAATATGAAGGAGGCAAAAACACATTTTAATTTCACACTGTCCATTGAAGAAAACTGGTCCTAATCCCTAACCTTCACTGCAGCAATGGGACCGCTGAAAATCAAGGGCCTGATATTGCTTCAAAGCGGTCAGTGACAAAGCTCCTAAGTCTTTAATGGGAGCAAGATGAGACCCAAATGAGAAGGCCCAAACCAGTCCCATGCAGGCATCAAAGTTTAACTCCCTGGTTGTTTTTATATATTATATATAAAAAATTAAACATAAGGTGAAATTTTCTTGTAATAAAGGAGATTGCTACAATTGCTATTCAAATTCATATTGGCCTGCAAGATAGTCAGAAATTGATTCTGATGAGTGATACTGAAATGGCTGTTGTGGTTGTCTGAAGGAATTTCTCTGTGGTCAGCTTGTTCTCTTTTGGACTAATTGTTTTTCAGAGGGTCAGTCACCTGATTGGCATTATGTTAAAGCAAAGAAATTATATACGTTAAAATATCAAGGCCTCGGCCATTCTAAAATTGGCTGAGAACATGCATAATAGCAGCATGGGAAATGTCTTCTCTAAGCTTGGCCTGCCTGATAATGAACTGCCAATAATCACTGCTGCTCCACCCACATTCAGGCCTACCAGATCTGATTTCAGTGCTTCTGCCTTGATCCCACAACTCTTACTGTTAGGGAATTAAAGCAACTGTAGCTACTGTCCCAGACTACCAGTAACCACAAAGAGAAGAGGGCAGAACCTGCACAAAACAGATGTACAGTCTTACTCAGCTACAGACTTGTCTTTGAATCCATCAGCCAACATAGTAATAAATCTAACTTTTTTGTACATGTTTCTGAGACTCTTCCCATAGAGACTTTACAATTACCTCTCTAATTCACTCTGTGGGTGTTAATCCAACATTAAGGCCATTTTTGGCCTGCAAGTGCTCAAAATCTCTCAGACTCAAGTTCTCTTTAGTCACGTGGTATGAGTGTTAAACAAGGAGCAAGTTTTTGCCTCTCTATGATGAATTTCACAAATCAATTTAATAGGAGAGCGTGTACATAGTAAAGCATTTTCTGCATTCATAAATGTGAACTGTAGAGCAGTCACTGGAGCTTTTCAAAAGGAGGCTGGATGACCATCTGTTTTGGATGGTTTAGACACAAGAAATCCTGCATCTTGGTAGGGGGTTAGACTAGATGACCCTGGAGATCCCTTCTAACCCTATGGTTCTATAATTCTGTAATATGCAGGGTATCGATTCTAGAGGTCTTATACCTATTTAAGAGAGCTGCCTGCATCAGAAGCTTAACTTGCAGAAAGCATGAGAAGCAAAACTATCCTTCTTACAATAAATCCATGGCTGTAGGAGTTACCATGAATTCTGGAAAGTTCCATTACATATAACACATTTCTCAGATTTCTTATATTATTCATATGCTTTATATGCACTTGACCCAGGGCCTTTCACATTACCATCTGCTGGTTATTTTTACCAACCTCCCCCCCCACATCAGCCCGCTCCCACTCCTCCACACTCGCAAAACACACACAAGATGGTGTTGTGCACCCCAGACATTTTTCAATCTTGTAAACCTACCAACTCTGTGTGTACATAGGTTTTTATGCAAATGTGTTTAAAATAACTAGCATGGGGTTCATTTACAAATTAAACTGGCTCTTACAGTAGCTAAGTGTGCCATTGCTTGGCTTTTACAATATGATAGCAAGAAACCATCTCCCTCCTCAATTCAGATTGTCTTTTGCAACACCAGTGAAGGTAATAAATTGTAGTTTGTTTCACTGCAAAACTTACTGTGTCTGGATTATCAAATACACTATTGCTTGTCTTTCCAACAAAGGAATTACCTTTGAATTCTGGGCCTAAATCTTGCAAGCCATTTCTTGCTGCAGTCATTGCAAAGTTTGCATGGCTCTAGAAGTTGTTACATAGCCTACTCTGGCTTAGCTGGAAAACTAAACTGTTGCTCACTTTTCTTACAAAACTGCCTTTGAAATACCCACACATAGCTGAAAAGCTCAGATCCAAACTCTCCTATCTACTGGGTATATCTACACTGGAGGTAGAAGGTGTAATTTCCAACTTGAGCAGAGATACCCATGTTTGCTCTGATTGAACTAGCATGCTAAAAATAGAAGTGTAGCCACAGTGGTGTGAGCAGCAAAAAGGGCTAGCCATCCTGAGTACAAACCCATCTGACACCCTAGGTACATAGTCAGGGGGGCAGCTAGCCTCTTCCACCACTCACACTGCTACTACTGCACTGCTATTTTTCGCACACTAGCCGTGAACGAGCTAGCATGAGGTGGTCTACATGAGCTGGAAATTGCACCTTCCACTTCCAGTGAGACATATCTTCAGTCACCATTGACCTTTGCTCAAGGATGTAAACAGGCAACGCACACAGATGTTTAGCCTATGGCATACTCAGAGCACTTCATTCTGGACACTTCATCACTGCCTTAAACTCTCTGGCAGCTCAGTTCTATTACACAACTTTCTATCTTCCACTTCCTTTCTGATTATCAGCTCAGTTCTGTTGCTTTGTTTAGCCGCTTTTCTTCCCATGTTCTTGAGGCAGCTCAGTTCTCTCTGCTCCACTCCCACTCAATTTTTCTAGTAAACTTAGAATCATAGAATATCAGGGTTGGAAGGGACCTCAGGAGGTCATCTATTCCAACCCCCTGCTCAAAGCAGGACCAATTCCCAACTAAATCATCCCAGCCAGGGCTTTGTCAAGCCTGACCTTAAAAACTTCTAAAGGAAGGAGATTCCACCACCTCCCTAGGTAACGCATTCCAGTGTTTCACCACCCTCCTAGTGAAAAAGTTTTTCCTAATATCCAACCTAAACCTCCCCCACTGCAACTTGAGAACATTACTCCTTGTTCTGTCATCTGCTACCACTGAGAACAGTCTAGATCCATCCTCTTTGGAACCCCCTTTCAGGTAGTTGAAAGCAGCTATCAAATCCCCCCTCATTCTTCTCTTCCGCAGACTAAACAATCCCAGTTCCCTCAGCCTCTCCTCATAAGTCATGTGTTCCAGTCCCCTAATTGTTTTTGTTGCCCTCCGCTGGACTCTTGCCAATTTTTCCACATCCTTCTTGTAGTGTGGGGCCCAAAACTGGACACAGTACTCCAGATGAGGCCTCACCAATATCGAATAGGAGGGAACAATCACGTCCCTCGATCTGCTGGCAATGCCCCTACTTATATATCCCAAAATGCCATTGGCCTTCTTGGCAAAAAGGGCACACTGTTGACTCATATCCAGCTTCTCGTCCACTGTAACCCCTAGGTCCTTTTCTGCAGACCTGCTGCCTAGCCATTCAGTCCCTAGTCTGTAGATCCCTAATCTGCATGGGATTCTTCCATCCTCAGTGCAGGACTCTGCACTTCTCCTTGTTGAACCTCATCAGATTTCTTTTGGCCCAATCCTCTAATTTGTCTAGGGCCCTCTGTATCCTATCCTTACCCTCCAGCGTATCTACCTCTCCTCCCAGTTTAGTGTCATCTGCAAACTTGCTGAGGGTGCAATCCACACCATCCTCCAGATCATTAATGAAGATATTGAACAAAACCGGCCCGAGGACCAACCCTTGGGGCACTCCACTTGATACCGGCTGCCAACTAGACATGGAGCCATTGATTGAGCTAGACAATCTAGCCAACTTTCTATCCACCTTATAGTCCATTCATCCAGCCCATACTTCTTTAACTTGCTGACAAGAATACTGTGGGAGACAGTGTCAAAAGCTTTGCTAAAATCAAGGAACTGCTTGTCCACTGCTTTCCCCTCATCCACAGAGCCAGTTATCTTGTCATAGAAGGCAATTAGATAAGTCAGGCATGACTTGCCCTTGGTGAATCCATGCTGACTGTTCCTGATCACTCTCCTCTAAGCGCTTCAGAATCGATTCCTTGAGGACCTGCTCCATGACTTTTCCAGGGACTGAGGTGAGGCTGACTGGCCTGTACTTCCCTGGATCCTCCTTCTTCCTTTTTTTAAAGATGGGCACTACATTACCCTTTTTCCAGTTATCCGGGACTTCCCCCAATCACCATGAATTTTCAAAGACAATGGCCAATGGCTCTGCAATCACATCCGCCAACTCCTTTAGCATTCTCGGATGCAGCGCATCAGGCCCCATGGACCTGAGCTCGTCCAGCTTTTCTAAATAGTCCCGAACCACTTTTTTCTCCACAGAGGGCTGGTCACCTCCTCCCCATGCTGTGCTGCCAAGGGCAGTAGTCTGGGAGCTGACCTTGTTCCTGAAGACAGAGGCAAAAAAAGCATTGAGTACATTAGCTTTTTCCACATCCTCTGTCACTAGATTGCCTCCCTCATTCAGTAAGGGGCTCACACTTTCCTTGACTTTCTTCTTGTTGCTAACATACCTGAAGAAAGCCTTCTTGTTACTCTTAACATCTCTTGTTAGCTGCAACTCCAGGTGTGATTTGGCCTTCCTGATTTCACTCCTGCATGCCTGAGCAATATTTTTATACTCTTCCCTGGTCATTTGTCCAATCTTCCACTTCTTGTAAGCTTCTTTTTTGTGTTTAAGATCAGCAAGAATTCCACTGTTATGCCAAGCTGGTCGCCTGCCATATTTACTATTCTTTCTACACATCGGGATGGTTTGTCCCTGTAACTTCAATAAGGATTCTTTAAAATACAGCCAGCTCTCCTGGACTCCTTTCCCCTTCATGTTATTCTCCCAGGGGATCCTGCCCATCAGTTCCCTGAGGTTGTCAAAGTCTGCATTTTTAAAGTCCAGGATCAGTATTCTGCTGGTCTCCTTTCTTCCCTGTGTCAGGATCCTGAACTCGACCATCTCATGGTCACTGCCTTCCAGGTTCCCATCCACTTTAGCTTCCCCTACTAATTCTTCCCTGTTTGTGAGCAGCAGGTCAAGAAGAGCTCTGCCCCTCGTTGGTTCCTCCAGCACTTGCATCAGGAAATTGTCCCCTACACTTTCCAAAAACTTCCTGGATTGTCTGTGCACTGCTGTATTGCTCTCCCAGCAGATATCAGGGTGATTGAAGTCTCCCATGAGAACCAGGGCCTGCGATCTAGTAACTTCCGTGAGTTGCCGGAAGAAAGCCTCCTCCACTTCATTCCCCTGGTCCGGTGATCCATAGCAGACTCCCACCACGACATCACCCTTGTTGCTCACACTTCTAAACTTGATCCAGAGACTCTCAGGTTTTTCTGCAGTTTCATACTTGAGCTCTGAGCAGTCATACATACAATGCAACTCTCCCACCTTTTCTGCCCTGCCTGTCCTTCCTGAACAGTTTTCATCCACCCGTGACAGTACTCCAGTCATGTGAGTTATCCCACCAAGTCTCTGTTGTTCCAATCACATCATAATTCCTTGACTGTGCCAGGACTTCCAGTTCTCCCTGCTTGTTTCCCAGGCTTCTTGCACTTGCGTATAGGCACTTGAGATAACTCGCTGATCGTCCCTCTTTCTCAGTATGAGGCAGGAGCCCTCCCCTCTCGCGCGCTCCTGCTCGTGCTTCCTCCCAGTATCCCACTTCCCCACTTACCTCAGAGCTTTGGTCTACTTCCCCCGGTAAACCTAGTTTAAAGCCCTCCTCACTTATATTGCAGGGCCTACCAAGAAGGTCTGTGAACTCTAGTTGTAATGAAGTCCTCCACTTGAATTTATTGAAATCATCCGCTGCTCCCTTTGTGATCTTACTGCACGTGTGTCAAAATGCTGAGGATACTGCTGGCTGAAGTCAAGCCACTGCTGAGAGAGCTGAACTCTGAACAGTTAATTACAAGAAAAACTGTTTTGTAAACCTCTGTGCTTCTGCAAAAACTGACCGTGCTCATTTTCAGCTGTTTGGCACCAGGTCTGAACACCTCTGAACAGCTGTCAGACTGATCAGGACACCAACCTTTAGAAATAGATGAGCCCCAATGGGGCAGTAAAGAATGCCTTTAAAAACAGGCAGCATTCTGTCAAAAATAACTGGAGTAGTTTTATCTAACTTTATTTTGGAATTCTCTTAACATGAATCAAGCTTCATGTGCACTGTCAAAAATACCATCTGTATTTTTGCGCTACTATCTGAGCAAAGACATTTTTGAAAGATCATGTTTGCGACAAGCCATTCCCAAACAACAGTTAAAAAACAGCTTTTAAAAAGTCTCCTTCCTATTAAGTATTTAGATCAGAATCACGACTGAAGCTGTATCCCTAACCCGTACAGTTGTACCTAGCCAAAACATAGCAACATTTGTGGAATGTGAGATTACATATAAGCGCAGACCCCATAAAGGGAAAGTTACATTTGAACACTGAAAATGAAATCAATCAATTGGAAGGGGGTGGAGGGTTAGTCCTCATTTTTCTAGGTATGCATTTTTCTAGTTCTAGGCTTGATTACTGAAGATTCAATCCTGAGGCTCATGAAAAGTTCTGTATTGCAACGTGGCCCATGTCTGTGGACTGCATAAAGTAGATTGTGGTCAGGCCACAGGAATGACAGCAGCAAGGCTGTTGCATCTGCAGTGGGTGTGTAATGTGGTGTTCTGAGATCACTTTAGTGCTTAAAAGTTCTTGCAAGAGGCTCTGTGTGAATCTGTCCCCAATGCCAGTTGTCAGTTGTCTGTGCATAACAAGAGCTTCACAGAACTTCACCCAGACTCCCTGTCTGGGATGCTCAGCTCTGAAAGGCTCAGTCCCCAACACCACATGGAGGTCCACTAGCCATAATCCCTGCAGACTGGGAGTCCAACTATAATCAGTGGACATGGACCACCGGCTCAGTTGTCTTAGACCTGCTTTTATAAGAAGGAATTCTGTCCCTCAGCTCCACCATTGAAACTCCATTGACTTACACTGTGGTGGAGAAAGGGAGAATCAGTTTTCACTTTGTTTTCTTGATTGATAGAAAACCCACCCTTCATAAGTAGTGAACTGCACAATTTAAACCTACCACAGGGCATATTTTCATTTAGAAACCACAGCTTCTCTTAGAATTAATTTCCTCACTGGTTTCAAACTACGGGTGGGTATTTAATTACTTGCATGTGGATTGCATGAGAGAGTTGTGAGCGACTGCTGAATGAGAGCCTCTGTGTTGTTAACTAGTAAAAGAGGAAGATGAGTCAGGATTCCTGGGCTCGACTCCTGGCTCCAGAATTGACTTACTGTGCGATCTTGTACAAGGCATTTCGGCCAAAATATTGAAACTTGGGAGCCTTGAGCTAGGCACCCAAAGAAGTGGCCAATAACTCCGATTACTTATTTAGCGGCCTACATTGGAATGGACACACTTAAGTGAGAACATTTTGGCATTTATTTCTTGGTACCTCAGTTTGCCAATCTGTAAACTGCAGATAAGAACGCTTCCTCACCCCGAAGCATAGGTGCTAGAACTAGTGATGCTGCTGCACCCCCTGGCTTGAAGTGGTTTTTACATTATATACACAGCGGTCACAGTTTGGTTCAATGGCTCTCAGCAACCTCACTATACAAATTGTTCCATCACCCCTGCACACAAGGGACTGGGGAGGCTCTATAATCACTGAGCTGAAAGCAGTCTGAGATCTTCAGATTGAAGTCATTATGGAAGCACAAAGTATTATTAAAAATAAAATTCTCTTAGGGTTTTTTACTGCTCTCCATCACCATAGCATCTGAGCGCCTTCCATGTTAATAAAATAATAATAATAATAATTCCCTTGTGAACTTCAGGAATCTCTGGCACTGCTCCCTTTTGGGGATTAAAAAAAATCCAACACCTCTGCTTGGGGTGTTTTTTGTCTGGGTTTGCATGGGAAAGTTATTGCTACTAAAACGCTGATGATTAAACACAGACACGTTTCAGCAAAGCTACACAGTGTGCCAGTTTCCTACATCTCCGACAATGACATGAACAGGGACTTTTTGAGCTTTTCAGTTTATTTAGCTAAGGTTTGGCTTTTCTAGATCAATATATAATTATAGACTTCAAAAATAAGATTTGGTTCACCCTTTGGTATTCAAAATCATTCGGAATAGGCAGTTGCCAGATACCTGTAGCATAAATTGCTGTTTGCGGGGCACTGGGACTGATTCTGTAGAAGTGCTGGTAGAAGGATTAATTATGAACAAAGTTTCCCTGTGCTGGATTTTTTTTTTTTTTTTAACAATGCACTAGAGCTTCTAAGAACTAACTACAGTCATTGAGCTGGGAGTGGAAGGTGGATGTGGTTCTCTCCACAATATTAGAGTGTGTAATACATTGAAGTATAGTGCAGGGAATGGGTTCATTTATTGCCAGTATTTATGCCCCATTTGGAATAGAGTGAGGGATTTTTGTGTGTATTCACTAGCAGACATGTTATAATGAATTAGAATGAGTAATCATTCTAGCAGACCCCATGGATCCTTGTAACGTGGGGCAGGAGCTGTGTGTTTGGTGGATCAAATGAGAGCAAATGCAAAACTAGATTGGTGAGAAATCAGAGGTTCATACATCAGCATTGAGGTTTTAGTAATGTTGTAAGTGTGTATTAATGCGTTCTATACTGATGTACTAGAAGTATTTTCCTGCTATTAGTCACTTACAGTAGTATTTCTAAACATAGATCTTTGAGCTTACAGGATGTTAATGTAATTTCATTTACCAGATAAGTTCTAATGAATAACTGTTACATAGTTGCCATATACAATAATGCACCTGACAAATTGTTCAATACTATACAAGAAGAAATTGCTTCTTGACCCTGGTAAAAAATGCTAACCAGGATATCTAATTGCCCGTATTGTATTAACCTACAAAGCCAAAAACCCTACTAATATAATACAATCAGACAATGTGTGGGATGACACCGTCTCACCTGCATTCCCTGACATTTTGCGATTGCTAGAAGGGCATTTGAGAATTCTTTGCCTTGGTTGAGTAATATGTCTGATCATTCGATAGGTTTAATTTCACAGATGATTGTGCAGTCTGTTATATCTGAGTAATCTATTTTTTATTCTACTGTTGATTTTGGTATTCCAGAGCATGGTGCATTTCTGGACCACACATCTACCTGCCTTTGGCTTTCACAGTTAGCCAAATATGCTTTCCACTACTGGTCATCTTCTCTTCAGATTACTTTGCAGACTTTCACTAATGCAAAAATTCTATGATGTAGGCAGGTGCCATCTCTATTTTACTGAAGAGGAAACTGAGGCAAAGTGACAGAGAGCCCTGAAGGGTATAGTATTGTAAGGGCTTTACTTCCAGTAGTGTTGAGTACTGTAGACTAGTGGAAATCAAGTCAGTGGAAAAAATATCTGGCCCAGAGTCATAGGACAAGGTAGGATGGCAAATCCCATCTCCTTGTTTAACGCTCAGGTCACTAGACCACATTTGCCTTTACTAGAGCCTGCTGTTGTGAGAGTCACAGCCCAGTTTTACTGATCAACCAGATGTCAACTTCTGGGTGCTTTGGGACCTGATCCTGCAATGAGTTCCACCCATGAGAGCTTGTTCCTTGATAGGTGTCAGCCCTACAACATCCCTATCACCTAGAGAACACTAGTTGGATAGAGTTTTAGAATACCAGTTCTCTTGCTCTACTGACAAATTTCAGCATAAAAATTATCCCTCTGAACATGGTTAGCTGGAAAACACAAAGACATAGGAGGCTTTTTAAAAAGAGTAGACCACATTGAAGGAAAGAAATGGGATACTGTCTTAATCAAGCGAGAGCAATTGAAGAGAATGAAAAAGTATGACCACCATATGACCACTGGCACATGAATGGCAAGTGGTTGAGAGACTGCATACTTTTTCCAGAAATAGATCCAAGAGATTAAACTTAGACCCTAGAATCAAGTATTATTGCATAATAGGCTAGAGTTGGATCGTAAATGCTGAGTAAATAAACAAATTGAGATTTCACAAATAGCAGAAGAGTGTCAAAATTAGTCTAATTTAATTCCAAAAGCATTGAATAAATAAGTTTGGTCTTGTTTTCCTACCTTATATTCTCTAAATTACTGAGGCACTGTGCATGACTAAGACTGTGTGAAATAAATTACGAAACAATAATAGGGAAGTCTGAAACCATCGCCACCTTCAATTGTTTCACAATGCTCTGAATCAGTAAGAAGCACCTACTTCTATCGGGCATTATTTGCCCATCTATTATCAATTGTGCAGTAGTAAATTACTTTTAAAAACATGAAGAATATGAATAGCCAGGGAAAGGAATATACACAGAGGAACAAAGACGAGGCAGAGGTGCTATTACAGTATTTCAGTTTTGAATAGATCATTTAAAAACCTGACTGTTCTACTGGTAATTGGGGGTTAACAATTCTGTCTCATTCTCTTTTAACTTATAGATTTTAGAGTATTTCCTATAGCATTTTGTTCAATTTCTATAGAACCCCTCTTGGGTATCATTCCTATTAAATTCTCTAGGGCTTTTCCATCCAAGTCTGCTTTTAAAAGGCTTCTAATTACAGAATGCTGCTGCTAGGACTGATACTGTGAGAGAGAGAAGAGGAAGTTGTTAGGAAGTGATAATGTCAGCATCGTAGGATGTTCATTTGCACCTGGGCTACAAGCTGAGACATCATGACTAACCCCAATCTCTCTCCCCCTTTTTAAAAAAGAAAAATGTTGAGAGAATTCTCATGGAAAGTCCCTGATTAATAGCCTTTGAGATTGAACTCTTCCCTCTGTTGGAGGGAGACAGCCCGGGCAGTTTCCCCATATTGAAATGGCAAGAATACAGCTGGTTAGAAACCAGAATTTTTGTTCCAGGGGAAAAGTCTGACATGATGAAATTTTCTGTTCCAAAACAAAAAGTTTTAAAGTTTCCCCAAGTTCTGAAATGAAGTTCGGGGCCGGGGGCTTCCTAGCTGAGACTGCCAACAGATACCAACATTTGGTAGAGGTTTTTCAATCTGGGATGAAGGCCAAAAAACCAAAACAAAAAACCTAATTTTCCCAAACAGCTATCAGCCCTGGTAACAAGTTACAGTTGCTGCCTCCTGGAGCTGGTTCAAACTGATAATTTCAGGCAGACAGTCATTCTGAGCCATGCAGTTCCCTCACTAGCCCAAATTCCAAGGCATGAGGAACTTTGCAGGGGAGAGCAGCAAGGAGAATCAGAGCCCTTCTGTTCAGGGGAGAAACAAGCTTTGAAGCTTACACAGAGTTCTTCTTCAGCTTGTCTCTCACCAACAGAAGTTGGTCCAATCAAATATATTACCTCACACACCTTGTCTCCCTAATATCCTGGGACTGCCATGGCTACAACAGAAGCACTGCATACAACAAATTGGAGGCCTTGCAGTTTAAGTCCTTTTTATTATGTTTCAGCCAACGGCTAAGCCTGTGCAATAGGGGGAGAAGAGACTCAAAATCCAGACTGCCATACATGTTATTTATTTTTATCTCCGCTCCTTTCCTCCTCCCTACCACGGCGTCTTAAATAGAATGTGAGCCTCAATACTGGAGTTGAAGAGGAACCTAAGCCCACAGTGTTTGAATGGATTTGAAGAAGTTATTTAATCATCACCACACAACCACCACACTGACTGCATTCTCTGTTATGTGCAGCCAAACTTGAACTGTCTCTGCTCAACAGCACCTTTCATAATAAGTGTCAGTAGCTCTTTTTGTTGTTGTTGTTCTAGCATTAAATACAGTGTTAGAGTGACCAAAAAAATAAAATAAAATAAAGAGCAAATGGTAGGAGGCTGCAGAAAGTAGGGAAAGGCTCTGAATCTAATATGTAATTTGTTGCTCCAGATGTTGCCCTACATGTCTTTGAAGCACTGTCCACAAATACAGCAACAGAGAAAAACTCACTATGAGGGCAATACAGGATATTATTTGTTTATGCACTGAATGCCTTTGGGAGGAAGGAGGGGTTGTCAACTAAGGAGGTCCTGCCATGACAACTTTGGCATTTCTTATCCAAGTCTCATTTCCAGCATTTAGAACAACAGAGCAGGCCTGCGTGAGGGGAAGCTTTTAGCAGCAGTGCAAACTAAGGGCATTATCCAAGGCCCACTGAAGTCATTGTGAGGCTCTAAGACTCCAACCTGCTAGATTTTCAGTGCAAATGTCATGGCAGGATCAGGGAGTCAACAGCAGGAAGCTATTTAAAAGGCTGGAAACAGAGGATTGTTGATCACAATGGGGAGTTTCTGATGGAAAGACACTGGGACAAGAATTTCATCAAACGTCACTGACCCTAAGTAGATGGGTGACAAGCGTGGATACCATTAAGGGTTATTAGCTGACAATGTTACTTCAAAAATTAGTCTCTTGACAGTACATTGATTCCAGAATTGTTTTAGTCCTGTTAACAGTACGTAGGCAGAGGATCTGGTGAAGTTACTTTTAATAGTTAGTTACTTTTAATTAAATATATTTAATATTCAGCAGACTTTTCCAACAGGATAAAGTAGTAAGATCAATGTGACATGTAGAAATCTTAGATTTCAGAGATTTTAAGGCCACAAGACCATTGGATCATCTATGTGACCTCCTAAGTAACACAGGGCCCAGAATTTTACCCCTGCATTCAGCCCAGTAATTTGCGTTTATCTAAAGCATATATTCCAGAAAGGCATCCAGTCTTGATTTGATGACATCAGGTGATGGAAACCCATAAAATAAAAAATGATTGGTTAAAAAGAGATTTAGACTAGATACCAGTCAATAAAAATTCAAATTTTGAAAATCTGAATATCTTTATGTTCTGAGGTACTTACACATTACATTATACAGCCTATTTCAAATGCTCTTGTGTAATCCTAGGTAACAGAATTCTAATTTGTGTTTTTGCCAACATTGAATTTGTCAGAAATTAGTCCGTGACAAAATTACACAGTACAAGCCCAGTATTAAACTAAATGTACGACACACAAAATACTAGTATAACTACAGCCCAGCTTTATGCAGATGCTCAGCTTTACAGGTCGTCCCACTGAAGTAGAAGACAGGCTCTCATGCCCATCCGGAGCCCCACTGAAGTCAATGGTGCATTGTGCTGGTACAGGTGTCTGGCTGTATGCAGTCAGGCGAAGGTTTCTAACCATCAGAGGAGTGAAGTTCTGGAAGAGCCTTCCAAGGGGAGCCGTGGGGGCCAAAGACCTATCTGGCTTCAAGACTAAGCTTGAAAAGTTTATGGAAGGGATGATATGATGGGATAGCTTAATTTTGGCAATTAATTGATCTTTGACTATTAGCAGTAGATGCCCAATGGCCTGTGATGGGATGTTAGACGGGGTGGGATCTGAGTTATCACAGAGAATTCTTTCCTGGGTGTCTGGCTGGTGAGTCTCGCCCACATGCTCAGGGTTTAGCTGATCACCATATTTGGGGTCAGGAAGGAATTTTCCTCCAGGGCAGATTGGCAGTGGTCCTGGGGGTTTTTTGCCTTCCTCTGCAGCGTGGGACACGGCACTTGCTGGAGGATTCTCTGCACCTTGAAGTCTTTAAACCATGATTTGAGGACTTCAATAGCTCAGACATAGGTGAGAGGTTTATCGCAGGAGTGGGTGGGTGAGATTCTGTGGCCTGCGTTGTGCAGGTGGTCAGACAAAACTATCATAATGGTTCCTTCTGACCTTAAAGTCTATGATCTGCAGGATCAGACCCTAAAATAGTCAGTGTATCACCTGTGGAGAAGTTGTTACTGCATGGTTTGGATCTGGGGCTCATTGTTTGACTTCTGCTTTTTCCTTCTACCAGAAGGGATCAGCTTTAAATCTTTCCCTTTGCTCTACAGGAGATCCATGTATAAACCATGCACTTAGCCACTGTTGCCCACATTTCAAGTTCCCTGATGACAGAGAGGGAAATGTGAAGTTGCAGTCACCTTGCACCACCACAAACTGATTCTGCTGTTGACTCTCCTCCACCAGGTATGCTAGTTGAATCACTGATAGCATCTCGCCCAATATTCATGGTTGCAATAGGCACGCAAATGAGTTGCTACACAATACAAATCTAACCTTTAACTTCAGAACACTTTCACAGTCATTTTCACTTTTATGGCTGAACTTAGCCCTATTATTCTATTAATCATTCATCTGATTTTAAGATGCTGGGTTTTTCTTGCATTAACATTTCCCTTTTGCAGCTGGAGTCACGAAAGATGACACATTAGCCGAAGCATATTCTGCTAACTTTGACTTGTTACAAAAGGGGTGGCTAGTGTATTACTGCAATCAATGTTCACAATAGAATTATTCTCCATTTCCTGCAAATATTTTTACCCCTAATTTTCCCCCAAATACCTTGGCAATAATTTTTAATGTTAATGGTGTTGGGAGGTTTTAAAATGTTTGTATGATCATTAAGGCTCCAATCCTGCAAGCTATCCAGAAGGGCAGATACTTATGCCCAAGCTGAGCCTCCAATAGCCTTTTACTGGTGTACATCAAATGTTGTCTTTTTACCCTTCCATCTGTTCCCATTTGCTTACACAAATATTTTTGATGTGTATTTGTGGTTCCACAGTTCTGTGTGCGCGTGCGCATCTCTATGAACATATTTGGTAATTTCTAGCAGAATAATGGGTGGTTAGTCACTTTAGGTGGGGGCATTATGGCAGAAATAACATTTCCAGCTATGCTTTGAAAAATATAAATCCAGGGCCACAGATTTAAAGAGAAGATATTAATGAGGCAGAGCTGGGATAATTCCTACAGGTTTTGTCCTAAAAACAGGCAACTGAATTTATATAAGTGTTGTGGAGAATTACTGTTAATATTAGATCTGTTTACTAATGAAACTAAACTCTGTTATTAATTTGCAACCAACACAAGTTTATAAACAGTTCTATTGTCAAACACAAAATAATGAGTTCAGGAAATTTGCTAAGTGCTATCAACATTGACTAAGAGTATGCCAATGAAATATTTAAAAAGAGGTACTGAATATATTAAGTAACAAACAAGTCAATAGTTCAGTCAGGAGTAATAACATCTTGGCCTCAATTTATAGGATGTTCTATCACACTCAGATTAAATTTTACATGCAGGTAAAATTCACCAGCATCCAGAAGTGCAGACAAAAAGCAGTAATTCAGTATTCAATCAATCAATAATGGTTCTAATAAACTTGAGCATCAGACATTATTCCTTATTGTTATTGCTGTGCAAGTGGAAGCACCTACCTGTAAGTGTAAAGTGTATTAATGATTTCACTAGCGTGTCTGGTACTGACTGGATGTGTCACCCTTCCTCATCCCTATATGCAGCAGAAGTGGCAAAACTTAACATCTACACAAGTCTGTCCAGCCCCCTTACGTTGTTCCAGGGCTCAATTTCCTGCCTGTTTGATCAACATATCCTAGCCTCTGTTAGCCACTGTTGCTAGGGTGGAAGTGACTGCAAAATATTCCATTGTCCAGAAGTGACCATACTTGGATATGGCCAATTTTGAGCAGAGATTCAAACATTAATATGACTACATATATCTGGGCAATGTATCCCACTAATTTTTGTGCGGCCTCTGTATACTCAAGCAGTAGCGATAGAACTGATCAGTGAAACAAAGCCCTTTTTGCTCACAGGCGACATCTGAGCAGATTTTTAAATGGAGAAGAAAAAAAATAGGAGTTTATTTGCTCTCTCTCCTTTTTGCTCCTGTCACCATGGTGAATCTCAGACATCCACTCAGGCCCTCTTTCTGCACCAGTTGAAATGGCAGTCCTCGCCTTTCCAATGGTTCCATGATAATTAAGCATGGTTCTCAGGATTTTCATCCTAAACAGCAATACCAGGCAGGAAGGTCTTAATTAACCAGGCTTTTGGTGCTCCAAAATCCATTTACAGCAACAGGAGTCTTTCACTGGTTTCAACAGGTTTTGGATCAGGGCCTACGGAGGGACGTGTCTGGAATCAAACTGGGAGGCACTCATTGCAATATAGCACTTGGTGTAGGACATTCATGCTGGCAATCTGTTACCTAGTGTCTCTATGGAATGCTAATTTTTGGTTGCTTCTCTGGATTCAAAAATAATTTGAAGTAAAAACAGAATTCTTACCTATTGTTTTTTCCTTAAAGACATGTTGGATATATTTGAGAATTCTCCATTATTTGGACACCAAAAGTAATTAAATACATACATAACCAAACTCCTGATCTTTTAAAGTTTCATTATCCTCCCTTTCTGAATACAACTAACTCTGTTTATCCTGGGTTTTCCCTAAGGAAATACTGAACCGTTAAGTCTGGTTATTTCAGTGTGACTATCCGTCTACTTAACTTTAAGAACACGCCTAAGGCTAGGAGGCTCAGCACCTTGCAGGCTTGAATCTATGTTGAATACAAATGCTGGTGGGATGCAAGTTATGAGTGTCTTCCACTAAACCTTCAACAGCTGAGTTTGTTTTCAGACCTGGCAGGAGTCACTTGTGTTCTCCAGCACAACTAAAAAATGCTTTGTTCTCTCCCACCCTCAGCATGTTTTCCCTAATATTTTCCATAACGTTGTCAGCTAGGCCTCAGCCTTGTGGGAAACAGAAGCAAGCCCTCTCCTCTGAACTCAGACCACACAGGCAGAAGGCTAAACATCAGAGCAAAATGCATCTTTGGGCAAAGGCCATTGAATCTAAGCATTTTGTCTTTCAATTCTGACTACAAAGAACATCCTAGTCCCCTCCAACTTCTTTCCCTCCTATTCTCCCACCGCCCCCAAAAAAGCACTGTAAATCTATAAATCTTTCCCAGAAATTAAGTCCAAGATGTAAGAATGGGCTGTGATCCAAAGTCAATCTACCCTTGTGGGAATTAAACATTACCGTATTCTACATGATGCAAGCGCACACTGTAAATACTGCTACTTGGAAAGAGAAGAATTGAATCTTTGGGGCAGTTCCTGAGTTGGTGTTGATCAGTGCAGCTCCACTGATTTCAGCGGTGCTACACCCGTTTACAGGGGCTGACAAGCTGGCCTTTTGTCATTGGTGGGTTTTTCCTCCTTGACGTTACCCAGACTTTGTTAATTATATTCACGGATGTGGGTACTAACATATCATAGGTAAGGGTTTTAAAGTGAGATGTTTGCAGGCCAATGGCAGCTTAAAGTACAAGCACATTCTTGCAAAATAGAGCTAAATATTAGGGATGTGAGTCATTACATACGAAAAGATAGATCTTATTTCTCTTTAGACGATTACTGACGTGGGAGCCATTACCAAATGTGATTTCCCATCCCATGGTATTTACCTTAACAGCACTATTTGCTGTCTTCCTGACACAACAATTCAAAGGAGAGAAACAGCTCTACATTTAACTGTGGTAAGTATTCAAGTGTTAGTTGCACCACTGCAATCATTTTTTCCACCATACTTTCTCCTGGAGGTTTTTTTTTTAGTTATGCAGGATTTCCGACAGTCACCACAGTTATATGTTAAAAGTACGAGAGAGAGCCTACTGTTCTCAAGCCAGGATAGGAACATTTGAATTCAGTCACTGATCGACTTTGGGGAAGTCATCATTCAGCTCCAGTTACTCTACACTTAAAGCAGTTATTTAGGCAACATTTTTAAAGCACTATATCGTTATAGCATTAGCGAGAGCGAAAGGAGCCACAGATACAGAAGGCTAGACTCAGGTTCACTGACTTTCATGGTAGTCGCTGGTAGCCACTGCTCAGTGAGCCAGCCATGAGAGACATGATGCAATTGTTACCAGTATAGCAAGTCAGAACTCCTACCTCTCACCCATACAGGCCTGTATTCTGAGCCTGTGCCACTCTTCCTCCAACTTGATCAGTCAACTTCTGAGCCAACATTCATGGCTCTTTCTAGGATTAGTGAAGAAAAACAAGCCAACGCCACTCACCTTAGATCAGAGGGAGGGGGAAATCCTTTCAAATCAAACTGTGTGCCCTCCAATGAGGGGCAGAGGGGGGAATCTATTGCCGTAAAGTTTCTCCTAACAATGCAATCTCCAAAACTAAATTTCTCCTGACGTTTTGGAAAATTTACAGTTAAAAAAAAAAGGCAAAAATCTTGAAAAGCCACTTCCCACACACACATACTACTTCACACCTACCTAACTGTAGCTGTAAACATCTTGGCTCTAGCATATTTTTCAGTTTAGTCTATAGTAAATATTGGAGTTGGGCGAACACAGCAGTCACCCAAGACTCCTGGCTTCCATTTGAATTTGTACTGTAACTACTATGGTAAGTGATCTTCATTCTTTAAGAAAATGTAAAATGTCTAAGGAAGGAAAGAGCTATCCTCTCTCAAGGAACTTTCTGAGATTACATTTGTCCTGATCTACTCAGCTGGACTGCTGTGTCCGGTTCTGGGCACCAAACTTTAAAAAAGGTGGAAATAAATTGGAGAGAATCCAGAGGAAAGCAACAAAAATTATAAAACATTTAGAAAACCTTTGAGGAAAAGTTAAAGAAACTGGGCATGTTTAGTCTTGAGAAAGAAGTCGGGTGGGGGGTGTGGAGTATGGAACACCTGATAACAGTCTTCAAACATGGTAAGGGCTGTTATAAAGAGGCTGGTGATCAATTCTTCTCCATGTCCACTAGAAGCAGGACAGGAAGTAATGGGCTTAACCTGCAGCAAGAGAAATTTAGGTTAAATATTAGAAAAAACCCAACTAAGAAGGTTTCAGAGTGGCAGTTAAGTTCTGAAATAGAATTCCAAGGAAATTTGTGGGACACTCATCATAGGAGGTTTCTAAGAACAGGTTGGACAAAAACACTTACGAGGGATGGTCTAGGTTTACCTGGTCCTACTTAGAGCAGGTCGCTGACTTATTGACCTCTTGAAGTATCTTCCAGCCCTACATTTCTATGGTTCTGTGTTCCCTTTATCATGAAATTAGTGACAGAATGAATCAGGCCTCATATCTGTGTGTTTCGGTACATATATTCTGAGTGTACTCAGTAGTAGTATTATGGACTTCTTTCCCTTTATAGCCATGAATGTGTGTTATGTCAGAATGGTTTAAACTCACATTCGAAATGGGAGATAAAGTGACAGTTCAACTCCAGAGAAACCACTATTTCTGATTGAGAAGCAGGAAAAGAGATTTGTTTCATTAATCTTATTGGCTACATGTGACTGTTCTCCATCCCTGACTCCAATACACCATTAGATCTGTTTAGAACAGTCTGTTATCCCCAGAAATCCATTAGGGTTTTTGTGGGAGGACAGAAGGGAATTGCCAGTGGGAAGACTGGGGAGCAGTTACCTGGAGATTCAGATCATAAAGGGGCACTTCAGACAAAAGTGAGATGTTTTGGGATGGAAAGGGGTTTGGTCACATGACGGAAGAGTTTGTGGTTCTCCCTCAAAAGCCACTGCCAGTCAGGCTCCTACTGAACCTAGGCCATAAGCTAAAGTTGCTCCCTCCCCTATAACAGGGATGCTAGGGGAGCACATGTACCCTCCTCTCTGTGTGAAATCCCGCATGACCCAAATGATCTTGGTTGCACAAGGCTCAATACATCTGGCCCAGTGTTTAAAATGCTATGAGATTCTCAGAGGGGGGAAAAGGTGAGTGTGTAAAGTGTTCTATCTGCTGCAAGCTCTCCCTGCAGGTGTTTGTGATTCCCATTCCTACCTGTCCTTTTTTCACTCATTGCCTGTGTGAGAGTTACTAGCCCTTCTTCACCCTCAGAAAGGTTTTTTTAGATATTGGTATGAGAAAGTTTGGTAAATGAAGTTCTGCTCATCCAAGGGGGAAAAAACCTCAGTTAATATTAAGGCAGCGAGCGGCGGCGAACCAGCTGAGCAGCGGGGACAGCAGAGCAGCTCACAGCAGGAGTTTGCCTGGGACTGGTAAGTATCCGAGTGTGTGTTTGTTTGCTCGCTGAGGAAGTATCTGAGCGTGTGTTTGCTGGGAGGGCAGTGTGAGAGCCTGAGTGAGTGTCTGATTGGCTGCTAGCCTGCAGGGGGCGGGCATTAGGGTGTCTGTTTGTTTGCGTCAGGGAAGCCTGGCTGTTTAAAAAGAGCCAGAGCTTCGCGAACCAGCTGAGCGGCGGGGACAGCAGAGCAGCTCACAGCAGGAGTTTGCCTGGGAGTTCGCCTGGAGTGAGCCCAGTAAGGCTTACGTCTTGCAAACTGCTCTGAGGAAGCTCGTAGTAGGAAGGTGATATGGAAGGGCGGGGTTCAGCTGTTGTGACATGCACTGGATGTGCCATGTTTGTCTTTCTTCCACAGGACAGAAGCGACTTTGTCTGTACAAAGTGCAAGCTGGTCTCCATATTGGAAGAGAAGATTGAAGGTCTGGAGCAACAGATAACGACCCTGCGTTGCATACGAGAAACTGAGGATTTTCTAGACAAAACTCAGGATAGGCTTCTAGGGGCACAAAGCTCTAAAGATATAGAGCAGGTTGCACACAGGAGCCAAGAGGCCAGTGAAGAAGCTTGGCAACATGTGACCTCCAGAAGAGGTAAGCGGAATGTCCGGGTTCCAGTAACACAGACACAGGTAACTAACCGCTTTCATGTTCTCTCCGCAGGTACCGTTGCGGAGAGTGGACCAGATGATATGTCTGGGGCGAGAAAGCAGAAGGAGACTCCGCTGGTTGGAAGGCATGAGATGCGATGTCCTGAGGTTGGGGGTTCCACGACCACCACTCCCAAGAGGAGAAGGCGGGTGGTGGTGGTCGGGGACTCTCTCCTCCGGGGGACTGAGTCATCTATCTGCCGCCCTGACAGGGAAAACCGAGAAGTCTGCTGCTTGCCGGGGGCTAAGATTCGCGATGTGACGGAGAGACTGCCGAGACTCATCAAGCCCTCGGATCGCTACCCCTTCCTGCTTCTCCACGTGGGCACCAATGATACTGCCAAGAATGACCTTGAGCGGATCACTGCGGACTACGTGGCTCTGGGAAGAAGGATAAAGGAGTTTGAGGCGCAAGTGGTGTTCTCGTCCATCCTCCCCGTGGAAGGAAAAGGCCTGGGTAGGGACCGTCGAATCGTGGAAGTCAACGAATGGCTACGCAGGTGGTGTCGGAGAGAAGGCTTTGGATTCTTTGACCATGGGATGGTGTTCCATGAAGGAGGAGTGCTGGGCAGAGACGGGCTCCATCTTACGAAGAGAGGGAAGAGCATCTTTGCCAGCAGGCTGGCTAACCTAGTGACGAGGGCTTTAAACTAGGTTCACCGGGGGAAGGAGACCAAAGCCCTGAGGTAAGTGGGAAAGAGGGATACCGGGAGGAAGCACAGGCAGAAATGTCTGTGAGGGGAGGGCTCCTGCCTCATACTGGGAATGAGGGGCGATCAACAGGTTATCTCAAGTGCTTATATACAAATGCACAAAGCCTTGGAAACAAGCAGGGAGAACTGGAGGTCCTGGTAATGTCAAGGAACTATGATGTGATTGGAATCACAGAGACTTGGTGGGATAACTCACATGACTGGAGTACTGTCATGGATGGTTATAAACTGTTCAGGAAGGACAGGCAGGGCAGAAAAGGTGGGGGAGTAGCACTGTATGTAAGGGAGCAGTATGACTGCTCAGAGCTCCGGTACGAAACTGTAGAAAAACCTGAGTGTCTCTGGATTAAGTTTAGAAGTGTGTGCAACAAGAGTGATGTAGTGGTGGGAGTCTGCTATAGACCACCGGACCAGGGGGATGAGGTAGATGAGGCTTTCTTCCGGCAGCTCACGGAAGCTACTAGATCGCATGCCCTGATTCTCATGGGTGACTTTAATTTTCCTGATATCTGCTGGGAGAGCAATACTGCGGTGCATAGACAATCCAGGAAGTTTTTGGAAAGCGTAGGGGACAATTTCCTGGTGCAAGTGCTAGAGGAGCCAACTAGGGGGGGGCGCTTTTCTTGACCTGCTGCTCACAAACCAGGTAGAATTAGTGGGGGAAGCAAAAGTGGATGGGAATCTGGGAGGCAGTGACCATGAGTTGGTTGAGTTCAGGATCCTGACGCAGGGAAGAAAGGTAAGCAGCAGGATACGGACCCTGGACTTCAGGAAAGCAGACTTCGACTCCCTCAGGGAACGGATGGCCAGGATCCCCTGGGGGACTAACTTGAAGGGGAAAGGAGTCCAGGAGAGCTGGCTGTATTTCAAGGAATCCCTGTTGAGGTTACAGGGACAAACCATCCCGATGAGTCGAAAGAATAGTAAATATGGCAGGCGACCGGCTTGGCTTAACGGTGAAATCCTAGCGGATCTTAAACATAAAAAAGAAGCTTACAAGAAGTGGAAGGTTGGACATATGACCAGGGAAGAGTATAAAAATATTGCTCGGGCATGTAGGAATGAAATCAGGAGGGCCAAATCGCACCTGGAGCTGCAGCTAGCGAGAGATGTCAAGAGTAACAAGAAGGGTTTCTTCAGGTATGTTGGCAACAAGAAGAAAGCCAAGGAAAGTGTGGGACCCTTACTGAGTGAGGGAGGCAACCTAGTGACAGAGGATGTGGAAAAAGCTAATGTACTCAATGCTTTTTTTGCCTCTGTTTTCACTAACAAGGTCAGCTCCCAGACTGCTACGCTGGGCATCACAAAATGGGGAAGAGATGGCCAGCCCTCTGTGGAGATAGAGGTGGTTAGGGACTATTTAGAAAAGCTGGACGTGCACAAGTCCATGGGGCCGGACGAGTTGCATCCGAGAGTGCTGAAGGAATTGGCGGCTGTGATTGCAGAGCCATTGGCCATTATCTTTGAAAACTCGTGGCGAACCGGGGAAGTCCCGGATGACTGGAAAAAGGCTAATGTAGTGCCAATCTTTAAAAAAGGGAAGAAGGAGGATCCTGGGAACTACAGGCCAGTCAGCCTCACCTCAGTCCCTGGAAAAATCATGGAGCAGGTCCTCAAAGAATCAATCTTGAAGTACTTGCATGAGAGGAAAGTGATCAGGAACAGCCAGCATGGATTCACCAAGGGAAGGTCATGCCTGACTAATCTAATCGCCTTTTATCATGAGATTACTGCTTCTGTGGATGAAGGGAAAGCAGTGGATGTATTGTTTCTTGACTTTAGCAAAGCTTTTGAGACGGTCTCCCACAGTATTCTTGTCAGCAAGTTAAGGAAGTATGGGCTGGATGAATGCACTATAGGGTGGGTAGAAAGCTGGCTAGATTGTCGGGCCCAACGGGTAGTGATCAATGGCTCCATGTCTAGTTGGCAGCCGGTGTCAAGTGGAGTGCCCCAGGGGTCGGTCCTGGGGCCGGTTTTGTTCAATATCTTCATAAATGATCTGGAGGATGGTGTGGATTGCACTCTCAGCAAATTTGCGGACGATACTAAACTGGGAGGAGTGGTAGATACGCTGGAGGGGAGGGATAGGATACAGAAGGACCTAGACAAATTGGAGGATTGGGCCAAAAGAAATCTGATGAGGTTCAATAAGGATAAGTGCAGGGTCCTGCACTTAGGACGGAAGAATCCAATGCACCGCTACAGACTAGGGACCGAATGGCTAGGCAGCAGTTCTGCGGAAAAGGACCTAGGGGTGACAGTGGACGAGAAGCTGGATATGAGTCAGCAGTGTGCCCTTGTTGCCAAGAAGGCCAATGGCATTTTGGGATGTATACGTAGGGGCATAGCGAGCAGATCGAGGGACGTGATCGTCCCCCTCTATTCGACATTGGTGAGGCCTCATCTGGAGTACTGTGTCCAGTTTTGGGCCCCACACTACAAGAAGGATGTGGATAAATTGGAGAGAGTCCAGCGAAGGGCAACAAAAATGATTAGGGGTCTAGAACACATGACTTATGAGGAGAGGCTGAGGGAGCTGGGATTGTTTAGCCTGCAGAAGAGAAGAATGAGGGGGGATTTGATAGCTGCTTTCAACTACCTGAAAGGGGGTTCCAAAGAGGATGGCTCTAGACTGTTCTCAATGGTAGCAGATGACAGAACGAGGAGTAATGGCCTCAAGTTGCAGTGGGGGAGGTTTAGATTGGATATTAGGAAAAACTTTTTCACTAAGAGGGTGGTGAAACACTGGAATGCGTTGCCTAGGGAGGTGGTGGAATCTCCTTCCTTGGAAGTTTTTAAGGTCAGGCTTGACAAAGCCCTGGCTGGGATGATTTAACTGGGAATTGGTCCTGCTTCGAGCAGGGGGTTGGACTAGATGACCTTCAGGGGTCCCTTCCAACCCTGATATTCTATGATTCTATGATTCTATGAATTCTCATCAAAACAAGCAGTGAGGCAATAGAAAACATTCACACAGACAATTAACAGCCTGGGGAGGGAATGCATAATCTTTTGGAATTATCACAAGTCTTTTTTCCCCTCTCAGAGTGGCAATACCACCTCATATTGAAACAGTAGGTAATAAATAACTCAGGATCCAGGTAGTGGGTACATTATATAACAGTCACTTCATACAATTTTTATGAATTAAATATGGATATAGAAGCCTAATTTAGGCACTCAACTTTAAGAATATGTGCCTTAATATTTATTTCATTTACAAAGAGGAACACACATTAGCGGTGCAAACAGGTTTCACATTCTTACCTAAAAATCCAATAAGAGGAAGGGGTTCAAAATGTCTTATTTCTCTTCTGTTCTCCCCAGACAAAAGATTAAGGGCTGTTTAGTGATTTAAACGTTAAAATAACCAGGGAAATAAAATGGATGGGTGGATTTTGTTTGCTCTGAAAACAATCTCTTTTTCAAGAAACACATTCTGGAAGTAATTTACTAAAACAATGTAACCCTCTCATTTATTCCTTTTTAGAAATGGAATCAACTTTCAAATAGGAAAAATATGGTCCCCTCCACAGTAGGACCAAGCATAAGAATTAAATGAGTCATTCTCCACCTACCTCATAATGCCAAATATTTTTTCAAAAACTAAAACCAAAACTAACCAGATCCAGTCCCCAGCTCTGTGCACCCAGTTACTGTATAAGATAAGTAACTGGAAGACCAGATTTGAGGTGTTTGTTGTGCTGTGTCTCAATAAGTTTTAAAAATCCACTATATTTTCATAGATTAAGGCAAGAAATTGCCTTAATGACCAGCTAGACAGAACTGCACAACATAGGCTGCAGAACCTCACTCAATAATTTGTATATCAAGCCCATAAATTCTGTTTGAGCTACAGCATCTTTTAGAACAGAGGTTCCCAAACTGTGGTGCACGCCCCCCTCAGGGGGCATAACAAGGTTACTGCTGGGGGTGCGAGTTGGGTGTCCAAGCCAGGACAAGCTGGGGGTGGGGAAGGCAGGGGGAAATATGTATGGAGTCCCCTGTGATCAGGAAAAGATTAACCCAACTCCACCCCAATAGCAGCCTGCTGCTCTCTCCTTCTGTGCCCCCTGGGGACTCCCTGTGTGCTGTCCCCTCTGCTGCCCCTGCCCAGGCTCAGACACCCAGTCAGCTGCAGCCCTGCATATTTTAAGCTCTGTGGAGCACTGTTCCCTCTAAGCTGTGTGCATGTACACAGATCCTAAACCCTGCACACACAGCAAAACACCATGTGCACAAAAATTTGCACAGAAGCACAGTTTGCACAGAAGAAATTTTTTGCGCACACGGCCTGTCAAAAATTAGAGGGAACATTGCTCTGGAGCCTGCAAGAGAGGCAGGCTCTGGACAGGGGAAAGGAAGGCAAGGAGCCCTGGTCTGCTCCATACCACACTGTCATGGGCTCCTCTGGGAATGGAGCTCACTGCCCTAGGCATGAGCTGCCTAGTCCCCCTCGGTGAGTCACTCTTCCCCAGACTGACAGGAGTTGGGTCCTGCTATGAGACTCCCATAGAGAAGGGAGGCAGGGTGGGGGCATAGCTTCTGTTTTACAAAGATCCAGCCTTTATTTGAAGAATCCAAGTGATGAAGAATCCACTGTATCTGAGTGAGTTGTTCCAACAGTTCATTATACATATAAACAGTGCGGTTATATATAACACGCTTCATTTCTAGTCTGAATTTGGATACTTCAGCTTCCAGCCTTTGACTACAAAGATAGGATTTCCAGACCTTGAATTGTTCTTGCAGTTCTTTTCTTAACCCTTTCTAAATGTGTCAATGTCTTTTTTGAAACGCAGACACAATATTCTTGTAATTGTCTCAGATGCCATATACAGAGGTAATACCAAGCTGTTCCTATTTGATATACTCAGTGTAAGTTCATCCTCTTAGCTACAGCATTGCACTGGGAGCTCATGTTCGCTTGTTTTCAACCATTATCCCCAATTCTTTTTCAGTCACTGAATTCCAGAATGCTGGCTCCATTTGTTCCTACATGGGTGACTTTGCATTTGGCTATATTAAAACGCATGTGGTTCAAATGAGCACACCTGACCAAGGGCTCCAGATGGATTTGTACAACTGATCTGTACCAATAATTGTTTACCACTCCACCAATTTAGTGTCATTGCTATATTTTACCAGCAATGATTTTATATTTTCTTGCAGATCCTGGATGAAGATATTGACTGACATAAGGCTGAGATCAGATCTCTGCAGGACTCCCAGGAACGATGATCTGCCCATTTTTAGTTCTTTGACATCAGTTAATCAGTTTTCTATCCATTTAATATAGGCTGCATTGATTTTGTATAGCACTAATTTTGTTTTTAATCAGAATATCTTACAGGACTAAGTCAGATGCCTTATAGAAGTCAAAGGTAATTGTAATCACATAATATATTTAATCCACCAAACTTGTGATCTCATCAAAACATGTCAAACTTCATAAGACCCATTTTCCATAAAACCACATTGGCTGGCATTAATTATGTTACCATCTGTGATAAATAAGGGGGGGGAGCACCCTTTTATGGACACCCAGCCAGCCATAAATACCTCTTGGTAGTTGTTCTCTACTTGCTTTACCTGTAAAGGGTTAAAAAAGTCGCCCTGCATAGGGAGAAGGAAGGGAGTGGGCACCTGACCAAAAGGGCCAATGGGAAGGCTAGAACTTTTTAAAACGGGGGGAGGAGGGAAGACTCCCCTTTTGTGTGTGCTGTTCTCCTTGAGAGCAGAGACAGGGCTGGAACTATGCTGTAAAAAGCTTTGGGCCAGGTTTGAAAAATCAGATCACACCTAGAAACTATTCATTTGAAACCCCATATATGTAAGTAGATCAGGAAATGTCTAGGAAGGCACGATTAGGTTTATCTCTTTATGGCTTGGGGACTCCTCTGTGCTAACCCCAGGTGCTTTTGTTTTGCTTGTAAACTTTAAGCTGGACCTCAAGAGAGTTCTCTCAATGCTTAATCCTTGTAATTGTTTTTTTTAAATTAGTGAAAAGCCTAAAGTTCCAAATGTATTTTCTTTGTTTTTAATAAAATTTACCTTTTTTAAGAACAGGATTGGGTTTTGTGTCCCAAGAGGTTTGTGCACATGTTGTTTAATTAGCTGGTGGCAACAGCTAATTTCCTTTGTCTTCTTTCTCAGCCCTTCCCAGAGGCAGGGGATGAAAGGGCTTGAGGGTACCCCAAAGGAAGGAATTCCCAAGTGCACCTTCCTGGGTTCTCAAAGGGGTTTTTGGACTTGGGAGTTTAATTCAAGCCTGGAGTGGCCAGCTTTAATTTTTAGATCCTTGCGGGCCCCCACCTTCTGCACTCGAAGTGCCAGAGTGGGGAAATCAGCCTTGACACCATCCTTTAAGTTTTCATTGATCATATCCAAATTCAGCCTTCCTATATTTTTACCCAGGATCAAGATCAGGCTAACAAGCCCATAGTTTCCAAAATCATCCATTTAAAATTACTGGCACAATGTTAGCTTTTTTCAAAGTCTTTGAGACTTCGTCAGCAATCAAAAATTTGTTAAAAAATAATGTACTGAACTCTGCATTCTTATTCAGGCACATGCACATTTTGATTTAGGGCTACTGGATTTGGCCCTATCAAAGTAAGAATTTTTTTTGTGTGGATGCTTTGGAATAATGCTAGGTGCTTTGCTCTGGGGTTCTCTTTGGTAGCAGAAGTGCAGGATTCTTATAAATGCCAACATTGGTGTTGTGGTTTGGTTTGACTTGTGGGTAGTTTCTTAACTTGTTCTCCAGTCTCTATTGGATTTCTTTGGCCAGGCTGAGATTTCCCAAAGAATAGGAGAATTTGGGGATTTTTTAAGGTTATTAATTTATTTGCATCTTCTGTAAAAAGAGGTCATTTAGTATTTACCAAATTAATAATCACCACATTAGATCATCCAGTGACTAGATCTTTAGCCTGTGAATTGGGAGACTCAAATGCAATTCCTTGCTTTGCCACAGACTTCCTATGTGACATTGGGCAACTCACTTAGCCTCTCTGACTTTCAGTTCCACATCTGTAAACAGCGGCTTCCCTACCTCACGGGGTATTGTGAGGGTAAATACATGAAAAATTGTGAGGTATTCAGATACTATGGTGATAGGGGTCAGATAAGTACTATGAATATAATGTGTAGTAGCTGTATCTTCCAGCACCTATCACCTTTGGGTGCTGATCCTGATTGGCCGTTCTGTGGGCCGTACTGCAATAGAAATTTTAAAAACATGAAAATAGAAACAGTCTGCTAGTACCAATATCTATTCTGCAGAACAGAAGTGTTTTATCTGTTCTACTATTTAAAACCTCATTGCCATCATTTGGACTATTCAAGAACTCAAAGAGACTGGCTGGCATTGTAGCAAAGAAAAAAAAAGAAAAAAAACACATCATATATGCAATATAATCCTCATGATTTTGGCATCCTATCAGAGAGTTAGAAATTTTTACCTGCTTATCGATTAAATGTCAGATTTTTAACATGGGTCCTGCTAAATGCAAATATTTTCACTAATTGATAGATTAAGGCATAAATACACCCCAAAAAAGTTGACACGGATGTTGACAGCTCAGGCTTTATTCAGGGTGGAGTGGGAAGGGGGTGAATTATATATAAGTTTTCCCCCCTCTCCATGGAAACAGATCAGTATCTATGCCAATGGCTGAATATCTGATCCACTGCCAATGAGAATTAATTTAAATTCTCAACACATTACATGTCGCCTCTAAACACCATCAAGCTAGTTTCAAATTCCATTAACTCACATTTTTGCTTTGCCTATGTGCTATCTGCATATCTAGAGCCTGATCACTGAAATCACAAGAAGCATGCTAGCAGATGTCATTCAAAAATGACAAGAGCACACTGTCCACATGATCCTCCCTCATCAGCAAGGAGTGAAGACCAGCTGCCAAGATTAATGGTGCTCTGTATTCAGAAATGGTTATTGGAGCAGGATGCACTGCAGTCTTCAGGCTTTGTATATAGTTCTCTTTAAAATGTTGTGCTTAGAAGTCAGTGTGGATTATAATGAAGTATTAAAGTGAATAAATGTGATATATATGTGAAGATATTAAATTAACCCTGTGCTCCGGATGGCATTATTAAAGCAAGCATACTGGCTGACCGAGCATTCTGGTGTTATTCACCACCAGAAGTTTGCTCCCCTTTGGAAATCATTAGAAAATGTAGACATTTGAGAAAAAAGATACAAGTTGCTTTGTTGGGATTTAAAATAGACATGGAACTGTATGTGAAATCAGACAAATAATTTGACATGCAATGGAAGGCGGTCTGTTGTACACTGTGGGGATATAGTGCCAGTAATAAGGATTGATTTAGATCTGTATCTAATACTCAAATCAGTAGAGCACAGGGATTTGGATGAAAGGTTTGGGGTCTCCCTCATTTCTTGTGGGGACAAACTGGGACAATTTTGCAAAAACATCAGTGGTTCATTTTTAAATTAACCCCTAATCTCAAAGCCAAACATTCAGTATAATTCTGAGAGTCATCTGGTTTCACATAACAGCCACATGTGAATGTAAGCCTCCAACCCCACATAGGGCCTAATCCCTTTGAAGTCATTGACAAGACTGCAGTTGCCTTCAGTGAGCTTTAAGTCAGTTATGAAGTTAAATCATTAACTGGTCCAGGTTTGCTTCAGAAGGTCAGTGGGCAATAGAGAACCTGGTTAAAATTTGGAGTTTAATAACAAAACCTGAAACCCAGCAATTTCCATGTGAGTGCAATTTCTAGCTCTAACTTTACAACACACTCACTGGATGCAGTATGTACACTTGAAGGAAAAAAACAAAAACAAAAAAAAACAAGGATACTTAGAAGTTGCATTCACCAACCACTACTCTGAGACTATTTTTGAAAAAATCTGAATTTAATGAATTTGAAAAAAAATAGAAAGTTATGATTTATATTTATTTTATGAAATACATCTTAATTGGGATATTCAATTGTATTGAATAAGTGAGCACTGGGCAAAGTTTTCAAGCTAGGGTGTGTAATGATAGGCATCTAAATCCATATTTAGGCTCCTAAACAAAAAGTAGTACCTCCTGACAATTTGGGCTATGTACTGGCAATTCTCATTAATTAATACTGCTTAGTTCTAACTTAAGTGAAAGATATAGATGTTAAGGCATCTAAATAAGTGGCCTGGTTTTCTAGAGATGCTAATCATTAGGCATTCTAGTTATAAAATTTTGGTCTACATCCTTGTCAAAAGTGATACTAGCCTTTTGTGAGGGAGCAGGGCCCATGCACCTGTGACTCACTAACTGGTCCTAGAAGAGGGGATCTGGTCCCTAGAGGGAAAAAGATGTAGTAAATCAGGCAGGAAAGAGGTAGGTGAGAGGTGCATGGGATTATTTTATTTAATTTATATATAAAATATAAATATAGAAAGAAAAAAGAAGGTGAGTTTTTAGAAACCAAAGGATGCTTGGAGGTTCCTGAGGAAGACTGAAGGCGGGCAGACAATGAGAGGGTTTTGCTGGCTGACTTCTCCAACAGAGACAGCCAGGGCCAGACAGCAGCAAAAGGTCTTCTGCCTTCTAAGCTAAAGAGCTCAAGCCATGGCATCAAGAGAAAGTGTACTCTCCAAAGTCTCTACACCCGACAGCTGGTCCCAGAGGAACAGTGAGTGGGCAGGATGGGGGCAGGGGTGTGTCTGAATGATCTCCCAGCACAGAGGCTCTGAAGGGTCTCTAGTTAGAACGAGGGTTGTGCTGGCTGTCCTGACAGAGGAACAGAAGAGGACCAAAGAGCCAGGTGTGGTGAAAGACACCAGAGTGTGTTATGTGGGGCACCAAGGGGCTAGATTTTAAGAACTGGGGGTTAATAAACTTGGACATTGGGACTTATGTTTTTCACTGTTTACACAATGTTTTGGTAATAAACAGGTAATAAACCCAAGAAGAGGGTTATTGAGACAAGAAAGTTTCTCAGTGGAGTCCTTGGGATATCAGAGGTGAAATTAAGGCAATCAGGGTCACCCTATGACAATACTGTACTGACCGTTATTGAGATGAGTCCCCTGCCCCAAGAACTAATAAAGTAGATAGAAGGTTAGGTAAAGAAACTGTGCTTACAAAACACCCAGTGAGAACATTAGACTAACCCTTGATAGAAAGTGATCAGATCCAGGATGTAGCCAATCTATTATTGGATTTTTTAATTTATTTATTTAATTATTTTTTTAACATCTATTGAGTCCAATGGGTGCCTTTAAGAGATCAGTATTTACTCTGGTAAATCAATAAAATGTAGCACTTTGCAATACTACAAGTTCAGCAAATATTGTGATAACCCCACCTGCTACCTTTGATGTGGCTGCTGGTCCCCAGGCAGGATAAAGTAGGCAAGGTTAAGTGCAAAGCTAAACACTTAACCTCATTTAAAAAAATAAAAAAACAAGACACAAAACCAATTAGGTTTTTTGGTTCTAAAAATAGAACCAGGCTACCTTTCCAGTAATAAATGGTTTCTCAGTAGAAAACACTGCTGATCCCTTGTGCTGCATGAAAGTTCCTGGTGAAATCCATTCTCTGAAAGCTAGGATCTCAAAAAAAGTAAGATTCTGGCAGCAAGAAGACACTTCTGAGTCATTTATTGACATGCGAGAACAATGGTTTGAAGATCAGAGATCTTGAAACTCATGAGGAAGATGGACAACTATCAACTTGAAATCCTTGGCATTAGTCAGAGCAGCTGATGGGTGGTGATAAGAAGAGCTTCAAGCAAGAACATACATCTCATCTATTCAGGTTGTAATGACAATGTCCACTCAGAGGGCCTAGTGCTCATGATGACAGATTTGGGGGACGGGGGGGAAGAATCAGTTATCAAAGGATCGTACGTGTAAGATTCCAAACCATATTGCTAAAGAGGTCACTCATACAGTGACCAGGATAAAAAGGTTCTATAATTACCTCTAAAGTGTGATTGATAGAATCCTAAAAGGTGAGTTTGCTCCTTGTGATGGGCTACTTTAATGCTCAGTAAGGGGGGAAAACCAAGAAATGGAAAGAGCAGCGTGGAAGCATAGATTGGGAATCAACCAAAATGATGACAGTTGAATTAGGTTTGGCATGTGACCTAGCTCTTGCAAGCACCCTGTTCCTCCACAGAGGAACATGGAATTCACCAGGTGGCAAAAGAAAAACAAAAAACAAACAGATTGATCACATCTGCATCAACTTGAGATACTGGCCAAAATGTAAGGGCATGTCGAGCAGCAGATGTCAGCAGCAACCACAACATTTGCATTGCCAAATTGCAATTAAAAACAGAAAAAAAGAAACTTTAAACGGAAAGCAGCAATGAAAATCAACAGTACAGAAGTACTGTGAGAAATTTCAAGTTGAACCCAGGAACAGAACTGAGATACTGCCAGAGACAGAGCAAGGTAATAGAATGGACCTGAGGAAAAATATGGTTTGTGTTCAGAGACAATGTGATTCAAGGTACAGCAAGCACCATAGACAGAATCAGATCAGCCAAGAGACATGGCATCTTAGTGAGGAAAAAAGCACTAAAAGGAAAACTCCTGAATATCAAGACCAATGAAAGAGTGGAAAAAGTAAAAGAGGAATAAAAGAAATCCTGCATGGAAGTGTCAAAATACGAAGTGGGCCAATAAAAAGTAAGATGCCAAAATGCTGAAGTAGGGCAGACAAACAGGTAGAGCATTTCAAAGAAGTCCTCAAACCTAGGCCTATCTCAGCACCAAAGTTCAATGAAGTATACCAACCTGATATCAACATTGGTCCAATAGTGATTTGGCTGCAGTCAAGAAGCAGAAAACCAAAGTGGTGGGAAATGACCAAATCACAGCAGAAATTCAAAGCACACCTTACGTTGCCACCCCTGACTAAACTGGCAGAGTTATTCAATGAAGTCTGGGACAGCCCCCTTCTAACCAGTGGAATAATTGTCAGAATAACCAAAAAGGGGTGATCTTACTGACTAACTGGAATAGAGTCATACTACTCTCTGTTGTAAGGAAAGTCTTCTGTAGTGTGATACGATGCAGGATGAAAGGATGTAGTTGACATAAAGCTTAGGGAAGAAGAGGTTGTATTCAGGCCTAAGAGATCTTGTTACCATCACAGAAGAATGTATAGAATGATAAGGGGAGGCTGCCAATTTCATTGACTTTCAAAAGGCATATAACAGCCTGCATAGGCATACATTGTGGAACATTCTTCAGTTTTATGGAATTCCAGCTCAAGTCATCAACATCAATGCTACGCAAAGCGTGCTGTAAGGGTGAACAACCAAACAGAGTGACTCATCACAGACACTGGCATGAAACAAGGTTGTATTTTAGTTCTGCTGTTCTTAGTAATTGCCGTAGACTGGACATTAGCAACACAAACTTGGGCATAGTATGAGTAGATGGCAAGTGTCTGGAAGATCTAGACTTTGATGATATTGTACTATTAAGTGACACTCTTCAAAAGTTATGAATAAATGGGTATGCAAGACTCAAAATTTACACCCAACACAAACATCCTTGAAACCTAGACATCAAGCAGTTGCATCATGTTAGAAGGCAAATACATCCAGAAAGTAGAATAGTTCACTTACCTGGGAAGCACCATACTAGCTAGTGGAGATCAAGAAAGAAGAAGAAGAAGAAGTGACATCAAAGGAAAGGAAAGGCATCCATAGCATTCCAAAACAGACTTTCCAACCTAAACATAATTAGTGCTAACATACAGCTTTGAGAGCTGGAGATCTGTTACAATGTTAACTAGAAAGAGATACCTTTGAAAACAAGTGCCTATGAAAGATTGTGGGCATTGGGTGGAGAGACTATTACCAGTGAAGATATGAGGAATTGCTAACCAGCAGCTTGTCTCCACTCAAGTTAGACGGAAGCATTGACCGTATTTGGGACACATACCCCACATGCCAACACAGCCCTTCAAATAAAGCTGTCAAAAGGACGCTAACTGGTTTGAGGGAAAAAGGGCCAACTAAAGGAAACCTTAAGAAGCATTCGAGAGGGAAAAATAGTTGAGATCAACAGCACAGAGTATATGAAATCAGCAACTAGTGACAGAAGGATGGAAGAGCAGATTTCCACCCTATATGCCAACACTGGCATGAGACAGATATAATGGTAGTATGGTAAGTGAAGGCCTCTTAGTGGCTCCCACTCTATTCTTTCCTGTTTAAAACGTGCCATATCTTGTGACATCTCATGCAGAGGTTCAATGAAAGGACAACAAACTGAAAATTAGTGGAAGGAAAAAAAAGTGCTACAGTGAAATAATTAAACTGTGTACTCTGAGTTAGCATAAATAATGGTAGAGTGAACGTGTGAAGTTTGATTTGCATCTATACTTTTTATTTCAAAATTATGGTTCAAAATGCATCCCGTTATGCAAGTCTACAAATCTAATCATCATGGTTGATAGTCTCCCCTCTCATTCTACTTCTTATTTGCTAGAAAAAGTAGCAATATCAAAACCTAATTTTTTTTTCCTGATAAAAAACAGCCGGACATTTGTTTCCTCGCAGACTCAGGCCAGCTGAAAATTCTAAATACAAATCAGACATTTGTGGATCAATCCAGCCAGATAAACTAAACAAGCCCCATTTTTGCCTGAAGCTGGAAAATATACCCTTGACTAATGGTAGTAGCTGTAAAACAAAGCATTGTTTATTAATTTAAACAAAATGTTTGTGGTTTATTAATTTACATTTCCAGTTTTAGAAATGCCCAAATTAGCCCAATTGCTCAAAATAACTGACAGCCAGGGAATATTTTTTACGTGTATTGTTAAACAAAAATCTGAATTTCTAAGACTGATTTTAAAAACACAGGAAATCCTCCTTTAGGGCCTGATCCAGAGCCGACTAAAGTCAATGGGAGTCTTTCCATTGACTTTACTGAGTTTTTGATCAGACCCTTACGGTGTCCCATTAGCATCTTAGGGTTTGTGCATTGTAACTCCTATTGACAGTGATAGGATTTTTCTACACTAATAGAAAGAATAGGTCTGGGAAGGGCTCTGTAAATGGTCAGTCTGCCACCACAAGGGTTAAGGGGCAGAATAGATACCTCTTCTGCTGTGACAACTGGGATAACAGCCTGCAGACTAGATAGGGGCTGCTTGGGACCCTGAGTGGACTCAGCATCTGCCAAAAAGCTGACAGGAAGCAGCACAAGGAGCTGGAACCTCCAGGGAAAAAAGCATTGGAAGGAGTTGCTCTGTGAAAGGGGCCTGGCGTGATATGAAGATTGAAGTAGCCCAGAGAAACAGTATGCAGTGTTGTAGCCAAATTGGTCAGAGGATATTAGAGAGCCAAGGTGGGTGAGGTAATATCTTCTATTGGATCAGCTGCTGCTGGTAAGAAACAAGCTTCTGTGCTTACACAGAGCTCTCTAAAGAGCTGGTCCAATAAAAGATATTACCTCACTCACCTTGTTCTCAGGGAAACAGTGAGTCTGAGGAAACAGACCTTAGCTGCTTACTACATGTTCTCTGGGGTGGAACCCACAGGGGAAGGCCTCTGTTCCTCTACCTGTCCCCAGGAACAGATGTAAAAGCTCTTCTGACATGGGGGTACAATAGCCATGGAGCCCCTGGTGGGGCTGAAGACCTGGCGTACTATCCTTAGACTTTGTTTGGCCCATGTTCTTCAGTACAGAATCCTCATGACCAATATTGTAGTTTGTCTTACACACCAGATCTGACAGGAAGAATCCTTATGGAGAGAGTGGTGTGGCAATGCAAATATCATAACTTAAGGACCATTACTTTTTACAGCTCATTTCAAAATGTGAAAGCCTCCTTCTACCCTGCAAAACCCAAATAAACAGACAGGGAGTGTGTGGAAATTAAATGGATATTAAAGGGCGGGGGAGGGGGAATTCACCAACCAAACTTGTAGTCATAATTCAAAGCATCACGATACCTGCTACTCCAGCCCTGATGCAATTTACCTATATGGCCAAATACAGGACATGACATAAAATGTTAGTTGTCCCAGTACCTCTTTTAGATCAAGTCGAAAATTTAGTTTAGTTCACCTTTTAAATGTAGGGCAGAGCGGGAAGGATGGAAGAAACCTGGCATTTGAGAAGCACAACAGAAAGAATAGACTACAAAAAAAAGAGATTATAGTTCATGTAGTCCCAGCAGAATTACTTCAAGTTAACATTAAGATATATTTAATTTTCTTCTCTTGGCTTTCAGGACAGCCCTGTCCATTTTATTTTAGTTTTCTTATTAGAGTTTCTTCCAAGTTCTAGAAAAAATATTGGTCCCCCCTCCCCACATTTTATCCTAACCTTGGCAAAGTAGAGCGTTAGTCACATCTCAAGAATAATCGTCTTTACCACATTTGGAGCCTCACTCTTGACCAATGTTACAAGGCTCAAAATTGGAAAGAAACTCTGAAAGTTCTCACACTTCATATTTCTTTTTGGCTGCCCAAGAGGCAAGCGACATGCCTGTGGTCACATAGGAAGCTTGTGGGTGAGCAGAGAATGGAACCCAAACCTCCAGACTGCCAAATCCAGTGTTTTAGCCTCAACTAGGTTCCTCTAAGAGTCAGCTGACTTCTATTAATAAATTTCACCAGTAAGAAACTAAGTAGCTGACCAAGCCAACATGGTTTGAGTCCCTCCAACCCCTCCCAAAAATCTGTCTCTTCAGGAGAACGTGATTACAAGCTGGCAATTGTTTAGTTGTGGATTTCAGTCATCTAAAGCTCTCCAACAGAAACGGAAGTTATGAACACATTTAAGACACTGCACAAGCATATTAGACTCTGAATGTGCACTTTGTACTCAATTCCTTCCAGATGTCCCTTTAAACATATCAACTTGAAAGCTATTTAAAGGTTGATTACAGTGCCCAGGCCACACTAAGCTCATGACCATGTTTTCAGAGTGGTAGGGCATTTTCAAATATGACCTTCCCCCCCCACATTGAAAAACTTTTTAATTTGTCAAAACTGAAACTGTTTGCAAGAAAGTGACAGCTTCAGCAAGTCTCCTGATTTGGAAATGGATTGATAGTACTGTGTAGGTAATTTGTTTCATTGTTTTCAGTATACAGTGAAGATTATAGATAAGCTATTGGGAAAAAAATTTTCCACACAAGCTTTCAGTTATAGGAATTTTAGGAGTTATTTGTAACGCTACAGGTTAAAAAATGGAAGTGGGATTAAGTTGATGGTACCTTTTTCATGCACACATGGGCCCTGAGGCATATGGATAAGGGATCAGAATTTTCAGAGGTAGATCCTCTAACTGGTGTAAATTGCTGTATTTACACCAACTGAGAATCTGCCACATCCATTTCTGAACCTATCTCCTGGCCTTTCTGCATCACTCAGTTTGAATGAATCTCTAGATGAAGAGTCTAGTCCACCTGAGGGATTAAGTAAACCGATCAGTTTTCAGGCCAAAACCGAGTGGGGGCAGGAAGAGGCAGAGTGAGCTAAAGGGTTTAATGTTACAGGGGAGATGGATAGTTTACAACTGTGATTATGGGAAAATATTCAGGAATGGGAACTAAGCCCTCATGTTTGAAAAGCAAGTCAATGGAAATATGAGTTTGTATCAACTGAGGATCTCTCTCCTATATTCACTTTGGTATATTGAGCTAAATGGGTGGGTAGTAGAGTTTTATTGCAAAAAAGCCACACACACCCCCTCTGGAAATCCATGAAAACCAGTAACATCAGGCCACATTCTAGCCCCTTGGTGCAACTAAGCAGCCACAGCAGCCCCTTGGATTCCCCTGGCACTGAGGAAGCTCTTAGCTGACAGATGGGGCATTAGGAAAAACATGCATTGCAGTCTCTTCAAAGATGGAAGATGCATACTTGCTGTCTAGCCTAATTCAAGAGGCTGCTGTTCAACTGTGACTACTCAAAGAAATAATGTAAGAGTTGCACAAATCAACTTAAGTGGTCACTTAAAAAAAAAAATAAAGATTGCCAGAGGAGCCTTAAACCTTCTCTTTTTAAATATAGCAGGCAGGCATTTAAAAAAGGTAAGATTCAAATGGGGGTGGGGGGAAATCTCTTGGCTCAATTTCAGCTATTTAATGTGATGAGAGCTATGAAGCCAGCAACACTATTTATAGGAATGCAATAAAGTGATTTCAGTTCCAACTTTCAGAATAGATTAAAAATAGTTATCCAGAATATTAACCATCCATTTCTTTCACCCATGCACTGATTGCCACCAGCTTTTTAAATGACCTCAAATGATCAGACCTTTGGTTCTGCATCTTCTCTGAACATCAGTACGCCCAGCACTATTTTTGAGCACGGACAGTTTCTTAAAGCACCAACACCATTTCCTGCAATACCTGTGTATTAATTGGAGGTCTCCATGTGGGCACTGCACAGGCCAAATGGTTGACAGCAATGATTTTCAACTTGTGGTCTGTGGACCTCAGGGGGTTCACAGACCAAGATTTCCAAATGGGTGCCACCTTCATTTGAAATGTAGGGGCCTGGAAGTGAAAAAAAGTTGAAAGCCACTTGTTTAGAATCTTATAAGTTGGCAGCCCAAGATGGTATCTATACATATGTACCCACACAAAAAGGGTTAGACTATCAGCTTCTTCTGTTGATATTTTTCATTAACAAGCTTTGAATAATATTTAGACTTCTAAAGTTATTCTCTCCCCCCCCAAAAAAAAAGTCAGCAAAACAGGATGAAAGTAGCATAAAGAAATATTAAATTTTCTCTTCTTCAAACCAAGCAGTGAAATTCCTATTACATAGAACATATCCCTAAAGCTATCAACAAAATATTTATTGGATTTGTGACTCTGATTTGTTTGTTCTAGTTTTGGGAGCCAGGTACATTACACATGTTGCCTCATTTAATGGTAGAAGGAAAGTGGGATTTTTGTGAGACTATGGAATTACAGATCAAATCACATACGGTATGATATTATGAGATCAGTTTCCTTACTAGAACTGGTTATAAACCGTTCCATGTGTGTTTCTTCAAAATGTAAATGAATCTGTTTAGTCTACGCTCATGTCCCTTTTCCAAAAGAAGAAGGGTATAACTGACAAAATCCTCAAGAACACCACATTATACAAAGTTGAGTACTCAAGAAATGAGTTTATTTTCCACAAGCATTTGAACTAGATACATCAATAAGTTACAGTCAACCAGTCAGGGAACACAACCACTACTATGTGACTAATCAAACCTAAACAGCCTAGCACTATATTTGACTTGCCATTCAGCATATAAACAAAGAGTGAATGGAATAAACTTAACTTTGAATTTACAAAACTCCTGTGTAAAAGTAGAGTTTAAAATTTTGTTTGGTATTTGTGTATGTAGCTCTGTTTTACTACACGAAGAGTATCATCTCAGGGTACATCCTACTGTCCTTCACATAGCAATCACTCAGTTCTAACTGGGAGGCTACCGCGCTGATTAAAAGAATGAATGAATGGTTAAAATGCTGGTGCACAGAATTGTCTAGTGAGTTACAAAATTCAACAGGTTTGTGGATTCTGTAGCCTCTTCCCTTGCACAATTGTTTATACAGCATGGTCTACACCAGAAAGTTTTAACCAATTAACTATTTTGATTCTATTGGTTAAAAATAAAAATGACACCTAGTTATACATACCAGTATAAAGGTTACTTATATAAGTACGGTTATTCCCCTTTCTGTACAGGAACAATAGCAGTATGAACACAGGATTACTGTGCCCATGCCAAAAGGAGGAGTGTACCACCTACCTATATCACTGTGGCCTAATGGCTTGGTCTGGGAGTTAGGAAAACATGGGTTCTATTCCCAGGCACTGACTTGTTGTGCGACCTTGGTGTTATGTGCACACCTGGCACACAGAAGTTAGAGAAAACCCCCTTGCTGGCAGGTTGTAGTGCAACACACAGTAACCAAAACCAGACACACCAGGATGCTCCCTAGAACAGAGCCACAACTCACCCTATTTTATTTTAAGGTGCTTGCCTGCAGACTGACTGCTACTGCGAGGCTCTGATCACATACTTCCCCAGAGCCCCCTGGCTTGCAAGAAAGACCTGGAAAAACCCCATAGTACTTAAAGGGATAGCTTATAGTTTTAATATACTTTTCAATACACCATAGTTGGACAAGTCAGCCCACCTCGGTTTTCCTCTCTGTAAAATGGAGAGGGTACATGGCCCTGTAAAGCATTTTAGGTTTACTGATGAAGAGCACTAGAAGGGAGTTAAATGATGTGGAATGTTTCCAAGATCAGGATTTTTATTTGTGAGAAACCAGGACCATGTTTGTGATCTCACAATCAGAAGTTGAGAGTCACTGGTAACTGTATACAACGAGGTCCCAGAGCTGAAAGCAACTAAGGCTACATCTACCACTACAAGCTCGGGGGACGGGGGGAGAGGGGGGTAATTACTAGCTCACGTACACATACTTCCACTAGCTCTCATCAAGCTAACATGAATGCAAGTAGTGTAGCTACAATAGCACAGGCAGCAGCCGTGGAGACAGCTGAGGTGTGCCAAGTAAAACCTGCCTGAAACTGCTGGGTATGTACAGGACATGGCTAAGCCATGCTGCTGCTGCCCATGCTGCCATGGCTATTTACTTGCACGCTAGCTCCGCGAAAGCTAGCCCAAGTACACGTATGTTAGCTGGGAATCGCACCCCTAGCTTGTAGTGTAGACATAACCTAGTGTCAAAACCTAATGCTATAGAGTAAACAGAGGTGTCAATGTTTCCAAGCAAGAAAAGGCATTAATTCAAAAATATTAATCAGCAAAAAAAATGTGGCAGCAACAGGCTGATGCAATAGGGAGGTGATCAAAGAATTGAGGAGAAAAGATAAGAAATTGACAAAAATACCTATCCTGACTGTGAACTCCTACAATTGTGTATGTTTTAATGGGGACCTTATCTATAGGACTATTGGCAGGAAGGTAATGTTATACAAGATCCATTTCTTTATGTTTCCATAAGATTCAATTCCGATGTATCTACTACATTAAGTCATGACTGGGGCCCTGCAACAGTTGTGGAAGACTTTGAGGGTCTAAGATTTGAATGACTATAAGAGACATCAGTAAGTATGAAAATCATAGTCTATTTGGAAAATGAGTTTCATATTCTGTAGAATTATATGAAAGACAGAAGCCACCAGAACCCTCCTCAGTATAGGATGATTTCAAGGTTAGCAATAATCTGGTGATGTATGCAGACCAGCATCCTTCTTCTTGTTTGCTAGTAATCCTTCTCCAACATCAAACTACATAGTCCAAACCTATGTACAAAAGGTGACCAAGGAGAGTGCAAGTAATTCCTCACAATTAACGCACAAAAGCTTATTTCAAATAGCATCTGTACCAGCTATTTGGCAGCAAACCATGGAGTGATATTACAGTATTCCTGGCACTCAGTGTTACCTGGATGATATACTGCTAGTTCCTGTGATCAATGAAGAGCACCTGAAGAACCTCCAAAAAAGGAGTGAAGCATGGTTTAAGGTCTCTCTGATTTGTTAAAGCCTGAGTTAGAGAAATATTAAACTGTGTGATCAAATGGCTGCTAATAATCTCACACAACCGCACATTTCATGTTAAAGAGCCTTAGTGAGAAGTTACAGAGAACTCACTGGAAACTTGGAATAATAAGTAGGTCATGGTGAAGACATGCAAGCCAGCTTTTGAGCACAAGTTCCAAAGCATTTTCTACACCAGTGATGCCTATTGAAATACTGAGCCTACAATACAGCAAGACAGTGACTTGTAATAGAAACAAGGCTCACTGGTTTTAAAAAAAAAAGCCACACCCACTCACCCACAAGAGAACTAAATTCTGCAGAGCAGGAAGATGTTGCTGATCCAGCTACACCAAGCTACACCAAGTAGTACAGACACTATTCCAGATGTGGTTGTGAGGCTTGAGATGTTATCCAGAGGGAAGCTGTAATCCACCTCTCAGACAATTTGTAGCATGCATGTTTAATGAAAGCAGTACTCTTTAGAGAGTGTCCTTTTACACTAAAAGGAGAAAAGTATAATGTAAGAATTCAGTAGAGTCCCTTTAAATATTCTGAACTTTCCAGGATACATCTACATAGCAAGCAGCAGACAGTTGAGGGATCGTCTACACTACTGCTTACATTGATGCAATATACAGGTCTCAGGAGTGTGAAAGACACCCACCCCAAACAATGTAAGTTACATCAACTTAAGTGCTGTCCACACTGAACTATGTCTCCTATTGGCATAGCCTGTCTTCCCCAGATGCGCTGCAGAGGTGCAGCTGCACCAAGGTAGTGCAGTAGTGTAGACTTGCCCTCAGAGTCCAGGTAGACTTAGCTATTTCTCCCATAACATGAGCTATCTAGATGTTGTGACTGGCCTAGAGTGCAGGCTCTGAAGCTCACATCCCTCTAGGCTTCACAGCCTGGGCACCAGACCAAATTTCAATGTCTACACAGCTATTTTCTGTGCTGTACCATGAGCTCAAGTCTGTTGACCCACGATATGAGACTTACTGATATGGGCTGTGCAGATGTACCACTAGTGGCCCTCACGGTCTACATTTCAGAAGTCACCAGAACCCTCCCAGAGCAGCAGTGTATCTGTAACTAGGCTTTGCACATTAAAATGTGCAGTAAACATGATAATTTGGAACCCACTGCACCTGTGTGATGCCTTCATGTTCTGTAAAAAGCAAAAAACCCATAAGCTCGCCTGGCATGAGTGATGCCTATTAGGCCAAATACATTCATCCAAGTGAGATTGCACTTTGCTTTAAAGCCACTTTCCCAAATCACGGATCAGGCTAGAGACCGGTCCCTGACAATCCTAGTGCATCCTTAGGGCTGCTTTAAACTTATGCTTGGCTACCCACTGCCTCCAGAGGACTTTGGCATCTGAGAACCTAATGGTGTATAATTATTAGTATTTCGAAATGTGGAAGAGCGTAATCATGGACCTACTGTTCTAGTTGCTGTACAAACACAAAACAAAGTCCTTGCCCCAAAAAGCTTACAATCTAAGTCGAGAGAAGAGACGGACAGACAGGTAGAAGAGTACAAGTCAATTATAAAAAAAGACTATATTGGTCCTCCTCATAGGCTGTGGCCTGTGCATTCCAGCAGCCTAAACATGGTCATGTTTATTGTGGGCATCACAGCAAAGAAGAATTTCAAAGATGAATTTTGAGGAGAATACTGAGGTAGCTTTGTGGAGGTTTACATGGCAAGTCTCATGCTTGAGGGTAGCATGAAGGTACTTGTTTGAAAGTTTAGCGAGTGGGTGATGAAGGCTGACATCACGGGCCAATTAGAGGTGGGAGTTGCCATGCTTAGACCAGCTCTCCCAGTGCTCACACAGGTATGGAGGTGCACCGAGTCACTATACCAAATCTATACAACTCCAATTCCTCTGATCTGGGGAATCCCAAGGGAGATCAGATCCACTGAAGCTAGAATGCAACAGAATCCAGCTCTTACTCTGGACACAGGAGACCCATGCACATTTTACATCATTACATGTGTAAATACTGTTTACTAGCATATCACCCCTCTTAGCTGACAGCACATGCCTTACTGAGCATTTAACTCTTTACACAATCAAGTTTTTCTATAGCAAGTGAAGACATTTTCCATTCAGCTCTATAACTGGCAACTGAACAAAACTGTCAAATAATTTGACAAAAATTAAATCCATAGAATCTCAGGGTTGGAAGGGGCCTAAGGAGGTCATCTAGTCCAACCTCCTGCTCAAAGCAGGACCAATCCCCAATTTTTGCCTCAGATCCCTAAATGGCCCCCTTGAGGATTGAGCTCACAACCCTGGGTTTAGCAGGCCAATGTTCAAACCACTGAGCTATCCCTCCCACAAAGTTATTCACAAGCATCAGTTATTCACTGATTATTATGTGATTGGCTGTAGTGGTTAGAGTACTCCAGTCCCAGGCTTCAAGGCATGAATTCCTCAACTTAAGGTCCAGAAGGACTTCTGTATCTCCATTCCACAGCTGGCTGTGCAAAATGAATTGTTGGGTTTGTAATATTGATGCATTATGTGTTTTGCTTCTCAGAAGATCTCTGTTCTTCGGCACAGCTGCAGGCATGGTAAGACTGGAGTTATCAATATTCTAATTAGCTTTACCTAGTCTTCTGGTCCCAGGGTATAGTTTGGAATGAGATTATTACTATTATTTTTTTAAACACACACCCACTGCCCCCCATTAGTGATGGATTCCACAGTGTTGTTACAGAAAACAAATCTGAGTAAATAATTTCCCTTTGGCTAGGTTTAGCTTTGATGTTTCAAAAAAAAATGGGTAACATGGTGTTTGAAAACAGAATCATGCTGTTTTCTTAGAATACATAACTCCCTTCCTTAAAAAAAAGGAAACAAAAACAAAAGCACCCTTTAGGCATAATTTTATTCAAATGCAAAGTTTTGTTAACAGCCATGTTGTTTTAATGTGTTATTGAACAGTCACTTTAAATTTCTTGTTTACTTACTTGTAGTCTGCCCAGGTGACCTCAGTTTAAAATCAACTCCTTTAGAATTCTGACAGAAAGAGAAGGTACCTGATCCAAAACAATGCAAACATTGGGAATCTATCCTCTGACTTCATCAGGCTTTGAATCAAGCCCTTTAAGAAGCTGTTGTACACATTGAAACATTATACTTCCTCTCAGTAAGTTTTGCTCTGTGATACTGTGGATTTGAAGTAATGTAACTTCTCCTGTGTGTTAATCCAAATTTAGTCCCCAATCCAGAATAGCACTTGAAAACATTGCTAACGTTCAAAAATAGTCCCATTGGAGGCAGCCACCTTTTAAAAATCAGGCCTTTAAGGTCTCCAGCTGAACACAGGCATTTGAAAAAATATATAGGCCTAAGTTTTCATGTATAAACTATGAATTGAGAGAATATTTTGGCTTTGATACAAACAGCTAAGCAGATATTATATTCAGCTTGATTCAGTTGTACTTTTCCAGTTTACTAGCGCGGACGCTGAGTTCAAGCTACTAGCGAGATGACTAATTAAAATCCCATTTTTAATGCCATAGTACAGGGATGAATGCACTGGATAGCTCCTTGCTTTGTATTTTTTTCATGCAATAGCTAGATGTTCCTGCTGTGTACCAGACATGAACTTGGATTCAAGTACTGCTTAATCAGTGTTCTTGATTTTCACTGGGGTCTGGTGATGGGATATAAGTGTCTGCATTCATTTCAACAAGACAGTTTCAGTTGCATTCTCTCTTCTCTGTACCAAGTGTGCAGTAATCACGTCAGTGGTTCTCAAACAGGGGTACACATATCCCTGGGGTACACAGAGGTCTTTCAGCACGTACATCAAATCTAGATATTTGCCTAGTTTTTACAAAGGCTATATTAAAAGCAGACAATGACTTGTTTTACACCGAAACATAAGTACAATGTTTCTATTACTGAAAAATTGCTTGCTTTCTCATTTTTACCATATAATTATAAAATCAATTTGAATACAAATACAAAAACATCACAGCACACTGTCTGATTTTGAAAGCAAGTAGTTTAAGTGAGGTGAAACTTGGGATATGCAAGACAAATCAGACTCCTGAAAGGGATACAATAGTCTGGAAAGGTTGAGAGTCACTGAACTAGAGGGCCAGGTCTTCACTAGATAAATGGGCTTTATCATTCTTGCCCTTTGATAAACATGAACACTGTTGAAGTTATGATTAGAGACATCAGCAATTTGTAAGCCAGATGTTCTCTGTGTGTTAACTAGAGTGGAAATTAAAGATGGTATTCCATTACACTTGGATGTCCTGTTTCTTGCCTCATGTTCTAGGACCTCTTTAAAATGTTTGTCATTTAACCATAGGCAACAACTCATGCCTCCTGATACTGTGAGGACACAATGTAAAGGAGAGAACATGAGAGGAGAGAGACAGACAGATGTACGTATCCTCTGGGCCAGGGCAGGCAATCCCACCAGCTCCTGGAAGGCTGAAGCATGTGCCTCTGGACCCAGACCCAGACCCGGCCCAGGGAGACTCTTAGCACTAGAATCTCCCCAGAGCTCACGGGCACCTCAGCAGGGGAGGTACAAGGCATGGGCAATGCCCCTACCTCCAGCTGAGCAGAGGTCAGGTAACCTGCTCCCAGCCCCTTCCATAGTGACCTCCTGTCCTGCACCCAGGCCAGGGCCACCATGCTCTCCCTGCTGCACCCGAGTTACCTTTGGGGTCTTCCCACTGCATCTTCCCCCTCCCCCCCAGCAAGTTCCTGGCTTGCTCGGCTGCTCTCCATAGCAGCTAGGCACAGAGGGGGTGGGATGGAGCTGCTTCTTATGCCAGCTAAAGCTGGCTGCTCCAGGTCAATGCTCTGTGTAGCATGACAGCTGCCTGTGATAGCTGAGCTGGGGCGGGAGGAGGGGGGGTGACAGTGGCCCACCCCCTCTGCTCCCTGCCCAAGCCCAACTGCTGGGGACAGGGTCCAAGCAAGCCAGTGCCTGAGTCCCACCCCATCCCCCAGCACATTTCCAGTTGGCTCAGCCTGTCCCCAGGAGCTGGGCTGGAGTGGAAGAAGTGGGCAACTGCTGCTTCTCCAGCCAGGTTCTTGCAGGTAGCCATCACACTGCACAGAGCATCAACCAAGAGTGGCTGACATGAGAAGCAGCTCCATCGCACCCTTCTGCTTCCCACCTGGGCCTGCCTGCCAGGGACAGGGCCAAGCATACAAGGGGGACAGGCACAGCAGGGAAAGGGACCCCTTATCCCTCCCCCCCAGAGCAGACCACACAGAAATCTGGGGGGCACTTGACCGTGCATGCCCGTCATAGGTCACCTATGACTTTAACTGCCCCTTTTCATCTATACTTTAGAAGAGATAATGCATACTTTCTCCAATGTGGATGATAGGGGGCAGCGGGGGGGAGGTGGGGGGAGGGAGAGATGCTTAACTTCTCTGTATTTCTAAGTCACACAGATAGTCAACAGCAGAGCCAAGACCTGAACCCAGATTTTCTACAAATAGCCATTTGTTTCCTAGTCATTCAACTACAAATGCCTCAGTGTTTTTATTTGCTTCCACAATACTAGATATGCATTGTGAGTCAAAGTTGAGAGGTTCATACTAGAAGGGTTAGATCAGGATCTTGCTTAAGGACACACACAAGTGTTCAGATCTGGTGTTTTGACCAAGGCCACTCCCTACTTGGAGGGGATGTTTTTCAGCATCTTCTCCTTGAGTTCCCCCCCACTCCAGGAAATCTCAGCTAAGGCATACTGCTGCTTTTAATGAGCTAGCTTTCCTATGTCTACACAAGCTGTAAATTGCAACGCTGGTTGCAGTGTATGTGTAGCCTTACTTTCTTTGTAAGAGGATGATTGCTACTCTGGAATAGTTCCTCAGTTCAGTTACCAAAGAACTGGAGAGCCTGTACTTTTCAGAAAGCAAGAGCTCCATGGGCTCATAAAGAGATGAAAGGCAGAGGGATAGAAGAGCTTCACAAAACAGCAAGAAGGGATCCTTACAGTTCAGGCTGTTGTTTGAAGTTTAAGTCTGGCAAACTTTTATGCTTCTCAGTTGATCTTACTGATGTCTGAGAGACTTTAAACAGTCAGTGTACCATGTGTCCAGACTGTTGCAGAAATAGTCACTTGAGACATTCAAATTAGCATTCACATCATAATCCTATTCTCCCTGACCCCAGGTTATGCTACAGTGTTGAGAAGGGCTTCTCGTTCTACTGTTTTGTATTGTTGCTTTAAAAAAAAAATCGCTGGGCTGTAGGAGAGAAGCTGGATGTTCAAAAGAGATTGAGATGAAAGGCTTAAAAAAGGCCTTTTTCCTTGTACTTTTGCATTATAATTAAAAGATAGAGCCCAATTTAAGTCTCAGAACTGCTGTTGATATGGGTAACTCCCCTGACTTCAGTAGAGTGGACAACTCCAAGAACTCAAAAATTTAGTGAGGTCTCTTTCCCTCCTTCCCCCACCAAAAAAAAAAATCATAAGATTTTTTTTTAAAGCCAATCACTTCAAAAATAAAGTTTGCGGCTTTGTCTTCTGGTTTGCTGGCAACAACCAAGATTCTCATAACATGACTCCAGAAGCTGGGTCTTTAAAATCAAAAAAGACAATATGAGATGTCTAAGAATGGAAAAAGAGGTGGCCACACCAGCCTACTCCTGATTTTTTACTAGTGTGAGAATAAAGTTGTGTTTTCATACAGTCAGAGGCACATTAAACAAGCACTATTGACATGCCGTTTTCATTCATTATAATGAAGGGTAAGGCAGTGATGAGAAAGCGGTTTGTTTGCTTTGGCTAAAATGACAGGCCAGTAAAGTCATATTCACTCCCTCACCAACTCCCAGTCCTATGTCATGTACAACTTGGCCAGGCCCAATGATTGAGATAAAAAAAATCTTGCTCATGAAAATAATTATGTATTATGGTAGTAGCTACTAGGATGGGTCCATTGTGCAAAGCATCACACAAAAATATAACAAAGACAGTCCCTGCCCTAAAGAGCTCACAATAAAAAAATTAAAAATAAAAAAAGGAAATTTAGGGATTGTTGCTGTCTGATGTGCAATCTAGGTCAGTGATGGGTTGTGTCACCACTTGCCCTGCAATCCTGGGTGCCTTGTTACTTTAGGTCCCAGCCTGGGACACTCAGTCAGCAAGCAGCATCCAGGTCTCACCCCTGTGTGTGCTTAAACAGCCTTGGTTCAGCAGCACTGACCTGAGCGTCCCATTTAACTACCCCATTTAACACAACACTGGGTTGGTTTACAGTAAAAACAAACAAATTAGCAGTAGGACATAGGTCAAGTGATGCTAAGTAAGAGGACTAAAGTTAGACAGGGTTACAAGCAAATCAAAATGAAAACATGCACCTAAAAGGCTGAAACTTGATCTAGCAAGATACAGACTTTGTTCAAAACCATTTCTCTCCCTATCTCCAACCTATATTCTCTGCCATGACTATCTTTCCCTCAGTCAGGACCTTCCACAAAAGGACAAGGTGCTAGCTACCCTTTTCTTAGGTGAAACGTCTTTGCCTAAGTAGGTTTATCTCCTATATAAATCAGTTCTACAGACTTCAATACCCCCCACTGGTTGAAGGTCCCATCTTTCTCAGCTCACAAGAGGTCTGTTCCCTTGTGACTAGTGATGGATACTAGGGATGGCTTCTGTTTTTGCAAGAGATAAGCAAAGTTCAATTATTTGGTTTCAAGAGGCAGGATGAGCTCATGCTGTTTGTCTTTCCTAGGGGCTTCCAATCCTACTGTATGATTTCAATATAAAATGAGGCTTCCACTATTTCTGATTCCACCATGTTTAATTTACAAAGGAGACATAGCTAGCTGTGACGTCCCTCCTGTTTGGGCAAACAGTACAGCCTAATTCCTTATATAGTGTTTAATATCACTGTGAAATGTATGTAATCACCAGTGTGTCATAGCTTTCAGAAAAGTCCTCACTCTATACACTTTAATACAACATTGTATACAACCAGTTGCATCAATTCCTTATCATTTGAGGTTCAGTGCCCCTCTCTTTATAGGCCAATAAACCTTTGAAATGAATTCTTCTGACAAGTAAAAGCCAGACTCAACTTCTCTCCTGCTGGGGGTAGATGGCATGCTCTTTTCCCTTGTTTGTCCTGCAAGGTTTACCTCCAACCCTTGTCAGCTTGATGGGTCAGTTTATGCAATATGTAGACACTCTCACTGGTCTTTCAAAGTACTTTGGAAGGAATTCCCCGGTGGGGTAAATTACATTCCTATGTCTGGGAAAGATCGGTTTACCAACCCCCTGGCATCCCTGGCTTAAACACACTTTAATAATCATTCCAGCAAATGCAAACTCCTAATACACATCACGTAAGAATATTAATGATCAGTGAGTTATTAGTTTCCAAATGATAACTCAAGGCATATTTTTCACGAAAAGATTGTAATTATGCTAGGCAAGAATACAGGGGTGCTTCGTGTCACGAGGATAAATTCCTTTACCGCCTGTTGAGGAAGTCTTAGCCAGCTATTACATCCTCCAAACATCAATCTTAAACAGCATTTGAACCTGGTAGTGCCATATGCATTTTGTGTTGCCAGCACAGCTAACTGACGTTTGAATAGCGTAAAAGGGGGAGAGGGTATCACCAGGAACAAAAACGAAGTTGTGCCCAGTTGCTGCTACTAGGATTGGCAGAAGCAGCATAATTAAGGTCATCTCTAGAATGATCAGGTGAAAGCCATTTATGAATTTAAGCCAACATTGTAAAAACAGTCAGGTACTCAAATAAAGATTAGCACTGAGGCAAAGAAAAAAAAAGTAAATGGAGGGAAATTAGCTGTGTGATGCATTGAGGATTTTACTGGGCAACTCCCTTTAAGTATTTCAAAGCATGATAATCCAGTCCTTCATTTCTAGGTAATCCAGTTGACATGAAATTTGCCACATGTATGTATTTTCCCTTAGAACCAGGCAATGAATAAAGTTATCCCACAAAATATAAAGAAAATACATGCTGAGTGATATTTTTTTTTAAAAAGCACTACTACAAATCCTGGTAACCTTTAGGAGTGGGAGCATAATCATGGTTGTGTTGAGGAGTTACGCACCCATCATGAAAGTTTGATATATAGCAAAATGGGCTAATATGTGCTAGAGACCAATGTCAAAGTCCCCATTACCTGCTGGGAATAACCCCAAAACAATCATCCAGGCAGAAGAAATCAGCTGGTACTCAAAGAAGCACTCATCCAGCATGCAGTAGCCTACCTAGTTATCCAGAAGTTACCACTTGGTGTTTGCTGCAAGCATTGTTTGGCGTATTAGTATTCAACATTACAACAAGATGGGCAAAGCACCCTCTCCTCCCCAGTGCACAGCTCAGGAACAATGTGGCAGAATCAGCGTTCATTTCTCTCCTATCTACCACAAAGGTAATTCAAATCGGGGGTGGGTGTTCAAGTTAGCAGGCCTGGGATTAGACATTAGGGTGTTCTCTATGAAGGTCCCTCAAAACTGGTTTTTCTTTTCCCTACTGGTCTGTGGCAGTGCTAAAATGTGGAATGTGTTTGGGTCATCCAAGGAGGAAGTGCATATTTCTTGTTTTTAGAACTAGAGAGGTTCTTTTGCAACCTGAATTTGTACTGTTCAACTATTCTGTTTTTGTGGGGGAATGTACTGCATTTGTTTTGGTATTTGCAAAAATTGTGACTTTTTGGCAGTAGATTATGAAGCAAAGATTCAAGCTGACTATTTGACAGCAGCTTTGGTGCTTGCTTCAGTGAGTATATGAATCCATACCACAAGAATTACATAATCATGTTGCCTTGTCTGTGATATTGGTGCAATAACTGCAAAACAAAGCTGTGTTTGTGTCCTTTCAAAAGAAAAGGACTATACCCATCGGGAGACCAGTGATAGATATTGAATTATTTTCAGACTATATATTATATCTGGTGTTTCAATGTAATCAAAGATTCATTTGCATTTGCAATGCATTTCGCTGCATTTTTTAAAGGAAGAAAAATGTTTTAAAAATTACCTTATATTAAATGATTGTCAAGTGATCTGATAAGAGGCATTGTTAGGAATGAAGGAGGAACAATAAAGCAAAGACTTAGGCTATTAAGTTGTCTAGATCTTTTATCAGAGAAATGAAGGTAGAATTACAGCTGTTGCAAATGGGCTATGGAAAGACACTTCCCACCTCCATTCTCTTTATGGAAAATAGGAACAGTTTCAGACACCCAGAACTAGACCACCAAGATATGCTGGATACAAGTGAGTCAAATTCTCAGCAGCTATGGACTATGGAGAAACAAAATGGTCCAGAAAAGCCTCCAAGGGGTAAGTGGGGGAGCTGCCCAATCATAGAATAGCCCTCCTCTATGACCCTACAGACCATGAAAGCCCTTCCACAAAAAGATCCTCCTCTGTTGTTCATTCCACCCTATTGCCCATCCAAAGCTACAGCCATTCTCCAGGGCATCCTACTCCATCACTGGGAACCCACAGTAGTTACTACTACTACTGTAGTAGTTACCTACTACTGTGGGTCTCTTCACCTTTAAACCTCCCTCACAGACGAGTAAAGTGCAGGATCAAGAACTACTCAATGGCATGTGTCCCTTAGCAATGCTGTTAGGGGAGTGGGACACAAGAACATGATAGAAGGGATCAGGTATTGACTTAGTGGAGTTGCACCAGTTCTATACTGGTAATGGAGTGGAAAAAAACCAAGCCCCAAATCTTAGAGATGAGTTGGTTTAAACACAAGTTGTTTTTTAAAAACTGTACTAGGACACATTTATGAAAAATATTCTGAAGAGCCCAGTTTTGTACTCCCAAAGTTACCTGTGCAATTATCAGGGGGTCAGGCACCTGCTTGTTTTCCAAGGATCAAAAGAATCTTACCTGACTTTTATGCTACAGTTTATTTTTCTGGATAGGGTATGTGCACATTCTGGCTGGCCCTTCTCCTCCATGCTGAGACAGCTTGAAACAGCAAGCTACAGTTCCAATGTTACATTTGATAAGCTTATTAATGGCCTGCATCCAAACAGTCATTCACAGCTGATACCATCAGAGAAAATGTGATATAACAGCATGCTCATTTCTCTACACTTCAGCATGATTTCTCTTAAATTCATTGTGCTCAATTTCTCCCAAGCACAGCATGTGAATATTCTGAATTTAGAAAGATTACTATAATAAATTTAGGATTGATCTTGCCATACTGATCCTAGTTCAAACCTACATTACAGTAGATATCAATATTTTCAGATGCTATTTTGTGTCTCATTTGCATACCTACTGCTTTCTTTAATATGCCCATACCTAGGGATTCAAATTATCTCTACAAAGTGGTGGTCCTATTTTAGCCTAATGAAGGCATTTGGTTAATTCCATAACATTTTAATGTACAATGATGCTATCAAGAGACCTGCCTTGGATCTCATTTATTTGGTTGCAGTTTTGGCTTCCAGATATAGGAGGAAAATTAGAGTGGCCCAACAGGGGGAGATTTTGCAGAACCAGGACCGGGTTACAGTTACTGCAGATCTCCATGTGTCATGGGGAATATTTAATAGATTCCTATATTCCAAGGCTAGAAGGAACCAGTATAACCTAGTCTGACTTCCTGACCTATTCTGACCTCCTGTATAACAGGCCACAGAATCTGCCCCAAAATTCCTAGAGCATATATTTTAGAAAAAAAAAATCCAATCTTGGATTTAAAAGTTGCCAGTGATGGAGAATTCACCATGGCCCTTGGTAAATTGTTCCAATGGTTAATTACTCACTGTTAAAAATTTGCACCTTAGTTCCAGCCTGAATTGGTCTTTAAGATAAATGGTTCTTGACTGACCCATACGGAGAGATGAGTGGTGTTTTAATTCTGTAGACCCTCATGACTTGAGAAACCTGGCCTGATATTTTTATGCAGATGAAAAAGAAAAGAATGTGCTTAGATATATTATTGTAGTGCTGTACATGGAAGAAAAAGGTGTCCCCTCTCATTCCTTCATCTGCTTACACTCTGAAGCATGAGAGTTCATTCTTGTTGAATATTATTCATAAGCTTCTTGCAAAGTGTCAGGATCCTGCAGATGATCTGTCCTATCTGAAATAAGATAACATTTATATTTCCTTCAAAACTTCCCCTCTTTGTATAAAAATAGTCAAAGTTTTCCTTCCTGAGGGTCAGAGACGCCACTACTTCTTTAAATGCCAGAACACCATTCAGAGATAGAAACAAAACAACTTGACAAAGGATGTCTGGATAATTTCCCATCATTTCTCATCGGGGTAAACAAAAACAAAACCCAAATCACAACCAACAGTTTCCTCTACAAAATGAATTGCTCTCAAAGCTAGTCATTGGCGGCCATCAGCCTGATTACTTTAGCCTGACAGATATGATCCTCAAGGGGTTATGTTCAAGTAGTTCTCAACATATTAGTTTGCTGCCTTGTTTCTCAGCTTTTACTGTTGTTAATATATCCAGAGTCTGCCCGTTCAGCTCTCAACCTTTTAGCAAACAATGGCAAACTAATTCCCACAGCAGACACTTAAGAAAGTTTCCCCTGAAGTCAATGAAGCTACACAAATTTACAGCAGCTGAGGATCTGGCCCTTAGAGTTCAACCCAATGCTCAAGGAAGATGGCAAATTGAAAATAAGGGAACTTGGAGTCTGCAGAACAGGCATAGGAAATGCAGGAAGGTTTCATTCTACTCCATGCTATTCTTTAACTCTCACCTTGAAAGACTACCTTTAAGGCACAAAAAGTATCAGTCTCCAGGCCTCCATCAGCACAGTGTGTGTGTGTGTGCGTGTGTGTGTGTGTGTGGAGGTTGCATTTATACTGCTCTTCCCAGACCTCCATCCTAGGCCAAACCGCCAGACCTCAGCACAGAGAGAGAGGCTAGTCTCAGAACTGCCCTACTTTACATTCACTGCCAAGAGCCTCCAAACCATGCCCACTTATTCCACAGAGACACTCCCCTTTCAACAAAGGCCAGGAGATGTGGGTGGCACAAGCAGAGCTACCGTGGCCTTATGCCACTGGACTATTGCCTAGGCAGGGGAATCTTCAACTGGCTATATCTGTTTAGCTTACGGTTTATTTGCATTGGCACAAAGCAGCTGTAGGCTCCAGCTCTTCAGTCACATTTCTGAGTGGAGATTTAAGCAAACACTCTTCAGAGGGATGGGGACCATCAAGTAATTCACATAGGCCACAAAACATGTGCCAGATGGCGATTACTTCCCAATACTACCAACCTAGGCAGAGATTCAAGCCAATGAAGACTCCATGTCCCATTACCAGTCTCAGTTGGGAACGAATTCATGGTCCCACTCATCCAGCTCAAGGACCAGAACAGCCTTTGCTACCCTCTTGTCAATGTTTGCTCAATTCCATACTAGACCAGTGCACTGACTGGAATAACCTCCTTTGGATAGGCAAAACCTAAGACAACTCAATCTCTAGTTGTTCCTACCCATGCCATATCTACTTCCAGCATTCTCAATAGTGGTTTCTGTTTATTTATCTAAGGCCCACTGAGTGTTTTACCAAGGAAGGACTGAATAAAAATAGAGTCATGTCTTCAGAATATGGCCCCTTAGGAATAGAGCACTTTAAGTGAACATAAACAATAGACGCACTTGCATTTAGTACAGAGTAAGTTTTGCAGTAAAACTGCTATTTTATACAGACATTGCATTTCAATTAATGATTTGCTCAATATACTGCATTTACTTTTTCATTAAGATTTCAGTGTCTTCTCACTCTGCTCAGAGGAGAAACATGACCCCCAGTAACAGACTTCTGATCACATTTTCAAAGCAATTAGAATTTAGGCAAAATAAACTTGCCCACTCCTAAATCATCATCTTCCTCTGTTCCCACCCCTGCCTTTTACTCCTTCACTTCATTAGCTCATCACTGAAAGAACAATGAAGCAAACAAAACTGAGCAAACCAACTGTCTTATCATTAGAGAAAGCTGATGAATTATCTACTTGTGCTGGCCACAAAGCGTACCATTGCTGATCTGAGCAATTACATATATTCACCTTGAAAGATACAATACATGCAAAACGATAATTACTCATGCACAAGAGGCTTTCAGACAGGTCTGTTCCTCTCAGCACTTACAGGAAGCATTTTCTCCCCCCTTTTTCAAGCCCTTCACAAACAACAATTAACCTCTGGAAAGCTGCTGTGAGAGTTAAGTGACTCGTAGAAGGCCATGAGCGAGTCAGGTTTAGATTTCAGAGTGGCAGCTATGTTAGTCTGTATCAGCAAAAAGAACGAGGAGTCCTTGTGGCACCTTAGAGACTAACAAATTTATTTGAGCATAAGCTTTTGGGGGCTAAAAGCCACTTCATTGGATGCATGCAGTAGAAAATACAGTAGGAAGATATATACACATACACAAAAATGGGTGGTGCCATACCAACTGTAACGAGACTAATTAAGGTGGGCTATTATCAGCAGGAGGAAAAAAAACAAAACTTTTGTAGTGATAATCAGGATGGCCCATTTCAAACAGTTACTCACACCTTCTTGTCAACAATAGGGGAAAATTAGCATGGGGAAATAGTTTGACTTTGTGTAATGACCCATCCACTCCCGGTCTTTATTCAAGCCTAATCTAATGGTGTCCAGTTTGCAAAAAATTAATTCCGATTCTGCAGTTTCTCATTGGAGTCTGTTTTTGAAGTTCTTTTGTTGGAGAATTGTGACTTTTAGGGCTGAAATCGAGTGACCAGGGAGGTTGAAGTGTTCTCCAATGGGTTTTTGAATATTATTATTCTTGACATCTGATTTGTGTCCATTTATTCTTGTGTGTAGAGATTGTCCTGTTTGGCCAATGTACATGGCAGAGGGGCATTGCTGGCACATGATGGCATAGATCACATTGGTAGATGTGCAGGTGAACAAGCCTCTGATGGTGTGGCGGATATGATTAGGTCCTATGATGGTGTCCCTTGAATAGATATGTGGGCAGAGTTGGCAATGGGATTTGTTGCAAGGATAGGTTCCTGGGTTAGTGTTTTTGTTGTATGGTTGCTGGTGAGTATTTGGTTCACGTTGGGGGCTGTCTGTAAGCGAGGACTGGCCTGTCTCCCAAGATCTGCTCAGAGACTCGTTCACCTGCACATCTATCAATGTGATATATGCCATTATGTAGATTGGCCAAACCGGACAATCTCTACGCAAAAGAATAAATGGACACAAATCAGATGTCAAGAATTATAACCCATTTTTTCATGTTGTGTGTTATATAGTTATTAACAGGGAAGGTTCCAGAACAATCAGGAACTTTCTGGAAACAATTAAGGCAGACAGGCTGATTAGAACACCTGAAGCCAATCAAGAAGCAGCTAGAATCAATTAAGGCAGGCTAATCAGGGCACCTGGGTTTAAAAAGGAGCTCACTTCAGTTTGTGGTGTGCCTGTGAGGAGCCGGGAGCAAGAAACTGATAGTGAGAAGGCATACTACTGGAAGACTGAGAAGTACAAGCATTATCAGACATCAGGAGGAAGGTCCTGTGGTGAGAATAAAGAAGGTGTTGGGAGGAGGCCATGGGGAAATAGCCGAGGAGTTGTAGCGGTCACGCAGCTGTTAAGGAGCCACTGTAGACAGCTGCACTCCACAGGGCCCTGGGCTGGAACCCGGAGTAGAGGGCGGGCCCGGGTTCCTCCCAATCCTTCCATCCCCGCCAACTCCCGACTTGATACCGGAGGAGTTGAACTGGACTATGGGTTCCACCAGAGAGGAAGGTCTCTGGCCTGTTCCCTGATCCACTAGGTGGATCAACAGAGACAGTAGGGATTGTTTTTCTTCCTTTCTCCATACTGGCCAGTGATGAGGCTAACTGAGTGAATGGCAGATTTGAGCCACGAAAGTGGCCAAACTGAGGGCTGCCGTGAACCTCTGTGGTGAGAAAAATCTGCCAATAAGCACAGGACCCACCAAGGCAGAGGAGGAACTTTGTCACTATATAATATAAAAATAAAATCTTCCTACTGTATTTTGCACTGCATGCATCCGATGAAGTGGGTTTTAGCCCACAAAAGCTTATGCTCAAATAAATGTGTTAGTCTAAGGTGCCACAAGTACTTCAGATTTAGATGTGCAATTAGAATTTTGTTTCTGGGTAGCAATATCGTGTTCAAACCACATATCACCAAGGATTAGGAGAACATTTTGGCACAGCCTTACTCACACAATTAATACTGATAATTCTGTAGTGTTTTATTCCAGCTTTGCACTCCCTTTACTCAGGGATAAATGATACATAGGAACAAGGCAGGGCAGAATCAGGCCCTGGCTAAACCACAGTATTTGCAATATAACAAGGTTCCCCTATATTTAGGGGAAACACTAGAGTAGTTCATGTTGCTGGGTAATAACAGCCTTACATGTGGTGCTGAATGAATACTGCATGGTCAGTTTAGTTATTCCAACAGATCTGTGTTACAGCCATTTTAAGATAATTTTATAATTACCTCTAGTTACCTCAAGATAAATATATTCAAGGCATTTTAATGTGTTATCAACTATTTCTTTGGGGGCCATATTCTGTTCTGAGCTATGCTGAATTCTCATTAGAGACTCCACTGATGTCTGGAGTTCTACTGGCATAACATGCTAGGCTACATTCTGCTCTGGTACCTTAAATTTAACCTATCCGTTATATAAAATTTAAGATTAATAGTGGAACAAATTCCTGAATCCAAACGTTCCTCCTCCTCTTTCTCTGTTAGTGTGCATCTCTGTGTAGTAGACAACTGCTCTAGTACTTCAGCTGTGCCACTTGATGAATTGTATCTTGCATGCACTTGCACCAGATCTGAATTTGGCCCAATGCATGCTGTTCCCACTGAAGTCAGTTGGCCCACTGTCATTTTCAGACATCAGCACCCATCTTTTCAAGGTTGTTAAATCACTTCACAAGTTCAATGACTGAAATCAGTACATTTTTATATGCACTGTTAATTTACCCATTTATGGTATTAGTAGTGGCTGTCGGGCCTTGTACTTCTGCTGCATATTTCCATTAGATTAAACTCATTGTCATTAACATAAAGGTGAAAGTAACTCAATGCCTGAAATGCAAAAAGATGGATTCTAATCTCTGTATCAGAGTAGTAGCCGTGTTAGTCTGTATCCGCAAAAAGAAAAGGAGGACTTGTGGTACCTTAGAGACTAACAAATTTATTTGAGCATAAGCTTTCGTGAGCTACAGCTCACTTCATCGGATGCATGCAGTGGAAAATACAGTGGGGAGATTTATATACACAGAGAATATGAAACAATGGGTGTTACCATACACACTGTAACCAGAGTGATCAGGTAAGGTGAGCTATTAGCAGGAGACCGGGGAGGGGGGGAGAAAAAACACCTTTTTTAGTGATAATCAAGGTGGGCCACACACCACACAGGAGGTTGGAAGTCAACTTCATTCTGTATTCTGTCTGCTGGTCATGGTTTTTCTATCATGTGATATTTCATCTCTGTACATCATTGGTGAGACCGTTTCTAGAATACTGTGTCCATTTCTGATGTCCACACTGTGAAAGGACGTTGAAAAACTGTTGCATTGCTCACTGGCTTGAGGCTCGCCCCACTGTGGATCGCAAGCCACAGCAGGCGGGGGGCTTTGCGGGGCTGCTGCCCTGCCCCAGGCACTTGCGGCAGCCGGGCGGGGGGCGCATTCCTGCGCCTCTGCAAAGACTGGACCTTGGACGAGGTATGAGAACCAGCACCTGGTAACAGAAGGTGCTATGCCATCAGGAATGAACACTGGAAGGGCAATCAGTTCTGGGTTGCCTGACACTGTCTGGTACCACATAAGGGAAGAGCTATTGTTTTACAAACAGCAGCAATAGCATGTTGCAGTTTTCAAGCCAAGTCTGCATTCGCTGCACACCAGAAAACCTGACTTCAGAGGGAGATCTGAATACACAAAGAATGCAAGAGCAGCCATTGAAGGGGAACTGAAAAGCACTTACTGTTTTGTTCCCATATCCATACTAAAATACGGGCTCAACCCCATTGTCTCAACACATACAGAAAGTCAATGAGAGTGCCATACACAGAAGAACTGTAGTATTAGGCCTTGTATATGTAGCCTTAAAAGAACCCTTACAAATACAGTTACACAAGTTATTTTAAAGCTCAATCCTCCACTCAATGCTTGAGTTACAGGGTCCAGGCCTGATCAGTTTCCCACTGAAGCAGCAATGCTGCCTACTGCAGGTAATTCTCTTTGGTACTGCTGCAAGCATTAGTAAAGCACCAGAGCTAGCTGTGTATTGTTCAATATAGATGTACAGAGAAGAGGTTATGGACAGTATAGTTGCCATTCCACTTTATACTTCTTTTTTTTTGGGTGGGCAAGGCCTGTAGACTAAGTATTTCCTATCTAAGGATATGCCTATGCTGATGCTGGAGGTGTAATTTTCAGGACCAGTAGACAACAGGCCCAAGCTCTGATTATTTATAACAGGTTAGCTCAACCACTCTGAGGCCCTTAGGCACATACAGGGGGGCAGGCAAGCCTGCCCTGCTGCCTGTGCAGCTGCACTGCTATGTTTAGTGCATCCGCCTGATCAAAGCTAGTGTAGGTATGTCTGTCTGACTTGGAAATCACACCTCCAGCATCAATGTGGACAAAATGAAGTATGATGGCACAAGGCACCACACAGGTAGACCAGGGCCCACACGCAGTCTTTCCACCAGCCCAACAGAACAGCATCAGTTTCACCAACAACTATCCCTGCTGAAGCAGAAGGCAAGAGTTGCCTCTTTGCAAAGAGGTGACAAGGGGATTTAAAACAGGTCAGGAAATCCCTTCTGTGTTCTAAAGCTAGAGGAGTTGTTGCTTTATGGGAAATGAGGGAGAGAAGGGGTTACAGGAAAGTCTACAGATGCATGGTGTTGGAGATGAATGAATGATTATTGAACACATGTCTGATTTGCTGTGTCTACAGAGCTACTACATCCTTGTATGACCATGCCAGCAAGATGCAAACAAAGCATGCATGCAAGATAATGCAACATGACATTTTAATCTTGAGCAGAGAGAACCTAGCTTTCTGACTGTGGCTGCCTGCTGTCAACTCAGATAGGAAGAAACCAGTGGGAAGAAGCGGAGTGGAAAATAAAGTACCCATAGTAGAAAGGTCTGAATCAACAGTATACAGGACAAACTGATTTTGATAAAGTTATTTTGGGGGGTTAACATACCTTAATTGAATTTCAACCATTAATCTTTCAGTCTGATGCAAGGCACTGCATTTAGCCATATGGAGTGGAAATCTATCAACTGCATGAAAAAACTTGTACAGATACAGACAGACATCATCTTCCTTTCCAAATGCAAACAGATGGACATCGTACCAAAAGGACTGAAGGTAAAAAATCCATTACAATCTACATACCACACAGACTATGCTGACAGCTTGTGCCACACGCTCTCAAAGAAACTGCACCTGATCAACATCCTCTACAGCAAACAGGGAAAGATTAAGAATGAGCTCTCAGAACTGGATACTCTCATAAAAAACCAACCTTCCACACAAACTTCCTCGTGGCTGGAATTTACTAAAACTAGACAAGCCATTTACAACGCATACTTTGCTTCTCTACAAAAGAAAAAGGACACTAAACTTTCTAAACTACTACATGCTACAAGGGGCCACAGCAATGGTTCCCTCAACCCACCCAGCAATATTGTTAACCTATCCAACTATACTCTCAGCCCAGCAGAAGAAGCTGTCCTATCTCGGGGCCTCTCCTTCTGCCCCTCCCCCCCACAAACATGATACAGTTCTGTGGTGACCTAGAATCCTATTTTCGACGTCTCCGACTCAAGGAATATTTCCAAAATACCTCTGAACAACATACTAATCCACAGAGGCCTCCCTACCAACATCACAAAAAGAAGGATTCTAGGTGGACTCCTCCTGAAGGTCGAAACAGCAGACTGGACTTCTACATAGAATGCTTCCGCCGACGTGCACAGGCTGAAATTGTGGAAAAGCAGCATCACTTGCCCCATAACCTCAGCCGTGTAGAACACAATGCCATCCACAGCCTCAGAAACAACTCTGACATCATAATCAAAAAGGCTGACAAAGGAGGTGCTGTTGTCATCATGAATAGGTCGGAATATGAACAAGAGGCTGCTCGGCAACCCTCCAACACCACTTTCTACAAGCCATTACCCTATGATCCCACTGAGAGTTACCAAAAGCAACTACAGCATTTGCTCAAGAAACTTCCTGAAAAAGCACAAGATCAAATCCGCACAGACACACCCCTGGAACCCCGACCTGGGATATTCTATCTACTACCTAAGATCCATAAACCTGGAAATCCTGGGCGCCCCAGCATCTTAGGCATTGGCACCCTGACAGCAGGATTGTCTGGCTATGTAGACTCCCTCCTCAGGCCCTACGCTACCAGCACTCCCAGCTACCTTCGAGACACCACTGACTTCCTGAGGAAACTACAATCCATCGGTGATCTTCCTGATAACACCATCCTGGCCACTATGAATGTAGAAGCCCTCTACACCAACATTCCACACAAAGATGGACTACAAGCCGTCAAGAACACTATCCCCGATAATGTCACGGCTAACCTGGTGGCTGAACTTTGTGACTTTGTCCTTACCCATATCTATTTTACATTTGGGGACAATGTATACCTTCAGATCAGCGGCACTGCTATGGGTACCCGCATGGCCCCACAGTATGCCAACATTTTTATGGCTGACTTAGAACAACGCTTCCTCAGCTCTCGTCCCCTAACGCCCCTACTCTACTTGCGCTATATTGATGACATCTTCATCATCTGGACCCATGGAAAAGAAGCCCTTGAGGAATTCCACCATGATTTCAACAATTTCCATCGCACCATCAACCTCAGCCTGGTCCAGTCCACACAAGAGATCCACTTCCTGGACACTACAGTGCTAATAAACAATGGTCACATAAACACCACCCTATACCGGAAACCTACTGACCGCTATTCCTATCTACATGCCTCCAGCTTTCACCCTGACCACACCACAAGATCCATCATCTACAGCCAAGCTCTGCGATACAACCGCATTTGCTCCAACCCCTCAGACAGAGACAAACACCTACAAGATCTCTATCAAGCATTCTTACAACTACAATACCCACCTGCAGAAGTGAAGAAACAGATTGATAGAACCAGAAGAGTTCCCAGAAGTCACCTACTACAGGACAAGCCTAACAAAGAAAATAACAGAACGCCACTAGCCGTCACCTTCAGCCTCCAATGCATTATTAAGGATCTACAACCTATCCTGAAGGATGACCCAACACTCTCACAAATCTTGGGAGACAGGCCAGTCCTTGCCTACAGACAGCCCCGCAACCTGAAGCAAATACTCACCAACAACCACATACCACACAACAGAACCACTAACCCAGGAACCTATCCTTGCAACAAAGCCCGTTGCCAACTGTGCCCACATATCTATTCAGGGGACACCATCACAGGGCCTAATAACATCAGCCACACTATCAGAGGCTCGTTCACCTGCACATCCACCAATGTGATACATGCCATCATGTGCCAGCAATGCCCCTCTGCCATGTACATTGGTCAAACTGGACAGTCTCTACGTAAAAGAATAAATGGACACAAATCAGATGTCAAGAGTTATAACATTCGTAAACCAGTCGGAGAACACTTCAGTCTCTCTGGTCACGCAATTACAGACATGAAGGTCGCTATCTTAAAACAAAAATACTTCAAATCCAGACTCCAGCGAGAAACTGCTGAATTGGAATTCATTTGCAAATTGGATACTATTAATTTAGGCTTAAATAGAGACTGGGAGTGGCTAAGTCATTATGCAAGGTAGCCTATTTCCCCTTGTTTTTTCCTACCCCCCCTCCCCCAGACGTTCTGGTTAAACTTGGATTTATGCTGGAAATGGCCCACCTTGATTATCATGCACATTGTAGGGAGAGTGGTCACTTTGGATGGGCTATTACCAGCAGGAGAGTAAGTTGGGGGGGGGGGCAGAGGGTGAGAAAACCTGGATTTGTGCTGGAAATGGCCCAACTTGATTATCATACACATTGTAAGGAGAGTGATCACTTTAGATAAGCTATTACCAGCAGGAGAGTGGGGTGGGAGGAGGTATTGTTTCATGGTCTCTGTGTATATAATGTCTTCTGCAGTTTCCACAGTATGCATCCGGTGAAGTGAGCTGTAGCTCATGAAAGCTTATGCTCAAATAAATTGGTTAGTCTCTAAGATGCCACAAGTACTCCTTTTCTTTTTGCGAATACAGACTAACAAGGCTGTTACTCTGAAACCAGACCTTACTGTGGTTTTAATCACATTTCCCCCATGAAATGTCCCTTTGCCTTTTATTTAAAAAGTGTTGGGGGTGGAGGGAAGAGGGTTCCTTAAAGAAAAAGGGCTATCAGCATACATGAAAGATGAAGCAAGTTTTAAATTGTATTATTCCTCCTCCCCCCAACCTAACAGACATCCAAATTGGTGGATGTGAAATGCTCCAGCTTCAGTGAAGCTACTCCTGTTCTACAAATGAGAAAAGATATAAAATTTGTATTTCCATAACATGGAGCCAGGGTTATCTTTCATCCGTTTAGAGTGTGTATTTATAGCATGTAATGAATATTATTCCTTTTTCAGGCAATTTTCTTTGGAGCTGTTAGGGAACCAAGTGTGAAAACACTCACTCACTATAGCTGGTTAGAAAATTCAACTAAGTGTATTTTCCTAAAATATGTGGTTTCCAAGCCAAAACATTTCACACAGAGATGTATTCATTCTGACAAAAGTTTTTGACAGGAAGCTTTGAGGTCCAGGGCCCTTGGGTCACTTCAGAGCAGAGAAAGAACACAAATTGAAAACCTGACCTTTTTGATCCAAGCGAACATTTAGACAATTCTGTTTGACAAAAAGGTTTTGGTTTTGTTCCAATGCAGAACAAAAAAAATTGAAACCTCAAAATGTTGACACAAAATGGAGTTGTCCTCTAGTCAGCTCTACTACTCACAAGTCAAGTAACTCACATACTTAAGGTGTCTGTTGGAGTGACCCAAAAGAGCCAATTTACCTACGTAGGTTGATTTTCCTAATTAAGGGCAAGTAAAGTCCATGACTCAGGGGTTGCTAAGCATGACAGAAGTCCATGGACTTTCAGTGATTCTTTGGAATTCTTCAGTATGTTAGAGAGCTTTGCCCCCTTACAAAGCCAGTTGGAATTCCATCCCCTAATCCTGGACATCCTGCAAGATCCATGATCTAATGTCATCTCCAGGGATTCACAAAAACTGAACCTTTTCATTCACACAGAGGCCCTATTACTTTTGTAAATGATCCCTCTTCCAACCCTGACAATTAAAAAAAAAAAGTGTCTACAACCCTAATACCAAATTACCATGACTTTAGCCTTTGGAATCTAAGAGATTTAGTGTTGTTAACTTTCTTGGAGTCTACTGCTGATTGCTGGGCATGATAAAAGTCTAGATATCGCATAAGAAAATGAAGTACTGCCATGCGGTTTTTATGAGGCTATAATACAGTTAGTTGATAAACTACAAAGCTGGAGGCAAAGTAAACTGTCCCATCAGGGAACAGGATTATTGCCTCATAAAACAGCACAATGGTATTATTTTTCTATTGCACTGAAAGCAGTTAAAAATTGATTTAATTCTACTCTCTGCCCTCCCCCATTCACCTTGTTCTTACTGGAATTCCAGGAAGAGAAAGCTTCTCAAACTTGCAGTGGCTCAATGATAGGCCACGGTTAGCTCTCCAAAAAAACCCATGGCATTCCAGAAGTTACAGCTGAACAGTCAACCTTAGAACGTACCTCTTTGAGCATGACTTATATTAGGAACTCTATGTTGTAATTCTACAATGAATATTTAACAATATATGGTGGCAAGCTACCATTTCTTTGGCACAAGTCCTATTTAGATTATTAATATAAAATGGTCCCATTGTTGGCAACATTCACCCATGGAGAGGGCCAGCACAAGGCCTATTCTGGTTGATATACCATTGGGTCCCTGTTTTTAGTAACAGTGTTTAAGTGAGGTGCTCAGATCCATCCACAAAAAAAATTATGGTTCCATACTTTTGTCCCTCTTATTTGATTAACTGCCTTATTACCACAACAGTGGGGCCCTAAGTACAGTGCCAGAATCCACATTACAACTTTGTTTCATATATTAGACACACAAAATTATTGAATGTATTGGTCTCCCATACTCTGTCACTACCTATTACCATTCACCAGTCATTGTTGGTCAATTTAGTCATCAAGTCATCAAATTGGACAATGTGTAGTCTCATGTATATTTGTGAACCTTGTTTAATTAGTTATCTTAGTGCCATGGCTAGTGGTGGGTACATTAAGTGCCTGGTTTACACCCACCACTTCTAGCTTGTAGTGACGCAAGCATATTCATTCACAAAAGGTTACCCAATTAACAGAGGTCCAGCGTGTTGACGTGACTTGCCTGGGGTAACACAGCAATTCATTGGCAGAGCTGGATATAGAATTCAGGGGTCCTGAATCCACCTTTGCTAGGTCTACACTTACATAGTGCCGATACTCTACATGTTACTGTATGTAGCTACACACCACAGTGAAAGGCTCTGGTAGCTCCTGCACGGAGGCAGCAGAACATGATATTTTGGGCAGACATAGGAGACAGTCCATGGGCATTTAGAGAGCCATCTAGGGTATGTACCCTGGGGGTTCAGGCATTAGGGCACTCTAGTCCCCTAAGCTGTGGCTCACTGTCTACACTGCTATTTATACCAGAGCTAGCTGGCTGTGCAGTGTCTGTACTCTGCGTACCACCACAAATGTAAATGTATCTTAAGACTGCCTGTCAACATTAAGATGTTTAGGAATCCACGTCTCTTCAACTGAAGTAATAACTAACTTTCTTCCCATGAATACTAGACCTCAAAGAAGGTATTAAAGAATTGGGGGGGCAGTTTCTTCTCTAGGCCTCCATTCCTTTTCTTCAATTTCCTCCAGTTTTTTTTTAAACCACCACCTTCTAGACTTCCAACGCCTTTTTCCACAAAGAAAGTTTTGAGCCCTCAAGCCTTTTCATCTGAACCCATTTGTACTAATTCTTGTATTTCTTCAGCGGATGGATTAATAAGGACTTCACATCTTTGAAAGGCCAAATGAAAGCAGCCATCATTAGCTGGGTTACAGTGGTAACCAGCTCCCACTTGAAGGTTCAGAGAGTGAGGAATCTCCGTATCTTGTGGTCCTACTGCAACAGGACTCTAATTTCAGCATCAGCTCTCTTTAGGTGGTAAAGTTATAGATGTGTTGGCTCACTTAAATATAAAGTTTTCTGAGGAGCCTGCTGGGAATGAAAAGCCACCAGTCATTACCTCACCTAGCTAAATAATTACCTCCTCTAGTAGGTTCTTTTTAAAGGCAAAGTCAGTTTTTAACCCAATCTTGTAATGGACTCAGGACATCTTGCAGATTATGTGCTGTACCTAGAGCATCAGACATGCCTATCATATACTAAGCTATGTTCTAATCCATAAGTACACCCACTTATTTCAGTAGGGCTATTAATGGTCTAAGGCAGGGGTGGGCAAACTTTTTGGCCTGAGGGCCACATCAGGGTTGCAAAACTGTATGGAGGGCTGGGTAGGGAAGGCTGTTCCTCCACAAAAAGCCTGGCCCCTGACCCCCACCCACCCCCTCCCACTTCCTGTCCCAACTGCCCCCTCAGAACCCTTGCCCCATCCAACCCCCCCCCCGCTCCCTGTCCCCTGACTGCCCGACCCATATCCACACCCCCTGCCTCCTGACAGCTCCCTTGGGACCCTCACATGTATCCAACACCCCCGTCCCCTGACCAACCACCCCCCCAGAACCTCAGCCCAATCCAACTGCTCCCTGTCCCCTGATTGCGCCCCCCACCGCAGAACCTCTGCTCCCCCCCCAGAATCCCCTGCCCCTTATCCACCCCCCACCCCACCCCGCTCCCTGCCTCCTTACCATGCCGCTCGGAGCGGCAGGAGCTTGCAGCCCCACCGCCTGGCCAGAGCCCGCCATGTCGCCCAGCAGGAGTGGCGGGCCAGAGTGCTGGCGGAGTGGAGAGGTGAGGCTGCACGGGAGTGGGGACAGCAGGGGAGAGACCGGGGGCTAGCCTCCCTGGCTGGGATCTCAAGGGCTGGGCAGGACGGTCCCATGGGCCAGATGTGGCCCACGGGCCGTAGTTTGCCCACCTCTGGTCTAAGATATTCCTAGGTGCTTTCTATGCAGAAAAGACATGCGCCTTGCCCTAGGAGCTTCCAGTACAGAGTGGGAGCGGAAACGAGATCTCTCAGCATATCCAATAAGCCTGCCAGTATGGGTCAATGGTAGTGGGTTTGTGGTACTGTATGGACACCTGGCAAACAAATCTGAGACAACTAGCTCTTTCCCAGAAGGATGTTTCTTCAATCAGCAAGAATGAAGCAAATTTTGGTCAACAGAGACCCACACCAAACTCAGATGGGTGAGTCCGATCTCACACCAGCTTTAGACTGCTGTAGCTCCACTGATTTCTCCTGAGCTACACCAGTGCAAAAAAGTAATGAGATCAGAAAAGATGTGCTAATAATGACGAGTTCTGTAACCCATTAATTCCCTTAGCTATCCAGCCCGCCACCCCCCCACTATTTATCAAAAATGGTTTATATACAGAGCTTTTTCAAGCAATGTATACTTGTTCTAGATTTGAAGTTTGAAAGTATAATCTAAATTCCATACACACACTGACTTGTATGGACTTACATTTTGTGGCCTTTGAACGAGTTTATAAGCAAGCCTGTCTCAATCATTGTCCCGACTACTTGAAGCAGCAAACTTTACTTTCCAAGTTGAAGTCTATTTTGGCTGCTCTTTCCTGTTATGCTCAGTACTGAAGTCATGAAGATTAAAAACCAGGAACATTTTCTAAAAGTCTGTTCAGATTTGGTTTGTTGGCTAGGAGGTGATTTGATTATATGCCTGCTTATCTTTCTTGAAATCAGTCCAAAAAAGTCTGCATTTTTCTACTCTGGTTCCATAGTGAAATTGCAATGTCTCAGTTCTGTATTTTCAACAGTTAAAACATTGTTTTAGGGCATCAAGTGTCTCCAGTTATTATGAAATAGTATTTAACTTCAGTTTGTTAGCAATATGAATGTGTGTTTGAGTAATGAGTACAAATCGTCACCACATTCTGAGAAATGAACTGAAATGTTTAAAGACACACAAAAAGTAGTTAAGGGCCTAGGTAAGTGAGGGTAAATCTTTTGATACATACTCAAAGCTCAAGTGAACTTTTTTGGATGGAGAAATGATACTAAATTGGGAATTTAAATTATTCCCCGATCCTAATGTTGCATTCTCAATATCTAGCTATTGCCAGAGCCCAGAGGTGAAATCCTGCCTCCTTTGAAGTCAATGACAAAAAACTCATTGATTTCAGTGGGACCAGGACTCTACCTCTATGATACGAGGCTATGAATGTTGTAACCACCTCATTTACAACCCCACAGACCAAACAATCTCTACTCCTCCCAGCTATCCTTGGGAATGCGTCCACACTGTGCAGTGGCCTTCAGCATACCACCCCCTCACCCTAATGGATTTCTCCCAGCCTCTGTCACATCCCTAACCAACAAAAAACCTCTCTCACTCTGGTGAACCGTATGTGTGTGCCTGCCTTCGCTGCTTCCTCTCGAATCAAAATAGGTAGCTGAGGAGCCAACAGAGAGCTAATTGGAGACCTGATTTTCACCCACCCAAAGCAACATAGAGCCATAATGCACCAAAGACTCCCCTGCACGATTCTGAGAGTGGGTGGTGTGCACACAGAGTATGGCTGGGTGCAGGAGGAGAAGTTGTGATACAATCCCAAACTCTTCTCACAAACCAAGCTTCACCCCACTCATGATACAAATAGGAGATGCCAGTCTCTCATTATGCAGGTATCATAATAAAATCAACTATGTTGATCAGTGAAATTGTTAGTTCTGAAGCCTACTTGTGAAAGTTTGTCAACATTGCTACCACCACACCAAAAGTTCAGGACTCAGAACTGTTATGTTAAGCTATTTGCAGATGATTCAGGCATGTATCGCTGCACTGATTTATTCTTGCTTTATAGTTTAAGAGGCTCTCTCTGCAATCATAAGTGTCAGTCCTGTCTATTGAGATTGCAAGCTCTGTAGGACATCAACTGTCTTAACATATGTACAGTGCCTGGCACAATGGGACCCGATCTCAGTTTGGCCTCCTAGATTCTACTGGAATACAAGTACAAAAGAGGAACTGGAAACTCAGCATACAAACAGATGCTGATGAGAAGTAGTGTTTACACTTTGTCCTCTTCCCTCCTAGAATCTCTCTATTTGAAAGAAAACTGACACTACTTAAAGGAGTCCGGCACTTTAAAATATTCTCCCCTTAAAATAATTTAACACTTGGCTGACCTTACACTACTGTAAGAGCTGTGAAAACTTGGCAGTTGTAGTTCAAAGTTTCTTGCACGTAATTTTGTTCTGTTTTTGTTTGCATAAGTTCCCAAACTTGGACTCTGGCAGTGTTGGATTTTAACATATTCCAAGTCTCAAAAATTAAATAAAAAATCCTTAGCAGGAACTGTCCAGTTTTGCTTAGATAGATTAAAAAACTAGAACTGAGAAAGCCAGCTTTTGCCTTTCTAAAACCTCACTGGTTGAGTTAAGGTTTCCCAGACTGTACCTTGTTGACTCAGATACAGGTCCCATTTTATTCAAGTCACTGAATTTTGAGGATTAAGGGATAGTTTGGATGAAGAGTTCCAGTTCTGGCTAAGCTCCAGTTACCACCACATAATACTAAGAGGGGACTGGAGAGGAATTACAGATCCTAGAGGGCACTCCCCAGGACTCTGAACATCCTATACAGTAGGTGCAGTCATGAAGAGTGCCTGGTTTCCAATAGGACCTCAACCATGCCCATTCAGTCTTTGGCCTCCTCGCTGAGACTTCCAACAAGAGTTCCCATTAGTGACGTCCATTCTGGGGATGGTTTATGGGACCCATGCTACAAGCTACTGAAAACCACAAACTCATTTCACTTATGCCACTCAACAGCAGTCAGATGATATCGCCTTTGGATTGCTATTGACCGGCATGGAATTCAAGCCAATGACCTTTAGGAGAAGGCCAATCTTCTGTACCATAACTATTATTTTTATATTCAGAAAAAAAATCTGACTCCAAGACATGCATAATTATTGGCACCCAGCATCAACTGCTCTGTAACCGAGCCAGACAGATCCTGAAATCTTTAAATGACTCAATCAACAGCATTCTCTTAGCAAAAAGAATAATGAATTGCTGTATATTCATCCTCCACTTGCCTGGGGACAGAGTCACAAATCATTTAAAATACATTAAATAGTCTCATTCCAAAACTTCCTGGGGATGGAATTCCATCTGTACCTGGAAAGAAACTTGCATGATGCAAAAACACCTAAGGCAAACCCCTGATCCCAATGAGTGTTGTGTGTTGACTTCAATAGAGGCTGGGATTTCACCCCTAATGCTTCAATATGGTAGACGTATAAAGCTCTGACACTACATTCCTGGACTAGGAACCATGGTCTCAGGACCTGAAGACTACTATGGACAATAGATAATGGGGTACTTGCTTCACTGAGTACAGGCTCTAGAAGACAGACTTCAAACCCTGTGAGACCAACTCCTTCAAATATAGGAATGGCCAGCTTCCCAAATCATCACAGCTCTACAGTGCCACCCATGCAAACTTGAAAACACATAAACATTTGAACAAACAACAATATGGCTTAACCAGGATTTGGAGAAGCCAGATTTACCAATACCTCCTGGCCTACCTCACAGGGATGCTCTGAGTTAAATTGTTTGCAGAGTATTTTAATATCTTCATATGAAGCTGCTACAGAGGTACAAAATGAGCCAGCAGAGGATTTTGTTCTAGAGCAAGGCCTTTTTAGATGAATTGCGTGTGTCTCGTATGCTCTCATACTCTAGAAGCGTATTCTGCAGACAATGTGCTGTTTTGCGATACTTTTCTGCAATGTCATGGGGCATTTGGAGAGACACATGCCAAATAAAGTTAAAAATATAACATGCAGTGCTGTAACAATGTGTTTAATTGAACACCAGCCCATTGCACACCGTCTCAGAGGATAGCAAAACCAGCTTCTTGTTTTAAGGAGCCCTACATTTGGTTTCCTTTAATGGTAAGAATTAGGAGTGTTCTGCAATACTGGGGAAATTGCATTTCTTGTTTTAGGGGAATTTGATTAGGTTAATCTTGTGTTGAGTGAAAGAGACTAGAGGATACTTGGACAGGTTAAAACTTCAAGTTCTGAAAATTTGAGGGCAAAACAAAAAGAGTCAGGGGGTTGTTTGGGGGGGGGTTACGCTTTTTTGAGAGAGAGAAGTGTTCCTATGATTAGTCAGCTCTAATTTTAACAGAGATCTTTGACTTGGGGAATAATCAATTACAGATTCACTTTGCTAATAGAAAAGCAATTACAGTATTTAAAAAGCCATCAATAACTTTAAGTTAAGAAATCCACAATGGTAAAATAAGAGACAAATAAAATCCCATAAATCGGCCTTCAATACACTCAAAGTTATTCCTTCTAATTTGTGAGTAGAGTTTTATTCAGAGGGTTTGAAAGATGTATCTTTTTAGTATTTAAATTTTAGAGGGTCATTCCGCTCTGAAGAGCTAGTTCGTAAAAATGACACCATGGAACTTCTTACTTGATGCATGTGCTCCTTGTGTGCATTCAAAGGCTCTGTCTAGACCCCTTTTCTAGCACCATCTGCTACTCATATGGCTGTAGGAAAAGCCTTCTCACAGCTTTTACCCTGACTCTGGCTTTTATGCAGGAGCCTTCCTTTTATTTGCCTTAAAGCCCATCACCTGGAGAAGCACCTAACAGGGCACAGGGGGCCTGAGTCCAAATCACATAAGGGCCTGTCCATCCGGCAACAGGCACATTCCAAGTAGATTTGTTTAAGAACCGGAACAAATAATCCTCTGTCTGTTTGTACAGGATTTGCCCAGCTCTACTTGTGATTATATTACCTTGGTTAGCTATCTCAGGTGGAAGGTTACTCACGTAACAAGGCCCTCCAAAGCATAAGTCAAAGTGCCACCCCAGCAGCAGGGCCTTAAGTTCAATTTTAAATGGAGTGGAATCTGCTTTCATTTAAAGAGGGGGTCAAGCTGCAAAATATGATCCCAGAGCCATTTCTAGGTCTAATGAAAGAGCTGTGCAGTGTCCCCTCATGTTCCTCACAAGGGAGAGACCAATGGAACCAAACAGTCGAGGCTGTGGTAGAGCAAAGGAGATGAGAGGGTTGTATTTTTTTAAGAGCAAGTGTTTTATTCTCATGTTAACTGCAGCTGAGCATAAATAACAATACAATGTTATGCTGAATACTATGAAAGGGAAATTATTACCAGCACTGAATGATCATTAGTTTCTACTGCTGTAGTTAAAAGCAATTGAATGCAAAAGCATTTCAAAGAACGGTACTTTAACTGTACAATGCTATAACCAAAAATATTTCTTGAAAATAAAGGGTGGGTAGGGAAACCCATTTATCAGCACAGAAAAGAAAGCTAACCTTATTTGCTTTGTTTTATTTCTATAGTATGGAGAGTCTGATTCTGTAAGCTGTAAAAGGAACACCAGTCAGAGGCAGGTATACCTAGCTCTTACATCATGCTTTTCTTATAAATGGGGAAACTGAGGCAAAGAGGTGCAGTGACTTGCCCATGGTCACCGAGCGGGCCAGTGTTAGAGTCTCCGGATTCCCAGGCTAGTGCTGTGTCCATGAGTCAAAGCTTCCTCTAACTACACATTATTATTAGACCATCTTTAAAGTGGTATAACATTACCTGCAATAATTCACATAGGACAATAGATGGACAAACCATTTATAAACTAGACAAAATTAAATCTGTGGGGATAGAAGTGGCCAGATCTGGTCTGAATGGTCACAGCTCAGTTGAAGTAAATAGCACTATGCCAATTTACACCATTTGAGGATACAGCCATGCTGTCTAAAGCAGGAGGAGTAGATCAATTGTCAACTAGTACTTTGGCTTAGTTTGGATAATGATCTGAAGTTGTGGGTGTGTCTCCAAAGCTATTTCAACTACCTGAACTTCTTGATGTTGCAGATTTGGGCTGGAATGCTTCAGTAAACAGCTTCTTATTGATATTGTGACACCTATACCTCAGCATTGCTCCAGCAATACTGCAAGAAAAGCGTCTCTTACTCTTCCTACCGATGAAGCTAGGAACTGAAGAAGTGTACTTTGCCTTGGACACTAGAGCAGTCCATGGAAACATGTTTGCAAGGATCCCACGAGCCCTTTAGTATATGAATATCCAAACCTTCACTTCCTTATTTTTTGTGTGTGTAGCCTTCAGATGACACGAGAGAAAAGAAATAAAAGTACAAACCTGGGTTGCAGTTTATTTTCTTGGATGCTGAAGTCAAATTATTGTTCTAATAAATCTCTCTTGATCACAGGATGAACCTGTGTCTCAGTCACTTAGTATCCAGAGCAGCAGTTAGTAATTCTGCATTTCTGTAGCAAGAGACTCAGGAAGAAGATATAGCTGAAGCAGGAAACAGGACTAATGAATGTAGGGGAGAAAGGGAGTTAAGTGGGTCATTACGAAATGATTAGACATACAGAGGTGACTTTATGGAGAAACTCCAGCAATGACATGCAGCAACTGGGCTGATTAATTCTATCCTTTCACATGCACTTATGAAATCAAACTGCTTGGGTTCACGGTAATGCTGGGAAAGGACTCATCATTGTCTATGGAGTTTAACAACATTTGGCCGATGACGGGAGAACAACATACTTTCTTCGATGCTTCTTTTGGGCCTACACACAGACTGACAAAGAGGACAGATGAATTCGGATTGCCTTTCAAGACGTTTTAAATATCTACATAACAGGATTATGTAAGATGGTTATGCAAAGTGCCTGAGGCAGAACTAATTAGAGAGTGTAAAACACACTAGGGCACAAGAAAATAAGCTATGTGTTTACTTTCTTCTGCAGCCTGTCATTGTCAACTAGTAACAAAATAGGCCGAGTTCTGTGAATGCTAAGGGGTTCTCCATGGGAAGAGCTATGATAAAGTCACGTTACTAGGGGATATTGTTCTGTATAAGTCTAAACTAAACAATGTAGATCCAATTGTGCTCCCACTGAAGACTGTGGTGTTTTTCCAGTTATTTCAATGGGAGTAGGATAATACTCCTATTCTTGTGTATTATTGGAAAAATAAACCTCATCATGTGGAAGTCTGCTGTGAAAGATAAATGTGCATCAAAGTGGTTAGACTCCTTCAGCCTGCAAGAACCCAAATTTGGCACAGAAATAAAAATAAGTCTATAAAAGAAATAAATCTCTCTCACACACATACCCAACAGAGAACAAGAAGAAATATACAGCAGGAATCTACAATTAATGTGGCATTTATTTCCTTACAATATATATGATTTTCTTTAACTCTGACACAGACAGTCAACAAGTCAGTTGTGTCCTCCAAGCTAGGACCCCACTGGGCCACTCAGGCAGAGGATCTGGGATTCCCACCTCAGGTCTCTGCATGATTCTATTCAGCACTATCCATGGATTGCCAGGCTGGTTTCGGGGGAGAGAGCCTCAAACCCCTGTGAGAGCCAGGAGATTGTCTTCAGAAAAGAGTCACTAGCTCCTTCCTAGGGAAACTCAGAGAAACTGGAAGATCCATGTGGAATCAGCCTTTCTATGGACACAGATTATTGCAGGGGTGAGAAGGATTATCTTAATCACTCCTTTTGTCCCATAAAGTACTTTTGAGTTGGGGAAGGGGGTCAAGATTCTGAACCTCTGAATCATGAACATCAGGAAGGAGACAGAGGATATGGCCAGCAATGACCGTATTGCCACTATCTTGCAGTCTAGTGGGACAATTATGGGACATAACCCAAAGAACATGGGCAGAATCCTGAGAGCAGCCAAACCCCTTCTAAAGCTTTTAAGTCAATGAGTCTCATATTCCACCCAGGCAACCATGTTTCAGCAGCCTGGGGAATGGGAGGGGCTCATATGTACACCACATATGCCCCAAGGGGCAGACTAGAGAGCAGAATCCTGTAACCAGCAGCCCCCCTGCAGTGCAAGCACCGGCCCCTCCAGCTACAGTCCAAGCCATGAGTTTGGGGAAGACGGATAATGCTGCTTAGTGTCATCACACACAATATTTAAATGGGAGCTGAGAGAACCACAAGGGTCTGCCTATGCCCAGGAACCTCTGTAAAAAATCCTGGATGTTCATCACAGCTAAGTCCCACCTCTTCTGTGCCTTAAACTCTCTACCCACATCGGTCCCACAGGAGAAGGAGGGGTGCCCCATAGGTCTGACGAGCTAGCCTATTAGGAGCTGCTCATCTAGCCACATTCACTGGCACGGCTGTTTCATGGCTGCAACGTTAGTCACTGGAGGCCACTCAGGGAAAGGTCTCAACCTCCCTTCCTTCCACTTCACTGTTGCCAAAAGCCCTCCTGACCCTTCAGCTACAGCCACCTCCCCTGAACCTGCCTGGGGCAATTTTGAACATGAGCGTCACACTGGGCCGTGATGGATGTATGAGTTCAGAGGCAGAACAGAAAGAGAGGAGGGGGCAGTGACTATATAGAGGACTCCACTCTCTCCTGTGGGATGGGAGGAACGGTCACTGCCTTAGCTAGGTGAAGGTGCTGAGGGCAAGGGAGTCCATCTGAGGAACCCTGTTGTTTTGGGGAGATAGAGAGATAGAAAATGTTCCTGATTTGGGGTGGGGGGTACAGTTAATCCCACTCCAGTCCATGCCCAGAGACCAGCAGATCTCACAGGTTCTTGTCCTCACAGCTGCAGGGAAATGTCAAGCCCTCCAATCCTTCAGACAGATGCCTGAAGTGCTACAGGACCTGTGTTAGACTGGAGAACTCAACCTCCTGGAGCCCATACTCCCTACTGCAGGTACCTTCTGTCTGGAAATCAGGCAAGGAAGAACAGGTAGGAAATGATCTGATGAAGGGGAGATACCAAACCCTTGGCATTGACAGGAGCATGGAGCCACTCTGTGGCAGGAATCCCTGCCCCATTCCTTGTTCTTTGACTTTCTGTCCCCATCCTCCTCCCCTGGCTGTAAGGTACAACTCCAGTTCTGGTCCCTAACCCTGGCACAATCCATCCCCAGAGTGTCTGAGCCCCACACAGACAATGGGATTCTTTTCCCAACCCCACCTCAGAGGAAGGGAACTATTATCTCCATCTCACAGACAGAAAATGAGGGTGATTAAGTGATAGGTCCTAGACCCCACCCTAAAACCTGGGGGAGAGCTGGGAACTGAACTGTGTCCCACTCCAGTGCCTTCCCCACAATGGTAACTTCACCTCTTTCCCTTTATTGTCCCTCTTCCTTTGGCACTTCTTCTATGGGATCTTGAGCATGAAATGAACAGGAGCTTCCTCCCCACTCTGTATTGCAGGCTCTGGGATCTGTCCCATCCTCCCACACATGTGCAGCCTGCAGCCTGCCCAGCTCAGAGAGGAGTGGGGACAAGTGATCTCATCAAATCAAACCAAGAATTGCTGCATCTCCATGATGTTTAGATAGAAGACCCCTCCCCCCTTGTGGAGGCAAGACCCCTTCACTCATGTGGGCAACTGGGGCTCTATGGAAGGCAATCAGCCCTTGCTACATAGAGTGACTGGGAGCTGCCCCCTTCCCTGGATCCCTGAGATACAGACATCTTTATCATTGTGCCATCCTTGTTTCATTCCCAGGAAAAGTGTCCTCAGAAGAGGTGTCCTTGAACCTGTTTCCTATAATAGGTTTCAGCCAAAATAGAGATTATTGTCTGTCATACAATTTCTCTGAGGCCCTTTCCTGCTCTCCAGCAGGACAAACCGACCACTGGGCTCCCAAGATCCTGCTTTCCTGCCATTCCAGGGCTGAATGGTAGTACTTGTACTGCTTCCCATTCCCACCATCAACTTCTTTTCCCATGGGAATCTCCACAGAGCAGAGAGAAATATTGCCTCCTCTTGGAGCCAGTAATCCCACCCAAACTGGCCTCCTCTGAACTGGGGGCATCTTTTGAAAGTCCTTTGTGTGAGAGGGGCAGAGGAGAGAGACAAACTCCAGCGATGTCCCTGGAGGACACCGACCTTTCTTTCTGTGGTCTGACTGAGGTTCACCATCGGTCATAGAAACCAACACCAAATGAGAGCTGTAGATTTTCCTGATATGCCATGTCTTCAGGTGGCAATGGGGTTACATCACAGAGGTGGCCAGACCTGGTGCAGCACAGTAGCCAGGAATGGGCTAAAGAACCTGAAGTGCTGGGTAAGTAAAACAACACTCGCATATAGATACCTTTGAAATTGGTAGGGATTGAACCTGGGCCCTTCATCACCAACAACATAAGCACAGGGTCCATCTGATAGAGTGAATAGAAAATGGATCCTCAGCTGAGGTTGCTGGACACTGGGTTCTGTCTCTTACCTGCTGCGGGGGTTGCTATAAGATGTGGCGGCAATGGAATGCGTGATGGGAGGAGGAGACATTGGGAGATATGCTAACTTTGGTGGCAAGGAGGAGTCTGAACTGGACATGGAAAAGGGGAATGTCAAAGATCAATACACGTGGCTGACAAGTGACTGAACAGGAAACTCCTCTGTGAGAATCCTACAGGCTGCATAGTCAGGTTTCACTGTGAACCTCTGGGAGCCATGTAAAGAGCGTTCCATTGAAGATAGTCCATGGAACCGTTTAGCAAAAGGGTTTTCTTCTCCCAGGTACTCAGCTGCTGAAGCCCCCTTGCACAATGTAGAATCATAGAATCGTAGGACTGGACAGGACCTCAAGAAGTCTGCTAGTCCAGTCCCCTGCACTCAAGGCAGGACTAAGTCTTATCTAGACCACCCCTGACAGGTGTTTGTCTAACCTGCTCTTAAAAATCCCCAATGGCAGAGATTCTACAACCTCCCTGGGCAATTTATCCCAGTGCTTAACCACCCTGACAGTTAGGAATTTTTGTCTAATGTCCAACCTAAACCTCTCTTGCTGCAATTTAAACCCATTGCTTCTTGTCCTATCCTCAGACATTAAAGAGAACAATTTTTCTCCCTTCTCCTTGTAACAAGCTTTTGTGTACTTGAAAACTGTTATCCTGTGTTCCCCATTAGTTTTCTCTTCTCCAGACTAAACAGCCCCACTTTTTTCAATCTTCCCTCATAGGTCATGTTTTCTAGACCTTTAATCATTTTTGTTGCTCTTCTCTGGACTTTCTCCAATTTGTCCACATCTTTCCTGAAATGTGGCACCCAGAACTGGACGCAATACTCCAGTTGAGGCCTAATCAGCACAGAGTAGAGTGAAAGAATTACTTCTCTTGTCTTGCTTACAACACTCCTGCTAATACATCCCAGATTGATGTTTGCTTTTTTTGCAACAGTGTTACACTATTGACTCATATTTAGCTTGTGATCCACTACGACCCCCAGATCCCTCTCTGCAGTACTCCTTCCTAGGCAGTCCCATTTTGTATGTGTGCAATTGATTGTTCCTTCCTATGTGGAGTACTTTACATTTGATCTTATTGAATTTCATCCTATTTATTTCAGAGATGTTTGGTGATGGGTGGGAGGATTCACCATCTAGGTGTGCTGCACCTGTAGTGTCTGGAGTCCCCCGCAGTCCCTGACACCCCAGGCTAACCTCCCACTGACTGCAATGGCAGTTTGTCTTGGGGAACTAGCAGTTCCTGCTTGGCAAACAGAGAAAGTGGTTACCAATTCTTTAGATGGCTTCTTTTCTCCTTGTCTGTTCTTCTCAGCCCTCTGGTCTGTCTCATATTCCCCCGAAGCAAAGCCTCGGTTGCCTTGAGACCCCTCTGGTTCACAGTCCTACTTGAGCCCATGTAGCGGAGTGATTGGGTACTCTGTCTAGCGGCATTGCAAGCTTCTTCAAGTGTCAGTTAAGGAATCCCAACCAAGTAATTTAATTTGCTTGATTTTTATACTTTTTTTTTCCTCAAAGGAGTCAAATTTCTTAAAAGCATGCCCAGTGAGCATGTGGTTACAAATTTTTACCCAATTAATACTTTAGAAGGAGACTGCAGAATGGTGCCAACTGAAAATCACCCCACATTCACTCCCTTATCAATCATTCACTTCAGTCCCCTGCATGATGTCCTTCAGCAGGGTCAAGATGCCCCAGTCAGCCCATGCTCCACTCAGAATGTTCTACATGTGTTGTTTACTTTCAAGTGGACATATTTGCTGACTCAAAGATCAGTATTGATCATACACGCAGCATGGAGCCAGGCAATTTCATCTCTCAGGGGCCCGGGCAATTTAAAAGGACCAAGAGGCTACCACCGCTGCCGCCATAGCAGCAGTGGCCAGGAGCCCTGGGCCCTTTTAAATTGCCCTGGCTGGCTGCAGGGCACCTAGACGCACAAGACCACTCTGGGCCCCACACATTGGGGGGCCTCCGCAGGCCGGCATGGTCGGTCCCAGAAGTGACAGATTCATCACTTCTGTCCCAGGCCCTGCCCCCTCCAGGGACAACCTTGGCCCTGGGACCCAGAATTTATGTTGGCGGGCCTGCTTGCTGGCATGCCACCTCCTCTGTTGATGTTGTCAGATCCCACAAACTAAATGAGGTTGTGACCTCTACCCCTTTACACATTTGCCTTCCATCCCCTCACAGCACCATCTAGTGCTGCTAACTGATATGGCATAATTGTCTATAGCATACATTCTGCATGTGACTGCTGCCCCGGAAGGATGGCAGACTTATCCAAATGGCAGTGGGGTAGTCTATTCATTTCTAGTGTGAGATGAGCAGCCAGCACTATGTGTCCAATAATCTCTCTGTGTCGAATAGTCTCATCAGAGAATCACCTCTATATTTATACAAACTAGGTCATGTCTCTTCTGTCCTATGAGACGATAGCATATTCAAGCACTATTTCAAATTTGGAAGGGAAGTCATGTACCTTTTAAAAACAGGATACTATGCGAGGCTCACTGTAGAAAAAATATAACAGTTTTCACCCACTGTGGGAATTTCCAACAGCAATTAGGAAGTTATTGGCCTCTGCCAGGAATAGGCAAGATAGGTCTGTTGTTGCATCATTTCTGAGGCCTATCAATTCAAGGAAAACAAATTTCCTCTTCTAAAAACTAGACTGTCATAATTAAATGAGCTAATTTATAAGAACAAAACAGTTTCCAGAATTAGGGGAAATATGGAGGAAGTACGGTCAGAGTCAGACGTGTACACAGAGAGAAACATTTTCCCCCCTTATTCTTCCACATGTATCAGAGAGCTTAATTGAAATGCAGACTCTCTTTAGGAGAATCTACATGAAAGAGGCTTCTTCTGTGCTAAACTCAGCCTTCAGTCACCACCAACTAAAGACAGAAATACAACTGGACTTCCACCATGTGAGCGGTCCTATATACAGTTCCCCAAAGAACCTGGCTCACTCAAACTTCACTATAAACAGCAGTTTCAATCTAGCCCTTCAGAACTACTGCTTGATTGCCTTGGGCTGCACTGCATTGACTACCCTCTGAGTTACAGGTTTCAGAGTAACAGCCGTGTTAGTCTGTATTCGCAAAAAGAAAAGGAGTACTTGTGGCACCTTAGAGACTAACCAGTTTATTTGAGCATGAGCTTTCGTGAGCTACAGCTCACTTCATCAGATACATACCGTGGAAACTGCAGCAGACTTTATATATACACAGAGAATATGAAACAATAAGAATAAGTTACAGTTAGGGCAGGGTAAAGGCTTACTGCTTCATGGAAGAATTTGAGAAGATACTGTATCTGGAGCTGGTGGTTGTTGTGTTAGATCCGTGCCTTAATGAAGAGAATAACACAATGCCCTATGTTCGGTATAGAAGGGTTAGGAATATTTGTCAGTGTGAGAGTGGTATTGTTGGTGTTTAAATACTGAGAGCTCAATACTTGTCAACATATTAAATTATGATGATGCAATGTGAATAGAAGTAACTGTTTACTCAATAAGCTATCACCATGTTTCCTATATATCTAAAGCATTATGATGAAAACTTAGACAATATCATGTGTACATACACAGGAGTTGAACAGCTGTGCAAATATGGTAAGAAACCAGGGTGGGAAATGGACCAAAAAAGCACCTACATTTTCAAACTTGTGACTAGATGCTTTGACTCCCCAACTTACTGAACACTTGTTCTCTGACAACAGGCCTGTTTGATGCATTTGGAACCCAAAAATGGAGGCTACTGGTAACTAGGGCTGTCAATTAATTGCAGTTAACTCAAGTGATTAACACAAAACTAACTAGATTAAAAAAATTTGTCGCAATTAATTGGTTTTAATCTCTGTTAGACAATAATGGAACACCAATTTCGGTTTATTTTTGAATGTTTTTCTACATTTTCAAATAGATTGATTTCAATTACAACACAGAATACAAAGTGTACAGTGCTCTCTTTATATTATTTTTTATCACAAATATTTGCACTGTAAAAAAGATAGAAATTGTATTTTTCAATTCACCTCATACAAATACTGTAGTGCAATCTCTTTATTGTGAAAGTGCAATTTACAAGTGTAGAATTATTTGTTTTCACATAACCACACTCAAAAACAAAACAAGGTAAAACTTTAGAGCCTACAAGTCCATTTAGTCCTACTTCTTGTTCAGCCAATTGCTAAGACAAACAAGTTTGTTTACATTTACAGGAGATAATGCTGCCTGCTTCTTATTTACAAGGTCACCTGAAAGTGAGAACAGGTGTTCGCATGGCACTGTTGTAGCTGGTGTTGCAAGGTATTTATGTGCCAGGTATGCTAAACATTCATATGCCTCTTCATGCTTCCACTTATAGATTGTACTTATTTTTTTTAATCTTTTTTACAGTGCAAATATTTGTAATCAAAAATAATAATTAGGGCTGTCAATTTATCGCAGTTAATGCATGCGATTAACTCAAAACAAATTAACTCTTTTTTTTAAACTAGCATTAATCGTGCACCAGGGCGCCATGCTCAGGGAGGTGCCGCTGTTTGCCTCCGGGGCAGGGGTGCCCTTCCTCCCGCTGCCCTGCTCCACTGCTGCCCCTGCCTCCTCCCATCTCCATGGAATCACCCCTGGCCAAGTAGCTCTGGACCAGAACCCTGCCTCCTGTCTGTTGCACAGAGTGGGGGTGGGGAGGCTGATGTCTGGGTGTCCTCTCCTCCCCCTGCCAGGGTACCCAGTCACTGCTGACCTGGAGTCAGGGAACAGGGGGAGCCTGTCTGCTGTTGCTGCTGCTGGCTCAGGAACAAGTGCTTCCAACAGCAGCCGCTGCTGGCTGGAAAAGCATGCAGGCTGGTGCGTGCTCTGCTTAAAGAGATAGCACTGCCCCAACACATATCCACTTTCCTCTCCTCCCCCCACAAAAAATATTTAAATAAATGGCATTGTATTATTGTTTAACAGTGCCATTATAACTGCGATTAATCGCCACTTTTTTTTTTTAAATCTTGGGATTCGTTTTTTTAATCGTTTGACAGCCCTACTAGTTACTTCTGAAAATGTGAATTGCTGTTTCTAGTTTCACAAGCCTAAATCTAAAAAGCCAAAGGAAGACCTGCTCAAGGGGGAAATGCTCTCTGGGAGCAGAGATCAAGCTTTTTCTGCTCTTTCTGTCTCACCCTTAGATAAAATCGCATCAGCTATAATTTGTGCTACTCTCAGGCTTGCTTTTAATCTTCAGTCCAATTGAGGAATGATAGTGAATATAACAGGCATTTTCCAAGAAAGCCTTTGGGTGTCTACCAGAGTTTAAAATTTGTGGTGACTCACTCTCCAAGCTCCAGAATTGACATTACATAAAAAATTTTCCCTCCCGTTCCCCAACTTGTGATAAAAGTCCATGTGTCCCGTTCCCCCCCCCTTCTCACCCCAGCCAATACACAAATGCAGTTTGAGCGGGAACTGATGCTGAAAATTTGGAGTCTGTGATAAAGCAAGTGGTAGGCACACTGATTCTATATTTCACCATTTAGCAAAAGACTTTGACAAATGCAAAACAAGGTTGACATTAAATAAATATAAGGAAAACATCATAAAGTTCAGTTTCTAGGATTGAAATACAATCACCACATGTGCAATAATGTGCTTCTGGTTTAGGAGATGAAGTTTTCACATTCTTATTGCTCAATTCAGCGAGAGGGATCCATGCCCTTCTCTGCCCTACCAGATCACAGCATTCACAGGAAGTTAAAAATTTAAACCAGGCAATGAACCAGATTTTCTATATAAATTTAGCTGGGAGCTATTGCCACTTTTTCAGCAGTCTCTGGGGAGCCATAAGAATAGAGTTTTGCTATTATGTATTTTTCCAAATTGGCTGCTGAGTCAGGAGTGATTCCATAGTGCCAGATTTTGATCTGGTACATCAGACAAAAATTTTGACTTGAATAGTGTTACTCCAGATTTTCAGAGTCTGGCCCCACCTTGCTGGAGTTGCCATAGTATATAGCTAGAAAGCAGCCCTTCTGCTGACCAGAGAGCTTATTTTTTACCTTTAGTTCTATATCTTCCACACAGGAAAATACAGAATTCCAAATCTCTCTCTTCCCTCCAAAGTGTTTGTGTGCATTAACATTACTAATCTCAGACTTTCATCCCCTCGTACTATTTCCTCTATTTGATAACAATAACTAGCAAGCTATTCAAGCAAGACAGAAAAATACCATGGAAACCTGCGTAAACATGATGTGCAGAATATTGGGCTGACACGTCTTTATTAAGTCAACGTGTGGGTTATTTTTTTGTTTGTTTTACATGTATTGGAAGGTATCAAGACACTATGGGAGTAGGTGCCACAGAAATATTTAATCACATAACAGAAATGAACCAACATGCTCTTTAACAAAAGAAAACACAAGAACCTGATGCTTCAGAAAGCACTTAGAATGAAGAAAAATCCTCACTGACTTTTAAAGAACTGACAGTGGGTGCTATTAAAGTCAAGTAGTAAAAGTTATCACACCTGTGGTATTTCTTGTTAGAGGCTCAGGGACACTGAAAATACCCCTGGTAAAATAAAGGGCTAGGTAATAAACATCAACATCCAGATATTCAAACATGCATGTGCTGAAGTGCACATGTGCTTTTACTTGGGCATGTTCAGATTCCAATGCCTTTGTAGGGCTCCTAGGCAGACATACCTGTGTGTGTGTAAATCATTGGCTGCGTATGCCAAACGTCTGTTCACATGCTTTAACATACACATTTGGAAATCTGACCCCTAGATTACTGGCACCATCTGCATTTTTGAGTGTGGAAAATCTAATGGAAAATTTTGATTAAAAATGTCTACAATTATTCCAAGGGGGAAAAAAAGCATTAAGGTGTTACTGTATCAATTAAAGAGTGACACAGGTCAACAGAACTAATTGGAGAGTTTTGCAGGATCTCACTGAACCGAATGTACTGTAATTTCAAGTTTGGATTCCCGAAGAATATCTGTGTTTCAAACTCTTAAAATGAAGTTTTGTTCATTGGCATTACTTTTCATGACAGACTCAAGGGGAATGACTCGCCAATGGTGCAATAGAATAGAAGTCTACCTAGGCAAGGAGCAGGATTTGGTCTACAACCTGGAAGAGAAGAGAAGAGAAGAGAAGAGAAGAGAAGAGAAGAGAAGAGAAGAGAAGAGAAGAGAAGAGAAGAGAAGAGAAGATTCCCCCAAACCTACAAAATTAACAGAAAAATAATGTTTCCTTCCTCCTGCCCCCATAAAAATAGCATGGTCATTTATTAACCCGGATCCTCATGTTTACGAAAAATGAGAGTCAGTGAAATAATGAGTGCATCTACACTTCAAAGTGTGTTTAAATGTCAGGGTTTTTTAAACATACATCATCCATACTCAAGACATTTTAGAACTGAAAACAAAACATTTAGAAAGCTTCAAATGCTGCCAGAAGGAATTTTCTTCAAAAGAATAAATTCCCAAGCCATAGTGAAGATTTATAAATAACACTTTTTATTAAAAAAAGAAGTGTTTTAATTCTAAATGCCTTCAAGCATTGTATCTTCTCAGATTAAAACAGAGGTTTCAGACTGTTTAAGGGTATGTCTATACAACTAAGAAAAACCTGCAGCTGGCCCATGCCAGCCAACTCGGGCTCACAGAGCTCAGGCTGGGGGACTGTATCATTGCTGTGTACTTCTGGGCTTGGGCTGGAGCCTGGGTTCTGGGACCCTCCCACCCTGCAAAGTCCTTAAGCCCGGGCTCCAGCCCAAGCTCAGACATCTACACAGCAATGAAACAGCCCTGCGAGCCTGAATCAGCTGGCCCAGACCAGCTGTAGGTTTTTCTTTGCTATGTAAACATACCCCAAGAGGCCTTAGAAACTCCCTCTCGAGAGGAGCAATTCCAAAATGGGATCTACAGGGAGTTTCTGGGTCCTATGATGCAAGTTCTCCAGGACCTCATTAATCTCCACTGCATGAGAAGAAAGGACATAGTACTTTATGCTATCAAGCTATTTTGTCAGTGATGCTTCATGCATCTTTATCAGCGTCATTCAATAGTATTCCTAAATATGACCATGATGCTGGAGCAGTGAAGTTAATGGGAGTTTTGTCAGATCACACCATATGGCCCCAAACTATTTTGTTCATGACAGATTTAAAAAAAAAAACAGAAAAAACAATCCTGCTGTTCCAATCAATTAAACCGGATCTCTCATGGTAATATGCCTTTCATGTTGAAAGATACTACTGGCTTAACATATTAGGGGTCAGTGATGTATAAGCACCTAGACACCTGTTACTTTGCGCTGGTTAAGACACTGTCCTTCATCTGGTAAATAAACCTTTGCAGTTTCTTTGTATTACAAAACAGCTACTCTTTGAAGTACAAGTGGTCCTAAGTGAGGTGCTTTAGGGGTTGTCTGCATTTACAGCACTGCAGCAGCAGTGCACTGGCATCGCTGGAGCGCTATGATTCCAGTGTTACAGGTGATGTGAACTTAGGCAAAGGCAAAAGTGACTTGCTCATAATCCCACAGCAAACCAAAGGCAGAGTCTAGTGGAACCCTCCTCTCCCAACCCCAATTTCTCAGTTCTAACTCAATTCACTGGAATAAGCTTCCTCCCAATAATTCCGTACTATTCCATAATAATACAAGTGTTCATAGAATCATAGAATATCAGGGTGGGAAGGGACCTCAGGAGGTCATCTAGTCCAACCCCCTGCTCAAAGCAGGACCAATCCCCAACTAAATCATCCCACCCAGGGCTTTATCAAGCCTGACGTTGTTCCCAGGTGTTGTATTTCTACCAGATCATGGCTTTCAACTGTGCATGAATAGCTTCCAGCATGGAGCTGGGTACAAATGAATGAAAACCTTATAATTTAGGGCCACTTCACAACAGATAATGTCTCTACCAGTAGATGTCACCACTGAGAGGCACTTGGGGTATGTCTGCGCTTGAGTTGGGGGTGTGATTCCCAGATTGAGGAGACATACTTGTACCAGCTCTCATTGCGCTAACGTGCTCAAAACAGAATGTGGATGAGGCAGCACAAGTGACAGGAAGGGCTAGCTGCCCCGAGTACATGCCCATCCGCGACCCTAGGTACATACTCAGAGACATAGTCTGGGAGTGGCTTTTAGCTCAACGCTGGGAAAGTCCCTTCACCTGTGCGTCTCCTCATCTGTAAGAAAAGGGATGTATGACAAAGTCAGCCCTGACAGACACAGGATGATGGTGGAGGGTGGATATATTAGCCCTAGCATGGTGAAGGCCCTGTTCCCTGTGAGCTGAAAAAAAGTTACCTCATGTTACCTGGAGACACCTGAGGCCAGTTAATAGCTGCCAATCACCTTTGAAAAATCCTCTTCTGGTGAGAGACAGGAGGGGAGAGATGAGAAACAAGCTGCAGCAGGGATAGTGGCAGCAGGAGGGAAGGACTTCCTCTGGGTGGAAGGCTGCTCTCCTCCCTATAGAGAAAGAAACTAAGTTAAGAGCTGCTTGGGGAAGGACTGGCATCTAGGAGCCCGCATAGTCGGGTAACACCCCAAAAAGGGGCCAGGGAAAGGTATTTCTGTTTGCATTGTGAGTTGGGCGGGGGAGGGGGGAGAGGGATTATGTTGCTTAAGCGAACGTCCTGGGCCTACCCCAAGGCCCACACTGTAAATAAGGAAAAATAAAACCAGAGTAAAGAGAAAAAACCTCTGGAGTCAGACTGATTTATTCTAGAACCCCCACTGTACAAGGGAGAAATGCTGAAGCTGATGAGGTGAAGGAGGTACCCTGGAACAGATGACAATACTTAACTACTTCACAAAGGGTTGGGAGACTCAATAAGTGGGCCTGATTCTCCATGCCTTTACACTGGCTTTACACCAAGTTAACATCCATGGAGAGACACCTGCAACAAACTGATATAGCAGAGGGGAGAATCAGGTCAAGTGTTTGTACAGCCTTTGAAAATACAAAGTGCTACCTATTCATATTTTCTGAAATGGTTTTGGTGATTTTTAGCAGAGATGGGAGAACATGTGTCAGAGTTTCATATCAACTCAAACATCTTTGGTTCTAATTTTTTTTTTTTTTTTTTTTGAGAAACAATTATTGTGAGTTTCAGGTTAAACTACAAGAGGAAGCTCTTTTCAAAACAAAAATGGTTGAGTGGTTTGGCAACTGTATACAGCTAAAGGATTTGCATATGCCCTTGAAAACTAGCTTAATGAGGTAGACTCAGGTGATTACATGTTATTGAAAGGAGTTGGTTCCTCTTTTGAAAAGAATTATTTTCTATTGATAAAAAATGTTTATTCAAGACCTTGGTACTTGCAAAGCAGCTTCCAATATAAGATCAAGGTTTAGAAATTGCTGAATTAGATATAAGTTGTATTTTCTCTTACTACGCAGCATGTCCAACTATGATAACTATCACTGTGCATCTAAGGAAGAAGATCAACAGAGTTTGTGTGATAAGTCTTTTCGAAAGGGCAAGGAGGTCCATTTAATTTAAAATGTACAAAGTTTAATAAATTATAAACTGTAAAAAAAGTATTGCCTCTAGCTGTTTAAGAAAAACCTACCGCACATAGTGAAAAACTGGACTGCATCCCAGAGAGTTTTCATTCGCATAATGAACATCAGAAGGTATATCATACCAATCTCATTTAGAGATAGGCCTGAAGAAAATCCTTAGATCCTTTGAACTTTGGTGAAGTTCTGATCCAAATTTAGCACCTGGTTCCGACCCCTCTAAGCATGTGTCTACACAGTAAGTGGTAGCAAATCTCAGAGTCAAGCTAGCAAGAGTTGAGGTCATGCTATGGTGATAAAAATAACTGTAGGCATTTGGGATCTGGCAGGAGCTTGGGCTCTGAAGTCTAAGGTGGGGGTTGGACTTCAGATCCCAAGATCCAATACAAGCCCAAATGTCTACACAGCTATTTTTAGTCCCATACCATGAGCCCAAGTCTGTAGACATGGGCTCTGAGACTCACTGCTACAGGCTGCAACTTGCTGTGTAAATGTACCCTAATAGGCCAAAGCTGATTCCAGATCCAAAAATCCCTAAACAGTTTGATCAAAACTTTATGGTCCTATCTCTAGTATTATCAAATGTTACTCTTGCTGTATCCTGTGTACCTGCGATATAGATACATACTGTATTAAACATGGCCCAACACTGTTTTGTTTCAGTTAGGTATTACAATATAAAAGATCAAAGTCAGTTTTTCCTTGTACTATACATAACGTACATGAAAAGGTCCCTGTATACATATTGCTATTGCTGATATAATTACAGCAGTTTTCTTTTCACAAACAAAATCTGAATCTCAATTTTGAGTGTTTGTTCAGCATCTTATTAGCAGAGCTGTAGACACGTAACATGCATCAAAGATTTAGAGACACAAACTACCGAGCAGGGTGTTATCACACCCATATTACTCCTCATCATGCTCTGTGTTGGATTTCAGTTGGTGTCAGACTAAGCTCTTAGGAGTTGATTCAGAAAAGCACTTAAGCACGTGCTTAATGTTAAACGTGTGCTCAATTCTCATTGACTTAAATAGGATTTGGTCATGAGCTTTGCTGAACTGGGGCCTTGATGGTGTCTAGAGGAATGAGTGAATAAGTTTAGCGGCCTTAAACCAGTAAGTTCTGCATTGGGGGCAGGGGAAAGGAGACATAGTCTGCTCAGAAATCCTCCTCACCAAGTTACCCTTAAATTTGGAAACCCCAAAACCAAACCTAGTTTAATTCTTAGGGAAAGGGAGAACAATTCATTCCCTTTAATCCAGTACAAAGGCCTAATCCTGTCAACATTTACATATGACAGGAACTGGATGATTTAAAGGATTCAAAGTGGAATACAAAAATCTTTCAGTCACTAGGTTCTTCAATCAAAACAACTCAGGTTTCAGATATTCATCAGTACATGACCTGTTGTCTCAGTGCAGCTCTTGGCAGAAGTCAGTCTTTCACACACTGGCTGGCTGACAGATGCCACAGATTGAATAAGCAGAGACGCTAAACTGCACTCTCTTTCCTACAGGAGGAGCCCCAGGTCAGTACAATACAGAGAAGACTGCCCAAATGCTATACCTGCTCACTGTGCTAAGAAGATACAGAAATTTCTGTCTCTAGTGCTATGAATCTGGCACCTTTAAGAGCACTTAAATAAAATCCACTAACTCATTTTCCCTACAGAGAAGAAGGCTCAGGTACAGAAGAGTGCTTCATACAGTTGTAACATTCAGCTGACAAATTAATAGGTATAAACGTGCCAAGAAGGGGAAAAAAATAAACAGCTGTAAACAGTATTGGAGCATTCATTATCTTTAAACTTTTTTCCATCGAAGAACAAATTGCCTACAATTAAAAGTAAAAAAGCTAGTGGAGTTTGATTTTATTCATCTAGACACATGACATTCTTCTAGATACTGTTTCTCTCTGCTTTGAGAGGCACTTTACCAGCCAAATATGGAGATTTTCAGGCAGAAACAAAATCTTATTCTTTTAAAAACAGGCAAGTACTCAATTCACCATGCGAATAACTACCATTTAAAAAGGCAACACACAATGGGGAGCATGATGTGTCTGGTACATAAAGAGGACATCAAAGAGAAGACAAAAATGACAGAAAATTAGAATTCTGTGAACCATGCCACCTTTAGGACCATGCACAGGTTGTAGGTAACTAAGGATTGGTTGCCATTATGAATCAAAATTAAATTCAGACACATGTGTTATATTCAACTACACTATAAGGCTTCTAAGAACAACTTTGAGAACAAGCGGACAAATAAATGTAAAATGTGGAAGACTTCCAAAATAAAGAAAGTAATAAAAAAATAAAAGTTAGATGCATTGTGATTTTAAAGTGGTAGATTAAACCTAATGGTTTTTTGTTTGTTTGTTTTTAGCAGTTTCTTCCAGCACAAAAGCATAAGTTGTTCAAAAATGGGCTAGTAGATATTAAGGAGCCGGTGAGGAAGATTTCAATTTTTTCCATACCTTAAGTTTCAAAAGAAAAAGCAGAGGATCAGCAGTGAGCATCTGAAAATTCCCTCCCACAGCTCTCTGTATGCTAGACGCATATAGCAAGGCCCTTGGTGTTGAAAGGAAAGTAGCATACACAGCTTAATATGTGAGGTCTTGATTTAGCAAAGATTGCTGCAGAAAATAGAAGCTTCCCAATGGTAGAATTTATCCCTAATTGTGACATATTTTATTAATTTCTCTTTTGTACAAATGAGTGAATTTTAGTGTTTGCAAGTATTGGATTGTCAAGTCTGGATACTCATGCCTTCTATCCACAGAAGAGGTACAGTGTAGGCAGTCATCATGCAATTTCTTCCATGGTGCCCATGGATTTGCCTGGTTTGGTTGTATCACTTTTAGAGTGACAGCATCATTCAGTTCCCAGGCCGGGTCAATTGTCTCTAGTGAGACTGGAGTAGTAATAAAGCTCTTTGAAGGATCAGATTTTAAGATCAGGAGGTAGAACAGAGATTACAATTCTGGGGCAAATCCTGCTCTTTTTAAGGTGGTGTAAAATTGAAACAACTCCATTGATGTAAACTCCACTGATGTAAGAAAGCAGAATTCTGCCTCCGATTTCAAGTGTAGGTGACACATTTCACACTTCCAGTTTAATATGTTCAATAAGTGAATAAACTGTAGTTTTATAGCATTCATGTATTTTTCATATGATAATTGACTAAACTTTTTATATTTCAAATTCATAATAGAAATGGTAAATAATATGAATCATATACTTAATACAGATTCTAGGTATTTTCCCCCAGGGGCCTTCTGGATAATGAGAGAAGAATGCAAAACAATTAAAAATATACATTAATATATTTTTGTGTATGGGTAAGCAGGAAATTATTGCAACAGTTTAGCTGTACTGCCAAAACGGTTTTCCCCCAGTGTCAGTAATTAAGCAAGCTGTCAGCAATCTTAGATGAGGCTGAAATAATAGCCCTGAGTATTTATCTGCCTCCTGACAAAACAAGAACATTCATTTCCTGGGTTGCTATCTGGAAAGAAATTAATTTGTTTTGAAAGCAATTAAAAATGGTCCACATCAGATTGCATTCATTTCCAATTACTCACAGACGGATCGTGTATTTAACTTCTCCCATTTAAACAATCTGTAGTTTTCAGCAATATCCTGAGTTTGTGCAGCTTCTGCAAATAAAAGATTTTTGCAGTGTGCACTGGCAGATTTGGATTCATCTGCCTCGATGAACTACTCAGAGACTGTGCTGTTAAGAGCACCAAGAACAATGCATGCTGGGTTTGCACACATCTAAGACCATTCCTGTTACTTGAATATAAATGGTTCCTTTGCTTCCACAAAGGGAGACCTTCATTCATTTCTAAGGATAATGAACCAAAGATTATATGCTTATTCCAAGCAAAGTTGTCAGACGGATTGAAAACTAGCGCTAGTCAAAAAATACTATTTTCCCCCACTCTTGTAGAAGATCCTCTGCACCAACCATTCGCCCACCCCTCCCCAAAAAAAATTGTAAAAAAGATCAGTTTTTCAACTAAAACATCATTGTCTAAAAATAATATTAATTTTTGTATTAAAACTGAAAAAGACTCTATGGAATTGTATGCAGTGTTGTTATAGCCATGTCAGTCCAAGGTTAAGTTTGTTTCATTTAAAAAGCCATTTTTGGTAGAAAAACTGAGAAAAAGTTTTCAACCAGGTCTACTGAATCTACTTTATTCATATAGATTCAGAGAAACATAGGGCTGGAAGACACTTTGACAAGTCATCCAGTCAAGCCTCCTGTGCTGAGGCAGGACCAAGTAAACCTAGACCATAGACCTGTCAGGTGTTTGTCCAACCTATTTGTAAAATCCTTCAATGACGGGGATTCCACAACCTCCCTTTCGAAGCCTATTCACAGGTTAACTACCCTTCTAGTTAGAAAGATTTTCCTAATAGCTAACCTAAATCTCCCTTGCTACACATTACATCCATTACTTCTTGTCCTATCTTCAGTGAACATGGAGAACATAATTGATCATCTGTCCTTTATAACAGTCCTTAAAATATTTAAAGCCCACACACACACACACACACACACACACACACAATTTTCTTTTCTCAAGACTAAACAGGCCCAGTTTTTTTAATCTTTCGACATAGGTCAGATTTTCTAAACCTTTCATCATTGTTGTTGCTTTCCTCTGGACACAGTATTCCAGCTGAACCCACTCCAATGCTGAGTAGAGTGGGACCATTAAGCCCAACTGCGTTTTTTGGTGAATAAAAGCCAGTCCGTATTCCTTCTGGAAACTCCCACTGAAATGCAATACTTATATCCATCTCTCCAGCCTTAAACCAGAATGTAGTCATTTGTCATTATACATAATTCCATCCCTCCCCCACCCATTTAATAATGTACTTAATAATTGAAGGTACGTAATAATTGAAAACAGATGGATTCTGTTTCTAGAACTTTATATAAATGTCTATAAAAAGGAATTTTAAAAGATTTCTAACTTGAATACTGCTGCAACTTGGAGCACGGAAAGTAGTGATGCATTATGTAATACACTGGTTCTCAACCACGGATATGTGTACCCTTGTGGCTATGCAGAGGCCTTCCAAGGAGTACATCAATTTATCTAGGTGTTTGCCTAGTTTTACAACAGGCTACATAAAAAACATTAGTTAAGTCAGTACCAACTAAAATTTCATACCGACAATGACTTGTTTACACTGTTCTATATGCTATACACTGAAATGTAAGTACTTTATATTCCAATTGATTTATTTTATAATTATATGGTAAAAATGAGAAAGTAAGCAATTTTTCAGTAATAGTGTGCTGTGATACTTTTGTATTTTTATGTCTGATTTTGTAAGCAAGTAGTTTTTAAGTGAGGAAACCTCGGGGTACGCAAGACAAATCAGACTCCTGAAAGGGGTACAGTGGAAGGATTCAGAGCCACTGGCCTAACAGATAACTGCATTTATATTCATGGAATCCTGCTTTAATCCTCCTAGGTACGGTTTTCAGTGAGTCCCGCTACAGGATCGCAGAACTGACAGACATCACATTACATGGTAACACTAAGTGCATGATGACACTATAAAATAAGGACACTTAATTCCAAGCAAAGAAGCATCCAAAAAGAACATTGAGTTACCCTCTAAAGTATATGATCTATCAACTGCCAAAAAGATCCATTAAGCGCCAGACTTTTGCTGTTGAAAACCCATTTATCTGGGAAACTGACATTTACCCTTGACCTTGGATGAGCACGTTTCTTCCTCACATTTCCTGAATTTGCCAAGGCAATCCTGGACATGCTGTCACTACATAATAGTACAGGGGTCCAATCTCAACCATTATCATTCAGTTTCAAAGGGGGGAAAGTGCAATTTACTGCCAGAAAATACAGAGAGAATAAAATTACAGTATATCAACTTCTGAAACAATTAGATTTGGATTGTAAGGACACCATATCTCCCCTCTTCCACATGGTGTAGCATGGAAGGGAGCTAAGCTATGGGATAAGTAGTGGGGCAGCTGCTAAGGAAGGAAAGGGGGTTGTGTGGAATGCTCCTCCCACTGCATAGCTGTCCCCTCAGCAAAAGATCCACATAGCTCATTGACTACAAAAGCAGGAGGGGGACACACTATGCAACATGTTCCCTTTCAAGAACGACACAGTGAAAGGGAGGTATAACACAATGCTGTTTAAAGCTGATTTCATTCCCCTACATGTTCCACATAGCCCCTGTCTTTCTACATCAACATCATACATCTGTATCAGACCTAGCAGTTCATTGCCTTCCCAGCTGCAAGTTCTTTCTCACCTCGTGCTCCCTCCTGACTCAGACTTCTCTATCCCTTTATCCTGCAAAACTGTTCTATGATATTCCCCCATCCCAGCTTCAGCACCTCTCACTGGCCTCTTTCATTCTTCCCAGGACCAGTGGCTATGGAATCCTAACTATATACTATAGGGCTATCAGGATTGTGATGTGTTGAGGACTGTGCTGGAATTGCAAGCTATCACTTTAAAAGTGTGTGAGGGTGTGACTCCTTGTCCTGCTTTCAGGCTAGGGGTTCTGCTGGGAACCCTGTGATCTGTCAGTTTTGAAAAAGCCAGCCTAGAACAAGGTGGGATGAGTTGTGCCTTGCTGTCTTAGGGAGCAGCCTGCTTTGTCTCTTTCTGTTTTTCGTGTGTTATGCTGGACTCTAAGAAATAAAGTAGGATTATGTAGCAGCCTTCCAGCAAGATAGATAGATAGATAGATAGATAGATAGATAGATAAACCTCTCTTTGTGTATGTTGTGAATATAAACAGGGACCAGAGCACAGACTGTCCTGATATTGCATGCACAAATATCAGCTGGGTTACACTTCTCCTGTCCTGCACCAAATTTCACTCCCACCTCTAATCAGCAATATCACCAGTAAGCACAGCTTTTGGTTATTTTAAAGCAGTGCTTTGCAAAACTAACAATACCATAGCTAGGTCTTATTATTTTTCCCTTTGAATTAAGTCCCAAGATGCGATCAGACTTTTAGGACATTTTCTTTCTTTGTTCTCCATTTTTTCCACAGAACCTGTCAAAGCAGATTGGTCACTACGTTTTGCACCACAGTTAACATGAAAAGTTGCTTCAATGTTCAATATTTTCTGCTTTATATTTACTAAAAACTCTCAAAAATCACAAACACGGACTATCGGTACAGAATGTGACATGATCTTTTTCGATCTTCTATTCTTAAATTTTAATTTTGTAGCTTGATTTGAACTCACCAGGATTCATCTTTTTGCTTCTCTCTCCAGTCCAGGCTTCCGTTTATAAAGGAGGGGACTGCACTGTACCAGTCATAGTGAACAAAATAATAGTATATTTTAAAAAATCCATATTAAAAATACAATAAGGGGTTTCTGCAAGAGGTATGACTTGTGACTGAATTATTAGACTGCTATTTTTCTCAAATTACCATCATGTGTGCTTTCCTTGTCTTATCTTTGTTACAAATAAAAAGAAGCAAAAACAGAATGATAATAAATCCATACATTTATTCAATTTTAAAGGACAATTTTGAAAGCATGCACTACTTGAGCTCCATTTCTGAAGGTGCATAACTGCAAGACTAAATGTTAGCATTTACACACCTAACCTGCTCTTGTGTCAACAGGCAAGTATCCATTCAATCTAAATCCTAGCACTTATGGCAACAGCTGACCGCATGAATAAAACTGGAGGACTTTTTAACAAAGAAAACATTTCGGATCTTAAGTTTGCACAGATAATGTCAGGAAATGCAGAGGTTACTGTTCTACTTGCAAGACGTCATCGTTATTATTTATAATATGATAGCACCTAGGAATGCTAGGCATGGACCAAGTCCCTGTTGTGCGAGGTGCTGCACACGCACACAGAATACAGAGATGGCCCTGTCCCAAAGAGCTTACAAGCTAAGTCTATGGTGCAAGTCACATATATTTCATGGCATATATTGAACAGCATAAATAGTAACACAGTAAGATACATAGCTAACCAGGTAAACGCGAAAAGGAAATACTACTTGTGCAACATGGCAGAATTAAGGTTACTGTTGGAGCCTCCTTACCGTTTACAAAAATATAAATGATTTTAATTGTGCAGCCTTAAACATTACATTAACATGTTTAATTTAATTACCTTTTTAATGGAAGTGATAGGGTTGGGGAGGGGTTGCTTATTTGTTGGCTGCCTTCTTTATCATGCATAAAGCATAAAAGGATTTTTAAAGGTTTTGGTTGTTTTGTAATCTTTTAATCCTTAGAAATAGCAGACATTTCAATGGCCTATTCTCCACTCTGTAAGCATGCCTTAGCTTACAGTATTTCGATTTACACAACCAGTGCATACAGGGCAGTTCAGCATGCTGTGGTTCACATGGAAGGAGAATAAATGATCAATAATGCTTCTATTTAAAGTCACATATGTTCATTGAATCATAGAAATGCAGGTCTGGAAGGGACCTCGAGGGATCATGTCCAGCCCACTGTGCTGAGGGAGGACCAAGTAAACTAGATTATCCCTTACAGGAGTTTGTCTAGTCTGTTCTCAAAAACCTACAAAGATGGAGATTCTACAACCTTCCTTGGAAGCTTATTCCAGTGCTTACTTCCCCGATAGTCAGAAAGCTTGTTCCTAATATCTAACTTAAATCTTCAAATGAAGCCCATCACTTCTTGTCCTACTTCCAGGATGACACATTTATAAAAGCACTTAAACTGTTCTCAGGTACCCCTTCAGTC